>NC_092700.1:15470616-16945616 GCF_964275005.1 Diadema setosum | reverse complement strand
CAAAGAGATCCACTATACCTTTAAGTTAGAAGAGAGATAAGTAAATAATGATAAAATAAACAAACAAAAAAGAATGAGTTTCTTTTGTAATACTATCTGACAAACTTTTTACTTTACCATTTTACTTCATAGCTCAGCACTTTCCATTCTCTCTCATGCCCTCTTACCCATTACATTTAAATGAAATACAACTAAAATGAGTTTGCGTGCCTGCATAATACTCTTTGGAAATTATGAGTGAAAATGTTCTTAGGTTTTGGCTCACTTTAAAATGAGAACCAATAGAACTGTCACAACATGAGAAAATGTATAAGTAATAATCAACACTACATTTCCGAATTTGGCCTGAAAAGAAATCCGCTACCTGTAAGTTAGAAAAGAGATTAGTAAATAATGATAAAATAAACAACAAAAAAGAATGAGTTTCTACCGCCGTATCCAGAACAGAGCCTGAAACGATGCAGGCTCAAGAAATCGTTTGTACTATAATACGTCTTGAAGTACTGTGTGATACTGTTGACTCAGACTTCTACAAAGCTGTAAGTGAGAATTGTAATCCAATCCGACTCATGAGATATTTATGAAAATATATCAATAAAGAATGTAAATTAAATAACGATGCGTCACAATGCAGTCTAACGCTCTCACAATGCTATCATACATAGGGTTTTTCACTGACTGTTTTTACTCCGGAGCTCTTGCAATATTCAGGCTTTTGTAATACTATCTGACAAACTTTTTACTTTACCATTTTACTTCATAGCTCAGCACTTTCCATTCTCTCTCATACCCTCTTACCCATTACATTTAAATGAAATATAACTAAAATGAGTTTGCGTGCCTGCATAATACTCTTTGGAAATTACAAGTGAGAATGTTCTTAGGTTTTGGCTCACTTTAAAATGAGAACCAATAGAACTGTCACAACATGAGAAAATGTATAAGTAATAATCAACAGTACATTTCCGAATTTGGCCTGCAAAGAAATCCGCTACCTGTAAGTTAGTTTCTAACGCTCTCACAATGTTATCATACATAGGGGTTTTCCCTGACTGTTTTTACTCCGGAGCTCTTGCAATATTCAGGCTTTTGTAATACTATCTGACAAACTTTTTACTTTACCATTTTACTTCATAGCTCAGCATTCTCTCTCATACCCTCTTACCCATTACATTTAAATGAAATACAACTAAATTGAGTTTGCATGCCTGCATAATACTCTTTGGAAATTATAAGTGAGAATGTTCTTAGGTTTTGGCTCACTTCAAAATGAGAACCAATCGAACTGTCACAACATGAGAAAATGTATAACTAATAATTTGTTGGAACCGTAAGCAAATGGCAGCTGAAGGCGAGTAGGCAAGTGTGTTTAAAAGCATTAGATTATGCACGGAGATCGTACAGTTACTTGATAGATGATCTTTTCTCGAATGTTGGTACTAGCAAAAGGGCTAGAAAAAGCAGCTATTATAATTCGTTAGGCATGCATAATGGCCCAATGAGTGTTACAAGAGAACTGGAGTAAGACAGGTCTTTCATTTTGTTTTGTCTCTCCTGATCGTTCGTAAGAAATGCTAATTCATGACCACCTTTTCACAATTTGATTGGAGCATGCATTCATAATGGAAAATAGTTGACATAATAATCTATCCCCAGGCATTATCATGCCAACATGTACTTATATATACATGTACTATATCTTTGTGAGACGTAGATGTAAAATGTCTCAGGTTTTCGATTATAGTAATTTCGAGGAAATTTCTTTAATTTTTATTATATATGTAAACTTGAGGCTATAAGTTTTTCATCCACTTACCTCTGTTCCTGTGAAAAAATGCAAGTGTCAACCTCAATGTCATACACGAATCGCACGTACTCAGGCGGCCAGTGGAAAAAAAAAAACACCGGTCACACGCGCCAAGGGCCATGGCATGCAGTGCCAATATAATAATAGCTCGCACAAATTGATACATAACATTTGTGTTTGTGTGCGTGGGGACGATCCGATGGTTCATACAACAAAAGGGTTTCGTACAATTATTTTTAATATTGTTAAACGTACTCTTCCACATTTACGTAGCATATAATGTGTCTTTATATTTATTTGGATTGTTATCTTGAGAATTGCTAAAAACCGTTATTATGAAAAAGTGGACCTTTCAGAATTTGGGGGGGGGGGTGCGTACGCACCCGACGCACCCCCCCTGGCTACGGGCCTGATGTCTGCTACAATATGTGTGTTTTCGTAAGTGTATGAAAGAGCATACAATTCTAAGATGAATTCCAAGATTATTTGATGAAGATTGGTTTTGAAATGGCTGAGATAACCCAGTACCAAGGTGGGACTCCCCTTTCTAGTTTCAAGTTCAAGTTTATTCACTTTTTCCTAGTGTACAACATCATACATTTCAATCATATTTGTCAATTAACATGTATATAACAAGCATATTATAAAGAAAGTGTAATAGTCTGGGTAAGCTCAAAAAAGAAGAAAAAAAGGACGAGTTGACCCTAGAAAAAGCAAAGCTTATGAAATCAAGGCTCCGCATAATCACTATACTGATTAACGATTTCCTTTAAACAAACTATAAAACAAATTCAACAACTGTAACAAGCAAGGGGGTATGGACAGAAAAAAAACATCTACTTACAAAAAGGACATAAAACAAAAGCAAACACAAAAGTAAAGAATACTAGTAAACAGAAAAAAAGAACAAAGAAAGATTAACAAAAGCAAGTAAATTATATAATTCACAAAACAATGAGGGAAAAGATGAATAAGTTTGCTGCAAGTGTGGAGGCAAAAGAAAGTCTGCAGTTCTTTGTACAGATATTATTCTCGACTAGAGATTTGGTTTGAAACGAGCTTATAAATGATATCAACCATACAGTGGAAGTGTTATGTCATAGTTCCTCTAAAAGGACAATCATTTTTTCCCCAAACAATTTCCCCTGTATATTAACTTTGTAATTACGTAAATGGTCCTGTGATAAGCGGTAACAAATTTCTAATTTCACAGGGAGGGATGCAATTTCGAAAAATTAACTTGACCTTTAAAATAATGTGCTGTTTAGCATTCATGTCAGAAAGTCACTAATGGATTGGATTCTGTGGTGCGTGTTTAATTTCTGTACGCACCATGGAGTTTTTATCGTTATGTTTAATGGTATACATACGTTGTTGATACAGACGGCTTAATGTTATGTGTTCCATTCATCCTCATGATGTTTTGGCGTTTAGGAGATCGAAAACCGAGTATGCGCCATGAATTCAGTGTTTTCCTCTAGTGAATTCTTCATCAATTTCGTTTATTTCGGGGTAACCGAAATGATTTGTTGATAGCACTTTATGCAAGTCAATGTTGCAAATCATTTTGACCCCAAGTGGCAAATTTACAATATCATCATAAAATGCTGTGTCCAGCAGAAATAATGTCTGGTTGGATGTTATGGCACGTTGGTGAATACATGCCTGTAGTGTTTGGTTACTCTACATAGTTTGAAACGTAAAGGAATGAGACTTTTCTATTCGTATTTGACATTTGTTATATAACAGTGGAATACGAAGAAGCTTGCCGTGTAGCAAAATTGATCTGTGACTTTGTTTAAAAGATGGAAGTATAAATAATTCGCCGAAATTCTGCCCTCCGTGGGAATGGACTCAAACAGCGCGGTGACATTGAGTGCAGACCACATTATGTAACCAGTGGCGGATCCAGAGGGGAGCGCACCGGGTGCCCCCCCCCCTTATTTTTTTTTTCAAACAAAAGAAGTAAAAAGAAAATATGGGGGTGCGTGCACCTCCCCCTTTAATTTTGTAAAGGCGCATCCTCTTTACGGAATTCCTGGATCTGCCACTGTGTAACTGTCATGCTTGAGAGAGGGTATAATCGCTTCAAGAATCAGAAATCTTTATGTGTTGTTATTCTTTTACAGTAATTTTAAAGTATATGCTTGTAAATGAGAGCACCTCGGATGCACTTCGCTTTACGGGGAATTTAAAAGTGGCAAATTTCATTCGTGATGTGATTTCAAAACTAGAACTTTATCCTCACCTATCCAACTATTCCACTCTGGGCGACATTGTGTTTCGTGGCCAACCCTATTGAAATGATAATACGTACTGAAGTATAGTGTTTGAACATTATTTTTGCGTGGTTGATGAAATATTCTATTGATAAGTCCTGTCTTCAAACTGTACGTTTCCGATTTTGATATTGATACAATGCAATTAAGGTAGTTTTTGTCACATTTTATGATTATTACATGCACCGTTGAAGCATAAATGCCTTGCAAAAATGAAACGCTGATGTTAAATCTTGAGTAATTTCAACTATCACCATGAAAGTAATGTTAATTTTGCTAGAGGTGTTATTGTCAAAACGATCAAAATTTATGTATAACAATGAAACATAATAATGTTTAAAAACCTTCTACTTGAGTAGCCAATCATTCAGCAGCTCTTATCAGTGATAATATATTTTGTAATGTTAACCCTTACTGTTTCTGGTACTGTTTTGTCAAATTTATGAGATAATTATCCGATTTTCACTCTATATTCTCCTTAAAAATGAAATTTCTTTAAATACCCCTGAAGTAACTTTCAGGAAGGCAACACCTGACAAAGAAAAAAAATGAAAAAAAAAAAAAAAACAATTCCAAGAAATGTACAAAAAAGGTACCAAGCTGAGATTCTATGCCGGAAAATGGCGCCAAACCGGAGGCACTCCCTTCAACTTCGAGTGAGTAGTTACCTCCTGTATGTAGATTTTTCATTACCCTATTTTGCAGGTCTAGGGTCACTGATGGTTTACTCTATGGAGAAGATCATAAGCATTTGTCGAGTTGTACATAAACGCGTGACGTATATTTACTGTTTGGGGTGATTTAACAATCATATCTCATGCATGCCACTAGAGTATATTGGTGCCGTTAAAACATGCGCATTGGTCTCTGAATGCTTGGAATCATACCGGTTTTTACCATATTAAAATGAAATGGTATAAGAACATGGATAGATAAAAAGTTACTATACATATAATGTTGTCAATAATGCGCAGTGTAAAGTATCTTATGCAATACATAGATGTAAAGTAAGTTTGAATAAATGGTTTATCGATTTCTCCTTTTTCTAAACACGCGATACTTATTGTAGCTCACGTGCATATTAGATCACTGGAATAATTATCCTGAATTGTAAAATGCCGATTGCGACAATGTGTGTGTGTGTGTGTGTATGAGAGTGTGTGTGTGTGTGTGTGTGTTACCTTAAAGTGCTATGGTTTGAATTCAAATATATTATATATACATATTATGTTATCAATGAAAATAATTAACATTCTGTATATATCTTTGAATAAGGTGTAACTGTATGATTTATACCGTCTTTATGGGGATCATTCAGCGAGATGGATGCATTATTTTCCTGAATCGTAAAAAAACACCTTTATAGACGGTTACGTTATTTTCTATGAATTCATACTGAATCCACACCTTCGCTGATTACTACGTCCCCTTCAAATCATGTAAAGCAGTGACATTTATCATTTTGTGAAATATTTCCTAGTAAACTTGATTTCACAACTGGATGTTTTTCTGCTAGGCAGATTTGAATATTCACATCACTATAAATATATATATTTTTTTTCCTTTATAGTGAGTGTATGTAGGAGGGACAGGCCGGCTTCGGAAATAAATTCCACTACACTTCCTAAAAAAGCATAAGAAGCGGTGAAGGTACAATTTTTATTTCATAAAGAACTGTTATAAGCTAGCACAACAATATTATTGTAATGAGGCAATACATGTATTAAGGAATTTTAATATCAATAGAAGTCACATTTTCTTCGAAGATCCCATTAGACTGTATTCCCATGGCCGTGCACAGAATTTATGTATGCATTTATGTATTTATGTATTCATTCATTCATTCATTCATTCCTTCATTCATTCATTCATTCATTCATTCATTCATTCATTCATTCATTCATTCATTCATTCATTCATTCATTCATTTTTAAGGGAGGGGAGCAAGAATACCTAAAAATGTCCAGGAATTAACACGCATTTGACGGTGCATTTGCTTTTTATGAATTGAAAGATCTACATGGTGCACACTTTTAATGAATTGTATCAATTCTTGCACAAACACTCACTAAGACGCACACAAAACCATCCTCGAAACCATGTCTACATGTTTTGATGTGATGACTGAACAAGTCATTTGCACCTCTTCATAGATACAAGAGTGTAAAATACCCAATAAAACGTTTCCACATATCTACATGTAAGACGGTTAATCAGGTGCACACACCATGTACCTATTTTTAGGTGCATGATACAATGTACTACTATAGTTGATTGAGCATGCATCTTCGAAATCATGTATGGATGTTCATGTTCTAATGTGAGAAGTGAGCAAAGTCGGTTGCATCCCTTCAAAAAAAAACTAGAAATGTCGCTACAGCGACTGGTTATACCCCCGCCAAACAACATTTCATAAGCTTTGGTCAAAACATTTCATAAGCTTTGGTCAAAAAACTGAGGAAGTAGTTAAATCCGCAAGATCTTTCCTTGATCTCCTGCCATTAATATGCCGTTACCATGGCAACGTACTTTCGGGTACTGTCGAAAAATGCGTCTAGCACATCTACAACCAAAGGCACACATCTGTACCAAGTTTGATGGAAATTGGGCAAAAACTGAGGAAGTAGTTTGCAACACAAAATTTTCCATCATTTTGGCTCATAATATGTGAGCGTGTTACCATGGCAACATACTTTTTGTAACTGTCAAGAAATGTGTCATGCTGACCTATATCCTAAGACAAACATTCAATATGAATTCCATGAGAATTGGAAGAGCACTGATGAAGCAGTTTTGCCATGAAGCATTTTGCCCTATATTTTACCAATAACATGCCGTTACCATGGCAACGCACTTTTTGCCACTGCAGAAATATGTGTCTTGCACATTAACATATTCAGATGAACATCTGTACCTAATTTCATAAAAATTGATCAAAACTGTGGGAGGAGTTCGCGACGCAAGATTTGTACCCATTTTTGCCCATAATATGCCGTTACCATGGCAACGTACTTTTGGGTACTGTCAAAAAATACGTCTTGCACATCTACAACCCAAGGCACACATCTGTGCCAAGTTTTATGGGAATCGGTTGAAAACTGAGGAAGTAGTTCGCGACACAAGATTTGCAACGGACCGACCGCCCGACCGACCGACCGCCCGACCGACCGACCGCCCGACCGACCGACCGTCCGCTGATTCCTATATACCCCCTTCAAACTTCGTTTGGCGGGGGTATAAAAAAAAAAAAAAAAAAAAAGCATGTCAGTGTAAATGTGTGAAATAGGCCCATAATACTTTTCCATGATTATCTTAGACAATTATTATTGTATGCAGGAACACAGAAATTCCTTGCCCAGCGGAGGCATCAGTCATAGCAGCACGCATGAATCAAGACAAGACAAAAACCAAGAAAGGATGGCTTGATTCATCACAACACGCAGAAGCATTCTTGATAGAAATAATGAACATGGGTTTTAATACAATGTAGATGCATACTGAAACTGAATAATTGCTGGTATAAAACATGCGAATTCAACATACCACAAGTAAGATATTCTCAATTGCCTCTCACATAATAAAGTACGTACACAGACCTTCAAGAGGTAAAAACTGAGAATGAAGTCAAAATAATGATGATTTCTGAACAAATGGTAATATGTGAAAATCATTCTTGCAGTAAAGCACCTCTGTACACATCTACACTTTACTCAAACTGGTCAAAAATATGTCTGAGCTTTTCAGCTCAAAAGTGAATTATTTATTTTCTAAATACACAACCACGTACAGTAGCAGCCTCCTAGAATACGGATGGGTGGGCAAAGGTGGAGATACCAATGTAATGAAAAGGATGAGTAAATAAACACTTGTTTTTCAGACACTTGTTTTTAAACATAGGAAACAAAATCTTAGGGCAGACTGCATTTTTGAGAGCACAATCTACATTCAAGGCACCATGATGAAATGGCAATCTAGCTCTGCTTTTTCATTTGCATGTAATATTATAACAGCTTATTAACTCCCCCACATAATAATGTATTGCAAAATGGGGAGTTTTGCACCGAACATTAGCCATTATGGCCCAATTTCACTGGCTGCGCTTGTTCATACTTAAGCTAATCAAAGTATTTTATTATTTTTTTTTAACAAGATGAAATATCTCCAAATATGTTTGGATGTTGTTATTTTCAACAATGTACAGATGAGCACTCAATTCGTGAAAAAAAAATACACCAAAAAATATCCATGTTTGAACACTGCATCCCAATACTCCAGATCATACATGAATTGTGATTTTTTTCCCTTTTTCATGTCAACTCCTCACCTTTACACAGTACCTCGTAAAAACAACATTTCTCTAGGAAAACAGAATTTATTTGAACAATTTGAATGCTGCATCCCAATACTCAAGAGCATACATGAATTATGTGATTTTTTTCTGCTTTCTTTTCATGTGAACTCTTCACCTTTATCCTTGTAAAATCAACATTTCTCCTGGATTACACACATGAAGAGAAGCATGTTCTCCGTTGATCACAACTCCTGCATAACAAACAAATCCTCAATTACAAAATTCATTGTGCATGTGTGGCATGAACTGAGAGATAGATGCATATTTAGATGGAAAGATAAATAGATAGATTTGGGACCTGTAAAACCACATTTTTATAAGCTTTGATTATAAAATGATTATAAAATGAGGTTCCACTGTAATAGTAATTAAGTCAGATAGTCTACTAAAATTCAACTTTAACATGGAGTAGATTTCCACATTAACTTGGTCACTATGGACTTTAACATTTGGCAAGTAACACTGCATACTAAGAACATAATCATTAGATCATACCAGACACTAAAGAAGAAGAAAAAAAAAATGGGAACACATGAATCCAACAGAAATCCATGTTATAGATCTAGAATTCCTATCTTACGTACAAACTTTAGAAGATAAAGAAGGAAACACAAAACTGAAATTAGAGGGAAAAAAATACATAGGTATAACTGAAAACATATCAAATGAAGTAAAGAAGTACAAACATATAATTCAACACATCTCACATATGAATGCAAATAAAACATAGCAAAAAAATAATGAAAGAAGAGATAGATTCTACTCCTTTGACTACAATGCAAAAATAAAATTATCGCTTGGTAGAAGCCAACGATGAGGTAGCTCGGTGGAAAATGCACTGTGAAATCTATGACGGGAAACTGTTATATAGGGCTATATGAGGATATGACTGAAAACCTCAGGGAAATCGTCACAAGCAGGGGTGCATCAAAAATATATCAAGGTGATCACATGCTTAGATTCTTTCTCTGGCTTCTTCTCTCTCTCTTTCTTTTCCCCTACATGTTTGGTCCTACCAGTCCTAAACTGGTAAGTCTGGTCCAGTTCAAGTAACATAACGACAACTTTATACACTGAGCAGTAACAATTTTCATCTGTTAACACTCAAACTCAACACTCCAATCAAAACTCACCTACCAAAAGATTGATGACAACATTTCATTACTTGGCATCATTATCGAACTGACTGTAAAACATGATATATTCGCGGCACAAAATTTTCGCTAATTGGAGCTGATGGCCTCTTTTGTGGCATGAAATTTTTGTGAATTGCCACTGGCGTTCAATGCATACAGTATAGACAGGAACTTTTGCGTGCATTTTATTTTTGCCAATCTTAGCACTCGCGAAATTCGCGAAATTAAAATGCACATGAACATTCCTCGTTTTACAGTCAAGCTTGACTGTCTGCTCAAAAAAAAAAAATCAGAATCTGAATCATGAATGCAGCTTGTCTGATTGCTAACAAATACAGTGATCAACCTTTTCTTAATGGCTTCCAAGCACTGTACAAACAAGTGTTCTCAAAATTACCAATACTTCACACACTCTTCAGAAGCCTCTAGATGTAATGATATAGGGGGAAAAAAGACAAAGACAAAAGCGTATAGACATGTATCTCCCACAGAAATACAATATGTAAAGGAGGAAAAAACAGAAAAAGGTCCTCCAGCTAAACAATGCATTATGCAGACTAGTTGCATTGCCCAGCAACAAAATTTTCCCCACATTCAAAACTTTCACACACCTCTACTCCCTACTATGCAGGTCTGTAGCTCGTACAAGCATCAACATTATTCATACAGCATATCAGTGAAAATCGCGATTGCAATCAGTCCCACTGAATTCATGAAAAGGTTAATGACCCTTTGCTTGCGTGAACCAGCGAATTACATGTCTGACTAGTATCTCACAGGCTATGAGGTCAATGCCCTCACGAGTACCATTCTCCATATGTTATGCACACACACTAAATACAGCCAAACCTACTTCAGCAAACCACTGTCTATAGAGACCACTTGTTCATTCAGACCATTACCAGTGTACAAGTACATGTATATCTTTCCCTGCGGACACGTTAATGATTGTGTAAAGATTGTGCGTTCATTACATTTTTTTTTTTTTCTGCCTACCTTGGTGAACTTCATATTAAAGCAGATTTCATTGTATTTCAAACATGTAAAATAGTTATAACACATTCTGGATAATCTGATATGGTTTGCACACTAAAGCAGGGATGCCAACATTGTAAATGGCGTTGCAACATTCTGAGAGCTGAAAAGGCTTATATTTGTTCCGAAAACAGTGTTTTTACTGTTCCTGCAACGACAGTGCTGAAGTAATACAATAAGGTGAAAATAGTGTCTTCTATGAAACCTGCAGTATTTTTGGATAAAAACAGGAGAAAATACTGTAAAAAAAAAGTAACACTTACAATTGTAGCATCTGTGGTAAAGCCTTGTGGAAAATTTTCCTTTCTCAGCACAGGTGCGATTGCTTTCCTCCTTTTTGCTTTGGAGTCAATTATACACCAAAGCAATTATTATTGCATCCACTCTAAGTAGTAGTATCAGGACACTGTGTGCTGCACATCACACTTGATGAAAAAAAATAAAAATAAAAACTTGACACACTCTTGCGAAGACTGCTGTTGGGGAGAGAGCTGCTCCATTGTTTTGGATATGACCAATTGATGTGATTAGAGTCTCTCATTACGCATATAGCTGAACAGGCGAAATATCTGGATATACCATGGTACTTCCACAAATTTCAAGTCCTCCAGTTTCTCTTCCAAACATAATAACCATGCGAAAATTGTCTCCCAACCAAATCTTGGTTTCTCTCGGCACATCACAAATATTAGCATTATTATGATCATTCTGTTATTACTATCATCATTTTTTTGGAACATTCTTTTTTTTTATATTTTAGACTCTATTCACACACTAACCACAATAGTTTTGACTTTCTCCTCATCTATTTCTAGATTCATTGATTTGAGCAGGTACAGGATAGGACCAGAAGAGGTCTTCACGTATCTGCTCATACAGAAACATTTTACACATTCACAATGCATAGTAGTCTCGTCTTGCCAGACTCGTGCCACTCTCAACACAGCCTTCTTTCATGTGCGCGGTAATCCACGGATGAAATAGTATCATCGCATCTCATTTTGGCAATTCGTTTCGGGGACTACCTGCCTCTTATCTGGCAAAGTTCAAACTCTTCAGCTATTCTCTGCTTTCATATGCACAGTAAATCCCTAAAATTCCAGCATGTGAGGGCTTGTAAATCTTCCTCCTATTTTCATCCTCCTCCTGGCATTTTCATCACATCAACACAAAATGGAATAGAGGTGATAAAACCCAAGCTGTTGCACATTAATGACAGTCTATGGGATAGTTTTCTGCCAGTACGTTCAGACCTCTTAATTCATCATACATTTCTGGTCGTCATGAAGTCTATCCATCTCCCGAAGCTCTCCGTGGAAGCAATAGAACCACTAGAGACTGGCAGGTGGGGTCGAGAGAGGCTTCTTCCAGAATGAGAATGCTGCAGCATTTCTTTGATCTTTGAGCAGGGATGTCCGATCCTCTCTCTACTCCTCAGTCATCTCCTCATCCTTTTCTAAATTTTTTTCCTCCTCCTTCTCTTTTGAGTACTTCTTCTCCCCATCTTTCTATTCCTCCTTTTCTTCTTTCTCCTCCTTCTTCTACTTTATCTTCTTCCTATTCCACATTCTCCTCCTCCCTTTCCTCCTTCAGACCTCCTCTTAATCCTCCACCACCATTACCTTCTCCTCCCCCTCTTCCTTCTATGCATCTTTCTCCTCTCCATCATTTTCTTCCTCCTCTTCCTCCTCCTCAATCCCCTTCTCCCCCTCCTTCTTCATATCTTCCTCAATCTCCTCCTCCTACTTCTCCTTTCTTCCTCTTCTCCTCCTTTTGCTCATCCTCCATCACCACCAACATCTCCTCCTCATCCCCATCATTCGTCTTCATATCTTCCCTCTTCCTCCTTCTTCACATCCTCCTCCTCTTCCCTTTCCTCCTTGTTCATATCTTCCTCTTCTTCTTCATATCTTCTTCCTCCTCCTCCTCCTTCTCATTTTTATTTTTCATCTCCCCCTCCAGACCTCCCCCTATTCGTCCTCCACTGCCATCCCCTCCTCCTCTCCCTCATCCTTCTTCATGTCCTCCCCTTGCTCCTACTCATCCTTCTCCTTTCAATCCTCGTTTTCCTCTTCCTCCTCCTCCTCCTCCTCCTCTGCAATTTTCTTCTTCTCCTCCTTTCATATTCAATCTCTCCTTCTCATCCTCTCCATCCTTCTTATCCCCAACCCCATCTCTATTAAATGTTATCACGACAAACTGATCCTTTCCACATTCTGCGCCTTCCTCTGCCTCGTGCCATAGTGGTGTGGGGAGCTGTTGGTCGAACTTTCGTCGGGCAGCCCGTTACTGTGTTTGGTGGGCGTCGACGGGGCAGATGAGGACTGCTGACTGAGACGACGCACAGCTAGTGGTACCAGTCTCTCCTGAGGCTGAGTAAGGTGAAATTGCATTGCATTAAAATTGACAAAGAGGTATGAAAGTATATGATATTTAAAACCTATCTGAGCCCTAGAAACCATATTTCTGCGGACTGGTGCTCTATCATTTTGTTTTATCATAATTTTACAACTACAGTTAGTGTTTCATAAAATAAAGAAAAAAAAAGATTATTGTCTATGTAAGGCCTTTGTTCTTTTATATGACCATTTGTTTTGGTCGTAAACCTGTAGTGGCAATATATCTTTAAAGACAAAAATTCCATTCTCTCTCTCCCAAATTAGCAAATTTTGTAAACTGCTTTCTGGTGTCTTCATGCTATCTTAATGAATTTAGCTACATACTATGATCTTTCTCTAATGTAAGATATGCAGTGACATTAAGAAATATCATTCAAAAGACAAGATGACAATTTCTAAGAGACAAAGAGAGATGAAGACAGAAGGGGGAAAGGGTAGACAGGTAAGATTTAAAAATTACCGTCAATAACTTGCATTATTTAGAGATGAGCACACAAGACAACATTTCCACCAAAAAAAAATAAAATAAAATATATTATGTATACTTGAAATAGTGATATTTGGGCATATCTCAGCACATAGCATAGTAATCTCACATCTATCTACATACATCATCATGCAACATATTACAACATCCTAAATGCCAGTTACTGTAAATCATGAATATTCCTAACTTTGTGATCATCATTCCATATACGAATATTCATAACTTCATGGTTGTCACCATTCAATTCATAAATATTCAGGTCATCATTCAATCATGAATATTCATAACTTCATGGGAATAATTCAATATCAAGGGAGACAGGGATAATTTGTGACCGTGCATCACAAAACCAACAAAACGTTGCACCCCTTGATTTTACATGAGGTCTCAAAAAAGGTGAAATGGGTCAATCACGTCAATCTTGAGTTTTTCATGTTTTATATAAGAGCCATTCTTCTTCTGCATTACTCTTAAAGATGATAAAAAGTTCTGGTATTACCTCATAAGTTTCCCTGAACCTTGGGAGAGCTACACTGAACTGACGGCCAGCGCATGCGCACACAAACATCTTATCCGTTCATGGATTTGATATTTGTTCGCATGTGATGTGTGCGTATGCGCTGGCCGTAGTAATCAGTCTATGTAGCTCTCCCAACGTCCTCTCGACAGAGTCACATTCAGTCATCAATTCGAACAGAAAGGGACTATTGGCAGAACCAAACGTTGCCCGAAGCCTGTTTTCAAGACTTCAACTTAATTGGTAAGTCTTCAAATTGAAGAATTTTTTGGATTTTAAGTTGATATTTACCCGCGATACTAAATCTGTCATGATCCTGAATGCTACAATGCAAAGCCCCATTACGCTATGCGTATGGGGCTGCTGGTCGCAGTTAATTGCATGATTACTAAGAAATGAGAGCACTTTGGGGTGAGTAAGTCTCACAGTGTTAGTTATATGAAAGGTACTTTAACCTGAAACACGGAAATTTAGGGAAACTTTTGAGGTACCAAAACTTTTTATTATCTTTAAGTTTGGGATCATAAAATGAATGGGAAAGTGTATTTTCAGCAGGTTTTCTAAAACGCTTTTTTTTTTTTTTTTTTTTTTGGTAGAGTAGTGTGATTAGGTATGTCTTAGAGACCCCTTTTCATTTCTTGAAAATTCTTTAATAATAACACTCTTCCTTTTCACCTCAATAACTTTTGAAAGGATGATACTACTGCTTTGAAAGTTGACATTAACCATGATCAAAATGTGTAAACAGAGCATGCTTAATTTCACTTTAATCTGAAAATCGTTAAATCCCTTCATTGTTGTTGCTCAGAGGTTTACATCCTGTTTTTTGTCCCATTCATCGCGCCTTAAGCGCTTGAATAGACCCTGTACTTGAGAGCCTCCTTTTTCAGTTCACACTTATCCAGAGTGTGTGCTTTCTTTCCTATATTTAGATAGATTAGCAGAGTTCATCTAAATTGAGTCATACATCATTTTAAAGCTTAAAATATGCTCTTTCAATATCTGCCCTTAAATAAAAATCCATGTCTGGCGACCTTTTTTGGTCTTGTGATGCAGGGTCACATTTGTGAGTGGGAAATATTTAGCAACTCACAAGGTGGTTGAAAGTACTGTATACGCTGTATATTTCGCATGGGTTTTATTTTCGCGAATTTCGCGAGTCGGGAGCTATTCGCGAAATTAACAACACGCGAAAATATTACCTTCCAAAATGAATCCCTTGCCTTGATGATACAAACATTTCAGTACTAGTATACCATGTCACGGCTTACCGAACAGACCATACTGGCTAAGCTTGTTTACGTACATATAGCACTTCCACGTCTATCTACTAACTAGTATACACAGCCCAGTCGCTGTAAGTAGCATTCACACAGTACAGCGTATTAACAGCTACTTACGAATACTGTAGAGCCAATCCATTATCGCAACCCCTCATACCACTCGTCAGAAATATAGCGCGATGGAATTAACCACTTCAAAAATGTTGAATTCTAACTTACTAGTTCGCAGAGTTTGGTAAGTTTTTTTCATGCAGTGTATAAATAGTATCATTCTTATTTGCTAGTAAGTTGAAAATTCACACTTTCTTTGCCACTTCATATTTTCTCTGGTCCCCCAATCGCGAATTAACCACTCGCGAAAATGTGTGACAGCGGCAATTCGCGAAAATTTATGTATGCGAAAATTATAGCGTATACAGTAGATACAAGTTTGTAAAGGGTGACCGTACAAATAAACTTGTGAAAATACCGTAATAACTGTTGCTGATCACAATCTTTCATGATTGGTACTGGTTAGGATACAGAACACTGACATTTGTACAAACAAAATTTGAGAGTTGTGCTGGAACTGGCAGTGCAAAGTATACTTTGATTTAAAAAACAACAACAAACAAACCACAAAATATACAAGAGGCACCTACCAACACAGGCTTGTGTTTCTGGTAGTACCACCAGAATGCGTAGAAGCATATAAGGACAAAGATCAACTGTAGAAAAAAAAAAAGACAGAAAATTGGAGGAAAGGAATAAAGAACATTATTTTCATCCACACAGAGGACATAAAATGCACATCACATTGAAGGTGCCCATTCAGACTATATGGGGGGGGGGGGGGTTAAAAGGTAATTTCCATTCTTTTACAACAGTAGGATCCTCAACTGCTGCAAATAGGAGCCTAGTTGGTCCTGTAGGAAATCTCTGCAGATTTCAGTATCTCTCAGAAGAATCAGTAAGCAGTTACAATGTACTGAATATGGCAAACAAAACTAACAAGCAAATATCCATCACAATGTCTGTGGCTATTGTAGCTCCTTAACCCTAAAAAGACTGGGGGGGGGGGGGCCCTCGACATTTCGCACGATTACTCAGCAACACGCAATGCTCTCGCTGCGATGCTCTATGATTTTTTTCTTTCGAGTTTCCCGCACATTTTAACACCAAATTTGTGACGCCCGGGGGTACGGTTCTGAAGTTAAATAACTTTTTGTACATGCACGTGAGGCCGAAAATGGCTCAAAAATGTGATTTTGTGTACAAAGTCAATGCAAATTGAGTTTTTTCACATGGTTCATATAAATATGCTTATTTTTACTCTCAATGGCTAAAATTAATGTGTTCTAGGAGTATTATGCTTCAAAAAGTGTCTGCCACAAATTTTGTTAAAAAACAACAAAAACAAAAGGTCGAAAAAACAAAGAAATACATAAGAAATTCATAAAACAATAAAATAAATAAGAAATTGATTTTGATACCGATTTTTTTTTCAAGTACATTTGCTAAGAATGCCACAAAGAATAATTAGACCAAAAATGAGCACTTTGGAGCTTTATTTACTGATTTAGATCAAAGAGTCTGATTTCTCGCATAAATTAGCATAATTAATCAAAATAAAATAAAAAAAGACTATTTTGTAAAATTTAAATATAGGATCTTGTAGATTACATCGCACACTACCATTGTACAAATTTCCGCGGCGATCGCGCGATCCACAGCCGAGATCTGAGGGGGGGGGGGCCCTTTAGGCCCCCCCCCCCCCCCCCCCCGTCTTTCGAGCTACCAAAATAGCCCAGTCTTTTTAGGGTTAACGCTTTATGTGCCACGTTCACATGCCCGACTCGGTCGACGGCATGCCAAGTTCGCATATTTTACTCAAACGCACAAACCCGCCCAAACCAATCAATAAATCGCCAAATGCCACTGTACAGTGAAAGCTCCACTCACGATTCCATTCCTCTCATATGTATAGCTTGCATTGTATCATGACTGAATATCAAAGCGTTGTTACCTATTAGATTTTCAAAGTTAATTTTCAGTTTCTGTCAATGTTTCGTGTGCAAAAGTCATGCCTGTACAAAAATTTAGCTGCTGGTTATTTTGAAAGAAATACAATCAAGAATTTGTCATGAATTTTACATCATAACAAAGCTTGTAATTTGCTCTTCAACTTTACTCATTGCATGTCCTGGGCCCCGTTGCAAGAAAGCTGCAATCAATTGCAAATAATTGCTAATTTTGAAACAACCATTCTGACTGGCTCAGGGTCTGCCCTATTAAAAAGACATGCATGCAACAATGATTTTCATTGGCCAGTGACAATCAGTTGCAAGTTGCGTTTAAACGCAAAGTTTCTAGCAACGGGGCCCAGGATAATAAAAATCTATAAAAAGTTACATGGATTAAACAAAACAGAAATTATGGTTTTCTAAAGCATGCCTGCATTGCAGTCTCAGAATAATTAGTCCAGGCTAGGCTCCATAGAAAGTGCACCTAACCTTGTTTTTTGATATATACAATGTTTTTTGATGGTTTCTTGTCAATTCGAGGGTGCTGATTCCAAATCCGATTGATGCCACTCGCGTAACCTTGAGCATTTTCGGCAAAATGCAAAAATCCAAAATGGCCGCCAGATATGCTAATTTGGCCATAATTCCCGTTATGTCAATTTTATGACCAATTATTCCATCAAAGTTTTTAAAGTTTTTGTTCCTTGTGTAATTCTACTTGCACATGCAAGAAATTTTTCATTTGAAGAGGTACATTTAGCATTTTAAGCTTATTTTTAATTCAAAATGGCCGCCAGTCCTATACTCATGTACTATATGAATGGCAAAAAATATGCATAGAAATAGAAGACGAATTTTCAGTCACATACCTACGCTTTTATCAAGTTTTGCATGTGCAATGCAAATCTGATGAGTGCCAATAGCAAAACAAGCAAACAAACAAGCAAACGAACAGAAAATTTATTGTTTTTAGGCTTATTATATTCTTCTCAATACAAAACTCCAAAATGGATGCCACTCATATACCCCTGCACACTATGAACGGCAAAGTGTACATGGAAATAAACAGATTTTCTTTTCTTTTTTTGTTACTCAGGTACACTATTTATCAATCTATGTGCTGATTATTAATCAGAAGGTTGTTAGTAACAAAAGCTGTTTTCCTCAATCTGAATTTTTCCCTACGAATTTGGAAAATCCACCAAAGCTTGAATTGACGCCAACATCAAGACTGTTTATCAGAAATTATTATGTATGAACATTTGATACCTACTTTCCTTGAGATGTTTAACATCATAACATTCACTCTGATTTGCTGAATTAAAAGGCTGAATCCTAGATGATGACACAAATGAAATTTCCAATTACCTTTCTTGTTCTATATTGTCTAAAAGCGATATTATACAAACTTTTCAGTTCCCTCATCCGAGAAAGAATATCAGAGTCAGGGGGAAAAGGGAAAAAAACGAACCACCTCACTTCCTGTCGTCAAATCTCTGAAAGGAAAATAATACCCAAAAGTTTTTCATGTTAACCCAGATGAATTATATATGGTAGATTAATTTTACCACCATTTTTTCGGAGTGAATGTGTTTGAGTACTAGTATATGATGTCAAGGGAGACTCTGAGATCTGTAAAGTGCTGCCTCATTCTGAAAGCAGTGTTATAACAACTTCACACTGCTTGTCTTTAATCTTCAGCACTTGCAGATTCAGGATTGTTCTAGGTAACCAGACCAGCTGTGTTAGGACTCTGAATGATGACCTCCTTAATGGTGGCTGTAAACTAACTCCACTAGAGCTCTTTTTAACATTTACATGGTGACATAACATTCACTTCACGTAGGAAGTTTGCAGGTGATCTCGCCTTTACGTCTCATAGAAAGTCCTTGGATGACACCTGGCAGCCGAGTACTGACCCATCTCAAGACAATAGAGGAGTACTTCACCTTCTGGAGACTTTGCCCCAACCTTTATAAGATTATCATCTGACCCATGCCTTCCATCTTAATAACCATCTTGCCAACGCTATGTTCAAGGTAGCCCTCTGTGGCAAGCCTTCCAAGCATAGGCTAAGGAAGTCTACCCTCCTTCACTGGCACTCGATCACTCTCCCTCACGCTGGAAGGAAAAAATGGCAAGTGTCACCAGTGCCGTCAACGCATACCCTGACCTTCTGAACACAATAGCATGGGGGCATTTCGTGAAGCGTTTTGTCTGACAAATTTGTCGGACAAATTTGCTGTCAGCCAATCAGATGCAAGGATTTTAGTAGCTTATAACAGCTGTCAAAAAGAAAAGATCTGACAAAGCGCTTCATGGGATGCCCCCTTGAACAACCTGCCATTAATGCGTCTGAAATCCCACAAATCTAGATTTCCCTCCCGTAACTTGAAAGCTTTGACCCCAAAACAGGTTGGTGCAGATGCTGGTCTCGTGTCATCTCTGATACCACCTAAGTTACCTACAACTGACTCTGGCCTGGCAACAAAGCCATAGGGCTTCAACGGGTGGTGATCAAGCAAGTCTTCATGTCTTCATTCTGTTTCTATGGCAAATAATCGCCCTCTGACCCCTGAGGAAGTGCTGAACATCACCAGATGTGGTTGCAATTAAATCAATTGCAGGACTAATATGCATCTTTAGCCTGAGAATTCTTCAAACTTGGGGCTGATGTCGCCTGCTGCCAAACATCCAATTAAAGGGTTCTTTAAAGACGATAAACTAATGAAAGTTTTAGTTTTAAGACAAGATTGAAAGAGATCATGATGCCAAAGTGTTATCAACACCTGGGAACTGTGAGAGAACTGAAAGAGGTATCTCACATTGCTTCTTCCCAATTGGTTGATGTTTAATGAATTATTTGTACGGTATTGCGTTTGGACAGTTTCGTTCAAGTTCAAGTTCGAATTTATTCGTTTTTCCACAATAACGTAATACAAACAAAAATCTCGCTTTCTTGAGTGACAGAAACAATGCATGTAAATTCGTACGTTTATGCCTTCACAAGTTTTTGTTGTTTTAATTCAAGAAGAAAATCAAGTTTGCTCGATAATATCAAAGTGATGGAGGTTATGATCCATTTCAAACTCGCCTCAGGACTCCTCCCTTCCCCCCCCCCCCCCCAACTCCTTGCTGGTAAAAAAAAAAAAAAAAAATCTACAATGTAAAGGGTATTTAGTTGGCTCATTAATGTCCGATGTATTTTTGTCTGCACCATGTATCTCTGCACTTACGTATAGGATTTTTCTGTACTTTGTTGATATGGTTTTAGGGGAATGCATATTAGAAGCTTTGCTTTCTAGCTTCCCCTCCATTTTCAACATTATTTGATAAATACCATTCATCTAGGCTTCTTGATATATTATGTTACTATGACATTTCTATATTCAACCTGCATGTAGAATATGATGGTATATTGATTTCTTGGGAGACGTTTAGTGAACTTATATTCGTTGTTGAGACAAAATGAAGTATATAAGAAATTGTGTTAAAAATCGTAAGGTTTATGAATATAGAAATGCTCAAATATACATGTAGGCCCTCTATATTGTAAGTGACACCCAACATATCTGTATTACACATGCAACACTTCATGACAGCGTAGATACGGGACTGGAAATACAATAAATTTGTTCTATATTTCCATGCATATGTTTTGCCATTCATATAGCACATAAGCATGGGAATGGCGGCCATTTTGAATTAAAAAATGAGCTTTAGATACTAAATGAACCTATATGAAATGAAAATTCTCTTGCAAATGGAGATGGAGTAACTCTAGGAACAGAAATGTACAAAGTTTGGTGGAATAATTGGTTATATAATGCACATTTTTGTGTTTATCACGGCCGAATTAGCATATATATCTGGCGGCCATTTTGGATTTTTGCATTTCGCCGAAAATGCTCAAGGTTACGCGAGTGGCATCAATCGGATTTGGAATCAGCACCCTCAAATTGACAAGAAACTATCAAAAAACATTGTATATATCGAAAAACAAGGTTGGGTGCCTTCTAGCCTGGACTATAATGTAGCACACAGGGAATTTACACAGTGGCATATGAAGAGTTAATGAAAATCAGATAATTATGATTGTGACACACATAATTTAACTACTAATATATACTACTACTACTACTACTACTACTACTACTAGCAGTAACATTCATAATTCATAATTAGAGTGCTGCCATTTACTGGTTGAGTAGTGATTACCTGAGCCGCTAGCCAGAGAAAGATGTTGATGAAGATTGTCTGTTGGAACATCTCCTGGCCGTGTTTGATGCACGCCATCAGTTCAATCAGCGTGATTGCTCTGAGGAGGGGTGTGGTGACCAAAAAATAAATAAAAATATAAATAAACTAGAAACGTCGCTATGGCGACTGGTATGCCTCCGCCATAATGCATGATTCTCCCAATAGGCGTATCGGGTATAGTACAATGTCTTCACAATGTGTGATCCATGACAGTTTCACATGACTGCCAAATATTGAAATGACATGTTTCTTTGTCAGAAATGTCTTGAACTGGGTTTGCTATAATTTTCTAAGAGTGCAGGTACACATATTTGGGGAATTTTGGGGAAGTTTATGCATTGAGTAATTTCCAAGGTATGAAGAAAGAGTGTGATGATGGTACAAAATATATATATATTTTTTTTTTTTTTTTTTTTTTTTTTTTGGGGGGGGGGGCATTGAAACCTGGCCTTTGACCCTTAACCTTTGACCTTCTGGCTGGAAATTTCCCGGAGAATCTCCATTAGGTAATGCATGTATTAAGTTTTGAAACTAATAATACAAGCATTGCATATACTAGTATATGAGGGAAATAGTAAAATTTTGAGGAGTTGACCTTGACCTTTGACCCCTGACTATTGACCCATGACCCCTAAATTCCCTAGATAATCCCTGCCAGACAGTACATGCATATGTACCAAATTCCACGAAGATACATTGAACCATTTGCAAGAAAAGTGATATTGCAACATTTTCACCTAACCTTTAACCTTTTGACCTTTGACCTTATGACATGAAGCTCTCTCTGGAGAATCTTTACGCAGTAGTACATGTCCACACCAAGTTTCAAGAAAATATCTTTGGGCATTGCATAGATATGGGGGAAATTGCAACATTTGTAGCATTTGACCTTGACCTTTTGACCTTTGACCTCTTGCCAATGTCACTAAAATCTACTCAACTAATTGTCCCATCATACATCATCCTTGGACCAAGTTTGGTGAAAGCTGCTTCATCCAGTTTTGAGTTATCACGTAAACAGATAAATTTTAGGATTTGACCTTGATCTTTGACCTTTGACCTCTGTCCGATTTCACTGAAAAACTATAAATCAAGTAATTGTCCCATCATACATCATCCTCCAACAAAGTTTGGTGAAATTTGCTCCATCCAGTCTTGAGTTATCGCGTAAACGGATACAATTTCATGATTTGACCTTGACCTTTGACCTTTAGCCGATTTCACCCAAAATCTAATCAAATAATTGCCCCATCATACTTCATACTTGGACCAAGTTTGGTAAAATTCCAGTAAATATTACTCAAGTTATCGCGTAAACGAAAGCGGACGGACTGACAACCCGAAAACATAATGCCTCCGGCACCACTTCGTGGCGGAGGCATAAAAAATGGTTAAATCAAGCGAGACCCAACAATTTGCCCGCAAATATGCCTTGTTATTTGATCATCTATTGATGTAAGGTGCTACGATCAAAGGAAATGCTGTTTATCACCTCTGCTGGCAGTGCTACCACTACCAGCACCACTTTCATGACCATGAATACCCTAACAGGGTGCTACAAACCCATGTGGCCTGCTTGCCAAGGGCAACTAAAAATAACTCTAAGCAGAGTAATATGAACGGACAATGGACTGATAAGTGGCATGAAACCCTGCCCCAAAATGACTGTTTGAGCAAGAGGGAGAAATTTATTCTGTTATCCCTAATACCAGCATCATCTTCCAATCTTGGAGTACCATCATCATCACTATTATCACCATCATCATCGTCATCATCATCTTCATCATTATTATCAACACTAACATCATCACTATTATCATTCAATATCATTACTATTATCACTATCAATATCACCATCATCACTATTATCACTATCATCATCACTATCATCATCATTGTCATTATCAACATCATCACTATCATCATCATCATTATCAAGAGCTGGTGTGGTTCGGTGGGTGAGACCACAGGTATTGCTCCTAAGCAGCCATGCATAAAACAAATGCATTCAATTCAATGTCAATCTCTATCTTCGAAATCAGCCATGCACAAGTGATGTGAGTACTAAGCCGTATAAAGCAAAGTTAAGTTGTGAGGGGATCAGTCTAGAAGCGACACACAGACTAGAAAACAAGACTTTGGGAAAAACAACGATTTTGGATCTGCATTTCTTAATGAAGATTGATTGCTATAAAATAATGTTAATTTACTTACAGGAAAACCCACGTCTGTGTGCCCACTCTCTTGCAGTGTGGGTCAGTGATGTATGTATAGTATTGCCTGTAGAAAAAAAAAAAAACAAAATAGGGAGCAAAACAAATGCGTGATTAAAATGCTGAAATTTGTCACAAGAAGAGAAAAATGAAATGCGTATCACAGGTCACAGGGATAATCTTTCAGGCTCTGCCTCAAGATAAATTTGCTCAAGCTGCTTTTGCATAGTTCATGCCCTCTCTGTCTTTCTCTGGTTTTTTTTTTTTTTAGCTATATGTTGATAATTTTCAGTAGAACCTTGAGCATCTTAATAAGGTGGAGTTGGTGCAGCTAAGATATCAGTACTGTACCATCACTGTCATTGTTATGATCACTATGGTATTAGGCAAAAACAGAGGCAGTATACATCAATGATATATTCTTGGCACACGTTTGAATGTTACAGGCCCAAGATTCTTTGGTACAAGCATGCTGTCATATACTTTTCATGATAATCTGAACACACTCCAGAAATTCCCACCTTCCCAGATATATAAAGAGAGCATGAAGAAACAAATAAACAAACCAAATATTCAAAACGAAAAAGAAGAATGTATTCATACAAAATAAAACACAATAGAATAGGCAATTAAGAATTTTGTAAACAATATGGAAAAAAATGAGCTTTCCTCTTTTCCCCTCAGTTCATATTTCTGTCATTATTTCCCCCTAATTTCAACAGTGGATCAGTCCACTTTAAACAAATCCCTTACCTAATTGTGGGAGCTGTAATTGCACAAATGATGGTGATCCTGATAATGCCGATCATGTGGTCCGCTGGAAACACGTAAATCTGCTTCAGGAAGAACGTGTTTAACTCACACAGCTGTGAATGAAAACAAAGCCGTAGAGAAAAGGGAAAGATGAACATGCAGAGGTGCAAATCAAAGAGAATTAAAGCCAAAAAATCTGCTATAAAAAAAAGAACGTTTTTGATAATGGACAGAATTAATCCCTTAATTAAAAAAAAAAAAAAGGGACATTGCTTACAATAACCTTTGAAGATTAAGTGAGGGGATGATGTCACTGCCTCACCACATTATCCATTGGCTTGTGTACAAAAGTCTCCACTGAATACTGTAACATGAGGAATGTTCGTGAGCATTTTGATTTCGCGAATTTCGCAAGAGCCAAGATTTGCAAAATCAAAATGCACACACAAGTTCTTGCCTACACTACATGCATTGAATGTCACTGGCAATTTGCGAAAATTTCATGCTGCACAAAAAAAAATAAAAAGGTTATCGGCTTCAATTCGTAAAAATTTCATGCCACGTATATACCATGTTTTACAGTAGAGAATTTCATTATAACTTTGTCATACATGATTGCAAGAAGTACTGAATAACAATGATGAATATCAAAGGGTAAAAGAGCACGTTTATTAAATTGTCCACCAAAAACATCTCATTTCTTAATTTAATATCAACATACAAACCAGTAGCAGAGCTTTGAGGACATGACATCACTTTTCTAAATCTGATAGGTACATGAGATTGCAACCAATTTCATCTCATCATAAAAATTTTGTGGAACCTTAAAATTCCATGACTCTTGTGTGCTCGGTCCATTTTCAATGAGACTTCCTACTGTTATCTCTGCTCAATTTACTTTACATTCATTTCAGTCAGCAGGATGGAGTGATATCTCCCTTTAAAGGTCCTGTTTACCTTTGGAAGAAGTTATTTAAAAAATGTTCAAGATACATGTATCACATTTGATCCTTATGTGTAGGTCTGTTGTACAATGTATCACAAAAAACATCCTACCATATACAATTTTCACAAAAAAAGCCTAAATTTTAAGGAGATATCAGCATTTTTCTCAATAAACCATAACTGCAGACGGTTTAGTCTGGAAACATTTTTATTATAGCTATTGTTCACATTTTGTGTATTTAACAGTATTTAACATCGATTCTATTGATTCAAATTTTTACAGTGGCTGTTTCTATCCCTAATTCACATTTTAGAACTATTTTAAAGAACTAATGCTGGGTTTTTGTTTCACCAGCAAATGGTAAATTATGCCTTTAATTTCCTACTACAGTATTCTCTCTGCTCAATTTTCTCTATTCAATCTAATTCAGTCAAGTTGAGATAGAGGGATATTTCCCTTTTAAGGGGTGGTATAATTTTGGTTGAGATGGGGATTCAGAATTTAACTTCTTGAGAGATAATTAGAAACCACTTAAGAAATATGAATGAGCATACAATTCTAGAAGAAATTCAGTTTACTCAATGAAAATCTGTTTTGAAATAGCAAAGATAGCCAAAAACAAAGTAAAACAAACTGGTCCTAATAAACAGTGGGACCCACTTTTAATCAGGACATCTTTGCTCTTCGAAAATCTCAGCCATATCAAAACCACTCTTCATCAATTTAATAAACTTTTGAATTCCTCATAGAATTGTATGCTCTTTCATATTTCGTGGGTTTCTCATTTCTCACAAAAAAAGTTGGAAACCTGAAGCCCCATCTCAATCAAAACAATACCATCCCTTTAAAGGACAAGTTCACCTTCATAGACATGTGGGTTGAGTGAATGCAGCAATATTAGTAGAACACATCAGTGAAAGTTTGAGCAAAATCGGACAATCCATTAAAAAGTTATGAATTTTTGAAGTTTCTGCTCAGTCACGGCTGGATGAAAAGACTACTATAGCTTGTGATGTCACATGAGTAAACGATATAAAGAAAGAATAAAGAAAATTCAACATATTTCCATTTTTCTCGCATAACAAAAGAACATTCGACTTCTCTCTTTCAGAAGGCAGGGGGAATAATATTACCCTAAACATACGTCAGAAGCAAGTCGACGAAATGTGCACTTTATTCAAAAAGTAAAGTTTTGTGAAATTCTCTTTTTATTTTCCTTATATAGTTGTACGCATGTGACATCATACACTGTAGTAGTCTTCTCTTCCAGCAGTAACTGCGCAGATACTTAAAATATTCGTAACTTTTGAACGGATAGTCCAATTTTCCTCAAACTTTCACTGATATGTTCTACTAATATTGCTGCATTCTCTCAATCTTTATGTATATGAAGGTGGACTTGTCCTTTAAGCATCTGGGTGGAAAAAGTTCAACCTGCCCTGTACCTGCACCACGAGCACCATGATGTAGACAGCTATAACCCGTTTCAGTGACGAGGTAGGCTCCAGCCAACGGACGCTGGTCCAGCTACAAATTGAGATACAAAGACAAAGGAGCTCATTACTTGACGATCGATGGCCACTTCATGGAGGGTCTCATGTCAGTCGTGAAACATAATGGCCAGAATTCAGGAAGGTGGTTTAAATTCAAGCCATGGTTGAAATTAAGACCATGGTCTAGAATAAGCATGAAATAGGCATACCTTTGACATGCACGTATCAACGTGTATTTTTACTGGACATCTGTTTTGCATAAATTTGCATAAATCTTGGTCTAATTCTAACCACCTTCATGAATTTGGGACAATAACTTTCAAAGCAGTTTCAAGATAAGCAATGCTTCAAATTCAAAAAAAAATCTGAGCTATATAATCCTAAATGCTAGTAGACTCTGACAGATATTCATTATTGTGTTAAAATAAACATGTGGAAATAAATGTCACTGAAAATGACAATTAGTTACAGTTAGTTCAAATTGCTTCAAGAAACTAACAGTCTATATTGACCAGATTTACAAAATCACATTTTCTTAGTCCTGTGAGAGTAAATAATCTAGTAAAACATTCATCAGCATGGCAAATTTGGTCAAGGACATCTTGATAGTGACAGCATAATTTTCAGACTTTTTGAATGTTACAGCACATTTTCTCAGCCATTTGAACATCAGACTATAGCTCAGATAGTATAAAGTCAAGCAATATTAAATGGAAATATGGACATATGGATTATCTTTACTGGAAAGACCCACTGAAAGAATGGAGGGAAGTGCTCTGAGCTTGAAGCTTTTCTTATAATGGAAATAAAAAGACAATGCTCATTATCAGAACTCACACAGGAGGTGAACTGGTAAGACATAAATATGTCTTTCTTTTCATATCTCAGCAGGAAAGAGCTAATTTTCAATCAGCATATTCAAAGCAACTGCATGATCATTTGCCACATACTGTAGCAAGACTTTTGTGGCATAATGTACAAACAAGTGTAGCGTAGCACAATAGGCACTTGACAACAATTGCAAAATCTTTCCATGGGGGGGGGGGGGGGTGTGGGGGTTAAACTAGAATAGTATGGGATGACAAGAGTTAACACAGGAAATTCAACCTCCCCTCCATTATTTGACCAATGTACAATGTACATACACTATGGTGATAGTGCTTTCATTCTATGCAAGTAACACTCCTTACAATGGCAACAGGAAATTAACAGGAGTCCTTTGTTGGCTCACCTTGCTGGAGTGAACTGGAGAACTGCTCGCTTGATCTTCCCTGAGGTAGATGGAATGTCTCTGGAATGCAAAAGAAGGAAATCAACAATGTACATTCCCTTGGTGTTTACCTTTCTTTTCTTTTCTTTTTTTTTTTTCTTTTTGGTCTTTCTTCTATTCTCATCTGTTTTGTTGCCATGCCATGAGCAGCATGTTAGAGTCAACAACCTATGCCCACAAACGTGTATACTCATATTGCAGTACACGATATGTACCTGTAATCATAAAGTTCAACACAGATTTCGACACAAATGTGTCAGCCAACTGCATGCTACGGCACTGCAGATGAAAGACGGACTATGCCTAGGAACACAATACAAGTTATTAATCTGTGTTATCAGACAATCAAAACTTATCAGGCATACTATAAAACAATATGAAATGGCTTCAATAAAATTTTGAGATGGTAATTGCATCATCAAAGCTTCAAGAAGAGAAAGATGGGATAATATGAAATGTTGTATCACAAACACCTAAGCAGTCTTAACCTTTCTCCCGAATTTACGAAGGTGGTACAATTGAAACCATGGTTTCAACCATGGACAATTTGTATGGAGTGCCAAGCGTCCAATGGCCTATTTTGTTACAAAATCAGTAATTTCTTAACGAAATAACAACATTTCGTCCACAAAATGATCATTTCCTATCATGAAATGACAACATTTCGTCCACAAAATGATCATTTCCTATCATGAAATAACAACATTTCATCGACCAAATCACTGATTTCATAACAAAATAGGCAATGCAACACTTGGCACTCCATACAAATTGTCCATGGTTTAAAAAATGGTTTCAATTGTACCACCTTCATGAATTTGGGCCTCTGAGTACTTTCAGTGCCAATTGGCATAGAAACCCCCTAAAAAAAAAAACATCATACACACTGTCCAATGTCCCTTGCACAGAGAGGGTTAAGATTTATCACATCCAATAGTACAGGCTGCAGGTATGCTATCTTTCACTGAATCCTATAGCAGAAGTGAAACCATACCCGTTCATCAACAAGGAAATACTACAAGTTTCAGAGTGCTGGTCATTATCATATAATTACAGTGTATGATCTGTTTTGAACACTGCTTCAGGGTACCAACCTTTGCATATGATAACACAGTAATGCATAGTGTAAACAATATTGTAAAATCACATATGTTCGCACAAGTAATTTTATATGCTCAGCTGAGTATTCAGATGAATTTCAATTTTTTTTCATTCTGTGGAATCAAGACATTACATAGTGGTAAGTATAGCAAGAATAGTTATTTTTATGCTTTTATTCTTACGCTAGTTTCTGGTCGCGTAAAATGTGCGAAAATTTCCACACTGTGAAAATTTCCACTTTTACAGTATTTTGAAGGCCAATATCATGCACATTTTGACAAGGATATGGGAAAATTACACATATCCAGTGTACTATCAAATATCAGCAGAAAATCAAACATATTTTCTCATCTGGGATGAAAAAAACATAACTATACTGTAAAACGAAACATTTTTGCGGCATGAAATTTTTGTGAATTGGAGCCAACAGCCTTTATCGCAGCAGGAAATTTTCGCAAGTTGCCTCTAACATTCAATGCATATAGTGTAGACAAGAACTTTCATGTGCATTTTAATTTCGCGAATCTTGGCTCTTGCAAAATTCGCAAAATTAAAATGCACACAAACATTCCTAGTTTTACAGTACGATGAGATAATATCACACAAACATACTCGTTGACGGCTCTTCTACACGTACAATGTAGTTGTCCCAATTATCGCAAAGCAAAATGACAGCACTCACTTGATGCTCTCCCACTGAAACTCGGTCATCTCCAGCCGCTTGCAGAGTTTCATCCCAAGCCAGATGCCGAGACCGTTGCAGACCAGGACGTCGAGGACGATGGAGTCCCACCAGCACTCGGCAAAGTTGGCCTGGAGGTGGATGAAGAAGAGCTATGGAGAGAAGAGAAACAAGAAGCGGGATTTATCAAGGGTTGTAAACATCCATGTAAACCCAGTGGACAACAGTATGAAAGTAATGGACCCGAACTTCCTTACACATTTAGACGGTCAGAAGGTCTTTCATAACATAGCAATCATAACAGGCAGGAGTTACAAGGGTTTCCGTAAACCAATATAGGAATGACACCATAAAAAAAGAGCATCATGAAAGTAATAACACACAATTACAAGGAAATAAATCAAGGCAAGGCCTATGTGGTAATTAACAAATGCAACTATACTGATGGCACCCTTTACAGTTGAGGCACAGAAATGCATACTGTGCATTAAAAGTAAAGGATTCTTATATGGTCTTTCTTTCCTTATTTATTACAACTGACTGACAAATTGCCCTTTACTGACTTTATACAGTGTATGCATCAATTACAACTCGATGCAAGAATTCATTAATCTGAGTTCCTACAGCATCTTGGAAGGGGGGCTTTTATCAGATAGTGGAAGGTACTTCAGAAAGATTTCCCATTTCCTTCAAGAAAGAAACTATTTCAAGCATTACAATACTTCACTGTTCCTTCTTTCCTTTGTTTGTCTCCTCCAGTCAACATTGAGCAAACTTTGGTATCTGAGCTCATGTCCACTCTTTGGCTCATATTCCCCTCAACACAAATTGACCTCTGACCCTCAAACACATGACCTTTCACCCCTCTTAATATGTACATACCTCTGTGATCTCCCAGGTGATGCTGATGATCCAGCAGAGGATGGGGCTGCGAATCAGGAGTGCCTTGAGCATCCAGCCTCCAAAGTGGCACAAGGAGTACCAGTCAAAGGAGCCCCAGATGCGCTCGAATGTCACGTCTGAGCAGTTCACCGCGTACTCCTGCCAGAGGAGAAAAAAAATAAATGGGTTATGCCAACTTTATCTTTTACTCGGTGAATAGTGGTCACCTCGGCCTGTGGTATTTCTCTTTGCCCATAAACCTGATTACCTTCAAATACGAGAAGATTTTGTGCATGTAAGATGGAATGAGCAATGAGATGGCAAAGAAACTCCTTTGACTAAACCATTCTAATAATTCCCTAATCTTGGGAAGTAACTCCATCTGTATCACTTCAAAGCATTTGATGCCAATGGCATTTTTACACAGTGGCCCTCAGAGTTACATGTACAATGATGTATGTTGGCAAGATTGATGCTAGTAATGTTGGCAAGAGATGTATATCCCTCATCTACAGCAAATGATTACATCAAATGGTCTGCATAGATACTGATCAGTGATTGGTCATAATAAAATCATGTGACTAATGAAGCAAGGGTCGAAATTGCTATGCTGGGAGCTGTCAGGTCATGTCAGGTAATACAGTTCAGGAATTTGACTAGCTGCTGATGGGGCTAGAACAAAATTAATTAATTAATTTATGTAAATGATATCATAACAAATACTGTCTCTTCTATCGTTTTATTTAGATACAAGCAAACATAATACTTGTTAGTCCCTCAAGAGCTGTATTTTTCTCCCAGGGCTGTGCACTGTTTACCATCGTGAGCAGCGACTTTAAAAATGTTTTAAGAGCTATCACACTTGATGCATAGCGTATCTTAGTTGTATCCCAAAACATCTTATCATACAACAATTTTGCAATAAAGCCTAAGAAGCTAAGCCTATAAAGCCTATAAGATATCACTTTTTTCCCTCAATAAACCATTACTGTATACAGTTTATTCTAGAAATAATTCTATTATAACAGTAACTATTGTTCACATTTTTCATATTTAACAACACTGATCATACTGATTAACATTTTTACATAATTGGTCGTTTCAATCTCTAACTCACATTTTTGAACTATTTTGAAGCACTAAAGTTGGGTTTTTGTATCATCTACAAATGGTAAATAATACCTTTAGCTCCAGCGGAGATGTCAAGTGATATATTGTAAACTCTTTCTTCTAAAATGGCAATATAGGTACAATAGTACACTACCTGCATCTATGCACTGGCATTGAGTTTATGGCCATTCAAGGACAGCTTATGATATTGAGAAAAAAAAAAATTGCACCACAGCACTGAAAGTTTTGAATGGCTCAGAGGCAAGATCATGTCTGAAATTTGCACAAACAACAATTAAATTGCCTTTATCAGCAGAAAAAAATGGGAAAGTCTGAACAGAGACTACATTAAAGTGTGTGCATGGGGGGGGGGGGGGTAGACAGTCTGTAGTCCTATGTTCCTAAGGATCTTCAGTGACACTTTTAATAGCTGTTACAAAAGACATGTAACATGGTATTTGTGTTTTTGACTATACCCTTTAGTAGACAAACAGTTGCATAGGTCTGAAGCCCCCCCCCCCCCCCTCCCATCCCCCATCGATCCACCCTCCATTACACATGGCTGATGGGCAGCATGACATGTAAACAATGTACGATGGGTGATAAGCCTGTTTACATTCATAGGTGTCTCATAATGCCATCACTCAGCCTGACCAAGCTACCAGTCTCCATACCGTTCAGGTCATGGTGCGATCAAAAGCAGATGCCATAGGGTGACATTTAGAAACGAAAAAAATGTCACAGGCCTCTTTATATACAATGTACCTGCACATTTAATCATCATGCAATATCCACCTTTTCTTTTAATTGCAAATCTTTCAAAAGAAGTGCATTCTTCAAATTTGTCTACATTTTTAAAAATATCGCTGTCCATGTTGACTTGTTTTATTTCCCTCTATTTAGAGTCCACTTGTAGAATGAACTAAGTTTCACTTTAAGAGAACTTAGAATTGTGACTTTACAGTCCACAGCCAACATCCTAGCAGTTCTAACAAGAAAGTAACATTAAAACTACAAGTGCACATATGTATCATCATACACCAAATGTTCCTTCATGTAATAAAACAAACTCAAACAAAAGCAAACATTGGCATATCATATACCAGTATCATCACTCGTCAGTGCACCAAAGTGTTCATGTCACATTTATAGGTCACAGGATGCTGAAAATATAGTACGGCTGCCTATTTTGCATTCACACATCAAGGTACTGTACCAGTATATGCCACTTTAGGGAGTGTAAATTTTCATGAATCGGGACTTCCCGACAATTTTGCGAGCGGTTAAATTTGAGATTGAGGAGTACAGTACCGAAACGGAGAAATGAATGCATGCACGTCATATTCATGTAGGAGGAGATTTAATATTTTTGCCCGTTTTTAAATTCACAAACCTCAGGAAATATTTGGCATTGGATACAGTATTGTCACCCGCTATAACAAAAGGATCCTAAAGTCGCTGACGGCTGAGCCGAGGAAATCAAGTTTGTAGTCAGATCATCAAAATCGGACAAAACTATCAGTTTTCTGTTTTTTGCATAATTTTGTAGTCTAATGTATCATCTATCATCTGCCAAAATTTCGAAGCTAAATGGTCAAAGGAAAGGCAAGAAAATAGCATTTTTCTGGGCCATGGTTTTGCGACTTTCAACATGTTCAACGGAACAGAAACGTGTACGAAGATTTGGATTTAGCGCCGCAGCTAGACTCCACCCCTAGCAACGAGGGAGTGATCGTATTGGTCAGTGCGTGGCATCTTGGTTACTGATTGGTTGTGCGTAGACCACTGGCGCTAAGCTTGAATGAACATTGTGGAGGTTGCTAAGATCATACCTTCTATTGTCAAGCGGTGAAGACTGTCTTGTGTCACAAATGTACACACAAGCAGTTATGTACATGTATCAAGGCTGTATGCATGGTTGTTTTAATGTGTATGTACACAAGTGGACCAGATTAATGGAGAACATTCTATATGATATAGATATAGTACATACAGTCTGACCAGATTAGTGGTGAATTTTCTACATGGTATAAAATGTAGCTACAGTACATGTATGCATGTGACAGGAAATACATTATAGCTCACTCAATCCAGAATGAGTTAACCCATTCCAGAATATTCTAGGAAGTGCTGGCTGAGTGAGGCACTGTCCCTGTAACCCAATGTGATTGGTAGTTAATTTTGGCAATGATGGTATGCACATAGTTAGGCAGTGAGTCATCCAGGATTCCTGGAATTTGGACTTGGTAGTATGTTCAGGTATGTGGCCCCAGGTTGGAGAAAATTACAGAATGTACTAGAAAGGGGTGAATGGATAGTATATAAGCAGGAGAAATTCTGAAGTAGGCAGAGTACCTAACACCTCTGCTCTGAGAGTTACGTCACTTCTGGCTCTGAAGCGACTTGTTATAGTCAGTCCTGTGTTACCTGCTGACCTGCTATACAAACTGTGTTTGTGGAGATAAGGCCTGGGAGACATTTTGCCTGCAGAGAATTAATTTGCCTATGTTGGAGATAGACTCCATATTTTAGTGTCAACAGACATTATTACGGCAAAGCTGTAACTGGCTGGATTCCTTGCTGGACATTATAAAGTGAATCATCATTCAACGCATCAACTGGACGTGGTCGTCATAACATTTGGATTCTGCACGTTTTGCTGTGGACATATATTGTGGACTTTACCCTGGATTTATAACGTGGATTATTGCAACCAGTGCCTCTGGAGTTACATCGGAGGAATCATTCGTCGGTGCGTCAAGGATCATTCATCTGTGCATCGAACATCGTATCTGGACATTCTCAAAGGATTATTTGATTTCCAGGGATATTACATATAATGCGTGTAAGTGACTCCACTACCGATTTATAATTGTTTTTATTGATCATTATTGTACTGATGTGAAAACCGATTACGAGTCTGTACCCACAATATCACTGTTAATAAACCGCCTAAACATTAGTTGATTGTTTCTTTTGTGCGATCATTCTCAGAGTGATTTTGGTCGTAACACTTGCCTCTGATCATGATAGCGTTGGAAGGAAAACTTTATAGGCGGTTTTCTCGAAACACTGATTTCCTAAACCACTCTATATGCGCAAATAAAATCATTGATATCTCCGCAACAAAATACTTTCATGAGTCATGTTATTATATGAAATTAAAGTGGAAGAGCAAGAGAAGAATGTCATGTCGTTTTCAGAAAATTGTCCTCCCCGACTTTCGGATCCTTTTGTTGTAGCGGGTCACTATGCATTTTCTTGTCAGAGCATGGTATGGCAGTGGCGTCAGGGCAGTGAGCTAGGGCAGTTAGCTAGCTCAGACTGTAGTCTCTCCAAGTCTCACTGAGCAATGTTGTGCGTAATCATACCGTCCCCTCTAGTATTAAAAGAACAAAACTCTCTTCAGATAGGACATAAAATGGAGGTCCTGTGTGTGAGAGAGTCACAACTCATGCACATAAAAGATCCCGCTTCATTTATTCATCGCAAAGAGCAGGGTGATTAACCCGGTTAAGTGGTCCCCCCTCCTCACATCCAACTGGACCCCATGAAAGGCCAGCTACTGTAACTGAATATGGGTTATCCATCCATCTCCTCAGATGAAAAATGAAACAATCAAACAAAAGATATTCAGGAAGCATCTTGCAGAATTGGGGAGATTAGCAGCTCTGGTACAGTACACCAGGTTCCATGACATTTGCTTCTGTGACAATTGCTGCCCATGAAATATCTGCATGCAGAGCCAAAAAAGAAGTCTGCCCACAGACATAACTCTAGCCCTAATCCTAATCCTCACATCAAACTAAACCTAAAACCCTATCACAACCCTAACCCTAACTTTTTTAAAGGGAATTGGGGAGATTAGCAGCTCTGGTACAGTACACCAGGTTCCATGACATTTGCTTCTGTGACAATTGCTGCCCATGAAATATCTGCATGCAGAGCCAAAAAAGAAGTCTGCCCACAGACATAACTCTAGCCCTAATCCTAATCCTCACATCAAACTAAACCTAAAACCCTATCACAACCCTAACCCTAACTTTTTTAAAGGGAACCCAAACATAAAGAGCAATGGGAATTACACGTGAAAATTACACATTCCATCAACTTGATACTGATATATGTTAAGGGTAGCAATTATTCCCCCTGCTTTCTGAAAGCAGTTTGTCAAGTGCTTGTTCATTATGCGAGAAAAGTGAATTTTTGTGGAATTTTCTTCATATTTTCTTTATATCGTCCACACATACGTCATAACCTCTAGTAGTCTCCTCATCCAGTGGTTCCAACATCAAAACTTTACAAATTCATAAGTTTTGCATCGATTGTCCGATTTTCCTCAAATTTTCACTGTTGTGTTCTACTAATGTTGCTGCTTTCACTCAATCCACATTGCTCTTTCGGTTTGGTTTTCCCTTTAAGTCCTTGGAGAAAATAAGACTGGAGCAACTGTCACAGGAGCAAATGTTGTGTCACTGTCGTGTCCATGCCGTGCTCACCTTCTCGTGGAGGTAATACTCCTGGAGGTCCGGGTAGAGCCAGATGAGGATGCGCCGGACATCCTCGTAGGTCTGGAAGAGGAAGAAGATGAGGATCAGGAGGTACAGGACGCTGACGCCTGGATGAATGGAGGGGGAAAAAAACGAAACAAAACAAGATGTAAAGTTATCACAAGTCAACAAACTGATAAGAGTCCATCATCCCAGTTCACATTCCTAATTGGATCCCTAATCACTACAGTTAGTTGTCATGTAAGGCAGAGAGAGAGATATATAAAAGTGTTCTATCACTTGATCTAATCCCACTTCATCTAACAGCCATTTAGTCTCAACCCACATGGTCTAATCCTGTTTCATCAACCAGTTCGTCTAATGACCATGTAGTCCAGTTGCCACTTAGCCTCATTACCAGTTGGTCTACTTCCAGATCATGGGTTATGCCCATTTCATCTATACCCACAGTTAATTAGACAAAATGGAAAAAAATCGAAGGAATCAAAATCGCAATTCAACCATATGGTCATTTGACAAAATGATAATTAGCCAAACTGGACATCAGACCAAGGTGAGGATCACACCAAACAGGCATTAAAACGAAATTGATGGTAGACTAAATGAGTCTAGCCATAGTGGTGTTAGACGAACTGGAATGTAGACCATCCGATATACACTGTATTAGACCAAGTGACAATAAATTGACAGAAAAACAAAGAGAGCTACATGCTGTCAAAATGAAAGGGAATAAAAGAGGAATTTTTACCTCATGTTTTTATTTGATGGTCTTTGCAAGTATTCCTTTTCTGTTTGATTCCCAGTAAACTACGGCTGGGTGACAAAGGAAATATGAATTATGGCACAGAAGACACAGGGGAAACATTTTCTACATGTGAATTCTTTCTCTGAGGTTTGTTTCAAGCACTTGTTTTCTGCTACAATCAGAGACTCCAACCCCAAGCACCTTCTGATCTGGAGATTCTCCCGCCCGAAACCCCTAGCAAACGGGAGACTCTAAGTTGATGTGTGCGAGGCGCGAAGTTCCTTGGGTTCTAGGTGTTCTCTGGTGCTATCTAAGGCTTATTTTTTCAACATACGATAGAAATAAGTAAGAAATCCTTTCCACCGGGAGACACAGAGCCAGGGCGGGAGAAATCAGATCTCAAACGGGAGAACGGGAGATTTTGCAAAAATGGGCTTTCGGCGGGAGATCTCCCGTCGAAAACGGGAGAGTTGGAGTCTCTGTACAATACATGTACAACACAATACAATATACAATACATTATTATTAATGCCTAGTATGCTCTTCCTAGAAGGCTCAGGGCACTTTCAAAATTACAAAAATATAACATCTATAAATTCAGACTGATAATCTTACCAAATACAACTCTCCAGATGGCAGGATGAGGTCGTGTGAAAGGTCCTGAGTGAAAAGAGAAAGTGATCAATGGGACAAAATTAAGAATTACAGGGTACTTCCAATGCAATTCACCTCAATTGCACAAATCATCACTGCTCTCTTGCCAGAACATTTTGACACTACAGATACAATGTACTTGTACATGTACACAGTAAGTCACTCAAGAGTACTACCACTTATTAACCCTTTAAAGAGAAAATATCCCCTAAAACTCCGTTCTTTATTGGTACGGTATGAACATACTTCTCATCATAACATATCACACATATTTGGGCATCTTCATTTCTTCTTAACTCATTAAAATTGCAAGATTTCAGTGAGATCTTGCTGAACGGTGAAATACTGTACACTAAAGGCGCGCATACCAATGCAAAAGACAACATTGATGATACAACATTACAGCCAAAACAACAAACAAATCTTAAACTCACCATTTGGGAATGCCAAGATACTGACGATCAAGAAGTAGAAGACTGCACAGCAGATCCCACGGTAGACATTATGCTCGGTGCTTTCACTGGATCTACCAACATACCACAGGAATACTGAGTTTGGTAAAGATTTCCATTCTTGTTCTTAAAAGCTCTCCCATTTTCTCAGTTACTTTAGTCAGTGACATAGTTAAACTTTGTAGTAAAATGCCGACTTTGTCAAATTTTCCCTCAAACTACCTGCACAAGAATGTGTACAGTGCCACCCAGTGTAGGTTCTTGTTTCCAGTGTCAGTTCACTTAGAACTTTAGATTTGTCACTCCTTCATCTTAACCCAAAGGGATCACTCTTTTTTTTTTCTTTTTTTTAAAGATGAATGACATGTATTCAATGACAGGAAGTGATCACTTCAACTCTCTGAGCTAAAACAATCTGTAATTTCTAATGGGAAAGATCAGAATACAAAGTTGGGATTAACAGTAACACTGTAAAGTTCCTGGTATACTGTTCATTACACAAACCGTGTGAAGACGGTACAATGTACGTTGATCATATTCTGGCAGTGGCCTACCGGTAGTTTTCCAGCATCTAATATCTGTATCAACTGCATAAATACACCACCATCCCTTTATTTCATCTTTACCTGTTTGTTAATTTTTTTCATTCTTTCATAATAGATGAAGAAATATGTATAAAGCAAACTGCCCATTATTTGACCATAAAACGCTGTTGGAAATTTGACCATCAGCCACACGTAAAACCTGACATGCTTTTGCATGTGGTCGAATTTTGGCATGATGGTATGGGAGATTAAACCTTGGTGTGGGTTTTTTATTCCATGCTCTGAGCTAGAGGCCAGATACAGATCGCACTACTGTACTGTAAAAGTGGAAATTTTCGCGCATTTCGCGCAACCAGCCGCTAGTGCAAAAATAAAAGCATGAAAATACTTTTGCATGCCACATGTTCCAGTAGTTAATGTCCTGATTACATCTGCAGAATTAAAAACACATGAAATCCATTCTTACCCGGCCGAGCGCAAAAAATTACTTGATCGAAAATATCCACTTTTACAGCACCAGTGGCAGTACTTCTCCCTATATCTGGACTATCTGGTTCATTGTAGACCGACAATGAAGTTGAAAGGTCTACCATCTTTGAATTGATTGTGAGGACAATTTGCAACTTGAAAAGAATGCCCCTACTCCCCCCCCCCCCAACACACAAACACACAGAAAAAAAAATACAATTGTAGAAATGTCAATAATCATGGTAATTGGCATATTCTGAGCTGTGATACTGAGTGATATAGTGATAGACTCTACACTTTTCCTTTTTGCAGTTTTTTCTTTTCTTTCAATAAGTCTCTGGAAAATAAGATCTGCCAATACACTGTACACATAGAAGCAAACAGCATAATGCATGCAATCCACATCTCATCTGCACTTGTTTATATATAATGTAGGTTCAAGAACTTCTAATTTACTTCCAATTTGTAAGCCCTGCCAACGGCCCTCGTTCCCATAAAATCAACTGCAACTGCATGGCCATTATTGGCTCGGCGGAGTCCGCGGGATAAAAGTGCACACATGGTCACGCACTGACACCCTACGTACCCTCCCTGACGCCCACTTTCGACAGCCTTCTTCGGAAAGTTCTGCAACCCAGGCTCCAGCAACTGTTGAAATTTCCACTTAGAAATCTATTCTACGCTTGTGGTTATCATCACGTCTCATGCAAGCAAATTTGTCTGGTTTCGTTGCTCTATACTACGGCAGTCAGCAACATGCATGCACGGCTTTGATACTTCAACAGAGCAGGACACCGGTTGGCTTATACTAAACAGTTAGCACACCACCGCCATCTGCTCACACGGGTCAGTTCAGGCGTGCAAGCCCTTCCCGAGTCCGAGCCGCAGCCATCGGCCACACCTACCACCGTAAGATACTAGTAACACGTGTGAGTCGAGGGTCGATGCAATGCCGATGGCCCGATCGGCGATGGCATACTTACCCAGTAAACGCGAAATAAAACGTCCCGATCACAGCAACCAGAAGCAGCGTCAAAGTATGGGGTTTGTAGAAAAACTCCAGCGTTATATCTTCCACTTCTTGCTCGTTGATGTAGCGAAAGTGATCGCTCATCTCCGAATTTGAACGCTTATGACCTCTTTTCGCCATTTCCAGATTGTTCCCCTGTTCTACACACACACACACGCATCTGATTACATCACAACCAAAGATGATAGAGCGCCGCGAAGATCGCACTGCATAACTAAAGCTACAATCAATCCGCGCTCTCCGCCGCGCCCTCGCGTACGTCGCGTCGATCCTGTCACCAAGTTGTTCTGCTAGCACTTCTTGTGCTCTCATTATAATCCGCGCACGATCCGAGCGATCGATTGTAACAACAAAAACAAAAAAACAACATAAACATGCGGCGCTCGATGTCGATGTACGCACCAATGAGCACAAGGCGCGTGTTGCACATGCTGGTTGAAAACAAACGCTTTAGAGCGTTCGCATGCACAGCACATGACAGGTGTATAGATTTTATCACATCCTATCCTCGGCCTTGGGCTTTGTAAAGTCATTCGTTGATGCTTGTTGAACCCACAATACAAGAAATGCCCACATATTATTATGTACAAACGCCCGCTAATGTATGCATTCACCACAAAATAGTACAAATCGCCCACAAACGAATACAAACGAATGTACAAAACATCGCCCACAAAATGTAGAAACGAACAGCGTCCACTAATGTAGAAACGCCCACTTTTGTAGCAACAAAGTTGCGTACAATAGACCGAACTGTGGTTTATTTTAGGTGTGGTACGCGTATCCGGGCAATTACCCCAGAAGGCAATTTTACCCCCCCCCCCCCCCCCCCCCGGCTAAATACTGGTTTTCTAGTGGTAAGGTCAGGGTAAAGATTAGGGCTAGGGTTAGGTTTAGGGTTAGGAGTTTGGGTTAGGATTAGGTTCAGGATTAGGGCATGGCCAGGGGAAGGGTCCGGGGTAATTGCCCAGGGGGTAATTGCCCTAGACCCGCGGTACGTGAAACGGAGAGTTCAATTTTTTTTTTCTGAAATTTTTTTACAAATATTTGTTTGCTTTTTCCCTTTTATGGGGGTGCTGAACACGAAATCTAACAACAGCAAAACAAAATTCTAATAACTGTTTCTTGTATAAATCACCCTATGGACTAATCTTTATTGAATTTTTCTAAGATCTCCGATAAGTTTCGAGGTTCTAGGCCCGCAAAAATTCTCTTTATACTTTTGAAGGTTTTTTTTTTTTTTTTTTAGATCAACTTATTGATGAGGAAACAGTCACGACTACGAGGGTGGTTCCCACCTCCCTGCGTCTACCTCTAGTCTAGCTTCTGGACTCTTTTTACTCGTAGCGGCGATTCAGTGTACGCGACAAGCCGTATGAGGGCGTGACACCCGAGGATTGCGATACGCCGAGAACTACGTTGGGCGCGCAGTCTCTCGATTTAAAGGTGCATGGTCCCGGTGGCGATTTTTTTTTCCGTAACTCTAACGCGTCGAAATTGCCAATTGTGTCACTTGAGCAAAGACTATCAGTGTACTGGCTGGTTTTGTACGCATGCGCTTGGTAGTTATACAATATGTACACATTATACCAGTGGCATGGTCGTCTGCTAACACAGATTCGAATGTGAATGGCACGCCCTTCAAACATAACAACGGGTTTGTGTGTAGGTGTGTAGGTGTGTGTGTATGTGCGTGTGTGTGTGTATGTGTGTGTGCGTATGTGTGTGTGTGTGCGTGTGTGTGTGTGTGTGTGTGTGTGTTTAAAAAAGAAGGTGATTCAGTAGCACAAGTGTGTGCGTAAGGCAGATATGGATTGGCTTGAAGTTACTAAGTAATCAGAAAGCCTTTTCTGAGATATTCATACAACATTCTATGTCAAGTAATACGCTACGCATGGTATGATTTGTATATATATAGGACTATATTGTACTGTGTGTAAGAAAAATATGATTTAGAAGCACAAGAGAGAAGAATTCAGCTGCTTATTTTTGTTCAAATTAATTTCATTGCAAACATGGGCCTGATATCGATGGAATTCTAATAAAGAATATCATTTTTTTTAAGTTTTTTGGTGTATTATTCTGTTCGCACTGCAAGTATACACTCAACAGTAACACGTTCCCATTAATCGAAGTTCCAGAGGAAAATGAGAAGTGAGGACACAAGTCGTACATGGTAAATTGGAGCTTTATTCGAAGACGTTTCACATGAGCAAGCCGTTTAGCAAGTACATGTATATCATTTTACAAAACTCAGCACTCGGTATATCGTGTACAACATAAGCAGTGAGGTGACTCACCTTGCTGATATATTAGCAGGGAGGTGAGACTAAAATTCTCTCACCTCCCTGGTACACGGGAGGGTGCCTTTTTCAATCAAAGTTACAAATCACTGGTCACTTTCATTGACAGCGATCACTTGTGTTCAGATTATTTATGGGCTGCCTTACGCGGCAGCCTCAAAAGTGGAGTGAGCGTCAGGTGGTGTCCATTGACAAGCCACGAATTATTTTATTTTTATTTTTATTTTTATTTGTGGGGGGGGGGTAGGATAATAGTGCTGCTTGATATAATGATGTGTACATAGGCCGTGAGGTAAAAGAAATTTCATTTTAATTCAATTCAATTCGATTCTATTGTCCGTTTCTGGAAATTTGTTTTGTTAGCATGCATACAAGTTACATCGATACATACAATATACAGAGCACACGTTTAACATGGATACATAGACATGATAAACACGCAAGAGATATACAGCAATACAATGTCAATGTCATTGTCAGAACTATCTAACATTAAAGAAATATTAATATGTATAAATCAAGTTGTGTTGGGTGTGGTGTGCATTAACATACACAAGTGTGTAAACATGTATCAGATTTATAATAACTATATAAAACTTTTAAACAATATAAATTAGTACATCTTTACGTCTAAATAAGTGATGGTATATATAAAAATCTCGAAGGCTATTTATGTACGTGTGTGTGCGTGTATATGTGTATACGTGTGTGAACGTACAAAAATGTAAGCATATGATTTTTGACAAAACCGTATAAATTACATCCATACGATTGTTCTTTTGTTTTTGTTTTACAACAGCTGAGATACTGTATGATATAGTAATTAGCTAGTCAACTGTCAGGATGGCGTTAACAGCTGTCTGTGAAGGGTTAGTGTGTAGGATCGCATTTGTATAACATCAAAAATCTACGGTTTAAAGATGTTAAAAGCAATGACAGTATTCAGTGAAACATTGTGCCAACATCGATCCATGTGACGTTTACATGAATGGTTAGTCCAGCGTGGCACAACATAACTATGTGCATGTATAAGGTTGAGCCAACATTGGTTCGAAACCAAGATGTTGACTCCACTAGGAATTAATCACCTACACAGTGTTCAAAAATTCATTCTGCCCCCCTCCCCCGCAGAAAAGTGGTGTTTTGATGTGCTCGTCACTTAATTTATGAAGAGTATTTTGATAATTTGTAAAGAAATCATTGAGAATTTTTTTGAAATGTATTTTCCATGATGAAGCAATAGAACTGATGTCACAGAGGTTATTTGTAAAATATTTGGAGTGATTACTATAGAGGATGAATTTGAAATGGAATACAAACATGTATTTTAAAGGTCCTGTTTCCCGTTGAGAACAGTGATTTAAAAAATGTTCAAGATATTACTTTTGATGCATATTATGTGTAGGTCATTTCGTTGTATCACAAAACATCCCACCATATAAAACGTTTTCAATAAAGCATGAAATATAAGGAGATATCACTATTTTTCTCACTAAACCATAACTGTAGACGGTTTAATCTGGAAACATTTTTATTATAACTATTGTACACATTTTGTATATCTAAAAATATATAACATCGATGATAATGGTTCAAATATTTACATTGGTTGTTATCCCTAACGCACATTTAAGAACTATTTTGAAGCACCAATGCTGGGTTTTTGTTTCATATGCAAAAGGTAAATGATGCCTTTACGTTAGAATATGAAATTTTGCATACATGTACTTTTTTTTTCTATTCTCTTGTATAGGAAGTCGCTGGAAACGTCATAGATTGCCTGATTTTCTTGATCGATTATAATTTGTTGAAGATTAGAATGATACCTTTCTTAAGAAAGTTTTCCTCAATCTTTAACCAATAACATTTTCTTCTTTGCCAAGGGTTTTTTTTTTTTTTTTTTTTTTTTTTTTTTTTTTAAAGAAGTTATCTTTAGTTTGGACTTCCCCTTACTTTAGGTTTCAAACACAGACATGTAAATTCACCTATTTCAACGTTTGACGTTGTATCTCAGATCAGTAAAAGTTGTCGATTTCTACAGCCTGGATGCATTAGGATGCGTGCAGAAAATGCACAGAAATTGGTTGGGAAAAACATATAGCACTAATACTAATGTAGTCATATGAGCGGTTGAATTGGCAGAAAGGGATGGACCAAACTTTATGAACATCCCAGCTAGCAGACGGAGGTAAAAAAGACGTCTCAATTTGGTTGCAACTACATGGTCAAAGTTGTCGCAAGTCTTAAAATGACCAGAAAATGACGTGATTTCAACGTCTCTTTGAAACGAATTTATCACGTCATGTTATAGACATCCTGATGTGTTACGTCAGTTTTCCGACATATTTATTACCTAATAATGGTGACATATTGATGACGTAAAATTTACGTCAAATTTGTGACGTAATTTTTACGTCATAAACACGTATTAATGACGCAATCTACGTTGGTTTGCAACGTATTCATAGCGTTATTTAAATGACGTCTTAATACCGTAATATATACTTTGTTTTACAACGCATTTATGACGTCATATGAGCGACGTATTAACGTGAAATTTTGTTCAGTTTTGCGACGCATTTATAACGTCATATTAGCGACGAACTAAAGACGTAAAATTCAAGTCAATTTTGTGACGCATTATTCACGTCGTATTTACGACGCATAAGTGAAGTAAAATTTACGTTGCTTTGCAACGTATTTATCACGTCATATTAATGACGTATTATAACGTGAAATTTAGGCTACACTGTTTTGGGACGTATAAATGACGTTATATTAGCGACATGTGAACGTTATGTTCCCGTCAGTTTGCGACGTCTTTGTGACGTCATATGACTAGGCCTACGAATTATAGAGTTTTATAGTTATATCAGTTTGTTTGCAATGTGTTTATCACGTCATATTAATGACGTATTATAACGTTAAATTTACGTTGTTTTGCGACGTTTTTATGACGCTGTATTAACGACATGTGAACGTTATGTTCACGTCAGTTTTGTGACGTCTTTATGACGTCATATAATTAGGCCTACGAATTATAGTTTTGTAGAGTTATATCAGTTTGTTTTGCAACGTATTTATCACGTCATATTAATGACGTATTATAACGTGAAATTTAGGCTACATTGTTTTGGGACGTATTTATGACGTTATATTAGCGACATATGAACGTTATGTTCACGTCAGTTTTGCGACGTCTTTGAGACGTCATATAATTAGGCCTACGAATTATAGAGTTTTATAGTTATTTCAGTTTGCTTTGCAACGTGTTTATCACGTCATATTAATGACGTATTATAACGTTAAATTTACGATGTTTTGCGACGCATTTATAACGTTGCATTAGCGACATATTAACCTTATGTTCACGTCAATTTTGCGACGTCTTTATGACGTCATTTCATTAGGCCTACGAATAGTTTTATAGAGTTATATTGCTTTGCTTTGCAACGTATTTATCACGTCATATTAATGACGTATTATAACGTTAAATTTACGTCGTTTTGCGACGTATTTATGACGTTATATTAACGACATATGAACGTTATGTTCACGTCAGATTTGCGACGTATTCACGACGTCATATAATTAGGCCTACGAATTATAGTTTTGTAGTTATATCAGTTTGTTTTGCAACGTATTTATCACGTCATATTAATGACGTATTATGACGTTATTATATATGAGCGACATATTAACGTTATGTTTACGTAAGTTTTTTGACGTCTTTATAACGTCATATAGTTAGGCCTACTAATTATAGAGTTTCATAGAGTTATATCAGTATGCTACGCGACATATTGTCGTCAGAGTGACGACATTTTCACGTCATTACTGTTGTCAGAAAGACGTCGAAACTGTCAACAATAAGACGAATTTTTGTTCAAATGGAAGATATAAAAATGAAAGGCGCAATAATTGTCGTTTGTTTAACGTAAATAAGCAAAGAAAGCAGACATCATTTAGACGTCTTAAACTGATGCCAGAAAGTCGTATTTCTGCTCAAATGGATGACGTCTAAAAGACGACATATTTGTGACGTCTAAAAGACGTCTGGGTTGTTATACAAAGACGTCATAAAGACGTGTAAATTACTAATTTAAAGACGAGACTGACGTCAAAAAAAATCTTTTAGACGAAAATAAACAAAGATACTGGACGTCATATAAACGTTTCAAACTGACGTCAATATGTCGTATTTTTGCTCAAATGGAAGTTGTCCAAAAGACGTCATTGGTGGTCATATAAGAGTCGTCTTAATAACGTGTAAATCACAATTCTAAAGACAAGATGTACGTCAGAACGTCATGAGCACGTCGTATACACGTCAATTCATGACTTTTTAACGTATATTGGAAAAGAAAACAAGGAATACATCTGAAAGACGCCTTTTCTTCAAGGACAAGGGTAATGGACGTGATTTTGACGTCATTTTGAAGTCGTGGCCAGTTGGTTTATCAGTATTTCAGTTGAAGATCTAATAAAGCGCTTGTGAGCATCTCAAGGTACAATCATGATAAAAATCTAACCTACTCTACTCCTGCAAATGTCCTAAGCCTTACATCTACGTCTACCACCTACAGTCAAACCTGCCTTAGCGGCCACCTGTCTATAGCGGCCACCTGTCTATAGCGGCCACTGCAAAATCCCCCCGAGAGAAAAGCCCTGTTAAAGACCCTGTGTATAGCGGCCACCTCTCTAACGCGGCCAGCGGCCACAAATTTTGTTTCCCGCGGGAGATATTAACCTGTCTATAGCGGCCAAAAACCCAATGGAGCCGAGGCCAAGCCGATAATTCAGCGTATTTTTCTGTTTGGTAGCCGTGCGAGCAACGTTCAGTGATCGCCACCGCTGCATTCATTCCTCATTCAGTCATAATAATGCAACAGTAAACATGCTACTGTGCAACAATATCATATACACCGGCATGGTTAAATGCATGAAACACGGTGTATGCATACGTACACACATACACTGTACATGTACATGTAAGGATACAACGATGATACATGTACATGTAAGCAATGCACACAAAGTTGGATTACCTGTCTATAGCGGCCACCTGTCTATAACGGCCACTTTTTCCGTCTCCCTTGGGTGGCCGCTATAGACAGGTTTGACTGTATTCATATATAGTTGCTAGCACGTTTAAGGGGGAAAATTTGTAATGCTTTATGACATGGTTACTAAACTAGGTCACAGCAGGCTCAATCTTGAAATATATAAATATGTGTTCATAAAACATGTGAAGTTTCAATAACAAACATTTTTTAACAATAGAGTGCACAATTTCTGACATTTTAATGATTATGACCAGAATGTTTACTTTTTCAGACGTGAACAACGACCAGCTGTGACCTCGCTTTCATTTTCTTTCAGAATAACTCTTGATTATCATACGTTTTTTACGTTAGCATACACAAAACTTTGCAAGTAACGATATACTGCACACCTACCACACCCACACAAACACACAAACACACATTGCACGCACTCGCACATACACACAAAGACACACACACATAGTGCATGGAAGGTGCAATCATTGCACTTTCAGGCGCCCGCCCTCGAGTTTTCGGTGCAAAGAAAACATACACACACACACACACACACACACACATTGTGCCAAATAACAACACATTATAAAACGATCGTTTCAAGTCGCTTCGACAAATGTGTATTACTCATAAACCCATGAACCCTCCTGGGAATCTGTACCAGTTAATGCCAGGTGATTGTTTCTATAATAATTATATCGATCATGAAGTTTCATAAAAAGTTACGAGTATAACAAGAACTCGAGTTTTGGAGCGCCGACAATCGATACAAAAATTATTCATTTTTCTAGTTTTGGTGTTGTAATCACTGGATAAGGAGACTACTAGAGTCCATGACGTCATGTGTGGACAACAATGTAAAGAAAACATGAAGAGAATTCCACAAAGAAATCATTTTTCATGAAAATTACACATTCCATCAACTTAATTGATACTGACATAAGTTATGCTAAAGGCAATAATCATTCCCCCTACTTTCTGAAAGCGGTTTTTATAGTCAAATGTTCTTTCATTACGCAAGAAAAGTGAAAACATGTTTTATGATTTTCTTTATATTTTCTTTATGTTGTTGTCCACACATGATATCATGAACTCAAGTATCCCCTTATCCAGTTGTACCAACATCAAAACGTTAAAAATGCATAACTTTTGCATCTTTTAAAATATTGTGCGATTTTCCTTTAACTGTCACTGATGTGTTTTACTAATGTTGCTGCTTTCACTCAATCCACATTTCTCTTTGGGTTTGGGTTTCCTTCACTGATGGTCGTTTTGGTAGAGGTAACGAGGCACTTGATGAGGAGAACTATAGGGTTGGCAGTGATAAAGTGAACATCCAAAAATATAGACCTATATATGAAGGGTTTGTTTGCAAAAACCGATAAGTCCATTTTTGAGGATTTTGAAGTACGATCTCTGTCATAAAGTACAAAATAATACCTTTTAAATGATATATTGGTCACTCGTACATATAAAGGTATATTTTTGAAGTTATGGTCAAAAGAAGCAAGAATTTTCTTATTATTCTCTTTATTTTTCTTGACCTTAAATCGCAAATATCTCCATTTGACAAATATGGACTTATCGGTTTTTGCAAACAAACTCTTCATATTTATATTGATAGATCAATTCAAACCGTACGTGATATTATAATTATAATTTTGAATGAAAATGAGTTGCTGTTTGCTTTATAAATGCTGTTTCAAAATGCCTTTATAAAGCTGATTGAATTAATATATCAATATAGAGATTTTATCGATCGAAATCAATGATTACTCTCCCCCCAGCTTCTCTTCCCTCCCCCATCTTCATCTTGGATGTTAGTGCATGAGAATTTAATCATATATCTTGATCTACATGAACCTGAACTAAAAAGGAGCCTACTACGCCTTTCTGAATCATTTTTTTTTTTTAAAGCACAATCATCGTGAGGTTGGAGAAGTATAAACCCAAATTAACCAAGTAGTGTATTCATGTTACCCAATTAGACATAATGCCCACTTCGAATCTGATTCTGCGTGGCTTAATAAACATGATCAATGTTAACAATAGCAATTGCTGCAGTTGTACGCCTATATAGGCCTATATAATACTTATATCATAATTCATTCCAAGCTTAGATTTCCAATTTACTTTTGCAAGATATTGATGAAAACTTCGAGTTTGCATCTTGTACTCAATGACTGAATTTCTCTTTTCTAATGTTTTCATCGAGACGCTCAGCGCTTAGAAACATTGTAATAAGCGCTTTAATAAATGATATTTATTATTTAATATCATTAACAACGCAAGTGACAAAAGGAAAAGTGTCAGCAACCAGTAGTGTAAGCAGACGGCAAAGCAGAACGCGATGCCGATGGCGAAGTGGAAACACGCACACGCACACAACACACACACACACACACACACACACACACACACACACACACACACACAAAGCCGTTGTTATGACAGTTCACAAGGCGGCGTGCCATTCTCACATTCTAATCTGATTCTGTGATTAGCAGACGACCATGGTACTGTATACAAGAAAGCAACACAAGTATCGCAACCAACTAGTACTTTGATAGTCTTTGCTCAAGTGCCACAATTGGCAATTTCGACGCGTTAGGGTTACGGAAAAAAAAAATCGCGTCCCGGTGTTTTAGTCAAATGCGTACGCGGGCGCACGGCGCAAGTTTCCTATAGAGACCTACGCTATCGACTCCTCTTTAGCGCTTACGCTTTGGCCCACTTCCCGAGTGCGAAGAAGTCCGATCCACTGTAGTCAGTGGTCCGATCACAGTTCGGCTCATGATTCGGCTGAGGGGGATGACAGCTTTAGCAAACTTCTTTTGTGATGTCATATTAACAAGCACATATGCACGCACACTGGCATTACTACAGACTGCGCGATGCGCAGAGAAGACAACGAAGGCAACGTTACTTAGCAACACCTACGCACTTCACTCCTGATGACAGCTCAACTTCGGTAATGTTCGTATCAATGCTAACAGTGATCGGCAGTATCATCAACAGCGCCCTCTACACTACCGGGACTATGCCCCTTTAAATCGCAATCAGAAAATTTGCGCCCTCTCTTGGTTTATCGCACCAAGGAAAAGGGGACGGAGCCCAGACTGGTCTACCTCCAGTGCAGACTTCAAAATTTAATGTCAAACAAACCCAGCTCTCCTGCCTGTCACATACACATGACCGTAGGGCCTATGCTATATAGTCACAATGTTGTTGAGTACAGTTAATTTTGAGTATATCGACGGAACCGAAACAGAAACAAAAACTTGCGGGTAGAGGGGGGGGGGGATAACTGTATAATTACTTCTAATCACTTGAGTTATATGATAGTGTATAATCATTATAAGGTGGTACAATCATTGTATATTCATTCTTTCATGTTATACTTTACGCACCTTAATTTCTGTTATCAAAAAAGTGATGTTCATTTTATCTTTTTTGTTGGAAAATGAAGTAAAACATTGAATTGAATTGAATTACTTTACTGCAATCACGCATACTTGTAATGGTATCTGCTTCATATCAATATTATTGCACAAAATACCACCATATTTCACACACACACACACACACACGCACATGCACAATACTACGCGCTCACACAGCACACCTTACGACACGTTACACACATGCATACGCATACACAATCTCCCCATCCCACCCATATACCTACATCCGACACACGCACGCACTCGTACACAGCATATCATGTACAATATGATTAATTCTGAAATGCAGAAAGTGTATTTTTGGTTTACTGCAAATCGTTTGGTTTTAAATATTGATAAAACATGCTATATGGTATTTAAGACAAAGAATAAGGTAATAGATGAAGACGTTTTACAAATATATATAGGTAATGTCAAAATCAAGCAGGTCAATAGAGTAAAATTTCTTGGTGTTACAATTGATGATGGTTTAACATGGAAAGGTCATTTTGATGATATTTGTATCAAAATAAGTAGAATTGTTGGTGTCATGAATTATCTGAAACATATATTTCCTTTAAAAATTCTTTTGACAATGTACCATACAATGATTTCCCCCCATTTAACGTATTGTGCAATAATATGGGGTCATAGTTCGTTATATTCATTGAACCGTGTTTTGATGTTACAAAAGCGTGCAATAAGAATACTCTGTAATGTAAATCCGTACACACACACTGCAGTACTGTTTAAGAAATTGAAAATTGATCAAATTGATCAAATTGTGCAATTACAAGTGGCTACATTTATGTTTTCATACTTTAAAGGTGTCTTACCTGTCACGTTCCATAATTCGTTTACCCCAAATAGTGCAATCCATGCCTACAACACTAGACGTGCCAACGAGATATGTTTACCTTTTTACAGATATAAGTTCTCAGAGACTACAATTAGATACACTGGAGCAAAATGCTGGAATGAGTTGCCAATTTTTATTAAAGAGAGTCCAACACTGTCATCTTTTAAACGTACAAAATGTTTTTAATCCAAAGTGCAATTGAGTAATTATTGAAATAATTTTGCCATTTTCCCCTTTTTTATTGTTGTGATGTTTCATTGCTGTTTTTGTTCCTTTGATGTAAATTGGGTCCTATTTATTGTTGTAAGGGAATCGGCCACGATAGGCTTTATACGGCCTTTACTGATCCCTCACGTGCTATGTTTGTATACATTTTTCTCTTCTGTTTTATTGTGAACGTGATGTTTTCTTTTTAGCATGTGAAATAATTTGAATTGAATTGAATATTTTACGCTAGACATGCCTGTGTTTATGTCGTTGATCCCCTTGCCCACATTTTTAAGTTACCTTTAGTATCTATCTCGACTGGTGTTGTACCTGACAATATGAAAATAGCTAAGGTTGTTCCAATGTTTTAAAAGGGGGATAAAAGTGATGTTGATAATTACAGGCCATTTCTCTACTCTCAAGTATGTCAAAAGTTTTAGAAAGAATCTGTTAGAACATTTTTGCCAAGCAAGTCATATTACTGATTCACAATTTGGTTTTCGTGAAAACCATAGCGCATCACATGCTCTACTTTCGTTTGTAGAAAAGGCGACATAAGCATTAGATAGGTTTTGTCATATGGTAGGTATCTTCCCGGACTTCTCCAAGGCCTTCGACACTATCAATCATGAAATACTACTTAGTAAATCATATCATTATGGAATTCGTGGGAATGCATTGGAGTGGTTCAGGAGCTACCTATCTAACAGAAAACAATTTGTGACTTTTAACAATACAAACTCTCACGTCATGTTAGATATAAATTGTGGTGTTCCACATAGTAGTTTATTAGGCCCACTGCTCTTTATAATTTATATTAATGATTATTACAGATCTTCGAAATTATTATCGTTAATCCAGTTTGCAGATGATTCTATCTTTTTTCGCCCACCCTGAGCCTCATACTCTTCTGAACACTGAATTTAGAATTAATAGAAGTTTCACATTGGATTACGGCTAACAAACTTTCCCTTAATGTTGCTAAATCTAAGTTTATGATTTTGAGTAATTCAATAGAAATACTGCCTGGGGACATAATACTGCATGGATAATATTCCTCTTGAGCAAGTCAATAGTATAACATTTCTTGATATTTGTGTTGACAATAAACTTTCATGGAGAGATCATGTCAATGTTCTCTGTAAAACAATTTCACGAAATATAGGTATTAATAGACTGAAATATTTTTTTACAATCTTCCACATTAACTATGCTATAATCCAGTTTTATTTTACTGTATTTGAATTATGAAATTTTAGTGTGGGGCAACACACATCAATTCCTTTGGGAAAATTTTTATTATTGCAAAAAAAAGTAGTTGAGAGTAATCCCTAACTTAAATCCGCGTGCTCATACTGAGAAATTGTTTTGTGGTAATAAATTATCAAAGATAAATGATTTATATTTATTTCAGTTGGGTCAATTTATATCTAAATTTTACCACAAATATTTGATCAAATCTTTCGTCGCAATGATGCGGTACACAATTATCCTTCTCGACGACGTTCCAGTGAATTATCATTTACCATTACTACGTACTGTGTGCATATTCTCGCCTAAAATACATTCGTTTTTCACTGACCCGAGGTTCTGAAACAGACTTGATAATACTCTTAAAAAGATGTTCTGACTTTTCCTTCTTTTAAATCAAACTGAAAAAAATCTTTTGTCATCCTCACGAAAACAAACAAATAGATATTTTTTTTTTGATAAAAATAAATGAATGAATTAATGATAAGTGTCTTTTAATATTACGAGTTTGTGTTTTTGAGCCAAATTTGAATAAAATTTTAAGTTCTTCCTTATGCATTGGTGACCTGTCCAGATAACTGAATGTAGACATTGTCTGGTTTTGTTTCTCTACCTTTCTTTGTCATGCCTATCTTTAGTTTTATTTTCTGTCTGTTCCGTCCCTGCTTTCGTTCTTTTCCTTGTCATAGTCCTTTTTTATTTTATGATTATATCGCCTGAGATCAGGATAACAAAATTTTCATACATGGAGTCCTTGACGGGTCTTGAGATGCTCTCACCTTTTCTAGAGTAATTCACAAATTTTACTAGTTATGCTTTCCTTGTAAATTCCTCTTCTCCATGTAGAGTTATGAATTAAGATTGTATTGCTTACTTGTTTATTTATCCAAACCAGAGCTGATATCATCATAATAATTATTGTATTCATGTTTTGTTGAAACTATACGTGATTCAAAGTTCCTTTAAATATTATCTACTTGTGTAAGCGTTATGTATAACTTTGTATTACTTTGTATGGAAATAAAATCAGTTGAATTGAACTGAATGTAAAAAAGTCAATAACCAATTTACTGTTTGTACTGTGGGCGACGTCTGCAAATTATTATTTCTACACTAGTGGGCGTTTCTACATTTGTGGGCGTTGTCAATTTTCTACATGTCAAAGTGGGCGATTTTGTACATTTGTGTTTGATTTATTTCTATATTTATGGATGGGCGTTTCTACATTAATTTGTTGGCATTTCTTCATAGTATTGTCCTTCCCCCTTGATGGACCCAAAAGGAACCTATAGCATCGTATGATTGGCACCTGTAGCATACTAGAAATTTTCACCGTCTGCAATGTCAAAATATAAGATCCCGTGATATTTTGCGCCAAAAAGTTTTTCTTTTTTAAATCTAACTTGGTCAATTTGGGGGTGCTGAATAAAAATGATAATGATAATAATAATAATAATAATAATAATAATAATAATAACAATAATAATAATAATAATAATAATAATAATAATAATAACAATAATAATAATGATAATAATAATAATAATAAACTCTGGTTCCATTTTTTTTTTCTGGCACATCTTCAGGAGCCACTTTGAATTTCAAAACGGCCACCATAGCAAAACTGAGTTTTGACCCATGTCTGATGTTGTAAGCACTGCGTAAGGTTTAACTTTGGAGCATACTTTTGTTGTCAGATATGCTTATATTTTTTTTTCAACGATGAATCATTAGTAGGTCGCTATTTTGAAATTCAAAATGACCGCAATAGCAAATGTATTTTATCTCAAATCATATGCATTTTATAAGGTTATGATGTCAGACATTCTCAAACATTTTTTTTTTCTGAAATGATGGTTCATTTTTATAGGTGACCATCTTGAAATCAGAAAAAAAGGTGAAAAGTAATTATCCTACAATCTTTAAGAGACATTATCTTCCTTAGAGAGAGGCTGATTATTATGCAGTGGCACATGAATTTGTAGTGTCCATATTATCTGTGGGGCAGCTTCAGTTTGGCAAATGCTTCAAATGTCTTCAAGCGGCGGCATCAAACATGGGATCAAAGGGAATACGACTGATGTGACCCCTGGCATCTCTTGAAACTCCTTGGTAAGACGGTGTCTTTATTATCGATCGTAGACGTAGCAGAATAATTAAGGCGCGCCAGCTAGCGATCAAGATGCAGCAATGTTTCGTCACTCGTGGCGCTCTACTATTTCTGCATGTGAAAAATTTCGAACTGAGAGACAGATCAGAGTGTTTTACGTGTTCCGTATCCAAGGAAAGTAATTTAATTGTTTCACTTCAGTCCTAACTAACTTAGGGGATCTTCTTAAACTACGCCAAGATTACAGTTTCATTACCAAAAAAAAAAAAAAAAAAATGTGTGAGTTTTGTCAATCGATAACGCCGAAAAATAATAATAGTTTATCGTAATCTAAAGTATACTGTGTCCAATTTCTGAATTGTACAAGTGTTATACGTGAAGGGATGTACCTCTTTACAGCTTGTACGTTTTGATTAAGCTTTCTTAACAATCATGTGAGATTTTATGACTGTTCCTGGTTTATCTTGTAAAACAATCATTGTGATGAGGCTCGGGCTGGTCCAATAGTAAGCTTACTTCTTCGTAGATTGCTGTCAGGAACACCCCCCCCCCCCCAAAAAAAAAAAATACCTTCTCCTCCTCTCTCTCTTTCTCTCTCACTCTCTGTGTCAGTGTGTGTCTGCATGTATATGTATGTTGTCACAGGGCGCTGCCGCCGCACCACCCCGTAACTGGATCAAAGGCTTTCTCTTCTGAGAGTCTACAAAGTAGGCGAATCAAATGCTTCTTCAGTTCAATAATTGCGTGGTTTATTGTACTGAATTTTGAAACGTATTTACAACATTGGAATAAAAACAGTGATTAACAATCATTGACAAAACTGTTGCCAATTAAGAGATACATTTAAACGTTATCGCTAAAGTCGGTTGGTTCTTGTTCTCGGGATGAGATCATCTGTCCTCGCCCATGGGTCTTAGTTTCATCAAACTTGAGTCCCCTCTAGAGTCTAGACGAAGTCCCCTCGATCCCTCTCTAGTCGACTCTGCAGTCCAATACAGTTGGAGCTTACTCCAGCCTAAAACTCCTTGCTCCCACCTTAAAGGGAAGATAAACCCCAAGAACAATGTGGATTGAGTGAAAGCAGCAACATTAGTAGAACACATCAGTGAAAGTTTGAAGAAAATCGGACAATTGATGCAAAAGTTATGAATTTTTAAAGTTTTGGTGTTGGAACCGCTGGATGAGGAGACTACTAGAGGTTATGACGTATGAGTGGACTACAATATCAAGAAAATATAAAGAAAATACTACAAAAATCCATTTTTCATGAAAATTACATATTCCATCAACTTGATATTGACATATGTTAAGGGTAGCAATTATTCCCCCTGCTTTCTGAAAGCGGTTGGTCCACTGCTCTTTCATAATTCTAGAAAAGTGAATTTTTGTTGAATATCCTTTTTATTTTCTTTGTATTGTTGTCCACTTATACGTCATATCCTGTAGTAGTCTCCTCATCCAGCGGTTCCAACACCAAAACTTTAAAAATTCATAACTTTTGCATCGATTGTCCGATTTTTCTCAAACTTTCACTGATGTGTTCTACTAATGTTGCTGCTTTCACTCAATCCACATTGCTCTTTGGGTTTACCTTCCCTTTAAACTCGGATCCTTGCTCCGACATTAACCGCCCTGTCAATTACAATGAGTCACATACGGGCGGATCCAGGGAGGACCGCAACCGGCGCACGCCCCCCCCCCCTTTATTTTTTGTTGAAACAAAAGAAATAAAAAGAAAAAATGGGGGAGGGGTGCGTGCGCCCCCCTTTAAATTTTGTAAACACGCCCCCTCTTTACGGAATTCCTGGATCCGCCCCTGCTCATAAGTTCAGTAATCTTAACAAAACACTATTATACAATAATTGCTCAATGAAATTGTTCCTTCATGAATGAAACACCTACGTTTCATGAGACAGGTTTCGGCTTGTATGTTTACATCAACAAATCTGTCAACGCTGGGTCAGCCAGCATGGATTAACTGTCATGGAAACTGTGTTCCCAGTTATGGCCACTGGTGCAATAAATCTTTATGGTCTTTTAGCTCAGTATTCTGAAATGGCTTGTAGTAGTACTGGCTAAACTATTAAACATTTCCTCATTCCTAACTGATGCATGTAACAAAATACTGTGAGGCAATAGTGACATAACAATATTATATCTTGACTCTCCTTTTCCTTATGAAGGATTAAATAATTACATGAAAATTACAATGAGAAAGATTGGTCAACTTACAACTTTCGTTGGCGTTTCTCCCCTTTCTGTGCAAGTTACTTTCTCCCTGGCCCCTGCCGCAACCTCCTTCGGGTTGATGAGAGATTTCTCTAGTGTTCAGACTCTCAAACGTACACTGAATGTGGCCTTTTGCCACCACAACCTCTTTCTCCTTGTTCCAAATCCATCTACCAAAGGGTAGACCAGTATGTCGGCGACACTGATGTTCACCGAACCCTCCCGACGAACTGGATACACACGTGGTGATTTCACAAACAATTTCGGTCTCTGGTCTGAAGAATTTTGGGTTTTGCATCCCGGTTTTGTTCTCCAAAGTTTCCTTCTTAACTACACTTGTCTATGTAGGACCAATCACTGTATATTAATTTATTAAACAAGTTATCTTATTGGAAGAGGGGGTTAGATGGTTCAGAAAACTTGCTACCAGTTGGTCAGACTGGACACACCCCTATGAGTGACTTTTCCTTAATTTCAGAGAATTGTTTTTGAACATGATTTCCAAAGAAGGAGGATATTCCTCTGACGTTAGCTGACCACTGCAGCTGGGTGTGACTATCAATTTCTTAACCTATGCCTCTTCTGGGCTGTCCTCCCACTGGTGGACATTTGGCAGGTCTATGACCCTCGCTCCTGGTAGCGGTCTCCACTTGGTGTGAGTCACCCTCTCCCTCTATGTTACGCTTTATTACCCTCGTGCCCCTGACGTAATGAAGGGCTGAGGGCCTGAGGGGTTACTACCCTATTGCTTCCTGTGCAGTGTAAACTCATTTTAATGGATGCCTTGCACATAAACATAAATTTGATGTAAAAGGACTGATGAGATTATCATTAGGACTTTCACATGGACAATGTAACCTACCATGTCGTGACATGTAAGTATGTATTTGTGGTGTGTATGTGTTAATGTAAGTACAAATGTATTCATAATTATGTATACACCCACCCGTGTGTATTACGTATTATAAATTTTATTTCAACAAAAATATATCGCATACAAGCACTAGATACTCATTAAAGCATTGTTATCAACATTTTACATGAGGAAGTCAACTTTTTTTTTCCTGCTTGGGAGATTACAGATTCGTTTTTGTATTCAATTCAATTCAGTTCAATTCATTTATTTCATTCTCATTTTTCTTCCAACAAAACATAACAAAAAGTAAATCAGGAATTCTATCATAAGCATATGTACATTATACGAAAAATAAACGATAGTCAACCAACTAATAAAAATAAATATATTTCGGAAAATACAGAGTTATATTTAGAGGGGGGAAAATGAGAGAACTGAGAGGTCCACTAAAAAGCAATGCTTGTAGATTGTGTACCACTCAAGAATTTCTTCGAAAATACTTACTGCAATTACGAGTACATAACACAAAAATAATTAAGACAAAATGGAACAAACAACAGAGACACAACAGCATGACATGACTAAACGGAGGGGGATAGATTGAAAGGAATGGGACAAAAACAAAATTAAAGGAAGAAAGGAAAGCAAAAAAGAGAGTGCCTACACGCTGAACAAGCACAAAGAGTAAAGCGCTTCCTCTAAAGTAAACCATAAACAACCCTTTTCGTCATTTTTTTATCAGTTCATCTTCATCACTTAGACAAGAATTATTGCAATTTTGAGAGGTCTCTGAAGTGGTGTTAGTGATGTAAGTGACTGCTTGTATATAACAATAACATTATAAACAACAAAACAAGAACAACAAATACGAGTCTTTATTGCGTCCAGTTTGACAACTATATACCATTTATCTTGTCGTGTGAGCAGTGAGTGTTAAAGCATAGATATACACATGACAGTCCGTTTGTAATGCAATATTCCCGCGGTTAGATTGTGCCAAATGTAAACAAAAGTGATCGACAAGAGTCACTATGTATTTATTATGTTACTATCAAAGTGCTCACTTAGCCTGTAACATGAGGCAACCATTTACGTGAGTTGCCAAGGGAATTAAAAGGAGAGCATACCCTTTTGAGGGAAAGCGCAATTGAAAAACAGTTCATAAGTATATAGGCCTATAGGAGTCTTCAAAATTTATAAGCAAAAAAGGTTAAATGGACCAGCGTTACAGATATTAAAGTCATCGCCATAATGCAATTACTATATACGCTGGCTGATAACTTATTTTCTTCTGTATGATGTCATTGATGTTTTATCGGTTTGTTTTTTGTTTGGAGGGTGAGAAGACTCCAGAAATAATGCTGGAGGGTTAACAGGCGGTGAAGATTATCTTTCAGTTTTTGAAGTCTCTTGTAGCTCCATGTTTCAAGTAATATTTTGATAGATCTCTCCCTCTCTCTCTCTCTCTAAAGTGTTCCGATTTTCTTTAACCCTATCCCTCGCCCTCCTGGGTCAGATACCACTGCATAGCGAAATAACTTGTTTCGAAAGGCTGGTGTTAAAGGGACTGTACAGTACTGGTTAAGGTGGGGATTCATGTTTTGAACATTCCTAAGTGAGATAATAGGAAACCTCTTATGAAATATGAAGGAGCATGTAATTTTAAGAAGGATTCAACGTTTATTTGATGAAAATTGGTTTTCAAATGGCTGAGATATCCAAAAAAGTGCTAATAATAAAAGGTGACATGCCACAGCTTTATTGAGATTTCTTTGTTTCACCTTGTTTTTGGATATCTCAGCCATTTCAAAACCGATTTTCATCAAATAAACTTTTGATACCCCTAAGAATTGCATGCCCTTTGACATCTCAGAGAGTGGTTTCTGAATGTCTCGCAAAACGTTAAAAGCTAAATCCTCACCTCGACCAGAACTGTACACACCCTTTAAATGGCAGCACGCTGGCCGAGCGAGGGGAGGCAGCCACGCCCCTCGTCCCTGTTTCTATGGATGCACACGAGGGCAATTGTCAGGGGAACAGTCACTGCGCACATGCCGCCAACAAGTTGAAACACTTCATCCAGTGACCCAGTGACATCATACAGCTTGCCTGCAAAGGAAGTGAATCAAAGATAAGTTCTGGGTTGTGACTGCATCATGAAAAGCACAAAGTGCATTCGATGTTAATGATAGCAATGATCAAAGTATGGAGAAGGGTAGTGAGATATCCCGTGTAGATAACTGACTAAAATCAACCTCTCCACCATTCACTTCAAACAGACACGCTTTATGGAAAGCTTATACGTTTTTACGTAATGGTGAATGTGTATCACCAGACAATGTGCTTGCTAATTTTTTTTTTCTCTCTCTCTCTCTGTGTCTGCGTAGGTGCCATTTGCGTTTCTTAATTACTATCATGCAGGACCCAAAATGGAACTATGATAGATGCATATGAAGACAGAAGAAAGATTATAACGTTTTATCTCATTATATTCCACTCTGACTTTTCCATCGTGCATTGACTCTGTAAACTTCAAAATGTATGTATCACTTTATATTTTGTAATTATTCGTGTGAGGTGTTTTTTTTTTCTCCTATGTAACATACCTGTAATGTACCCGGAAATCACAATACCAAATCCTGTGATAAATAATTTGGTGGAGAGGATTCCTTTGAAATTTTCCTCCGAGACGAAGGATACGAGAACAGCGTAAGATGTCGCAAAGCCGGCAAAAATACCACCACCGGCGAAGAAAGAGCAGATGAGGAGATGCATTGGGGACGACCTTGCAGGGTAAAGAAGCAGCGCCCCACTAAGAGAGGCCATGCTGGTGATGAACAGGGGCGCTCCCCAATGGTGTCTGAAACGTAGGATTACGGTCATAGTCCCCTGGAAGACCAATCCGCCTATTGACCCCACCATGGGCAGGTAGGAAGCGAACGATTCCTCGAAGCCCTTGGACATTGCGAAAGAGACGACGAAAAGAGTCCAGCTAACCATGGCAATCTGCACGACTACTTTACATGGTAAAAAGAAGAGAGTAAATGCCCACTCCTGCACCAGCACCCTCACTCCCAAATCCGACCAGACACAGTCCAGGATCCGTTCCCGAGTCCATTTAGGAGATGCGGTTTCTCGGCTTCGAAGGGTATTGTGACATTGGTTTATCGGTTTTGTGGGCGTGTCGTCGTCTGTTCGTTCTAGCAGGTGTGCTGAAGACTCCGACATTCTCGGCCGGTCATCTTCATTGGATAGGAGTTCCGTTCTATCCACGAAGTCCACAGGTGGACGGAGCGTCGCTGCTACTGGTACACAGTTTAGATACAAGGCTGCCAAACAAAGTATGGCTCCCTCGAGTCCGTATCCTTCCAGTAGGGCTGACGTCAAGACGGGAAAAAGCGCGCCCCCAACGAAGCATCCCATGAGACAGATGGAATTTGCATATCCGAATTTGTCACCGAAGTGTTGATGTAAGACAACGTGGGATATTTGGTTGACAGGGGAGCTGAACAACCCTGTGGAGAAGGGGAAAAAATCACTTCTATCAATGACATGCATGAACCCAATGGCGAATATTATGGTTTCAAGTCTCACATTCATTGCGATAAACATAGAAGCTGTGAAGTGACACTGGAAACGTGAAAAAGTTTAAATACTTAGTAGTTAAGCACGAGAACGGAAAAGATAATGAATTCCTTACAGGCCACTTCCAACATCTTCGTGTGCATTTGTGAAGGTGGCGTCTCACTGTCCCGAAATTGGTACAGGATAGCCATAATATGGATATGAAATTTTCAATTCGCGCGAAGTTGGCCCCGAAGCTGATTAAAAGCTGATCAATAGGGCAATAGGCAAAGCCAATACGACCTCTTTGCTAGCAATCTTGAGAAATTACGATAGCTTTAAGATACCCTCGCGAATAATCCGAAGATCATACGATCAGAGAATCGGATTCGAACACTTTCTTTATCATGTTCCCATCTCTGCTCAACTTCAGGACAGTGTAAAGACTGCATTTTATAGAATGACTGTGAGATACTCTCAGTGACGTCAAATCACGATGTCCCAAACTCACTATAAGGCATCAGCAGCAAAATAAAACCACCGTGTCTTATTCACGCAATTGATGTAAATGTGACCAAGCGCACCGGAACACTTCTGTTTTGTTTTTGTTTGTTTGTTTGTATTTTGGTTTGATTTTTTTTTTTTTTGTGGGGGGGGGGCAAAATCTCGACGGGGGAACATTTATGTGACGGTGTGATATCCTCGGCGAGGGAAGGAAGCGAGCGAGCAGGGGGGGGGGTGGGAGGGGGATACCCCTCCCACGGTAGGGACTTTTTGTAAAAACAGAGTACAAAAGTCGCGTTTATAGAACATCTAAAAGCATTTTTTAAAGGGAATTAAACATAGTGAAAAAAAAATCAGTGCGAAGGACTATGATTATAACATACGGGGGTACATCTAATTTCATGTGACGGTGTGAGATCCTCGGCGGGGGGGTGGGGGGGGGGGGTGGAGGGTGTGGGAGGGAGGATACCCACCTGACCGTCGGTAGGGACCTTTTGTAAAAACAGAGTATAAAAGTCGCATTTATATAGAGCATCTTAAATAAAATTTCTAGGGAATTAAACATAGTTTAAAAAAATCACTGCGAAGGACTATATTTATGAAAATTATTCATTTTACCATAAGTACGGGCAGAGGGAGCGAGCCACTTTCACTTTGCCATTCGTCTGAAATGTATTCATTATAAAGCTTAAAGGGACTGTACAGTACTGGTTGAGGTAGGAACTCAACTTGTAACGTTTTGCGAGATATTCAAAAACCACTCTATGAAATGTTAAAAAGCTTACAATTCTAAGGGGAATCAAACATTTGATGAAAATCGGTTTTGAAATGGCTGAGATATCACAAAACAAGGTAAAACAAAGAGATCCTAATAAAAGTCGTGGCATGTCAATGGTTATTTTATTATGATCGCTTTTTTTTTTTTTGATATCTCAACCTTTTCAAGGCCAATTTTCATCAAATAAACGTTGAACTTCTTTAAATTACATACTCTTTCATTTTTCATAAGAGGTTTCTCATAATCTCACCAAAAAAATATGTTATAAACCTAAATCTTCACATCAACCAGTACTGTACAGTCCCTTTAAACGTGATCGCACTGTTCGAGCAATAAAAATTATTCTAGTATTGCTAGAAAGCATAAAAGAATAGGAAAAATTGAAGGTTTACTAAAGGTATGTTTCAGGGGACACACTTGAGGACGCGAGCTACACAGTAAATTTACTCACAAGTAAATATTAGTGTATAAATATGATAATGTATATTTTTGGGGTATTATGATTGTCGCTTTTTTATAATTTTCAACTTTCAGACAAGAAAAGTGTCTTTATTGCTAATTTTGGTCTTTAAATAATTTATTAATTGTTTGTTACAGGGACACGGGGTGGGGGGCAAAAACTCGTTTTGCCCCCCCCCCCCCAAAAAAAAAAAAACACAAAACAAAAAACCAAAAAACAAGTGCCCCCTCTGCCGTCCAGCCCCCCCCCCCCCCTTCCGGCGCCCTTGAATGTGACGATGTTGCATGTCTTACCTGTAAGAAACATCATAACAGCAAACCAAAATGGTGACGTGAGATATCCCGATACGGCAATTGCTCCACTCGCACCCAACCCGCCCAAGACGCAAAGAGTTCGAGGGTCTACCAAAGTGGAGAGATAGCTCACGAGGGGACCTGGATTGTGAAAGGAAATCAGATAAATGTAAATCAGTTCTACCATACATTCAAATCTCACGAGTATTTTCGGTAGGAAAAGTTGCCTTTTACAAGCCGAAAACTTGCCTTAGACTTGCGCGATGTAAGGATTACTGACATGACTGAGGTAGAAAAAATAAAGCTGCTGAAAATGCTTATCCAATTGCCTGTTCCACTAGTGGCCTTCGATCCTATAGCAGAATCTTCGTCAGAGGCAAAATGGCAAACAAGAAGGGAAAGCGATTAAAAATTACTACACAGCAACGGCGTAAATCCATACTGAGGAGTGGGGGTTGAGGATGGTCGACGATAGTCACCATCACCACGATTACAAGCCCATATTAAACCGGACTGGCGCAGCCTTGTGGGGAGGGGGGGGGGGGAGGAGGGGGAGGAGGAGGGAGGAGGAGGGGGAGAAGCTTGGTGGGGGGCTGCCCCCCCCCCCTCCCCCCACCCACTCACACACACCCACTCACACACACACATGCACACACTTTAAAGACTTTTTGTTCTTGTTTTTGTTTGTTTGCTTTTTTATTGCTTGTCAGTCGACTTTCGGCGGAAAATCAGACCTTAAAAGTAGTAAGACTATTTTGTTGCTATTTCTTTTGTCTTTTGATTTTCTTTCTTCTTGACTGACAGGCGATTTTGACGCCCCCCTTTCAAAAACGTAGCTTCGCCCTGAAAAATGCCCAAACAAAATCAATAGAATGGTAATATGGATCTCCATTTATTTGTATGTAATAATGTAGTAGATATTTTCCTGTAGCCATTGTATTTATCATTTTTCTTGATTAAAGTCAATAAAGCCATCATCTCAAGGGGCATCGTTCTGTTTTAATGATGGTGGGTGGGGGAGGGACTTGGAGTTGGAATATCTGTGCAAGGGAGCGGAGCGACCGAGCGGAGGAGGGTCCCACACGAGGAAGATTTTGTATTTTCAGACCTGAAATTCAGCGATTTGGTGCACACTTTTGGTGAAATTTTGGATTGTTTTCCTATCAAAAAAAAAGTAAGAAAAAGAAATATTCATAGATAATTCAATGACTTAACCGTGGTATCTCAGCTCTTGCTCCGCCTGTGCGACATCACTGCGTGTAGGCCTACTAAATAATGGGACCTGTAACCTGTGTAGCCAGGATTTGATCTGGGGGAGGGAGGGTGTGGGAGGTGGGGTGTCCCCCTCCCACTGTTCCCCCCTCCCACGGTGAGAACTTTTTTTTCCGACTTGTTTAAGGTAGCAGTGTATTTTGATGTAGATTACATTGAACAATTTGCCTATAAAATTGATATCATTTAAATAAACTTATTGTATTAATTCTTACAATGAATATCATGAACGCTGTCTGTTAAGCAATCAAACAGAAAAAGCAAGCACACGAGGGTGTAGATAAAGGGCATTTCTCCTCCCACACGAAGGTGATTTTGCATTCTATTTTTCAGACCTGAAATTCAGCGATCTGGTGCAAACTTTCGGTGCCATACTTTTTTTTTTTTTTTGCAATTTTTTTTTTCCAGCGGCCCCCCCCCCCAAAAAAAAAAATAATAGAAATAGATAGGGCTTTTTTTCAGGGAAGTGTTAAAATTACGAAATTTAGCTCTTATTCCGAGTGTGCATCATCTGTGTGTATGTACAAAGTCTAATGAGGTAGAGCTTAGGGGGAGGGTATGGGAGGGGGATTCCCCCTCCCACTCGACGGAGCTTTTGCGTTATTAGAATTGAAATATAGAGCGATCTGAAGCACACTTTTTGTGGAAAATTCGGAAATTGTCATTCAGTAAAGTGTACTAAGTCTATAGAGGGGAACAAGCAAAGGGAGGGTGGCAAGATACCTCTGCCATATTCGAGGGAGCTTTTTTTCTCAGTTTTAGAACTGAAATTCAACAATCTGGTGCACACTTTTGTTGGAATATCTGGAAATTAATTTTGTCAATCAGAGAAGGTGGGAGGGGATAAGCCCTATTCCCCCCTCCTATTCATACACGATGGAGATTCTGTATCTTCTGATTGCATTTAAACGTTTTGGTGCACACATTTTGTGGCATATTTGGAAAACTGTATGTTCAAAGTGTAGATACAGTCTAATGCATGGGGGCGGGGGGGGGGGTGGGTGAGCAGGGAGAAGGCGTGGGCGAGTGCTATCACCACCCGTATACGAGGGAGCTTTTGTCTTTTTAAAGTTGAAATTGAGATATCTCGTATAAGCATATTTGATGGCTGCATTTGGGAAATTATCAAAAAAAAAAAAAGATCGGGTTCATTTGGGAATCTGAGAATCTAAATCTGTACTAAGTCCATAGGAAAAGGACCGAACGGGGGAGGGGGTGGGAGGGGATATTCCCCTCCCACGCGAGAAAGATTTTGCATTTTCAGAATTGAAATTCAGCAGTCTGGTGCATACTTTGGATAATACATTTGGATAAAACGCAAGAAAATTTTCCTCATTTTGGGAATTATTGAGGGACAAAATGACATGTCTGCCCCCCCCCCCCCCCCCGTCCTCCAGGATCGACGTCCCTGCATACGAGTGGGCTTTTGCATTCTTATAATACAACACGAATGAAAATTTTTGATTGAATTTGGAAAGCTGTCAATCCCCAAAGTGTACTAGAGTTTTTAATGGGAAACCAAGCGGGAAAAGGGTTTATTGAAAGAAGATATCCCCTCCCTCCCACCCGTGGTGGATCTTTTGTGTCCTTTTTTTTTTTTGTATGTGACAGACCTGGTGCACACTTAAGATGAAACATTTGGAAATCTGTCAATCTAAAAAGAAATAAGGAAAAGGACCGATAGACATTTTATTTTTTTGTTTTGTTTTTTGCACTTTTCAGAATTGAAATTCTGCAATCTGGTGCACACTTTGGATAAGATATTTGGACAGTTTTCTATCAAAAAAGCAAGAAAATTTTCCTCCTTTCGGCAATCATTGGCAATAAAAATGATTGTTCCCCCTCCCCCCGTCCGTCCGCCCCCCCCCCCCCCCGTCCGCCCCCGTCCTGCAAGATCGACGCCCCTGCATACGAGGGTGCTTTTGCATTTTTAGAATTCAGATGAAAATATCTCGTAAACTCATTTATGATGAATTCGGGGAAAATTTCAATCCCAGCAGTGTTTTTTTTTTTTAATTCTATTTTATTATTATTATTATTTTTTTTTTTTGGGGGGGGGGGGGGAGGAACCGAGATATCTCCTCCCACCCACAGAACTTTTACATTTTTTTTTTCAACTGAAGTAACAGACCTGGTGCACACTTTAGATGAAACATTTAGAAATCTGTTAATCTTAAGTAGAAAGGACTGAACGGGGAGGGTATAGAAGGGGGTAGGCCTATCCCCCTCTCACGCGAGGGAGATTTTGTATTTTCAGAACTGAAATTCAGCCATCTTTGGGTGAAATATTTAGAGGGAATTTTTGTAAGTGAAAGATCTGCTGCACACTCTTTGATAAAATGTTATAGGAAATACGTCGATCTCAAAAGTGTACAAAGCCTATTGAAAGGGACCCAGTAGTGGAGCTTTTGCATGTTGTAGACCCCGTTTACAGTGCGGGGCTGGGCCGAGCCGCGGCCGAGCCGCGGCCGAGCCCAGCCTCAATTGCGAGGCCGGGCCCCGCAATTTTGTCCGTTTACACTGCCGGGCTCGGCCGCGCTTTTGATTCAAACCTTTCAATATTTTGTCGTATAGGTGGCGCTCTGCTTGTAAACAAATGCAACTTGGTATTGTCTGGTTTTCAGACCCTTTGCCAAATGAATTCCGTGGCGACGAAGTCGCCCTTCGGCAAAGGCCTTTGCCGGAGGAAAGAATCCTTTGCAGGACAAAACCACTTTAAAACCACGTTGAGGGGGTTAATATCGTGAATAGCGAAAGATACAGGCAGAGGGTTTGGAAGCCAGACTAAAATTGGCCGCGCAATTGGCCGCGCATTTGGCCCAGTTTGCGTTTACACCAAGAAAAGGCCGGGCTCGGCTCGAGCCGCGGCCGAGACCACCTCCAGAGCGAGGCCAAATGCGAGGCCAATTTTGGCCTCGCATTTGGCCTTTTGCGCGTTTACACTGAAGCGGGGCTGGGCACGGCCGCGGCCGAGCAGCGGCCGAGCCTCGCACTGTAAACGGAGTCTATGATTGCAATTCAACGATCTGGTGCTAGGACCCCGTTTACAGTGCGGGGCCGGGCTCGGCCGCGGCTCGGCCGCGGCCGAGCCCGACCTCAATTGCGCGGCCGAGCCTCGCAATTTTGTCCGTTTACACTGCTGGGCTCGGCCGCGCTTTTAATTCAAACCTTTCAATATTTTGTCGTAGTGGCGCTCTGCTTGTAAACAAACGCAATTTGGTATAGCCTGGTTTTCAGACCCGTTGCCAACTGGATTCCGTGGCGACGAAGTCGCCGTTCGGGCAAAGGCCTTTGCCGAAGGAAATATCCTTTGCAGGACAAAACCACCTTAAACTATACTAGTTTTCCACGTTGAGGGGGTTAATATCGTGAATAGCGAAATGGTACGGGCAGAGGGTCTGGAAGCCAGACTAAAATTGGCCGCGCATTTGGCCCAGTTTGCGTTTACACCAAGAAGAGGCCGGGCTCGGCCGTGGCTCGGCCGCGGCCGAGCCTCGCACTGTAAACGGGGTCATAGTTCTGGCGGTATTTGGATAACTTTCCATAAAGAAAGTTCGAGATTTTTCCTCATCTCGGAAATTGCTTGGGGACTTATTATGTCTGCCCCCAAACATTTCCGTAGGGGCGGGGCAAATGCCCCTTTGCCCCCCCCCCCCCGATATAGAATCGATGCCCCTGATCATCCCTGTGTACTAGTATGCCCATAGATGTATAATGACTGAGTCATCAGAGTCATCATATTCCACGTATCACCTTCCACGTACCCGAACAATTTTTGCGATAAAAACTATCATGTTCACTGGACCTAAGTACTGGAATGAACTCCCTACGGAACTTACAAGCTGCACCACTTTAACCTCATTCAAACGAAAATTAAAACAATATCTTTTGAGCAGCTACGGCCATGCATATTGTATAGTACTTGTTGCTCAGTATTTCCTCCCTTGTCTATCTTATTTATCTTCTAGTAGTAGTCCGACGGGATCCTAACCATGTACATTATTATTCTTCGATCAGATCTGCCTGTTGCGCTCTCTAAGTTTTTATTGTTACACTCAATTGTTGGAATTCTTGCGCGTGGCAGCTGTCTGTTATCATGGTCACACGGCCTGCATGGTTTAGGACCCCGCTGGAATTTGACACCTGAGCTCCATTGTCCTTGTGTGTATATTTTATATTCACGACAAAATTCTTTTAGCCCACCTTCATTTATGTATTTATGCCAAACTGTTACGTCATCATCTCTACCTCCACACCCACTTAAAGACCTAATAAAATGGTTTAGGCATTTTTTTCTCGATGATGTAATAATATTAAATGTTAAATTCTAAGTAATTCTATGGTTGTGCGGGGTTTTTTACTGTTCTGAATTTTGTTCTATATTTGTTAACATAATGGATGCAATTTCCTCGGTTTTGGAAAACTTGCTATACTTTCACCGCATGCGGCGCACTATCACTTCTAAATTGTGATGACGTCTAAGAACGGAGTCGTTCACGACCAGTCTAGCCGTAGCCAGCGAGCTGGCAAGGCTATGGCTAGCGCAGCGCAGCGACAGCCGGCCGCCGGCGGCGGCTGCACTGGCTAGCTAGCGCTGGCGGGGGAGCGAGCTAGCGAGCGCATAGCAGGTGCTGCGCTGCACTATTGTCATTGGCTGAGCCTTTAGACAAAAGAATATTTAATGAACTGTATCGGATTTAATACTGCCAATAATACAGATTGCAACTGTGGTACGCTTGGATATCCATTATTTTCGGCAAACTCGTGAAATAGGCCCCACCACTGCGTGTCTGTACTATAGTAATACTACGGCGACTCGCCTGTTTCAGCCCCACCGTGTGGCGTTCATCTCGGTAGGTAAGCACGGCGGTGGGGCTGCCTTCCACAGTGAATACTCGTGAATGCGGCGAAAATGACTTCATAATATGGCCCTCGGCTCAACTAATTTAACGGCCAATTTAACCATAAATACAACCCTACCTAACCCTAAACCCTAGGAGGACCTACCCTTGCTTGCTATAAACGCACGGGTACGGTGCACGCGCACTGCGGTGGGGCCTATTTCACGATAGCCCCACCACCACTGCGTGTCTGTACTAATGCTACGGCGACCCGTCTGCTTTATAGGTCTAGACCTACTCGTGAATCCAGCCCCACCGTGGCATTCATCGGTAGATAAGTATGATTTTTTAGCATATAACAAAAACTACTCGACCAAAATTGACGATCATTCTTGGTATCGTTTTTCTTTGAAAATGACGCATCTAAATTACTGATCATATTGCAGAAACTGACTATGGGAAACTGGTTAGGCCTTTTTTTTTTTCTTCTTCTTCTTTTTTTTAGCCACGACCCACCCTGTAACAACATATCCCCCTAACCGTTAGGCGTTAGAGTGTAGCCTCTGTGCTACTACCAAAGATTCTGCTATTACTAATTACTAGTCTACTAGACCTAGTGCCGAAGTGGTAATAGTACTACTACTAGTAGTAGTACTAGTAGACTACTACTACTAGTAGACTACTATAACTACTAGTAGACTGCTACTAGATCTACTACTAGACTACTACTGGTAGTTTAACTTGTAAGTGCCGGCTGACGGGCCAGGCCACGGCCGGGACGCTCCCGCTTGCTTGCTGCGGCCAGAGTAGCCGCTCACTTTGTGAGCGAGCTGGGCCCGTTCTTCTAATCTACTTACTAGACAGTTACAACTTACAATGTCAGTCATGTAGAATACAGTATATCCTTTCTAACGTTAAACTATATGGGGGCATACCAGACATACCACTCTGTATTTCCCAGGCGATCGTTTCTGTGAGGTCTATTCTTGGGCTTGGTGCCATGTTCATACGCTCTTGCACTGGCAGCGGGGGAGATGCAGCTGGTTCATATCGGTAAGGTGCAGCCCCACGATAACGTTCTGGTTCATCGGCTGCCTCTCCCTCCCCATCTTCCCCTTCAACTTCATGTGCCTCCTCTTCCTCTCCGCTATCGTCAGAGCTGCAGTCTTCATCATCATCATCAATGTCGAAGTTTACCCATATAGGGGAAGACATTATGCTCGAGGTACCAGGTATCTGTGCAAGCTAACTATAGTGATAATGTACGTGGTAATGCGTACATGTCGACTGTCAGTGTGTCGACCGGGAGCGCACATCCCGCGGGGCCCGGGCCTGGCCGGGCTAGCTATCGTGTACGCGCGTGTACCAAGCTAGTAATCTGAGTGCTTGTGCTGAGCGGCGTCTGCTAACTGAGCACAACTCCGTGCTTATACGTCATCAATCGGTTCAGGGGTGTTGGTCACGTGACTATCTTTTTCGCAAAAGCTGCAACGGGGTCCTCCAAAAATGTGATATTTGGGGGAGTTTCTAGAAGCGATAAAAACCGGAACGACACTGACAACATATTTACATTGATAATCATGACATATATTTTACATTTCTTTTGCATATTAAAACATTTTGCAAGCATTTTATTAGGTCTTTTTAAGGACGTTCCTCAGTTGAGTTTGTGCGCATCCTAGCTGCGCAGGTTTCAGTGACGTAACAAAGAGCGTAGAAGCGCACTCACGAGTGATGGGCTGAGCTAGCTGAGCTGAGCAGCTGCTATGTAGTACTTTACAAAGTATATCGAGCTAGAGTGTGGTACGTACGGATATCCGACAGCATCTCCCCACCGCGGCCGCGGGGGCCTCGCTCGGCTCGCGTGCCGACTGTACGCGTTACAATCTGTACGTACTACGCAAAGTTCAGCGGTCCGAGCCGCATCATGGTCATGGTAGCACGACACTGATCGACGGGATCGGTAAGCTTGGAAGTGGAACTGAGCTGTTTACATTTTCAATCCATAGATCTGTTTTGTGACATGCAGTTCATTATCTGTTCATTAACATGGTCAAATCGAGTGCTAAGGTACCTAGGGCATTATAGGCCCTAGTCGGGGATTACTATAGTCTACTAGACTAGGTGTTAGTCTACACAACAACAACAACAACAACAACAACAAAACAAACATGAGACACATTTCATCTTTAGGTCTAACAAGTAAGACAATCTGAATATCTCTGTTAAAATCTAAATTAGATTTAAACTTGTCATTACTAATACAAAATATTTGGGTTTTCTTTATTTTTGGTTACAAAATACAAGGTTACGAAAGTATTACCAAATATGTATTTATCACTTACACCATTCAAATATTAATTTTGATTACCAAATCTGGTGTAACAAAAGGAGAATCAAATTTCGGGGGGGGGGGTACTCGAGGTACATAGTATCCATAATTCACAACACGCACTTTACCAACCACTGCAACAACCAACACATGCAATCTACAATCAACGTTATTATATTAAGATTTGTTTTTCCTTTGGAGGACCGTCAGACTAATGGCAAAATTCCCATTTCCTTATATTCATTCTTCTTCCTACATTATAACTTACTGCACATGGTTACAGCAAGTGGGTAAAACAAACAAACAAGCATGTCAATGTGGAGTTTTCCACGCTTGCGTCCACATGATATCATTATGGCTGTGTAAGGGAAATAACAAAAACGCACATGGACCTTCCTTTCTGAATATTTTTCTACCATATCAATACAATTATGACACTTTTTTGTTTTTTGTTTTTGAAAAAAGAAAGAAAAAAAAAAGAAAATGGGGTTTTGAGTGAACCGCATGAGATTCATGCATCCTAGCAGGGTATATATCCCTGCACTGGTTCCTGACCAGATTTGGGGGTGTCACGATGATTTCTGTCGCAAGGGGGCTCTGCTAGCACAAAAGCGAGCACATGAACCCCCCCCCCCCCCATTTTTACAATTGTTCTGCGTTATATAAGTAACCCTTCTTCTACAATTTAATAAAGTTTCGTAAAAATGACATGGGTTTTGAATGTACAGCATGACATTCATGAACCCCACCTAATCAGGGCATCCACGTTAGGTTTATAACCAGATTTGGGGGTCCTAGGATGATTTCTATCATATGGGAGTGCTACCAGCACAACAACTAGCACATGAACCCCCACTTTTGATTGTTTTTCTGGAATTGATAAGCCTCTTTCTACAATTTGGTCAAGTTTCGTGAAATCGACATGGGTTTTGAATGTACAGCATAAGTTTTATGAACGCATCCTGTCAGGGCATCCCTGCATAGGTTCCTGACCAGATTTTGGAGACTTACGATGATATATGTCACATGGGGGCGCTGCTAGCACAAAAACGAGCACATGAACCCCCACTTTTTGTTATTTTTCTGGAATAAGTAAGCTACAATTTGGTTAAGTTTCGTGAAAATGACATGGGTTTTGAATGTACAGCATAAGTTTTATAAACCCACCCTGTCGGGGCATCTCTGCATAGGTTCCTGACCAGATTTTTGACTTACGATGATATATGTCCCATTGGGGCGCTGCTAGCACAAAAACGAGCACATGAACCCCCACTTTTGATTGTTTTTCTGGAATTAGTAAGCCTCTTTCTACAATTTGGTCAAGTTTCGTGAAAATGACATGGGTTTTGAATGTACAGCAAAACTTTTATGAACCATGTCCTTTTGCTCACCCCTAACAGAAAACGTCGATGAGAAGGATTTGAGAGATTTCGGTGTTTTCTGCCGCGTGAGGGCGCTGCTTGCTGAAGAATGAGAGTGTAAACCCTAGCTTTAAAACCTTTTCCTCGTTTTGGGTACCCTTTTCTGCAATTCTTGCAAATTAGGAGAAAATAACGTGGATTTTGAAAGAATTATGGGGGTTCAAGTTTGTCATTGCAGATTTTGTTGGCAATCATGGTCTTGATCGTGTAACGCTATCATTTTGGTACAGGACGGCAGATTAGTCATATCCTCCAAAGTCCCGTAGAAGAAAAACAAGCACATGAACCTATGGTTTTCTTTACATATTTGGGCTTTGGATGGGTCAAAGTCACGGTATGGAAAGTTTGAAGAAAATGACATGGACTTCACTTTAAGTGAGGAACGTCCTTAAATCCTTACAATCTCAGTCGTTGTTCTCTCAATGTCCTTACTTGTAGTAGGTTATAGTTGCAACATGTGACCTTTCAGTGTTTTATTCTGTATTTTATATAGCAACATTTGATTTGATCTTGTTCGTTTTAATCGGATCCCCCAATTATAGTATGGTCTAAAAATATCCGTACTTATGCTTCCCCTAATCTGATTTTACCACGGGACCTGCGGCTCTATACAAGCTTGCTTTTACGCAGGCCCCATCATATTTTTCGCATTATGATCTCAGTTTAACTCGCATGTATTACAGACCTTGTGTATACCAAGACAAACTTTTGAACATTCCGGTGAAGCTGTATTTTGAATTATGTTCTGTATAGATTTCGTATCAATTTACTTTATATTGTGATATGTGAGAAAAATGAAAATAAATTGAAATGAAATGAAATGAAATCATCGTTTCAGGAATGATTCAGGAAATGGAGGTGGTTCGATTATACGGCGATATAGTTTTTTGTTATTGTCTGTTTGTTTGTTTTCGTACATAATTTGCAGATGGTCCCAAGTTGCTTGCGTCATAGCATGTTTACATGTAGGCCTATACTATTTGACGTTGTCAACGTCTGGACCATACCTTATGTCGATATTACTTTATATTAATTATGTATACATTATCCTACAAGATAGAATACTGTTCAGCTCTGTTACCTCTCTGAAGGCGGGCGTATATATACGAACGTCATGCAATATGCCAAAATTGATACAATCACATTTCTGCTTCCTCCATTTTTTTTTTTCAAATTTCAGGGGGATGATTGCACAGGCCATCCCCCATCCTCCATTTCAGGGGGGGGGGGGATATATCCCCCATCCCTCCCCCCCCCCCCCGGGATTTACGCCCATGCTACACAGACAACTACAAACCTTCGAGGAGGGTTAAAGGGACACAGAACAACGAAAACAAAAGTGGTGGGTTTAGAAGTCAAAGCATGGTGCCCAACGGAGAACAGGATGGATAAGTAAGGGAGATTTAAATAACGCAAGTGGGTGAACAGTCAAAAGGCAAGGGTAGGATCATAGGTCAGTAATGATCCCAAGGATCACCAGCAACTATACAGGCCTCTCTTACCATGAAAATGAAAGCATTTTGAAAAATAAGGGTGACTCGTCAGTACTCTGGAAGCTTCCTCATATACACTGTTACCTAAGAGAAAGGGACATGTATTGCACCATGTCAAATCCGAAGGAAAGGACGTTCACAACTACAAAGACATAGCTAATGTTATGAATAACATGTTTGTGGATGCACCAAAACGTCTTTAAAGGTCTTGCTTGCCGAAAGAATATTATCGCAGTTCTGCTCAGTATATCAAACTAGTAACCTGCAAATTTCTATTTGATCCTATCACCGAATGTGAAATCATGAAATCATTTGATACAATTCCGAGAAATAAGGCAGCTGGTTTGGATAGTTTACCTACAAGAGTGTGTTGAAAGATACTCTACCTTTGACTGTGACACCATTATGTTATGTACAGTTTTTACCACCATTTATTTGTCAAAAATAGTTATCAAAAGAGATAAGTCTACGTAATTCACGCAATATTATCACACTTCCAAAACCTAGAACAAATTTCATGAAATTTGGCTGCAATTATTCCAGTGTTAAGATATTCAATAACCTCCCCAAAAATGTAAGAATGATAAGTAATTTTGAAGCTTTTGAAGGAATGTTACTGTGTTTGTGATAGTGTGGATTTCATGTTTGATCTAATGTGTCTGAATTTATGCGAAACTGTTTGTGTCATCCTCTTTTGTAGCGTTGTGTTTAGTGGTAATGTTTATATTTCTTTTCTTTTTCTTTCTTGGTATCTAGTTTCTGGTATGTTGTTATGCAGTTTATTATGCTATGCTTGTGTTTATTGTTAATTTGCTTCGATCGATTTGTTAACTGTTGTGTTGTTGTTGTTTTTGTTGTTGTTGTTGTTGTTGTTGTAAAACTGTATTCACGGTCTTTCTAAAAAACAGCTTTACCCGGCTGATCGAGGGCATTTTATCCCGTGATTGAATAAAACAAAACAAACAAATAAAATAAAGAAACAAACCATTCTCAGGGCAACATCGCTTGTACCACCACTAATGTCGTGTATCTCATCACTAGAGTTTGTAGGATCCAGTATGTAGGGGAAAACCAAGACAAGCTTCTATGGGCACAGATCAATTTGATACTGTCAACACAGCCGAGATTGACGCTCCAGTTGGATACCATTATTATATGATCTCCCTAATCACTCTATCACTGACATGATTCTACAGGGCATCATATAGTATCTAGGCACCCGTCTATATAGACACAGTCCGAACCAACAGAGAGAATAGCTCTGGATGAGACGACTTCACACAATCCAGCCCCATGGCCTCAATATCCAGGGGGAAAATGACTAACATAATTTCTGTCATTCCTCACTTTGCGCCTTTTTGAATGGAGGCCTCTTATTCCCGGTCTGTTTCTTCTTCTTGTCAGAGATACTTTCATATTACAAAGTATATAGCCCTTTTCCACTTACACAGACACTCACTTGCATATAATGTCTGTATTCATATGTATTCATAATGCATTCATATGTATTCATAATGCATTATACATACATGCATAGTATTTCTCCCCTTTGGATTTTTGCTTGTACATCATTCCACTCCAAAAATGTACTGCCTTAAGTTGATATGTTTGTCATTTGCGTTAGTTGGTTGACTCTCAATTGTATTATGTTGCCGCATCTTTGTACACCAGATTAGGGATCGCTGCTTGTTCAGCTTTCTATCTCTCCCCCCCCCCCTCCCCCCACCAACATTTTGATGGCAGCATCGCGATGAAGGAAGACAAAACTCTATCAAGTAAATGACATTCTACTTTATTGAGACATTCGTGTCTCGCTGCAGTCAAAGGAACTGAATTCCACAAAAAAGAACAAAAATACATCGTAAAAAGGACAGCAATGGTTACAAAACAAGTTTGGATGATATCAACGAAAGGGATAAGTACATGCACAAAAATAAAACGAAGGCTTTATCACAGCGGATATTGACGAAGCAAGCCGTAAACTATTCCCCATTCAAACACACAGAATATCGATGATCAATAATTATAAAAGTTCGGTATTCGCTCTAACTCTTACTGTAATTAAACCACTTCTCACACACATACTCTTTCACTCTTTGAAATTTTCCCTCACTCTTTTGTAAAGTAATCCTTAGGACTTTTTACACTTGTAAATTTTTGCTTTACTAGTCCCGTACCAACGGTGGGGATAAGGGGGGGGGGGGGGGCTAAAGTCACAGGATGTGGTGGGAAAGAAATAGTTTGCAGGCACAAACCCTTGTTGGTCGTAAAGGAGTCTGCGCCAAGACTACTACATGCACCACTTTGGCACTGTCCCATAGGCCCTGTGTTGAAGCTTCTCCCAGGCTGCAGTGTAGTGGTGCGTGTATTAGTCTTGGCGCATGCAGACTCCTATACGACCAACAAGGGTTTGTGCCTGCAAACTAGGAGAGAAAGGTGCACGTCACGAGTTCGACACCACGAATCATACAGCCCATGAATCATGCTGCCCACGAGTTATACAGCCCAAGAGTCATACAGCTCATGAGTTCGACATTGAACAAACAGGGCCCACGAGACCGATACATGCACGCCCCATGTTGTAATGTCGAACTCGTGGGCTATTATTATACGTAGTATTGAGCTCATGGGCTGTATGAGTTGTGGGCTCTATGTGACTCGTGGACCTTTTTTTTTCAATGTTGAACTCATGGGCTGTATGACTCGTGGGTGTCGGTCTCGTTGGATGAACCCAGAAGAAAGATGGAGATGAAAAGACGTGCAAATAAGGGGGATAGAGTAAGAATAATGGTAACACAAGATTTTATTTGAGACTTGTTATGTTTATAGATAAAGGAAAATGATTGGTACCATTAACTTTATTTATGTAATTTTTGCTGTATATTTTGTTTCTATGATTTAATCGACTGCCTCTTGTTTTTTAGATGCATTTAAGAATAATGTTGTATAATTGAAATCTGATAAAGATATTCGTAAAAAAGGAATGCATAATGCATTTCTCACCGACGGCCGATGGGCAAATTCAGCAATGTTCTCCATCGTCGGCGCTGCAAGCACAGCCTGATACTACGACACCTAAATAACTCCTTCATTGCTATCGCTATATCCTTCCCGTGGAGCTTGCCACTCTCGGGTATTGCCTTAGACCCTGATTGAGATAGTGAGCCAAGAGACATTTCGCGATTTCAGGCCTGCCCGGTAATTGAACCAGAGAATCTGCTTTGGTACGTCGAGTCCAAAGAAACCGTTTGAGAAGTTAAAATGGGTGTAAGGCAATACCCGAGAGTGGCAAGCTCCACGGGAAGGATATAGCGATAGCAATGAAGGAGTTATTTAGGTGTCGTAGTATCAGGCTGTGCTTGCAGCGCCGACGATGGAGAACATTGCTGAATTTGCCCATCGGCCGTAGGTGAGAAATGCATTATGCATTCCTTTTTTACGAATATCTTTATCAGATTTCAATTATACAACATTATTCTTAAATGCATCTAAAAAACAAGATGCAGTCGATTAAATCATAGAAACGAAACATACAGCAATTATTACACAAATAAAGTTAATGGTACCAATCATTTTCCTTTATCTATACACATATACAACAAGTCTCAAATAAAATCTTGTGTTACCATTATTCTTACTCTATCCCCCTTATTTGCACGTCTTTTCATCTCCATCTTCCTTCTGGGTTCATCCAACAAGACCGACACACACGAGTCATACAGCCCACGAGTTCAACATTGGAAAAAAGGTCCACGAGTCACATAGAGCCCACAACTCATACAGCCCATGAGCTCAATACTACGTATAATAATAGCCCACGAGTTCGACATTACAACATGGGGTGTGTATGTATCGGTCTCGTGGGCCCTGTTTGTTCAATGTCGAGCTCATGAGCTGTATGACTCTTGGGCTGTATAAACTCGTGGGCTGTATAACTCGTGGGCAGCATGATTCATGGGCTGTATGATTCGTGGTGTCGAACTCGTGACGTGCACCTTTCTTTCCCACCACATCCTGTGACTTTAGCCATATCACTTCACACACACACACACACACACACACACACACACACACATCTTTAAACATCCACCCATTCAGGCGACATCTTTTCAGGATCCCTCCTCCTATCCACATTAATAATTTGAATATACAAATGCACACTCTTAATAGGGGACGTCATAAGCACTGATAACCTGTGGCCAAGAATAATAAAAATCAAGCGTAGAATGCGAGGGGGAAACAGCTCGCAACTGCAGAAAGGCTCTATAGAAAATTATATTTAATACTGCATACAAAGCTGTAAGTTCAATAATTGAGTTCTTTTCACCCTGATGAAGGAGAAGAAATGATATCAATAATATTAATGACATAGGGAGTACGCTCTTCGAGATCAGTTTGAGTTAGAATGAGGACTCACTGAATACGTGGAAGTATGTTAGAGCAGACTTCATTGGGGTGTGAATGAAGTAAATAATATAAAACTTTTTTTTTTCATATGCAATATACGTACTAATGCTCAAAAGGATGAATCAATGTCATGATTATATTCTATGTACTGTATACTTTATATGATATAAAATACTATCAATGTGTGTATACAGTAAGCCTATAATGTACCTTCGAGTCGTATCTAGATTATTCCTATTAGCATGAACTATAACGGTGATAGAGGGAAGTTTAACCCTAAAATGCGACAACGTAATAATATCGGACGGGTGTACTTACAGGCCAAGAAAAAGACGGTTAACTCCATGGAGAGAATAAATCCCAGAGCGCCATAGTCTGTGTCCAGTCTTTTGACCAGGGAAGGAACCAACACGCCAAAGGCTTTGAGTAGACCTTGAGTGATGCAGTCCAGTGAAAACTTGGCCACCAGCACCACGTATCTCCATTTGTCCTTAGATTCGACAAATGTCTCCGCCATGCTCTGCTCGAAGCGCCCCACAGGCCTGCATGTATATGTCAACGGGCGAAATTCGCCACCCCATTTATATTCCACCGGAGCTACGATGGGTTCGCGTGTGTTCCTGCGCACTCGCACTTTCAAAGCGATGGAGATTGAAGATTATTACACGTACCAGAAGAGTTGCTGAAAATTATTGTTGTTCTCCGTTGGAGTCTCTTTCAACATTTGGGGCTCTCTTCCCCGATGCGATTGTCTGGATTAAATCCCTTCAGAATTGTTTACACCTGGAAGTGTTTAATGACAAGCATTGTTGTAGTAACCATGGAACTTGTAGCTCCATGTAGTAACCAAGACTTTGTATATCCGATTATCTGCCTTGATATCGAGAAATATTTCTTGACAAATTTCTAAAAAAAAGCCGTGTAAACGTAGGTCTACACATGACATTGACCGCGAAGTCTGCTCCCGGACTGAGTAAAAAAACGCGCTGTGTAGCTGGCAGGTTCGGCTGCCGTGACCTCTCTGGTCAATACAATAGCACAATTGTCCTGCTACAGGCTTTTGTTGGTAAAATGTTTGTCCCATCAAACCTTCCAAAAAAAAAAAGGTATGAGCGAGGCATACTTAGTCTTGTTTTCCATGCATTTCTCAAAATATACACACGTATATGTATGTATGTATATCTGTTTATGTTTACCACAGTACATCAACAGAAATTGCTTGTATCTCCAGCGCGCGCCCTCCCTACTTTACGAATCACAATATCCGATTTTATCACATCAGTGTCTTTCCTTTTCATCCAACGCTTGTATTTACAAGGAATTGCGTCTAAATCTATATAGAGATGGTTTGACATACCATTGCACTTTTTACTGATACCTAATCGCGATTGTTGCATCTGAAGATGCGATTTTTGAAGCGTGTTTTGGATTACTTTGTCTTTACGGTTAAAGGGCATAAGGTCAGACGATCAGAATGGTACCTTCTACGAAATTGGTTTTAGGATAACAAAGTTATTGAATCTTCAAGTCTCACATGTTAACAGGAAACTATGAGCAACGACTTAGACCCCGTTTACAGTGCGGGGCCGGGCTCAATTGCGCGGCCGAGCCTCGCAATTTTGTCCGTTTACACTGCTGGGCTCGGCCGCGCTTTTAATTCAAACCTTTCAATATTTTGTCGTAGTGGCGCTCTGCTTGTAAACAAACGCAATTTGGTATTGTCTGGTTTTCAGACCCTTTGCCAACTGAATTCCGTGGCGACGAAGTCGCCGTTCGGGCAAAGGCCTTTGCCGAAGGAAAAATCCTTTGCAGGACAAAACCACCTTAAACTATACTAGTTTTCCACGTTGAGGGGGTTAATATCGTGAATAGCGAAATGGTACGGGCAGAGGGTCTGGAAGCCAGACTAAAATTGGCCGCGCATTTGGCCCAGTTTGCGTTTACACCAAGAAGAGGCCGGGTTCGGCCGCGGCTCGGCCGCGGCCGAGACCACCTCCAGAGCGAGGCCAAATGCGAGGCCAATTTTGGCCTCGCATTTGGCCTTTTGCGCGTTTACACTGAAGCGGGGCTGGGCTCGGCCGCGGCTCGGCCGCGGCCGAGCCTCGCACTGTAAACGGGGTCTAAGGCTCTTTGGAGAAGTTATATCGTTCATTGTTTTCTTTGATTTCATTGCATTATGTCCAAATATTTAAGAGATTGTCGTTATTATTATACTGTAAATGTCACTTTCTGTCGTTGTTATCAAATACACGTACCACTTCCGTGGAAAATGCAGAAATAAAATTAAATTGACACTTAAACAACGAACTGCACATACAAATGGCTGCTAAATTCAATTTTCTCTTTTTTGACATGTTAGATTGATAAGGTAAAGTTGTATTCTTCTCATCAATCTATTAGTATTATAACAAACTATGTAGCAATGATCACTTTAGAGCGAATGTGTTGTTGTTGCTAAGTTATGCACAAAAAGCATACCAAAGTTCATCGTATTGAAAAAGAAAAGGAGATCATCTAATGTCATTTTTATCAGTTTGAGATAATTGATATTTAATCGGCTGAAAAACAGGGAAGTAATCTAAATGTATAATGTAATAATTTAGATAACAATTTTCATAAAAATTGTTTTCTTGTTATTATGTGATGAGTGCAATGTTATCGAGAAGATTTTGTTTTTTATATTTGACGATGACCTTGTATGCTTTAAAAAAGTGAAAACGGCATTATTTGTCTTGCATTAAAGTCCCTCATACTTTTATGTTGCAAACCAACAGGAGAATTGTGAATCCGTGTCGTCATCATCTCTTCTGGACTGTTTGCGTATGTGGTTAAGACCGATATGTCTCATTGAATTTTGTTGAAAACATATTATGATGAAACATTTAAATACTCCCACTTTCATGGTCATATGTCGCCCGTTTAATATGAAACAATTGCCTTCCTGTTGGTCTGAGTCCGAGATCTGAATTTGCTCTCCGAATAATTTCTAATAAATTTGACTATAACAAGATGTGGAATCGCATTTAACGAGGAAGTCCAGTCCAAATATTAGTTAGATAAAAAAGAGTAAAATCTTACGTGTTCAACAGTAAAAATTTGACTGAGATCGGATGAAAAGTAAGGAAGTTATGACATTTTAAAGTTTTGCCAAATTCTGCAAAACAGTTCTTGCGCAGTGGATATGAAAATGCAAATGAGTGAGCTAACCATGTCATATCCTCACAATTTTCCATTGATCGTGTAAAAAAAAAATATGACGAAAATTCTATGTTTCTGTCTTTGAAGTGTGAAACATGATGTTATTCCTGGTTGAATAACTTCAGAATAGTGATCAGTCAGATATACGAGGATTTGAGCCTTGGGCATAATTGCGTTTGAATGAAAAACTGGAAATTTCAAAATTGTATGTACAAACTATAAGTTGTGAGGGAATGACTGTGCATGCTCACTTTGCCATTTACATTATTCATATTGACTGTTCAAGAACTGTTTCCCTCAAAAATAGCAAAGCTTCAAAACGTCATAACTTCCTTATTTTTCATCCGATGTCGATCAAAATTATTCCGTTGAACTCATATTTTTTTAACTCTTTCTTATCAGACTAACTTATATTTGTGCTGGATTTCCCCTTTAGGGGGGTTGGATTGCTGTCATCATACAGGCAAGCGCATTTTTAAATATATATGTATATATATATATATTTTTTTTTGGGGGGGGGGGTTCACGTCAGAGATGAATCGGCGTATTTATTTGATATAGGGTACATTCATGATCACTATTATAGTTCTGATTCGTACGAGGAGCAAAAGACCATTTTCACTAACTTGCTCATTTCACTGCTACCTCTAGAGATCTGTGTTAATTGTTCTCATTATTTACATGCATATTACCCTTGCTGGAGAGCAAGACTCCATCACAATGTCATTCCCCCTGACCGCTGGTCATTCCCCCTGACCGTTGGTCTGTTTGTAGGGTCTACAACATGTTAATGAAGTCTCGAGATCGCGCCTCTGAGAGTGGCTCGAGGACGATAAAGGAACTATAATGCAATGCAAACGCATCTTTACTTGTGTTGATTCATGACACTTTAATACGTATATGCCATTATCTAATGATAATTTGTACAACATTTTTTGCTTTTCTCATAGAGTATTTGGATACGGCCACACACACACACACACACACACACACACAAATAATAACACCGTCCAAACCAAGATTCTGTTAGTGACATCATCTGGGCTCAGGCAATCTTGCTAAAGTATCATAGGGCCTATACCAATATGATATGACACTGGAATGTACCTTTCACGAGACTGAGCATATTCGGCACGTTTCATTGTTACACTGTAATACGAAAGATATTGCAGGGATATTTACAAGTCATCCATTAGTAATCTGAAGCGAAATCACAGAAGTATTATATTGAAACACATGGCACAAATTTAGTTCTTCTTTTGACCACATAGGTGACGATCGGGTTTTTTATGATTCAATACAAGTCAAGAAGCATTTGCATTGCACATAGTCCCTTTCATGAAAGTTGATTTTATTTTTTCCCCACAGTCACGCATTTGCCCATAAATGTAGCCGCAAGCTCATTAAATTTTGGATTCTTTGTGCTTCTTTTGAATCATTCTTCAGATTGTTTGCATTTTTGTGGCGAACAATAGCTGGATACGAGGTAAACGTTAGGCTGCTCCATACAGGCGAAGAGAGGCAGCCGTGGAAACCATTGTGAATGAAGCTGCAAACAAAAAAGAGGTCCTTTCCATGCACTCTGTGATTCTTGCGTACAAAATTTTTAACTACAATGTACATTTCTCTTGCCTGGGAAGTTCAGATTCAGATTCATTCAGACTCTTTTACCGAAACAGCATTGTTACACACCTTGGAACAAGTCATTTTATCCCTTGAAAAGTAAGAAATTCCCTTGGCTATGTACATTGACCTGAGCAAAGCGTTTGACTCACTGGACCATAACATACTCTTGCACAAGCTAGAACACTATGGTATTCGTGGTGTGCCTCATTCTTGGTTTTTTTGATTATTTGAGTGGACGACAACAATACACCAGTGCTAATAATAAAAGGCGACATGCCACAACTTTATTAGGATCTCTTTGTTTCACTTTGTTTTTGATATCTCAGCCATTTCAAAACCGATTTTCATCGAATAAACTTTTGATACCCCTTAAAACTGCATGCTCTTTGACATCTCATAGAGCGGTTTCTGAATATCTCGCAAAACGTTAAAAGCTAAATCCTCACCTCGACCAGAACTGTACACACCCTTTAAACTTGGTATTTTTATGTATAAATATGTTCGCTCAGTCTTGCCTGATATATTCAATGATTATTTTTCTTCTCATGCCATGAAACATTCTTTCAATACTAGAAATAAACAATGTTATATTTTACCATTAATATATCGTCTGAAAATCAGTCAGTCCAACTCAATAAAGTACAAAGGGGTTAAATTGTGGAATTTATTAAGCACGGAACTGAAAACTGTTAACACATTGAATCTTTTTATGACTCAATATAAGCAGCTTTTTAATCTGTATTAATTAACGTTTATTTTGAAAATTGTGCAATTCCCATACAAACCTTTGACAATTTCTGCATGTTTGTTTTGTTTTTTAATTGTATTGTATTATGTCAGTCGTTGTTTTGTTTCCTGTTTCCTGTTTCTATCATAATGTATTGTTGATTTTGTAACGGTCTTTAATCTAAGTTCTGTACATTTTATGTTTTATTCAAAACGGTGATTTTAAACTATATTGTAAAGGAAATCTCCATTTCCAAGCCCTAGGCTTTTGCGTGATTTCCTCCTTTTACTCACACATCTATGTAAATATTTTGTATGTGATTTTATAAAATGAATAAATTGAATTAAATTGAAATTCTATATTGATCTATGATAAGACACATAGAAATTTTGCTTCCATTGACGCTATTGCACAATAAAGAAAACATATCGCTCATCACATCAGTTACTTGTTTCAATGACAGTTACAATTCAGTTCAATTCAATACAATTATTTTTTAATGTTATCTACATGACATAATCATAAATAAACGAAATCGACTAAAACAGTCCATATGATTAATGCGTCTCCGCTGTGTCATATCATTCTCCAAACAAATTCACAGGATTCCTTCTAACAACGACAATCACATCATCAACAACAACAACAACAACACCAACAAAATAATGATATCACGTTACAAAGCGGAAACTCAAAATGTCCGCCATGTTTTGCTGGAAATTGTGAATTCTGAATATAATGATAATATATATATATATATATATATATATATATATATATATATATTTATATATGTGTGTGTGTGTGTGTGTGTGTGTTTACGTTTCTGTGTTGTGTGTGAGTACCTGTATTTTGCCATGTGGTTCGCCAATTTTGTTTTCCTCGATGTTACATGGGGACGGACAATCTTTTGCCAGAGCAGTGACGTCAGACATATATTTTCCCTCCCTGTGATATATCATGACGAATAATTCCAGCTCGTTTTTTATCGTATTTCGTAAAATAGAATTGCATCAGATATACACTGTATTAAATCAACCGATTGTTTGCTTTTGTTTTTACTCCTGAAAAGAATGGATATACTCCGAATAAAGTGACAAATAAAAATATCTTCCTAGCAGCTTTTTTGCTGAGACAGGATGTACTTGATGTAATCAGTCATTCATACGCACATCAAGCACACATAGCGCCTGGGATTTTAGTGCAGGGAGCCAGGGTTCTATGGGTTAAACTTCCATTTTGAGGCTCGGATGGCACCTTGTCTGCCTACCACACACACAAATGAACTTGATATGACATGTCCTGTTCCGACGATTTTGTATAAGGTTTGACTTGGCCTCTGTTTAGAGGTAAATATCATAATACTCTTCAGAGAACATAAAGTGAACGTCGCGAATGTAAGAGAATCACAACCTTATTGAGTAGGCTCATAATACTACATATTATTACACGTCCATGCCATAGCAACTTACTCGCGATCCAGGTTCCATTGTCTTGTGGGGTTTTTTTTATTATTATTATTTTCTGCAAGGCAAAGTGTAATCACGGCGAAGTGCTATATTAGGGAGCTTTAGATTTTAGACGCTCGGACGTTAAAAGGGAAAAAAACATGGTCTGAGCGTGCGCAGTAGCGCACGTCAAGTTAATGCGCACGCTCAGACCATGTTTTTTTCCCTTTGAACGTCCGCGCGTCTAAAATCTAAAGCTCCCTAATAACCCTCTGCGCGTCACTCCATAGATGTATGTGAAATTGTGCACATTTTTTTTTTTTTGTCTCATTGGCACAGAAAGGGGTGAGAACCTTTTGTTTCCGGATAATTATTACCAGCCCTTTGTCGTTTTCCCACGGTAACAATCATTTTTAGGATTCGAATAATACCCACACACATCATCATACAACAGTCTTTATTCACACTGATTGGAGGTAAACTAACTTGGAAGCATACACTTGACTGAAATCCAAGAATGCTATTGTTAAAGTGAACGATAGCATGAAATACAATGTTTGAGTTTTCCTCCACTTCGAAAACACAGTCTCATGATAAGTGGCCCGCAATGTCTACGAAGCATTTTTCTTTGTTGTTGGTACAATGAGATGGTACATGTATTCACGAAGTTTTATTCTCCACGTGAAGCAAAGAGTGGAATATATTATATCCCATACAGTGTGCAAGACAGAATAGATTATGTAATCATTTCTCTATATAAATGCCGCTTGTCACGTGTGTGTGTGTGTGTGTGTGTGTGTGTGTGTGTGTGTGTGTTTGTTTTTCTGTGTTGTGTGCGTTGTGGTTTCGCCGATAGTATTTTGTTTGCCCGATGTTACATGGGGACGGACAATCTTTTGCCAGAGCAGTGACGTCAGACATAATATATTTTCCCTCCCTGTGATATTATCATGACGAATAATTCCAGCTCGTTTTTTTTTTTCGTATTTCGTAAAATAGAATTACATCAGATATACACTGTATTACATCAACCGATTATTTGTTTTTGTTTTTATTCCTGAAAAGAATGGATATACTCCGAATAAAGTGACAACAAAAATATCTTCCTAGCAGCTTTTTTGCTGAGACAGGATGTGCTGGATGTAATCAGTCATTCATACGCACATCAAGCACACATAGCGCCTGGGATTTTAGTGCAGGGAGCCAGGGTTCTATGGGTTAAACTTCCATTTTGAGGCTCGGATGGCACCTTGTCTGCCTACCACACACACAAATGAACTTGATATGACATGTCCTGTTCCGACGATTTTGTATAAGGTTTGACTTGGCCTCTGTTTAGAGGTAAATATCATAATATAGGTTTTCCCGGCCAATTTCGCACTTTTGTCAGTCCATTTGATAAAAGGTTCATTCAATTTAGCGAAAATCCTCGTCACTGCACATTCTGTCATTCAAAATTGCAACTTGTTCGTTCAATTTAGCATTTCGGTCAATGAACTTCGCACATGTGCCTTTCGAATTCGTAAAACGGGCATTCAAATTGGCACGTGCTCTTCAGTCATTCAAATTCGCCAGCACTGGCGGAAAATGGTATTTCAGTCATTCAATTTCGCGTATGGGCAGTCAAATTCCAAACATGTTCATTCAAATTGGCGTAATGTTATTTCTATTTTGAAAAGGTGAGAACCGTGATTTATACGTACTTGCGTATCTCTCAAGAAAACAGGGAAAGAATCATAGAAGCATTTGAGGGTAATAACCTTGACAAATTGATGGCTAGAGCTGATCCAAGTTCTTTTATTTATTCCTAATGGTAATTAACGCAATCTAGGACCCACCAAATGAAAATAATGAAACATGCAGATGAAAGAAATAATCATGTAAATTGAAACCTCCTTCTCCCAATTATTGACAAAACAAACTTAAGATCAATGTATCTGTGAATGAAATAATGCTATCGAACATTATAAACACATACACTTATTTTGAAAGTATTGTTGCAAAGGTGATATCAGAATAAAAGCACAAACGTGTCTGCTAAATTGACTGCAGTAAATGCGAAATTGGATGCCCAAGGATGAATTCGAATGAACGAGCGCAGCGTTTACGTGATCACGTGACTATATCGTGCTAAATTGAATGAACGATTTGCGAAATGGTGCTTGTCTTACGAATTTGAACTGAAAAAGTGCTGATTCGAATGATGTAAAAGGTAATTTGAATGCTCCAAAATAAATTTGAATGAAAAGATTATAAAATTGAAATACCGAACATGCCGTCTAGGCTAAATTGTGCTAAATTGAATGCAGCAATTGGGAATTGGACTGAAAAAAGTGCGAAATTGGCCGGGAAAACCTATACTTTTCAGAGAACATGAAGTGAACGTCATGAATGTAAGAGAATCACAACCTTATTGAGTAGGCTCATAATATCACATATTACACGTCCATGCCATAGCAACTTACTCGCGATCCAGGTTCCATTGTCTTGTGGTTTTTTTTTTTTTCATTATTTTCTGCAAGGCAAAGTGTAATCACGGCGAAGTGCTCTCTATTAACCCTCTGCGCGTCACTCCACATATTAGATGTATGTGAAATTGTGCACATTTTTTTTTTTTTTTTTGCCTCATTGGAACAGAAAGGGGTGAGCACCTTTTGTTTCCGGATAATTATTACCAGCCCTTTGTCGTTTTCCCACGGTAACAATTATTTTTAGGATTCGAATAATACCCACACACAATGCATCATCATACAACAGTCTTTATTCACACTGATTGGAGTTAAACTAACTTGGAAGCATATTCACTTGACTGAATCCAAGAATGCTATTGTTAAAGTGAACGATAGCATGAAATGCAATGTTTGAGTTTTCCTCCACTTCGAAAACACAGTCTCATGATAAGTGGCCCGCAATGTCTACGAAGCATTTTTCTTTGTTGTTGGTACAATGAGATGGTACATGTATTCACGAAGTTTTATTCTCCACGTGAAGCATAGAGTGGAATATAAACCCTTCAAAAAAAGTTTGGAAATCTGACTTCAGTTGTAAATTTCTCCAGTTTGTAAGCACTATACAATACATGCTTGATATCAATGGAAAGAGTATTAAATTTTCTTTAAAATGATATCCTACTCATTACGATTATGCTATCAAGTAAAGAACTGTACTCAAAAGTGTCTGATAAGGTCTGCATTGAAAAGTTGCAAAACGAACAAGAACTGTCCTTATGAATGAGAATGGTCGTGAAGAGTACATAAAGAACATGTTCTATTGTGTTATGTCTTTTGTTCTCAACTGGTCAGTCATGAAGGCAAATTTCAATAGACATCTTAACTTCACATTCAAGTTTTCATTGGTGGCATTCCAGGCAATTTTGATAGCTCATCAAGTTTTATGGTTGTACATCATGCCACTTGTAAGCAATGTTCAAAGACCCCGCGCCAGTGATATAGTCCGGCAGCCAAACCCTGATTTTGGGGCTGAGGTTGTATTGGAATGTTATAGTTTTTTTTTTAAAGTGATATTGAATGTTCAGACCTTCTATTTTATCAATCCACATGCTGGAGCTCTGTCAGCATTGAGCAATTTGAGATATACGCGGAAATCCAAGATGGCCGCCGCCGGCCATCATGAAAATGCTATTTACTTACTTTTAACCCCCCTAGCACATCCAAAATGGGCATTAAAGGTTTTTAGGGATGGAGAATTCAAATCTGAGGTTAGTTTCAGGATATTACTATGTTTTGATGTCTTAGAATAAAATGGCGTCCATTTTTCAAGATGGCCGCCATCAACATGCTGTAGTGTAGACTATGTAGAATCGCGCAAAGACCTGACTTATTATTTAAGTTTTCCCCTTTTTTTGGACAAGGGAGGTGCATAATGTAAAAAAAAAAAAATATGAAGATTAAGGCCTAAAGCTTAGATTCATTGATAAAAACAATACAGGTTAATCCTGTTATAACGAAGTCGCTTATAACGAATGACCGCTTACAACGAAGCAATGCTAGCTGAAGTACAATGAAATTCGCTTATAACGAAGTATTTTATGTGATCCCAAGCATTTCGTTATAACAGGATTCGACTGTAGTATTGAAATGAAATTGAAATGAAATGAAATGAAATGAAATGAAATTGAAATTTATTCATATTCCACATAGTGGACATTATATGATAAAATATACAGGGTATAACACATAGTGGATATAATATCAATACTATACAGAGTATATTACATGTATATACAAAATACCGTGATATTCTGAGATAAAATCACACCATGTACAAATGTGGAGGGGACTACTTAGAAGCACTGCTTGTTAAATGTAGTCCCCCTACAGATTATAGACAAAATAATATCAAAGATAAGGCTGAGTGGAATAACAAAAACACCATATTTTCAGAAGTATTTCAAAATAGTCATGTTGCTTTTCTGTACACATTGGTATACACATAATTTCAAGGTATCTTTTTGATATGATTTTTTTTTTTCAATACTTCTGTTCTGTAACGGCTCATTATTCTTGTCACAATTACCAAACGAGAGAGGCAAGAGATATTACCAGCCATCCAGAAGAAACAGATGAAATAGATGCATAAACAGTATCTTCAGGAAAAAGACTGATATTCAGGAACATGATCCATACATCTGAACCAAATAAAGTAGTAGACAAACTTAAATATTTGGTTCTTGCTAGAACAGAAGATCTGTTTTATCACCTCTGCCTGTAGCAGTGTAACCAATGGTGACACTACAAGGGAACAAGCACTTCATTCAGGTAGGATTGTTGAATTGTTTCACACTACTCTTCAGCAAGGACAGGTCCTCCAACAGCAGGGTGATGTAAAAAAAAAAAAATCTTCAACCGTCATTAGGGTTCCAGTTTGATCATTATATTGTATCACCCAAAAGAGATCACTTTCAAAACAATCAAGAAGTATTAAAAAAAAATCACATCAAAAAGATACCTTGAAAACGTTTTTCAGTTTTTTTTTTTTTTTTTTTTGGGGGGGGGTCAAGGTCATGCCGCCCCCCCCCCCCCCCCCACTTCTTGGGGGGGGGGGGGCTGTTACTATGTGAGGGAGCCAAGCGACCGAGCCAAGCGAGCCGAGCAAAAAGAGGGGGAGGGTGTGTCCCCCTCCCAGGGTGAGAACTTTTTGCATTTTTTATGTCGTAAATGGCGCAGTTTGATGCGTGTTTTTGCGCGTCTTGTGGACTTGAAACGGCCACACTTGTTTAATTAAGGTAGCAGGATATTTTGATGTGGATTATTATTGAACAACTTGCCTATAAAGACATTAGTGGTAGCATTTGAATAAACTTCTTGTATTAATTATTACAATGAATTTCATGAACGCTGTCTGTTGTAAAGCAATCAAACAGAAAAGGCATGCACACGTCGAGGGTGTACATAAGGGATATTTCTCCTTCCACACTGAGGTGATTTGACATTTTCAGACCTGAAATTCAGCGATCTTGTGCAATCTTTTGTTGCAATACTTGGAGTTTTTTCTAGCTCCCCCCCCCCCCCCAAAAAAAAAAAAAAATAATAATGGAAATAATTTAAGGGCTTTTTTCAGGGAAGTGTAATAGCAAAATCACGGGATTTAGCTATTATTCCGCATGTGCATCACCTGTGTGTATGTACAAAGTCTAATGAGGTAGAGGGGGAGGGTGTGGGAGGGGATGCCCCCTCCCACTCGACGGAGCTATTGAGTTTCTAAAATTGAAATAAAGCGATCTGAAGCACACTTTTTGTGGGAAATTTGGAAATTGCCATTCCCCAAAGTGTACTAAGTCTATAGAGGGGACCAATCAACAGGAGGGTGGCAAGATACCTCTCCCATATTCGAGGGAGGTTTTTTTTTTTTTCATTTTTAGAACTGAAATTCAACAATCTGGCGCACACTTCTGTTGGAATATCTGAAACTTTGTCAAATAGAGAAGTGCAAGTCTGTAGAAGGAGACGTAGCAGGATGATGTGGGAGGGGATAAGCCCTATTCTCCCTCCTACATGAGGGAGATTCTGTATTTTCTGATTGCAGTTAAACGTTTTTGTGCACACATTATGTGGTATATGTTTGGAAAACTCGAAGTGTAGCCATAGTCTTGTTTGCACGGAAGGGGGGGGGGGATGGGGAGAAAGCGTGGGAGAGTGCTATCCTCACCCTCCCCGTACAGGGAGCTTTTGACTTTTTAAAATTGAAATTGAGATCTATATTTCGTATAGGCATATTTTGATGGAATATTTGGGAAAGTATTAAAAAAAAAATGATCGGGGAAACCGAGAGAGGAAAGGGTTGATTAAAAGGGGATATTCCCCTTGTACATGACGGAACTTTTGAATTTTTTTTTTTTCGGAATGTAAGTGATAAGTCTTGTGCACTCAGAATTATTCAGAATCTTAAGGGGGCAACTGCAGCCCCCCAGCCCCCCCCCCCCCCCCGTTCCGCGGCCCCTGTAATACTGCAGTCGAATCCTGTTACAACAAAATGCTTGGGATCACATAAAATACTTCGTTATAAGCGAATTTCGTTGTATGCGAATCGCTGTGCTATAGGTTTGTATGTACAGAGAATCGGGACTTCAGCTAGCATTGCTTCGTTGTAAGCGGTCATTCGTTATAAGCGACTTCGTTATAACAGGTAACATGTATTATTTTTATCAATGAATCTAAGCTTTACAGGCCTTAATCTGCATAAAGTTTTTACATTATGCACCTCCCTTGCCCCCCCCCCCCCAAAAAAAGGGAAAACTTAATGATAAGTCAGGTCTTTGCGCGATTCTACATAGTCTACATTACAGTATGTTTATATGGCGGCCATCTTGAAAAATGGCCGCCATTTTATTTTAAGACATCAAAACATAGTAATATCCTGAAACTAACCTCAGATTTGAATTCTCCATCCCTAAATACATTCAATGCCCATTTTTGATGTACTAGGGGGTTAAAAGAAAGTAAATAGCATTTTCAAGATGGCCGCCGGCGGCCATTTTGGATTTCCGCATATATCTCAAATTGCTCAATTCTGACAGAGCTCCAGCATGTGGATTGTTAAAAGAGAAGGTCTTAACAGTCAATATCAATTAAAAAAAAACTATAACATTCCAATGCAACCTTACCCCCATGGCTGCCGGACTAATAGGGCAAATTTAAGCTGAGATGCTTCAAAAAGATGACAACGCAAAACCACATAGAGCGAGACATGTGCGCAGCTTTCTCGAGAGAGAGAGGGCATCATTAGAAATGGACTGGCCTGCATGCAGCCCCGACCTCAACCCCATAGAACATTTTTGGGATCAACTTGGTCGAGCTGTGGGGAAGAGGGTCACCAATGCAACGACATATATATAGGCAGGACTCCGTCAGATACTGGTTGACGCCAATCAACAGCATGAGGACACGGTGCCAGGCGGTGGTGCAAGCACTTGGCTCGTCCACCAGATGCTGAGCCCCGATCATGTTCATTGACAATATAAAGACAAAGTAAACATAAAGTAAACACAAAATAACGACAAAATGAAGAGAAAATAAAGATGAAATTCCAATAAAATCAAGACCATGCAATCTTTATGTCTTTGTTGCGGCTAATGTGGCGAGGTTCTGTGAGATGAAATGGTTTGAGTCATGATCATTTATGCGTGTGTGTGCGTGTGTGTGTGTGTGTGTAATGCTGTGTATGTGTGTGTGTGTTTATCTGTTTGGTTGAACACATACATGTTTCACTCCATAAAAATGCTGATGTTACAGTAAATGAACACCAAAGAATAAATGGGGAACTCACCCATCACGAGGAAACTGCATTACGGACGTCAAAAATTGGGCCATTTGACAGCTTTTCAATTTTGACTTTACCTCATATTTGTAAGCACTGTACCTCCATGTATACGATAATCATTATCATTTTAAAGAGAATTAAACAATCTTTCTGTGGTACTAAGCACAAATGAATCATTTCTAAGGAAAGATGAGAAATGATTGATCAAACGCAGATTTCCAAACTTTTTTGAAGGGTTTATATATGTATATATATATATATATATATATATAATAATAATAATAATAATAATAATAATATATATATACATATATATATATATATATATATATATATATATATATATATATATATATATATATATATATATATATATATATATATATATATTATATCCGAGACAGTGTGCAAGACAGAATAGATTATGTAATCATATCTCTATATAAACGCCGCTTGTCACGCGTGTGTGTGTGTGTGTGTGTGTTTGTTTGTTTTTCTATGTTGTGTGCGTTGTGGTTTCGCCGATAGTATTTTGTTTGCCCGATGTTACATGGGGACGGACAATATTTTGCCAGAGCAGTGACGTCAGACATATATTTTCCCTCCCTGTGATATATCATGACGAATAATTCCAGCTCGTTTTTTTATCGTATTTCGTAAAATAGAATTACATCAGATATACACTGTATTACATCAACCGATTGTTTGCTTTTGTTTTTGTTTCTGAAAAGAATGGATATCCTCCGAATAAAGTGACAACAAAAATATCTTCCAGCAGCTTTTTTGCTGAGACAGGAGGTACTGGATGTAATCAGTCATTCATACGCACATCGAGCACACATAGCGCCTGGGATTTTAGTGCAGGGAGCCAGGGTTCTATGGGTTAAATTTCCATTTTGAGGCTCGAATGGCACCTTGTCTGCCTACCACACGCACACATTAATTTGATATGACATGTCCTGTTCCGACGATTTTGTTTTAGGTTTGATACGGCATCTGTTTAGAGGTAAATATCATAATACTTTTTAGAGAACATGAAGTGAACGTCGCGAATGTAAGAGAATCACAACCTTATTGAGGCCTATACCGTATGTCCCCCCCCCCCCCCAAAAAAAAAAAAAAAATTACAACGGGGCCCTACGTAATGATATCGTTAAAAATATTGCATCAATCTAAATACAAATTCAGGATATGAGACTATAACTCATTGCCCACATCTTACAGAAAACCCCATTCGATTTGCTTCTGTGGTCAAAGAGAAATGAGGAATTTTGTAGAGGATGTCGGGAATCTCTTTTGTCCAAGTTCTGTCTATTGTTCACACACAAAATCATCGAAGTGCTAAACTTGGAAGAATCAGACTCATGACACGCTTTACTACATTCCCATTTCTCTGCGACCGCTTATCAAATCGAATGGGGATTTCTACGAAATAGAGCTAAGATGTCATACGATTTTAAGACCCTGAAGTAGCATTGAAAAAAAAAATAATCATATTGGATGTTATCAATGCGAAATCTGATTGTAAGTTTTGTGGGACATACTGCAGTATGTCCCTCAAAATTGACAATCAAATTTTCGAATTTATAACATCCAAAATGATCGACCTGTCTAAGTGCTACTTCGGGGCCTTAAAACATAACATCTTAGCTTTATTTTGCAGAAAGCCTCATTCAATTTGGTTAAGCAGTCACAGAGAAATGTAGATTGTTGTAAAGCATGTCATGAGTCTAATTTTTCCAATTTTAGCAATTCACTGCTCTAGTGCGTGAATAATAGACAGAACTTGAACAAAAGAGATTCCCGACATCCTCTACAAAATTCCTTATTTCTCTTTGACCACTGAAGCAAATCGAATGGGGTTTTCTGTAAGATGTGGGCAATGAGTTATAGTTTCATACCCTGAATTTGTATTTAGATTGATTCGCTATTCTTAAAGATATCATTGCGGGGGGTCCCGTTGTAATTTTTTTGGGACATACTGTACAATGTAATACTATTACACATACATGCCATAGCAATTCACTCGCGATGCAGGTTCCATTGTATTTTTTTTCTTTTTTTTTTCAGGTACATTTTTTTTTGTTGTTGCAGGGAAAAGTGTAATCACGGTGAAGTGCTCTCTCTTAACCTGTCTATAGTTGTATGTGAAATTGTGCACATTTTTGCCGCAATGGCACAGAAAGTGTTAAGCACCCTTTGTTTCCGGATCGTTGTTACCAACCGTTTGTTGTTTTCCCAAGGTATATAACAATAATTTTTAGGGTTTGAATAATACCCACACACATCATTATCATACCACAGTCTTTATTCATACTGATTAGAGTTAAACTGACTGAGGCATGTTAGAAGCATATACGCTTGACTGAAATCCAAGTAGGCCTATGCTATTGTTAAAGTGAACCATGGCATGAAATACAATGTTTGAGTTTTCCTCCACTTCGGAAAAAGAGCCTCATAATAAGTGGCCCGCAATGTCTATAAATAACTTTTCTTTGTTGTTGCTTTGATGAGATGGTATTCACGAAGTTTTATTCTCCACGCGAAGCAAAGCGTGGAATGGGAAGAATGCGATATAACATGACATAAAAACAGAGCGCGAATTGCAGCACCACTGAACAATTTCATATCCTGACTTATATTTTCACTCATAACATATAAATAGCAGTGTATATCGAACGCAGTTGCACATTGATCATGGATTCTGCAAATTGGAGCGAAATACGTAAAGGAGATCATCACCATCAGGACAACGTGCATTGGATGACGGCCCGATTAACATACTAACCAAACAAGCAAGCTGTTCGTTCACTCATTTGAAAACTACACATATTTTGAAACCTTTCGGTATTTGTCGTGAAGTTTACAACATTGCATCTCATTTCACAGTTTGTTTCAGTACATTGTGGCGTCATTGTGTGAATTCATATGTTATGATTATACTTGTTGGAAATGAAATGAACGAAATGAATGAATGCATGTTGAAATGCATGAATAGAATGTATGTAGACTTTGATTTCCGTTCGATGTTAGATGCTTGGTTGCGTGAGTTGAATACTCTATTGTATTTTGTATTAATGACATACATAATCATGAGAAAGGAAATGAAGATTTGAAACAATGTCAAATGTTGGTTTCACAACCATTTCAATGATAGAGTGTTCAAGCATGATTCTGTTAAATGACTTAACTCTTTACTCTTTGATTCCATGCACGTATAGGAAGGGCAGTGAAGGGGAGCCTCATTTTCCAAAGAAAGGTGATGCATGTAACCCCTGTCAAAAGACAATTTAGTAGCACTTTTAGTATCCTAGCCTTTACAGATATTCTCTTTCCCAGAAAACCCCATCACATAGTCACTCACTATCCATGCAAGTCGCAGAAGTGTCACCCTTCCAAGAGGTAGTCAAGGCACAGTCAGTACACACAACATTTTCATTTTCCCAAAACCACATCCTTGAACTCTTTCCGCCCTTATCCGAATGCTGACATGTCAATAGCAAGGCCCAGTGCTTTACACGCGAAAGTACCGTGAAAGCTTGCATTGGCGATATGTATACGCGCTGTAGTAAGCGTTCCGAATACAAAAATTCTCCTCATTAATTGGAAAGTAATCATTGCTCCATCGTTTCTTGGATCTCTCGTTTTGGAATGTGTGTCGAGTCGTACCGTCCATTCTGCCGGTAAGAACTTACAACCGAGTATTCAACTCACGTCAGCAAGGATCAAACATCGAACGGATATACATGATATACGTGTATATTCTTCTCATAGATTTCAAAATACAGTGTGTATCACAAAAGGTAATCCAACTTTCAGACATTATTCTTCAAAATCACGAGAATTTAAAAAGTCAAAGCTAGCATGTAATAAAAAAGCAATTTTTTTTCCATACATACCAAATCTATATGTCAGATCAAACTCATTGATGAGAAATTGTTCTTGAATGAGACAATGCAAAAGTTCACTTTTTCCAACTTCCAGATCTTGCACAAAGACATCACCCAAGTTCATGCTGTCAACAGAGGAGGTCTTTTCACTAAATTTTATGCATAGCACCTGGAGTATGTGAGGCATCTGTGGAATTTGGCCCTTTTCATTTAATACTGGTTGTTGTTTATTTCAGTCAAAATGAATTACTCATTAGATGCCTTACATACCAGATTGATGGTTACTAAAGTGACCAAAATGACCACCTTGAAATGCAGATGTCATTTTTGCCAACATGTCACATGTTTTCATGTTGTGAATAGCTGCACTAAAGCATATGGACATGTGCTTACATGCAAAAATCACAAAATGGTTCAGAGTTTTTGTTGTTACTAAATTCCATGAGACTGGGAGTCTGCAACAAACGCGTGAAGCTTTAAGGGAACGCTTTCCCGATCGAGAACCACCATAGTCAAAGACAATCTGGGTAAATGTTGGAAAGTACGAAGAGCATGGTATCAGCCTGAATCGCAATAAGGAGAATTCTGGGAGAAAACGGACTGGAAGATCTGAACAGAACATTGAAGCAGTGAGGCAGCAGCTCCAGCAACATCCAAGGTGAACAAGTTCGCGGAGAAATGGATTCTGATTACTTTCGGCAACTTTCGATCGCATCGCAAGACTGGACTTGCATATGCACCCTTACAGGGTACACATCAGACATCAACTGACTGAACGTGATTTCCCCAGAAGACTTGATTTCTGCAGATGGTTCATAGCCCGCACGAACGGAAATGCAAATTTCTGGCGGAATCTTCTAATCGGTGACGAAGCCGGCTTTGGAATGGATGGCAAAGTAAACTCACATAATGTCACTGAATATGCCTCTGCACAACGCCGCCCCCCCCCCCCCCCGAAGAAAACTTCGATGTGAATATGAACAGAGCAAAAGTGACTGTGTGGGTTGGTCTTTGTGGGAGCGGCCAGGTAATCGGACCCTTTCTCTTCCAAAGGAACGTGAATGGTAACATGTACCTTCAAATGCTCAACGAAGACGTGGTACTGCAACCGGAGGAACACTTTGAGCGACAGGCTCACGGCACATTCAGAAGTCTCTGATGGGTTCAGGATGGCCCACCGGCCCATCGTCTTGCTGCAGTCCGCAATCGTCTAAGAGAACTCTTTGGAGAAAGAGTTATCGCCTTCAACCATGACACTGAATGGCCACCGAGATCACCAGACCTCATACCCTGTGATTGTTTCCTCTGGGGCCACTTAAAGAACAAGGTGTATGTGACTCCTCCTCATAATCTCCAGGAACTACAAGGACGCATTCGCGACGAAGTTACTGCCTTATGCAACAACCCGGATATGGTGAGGAGACCCATTCAAGTCATGGTCCGTCGCTGCAAAGTATCCTTTAAGCTGGTATCTCACTGAGCGGCGAACGTTTGCGAACGTAGCGAATTTGAGATTCGCCAACTTTTCTGACGAATGTTTGCGAAAAATCAAAGTTCGCTTCTGCCATTAGCGACAGTTAGCGACTTTTAGCGATGTTTAGCGACAATTAGCAACACTTTAGTGAATGTTTGCGAAAGTGTTTGAAAACACAGGTGGCGACTATTAGCGAATGTTAGCAAATGTTAGCGACAATTTTGCAAATGTTAGCGACAGTTTTGCAAATATTAGCAACTGTTTGCAAATCCTTTGCGACAATTTTGCGAATATTCTTGGACCTAGAAAAGTACAGGCGATTGTGTATATAGTAAGACCCATACAACGACATAAAACCTTCCACTGAATTCAGATCTCTTGTGACAACCGTTCAAGATGGATTTCCAGGATATGGAAATAAATTTCTGCCAAGAAGAGGCTCAAGGTGTTGCTATCCTTGAAGAGCTGCTTTGTCAGGCTGCTGCTACAGCTATTCTCTCTAAAAAAGAAAGAGTGAAAATGTTCACTCTTGAAGAAGTGAATAACAGAAAACAGTGAGTTTCAAGTGAAATTAGAGTGATTTTGGACTGAAAATGTTCATTTTCACTCATTTTGGAGCGACTTCAGGGATCACTCCAAGATTTTCGAGTGATCCCCGAGGTCACTCCAAAATGAGTGAAAATAGATATTTCCTAGTTCACTCAAAATTCACTCCAATTTCACTCAAAACTCACTCTTTTCTGTAATTCACTCCTTCAGGAGTGAACATTTTCACTCTTTCTTTTTTAGAGAGTTGTGCAGCATAAGAGAAATGAAATAAAGAAAAACAAGAAAGGAAGAAGAAAAGAAAGAGAGTCAGAGAGTGCTTGTTGCAGAGGACAGACTTTAGTCAATATAAAAAGCTTTTGAAGCAATTACAATCATGATGGAGATGTCAAGAGCTTCAAGAACTTTCTTAGAGAGGAACCTTGTCTGTGTCAGAAGCTTTTATATAGGAACCATGTGGTTACTTGTTCGCTAGCAGTGGCGAATCATATAAAAACGTTAGCGACACCGTATTACGACCGTTTGCGAATTCTTACGAGTGTTTTGCGAATGTTTGCGCATGTTTGCAACTGTTAGCGAAAATACAAATTCGCAAAGGTTCGCAAAGAAATTTTGAACATGTTCAAAATTTCTTTGCGACAAGAAAAACTGTTTGCGACAATAAAAACCGTTTGCGAACTGTCTTGCGAATGTCAACGAACCTTTTGCAACCGTTTACGAACCCTGGCGAATTCCCAAATTCGCTACGTTCGCAAACGTTCGCCGCTCAGTGAGATACCCCCTTTAAAGTACATGTATATCTCAATTCCAAAGAGACCGCTCATAGCGCCACCTATAGGCCTAAACGGATAGTGATCCTTTTTTTTTCTCTAGTTTGGCTCAAATAAATTTCCTTTTAAATTACTTCCCCTCCCCTCCCCCCATTCACTGAATCTTAACGATATCATAATTAATGTATCATTTCAAAACAAACATGCAAGGGTCCTTTCAAGCTTTCTATAATACTCCCACACTCACACACACAAACACACACACACACACACAGATACAGACACACACTGACCTTCAATGTTAACACATCAGAGTACACATTCATAATCACATAAACATACAGAGGAGTGAATACACTCCAGTCGGCATTGCTCACATGCTAACGCAACAAGTCCAGTATGTTTACTCCTGCAACTCAGTCTCTATGATATTCAGTGTTGATAATTATATGCACACATTGGATTGCACCGAATTCCCTGACTTCATTATTAGTATTTCACACACCCAGCATTACACTTTCCTTTTGCTTCTTTCCTTCCTTCGACACTCTTTTCCTCTCCCCCTGTTGGATTTCATTTAGACTAATTCAATTCAAACTTTTATTTTTCACTTCTTTCAACAAAATATGCAAAAATAAAAGCTTGACACGCATCATTAATGAATGACACACAGGTAGCAAGGAATAACATGTACTTGTCAGTAGTGATTACAAAGTGAGATATTATTCATAGAAACATATTTATACATTCTGTGAAGAAAAGAAAGTGGAGGTACCCACTAAAAGGACTCTCTTTAAATACACGTACCATAAAACAAGGTTAAATGGTAAAATGCCAACTTCTTCATGTTTCTCCTTCGTTAATCTTTTTAGGCTGCCATCAACACTGTCAAGCGCCTTCTTATGATGGCATAATTCTGCATTTTTCTCATAACTTGGAATTAATTTCATCGTTTGCCTTTTTGATTTTCAATTTGTTGAAAATGTTTAAGCATTTATTGTGACTAGTACTAGGTGTTACAAAACATTTCCCACTTTCGATCTTTTATAGTTCAAAAACCACATGTCAGATAGCACTAACTATGATAATCATGAGCAATAGCTGAATAGAGTACAATTTTGTTGGAGGTAATTTAAAATGATAGCATAAATCAGTTCATTAAATTCAAGATTTACTTTTAAGTGATAATATTCGGATTTTGCTCTGTTTTCAGCCCTCTGTACCAAATTTAATTTTTATAGAGGGGTCAATTGGTGTGTATGGGAGTGTGTGGTTAAAACCCTGACAATGGTCCTGAACAATGGCCAAAATTGGAACGCTCTATTGCATATTAGTGAGAAATTCCACCATCACAGCTAGTCATTATTCATCCTGAAAAGCCGTTTATGCAAGCACATAAAAACGAGTGCTTATTTTTTTCATGTGCATGCATTTTACCCTCTACCATAAATTCAGGCAAGCAGTGCCCAGGGCAATCCATCGTGAATTATTGATAAAGCATGAATGTGCCTTGGAGGAAGAGTCCAGAAGCTAGTCAGCAGAGGTCTGAAAAGGTGGTATTCGTGGTATTCATGTCTATTGTTCAGGGTCATTGTAAGCCCACACTCACATACACATCATTGGTTCTTGTGTAAAGGTTCAATTTTGTACAGAGGGTTCAAATTTGACCAAAATCTGGATCTTAGAGGGATGGTACATTATTGGTACAGGTGAGAATTGGGCTTTGAACTTTTTGCGAGATATCAAGAAACCGTTTGTAAAATAGTACAGAGCGTACCTTTCTTAGAAGAATTCAATGTTTATTTGATGAAAATCGGTTTTGGAATGGCTGAGACATCAAAAAATATAGTAAAACAAAGCAATCGTAATAAAAGCTGGGTCCCACATTTTATTAGAATTGCTCTGTTTTGGGTATCTCAGCCATTTCAAAACCAATTTTCATCAAATAAACGTCGGATTAATTTTGGAATTACATGCTCTTTCATATTAAGAGGTTTCTCATAATCTCAACCCAAAATGTTAGAAACCCGAGGTTAGGTCTCAACCAAAACTATGCGATGCCTTTACCTTTAAAACTAATCATGGACTTAATGAAACTGTTTCATGCTCTCATCTTGAAATGACCTCCAATTGTACACTATTTATCTATAACTCACATCAATGACAGTGTTATCTGTTGTATAGTTTCCGAACTACTAATATAAGGATCAGCGGAAAATGTTGTGGTTTTTTTTTTTGTAACACCTAGTATATTCCACATTTAATCAATTGTAGATTTTTGCACATTTTTGTTTATTTTAATGTTATGTATACTTTTTAAGGAAACCACAGAAATAGAATCAAACCGAAGACAACATTCGCACTCCTTCCCCCAGCCCCCCCCCCCCCCTCTCTCTCTCTCTCTCTATACACCATATATATATTTATATTTCTCCCTCTCTCTTGCTCGTTCTCATTCGTTTCGGGATCAAGTACCACTTAATACCGAAATTCACTTGAAAATGGTTAAACACCCGGTATATTGTGGGGATTCACGGGTGATCCAATTCATTCGCTGCCTACCGGGTTACATAAGAAAACCACGATTAGCACCGGTCAGCGAATACGTGCATCGACGTGTGCGCTCATCGGTAACGGTTGACTCCACTCGAAATGTAGTGAGGCTGCGTGTGTGTACCTACACATAGAGCTAGGAGCTGGGCGAGCCTGTTACCTCCTTGCACAGAGATAAGTGATAAAGCTGTACACAATTCGTTAGGGGAATTCTCGAATATATCCGAACCAGGCCAGTCTTCCCACTCCATGAATCCAAAGGGTCCGACACCCACGAGTTATACGGCCCACGTGCTCGACAGCGGAAATGTCCTAGAGTAAGACAGCTCACGAGTCATACGGCCAATAAGCTCAAAACTAGGCAAAAAAACAAACAAAAACAAAAACTAGAAATGTCGCTACGGCGACTGGTGTATGCCTCCGCCATAATGCATGGTTCTCCTAATAGGTCTATAGTACAATGTCTTGACAATGTGTGATGACAGTTTCACACAATTGGCAAAATATTAAAATGACAGGTTTGCCACAAATGTGCTGAATGTTCACTTTCCTAGAACCAGGTTCAATTGGATGAATGATTATAACGTCAGAGTGCAGGTATTTGGGGGAACTAATGATTTTCACTTGACTTTTGACCCTTTTACAAGTTTATGCATTGAGCAATTTTCAAGGTATTGAGAAAAAGTATAATTTCAGTATCAAATGGTAAAATAGTATTATCGAAACCTGGCCTTTGACCTTTGACCCCGCAGTTCCAAAGAGAATCACTGTTAGGTAGAACATGCATAAATATGTAATTTTCATGACAATACCTTGAGTTACTTTTGAGATAGGGAGGAAAAAGTGCAATTTAGCACTTTCACTTGACCTTTGACCTTTTGACCTTTGACCTTTTGGCAAGAAACTTCCCACAGAATATATATTGGGTTATACATGCATACATCAAGTTTTAAAAAAATCCTTCAGGCATTGCATAAACATAAGGAAAGTAGTTATATTTTGAGGAGTTGACCTTGACCTTTGACCCATGACCCCCAACTTCCCTAGATAATCACTGCCCATCGGTGCAAGCATAAGTTCCATGAAGATACCTTGAACCATTCGCGAGATATGGAGAAAAACATGAAATTTCATTTTTTTTACAAAATAACCTGTGACCTTTGACCTTTGACCCTGTGACCCTAAAATCCACACAAAGTATCATCCCTAAGGATATACCCTTATACCAAGTTTGATGCAAAACCATCACACGGTTCTTGAGATATCGACAAAAACAAAACGGGACGGACGGACGTACGTACGGACGTACGGACGTACGGACGGGCGGACGGACGACCCGAAAACATAATGCCTCCGGCCACTTCGTTGGCGGAGGCATAAAAAAGGCCTACGAGACCGACACTGGGCACATTAAGCCCGGCCACTCGTGGGCCTTGTTTGTCTAGTGTCGGACTCGTGGGCCTTGCCTCATGTCGAGTTCGTTGGTTGAAGACTCGTGTGGGTGTTGGGTTTGTGCACCCCTTTAAATGGCAGCACGTTGGTCACTTGAGGGGAAACAGCCACGCCCCTCGTCCCTATATCTCTGGATGCACATGAGGGCCACTGTCAGGGGAACAGTCATTACGCACATGCCGCCAACGAGTTGAAGGGCTCCATCGAATGAACCAGTGGCATCATACAGCTTGCCTGCAATGACAGTAGATAAAATGGTAAGTTCTAGATTGTGATTTTAGCTTGAAAAGGACAAAGTGCATTCGGTAGTAAAAAAAAAAAAAAAAAATGACAACGATGAAAGCATGTAGAAGGACGTATTCCGTCTAGAGCAAACCTCTCCACCATTTACTTCTTAATCACACGCACTTTTACAAAATTTATACATTCACATTTTACGTGTGTATAATTATTTACCCCCTTTTTCTTCCTTCAAGGAACTTCACATATAATATATATATATATATATATATATATATATATATATATATATCACGTTATGTTTTGCACTCGTTCATATGTTGGTTATTGTATTCTTCTTCTTCTTTTTTTTTAATTTCCCCGAGGTGTCATACGTGTGATGTACCCAGAAATCACATTTCCAAGTCCTGTGATGAATAATTTGGCTGAGATGATTCCTTTGAAATTTCTCTCGGCGACGAAGGATTCAAGAACTGCCCAGGATGTCGGGTAACCGGCAAATATGCCGCCGCCGGCGAAGAAGGAGCAGATGAGAAGATGCGTTGGGGATGATGACCTTGCAGGGTAAATGAGTAGCCCTCCACCAATAGAGACCATGTTGGTGATGAACAGGGGCGCTCCCCAATGATGTCTGAAACGCAGGATTACGGCCATAGTCCCGTGAAAGACCACTCCGCCAATTGACCCCACCATGGGCAGGTAGCAAGCGAACAATTCCTCGAAGCCCTTGGACATTGCGAAGGAGACGACGAAAAGAGTCCAGCTGACCATGGCAATCTGCAAGACTACATGGTAAGAAGAGGAGCGTGAACGCCCACTCCTGCACCAGCGCCCTCACTCCCAAATCCGATCAGACATATTCCTAGATCCGTTCTCGTGTCGATCGCGGCTTTGTGGTCTTTCGGCTTCCATGGGTATTGTGACATTGGTCTACTGAGTTTGTTTTCGATTCTTTGTCTGCTCGCTCCAACAAATATGCAGAAGACTCCGACAAACCCGCCTGGTCATCTTCACCTGGAAGGACTTCTCCTCTATCCGTACGAGGCAAGTTCTGTGTTTCCGCTAAGTCCACAGGGGAAAGGAACGTCGCTCCTATTGGCACACAGTGTAGATACAAGCCTGCCAAACAAAGTATGGCTCCCTCGAGTCCGTATCCTTCCATTAGGGATGACATCGAGACGGGGAATAACGAGCCCCCAACGAAGCTTCCCATAAGACAGATGGAATTTGCATGTTCAAATTTGTTATCGAAGTGTTGATGTAAGACAACGTCGGATATTTGGTTGACAAGGGGAGCTGAACAATCCTGTGGAGAAGAAAAAAAAAAGATCAGTTCTATCAAGACATGTATGAACCCGATAGCAATTATTATGGTTTCAGGTCACGCATTCAATGCAAGAAACACGAAGAGCTATGAAGGGACTCCACACGAAAACGGAAAAGATTATTAAATATTCCTTACACTTCCAACATCTTCTTGTACATCTGTGAGGCTGGCGTCCCACTATCCCGCATGTTCCCCGCTATGTCTTTTGTTAGTCACATTAATATGACAGAAACATGCAAGTTATGCTGAGTCGAGGGGAAGGTGCATTCCAATGTTAAACATTTCAGTACTTTAGCAATGATTGACAGATGAGGTCATCTCAAGAATATTAATATTGATTGGTATGGAAGGTTTTTTGTGGGCGTTCCCAAGTAATCTGAAGAAAAATAAAAAAAAAATCGCTAAAAATATATGAAATGTTTCTAGATATTTGTTTTAACGCAAAAGTGATGTTGAGGATATCATAGATAAACACCAGTCAACATGCATTTGGGTTTCAGGGCCCCTTTAAAAGGCTCACGAGACCGACACTATGACCCCGTTTACAGTGCGAGGTGTTTACAGTGTTTGCAGTCCTTCATTTCAGTGTAAACGCGCAAAAGGCCAAATGCGAGGCCAAAATTGGCCGCACATTTGGCCACGCTCTCGAGGTGGTCTCGGCCGCGGCCGAGCCGCGGCCGAGCCCAGCCTCTTCTTGGTGTAGGACCTAAACGCAAACTGGGCCAAATGAGCGGTCAATTTTAGTCTGGCTTCCAGACCCTCTGCCTGTACTATTTCGCTATTCACGATATTAACCCCCTCAACGTCGAAAACTAGTATAGTTTAGGGTGGCTTTGTTCTGCAAAGGATTTTTCCTTCGGCAAAGGCCTTTGCCCGAACGGCGATTTCGTCGCCACGGAATCCAGTCGGCAAAGGGTCTGAAAACCAGGCTATATATCAAATTGCGTATGTTTACAAGCAGAGCGCCACTACGACAAAATATTGAAAGGTTTGAATTAAAAGCGCGGCCCAGCCCCGCACTGTAAACGGGGTCTTAGCAAACAAGCCAACGAGACCGACACTACTCTTAAAAGGCTCACGAGACCGACATTTAATACGCAAACCATGATCACGAGACCGACACTACAGCAATAGCCTTATTAAAAACAAAAATACCCTTAATTATATTTACTAGTCAATGTACCCGTGGAGTGCCAGAAATCCTCTATGGGGATTCCCCCACAAATGGTCAAGGTCACTGGGTCAATGGAGGTCAAATAACTGTTTTGCGCTACTCCTTGGTCCGATCTTGGCCAAACTTGCTGGAAGCTAAGTAGGCGTACACCTGGGAATCCCCATATGAGTAGCAGTGCCGTATATAAAGAGAGTCTGGCCAACTGGGTTTTTGGCTTATGTGTTTTGAAGCCTGTGATTGGTCAAAAGCTGGTCCCGTGATCTACAGGCGCCATGTCGTTACTGAAGTGCGCTCATACCAGTGCCCATTGTTAACTACCCCTTATTTGGCTTGGCTATTTTGTTACGTCTGAGCGTAAAAGCTAACCCTGTAACGCGTAATACGCGCGGTAACGACATGGCGTCCAAATTAGCAGTTGGCCAGACTCTCTTTATATACGGCACTGATGAGTGTCTGATTATATTTCTGGGGAATCCCCGTATAAGTAGGCCTACATAGTGCCCTCTATCGGGTGTTTGATTATTGCAGCTGACGAAGATTAGAAGTTATTTGACCTTTGACCCCAGTGACCTTGACCTTTCCAAAAATGAACCCCTCAACGGCAATTTTGCGGTCAACCTGCATCCATCCACTAAGTTTAATTGAGATCGGACCAAGGACCTGGGAGGAGTAGAGGAACAAACAGACAAACAGACAAACAGACAGCCAAACGTTGCTCGAATTATAGTATGATGAAGTAGCACACGCACCACACACATATGCAGGGATACAAATACACGTATTATCTACACACACACACACACACACACACACTCAAACACTCACTTCAACCAGGGAGGTGTGAGAGAAGGAGATGCAACTCCTGTTCTCCTTTGACGTCATGCTCGGCACCGCCGAGAAGTTATGCGCTTTATCTACAGGTGGAATCCAGGTGCTTTGACAAAAGAGAGCATCAATAATCGGGACTAGCGCTCTCACATCAGAAAAGAATTCCCCCTGCTACAGTTCGCTCTCTCTTTCGGTGTGATGGCAGCAATGAATTTGTGTGCCTTGAACTGGAGCAGCGAATCAAAATGCAGTGTAGAACTGACAGCTTTAACAGTGAAAAAGTATAAAAGCACGATGGAACACACTTCAGTGGAGAACTTTATTTGAAAGATCAAATATCCCAGATGAAAAGATTAAAAATAACATGTGTATGCGCAAAATGTGAACATCACAGAAAAATATTAGGTTTTCAAGAGGACCTGATTTCCATTTCCTGTCGATTTGTGCATTATGAAAAAAATAGAAATACATGTTTACAATATCGAATTCTTTACTAAACTCTTCTAAATAAATTCAAACATTTTACTTCAGATTTTACGGCGAAATATAGCTCGCAAATCAATGAAAAGTGAAATGCATTCGTTGTCTCCAAAATTCGTCTTGCAACTAGATTGGTGACTTCAAAGCGTTGTGGATTGTTAGGTATCCCATTGTCAACGCTTTGTATCCAAACATGATTGTGTTTGCATGAATTACGAAGAGTTGCCACTCCACTTACGTAACACATTCCTAGTTAAACCATCCACTATTGACAGAACTCATACAGGTTCAGACGCCAAAATGCACGCAGCTTGCTTTTTCCACTAATTTGCTGATACAAGTTTATTCACTTGAGCAACTGTGGTACAACTGTACTACATAAGACAGCTGCACGGCTAATTAAGCAAAAGTTAATCGATATTACAAATCAGAAACAAACACCCAAATGGAATAGTTAATTCTACAAAAGTAAGTTAAACTTATGTTACTACCAGTAAGTGAATGTTTTGGAATACAGATGGCATCCACAGAAAGCAATACACAATCATGAAATTACATTTGAAAAACCAAAAACACACACAAAAACCCTCAAAAACCGTCTGGAACGTTATGAAGACAAAAGGCAATTCATTTTCAGACATGATTTGACGAGAAACATTCATATCACGAGAGTAAGTTATTTAAGCATCAACTACGTTACTATTGTAATGAAAGTTCGGGAAAAAGGATGGAACATAAAAGGAAGTAAGACACAATCATGAAATTACATTCAAAAACGTCTGGGACATATTGCAGATAAAAGAAATAAACATGCATTTTCAGATATGATTTCAAGGGAAGAATTCACATTATCAACAGTTTGTTTAAACAAGCTAGGCGTCATGAATGATTTAAATTTTAAAACAACATAGAATAAGACATGATGATAGATTATAGTGCATCCAACAAATCACTTGGTGAGAAAATTCAAACCTTAGTTCACACGTCAATAAACTAAACACCATAATCACGTCACACACAAAGACAGAAAAGTACATGGTTTTTTCTTTTTTGGCAACATATATAATGAATATTATATTGCCTACAACAGTAGATCTGGTATATGAAAATGTATTTCTTAATCTTGCATTTTTACAGTGTCATTTAAAAAATGCAATAAACATTGCATTAAATCATTCGAAATGTGGAAATATTTCAGGAATATACTTACAGCACATGAAGACAAAAGGGGGGGGATGGTAAACAAAGATAAAACATAAACAAACTCACTTCCAGAGTGAAAACCCTTACTAATATATTTCACGATTACTTTGTATGTTTGTATGATTACCGAGCTTTGCCTTCGCCTTCGTGTTCTAACCATGCACTCTGTACACATGGGGTACCATGTAACCCGCTGCAGCCATTACTGGCAGTCTGGCACAGAAAATTAAATGACAGAATATTTACACAGTTAGGAGCCATAATGATTACTATTCTGCTGATTTAGTGATATGCACATTTTCAAGTGTCAAGTCCTTTGAATACAGCACGTCATAGCCCGTCTACTGACAGTTCTTAGTAATACCATATAGGATCTCTACGGGCTTTACAGTACAGTACACAGAAGGAAATACATCAAATTGTCACAAAACCGAAAAAAAAAAAAGAGAAGAAGATGTGAATGGATTTGCTCGTTTATCTGTCTGAGTGTGTATGTGTGTCACTGCGTTTGATCACAGATCCTTGGAAGCCAATGTTTAGTCTACACAGAGGGCCATACACAGTATATCTAGCCAAGCCTTACAGTCGATCCGGGTTCTCAAGTTATTTAAACTTTGTCTCCCTGGTTTAAATCAAAAATTTAAGACTGCAATCACCAAAGAAATATGCCGAATAAACTCCAGTTGGACAGTATTTCTATCATTATCTTGAATGTCACTCATGAACATCGTGCCACAAGAACGTAAACCACATATGGCTTGGTCACATTGCTTGTGAAACAAACACAAACCCATGGAGAAAGGAAGGAGAGTACACGACAGATGTGTGGCGGTCAATGTGTAGTGTGCACGTCAAATTTGCGTAGTGAGATTTATGGCAAGACTGCCAATCGTTATCACTGGTCAATTACCTGGCTAAACAAAAATTCACGGTTTGACTTATGTGGTCAAGTTCTCATTCACTTCAAGTGAAATGGACTGGACTCCTACTCCTCCAACTTCCTGTTTCCCCTTCCCACTTAACCCTTTATGTGCCCAGGCATCTAAAATGTTTCAACTTGCCAACTTTTTTTTAAAATCGGCATTCAGTAATCCATCCACACTTGACCGAGCAGAGTCCAGCAGAAAGGCCATGGTGACACAATATGGATTTAGGAGGATTAGGTAATTTCTATTTATTGACAATTACATTGCACTCCCGTTATACAACGAACACGGTTATGACGAAATTTCGTTATAACGAAGTAAAACTTTTGGTCCCAAAATTATCGCCGTTAAAGTCTATGGTACAAAATTCGCTTATAACGAACACGGTTATAGCGAAATTTTCGTTATAACAAAGTCTTTTCCGAGCGCCACTAACAAAGAAAAACAAAAGAATGTGTTCCGTTATAACGAAATGCGGATCGCTTACGAAAATACATAGCGGAACAAGCATTTTAATATAGCGTCTCTGCACGGGCGAACGCTTCACATCACTGTGTGTTCGCTCCGTGTGTCACGCACAGTTTTGGAGGGGAACTTGCGTTATCGCGATACAATAATCTAAAATTATATAAGGTTCGTGTTATTGTTCCGAAGGTTCTTTATTACAAACACTCAGATTCAGATACACCTAAATGTCCGTTGGTTCTGAAATGGAATAGGGGTTGTTATTACGAACATTTTGGCGTAATTTCAAAGGTTCGTTATTAATAAGGTTCGTTAATCCGACAATGAAATATGGTTCTCATTACGACATTTCGTTAGTCCGAAAATGATAGGAATTCCAAACGTTTGTTATCGGAACATTAAAAAAAAGTTTCGTTAATCCAAAAGTGAAAAAGGTGAGTCCACCAACAGAACTTAGGAATTCCAAACCTTACAATCGTCTTACGATAACCGAACCTTAGAAATAACTTTTCTATTTTTTTTTTTATATTTGATTAACAAACTTTCTTCGGAATGGTTTAACGAACCTTATTTCATTTTCGGACTAAAAAAACCTTCGGAACAACGAACCTTCGGAATAGTGAACCTTTCTCATTTTTTGATTTACAAACCGTCGGAATAACGAACCTCATTTCATTTTCCGATCAAGAAACCTTTGGAAAAAGAGCAATATTTCTATCTAAATTACGAACTTGCGGATAACAAATTTTCGGAAGAGCGAAGCTTCAGATGAACAAACCTTCGGAATCCCGGGAATGGCGAAACATCGGAATAAGGAGCCTTCGGAATAACGAACTTTAGTAAGAAACGAAACTTTGGAATAGCCAACGGTAACCGAATCCTAAACCATCATTTTCTATACATGTGTGACAATACAAACAACCTTATGATCTCTTTTAAATGTAATATTTAAACGAAATTACAAAAGTATCATCCCATTTCACATAGCTTTCCAGTGTACGATGAGTATTCAACAATTACAGAATATGATATATGCGTGGTTTCCTTGTTTTCGTTATATATTGTATTGTTCGGTTATAACGAAAAAAAAAAAAACCAAAACTGCCGATCCCGAGCATTTCGTTATAACGGGAGTGCACTGTAGTTTCCAGACATCTGCACCAATCAGCAAAGAATGCACTCCTGTGAATGTGACATCTGACAAACAAAACACAGTAAGGGTTAAAGAAAACCCGGGACAGTTACAGTATCTGTCACTACCGTCCTATACGTCTTTATCACACATTTTGGGGTTTTTTTTAGTTCCCTTCCACTACAGCACAAACTAGCTGGCAATGCAACTTTCTCCACTTCTGTTCCACAGTAACTATGGAACAGGTGTCTTTTGAAATTTGAAATCTTCACCACCAGTTGAATAATTCATACACATTTTGAAGACATATCCATTCTGAAACCACAATCATGAGTAACCAAACGATAGACATCCACTTCTAATATATCTACAATACTTTAACCCTCATCCCAACTCCTGCCGCCCCGCCCCCTTTTGTTCCTTGCACCCCGTTCTCTTCTTGGATACCAGTACACAATCTTACACCTGTGCTTGTGTCACGGCCCATCCTACTTGGGAATGAACATGAAACGCTTGGTGAAGGTGCAGACAAAGCAGGGCATCTGTTTGGCCCGGTCCTTCGTGCTCTCCCTCCGCGCCATCTTTTTGTTGACCCGGACGAGGATGTCGAGGATGTGCTCCTTGTCCTTGAACTCCGCGATGACGTCGCACAGGTCATGGACAAACCAGGAACCCTCGTAATGATTGCGAAACGCCTTTGTTCCTGCAAGTTGGACGAGTCAGGTTAAGGGCCTAATCAGTATACTCTTGTAGGAATGCAATGAGTTCACTGTTGGGTTTCAGAGAAAACGCAGGCACGTAATGTCTCTTGCCTTCTTTCGCACATTCTCATGTTTCACCTGCTTAACAAGAATGTGAAAATAATCTTATCTGATGTGCATTGACCCTACTAATTTCCGCTGGGCTTTTTGGCAATGCTAGATCTTTTTATCTGTCACTATCACAGAGTTATGGAACAACTAAGTACCTACGTGGACCGTATGACTCGTTGTGTCGGTCTCGAAGGATAATCCCTCCTTTTCATCCTCAAGTTTGAAAAGACTCAAGTCTACTGAAGAAGCCCAAACCAAAGCATCAATCACCTCACCTTCCGTGGTCGCATAAGCTATCAAGACGTCTGAGTTGACTGGCCTAGTCAGAACGTCGAATGATTCCATGTTATGCATCATTCCTTGGGATGATAAATCCCCTGGGCCATCGGGATAGCTAACCCATCTTGCAGACTCTTTGCCACGACACGACTGGATAATGAATATCTTTGGCCTGTCTGAAAAGGAAAAATGAATGAAAGTTTTTAATCGATCAGAAAGATAATAGTACCATACTAAGAATTGTCGGCTAAGCACATTTATGAAAGACAAAGTTGATAGTACTTTAATCAAACTCGCTGAAAGAATTAAGCACCATGACATTTCAACTGAGGTCCTCGGAAAAGAATGTGCACCTTACCAACGTAAAGACCATGACGCACATGACAGCTTTATCCAAACCATGACTGTAATATTTACCAGTAACGAATGCAAAAGGAATCAGTATGGCATTCATTGGCACATAATTATCATCACTGTACATTACCTATACATTTCAGGACAAATTCTGGAGTGGTTGAATTCGCTCTCATCAATTACATTGAGAAAGGAACATTGACTATCCCTTCAAGAGACAATGTAGCAATTTCAAACTTTTGCGATGGTATATGAAGCAGCTGAGTTAGAGGAGGCAATATTTTTCGAAGTTTTTGATTTCGTAAAAATTGGTACGCTATCAAAATTTGGTGCAAAGCAATAAAAAAGACAAATATATGGCTTATGCAGTCTATCACACAGCAAAGAAAAAAAAAAAACCCAAAGAGCTTTGGGGGAATGTAGTTTATATGGACAAAGTTTAGCAAATTGAAAAAGGAAATCCCGCGTTCAGTTTATATTTTGGACAAGCTGCCTCACCTTCAACATCTACAACGACCCAGGTGAAACGTGGAATACAACATAATCTGTACCTGGCTATGTGGAGACTATTTCGAAACTGCATAGCCTGAAGAGAGGCTAATTTTGCCCCACCCCGCCCCAAGATCTTGGCCATTTATTGACTGATTGTGACCACAGTTCGTGTGTTGGTGTAATAAAAGAGTGCCTAATCAAATTTGTATAGATCATTCAAACATATCGAAATTAGCTGTAATTGTGATCAATTATGCACATATGCACATTTTTCTTGAAATTCAGAATTTTTGCATTTTCATTTTCTTTTGAAAGGAAATCTTATGCTTTTCTTTGTTTGCATTTTCATAATGTATTTTCTTTTTTATCTTAATTTTGTTTTTAGAATAGTTCATGGTCACCAAAATGGATGTTATCTGATGACACGCTTCTTGTAAAACCTACACATTGTACACAAGGACATCATTGGAAACCGCTATTTTTGTGACGTTGGTCACAAGTATGTGCCCAGGATTTTAAAATGTGGGCAAGATGTGAAGAAAAAAGTAAAGAAATTTCAGCGTGAGATCTTTTTGTCTTGAAAATTATCGCAAACTATTCAAAAGTTAAAGAGAAACGCTTCAGGTGAAAGGGACTATCGTATTTAAATAAGGCTACTATTATATAAGTATCCACTACAATAAGATTATAACTTTTAAAAGAATCTTGGCATTGTGCATGGATGAAACATTGCTACGTGAGGACAATACGTAGCATAAATATGCATTGCATTCTCACATCACATGGTCAGTGGTCTATTACCTCTCATCTTCGGTATCTTGTCACCATGGAAATTCTTTATGATGTCGTCAACCAACATCCAACTATCATCAGCCATCAGCACTCCGTCCTATTGGTAGGAGTGTCATAAATGAACAAGAACACTGAATTGAAACAGAAGTTTTTAAATCCTATTCATTTTCAATAATACTCCTTTCCTGCAACACAACATGGATCCAGAGGTCTTAACCTGTAGTAAATCGTTGCAGTATAAACCCCCTTCTTGAGCCATTATTTTGTAGTGATTAATCAATGTCTTGGTCTCAGTTTGTATGTTCTATACATCACAAGTGCAGGTGCAATCTATAGTCACTCTGATGCATTAATATTTGCATAAAATAAGTTCTATCTATACTTCTAAATCATCATTCTAAAGGACTCTCCTTTCAAAGACATGGAAATAAATTATGAGATAGTTGGTCTGACATTGAATATCTATTATTCCTTTAACCTGTGTCTACACCAAACAATTTCTGTAAAATACAATATTACACATTTGCACAAATAATATGAGCTATCAAGGTTACCTTTTCTGGTCCACCAGTTCTTGATGACTGCGGTTCCCCATGACTTCCAAGGATGAAAATAAAACTCTTGTACGATCCACTTCCCAGAGTGTTTTGTAAATCACTTAAGTACCTGTCCAGCTGCCCCTTGGTCACATCCTTTATATACTCTAGGCAGAAGTTGCCCCCAAGGTCTTTGAAGAGCCTTTGAACGTTTTCTTCATCCCTCTCAGCTCCTGCAATGATAAAGTATTTGATTTGGAGACATGAGAGCAGAAAGAAAGAAAGAAAAAAAAGAATGACGCGGAAACGTAAAAAGGTGTTTTTGAGAAAACTGTCTTAGCCAACTCCTTAAAATAGATTCTGAGAAAAAAACTATGTACATGTACAGTACCCATCAGGCTCTTGTAGGCAGACGATTAGGTAAACTGGCCGGCACTCTCCTGTTCAGCTTTAGTTGGTAACACATTCTCTGAACACATTCATAATGTGTGCTTCTTTACTCAAAAAGTTTGCAGATATCTAAGCCTATTATTCCAAATTACTACTCATGCATGATGTCATAATTATCCTACATGTACTCCTTTCAGACTTAAAAATCCAATGATTTTACATCTTACAGCATTTCTGTCAAGTGTGTGTGCGATTCAAGGAGTCATACTATAGATGGAGTTTAATGTTGAACAGAAGCAGTGCCACCCTCCCACCCCCCCCCCCCAAACAAACAAACAAACAAACTGACAAAACAAAGAACAAACACACACTCCCAAAAACATACTGAAATTCCTTCAAACTCTGATGAATATCAAGATGGTGATGACAATGATTAAATCACATGGCCTGTCATTCTATCACTACGATCATATGAACTGTGATTGTGATGTCTCTAGTATAGGATTCACCTTTTTTTTTTCTACTGTCTTCCATGGAAAAACTACACTCTCATTGCTTCAGACGAGAAATTTCAAGGGAAAAATGTTTTCAAACACTTTCTTTTTCAAGAAAGAAGATTGATTCACTTTAGTAAAATTCTATTTTAGAATGTCATATTTTAATAGCCCACTATGTCTAAGTTCTTCGCTAACAACATCAAAGTCGCATGTCCAAAACAGCCACATTGAATGTTCAAGGAACATCTTGAAAGATAAGTCAATGAACTTCCACAGGAAATGATTTTTTTAGTCTCATATCTACCTCGTGTCATTTGAATGGCTTGAATTAAAAAAAAAGAAACTGTTTTCCTTTTAGCAATTTCATAAGTTACACTTTCGTAGTTTCTATTGATCTGTTTGACATCTCAAGCAAATAATTAACCTATTTCTGCAGAGATCACCACTCCCTTTAAACTCCAGTAAAGATATAGGCCTACATGAAGTGATAACATAAAGTGTCAGTCCCCTTTGCTTCTTAAATGATACAAACAAAGTGATCAAGCACGCCAATATTCTGATTGTTGTGCACCAATTCGTAGTCACTAATGGAAATGCACATGCTACATACTTTAGTCACTGGGCTGCTAACAATTGGACATCAAACTCAAAGAGATTCTATCATTAAGAGTGATCAGGGATATTGTACTTGTGTGTGGCCAAAAATAATCCATGCATAAGCAAGACTTTTACAACTATTAAGGTGTTATTTTCGCGTATATTTTCGCTATATGTTGTTTTCGCGAATTGACACGATGCATTTGTAAGTGCACTATTACCCCAACGCAACCCATGGCGACAATTGCGTGCTGCTAAATTCCATACAATAGAGTTATTGATGTTTTCAGGAAGCTTTTCGTAGAATTCTGCATTTCATCTTGAAAGGACGATTTCTCAGATTTTTTTTTCATAGCACATGCCTTGTTCCCTCCCCCCACCTTTGAGTATAAACCGGTATCTCTACTTCTCAGCAATATACCTGTGCGATAGTCTGACCTGCCAGTGAACAGGTTGTTGATGAAAAGGACGTAGCACTTCCCTGGCTCGTAGAACTCCGAATCTTCCTCCGAAGATGATCCACGAGGAAGTGTATATGCTTTATCTATACAAAGTGAATGAAGATATGATACATTTCTTCATTGTTTGTAGGAAGTCACAACCTCGATGGTAAGGTTCTGTCATAGCAAAGTTTAATATTTTAAACAAAATCATGCACGGAATGAGGATATGAACTTGAGTGTTTCAGTCAACTTTGTTGAAAAGTCGAAATTTATGTGATGATAATACTATTATTATTTTGACAAAAATGCACATACCCTTATGGCCTTACATGTTTCTTTTTGTACGTTTTAGTGAATTTTTTTAGATATCTGAAATGAAATAAAGTCCCTCGAAAGAGGATAAAGAAAAAAAAAATATTGAAAAGTTGGCAGCATCTCTCTACATCGTATATTTCGTTTTCCATTTTATACTTCCACATGGTCTTCTCTTGAACCAAGACGAAGCATGTACACAATGCAACCATACCATACCAAAACCATACCAAAAAGTGCCCGAAAAAAAAATCAACATAAATATGTAAATGTAATTTAATGTACAAACAGAATGAATGGAAAGCTCTCCACAGCTTGTATCTGACTTGGTTAGTTTTCTTTATATAGCGATCACTCAATCTAAAGAAGAGCTTCAAAGCTAACTTCCTCATTCCCGGCCTGGGTTTGTTAAATTTTGTACCAAGTCATTCAACCTTGTTAAACTTTAAGAAAAACTTGTTCTCCTTCCATTCCCAGGTACTTGTGGATCTTCATCAGACTTTGTACACGAGTGCACAATGAGAAGTGTAGGAACCAGTAAGATTTCGGGTGAAATTTCCTCGAAGGTCAAAGGTCAAAGCCAATGAACTTTATCTAAATATGCAATTTAACCTTTTTTCATCCCGTTTTCTCAAGAACCACTAGCTAGGTGGATTTTCATCAAACTTAGTGCTTCAGTGCACAATGAGAAGTTCATCAACTGATAAGATTTCGGGCGAAATCCGCTCAAGGTCAAAGGCAAAGGTCAATGAATTTTGTCTAAATATGTTATCTATTTATCTGACGCATAATCTCATGAACTTCTGCATTGATTTTCATCGAACGTGGTACAACGGCGCACAATGACAAGTATAATGAATAAAATTTGCTGAAAGTCAAAGGTCAAATGTCACTGAACTTTGTCTGAATATTTTTGTTTTGTTTTTTACCTTGTTAACGCGATATTTTAGAATCCGAGGGTAAATATCAATCCAATTTGATATTTTACCTGATTTGGGGGACATGTGCTGTTACCATGGCAACATACTTTTTGCAGCTGTTGAAACTATGTCTTGTACATCTTCATACTGAAGTCAAAATGACCGCTTCGATTTGCAAACCTTTTATCTGATTTAGGAGCTGTAATGAGCTGTTGCCATGGAAACGCATTTTCTGCTGCTGTTGAAAACTATGTGTTGCACAACTTAAAATTGAACTCGGCATGCGTACCAGATTTCATATGAATCATATGAATCACTTTAAAACTATAAAAGTAACGTTCGATTTGTTATCCTTTCACCTGATTTCGAGGATATAATGTGCAGTTACCATGACGACGCACTTTTCCACTGCTGTTAAAAGGTATCTTGCACAACTTTACCTTGAACTCAACATGTGTGCCAAATTTCACAGGAATCGCTTTAAAAGTGGAGAAGTAGTTCGATCTGCAAATATTTTATCTGACTTTGAGGCCGTAATGCGCTGATCATTGCAACGCGATTTCTGCTGCTGTTGCAAATATGTTCTGCAAAGCTTTGCATTGAGCAGTGTGCACAATTAAGCATGTACCCAGAATGTACGCACATGCTCTACCCCCAATCAGTCAAGAATAGGTCATAATGTTGTTTGCTGATTTGTCAATGGGGGAAGGTGTTAGTCCTACTGGATTTAGCACGTTTGGGAAAAAAGTCGTTTTAATGTCTTAAATTTGTCATGTTTCTGAATTGAAATTCATTGAATTGGAAGTGTCAGATTGTGGGCATGGTGATAAAGCATAGATTACACCCTCCCCCCCCCCCAAAAAAAAAAAAAATGTGAAAAATGATGAAAAGTGGATTTAACAGGTTTTGGAAACGAATTCTTCTACCACATCTGGTGTGTCTAGTTTCACAATCAAGCTTTTCTTTGGATGGAAACTAATCTTTTATCTTTGGCCTATAACAACCACTTCAAGCAGGTCATGTACGGTCATTTAAAGGACCAAACTCTCTTTATAAAATGCCCCCTCAGTTAACTCAAGTCACACACACACACACACACACACACACACTCAAAAAAAAAAGAAGAGAAAAGATATTTGCTAGCACTGCGGTCGTGATTTGGCAAAAAGGTGTAGTCTGAAAACTATCATGTTTGTGCTTTTAATCATTTGGGGGGTTTTCGATGCCGAAATTTTTATGTGACCATCTTTCGTAAGTCATCGAGCCTTTGTTTCCGAGATATTTGGGGCTATCTCTGTTGTTGTTGTTGTTGTTGTTGTTGTTGTTGTTGTTCATTTCCCATCTGTGAAGATGGCTGGATAGCCCATATTCAGCTACACTAAGCTGGTCTTCCATGGGGTCCAGTTGGATGTGGGGTGGGACCACTTCACCGGGTTAGACACCCTGCTCTTTGCGATGAATGAATGAAGCGGGATCTTTTACGTGCATGAGCTGTGACTCTCTCATACACGGGACCTCCATTTTATGTCCTATCCGAGGGACAGAGTGTTTTGCCTCTTGCTAGAGGGGACGGTATGTTTACACACAACATTGCTCAGTCCAGACTCGGGTTCGAACCCGGGCCGCGTGATCGTGAGGCAGACGCGCTACCGACTGAGCCAAGTTCAATGCACGAAAATTATCAGGAAATGAAATTTGAAGTGTATACTAAATCCTGAAATTAAATCCCTGAGCGCTGCACAGTTTAGATGGCTTCTACGATCAAGGAAACTGCCAAAACTTTAAAGTCGATTTTCTCGGCTTTGAAGTCGCTGTAAAACGGCAGACATACACCTTTTTGCCAAAACACGACCGACTGGTTTAGAAATGTATTTGTACTTCATGATTTTTATGTCGTTACTCACATTACACTCACTCACGTTATATTGTTACTCACATTACACTTTTTGTACCACGGTCATAATACTTAATCGGATGTAGGCCTACTATACACAACCCTTCGGGAAAGGCAGCGACTTCGTCGCCGCGGAGGGGGCATTTTGTAAAAGGAGTTCAGTTGGCAGAGGCTATACGGTTGTTAGGCAGTCCTCACGAATTAAAAAAAAAAAGATATGTTGTTGGTACCTCCAATGAACTACTTTCACCAAAAACAAACTTTCAAATCACCAAATAAGCTCGTAAAATTGTTGAAAAAGTGTGAATCTGCATGGTGAATATGCTAATGAGCAAGTCTTGGCGGAGAGTCCGACGTCACCGAGGCACAACTCTTCCCAGCCGTGTTCTGCTCGTTATGCGTACCCGGATGCATGAAGAAGGCGATTGCTACTAGTAGTAGTATTTGACATTGTTTTTACGTACTGTGTATGTGTGTGTGTGTGTGTGTGTGTGTGTGTGTGTATTGCGTATTGTATAATGAGGGTGGTTTGTGTTGTTGTTGTTGTCATTGTTCTTTTGATATAATAGAAATTTCATTTCCTGTTTTTTTAGTGTTTGGCTATATTGCTCACAATTGCATATATGAATTCTGTTTGTTTGTTTTGTAGTTAAAAAGGAATGATCGGATAATTCATTCTATTTCCTCTCTTCTGTTTGATTTCTGCCTTAAAATGAATTGAATGATTATTCTTGTTTTATGGATTATGGATTATGTCTCATAACTGTAGGAATATCTACATGATTTATGACAGATGTTATGTAGAATGTGTGTAATTTTTTTTTTGAATTGTTATATTCTCAAAGGAAATGGAATTAATAAAAAGATCACTGAAAACAAAATATTCACAGTACACATGTGGACGGTACTACAGCACTACAGATCTACGGTAGATATACGCCGGTTGCGTTTGCCCTTCGTGCGTTTCCAGTCTATCACAGCGCAGCCCTGTCGCCGCGCATGCAGCTATACTGTTTACAGTATTATACAACGTCCAAGTAGATCCTTGTAATTTGATTGGAGGATTTTTGGTGACGTGATATTCAATAAGTACTCCATTCAACGCGCCATGCAATTTTGGTTCTATTTTTGCGTGCAACTTGGTTCGATTTTTTCGCTCTATTCCACGGTTCGAGAAATAAATTATTGTACGGTACTGCATGTACTGTGTGTTGCATATTGAGGATCGCATACAGCTAGCGCAGTGTACGCGTGCGGTACATGCATGCGGATGCGCGTTTTGTATGTAGGCCTACGTAGTGCTAGTGTACGAGCGCTAGCTGTGACCTTTATCTACACTGATTGCACAAGCCAGAAAGAGAATCGCAGTGGATCCACATGTAAGTATGGCTATATTTTTCATACATATACAGATTTCTAGGCCTACTTAGACCTACCCACCAATCCTCCAACCAAATAACAAAGATCTACTTGGACGTTGTATAAAACAAATAGTGTATGGTCTTTACTCGTGCAATGGAACGAGATTTCGCACTCGGTGAAAGATGAGGCGCACTATTCGCCTCGTTGAATAGAGCGCCTCTATCTTTCACCTCGTGCGAAATCTCGTACCATTGCACTCGTGACCATTCACTATTTGTATACTAGTATGTAGTATGTGTACTAGTATACAAATAGTGAATGGTCACGAGCGCAATGGTACGAGATTTCGCACGAGGTCGAGGTGAAAGAAAGAGGCGCTGTATTCAACGAGGCGAAGCCGAGTTGAATAGTGCGCCTCATCTTTCACCGAGTGCGAAATCTCGTTCCATTGCACGAGTAAAGACCATACACTATTTGTTTTATACAACGTCCAAGTAGATCTTTGTTACTTGGTTGGAGGATTGTTGGGTAGGTCTAAGTAGGCCTAGAAGTCTATATATGTATGAAAAATATAGCCATACTTACATGTGGATCCACTGCGATTTTCTTTCTGGCTTGTGCAATCAGTGTAGATACAGGTCACAGGTAGCGCTCATACACGTACACTAGCACTACGTAGGCCTACATACGCGCATGCATGTACCGCACGCGTACACTGCGCTAGCTGCATGCGATCCTCAATATGCAACACAAAGTACACGCAGTACCGTACAATTTTCCCGAACCGTGGAATAGAACGAAAAATCGAATCAAGTTGCACGCAAAAATAAACCAAAATTGCACGGCGCGTTGAATGGAGTACTTATTGAATATTACGTCATCAACAATCCTCCAATCAAATTACAAGGATCTACTTGGACGTTGTATGATTCTAGGCTATGTTCATAGAGCTGTATGTAAATACAGCTCTATGGCTATGTTCCAGTATGGTTGAGGGGTCAGATATCGCGCACAAAAATTTGTGATGCTCTTATAATAGAAATTATTCAACAATCGTACCTGAATTTCTCAATGAATATCACGAAAATGCAGAAAAATCACCTCCCAGAATCTCCTGATGATACGATGACGGAGTAGTGCGCTGTCGCCGTTTGTATGTCGGACTTAATTTTATGCGTTCAATTTCTCGGGGTATGTGGAGGTCGCGCAGCTGCCCTATGTAGTTTCATGCGTGAAAGTGTCTGCCCCTCTGCGGCTGTAACGTGCTTCGGCTTTCGTAGAATATTATAAACGATCGATCGAACAAATTACGAATTCTATCTGCTACGAACGAAACAAGATTAAAGGACAAGTTCACCTTCATAGACATGTGGGTTGAGTGAATGCAGCAATATTAGTAGAACATATCAGTTAAATTTTTAGGAAAATCGGACAATCCGTTCAAAAGTTATGAATTTTTGAAGTTTCTGCTCAGTCATGGCTGGATGAAAAGACTACTATAGCTTGTGATGTCACATGTGTACAACGTTATAAAGAAAGAATAAAGAAAATTCAACATATTTCCATTTTTCTTGCATAACAAAAGAACACTCGACTTCTCTCTTTCAGAAGGCAGGGGGAATAATATCAACCTTGACATACGTCAGTAACAAGTCGAAGAAATTTGCACTTTATTCAAAAAGTAAAGTTTTGTGAAACTCTCTTTTTATTTTCCTTATATCATTGTACGTATGTGACATCATACACTGAAGTAGTCTTCTTATCCAGCAGTGACTGCGCAGATACTTTAAAGATTCATAACTTTTGAATGGATTGTCCGATTTTCCTCAAACTTTCACTGATGTGTTCTACTAATATTGCTGCATTCTCTCAATCCTTATGTATATGAAGGTGGACTTGTCCTTTAAGTACGCAGTTTCGCAATGCGCGACCATTAAGTCCCTGCGCGAGATCTAGTACCCTTACTAGAACCACTATACATGTAGGCCATACATCATGCCGATGGCGATGAGTCAAGCAGTATTTTGCTGGAATCGTAGAAAAAATTGCCCAGGAAAATCGTTTTTCCCTCCCAGACCCACAAAAGGATCGTGGAAGGTGCGCTGTATGGCTCAGAAATCTCGGTACAACGAAGCCGAACATAAAAACTTAAAGCATTCTCGATATCGTGTTGTAACGTCTATAGGCCTATGCGAGGACCATTTGAGAAGCATGTTTTGACGTGGACAGGCAGGCTGTGGCCCTCGGTTAAAAGCCGACAAAAAAACTGAAGCTAGCCAGATGCAATCCCGACCACATTTGCTCATATGAGTTATAAAACAGAAGCACCTCAAGCATCGAGTTCGAAGAGAACCGAGGAAAGGAAGTGTAAATGTTAGAGAGGTAAGGAAAGTGGTTAGGTATATGTGTCATTTACGGTGGGGCTGCAGCCGGGGTTGGACTGCAGTAGTGTCTACAGTGCCACTGCAAGTGCCGACTGGACCTCCACGGCAAAGTGGAGCGAAATCATATTCCTGCGGTCCCCTGTTTTTACCCTGCCCGGTAGAAGTCATATTCGTTTGATCTCTGAGTACTTACAGATATATCGAGATAGAAACAATATTTCCTTTGAAAAATTCGAGTCTCTTATGCCAGGTAATCTTCGGTCTGAACGCCAAACTCGGCTAGACGGAGTACTGTGTACATTAGTATGGTAAGAATTCGCGCGCGAGAGTGGTTTGTACGCAAAGTAGTATGCAACCAAAGAGATTTTTCTCCTCCACGCAAATCTCTTTGTATGCAACACGGACAGAAGCTAGAGAAGGACCGTGCCTATTTGATGTCAAGTACATGGTATATTTGATTTTGAAATATTTATAAATTTATGTTTACAATATTAATTGACATGAATTATATATAACTAAGCTTGAAATATTTTGTTTAGAATAATGAAATCACATATTTTCATATTTTACGATAAAATTACAACTGATCATTTGAACACTTAAATTGTTTTTTAGAGGCACGGCTGTCAACTTGAGAGTAGGGCATCAATGACGTAGCATCTTTTTGCAGGCTCTTACACGATCGCTTGCAGGAATTATTTTTCAAAAATCGCGTACGGAGACAGTTTTTAATTTCCACGCGTATAAACAGGTGAAAGGTTATTTTTTTACTCTTCTTAATTATCAGTATAGTGAAAATCTCAGGACTGCCTCCCTTTAAGGTGCAAAAGTGTGAATTGGTGCAAAACCGCGAATTGCCGCCTAAGCTGGTAGAAAATAGAACGGTAGATGTCTATCACCTGTTAGGTAAACAGTACACACAGCTGCTGGATTTACACACACGTGTGCCGCGCATGCGATCGCGAGGTTTAGGTACACAATAAATGGGCAATGCACGCGACTCAAGCTCATCTTCTGTGCCGTCTAGAAGTTTACAGTTTTACTTAGCATTTCGACCGAGCAGTTTCTAAAGTTTCGAGAGAAGATTACCGTGTGGAAACCTTGTCAGCTGGTCCTTGTATATTAAGTGTTTTCAGCTTTATGTTATCGTTATAATGAGTGGAAGGTACTTCTTTAGCAAGGATGGGTCCTACAACTGTATGTCTGCAAAAAAAAAAAAGTCGTTAAAGGCATCAGCAATCATCTTGCTATTTTCAATACACTCATTATTTAACGAAATTCTAGTGGGTTGCTTCTTTTGACTATTTCTATTCAGCACATTATCAATAACATTCCAAGTGGCTTCATTATCATTCTGAGACAAATCAAACTGAGAGCAACAATAATCATTCGCAATAAAGAAGTCATGGTATTTCTATACTTAACATATTTTTTTACGAGATGCATCTGAAGGATTAGAACGGAATCTATAATAAAGTTTATTTTTCCCATTTATACACCTGAGCAGAGATTTCGTAACCCAGGGTTGCCGGGCTCGACACTTGTAATTTTTCTGCTTAATAATCATCGGGAGAATACACTCATTGAAAGTATTACATAATATGTCCATAAATTTATCATGTGCAACATCAATGTCATATTCCTGGAGCACATCATTCCAATCTGCCTCTAATAATTTCTCTTTCAATCTAGAGATTTTATCGTGCGTTAAGCTACGAAAGTATCTTGGTTGTGCCAGTTTAGAATGACAATCAAACTACCATGAAGCTCATGCATGATAGAAACATGCAAACAACACATTATCCCAACTCCTGCAACCACCAACAACAATAACGATAAAAATGACAACTGCAAGAAGATAGTCATCTTTATGAGAATGAGATCAGCTATAGATCTATGCTATGTAGAGTTCTTATACATGTACCTAGAGAGAGAACACCATTGATTTGAACGCCACGTTGTTTCCAAACTATAAAGGGACTCTAGATCTTGCCGAGCCGCCCTCTGTGTTCCCCCATCCGAATTGTATAATACCCGATCTCACGCTCTGCCGATCACGCTCTTTGTTCTTATTTTCATTCTACCAGCTTAGGCGGCAATTCGCGGTTTTGCACCAATTCACACTTTTGCACCTTAACATACGGTCCGGCAACCAGACTACCAAGGTTAGGCCTACGTGCAAGACCAGACCTATTGCCCCCCCCCCCCCCCCCCCATCGCATCAGCCCGCCATGCGCCCCCTGGACCACGAGCACGAATATTCAAGTGCGTTCAGTTTTGTAGTGAAATACGTTTGAATACGCGAAATTCAACCAGTCATCAGCATATCACTGTACGTACTGCCGTTCTAAACCCCACACGTCGTTCGCCAGTTCAATGAGTTCACTGGGAGTTTTAGAGAGAAATGTGACAGCATAGAAATTAAGAATACACAAACTATATATAGTGCATGCGGTACGTAATACACAGTAAACGTACTTCCATGTTGGCAACCCGGAAGCGCCATACACGCTTTCCAGTCACGGGTCAGTGAATTTTATAGCCCGAGCTAAATAGATCTAGATACTTTTTATAGTGAGGTTAGCCCGGACTTGTCAAAGCGGACCTATTCTACCTACCGAGAGCAGACTTAGCTCGGGCTAAATATTTTTCGACCCGTTATACTGGGGGTTATAACACCAAGTAAAAAAGGGGGTTGGAGCTCCTCCTGGTGGAATGTGGCCCCCTGGATATATAGCAATGGGTTCACCTTGCTGGGGCACTTGCTGGGCTGAGTCTTCTCCCTGTACCGGATAGTCCATGACAGAAGATTAGAAGAGAGTGGGAGTGAGACAGTCGAACAGATGTACAGGACAGATAGACTACAGATGAAGAAAATGTGAATACATAAGACGTGGAGATCCAGAGAACAAAAAAAAAAAAGTATTGAGAGTGGCCAAGAAAGAAAGGAATGACGGAAAAGAAAAAGGAGTGACCAACGAGTGGAAAGTGGGGGTAAATAGCACAAATGGTAACATTCCGAAAAGCAGTCGAACGCACGTATAAAAAGGGAGAACCTTCGGAGTCCTAATGATGCAATCCAGTACTAATACAACCTTCACTAACAGGACATAATTTTGTGAGTACCTTTCATGACATATAGCCCATATTTTTTTTTTTTCATATACACACAGTATCTACAGCACATGTGCAGAGGTAATTCCCCTAGCCAACCCAGGGACCAGAAACCTGAAATATATGACTATAGGGAACATTTACTGGGGACAGTGTCAGTGATAGCCTAAATCTATTTCACGTACACTGTATTGACTTGCTGTATTTGCTTACAACCGTATAATTTTTTTTTTTTTTATCACAGTCGACAGCAGTAGGCTATCATATTCTATTATCAAATATTTAAAGGTAAGTTTGTTTTCTAATTATCAAAAACTAAGAGCTGTCATTTAATCCAGTGTTTTGCACTGTTTAATAGAACTTAAATGCCTCCTTGATATCGTAATTCAATTGAAAAGGTAAGAAATTTATTCTCAAATTACAATGTGCAGAATACTGCATTTGGACACGTGGTAGTTTACATGTAAGAAATTATTTTGCAAGTTCTACATTGCATGCCAACATACCGTATTAACATATGCACATGAAACTAAGCCTTGAAATAAAAAAAAAAAAAACTGTATGCATATCATATCTGCTGAACCTTAATTTTGTATTTCTTTTTTTCGTCATTTCGTCAGGTTTTTGACCTCTCCATAAAAAAAAAAGAAAACTCAACCTTTGTGGTTTGGCTTTATTTAAAGAGACATATAAAGGAAGGCTGGTTCCAAAGGAAACAGCTTCCATCCACTTAAATGCACTTAACCTTGACTTGTGGATTATCAGTCAATCTCAAGGACAATTACTATCTAACTATAACCTGCCAAGTAGCAACTGTGCAACATTGGTCAGTTAAAGGGAAGCAACGCCTAGTCCTGCAAGTCTGTAGAGCCATTGAGCAAATTTATGCTGGTAAAACTAAAAAAAAAACAAAAAAAAAAAACAACACATCTGCAAAGGCTAGCTGTCACAGCATTGCAAACAGGTACGGAAAAGGGCTTTTCTATCTAAAATTGGTTCTATTAAAGAGAACACCTGCCTCTGTTCCTGTTTTCATACCTCCTTTAACTATACCTTTGACACTCTATTTTGTAACATTTTTAAAAGGGAGAGAGTTCAACAGTCTTTTTCTGAGCAGCATAGGTAGTACAACCACACATTCATTTGATATAATTTCCTTCCTAGCAAGCCAAGGTGAACTCGCACCACTTTCTTCCACTACTAAGACCCCTGTCACACACACAAACAAACAGTGGCATAAATTGTGTCTCCTTTTTTAAAAATTGGTACCCGGTACGGTACAAGCGTAGTCCCGAGGCCGGCCCGGCAATGTAAACAAATTAAAACACACTACCATATAAAACGTACAAGCATACAAACAATGTACATGTCATCATGCCTTTTGAATGCCAATAGACATGTACAATGTACATTCAATTATGACTGGATTTTAAAACAGACCCAACTTTCGGAAATGTCGTTATGGCGACTGGTATGTCTCCGTCGCATAAACATGGTTCTCCCAATAGGTCTATACAGTGCCGTATTTAAAGAGAGTCTGGCCAACTCGGTTTTTGGCTTATGTGCTTTGAAGCCTGTGATTGGTCAAAAGCTGGTCCCGTGATCTACAGGCGCCATGTCGTTACCAAAATCAATCACGCGGGCGCGAGCAAAGCTCATACGCAGTGCCCATTGTTCATTACGCGCAGCTACGCGCTAATATTGTTTACCTTGGGGAAATCCCCAATATTAGTCACGGTGCAGTGGGGATAATGAATTGTCATTTCATTGCCGTTGTCTACTTTATTGAAGTAGAAGGTATATAATATATTTTAAAGTTATTTTGACATCTTTCTCCGATAAACTGAAGATTTATCATGCCTTAATTCCTGCCGTGCATGGCGTTGCTTGAACCGACCTGACTCAAGTGTAATGATGCACCGCTTTCCGACAGATCCAAAACGAAGGAAAAAAAAAAGTGGTAAATCAGAGTGCGACGGGAGAACTATATGATTTGTTTTCTGTGGATTCCTCGCGATGTCTTTTAGACTATCCAAGTTTTGATTCACATTTGTATGTCACCGCCATAGCGTACGAAGTGTCGCCTGAGCATTTGTTTTGGTCGTCCGTCGGTCCTTCCGTCTGTTATTGTGGACACCATTTGTAATGAAACTTGACATGTATGCATGTGTGAGTGGACGAAGACTTAGTGTTGTCTTTACCTTATAAACTTTAATGTAAACACGCTCAAAGTGAAAGGTCAAAATTGATCATGTACATGGTTAAATTCTTAAAATATTACTATTTCCCCCATATCTATATGCAATTTTTGAAGGTGAGTACATGTATTTCCAGACGAAACTTACTGCGGCGACCGTGATTCTCTTGTGATTTATTCATTTTATATATATATATATTTTTTTTTTCCTGGGGGGGGGGGGAGTGGGTGGCAGGGGGTCATGGGAGGGGGGAGGGGACAAGGTCAAGGATCAATGTCAGGTAAAATGTAAAAATTCTACTATCTATTGTTGAAATATTATTACCCCGCAGTTCCCCCATACCTTGGAGATTACCCAAAGAAAAAACTTAAAACCAAACACAGGATTTGCATGCCATCATTACTACCAGGGAGGTGTCTCACCTCCCTGTTACTACACAGTTACGCGTAGGGAAAGATTTTTGCCATGATGGTCAAAGGTCAAGTGAAAATATTAAAATGTCAAGATTTTCCACATATTTTTAAAATAACACTTAAAGTATTGCCATGAAAATAGATAGGTCAACTTACGAGTAAAAAATGCTCAAATTAATACTTGCTCTCTTAAACAATAAAAGTCATCCATTCACACCTATATAGTTCAATGAAAGTAAACACTCGACGCATTAAATCTTATGACTCACATGCCATTTTTTTCTGTCAATTATACACTACACCTGCTATAAGAGAACAATGTAATATGGCTGAGGTATACCGGTAGCCATTTTGGACAATTCTATTTTTTTTTTTGTAACTTATTTCATATCTATGAAATGGTCATGATGGTATAGTTTACATTTGGTATGGATGTCACTGAGGATATCCCTCATTATCATGTTATCCACGTATTTGTGCTTTCGTTCAATTACAGGTCTTTTAAAAAAATTATTTCTAAACAATTTGAGATCATTTTACATACCTTAATACGCACTTGCCGATGACGTTTCATGTTGTACATTGTACATAGACGTATTCCTTTTGAATTGCATGTAGGCCTTCATGTCAGTTTCAAACATAAGGTACTAAATAGGATGGTTATTTACGTGCAAAACAGTAATACTGTAACTATGGAATTCGTCAATCGCCTGTGCACTGCTAGAATTGTAAATTTATATATCATTTTGTTATACAGTATTCTTGTTCCCTGGACAACTTCCTTGCTAAATACAATATAGCATACAGTCTAGTGAAAGTTTACGACGCGGCATAATTATACTGTGAATTCTTCTTTTATTCTTACAGCAAAAATGTATCATATATTCAGGAATTATGTCCTTTAGACAGCTTCCCTATTATTAATATAACTGGGTGCTTCTTTCTACAATGGTCTATTTGAATGCGTAAAAATGATTGATTGTTGGCTTTGTTCAACATGGATAGAATGAAAAAAAAAAAACCCTCAAGCAACACAGTGCTTTGCGCCTTTGGGACGCATGCGCGTACTACGCTAACCTCCAAGCGCACACGCTAAAACCTTTAGCGCGCTGTACGCTGGGTAACGACATGGCGTCCAATTTATGAGTTGGCAAGTACGTCTTGGCAATGTGTGACAACAGTTTCATATAATCGGCAAAATATAAAAATGACATGTTCGTCACGAATGTGTTGATTGTTCACTTTCCTTGAACTAGGATAAATTGGATGAATGGCTATACTGTCTAATAGAGCAGGTATTTGGGGATTTGAGGATTTTACTTGACTTTTGACCCTTTGATTTATAAGTTTAAGATTTGAGTAGTTCCAAGGTATGGAAAGAATGGTTATTTATTAATCTACGTATAATTTCAGTATTAAATCGTAAAATGTTAACCTGGTCTTTCACCCTTGACCTTTGACGCCATGATCCCACAGTTCCCGAGATAATTACCGCCAGTCATTACATGAGTTCAATGGAGATACCTAGTAAAGCATTTCTGAGATATAGAGAAAAAAACGAAATTTTAACATATTCACTTGACATTTAATAGAGCAGATTGTCACTTCATTAGAACAGAATATAAACATTCGAATACTGTAGGCATATGTTAGTAAACCAGTATATTCAATGTCATGTCCATAAACAAATCTGGGGCACACTTATACATTTTCTTCAATCCCACCACCCCTACCAAAAAAAAAAAGTAAAAGGGCACGTTACTTACTTTTTGACTTAAGTTTCTTCTCTGCCGCGTTTATGGTTTCTCGGAGGTGTTCTGATCCAATCAAACTGAAGAGTTTGTGAAGCTTCCTATAGTTCCCCACCTGCAGAATATACATGGTGCAAAAGTTCACATTGCATTGGTACAATATTTCATGATGACAATTCGTGCAGAGCGGGAGAGTCCAGCCACATTTAAAGTTTCATCCTTTCCAAAAAAAAAAAAAGAAATAAAAGAGCCAGCCGATATAATTCTCCTGAGCCAAATACACTAAATGGCTTTCATTTCCATCATTTCAAGGTAGGTATGTATTTCATAATGAAGGTATGGGGTTATACTTGCACATGCATATACTGTGGTTTTATCCAAACAAAGTACACAATTATGTACATACAGATTCAGTTCTGCCATGCCTTTGCTGGTCATGCCAGTTCCACAATTCCATCAAACTGACATGAACTGACATTGAACTTTTTGAATATGCAACACCGGTCATGAATTCACCTTCAACTAAGAGAGATGCCAAAATAACAGAAAATATGTTAAGAACAACAGTGAAGTACCTGAAGTAGCTGCAGCAGTAGAAGTATCAATACAGTTCAATAGTATTGCATGTAGTACCATTATATGCTTTGTACAAGTAACATTATCATCATTATCACTAGGCCCTATCTATCACACATAAGGGTTACCTACCATCAGAACAATTCAATTGTAGCACGCACTGAGTGGAATGCCTCTACCTTCACATGAAGCTACTGTGGCTGCTTAATTAAGTAGGAGGTCTATTAACTACAATGACAACAAGCGCTTTGGCGGGAAAGTCTTACGCGCTTGCGCGTAATGACGCGCGTGCACTTCTAGAGGACTTAATCACAGAGTTAATTACAAATCGGTATTCTGAGCGTGTGATTAAGTATGAAAGTTAAAGGTGCATGGTCCCTAACCCAAGCATTCCCCTTTAATGGAAAACTTAATGATACCAAAGAGTGTCATTAACTACTCCAATATCACGCATTACAGCGTTTTTTCTTGGCCAAAACGATGCTTACCGTCTTCGGTAACCGAGGAGCGGTTGAGTCTTGTTGTCATGGTATCCATAGAATTCAGAGAAAAAAAGATAGGCGACCTTAGCGGAATTTTGTCATTTTATGTGAGCTCTTCGTGTGGGTAGTTGAAGAGTTGCAATCAAAGACCGGAGTGTGCGCACGGAGCTCTTGCGTTGTAATTACGGGGGGGGGGGGGAGGGGGGAGGAGCGCGCATTGAGGGCATATTTGCGCGCGTGATCATCATTTTGGCTTCTAACAACGCGTCTGATTGGATGCAATAACAATTAGATGGGAGGAACCTAAGATAATCATAGGGGACTTAATCATACCTTAAAGGGGCATAGTCCCGGTAGTGTAGAGGGCGCTGTTGATGATACTGCCGATCACCGTTAGCATTGATACGAAGATTACCGAAGTTGAGCTGCTGTCATCAAGAGTAAAGTGCGTAGGTGTTGCTAAGTAACGTTGCCTTCGTTGTCTTCTTTGCGCATCGCGCAGTCTGTAGTAATGCCAGGGTGCGTACATATATGCTTGTTATTATGACATCACAAAAGAAGTTTGCTAAAGCTGTCATCCCCCTCAGCCGAATCATGAGCCGAACTGTGATCGGACCACTGACTACAGTGGATCGGCCTTCTTCGGACTCGGGGAAGTGGGCCAAAGCGTAAGCGCTAAAGAGGAGTCGATAGCATAGGTCTCTATAGGAAACTTGCGCCGTGCGCTCGCGTACGCATTTGACTAAAACACCGGGACCATGCACCTTTAATTACGTCCTCAGAATACCGATTTTGCCTATGATTAAGGGCCTATTAACTTCCCGACTTAATTACGAAGTTAATTACAGACTTAATTAGGGCCTCAGAATACCACCCTGTGTAAAGTCGTACACAACTGAAGTTGTGTAAATTTTACACAGTGTTGTGTATCGATTTTTACACAACAGTTGTGAAATATCCGGATAACACAACAAGTTGTGTATAATGTTTCAAACAACTGTTGTGTAAAACTTATTGGTTGTGTAATTTAGTTGTGTAACTGCTTTTGCCACTGAAAAATTGCTGGTTGTGTACATTCGGAGCTCCAAGAGTGGAGATTTGAGAAATTGATTCCACATTTCCAGCCCAAGTAGCATAACTTTTACGAGGTCCGTTCTTTTAAAGTAGTATCCAGAAACAATGTAACTTGTTGGACTCCACTGACACAGATGTCTGAGGCAAAATTTTAAACAGATTTTTGAATGATAATTGTGCCGCAGCCATAGACCGATTGGATTCAATTTCGATGACCTATTCACCTACAGCCTCTAGCGGCGCTATAACGGTCGCCATAACTGGGGGCCAACGGGGGCTCCAGCGAGCTAGCTAGACTACCCAGCGAGTTGCACTTGCAGCTCAGCAGCCTAGCGTACCCATCGCGCATAGTTAGCCGGGCGTGGCCGCTGCGACGCGGCCGGCGACCGCCGCGCTAATATTGCGATTGTTTACTCCAGTCAGACCGCAACGCTGCTGTTGATGATCTCAAATCAAAAATGTATCGTACGCGCAGATTTTTGCGCATGTCCTTCTCAGCACCCGAGATTTTGCGAGATAATTCAGAGACAAAGTGCATGGTCTACGAGATTCACTTATTGACGACATGAAGATCTAGTATCCGTGACTAATTGACATGGGTTGTTCCATTCCTGCGGACGCTGCTTATGATGATCAATGATCGAGCAAAAAAGTCAAATTTTTTTTTCACTGATCTCATCTCGTTCTCATTCTGTCTGCAAACTTGAAATGAATAGAAAAAAAAAATGAACTCTTATGTATATATGGAATAGTCTTCAATTATGTTAAGCAGATACTTTGTTTCATTCTCTTCAATTTGAGTATAACTTTCTTTGATGTGTTGTAATGGTAGGGGTGGGGTTGAAGAAAGCTTACGATGAGGTGATACTCGGGAAAGCTGGTAGTATTAATCAGTTATACGCTTATTATCTAAAACTCTCTTATGAAATGTTCTGTATTTGTTGTTGTTTTTTTTTTCTTCTCTGATTTCTTTTCCATTTTTTCCCTTCATGACATTCCCAGCGAACAAATATTTAGAATTGATTTCTACATCGTAGTTTGTCTATTATGACTTGTGAAGATATTACACTTATTGTTTTATTATGGCCAATAGGCACTCACTGTTAATATCAGAAACTACAGTGTAGGTGTAACAGTAAACATTACAGTTCTATTCGTGTCTCCCTTCGTCTCTCTCCTTCTCTCCTGACCCCCAAATAACCTATAAAAATTTATATTGATTGTTTGAATTATGCACGAGAATATATCTCGTGTGAAATTGATATTTTTTGAATATCAAGGGAGCTCACTCACTCAAATGCAGTCTGTTGTTAATCCATGCTGATATTATTGCTCATGCCTCGTTTTGTCTTGGCAGAGCAGACGCAGGCCACGGACGTGTGTGCCCAACTTGATATCATCGGCTATGTCTTGTCTGCGTCCTTGTTGTTTCCCGTGCCTTGTGTGTGTCTCATGTCTATGTTTCATGTATGTGTTTCTTGTATGTGTTTCATGTTTGTGTGTATGCGTTTCTCTTTCTCTTCTTCCAGGTCTGTACATTCCCACATAACTACAATTTCCAGGTATAGGTCTAAGTGGAACTCTTGTCGATTCCGGTGTGATTTTTTTATACTTATGGCTAATCCAACATTTGTTTTCAACTCTGTGAACGATGATGAATTTTATGATACAGTTAGGCGCTCTTTTACGTCCGCGCAGGAAAACAAAACTTCCACCTTATATGAAGCATACATATCGAATAAACTTAATGGTTCGGCACAAGAATTTGAATATAATTTTGATCCCCAAGATCCTGTGCAAAGTTCATCATGTGTTTATCTGACTGTAAACCAGTATAAACAATATGTTATGAATAGTGATGATGATAATCTTTTGTTAGCTCATTTGAATACACGAAATTTTGATAAGTTGCGATTATTTTTTAGAAAACTCTGGTAATAACTGTTCCGTTATAGGTCTGACCGAAACATGGTTGACTCCCAATAGAAGTCACTTATTTTCTATATCCAGCTTTGATTTCGTGTACAGAAAAAGAAAAGAAAGAATGGGTGGTGGTGTGGGTTTATAAACAAATTTGAATATTCTATCCACGAAGAACTGAATGTCATGACTGATGCAGTTGAATATCTTTTTGTTGAAATGGTAAACCCGAATGGGAAAAACATATTGATTGGAGTTGTTTACAGACCCCCTGGATCGAATCCGAATGATTTTTTGTTGTATATACAAAATTTGATGCAGAACTCTATTTTCTTACAAATAAACATGTATATTTAATGGGTGATTTTAACATTGATCTTATGAAAAGTAACTCCCAACATATTTCGCAAGAATTTGTAGAAACCTAGATGTCTGTTTTATTACCGTTAATTTCTAAGCCGACCCGTGTTACTGACCGATCTGCCACTTTGATTGATAATAATTTTTGTAATATTCTCCCAATTCCCGAGTCTGGTAATGTTTTATCTGACATCTCTGATCATTATCCTATATTTACACAAGTGCCAATTAAGCTATCTCCTAGGCAAAACAATTATTAGAGACGTCGTAAGATTACGACCAATAATCTTATTAATTTGCAAATTAGTTTAAAAGATAATGATTGGTTTTTTGTATACAACAATACCGATCTTGATTTGTGTTATGATTATTTTATTAAATTCATCACTTCTAAAATTGATGAACATATTCCGTTTTGTACAAGGAAAAGTAGTTACAAAAGAACTCCAAGACTCCCGTGGATAACCCAATCACTTTTAAGATCGATTAATAGAAAAAATTATTTGTTTTATAAATACAGGAGTAACCCTACGGACAAAAATAGACAAAAATATGTGACTTATAAAAACACGCTTACTAATTCATTGCGTTTTCAAAAGAGAAAATTTTATGTTAACCAGATAATGAAATATAAACGCCAAGAATACTTGGAAAACAATAAAAGATGTTATGAATACATCTAATGATGTATCTAGTATTTCAGAAGTACGATGGGGTAATACCTCAAGCAATGTACCTGCTGGCATGGCCGAAATTTTTAATGATTTTTTTGCATCGATTGGGAAAAATTTATCACAAAGTATCCCTTCATCTTATAAAGTGTTTTATGATTTTTTACATATACCTAATCCTAAAACTATATTTTTGGACCCTACGTATAATGAAGAAGTTATTGATACTATTTATAATTTGAAAGAAGAGAAAAGCCCAGGTTGTGATGGAATCGATAATTATTTGTTGAAAAATATAATTCTTCAAATAATGGATCCTTTAGTATGTATTATTAAGTTATCATTTATTACTTGGCTTGTACCGAATCAGATGAAAACTGCCAAAGTGATACCTATATATAAGAAAGGGGAGAAGAATGATGTCAATAATTACAGACCAATATTGTTCTTAGCTTCAATTTCTAAAATTTTGGAAAGAATAGTATATATCGGAACTGTAAAATTTTTTAATATGAGTAATATATTTACGAATTTTCAATTTGGATTCAGAGAAAATCACAACACCACCCACGCTTTACTTACCTTTGTGGAAAAGATTACACTTGCACTTGATACATTTTCGCATCATGCCGTCAATCCCTCGTTTGAGGCGAGACCCCAACTTCCACGAAGAAAGTGGGGTGCTATACCTCGTTAAAGATTTTTCGTTTGGGAGTTTGGAGTCGAAGTATTTGTCCATTGCAAATAAACTTTCTGCTCAGGCGTGACAAACCTGGAGGCCAAGCCAGGGTTTGATGACTCCAGCAGCTGTCGTATTACGTATAAGAGCATGATAAGGATATCTGCCTATCTGCCTGTTTCAGACCATTCAAAGTGAACTCAATTTTCTCTATCCTTTTTAAAGTTTTCAATTTTATATTCTATTGAGAAATTCTATGGTCATCCATTTTACATTTCGAACGAAAAAAAATTGACCCGTAAATAACGAAAATACAGGAATAAGAAGGAGAGCATTGCCAGTTTGCCGGTGCTGCTCACTGTTGGTGATAAAGTACAAGCCGTGGATGAGTTGGGGAGGTGGGCTGCAGTACAGGCATGCTCTGTCTGCATACGCTGAATGTCAACACTCACACACACACACACACACACGTACACACACACGCACCATGGAGCTACATAGCCCATGCCAAAACCAAAACAATCTCCTCCTCTCGCGGTGCCCCCTCCCCCCCCCCCCCCCCATCCGTGGCGCAGTGGTGATGACTGATGCTTAGATTAGGCCAGGGTCAAGAAACAGGTGTTTTATATCTTTGGTTTTTAAGTCATTGATTGCCAAGATATACACTGGCATTATTTACGGGGGTGTAGCCAAACGAGAGATTTGCGTCATGTACAATAGGCATCTTTCTGGACTTTTCCAAGGCTTTTGATACGATTAATCACGATATACTTCTCTATAAGTTATCACATTATGGTATTCGCGGGAAAGCCTTGCAATGGTTTACGAGTTATTTATCTGACAGATTTCAATATGTACATGTGAACAGTTTTGATTCTTCTATGAAGAAAATAGAATGTGGTGTTCCGCAAGGAATTTTGTTAGGCCCACTCTTATTTATAGTTTACATTAATGATTTTTATAGATCTTCAGATAAACTCTCTTTCATATTATTTGCGGATGATTCCAATCTTTTTTATTCCCACCCTGACCCTAATACTATAATTAGTACAGTGAATTATGAATTGAAGAATGTTTCACAATGGATATATGCAAATAAATTGTCACTGAATATTGAGAAGACAAAGTATATGTTTTTCAGTAATTCCTTAGATAGATTACCAGGCAATGTTATATTTGACACTACTCCCCTAGAAGATGTTTTGTCTATTAAATTCTTAGGTGTTTGTGTTGATAATAAGTTATCATGGAAGTGTCACATAAACAATATTTGTAATGTAATTGCACGTAACATAGGCATGATGATTAGATTGAAATATTATCTTCCTTCTTCGGCTTTGATTACGCTTTATTCAAGTTTGGTATTGCCGTACTTGAATTACGGAATTCTTGCTTGGGGGAATACATATTCGACATTGCTAGATAAACTTTTTCTTCTGCAAAAGATGTTTTTAACCTTCATATCCGAGCACATACTGACAAGCTGTTCTTTGAACACAAAATTCAGAAAATAAAAGAGTTGTACTTGTTTCAACTTGGTCAATTCATGCTTAATTACAACTGCAACCATGTACCCAAAATATTTTACTCTTTATTTCACTGTAACAGCCACGTACATAATTATCCCACGAGACAATCTAAAGAATTTCATCTTCCCTTAGTGAGAACTGTACACACTCAAAATACATTTGTTTATACCGGACCCAGATTTTGGAATAGTTTAGATAATGATCTAAAAGAATCTGTGAAGTTAATTACATTTAAGTATAAACTCAAAAAATATTTGTTCTCTAAATATACCAGTTAATTCTGTTTAATGAAAAAACCCGTCATGTTTCATTTTTCCTTGAGATTTTGTAGTGTGTCCACAGACCTTTTTCATTCCTCTCCTTTTCCCTCTCCTTTTCCTTCTCTATTCTTCCCTGCTCCTCTTTCCTCGTTCTTCGTTGTCCAGTATCTGTCTGAGTGCATTTCCTCAAGTTCTGTTATTTCTGTGTTTGTGTTATTGTTGTTGTTGTCGTTATGTTTTTTTTGTGGCCGATTGCATATGTTCCTTTCCGTTCAATTTTCCTGGCATACCTGGCCCCATAGTGTCTGTGCCACAAATGTGATATGTTGTATAGTTTATACGTTTGCATTCTAAAATCCTAGTATTGTTCATAGTATCAGCATCATCAATGAGTAAATGTACAATGGTATATAGAAGAATTTAAAATGAATATGTTTTATTGGTATAACAAATTGGTGCTGTTGTTGTTTTGTTTCAGTGTTCCACGTCTTACAAGCTTGGCTTTTTTTAGTGGAACACTGTTTTCCATCATTGTGATTATTTACTATTTTGTTGCCATGGCAAAGTGCATTGTTTCTTTTTTATGACAGCATTCGTGCATATACTTTATATTGTTTTTGAAAAAAATCCCTTATCAGACGAGTGTAAGAAAAATGAAAGAAAAATTGTATCACTTTGGATTATGTCAACTTTTTCTTTTCTTTTCTTTTTGATGATGGAAATAAATAAACTATTGAATTGAATTGAATAGTTATACTGAATATTTGAAATAAATCACACCTTTTAATGCTTACATTATATAAAATGAGCTTATGATACCATTATTCATATCTCTGCATTATATCGATATTTTCCAAACGACCCTGAGACAAATTAGAACAAGGCTTTCTATTTATTGCCAACCCGACCCGTTCATGTTGAATCACCCCATGAATGATAGTCAACGTTTTAGATATACTTGTTATAATAGCGCAGTAAGAACTGAATTGGTCCCTCGCTTAGAAAACAATAAAAATTGAAAGTCTCGTCGAGTAAAAATCATAGTGTGGCAATTTGAGATACATGAATGATCATGCGCTCCCAGGGTATCATTAGATGAATTACTCAGTGAAGTATACAGTGGATTAATAAGGAATAATTATTCTAATACCAAATAGAGAGCCCCAAAGAACTCATGTGCGCAAACTTCATTTCATTTCATTTCATTTTTATTTCATTTCCGGGCAAAGCATATAATATGGCAATTAGTGCTAGATCTTTTATTGATTTGTATGCTATTTATTAATGCACGCTTCTTTATCTAGTTGTGCAAACAAAGTTCAAGCCAAAGTTGAGCTGTCGATCAGAGTTGAGTGTTGTTCTTGTTGTTTACGTGGAGATCTTAGCTGCAGTTGCCTGAACCTGAGCGCGTATACATACATTGTGCGCGCGCGCACACATACACCATAGGGTCCTACACAAAGAGGTTCTATAGAATGTAATAGAGCGCGCGCTCGCATATAGAAGCGGGGCCAATTGAACTACCCGCCGCCATTAGCAAAGAAGTCGACTACCAGAAGCCTGAACCCGGAAGTGCCTATAGTAATACACGTAAAGTACATGTACATATTCGAAGATGGGGTTGGGTTGGAAGAATAATTATAATTTTAAGGAAAATCAATATTTGTCCATATGCCTCCGGATTTTACAAGAGAGATACATTCTCAGCACAGTATACGTGTTTTGATGAAAAAAGGCCTCGCTCTAATGTGTCAAATATGTGCCTTAAAGGTACTAGCCCACATTTGCAAACCCACGAAATTCAAAACTGCATAAAACAGGTCCAATATGACTTCAAGTACAAGTTATAACAGTAACATACCTCACCTGTCGCTCTTTGTCCATACCATTCGATAAAAGAGAGAAAATCATCGTTTAAAATCAATTTTCAAACCGGGTCAACCCGACCCAAAATCGAATTACGAGCGCGGGCTATAGCTACGTACATTGTACATGTAACACGTACGTGGACCGGAGCTAGCGAGCGTTATACGCATGCATACGGATTACTGTGCATTTTCATTTATTTTTTATGAAAGTAATGGACTAATTGGAACGAAATTTTGCACAGGTGTTACTGCAATCATACCCAAACTCCATGCTAACTATGAGACCAATTGCTGCAGGTTTACAAATGTGGGCTAATACCTTTAACACGAAGCCAAAATTGCCAAATAGGCATTCATGCATTCATACTACATAAAACGATTGCAGAAAGGTACAGTGTATACTCTTTGGTATGGGAGTACTGATTTCACATAATATATGACACTTAGAAACATCAGACAGACATACAATACACACTCCCACACACCCACAACAAAACACACACTCACACACCCACACACATGCGCACACACAGGTACACACCAAACCACTTTTTTTTCAAATTCCAACACACACACACAACACACACACACACACAAACGTTTTTGTTTTTCAATTTCAACACGCACACACACACACACACACACGCACAATGCATGTCTTAAGTCCAGACCATGCGCATATAAAGTTGTGGAGAAAACTGGTTGTGTACGAATTGGTTGTGTATCTTAAATAATTCAGGTTAATGGTTATAAGAAATTGCCGCCAAAAGCTTTTTACACAATAAATGTATAAAGTTTTTAACAAATTGTGATCACGTAATCTATTACTAGTATAACCAATCAGAATTCTCTTCAGAGTCTACGTTCGATCGATCGGACGATTGATGCGGCACTAGTAGGCGAAGCCCGGGGCGATCAGCTTTAAAAGTTGGGATTTGAGCACTTGATTCCACCTTTCCAGGGTAAGTAGCATGATTTTTATGAGATCCATGCAGTCTTTTAAAGTATGTGATCAGAAACAATGTAGCCTGTTGGACCCCACGGACACAGATGATGTGAAAATTTAAACGAATTTTTGAATGATCATAATTGCGCCACAGCCCCGCCGCAGTGCCATACAGACAGCGACTGTCAGTGTGCAGAACTTCACATGCGGTACATAATTATAATTTGTACGCGACGTGCGTATATGGAACTTGGTTCAAGTGGAACCTAGTACTAGTGTATAGTCCTACCACTGGGCCTTTTAACTTATCCGTGAATGCAGTGCAGTGCTTAGTCTATGGGCCTATTTTCAATTACAGAGCTGTTCGTGAGATTAGATCTAGATGTCTATAGCTGTACTGTTCAATCGGGGATAGCTGACAACTGACACAACCTATCATAGGCCTATAAACCCGGGCTTACCGTCGTTGGTTTTAGGTAATAAGTTAGGCCTATAGGCCTACTTAGACAATAATTTATACCAGGTGTGCGATAGTCTTTAATCTTATTCGAATTGGCTGCAGTTTTATCGGCCTACCTAACTAAAACAGTTAGTCCTATTAAAGGCAATGCATCAGCCATCATGTCAATTTGTTGGCACTCCTTTCTCGCCGCGCGTAGGGCACTAAATCCATTCCCTGGCCCAGACCGTACAGCTATACGAGTGTGTCTTTATCATCCAGCTTCATAGGTGCATGTGGTTGATCTCGCTATCGCCAATGACGTAAAAAGTACCCGGATGTGGCTTTCTCGTCAAGATTTAGTACACTTCCGGGACTGGGGCACTTCCGGCGTGGGGCATATTTTGCACAGCGCCTAGCGAGCGCGTATGTGTACCTTACCTAGCGCCGCTCCGACCACGGATACTAGTACAGTAGGCGGCTGTACCCGAGCCAGCCAGTGGCCAGGCCTGTCATACTCGTACACTGTAGCTATCTTTTGATATAATGTTAATCTTTACATCTTTTGTCCTTTTGATTCATCGTCCTTTGTCCGTGTAATGTAATGTTAATTTTGGCCCTTTTGGCCGCCCATAAGTGAGCGCTAGATCAGAAGCACACGCACAGGACACCACTGCGTGCGTCGTGGCCGCGGCCGTCACGACATGCGCTGCTGACTTGTTAAGTCCGAGTATCACAGTATTTATGTTAATTAAACATGTGCGGTGTGTAGAACGTGTTTAAGAGGCGTTCTAAAAGTAAACGCGTCTGTTTACCCTGACAGTAGAAGTGTGTAGGCCTAACCAACAAACAATTGGGTAATGCCCTAGACCAGATCATTAAAAAAGACAACTCCCATTTTTTTCTAGCAGTTAATATAAGACTGTACATGCGAAACCAAAATATAAATGTATTACAGTTGTATTACATATTTTTAGGTTATCCTTTTTCCTTATTGATTAGGCATTTCCATGAAAGCCCTAAAACATGAATTATTTCATAATGCTCGGACCAGGAGTGGACCAGGAGCGGACCAAGTCGAAAATTTTGAGTTTATGAATGGGTGCGGACTAATTTGGCGCTGCTGCAGCTATACCACCTGGCGCCGATCGAAGAGTTTATGAACGATAGCAGCGCCAGGCGCGTGCCAAAATTCCTTTCACGGTCAAAGGTCACAGCTTACGCTGCTCAGCTCATAAGCGCGCGGCACGCACATCAAATATCGCGCGAAACCCATGCACTTCCGCTCCGTCCATGAGGTGTTCAGTTACCATGGCAGTTATCCCTTACTTGACCGTTTATGAAGGGGTCATCGTAAAAGTAGCGCGGCTCTGCTATTACTGAACGCAATTTTTAACTTATGCTTGGCGCCGGCTAATTTAGCTCGGACCAGGAGCGGGCCAAAAATGCATGAGTTACTGAAAGCAGTAGAAGTTAACTAGTGACAATAGCCTACCCTATTATCTGTGCAAAGTGATATGTCTAATGCGGCGAGATTACGAACAGTGCTGATTCCACTGCTCGTAGTCTTGCCGCATAAGACATTTAGCGTAGCAGCAAAGACAATAGCTGCATCCTCCGCCTAGATTACAGGCTAAAGTGGCCCATGGACTGACCACAAGCATCGATGGTATAGTTTTGGCTGTGGTCCTAATAAAAAGTGAGCCCACCTTTTACTACGACCACTAAAACACGTTTATGGACATCTCTGCCATTTCACATCCATTTTTCATCTAATAAGCTTTGAATAAGTAGTTCATCATTATCAGACACACACACACACACACAACTGAAACTCTACAATACCCCTTCTTAAACCATCTGCAAAAAAAAAAAAACAGAAAAAAAAGAGAGAGGATATTTTTAAGACTAAGTCCCAATAACACATGACATAATAAGCAGACTTACCACATGGATGTATGGTCAGGAAATTGAACTTCCATTAATTCTGTAATTTGATATTCATTGCCACCCCTCCCACGTCGAAACTCCCATATGTAGATATCCTAATTGGTTTCCATGCGTTTATATTGGGTTTGTTGGATCTTACTGGTTTCCTATTGGAATCAATAGAAACTCCATCCAGAAGTACAGGAGATGTATTATGGTGGATTTACCCTACTTCATGGTCATTGTACTGTATGTGGACACACACACACACACACACACACAAAGAATCAATTGATAGCACACAAAACTTATTTTGCAGTTAAGATAAAATCAGCAGTCTTAACTTTACCTTGAATATTCCTTTTCTCAAAAGTTTCTCAAACATATCATCAATTGTTTTGACATGGCGTTGAATTTCACCAGGACCGAACCCTCCTAAATCCTGTTGCTGTATTTCCTCTGCAATAAATCATGAGACAGAAAAGACTGAATGAAACATTGCACATAAATACACATAAATACAAGGCAATAATTAGATGTAAACATAGGAAAAAGACATTGCTAGAAATTGTACTTGTAAATAAAAAAAAATAATCAAATGATAGAATATCCAATGACCTCACGAAATGCATCCTGGGAAAAAGAAAGAGAACCACTGATGTAATACCTTTTTGATAATGCTCCAGTTCACTTATACATGAACAGAATGTAAATTAGACAGGTTAGTGAAATCTGATCAAAATCACTCATCTTTGTAATGACTTCAATGTCCTGAAATGTCGAACGCATTCTTTATTTTCTATAAAATATCCAAAGTCAAAAACACATTTGCAAATCACACGTGGCCATAAAATGTTGTCAGCTCATACCCCACTTTGGCGATCTGTGAAAATGTACAAATCGTAGCACAATCACCCTCCATCTCCATTTTTGGGTGCTAGGCGATTGCACGACATACGGTCTCAACCTATGGTGAAGACGAGAGTGCCACGATAATAGTACGACTCTGCCACGTTATTGTCGCTTTTCCAGGCCGACGAGACGCGCTGCTTCGGCGGTCAAAGCGATTGTATTCCGGGACTTTAAAAAAAGTAAACATGATATACTTTTTCAAGCACTTAAAAGTGGTCTTTTGAGGGTGGTAAAGAATTAACAAATTTTGATCAATTTTGGCGAGCGAGCGCAGCGAGCGAGCCGAAAAATCATTACAAAAAGTGCGGTGACATCCTCCATAGAAGGTAACGAGCGTTTTTAAATGCACCGCGCACAACGCACAATCAGGTATAGGACATTTACACGGACTCTCGACTTTACGAACTCATACTTCCCAGAATATGTTTTTTTGCTTAAATCCACCTGGTTTTTATGAAAATCTAGATTTCAAGCTTGCTCTACATACCTCATTTGTAGAGTTTTGTGAAAATTTTACATCGGTACCTTTCGAGTTGAAAATTAGGTGTCATTTCTCACTCAAATGCAATCAGCTCTACGACAACACGCAATTTTACATTGACGGCGCGGTGTGCCAACTGTGAGCCTGAAGACCATTTTGGGAGGGTTATTTTACTGCCATACCTTTTGTATTTGTACAATGCACCTGCCTAGTAAATTGCAGCAAATACTCACGTGTATTCATACTGAGTTTGGAGGAATTTCGTGAAACTTCGCCATCGGTACCTTTTCAATATTCATAAACCATGTCAGTTATAGCCCCGAGTGAATAACCCACCAATATGTTCATACACTAAAGCAATTGCGTGCTTCTCACTTAATACGCTACGCTGATTGGCTAAATGTCATTGGCCTTACGAGGTCGCATCGGGTCAACGCGTGATCGTGACTTAGCGCGTATGCAAATTCGTGACGTGACATTAGGTGCGCGCGTCTTTATTACTATTTAGATTTCATTAATACTATTTTGCTCAACATCGCATTTGCGGCGCGTGATTGCATCATAAATATGTATTATTCTTTAATGCTCAATGCACTGTGATAGACTGGTGGTATGCAAATGACGGATCTACGTCATAGCTCATTATCTGTTTGTCACCGTTCGCGTGTAGACTTTTTGTAATGTTTTGTATTTAAGCTTACAAAACATGGAGTTATTGTCATTTTTGCTTATTAAATCTTACATTTCTAATTAAGATATATAGTGACTGCCCTAATAACGATTTATACCAACAAACTGAGGACTTGGAAAAAAATACTGTAAATCTGAAAAATCAGTACGAGCGAGTGAACCAACATTTTTATATTTTCGCGTCATCATCACATTTTGTTCTTATCTTTTTCTTTTTTTTAAGATAAATTTTGGCAAGCGACCGCAGCGAGCGAGCCGAAAATTTGTGTATTTCAGCTTACAAAACATGGAATTTTTGTCATTTTTTGCTTATTAAATCTTACAATTCTAATCGAGATGTAGTGACGGCCTTATAGATAACGATTTATACCAACAAACTGAGAACTTGAAAAAATACTCTAAATTAGCACGAGCGAGTGAGCCGAAATTTGTATATTTCCGCGTCGTCATTACGTTTTGTTCTTATCTTGTTTGATTTGATTTTTTTGCGCCCCCCCCCCCCCCCATGTTCGAAACCGTTGGCGACCCCCCCCCCTTTTTTTTCCCTCTTCGTTTTTTTTTTTTTGTTTTTTTTTCCGTTTTTTTTTCCGTTTTTTTTTCCGTTTTTTTCTTTTTTGGCGCCCCTAAGGAGTGGCGCCCGGGGCACGTGTGTTACGGTCTTAAAGTGTAACTCGATGCCTAGGCTTCTGAAAATGTGTCAGAGCATGGAGCTATTAGTAGCTCCATGGTCAAAGGGATGCGGTCGAGCACACATTTCGTCGTGCCCATCTCCCATGGGAGAGAGGCTCAATGCCATTGGTGCTTTTATAGTCTTGCCGCAGACTCCTTTACGACCTACAAGGGTTTGTGCCCGCAATCAGGTAATACATTTGTCATCATCAGGCGCGTTCATTTCAGTTCAATTCAATTTAATTCATTTGTTCTTCAACGTGATATAAATGAAATCTTTAACGAATAATAACTGCATAAAGGAAAAGGAACTTACTTAACAATTATATGTATCGAAGAACGTATAGGGTTTATGCAATAGCTTGATGTGTACTCCTCAGAGTGTAACATTTCTAAAGAAAATAGACTGAAGGGCAACTGGAGAGAGGAAGAGAAAAAAAACAACATTCAAAATTGCTTTTTTGCACAAAGAACTGAGGAATGAAAACAATTACTAGTACACGTACTACACAACGCAGCACACCACAGACACACGAGCACGGACAATACTACGACAAGATGCCTACTTCGGATAGGAAGGGGATGCAGACATACATGAGTTATAGGTTCAATACATAAAAAAAAAACAAGATGAAGAACAAGAGAAAAATCACCAATAAAGAGAAAAATTACGATTTTTCATATTGTATTTCTTACTTTCTTTGTAAGATTTATTTCCTTCAACTTTTCATATCATATAAATCAAAATTATTTTCAGCGAAATGTATGAATAAATATATCAGATTACAATCTACATGATTTAAAGGAGAAACAAATAAATGTGTACATTAATTCTATTACCAAAATATATTGAATTATTATTAGAAATTATGGATTTTCTTTTCTATACCTTCTTCATTATATAGAACCAAAAATAATAGAACTAGCCAAATGCTGATATGAAGACATAGTTAAAGGACAAGTTCACCTTATAGACATGTGGGTTGAGTGAATGCAACAATATTAGCAGAACACATCAGTGAGAGTTTGAGCAAAATTGGACAATCCGTTCAAAAGTTAAGAATTTTTGAAGTTTCTGCTCAGTCACGGCTGGATGAAAAGACTACTATAGCTTGTGATGTCACATGAGTACAACGATATAAAGAAAGAATAAAGAAAATTCAACATATTTCTATTTTTCTCGCATAACAAAAGAACACTCGACTTCTCTCTTTCAGAAGGCAGGGAGAATAATATTACCCTTAACATACGTCAGTAGCAAGTCGAAGAAATGTGCACTTTATTCAAAAAGTAAAGTTTTGTGAAATTCTCTTCTTATTTTCATTATATAGTTGTACGCATGTGACATCATACACTGTAGTAGTCTTCTTATCCAACAGTGACTGCGCAGATACTTAAAATATTCATAACTTTTGAAAGGATTGTCCGATTTTCCTCAAACTCTCACTGATGTGTTCTACTAATATTGCTGCATTTTCTCAATTCTTATGTATATGAAGGTGGACTTGTCCTTTAAGTTGGAAGTTTCGTGTTAGATTATGGCGGTATCCAGGCGTGTCGTGGTAGGGGGAGGCGGAATTTGCACATTTTCGGCATCTTCTTCAAAAATATAACTATGACAATAACATGTCCATTTCCACCAAAGGTGTAGCATCCCTTTGGTAATGGAATCCCACTTTGTTTGAAGGGGCACCGAGTCCAAAGGTCTCAACATAAGGGACTGTTTGAAGAAAATACATGCAAATCTTCTTCAGAACCATAAGTAACAGAGCTGATGCAATGCTATGTATTAGATAAAATTCACAATTTTATCAGGAAATGCAAACTTCATTCCTCATGCTTCCACTTTTCCTTTTATTTTATCTCTGCTTTCTTTCATGATGATTTCCTTATCTTTCATGTGCAAAGTTAGCCATAATTAATGATGAATCAATAAGTATGCTTTCGAAAGTGATTTGATTATTTGTCTAATACAGAAACAGCAATAAATCAAATGAAAAGAATTGCTCATATAGGACCCTGACAGCATCTGCAGCTTCGCATTCATGACGTGTATAATTATTGAAGGTAATAGGTATTATGTCTGCTCCATGTAATGTGTGGTTTATTGCGCATGATTGTTCTCGAAAACATGCACCCATAAAATATCCTGCATGCAGAAATGATCATGCTTATTGCGATTATTAAAAGTAGAAACATTTTACAACTCACTGTGAGAAGGAAAAATTGGTATATCGAAAACTATTGAAGAAGTTTGCACAAGTACGAGTATCATCATGATCATATTGCTGCTTAAAGTCATACAAGACACTCGCACATCACGCATCAACAATACATTAACACTCACATACATCAAGGTATACATATACATTAGATACAAAACCAAATTATGAAAAGATGACAATTTTCACTTCTTAAATGAAGGTTTCCAGTGTGATGGAGCTGTGATGTTTTAAACACATACATGTACCTGTCATTCCATCCCCATTTGTTCCCTCATCTCCCCATCTGTCATTCACCTCTTTTCTTATAATGCCTCTTTGAAAAAATAAGCACACTTCATACATAATGACAAGAGTTTAGGGAAACAATGATATTCATTTATGACATGTTGAAATATAAGCATGCAGAATGAATGTTACTTGTTGTATTTTAAAACCATGGCAGATAAAATAAAAGTGAGTGGTGAGTGAGCAGACGACAGAAAGAACTAGCTCATAAACGTATCCAAAACCACAGGTGAGGCTCGATATACGCGAGACACATTTTCAGAAGCCTAGGCATGGAGTTACACTTTAAGACCGAGTTACACTTTAAGACCGTAACACACGTGCCCCCCCCCCCCCCCAGATACGCCACTGAGTGCCGGGCTCATGCTACGATCTCAAGCCATCGGGGTATAAAGTGTGTTATATGATTGAATTTCTTCAGTCAGGTGTCAGTGTCAAACCAACATGGATGTGCAGATGGTTTTTCTCCTACATGTTCGTATTCTAGAACAGCACCAGTTAGAACCTGGTGTGAAATTGCACTGTTAGTCAAGTCATCCATCCAGTTAAAAGGGTAAAATATAATACACCATAATACACCATATACTACAAAACAGGTATACAAGCAGACTACAAATCATATTGGACAATGATCCCATTTTATGAAGGTATTTGCAATGATTGCAACTTAAACCTCTTGTATTGACTGGCAATCGAAAAAACTAACGATCTAATGGATAAAGAAGCTTCCTTTCTGCGTGTATACGTGGAAAAATGAATTTTATACGCTTTTCTCCATTTCTTCCTCCCTGCGATGGTCTGGTGCAGCAATTACTTTGTTTACTTTGTTTATGGTCGGTTCCTGTTATGTAATGCAGTAAAAGTGGAAATTTTCATTGGCGATCCGGGCCGCTTTTAATGCGCGTCAGTTACGCTTTTCGCGTTGTTACCACGTTAGAGCTACGAACATGCCGCTTTTGATACGCTCGTGAGCCGATTGTGATACGCTCCAGAACCACCACGTCCCTGCTACGAAAGTTTTGGACATGTCTAAAGCTTGTTAGCGACGATGGCGATGGTGGCGACCCTCCACGCTTCTGAAACGCTCAAGATACGATGGAGAAGATTTGAAGCGATCAAGTCACGATATGCCGTGCTTTGACGACTTTTGAGGATCGTAGCGGAATAGGGTATCTCAAATTGGTTTAGGTTTTTATAAACAAATCCTATTTAATTTAACGATTAAAACTCCTTCAAAAAACTAATATCAATACATCGCGACAACTATTTCTAGAACGATTTGATGGAAAGGATATTATTTCTTAGAACATTTAAAAGTGTTTTCATTCACAGTCAATTTACTAAAACGCACTCTAGGTGAGCAAGCTGATGTAACTTTGGGAGCCAACTACTGCGGGACGGACATCATTGCCTCATTTATCAGAAAAAAACTAGAAATGTCGCTTTGGCGACTGGTATGCCTCCGCCACAATGCATGATTTTCCCAATAGGTCTAGATAGTACATGTGGACAATGTGTGATTACATTTTCACAAAATTGGCAAAATATTGAAATGACAAGTTTGTCACAAATGTGTTGAATGTTCACCTTCCTTGACATAGGTTTAATTGGATGAATAGGAGAGCATGTATCTAGGGATTTAAGGACTTTAACTTGACTCTGACCCATTCATACATTTAGGCATTGAGTAATTTTCAAGGTACAGGTGTGGAGAAAAAGTGCAATTTCTGAATTGAATAGTAAATTGTTACCATTTTCATCTGGCCCTTGACCCTAAAATTCATAAGATAATCACTTTCAGGTAGAACATGCATAATATGCACTATGTTTCAAGATAACTTGAGCCACTTCCGAGATATGGAGGAAAAAGTTAGTTCAGCACTTTCACTTGATCTTTGACCTTTTGACCTTTGAGGCAAAAAAAGAAGAAGAAAAAAAAACTTTCCAGAGAATTTCTATTAGGTTACACATGTATGCATACACCAAGTGTAAAAAAAAAAATAACCCTGCTGGCATTGCATGATAGGAGGGAAATAGTAAAATTTTGAAGTGTTGCACTTGACCTTTGACCCCTGACCTTTGACCCCATGAACCCTACATTCTCTAGATAATCACTTCCAGTCAGTATGTATATGCTATGTTCCATGAAGATACCTTGAACAATTTTCCAAGGTATGGAGAAAAAAAAGAAGTTTTAATATTTTTACTTGACCTTTTGACCTTTGACCTTTGACCTCATGACCCAAACTTTCACCAGAGAATCTTAATTGGGCAATACATGTATACACTAAGTTTCAAGAAAATATCTTCAGGCATTCAATAGATATGGTGGACATAGTAAAATTTTATGTATTTGACCTTGACCTTTTGACCTTTGACCTTGAGCATGTGCACCCAAAAGTTGATAGGCACAACTTCACCCCCTAATACACATACATGCCAAGTTTCATTAGGATACCTCAACAGGTTTTGATAGTTACCTTGTCCACAAAATTCATTACGGACGGACGGAAGGACGGACGGACGGACGGACGGACGGACGGACGGACGGAAGGACGGACGGACGGACGGAAGGACGGACGGACGGACGGACGGACGGACGGACAACCCGAAAACATAATGCCTCCGGCACCACTTCGTGGCGGAGGCATAAAAACTAGAAGTGTCGCTATGGCGACTGGTATGCCTCCGCCATAATGCATGATTCGCCCAATAGGTGTATAGTAAAATGTCTTCACAATGTGTGATGACAGTTTCACATAACTGGCAAAACATTGAAATGACAGGTTTGTCAGAAATGTCTTGAATGCTCACTTTCCTTGAACTAGGTTTGCTTTAATTGTCTAAGAGCACAGGTACATGTACAAGTATTTGGGGAATTGAGGATTTTACTTGACTTTTAACCAACCCTAATTTTTTTTTTTTTCAATTCAAAGTTTATTTCATTTTCCGACAAAACATAAGTTACACTTCTTTTGACAACAGAGAATAAGGTAAACAGAACATTGTGTATTGAAAAGAACGTACAACAATTGAGGACCTTATAGTAATTATACATTGTTGTAAAAAAGAAACAGAAGTGATCGAAATGAAGTACATGTATAACTTTGCTTAAAGTGTGAAAAATGGAGAGACCCACTAAAAAGACAGAGCTTGTAGAATGTGTCAAGAGAAACAGATGATAGTTGTGGAGAAAAAAAAAAGTGATATTGTAACGCCTGAAAGGAGAAAAGCAAGGAAATGAAGGGACCATGAACAGGAGCAAGACAGAAATTCAAGTCTTTGACGCTTTTGGCGATAGCGTAGATGGCAGCAGACATCCAAAAGAATACAAGTTATTCTTCAAAGAGGAGAAAAGGTGAATAAATCAGTATGTGAGAAAGAAGGCCAAATGGCTAGTTCAGTACTGTAGAGTCATACGATTGCAATAGAAAGGACTTCAGTCTCCTCTTGAAAGAATATATGGATGGGGCGTTTTTTATATCATGATTCAAAGAATTCCAATAATTTGGGCCTTTGTAAATAAGTGTATTTTTAGCAAGGATCGTGCGTAAAAGGGGTAAATGAAATTCATTGGAACGCCTAGTGGGATATTCATGAAATGATTGGTTTTTGAGGAACATAGAATCAAAAATAGATGGAAGCAAATTGTTGCAATAATTGTACATAAATTGGCCTAAATTATACAAAAACAGATCTTTAATTTTTCAGAGCTTGTTAGAGGCAAACAACGTGTTTGTATGAGAACGTACAGGGGAATGGCAGATAATGCGGAGGGCTTTCTTTTGCAAGAGGGACACTCTTTCAAGTAAATTCTGATGCGTATTGCCCCAAACTAAAACTCCATAATTCAAATGAGGCAATATTAACGACGAATATAACATAAGTAATATTTTTTGTGGAATATGAAATTTCATTCTATTTATAACACCTATATTAGATAGATAGATAGATAGATAGATAGATAGATAGATAGATAGATGGCGCCCTTCGAGTGAACACGCTAATTTGCACGTCTCCAGAAAACTCTGTGAAAAAAAACTATATACCATAAGGACACGGAATATTTCTCAATTTGTTTATCGACTCTTTCATTCTACCAGTCAACATTCCAGGATTGATTGATATAAAAAACGCCCCAACCGAAATTGCAAGTAATTATGGATCAGCAAGCAAAGCTAAGACCGAGGAAAACCAAGGCCAGGCAAAGCCGGGTAAGCCCACTACTATAACTACTAGTACACGTAGCCCAATGAGCCACACTACACAGAGAAGCGCGCCAAATTTGAACCAGGAGGCGACAACAAATACCGCCACCCCGGCTCCATCCATGCAGCCGGAGAATGTCGACAATGTTATCGAGGAACCTGATACTGACACTGAAATTTCCGCCTCTGCGCCCAGTGCAGCTGACTCGGTTGCAGCCGGAGCTGTCCTAGCCTTTAAACAAGGCGACTCGCTCTGCGTGCCCCCATATAGCGCGTTTACCCCACAAACCTGTTGGCTGGCGAGTGGAGCGAGCCGCCTTTATCCACTCGTTCAGGGATGTGTACTTTTGTCGTTGTTGTTGCTTTATATTCTTTGACAAATTTGCGTACAAATTTGACGCAGAAAATACACACGGCACCAAGGCAAGCCTCGTTAATATTTTTCTTATTCTACTTAATATTAACGAGGCTTGCCTTGGTGCCGTGTGTATTTTCTGCGTCAAATTTGTACGCAAATTTGTCAAAGAATATAAAGCAACAACAACGACAAATGTACACATCCCTGAACGAGTGGATAAAGGCGGCTCGCTCCACTCGCCGGCCAACAGGTTTGTGGGGTAAACGCGCTATATGGGGGCACGCAGAGCGAGTCGCCTTGTTTAAAGGCTAGAGCTGTCCCGGAAGGGGTTCCTCTTTTGCCTCCAAGCTTGGAGAGTTACTTCAAGCAAGCAACGGACAGATTTGAGAATATGATCCGCAAGGCTGTCGACAACTTCATAAGTAAGCTGAACGACCTTGAAACTCACCTTGGAGCCTCCCTGGAATATGAGAGAAAGCGAATCGACGATCTACAATCTAAGCAGGATGGCATGGAAAGGAAAATTAACGACATGCAGGCTGAGATGGATCGGCTGAAGTCTAGTGGAGAGGCATGCTATCGCTGCAAATAGAAATGAAAGGTTCCTGAGGAGAAATAATGTGAGATTAGTTGGAATCCCTGAGCCGCAGGAAGGTGATCACGATGACTGCATCAAGACAGCGGAAAACATCCTACGAGACAAGTTTCAGATCAACAGCAAGGTGGAACGCGCGCACAGAGATGGGAAAAGAAACGAAGGGAAACCTCGACATGTTCTGGTGAAACTGTTATCATATCGCGATAAAGTCGAAGTGATGCGTCGCACAAGAGATGTCCTGAAGAATGAGCAGTATTTCATTACTGATGACCTGACGCCACTTGACCTGCAAGAGAAACAGAAATGGGTGAAACAGGTTCAGGAGCTCTACAAGGCAGGAACCAAGCTGAGATTCTACGCCGGCAAATGGCGACAACTTGGTGGTAACCCCTACAATTTCAATTGATTATCTAACTGAAGTTTCAGTCAGGATGTTTGATGATCCAATGTACTTTTCTTTTTCCATAATGCATATAATGCCCGTCATTATCATTCACATCCAATGTGACCCCAAGCATTGTCTACCAAAGTATTTTCTATTTGTAGTAGGTTTACAGTCATGTTTTGCATAATAACCCATTTATATGATGATTTCAAATTATAATATTGTTGTGGATTTTTTTTATAATAATGCCCTACCGGAGAAACACTGCAGTATTGATCGCATTGAAATGAAATGTCCTGTATAGATAATGTCAAATCATAATTATGTAATGTTTAACGTAAGAAGTTTTGTAGATTTATTTTTAATCAAAGAACATGATAGTATGACATTTGTAAGCTGAATTTTATAATTTCTGATGAATTGCCATTTTTTATAAGGCCTACGCCAATACGTTTCCCAAAATTGTTCTTTTTGAAAAGGTTGGCATAAACTCATGAGAATTTGATTTTTTTTTTTACTTGAATCAGATCAATTCAAATAACTTCACTGATTTAGGTACTAAGGTTTCTGAAAAGAAATTTCTGTTTTGATGACATGCCTGAAGTCATATGGCGCCATTTCCACCTTTGTTTCGTTTTCTTTCTCTTTTGCTCTGAAAGCCACGTATAATGCATACAGTATGTCTTCTGCGTATCCATCAGATGTACTTTCTAAAGCATTTAATTTACATTGACTTCTCGTACCTGAATTCCGTTGCCTTCACGTCAGCCGTTCTTATATTCAGCACTCCTATACTTTCATACAACAAGTCTAATTACAGCAAATGTTAGTACATAGGTTATGCAACACCATTTTTTCAGGTGACCGGAACAATCCCTCAAATGTAATTTGTGTACCCAATGTGTATGTGTATAAGCTCTCCATACACGCCCGCTTGGCTTCCCTGAATTCCATTTGTTTGTACATGTATTCATATCAGCCTAAGCCCTTTTACATTGTTCATTACCCTTAGAATGGACTATGCACACTCATGTAAGAAGTGTTTGTCACCTAGTTAACCTGTATCACAATGAAATTCAGTTTTGCTTTTGTTTTCGGGTTTTTTCCCCATTTCTTATGAGCATTTAAAGGACCGATAGTACAAGGTTCATGAACTCTGGAACTTCGCCACTTTGGTATCTGCCCTGTTATTGTCCTACAAGCATTTCCCGTTCTCGTTGTCAGGTGGGCGGAATAATACCGTAATTGTAATTTGTGTACTCATTGGACGGACGTGCTCTTAATACACGCCCGCTTGGCTTCTCTTGAATTCCTTTTCTTTTTTGTACATGTATCCATATCAGTGTAACTCCACTGCTGGGCTATTTATTCCATGTCACACCAGACCTCAACATGCCTCGCTTGTTATTTTTTCTTCTTTTTCCGTTTTGAACGGACATTTTTCTTTTTCCGTATCTGATATGAATTTCATATACCTACATAAAAATAAATATATTTTGAATGTTTTTATATAATTAAAAGATTATTGGTGAGATTGGATAAATATAAACGATATGAATAATTTAAAAATTAAATGAATGTTGTTGAGATTGGATAATGTTAAACAGTATTTGATATTTTGCTGTCATTGCTGCTGCAAGTTGTCAGCTATAATGACAAGTTTGCTACACCATAACTTTGTTTGTTATAGTCTTCTCGACAAACAGAGCTCGATTTGAAATTGAGCTTTTTTTTAGTATGTACTTTTGATCGCTGTGGAGCGTCCTTATGTTTCATTGGAAATAATTCAGTTGAGATGTGCAAAACAATCGCTAATTTTGTAGTTCGTAATTTAATGAGGTACCATGATGATATACCATGTCGCACCTCGCACTCATCCATCAGCACACATACTTTCACACGCACATTCTGTATGACTTGCCCTATTCCTTCCTTCCCTTCTTGTCTGCTTTCAGTAATTCGTAAGCAAATATTTATGATCATGTTGTGGTCAATATGTTGTTCCTATTCAAAATATGGATGAAATAAATCTATGTACACATAAAAATGTCCAATGTCGGTATTATTCACCTGACGAGTTTAATTCAGAATTTTCTAGCAATGAACATTTTCTCAGTGTATTACATGTTAATGCTTGCAGTCTTCAAAGAAATTTCGAAAATATGCAATTATTGTTGTCTGCGATAAATATGAAATTTTCAGTTATCGTTGTCACAGAAACATGGCTTAACGACAAATCTCCCCCTTTATATAACATTGATGGATATTCTGTTGTCCGGTCTGATAGAAAATGCGGACGAGGGGGCGAAGTTGCTTTGTTCTTATCACACTCGTTATCGTTTAAAGTAAGATCTGATTTGATATATAAGGGAAATGAATTTGATTGCACGTGTGTTGAAATTAATATATGTAATAGAAGAAATATAATACTTTGTGTTGTATACAGGCCCCCTCATACAGACAGTAATTTATTTTTGGAAAATTTGGATGTTTTATTAGAGCTGATCAATCAAGAAAACAAAGATGTTTACTTGATGGGTGATTTCAATATTGATCTTTTGAATCAAGGAAGTAATGCTAAGAATAAGTTTTGCAATATTTTGCAAGCAAATTTCTGTAATGTCACTATAGATAAGCCCTCGAGAATGACGGTTAACTCATCAACATTGATTGATAATATTGTTACTAATATTGACACAGATCATTCGAAATCTGGTCTTTTGTATAGTGATATATCTAATCATTTACCTATATTTTTTACTGTGACGAGATACAACATTCCCATGTCAAGCAAACAGAAAGTAAGAAGAAGTGCAAATTCACATCAGAAAATATATCATTACTCAACGACGATTTAATCTCGGAGACATGGGATGATGTATTGCTTCGCGCAGACCCAAATATTGCTTATGATACGTTTTGGAATATATTTCTTTCTTACTTTAACAAACATATCCCCGCAATTGAAAGGAAAAGTAATAGAAAAATTAAAAATCCATGGACAACAAAAGGAATTTTCCGATCAATAAAGAAAAGAAATATGTTATATAAATGCAGTTTACGGTATCCTAATAATGATAACGTTAATCGATATAAATTATATAGAAATAAATTGACACAAATTATAAGGCTTTCCCGTAGGATGTTTTATACAGAAGCCTTTCAAAATGCTACTGGAAATATGTCAGCCACTTGGAAAGTTATTAATGATGTGATTGGTAAGCAAAAGAATATGTCAACATTTCAAATTATGCGTGACGGTCAAACACTCTGTAACCCAAGGGATGTAGCATGTTGTGTCAATGAGTATTTTGTTGCTATAGGTCCTAGTCAAGCTTCAAAAATAGATCCCACACAAACTGATGTTTCGCAGTATTTAGGTGCGTCAAATGATAATTCATTATTTTTTAAACCAACAGACTATGGTGAGATTCTTGACATTGTTCACTCATTAAAATCAAGTTATGCAACTGGTCATGATGAAATGAGTACGTATTTTTTAAAACAGATTATTGGTAGTATACTGACACCCTTAGTGTACATTTGTAATTTGTCACTCTCAACTGGTATATTTCCGAATGCATGTAAAATTGCTAAAGTTATTCCAATATATAAAAAAGATGACTCTTCTTTTGTATCAAATTACCGTCCTATTTCTATTCTTCCTAGTATTTCTAAGGTAATAGAAAGGCTTGTATATAACAGATTGTATGATTTTTTTGACACAATGTGATATATTTAACCAAGACCAGTATGGCTTCAGGAAATTTCATTCAACAGATATGGCACTAGCCCAATTATACGATAGAGTGTCGACTGCCTTAGCTGAACAAAAACATGTCATCGGTGTTTTCATGGACCTAAGCAAGGCATTCGACACTCTTGACCACACTATCCTCATACGTAAATTGCAGTCCTATGGTGTTCGTGGTATTCCACTTGAATGGTTTAAAGATTACTTGTTAGAAAGCAATATGTGTACTATGAATCTGTTAACTCTGAAGTATTACCTATACAATGTGGAGTCCCACAAGGATCCATATTGGGACCGTTATTATTTCTAGTGTATGTAAATGATATTTCAAACTCATCTAAGTCACTGCAATATATTATGTTTGCTGATGACACCAATGTATTTTGTTCCAATTCTGATTTTCATTCGCTCCTAAGAACTCTTAACACTGAATTACCGAAATTATCTATGTGGTTTAAGAGTAATAGATTATCACTTAATCTGAAAAAGACAAATTTTATGTATTTCTATAACAAGAAGCACAACATTGAAATGCAACATTTAAATATTATGGTGGATGGTGTATTATTGGAACAAAAAGAGAGTATTAAATTCCTCGGAATATATATAGATGAAAATATGAAATGAAATGTTCATGTACAATATATCTCTGATACAGTATCTCGTAATGTTGGTATACTTCAAAAGTTAAAGTATTATGTCCCTCAGAATATCTTATTTATGTTATATAATTCATTGATATTATCGCACATTTCTTATTGCAACATTGTATGGGCAACATCAAAAAGCCACATTGATAGTATATTACTTTTGCAAAAGAAAGCAATACGTATATGCACCAACTCAGGTTTAATCGAGACCATTCAGATCCTTTATTCGCAGAATTAAGAACACTTAAGGTAAATGACATTAATTTTTTGCAAAACTCACTCTTTATGTTTCGCTTACATAATGGTCAGTTGCCATCTTCTTTTTACTCATTATTTCAATTAAATAAGGAAATACATCTTATCCAACAAGACAATCTGATAAGTTGTATAATCCCAAAACAGTGATGGCTCTGAAATCTGTCAGACACACCGGACCCGATGTTTGGAATTCTCTTCCTTCTGAAATTCGAAGTTTAAAGTCCACGTATTCTTTTAGGAAGGCTGTAAAAACGATGTTGTTATCTGAATATCAGTAATTCCATTGTCATTGTTATATACACGAAATTCTTTTGTACAAATATCGACACAATTAGTCTATTATGTAATAATGATTATGTAACCGACCATGACCTGTATCAACTGTCCACCTGTACCTCGTTGAAGAAATATTTTGTTATGTCTTGCTAATCAGTGATACAGGTGATTTTATTTTGTATAAACCTTTAGTGAAAGCAGACAAACCTCTCCCTTCCCTTTCTCCTTTCAACTATCCTATCTCTATGCAAGTCATCCCTCCCTCCTATTCTCCTTCCGATGTACATTATAATATTATGTTATGCTACGGGGGCTGCACGCAAATCAAGCTACGCTTATGCTGTAGCCCCTCTGTATTATTCATTGTAGTATGTTTTGTTGTACTTTTGCTGTACATTGTACACAGGCAATGAACAAGAAAATACTTATATATATTATCATATTTATGTTTGTACATGAATGTGTATATGTACAATGATGATACAGAAACCAATAAATCAAATCAAATCAAATCAAATCAAATCAAATATATTACGCGATAATATGTTACAAATGTTATCAACATGTGATTTCCAGGAAAGTTTATCGTCTACAGTGACCCCCAAGAATTTAATATTTGATACTCTTTGTAGATGAGAATCATCTAAATCTATATTTGTGTTTAAACTGTGAACAGTACTACTAAGAATCATATATTTCGTTTTTTGAGCATTGAGTGATAACTTATTAGCTCTGACCCAGTTTGTCACTTTTTTCAATTCAATATTGATTTTGTGAACGAGAAAATCGACATCGTTATGGGCGAAAAATACATTTGTATCATCTGCGAAATGAATAAAAGAGAGATCATCAGATACGCGACAAAAATCATTTATATAGATAATGAACAATAACGGCCCTAAAAGACTTCCCTGTGGGACGCCACATTTAACTTCTCTGATAACTGAATCATTATTTTTAATTGTAACAAATTGTTTTCTATCGACTAAATAACTCTTGAACCACTCCAAGGCCTTCCCACGTACTCCATAATGCGATAATTTATAAAGTAAAATGTCGTGATTGATGGTGTCGAAGGCCTTGGAGAAGTCCAAGAAAATACTAACTAAATGAGAATGATTATCAATGGCATGAACTACTCTATCAACGAAATATAAAAGAGCATGCGAAGTACTATGTTTCTCACGAAAACCAAACTGAGAGTTTGTAAAAACTTCATGTACCTTCAAAAAATTGATCATTCTCTTATAAATAAGTTTTTCTAAAACCTTAGACAGTGAGGACAATAATGAAATTGGGCGATAATTGCTGATGACAAGTTTATCGCCTTTCTTAAATATTGGTATTACTTTAGCCAATTTCATTTTATCGGGAAACACACCGTTAAGGATTGACAAATTAAACATGTGAACAAGTGGATCAGCAATCGAGGAAATAACACCCTTAAGTATAAAATTATCTATCTCATCATAACCAGAACTTCGTTTGTTCTCAAAAGAGGAAACTATATCAATAATTTCAAATCTATTAGTCGGTGTCAAAAATATGGAATCAGAGTTGCGCTGGCCTAAAAATTCAGTAAAATGAGTTTCTGTTGCAGGAATAGTTTGAGCAAAATTTTCACCTATTTTTGAAAAATATGAATTAAAGATATTTGCAATATGAAGAGAATCATTAATCAATTCATCATTCATTTTCATTTTGTCAATGTCAGAGTTTTTATTCGGAACATTCATGGCCTGTTTTAGAACTTTCCAAGTATTTTTCATATCAAACCTATATCTCGAGAATTGCTTGAAATAATATCTTTTCTTTTCAGAACGTAAAATCATTGTCAAAGTATTTTTGTGTGATGTGTATTTATTCTTCGATCGCTCGGTTTTTTCCAGCTTATATTTATAATACAAATGATTTTTCCTATTAATTGAACGAAGGATTGATTTTGAGATCCAAGGTAACCTGGGTGTTTTTTGTAATCTGTTCTATTTTTTTGTTTTGGAATTACATCATCTAAATGATGATTGAATATTTCCATAAAATAATGAAAAGATATATTGATATCATCGCTGCCAAACACTCCTGACCAGTCAGCATTCTCGAGAGCCACATCAAAACTAGCTAACTTTTCGGGTGAAACTCTACGACTAAACAAAGGAAATGAAGGAGGTTTAATATTAGATGATGTTTTAAGAGTAAAATAAGTCATTATTGGAAAATGATCAGTCATATCTGAAAGAATTATGAAAGAATCGGGGAGGGGTAGAATATTACAAAAAAAAAAAGTTATCAATGACGGTGGCAGAACGATCTGTAATACGTGTGGGTTTGGAAATGAGCGGAAGAAAGGATGAGGATAGAAGTGTGTGAAGAAAATCACTAGAGATATTATCATGCTCAGACTTCAGCAAATCAATATTGAAATCGCCGAGCAAAAAGCAATCCTTATTTCGGAAAACGTGTGAATTTGCCAAATCTGAATAATAGGTTAAAAAATCATTAGCGTTTGAATTAGGAGGTCTGTATACAATGCCTAACATAAGATTTTTACATCCTGGGATGAGAATTTCTATAAACAAAGATTCAACCGTATCGTCCATTCTAGAAATATCTTGATGGACAATAGTTTCAAAGGAACATGATATGTACAATGCAACACCCCCACCATTCTTATCAGGCCTATTATTAACAAATAAATCGTAACCATCAATTGCAAAGGAATTTTCTGCATTGGAAGTTAACCATGTTTCACTTAATCCAATAACCGATAACGACTGACTTTCATCAGATTCTAATAAGTACTTTAAATCATCAAAATGTTTATTTAAACTCCTAATATCTAAGTGTAACAAAGAAAACGTATCCTCAGAGAAGTTATGAATCATATCTTTGTATTGATTTACTGTAATATAATTGCATAACATATTTTGAGTGAAATCATTACTAAAATCATGAGGCAATTCATTTGCTCCTGTATTCAGGGTATCGGTAACAAAATCATCATAAGGAGTGGTTCCTGTACTGGTTAGCCCACTAACTGGGTCAGAGTCTAACCTAGTGTTCCTGAACAATTCAAAAAAGTCATCATTCGATACGGAATAAAATGGAGCATTAAAAAAATTTGCCATGATTAAAGGTACGAGACGAGATTATAAAAGTCTGCGATGTCAACAAAACTAGGATGTCGTAAATAAGTGGATGATACAAGAAAATAACCAGTCGCCAGAAAGAGGCAAAACACTGGAGTAATCTACAAGTATAAATGGCGTCAAAATCACGATAAGTAGGATATCGCTGAGGAGAAGAACTTGAAACGAGAAAGAGCAGAATAAGGTAAGTGAGAACGTTCAGAAGCATCGTCAGAGAAAGACATAGAACACACACAACACAATAACAAGAATAAATCAAGTGTCTCTGTGGGCTTCCGAAAGAGGAGAATAGGGATGAGAAGGGAAGTAAAAGAACGAGCTCGACCGGCTGTTGTCGAAAAAGGAGAAGTACAAAGACGTGAGTTGCACTAGCATAAGAATTCAAAGTGTTGCACAGTGCGTATACTTGTGCAGTGCTGCATTGACACATCAATTGAAACTTTGACGGAAAAAAAGAGAATCAGTAAGAGTTCAGTGGAAGCAGTATTTATCGACAGCATGAATGGCTGTCCGTGCCAATCATACATTTTTGGCAAAGCAAAATATCCCATGTTACATAAAAGGAAGAAGAAGAAGAAGAAAAAAAAAAACAAACTCGCCACCTGCAATTACGTTACCTTTAAATTCATGATAACAAGGTTCATTGGAACAACAGTCCATTGGTACTATATTATATGGTACATCATACACGATGTCACGTGGATGTTGCTCAATAGTAATAATGCAAATCAAGAGAAGAAATACATATACAGAAAATATTACCTAGGATTCATGAGGTTCAATATAGAACATGAGGCCTTAAACCATGTCGTAGAATTGAAAATATAAAGTGAAAATAGAAGTACTTGGAACTCAATAGTAGGACCACTTCAGCAATGTAACCAGGTACATGCATGTTCTGTTCATAGTAGTTAACAAACGCTGCCCGTAACAATCAATAAAGAGAGAGGGTTTAATAAAAAAGGAGAAACGCATTCCGGCAGGCATGGCCTGTCTTTCGTCAAACAAATGAATTCCCGATTAAAAGAACAGTAAGAAATAAAGAGGCTGAGATTTCATGGTGGGTTATTAGGTTGGTAGGAAAAAAAAAAAGACCCGCGAACTATCATACCACCCTAAAGGGAGAGGGGAATGACTGCTTGAAATGAAAGAGTGCCAAGTGTTTTGAAGGATGGAATCATTGATAATAAAATGACAGTTTGAAAATGTTTATACAAAGAATACCCCTGACAAAAAACGACAACAAGAAACAAACATGGGGGTGACCCCAAGGGCTTGACCTATCCAAGGAAGAAAAAAAAAAGAGAAACGAAACAGCTGAATTACATAGTGACGCATGGTTATAATTATAATGACACCTTCCAAAGAGCACCGAGATAAATAGATACATATGAACAGAAGCCTTTGACCCGCCCTTCAACCGCTTGGAAAGCGGGATTGGGGTAGCGTCCAGGAGGACATTAAACGCATTGGCAAATAATCGAACTGTGTTGTAGAAATGACACGCTGTACGAGGTCAATGCTTAACAATGCAAATCGAGAGTGGACATTACATATACAGAGAAGAGAACATAGGATTCATGTGGTTCAGTGAAACATCGGATTTTAAAATGCATATCACGATCATCGATCGTATCTTAGAGTTGAAAATAAGGAGAAAATAAGGGTACGTGTAATTCAATAAACGATTTTGGCGATGTACCCAGAGTCGTGCATGTTCAGTTCACAGAAGTTCGCGAGAGTTGCCCATAGCAACAACAACAACAGAAAAATAAGGAAAAAAAAATAGAAACCAGCAACAAAAACTCCCGATTTAAAAACCGAGAGAATCAAAATGGCGAAATGGCTGGAAGAATCAGAATGACTGGTGACACATGACACCTTCAAAAAGGACATCAAGATAAACTGATAAATACTATTATGAACAGGTGCCTTGTCTGCACTTCAAAAGCTTTGAAAGGAGGTGGGAGTAGCGTCCGGAAGAACGTTTAAAACACATCACACACATTACATAGGCAAATAATCAGACAATGTTTAGAAGCGACATGCCGTACGCACTCAATGCTTAACAATTCAAATCAAATGTAGGCATTTCATAAACAGAGAAAACCTAGAATTCATTGTGGTTCAATAAAACATCTGGTCATTTAAATGAAGATCGTATAAGTTTATGCATTGAATAATATAAGTTTATGCATTGAATAATTTTCAAGGTATAAAGAAAAAGTGTAATTTTTAAGGTGTTGACCTTGTCCTTTGACCCTGAATATTGAACCATGACCCCTAAATTCCCTAGCTAATCCCTGCCAGTCAATACATGCATATGTACCAAGTTCCATGCAGATACATTGAGCCATTTGCGAGAAAAGTGAAATCGTAACATTTTCACCTGACCTTTGACCTTTTGACATTTACTTTATGACATGAAACTCTCTCTGGAGAATCATTGCGCAGTAGTACATGTCTACACAAAGTTTCAAGAGAATACCTTTGGGCATTGCATAAATATGGGGAAAATAACAACATTTTTAGCATTTTACCTAGACCTTTTGAACTTTGACCTCTTTCCAATTTCACTTAAAAATTACTCAACTAATTGCCCCATCATACTTTATCCTTGGGCCAAGTTTGGTGAAAGTTGCTTCATCCAATTTTGAGTTATCGCGTAAACAGTTACAATTTCATGATTTGACCTTGACCTTTGACCTTGGCCTTTAGCCGATTTCACCCTAAATCTAATCAAGTAATTACCCTATCATACTTTTTACTTGGACCAAGTTTGGTAAAATTCCACTTAATATCACTCAAGTTATCGCGTATAAACGAATGCGGACGGACGTACGGACGGACGGACGGACAACCCGAAAACATAATGCCTCCGGCACTACTTCGTGGCGGAGGCATAAAAAAACCTGCAAGACATTATTGCATCATCACTGTGCAAAAAAAAAAAAAAAAAAAAAAAAAAAAAAACATTTTGAAACATGTAACGTCCAAAACTCCCATAAATTTAGTTTCAAGTTCACAATTCATCATGTTTTGTGAAATGCTACTCTATTCACTCAAGTCAGATTGATGAACATTTTTTTAGGCACAGGTGTTCTGATATGTGCTTACCTCACTCTGATATGAGAACAAGTTTCTAGATGTGTGCCTTTGAGTAACATGTTTGCTGTCACATGTAATTTTGTACAAAAGTGTTGGTGTTTTTTTTTCTTCCACACACAAGTGACAGACATTATTCTTTGCTCTGTTCCTCATACATGTATAGATTTGTACAGAAATTTATGTGAATTGCAGAAGTCAATTCAATGGGATGTAATGAATGATCAACAATAGTGACAAATTTATGGTTAATCAGCAGAATCAAAGAAGTAAGCAGGCAACTATATTACATTTCAAGTTCGTTCAATACTGGACAGAAGTTGAGCCAACTGCCAAGAAAGGAAGCAGTCCAGGAAGTTCATGTTCTTTTGTCTCTCATAGAGTAAGTTGATATTTTCTGGCTGATACTGGTATCAGGAATTCCAAGTTACATCAGAATGAGAATTATATAATTTTGAGTTTGTGAGATCTAGTTTTGAGAGCTCATTGTTTATTAGATGAGCTAAAAGTGCTTGTTTTGCTGGTAAGCACGTGAAGTTTTCAACAAAGTTTCATTTAGTTTGTACAGATCCAAAATTAAACAGTCAGATATTCTGCACAGATCTCTCAATTAGGAAGCTTATGCTTCTTTTGTTCAAGAATCAAGATTCAAGATTCAAATTTATTTTCACTTCCATCAAATAAACAAAGAAATTATGTACAATGTATGTGCACAGGATATTTGCAATAATTGCAGAATGTGGTTTAAGAAAGCACATATGAAAATGAGTAACAGATTAAAAAAAAACAATTATATCTTTTTAAATATATACATAAAGCATGTAATACATGTTAAGTAAGGATGGGGATGAAAAATGGAGGGTCCCCCTACGAAGCAAAGCTTGTACGATGAGGGACCCTCAGAAAATACACAAATCAGCGATATAAAACAAAAACGAAGCAACTGAGATGAAATCAAAATACAGTAATTGGGAAGGGGAAAAAAGAAACAAAAAAAACAACAACAACACTACAGCACGTGCCATCGTGGACGCGCAAACAAACTGGATTCCATGATGTAAGAGTAATGATGAAATACAACCTGGATTGAATATAATGAAAAAAAAATTACCGGTAAGAGTGCAGGAGAAGGAGAGAATAGACACATTGGTACATACAGAACAATAACAGAAACATCTAAGGAGGACTTGTGTCTAACAAATTATTATCATTATCTGATTAAAATAACAATGAATACACAATTGTTTGATGTTCAAAGAAATGATGACTTGACTGACATGATAAAACGATCCTAACTCGGTTGCATGTTGTAACATTTCAATAAAAACAATTTTAATTTATTCTTGAAGGAGTTCAAAGTTTGAGCTGTTTTAAAATTGTTATGAAGTGAATTCCAATACTTGGGTCCATCGTAGAGGAATGTATTCTGAGCCAGCAAAGTTTTCAAAATGGCCGAAGGAAATCATTCGATCGCCATGTTGGATAATTGTGAACGGATTGATTTCTTCGAAACATTGTTTCAAAACTTTTACATTGTTACATAAATTGTCCTAAATTAAACAGATACAAATCTTTTATTTTCAATATTTTATGCTCAAAATAAGCTGGTCAGTATGGGACAAAAATGAAAGATGACAAATAATACGGAGTGATTTCTTTTGTAATAACAGTAATTCATCTAAAAGTGTTTTATATGTATTTCCTCACTCGAGAATACCTTAATTTAGATATGGCAATATTAGGAATGAATGTAATGTAAGCAGGGACGATAAAGGAAAACAAAATTTAAGCCTATCAATTATACCAATGTTAAGTGAAATTATTTTAGATATACTGTCAATATGAAATTTCTATGAAAGCTTAATGTCGACATGGGAAACATTCTCGCGGGGAGTACCATAAAAAACAATATCAACAGGTAATGCCTCAGTAGAATTGCTAAAAAAAACATATTTTGTTGTTGTTGTTTTGTTTTGTTTTTTTGAAGATTAAGAGACAACTTATTTGCTTTTATCCATTGGGCAACAATTTCTGATTCTTTTTTTTTTTGTATTTACAAGGGTAAGAGGATTACTGTGCGAAAAAAAAATAAATTTTAGTCATCTACAAAGAGAATAAAAGAAATAACATCTGATGATCTACAAAAATCATTTATGTAAACAATAAACAAGAGTAGACCTAATACACTTCCCTGCGAATTGTAACCATTAAAAAAAAAAATATTTCTGCCTGTTCTGTTCATGAGGTAGCTCCTAAACCACTCCGAGGCCTTCCCTTGCACTCCATAATGATGTAATTTATTGAAAGTAAAATATCATGATTAATGGTGTCGAAGGCCTTGGAGACGTCCAGGAACAGATGAGAAGAGATGAGAAGATTTCTCGATAGCATGTGTCACTTTTTCTATAAAACTCAATGATGCATGTGTAGTGCTATGTTTCTCCCTAAATCCAAACTGAAAATTTGAAAATATATTATTGGATTTAAAGAAATCAATAGTTCTTCTACGATCATTTTTTTTTTCAAGAATTTTTGACAATACACTTAAAGAAATTTGTCGGAAATTATTTACATCTAATTTGTCATCTTTTTGAACAAAGCGATGACTTTTGCTATTTCAATACTTTCGGGGACGATGCCGTTAAAAAGGGATGAATTTAATATATGAGCTATAAAGGATCTGCAGTTGACGATTTTACCCACTTTAAAAGAAAATTGCTGATGTAAGCGTGTCCATCCCCCCCCCCTTTTTTTTTGAACTAAAATCAGAAACAATATTGATTATCTCCTGATTGTATGTTGGACTAATAAATAATGAACTAGAATATGGTGGACCTAAAAATAAAGATTTTTTTTTTTGTGGAGGGAGGAATACTTGCCAGATTTTCCCCAATTGAAGAAAAAATCATTATTCAAAATATTACAAATTTGATGAGGATCTTCAAAAATTTCATCATCAGATCTAATTTTTGTAATACTTGATTTGACATTTGAGATATTCATGGCTTCCTTTAACACTTTCCATGAAATTTGCGTATCATGTCTGTAAAATTGTAACTGATTAGTATAATAAGTTTTCTTTTCTATTCGTACCATTTTCATCGAAATATTTTTATAACTAGTATATGTCAGTTTTGATTGCTCAGTACGTTTCATTTTAAATCCATGATATGAATTATTCTTTCTGTTAATTGAACGCAAGAGCGATTTAGAAATCCATGGTAGCCTAGGTTTTTGTTTGTTTGTTTGTTTTTTGTTTTTTGGTAGTTAGCTGATTTTTCTCTGCGTTTTGGTATACAATTGTCCAAATTTTGAAAAAATCTTCATAAAATATTCAACGGACAAATTAACAACATTTGTATCAAAAATACTGGACCAGTCTGCAGTGTCTAAACTAGCACCTAGCCTGGCTATATTTTCATGTGTGATTCTTCGGTTAAATAAGTGGTTGTATTCATTATTAACTGTCTCATTTTAAGAAAAACCAGTCGAGGTGGGAAAATTATCCGTGATATCTGAGAGTACTACAAAAGAATCAGGAGGAGGAAGAATATAAAAATATATACATATTATCAATAAGGGAGGCGAATTCATTAACTTTACGTGTGGGTTTAGATATCTAGGGTAAGAAAGAAGGAGGTAGAAATATTTCCAAAAAATCTTGTGACATGTTATTCTGTTTTGATAATTCTATATTGAAATCACCCATTATAAAACAATTTTTATTGATAAAAAGTGGGTTTTTAACCAAATCTGAAAGATGATTTAAAAATGATTTAATAATCGCGCTTGGTAGTCTATATACTACACCTGTGATTATAATTATTTTTACTGCCAGGGACTGTGATTTCAATAAAAAGACACTCAAAAGAATTAGTCATGCTGTTAAACCGCATCACGAACTACATAATCATAATTTTGTGAAACATATATGGCAACACCCCACCTACCCTATTTTGTCTGTTATTAACCACAAGATCATACCCGTCAAGAGCGAATGGAAGACTTGAACCATGAGAAAGCCAGGTTTCGGTTAGACAGACTGCCGAGATATTTTGCATAATTAGCTATTTAGGCGTAACCGCAATTCTTCAAAATGTTTATTAATGCTCGTAATATTAAAATCTATAAGAGAAAAAGTAGTATTATCATACTCCTTGACAACATTATTGAATTGGTTTTGAGTAAGATATTCAGAAGAATATGGACTTTGCTATTGGTTCTCTATGTCAAAATCATAATCTAATTCTTGCGGCGATGAATTAAAACTGGCTGAAAACCAAGAAAATGTCATTTTGATTGCTATCTGATTCGTTTTGTACAAAAGAAGCTCCTACCAAATAAAAAAAGTCATCATCATAATATTTTGAATTGAATGCTGTGTCTATTGAATTGCGTATTAAAGAGTGAGCGTGATGTCCGTTGCTTGAGTCCACGAAGGCACCTGTAGACGGCAATAGACGGCAATAGAGAATTTGACAGTGGAGATTGTTGCAATATTCCAGTTACACGTTATATCGTTGTCTCTTGACATAACGTTATCTACAAAAGGAAATAGGGTCGTCCTATACATAACATTGATGCGATCTTGATTAGCACAAACACACACACACAAAAAAAAAGTTTGTCATAAGCATACAAATACAGAAAGAGTATGTTAAATCAAAACTCGGCAAATTATTCTTTATCCATGCAGTGGACGGAATATATAAAATAACATCACCTATCCGTATCATATTACGACAAAGCATAGATTCGAACCAGAAGGAAAATTAACATAAAAGGGGAAGAAATATTTACGGATATCCCCTACAACTGAGAAGGAACAGGCTATTCGTACTATCTATGAGTATGTAACAATGTCGTGAATTGCAGCACACTTTTAAGTGACTGATGGAAGAAGCTTTTAAACTAAATTTAAACAAAGTCTCAGTATGATATGTCCTAATCGGTGACAAAAACAAAAGGTAACATCAGTTATATTATGAAACCTATCTATTTCTTTGTATCGAAGGTGGAAACACGTGCATCTCATGGGTACAAATAGATGACATGTTTTGTAAAGATGCTTATGTTCAGAAAAACAACAAACAAAAGCAACAACGTTGAAAGGAAAACCCAAAGGATGACCAATGAGGCCTCACGAGAAAAATATACAGTAGCAAAATCCGCATTGCATCAGAATGATCTCTTTTGGGCTACCGTGTTGAACTGGCACGTGCACACATAAACAGGGTATTAACACAGTCAAGAAGAGGTTAATGCAATAATATACAAATGATGCACAGGATAGAGTGCGTTAGTGGAGGCGTATAGTGCACTCGAGGGTATTTACAATTGTGAAATATGCACGAGGCGAGGCCGAGTGCATGTTTCACAATTCGAAAAATTCGAAAACATTTCGAATTCGAAAACAATTCGAAAACTAACAGCATTTTCCAGCGTTTTTCACGTACCTTTGTGGGTCAAGACGTCCGAAGATGTTCGTCCCAAGCATTTACGCACGTCGCACTCGGAAATCCCGCACATACAGTATTTATAAGTATGATGGAGGGTTGGGTTTCCGGACACTTAAGTTCCCGCATGAAAACTTACTTATTTTACATAGAATATGCACCCTTTACCTTAAAGACTTGATATAGACTCCTCATATAGGCCTACTAGACAACATACTCTGAAAACGGCGTGAGAATTAATCTGCTAAATCGTTGGATTTGCCCTTCAAAGTGACTCCATGTACGCGTCCGGTCCCACAACGCTTGGTCTACTGTACTGTACAAAGTGTACGTATAAGAGTACTAGTATACGTACGCCACACATGTTATGCACAAGGGAAGAAAGGCCGGCCGGCCGGCAGCCCGAACTAGAAGTGTTTACAGGATTGACAGCGCGTACTGTATGTATGCATGCAATTCAAAGGAGCCGCCGCGCGCACAGACGATCGGCAATAGGATTTAACCACGGTGGATTTAACACGCAGTGCGATGGGACTAGAATAACCAAAGCACACGTGACTCATTCCAGCGCTTCCTATTGGCTACATTCTTGAACCCATTTTATAATGTGCATTACCTTTACATCAGAAAACTGTTATTAATGAAATATTGTATGCTTCAGATCAAGGGAGTAGAAAACATACTAGAGGGAGAAAGATCTGAAGAGAATATTGGTGGTAAATAGCAAATGAATTACATTGATGGTGTCGTCCCTATAGCCTAAACGGGAAAGGATCCACAAACAACAAAGCATCTTACAACCCGGGAATATTATAATAATGCTTTGGACTGTCGTAATCTGCCCACATTAATGGCAGGTAGATCGAGTAAATCCCGAGAGTCGTAACAGCGTGTTTTACACATGGATTTTGGTATAAACATAGATTTGGTTGCAATGGATCATAACCCAGTGCAGGCTATAATCATAATAAAGTGACCAACTGACAACCATCATGCCCGCCGGGTACAAATCCCAAACAGCTAATACAGCCTAAGGGAACCCTTGCCCGAGGAAGCCATTCGGAGGGAACCAGCGATGGCCTTGTTCACAAGGAACATCTATGAATAGGTCGTTTTTATCATTCATTACAATGAATACCGATGCCTCCTCTTCCGCAGCTGCAGAGCAAAAGATCATCCCACCCCTATGCCCCAACAAGACCCACACGCAGGGACCGCCAACCGCCTCAAGACAGGGCAAGTACACAGTTTCCAAGGGCAACTCTAACAAACAAGACACGCTCAAAATTCGAACATTTACACCTATTGTCTGATTATAATACACTGAGGAGCCGGTCCACTGCGTGAGTGGAGATGAATATAGTGCCCGACTGATACTATGTTCAGTTCAAATGGCACCCGTTTGCAGATGCCATCCTGAACAGAAAGAACAAACTGTATAAAATTCACCCTGAGTAACAATACAACCTGCATATTAATATGCTCAACCGTGTTGCATTAATGAATAATGAAATGCAGCTTTCGTACGCCGACTGCTAACAGTTTGAATAACAAAGGAGCATACCTCGATTTTCAAAACATCAGCTGTTGGAGTTCTGAATTGGGATGCCAATAAGCCAGTTCGGGGTTCCATTTTGAGCATGAGCAGAAAAATAGGTCATCTGTACCAGCAGAGCGTGTTGGTTTTTAAATTCACTGAGATAAGCATCTGTGATGTAATGATTACTCAAGTGATCCTTATAAGTGGTGCTTGCCAGAACATCCACCTGACAGCAAAAGCGGTATCTGATAATATCAATAGAAAGAGCTAGATAATACATTCAATGCAAAATAATGAAATGGATGCTTTCAAAATGTCAATGGAAGGATCATTCTGGTCACCTGGGCCCCGTTGCTACAAACTTTGCGTTTACACGCAACTTGCAACTGATTGTCACTGGCCAATCAAAATCATTGTTGCATGCATGTCTTCTTAATAGGGCAGACCCTGAGCCAATCAGAATTGTTGTTTCAAAATGAGCAATTATTTTCAATTGATTGCAACTTTCTTGCAACGGGGCCCTGGTCTACGCACAGTGGCGTACCGTGGGCCAAGACATGGGGGGGGGGGGGGACACCTCGTGGAAAAGTAATTTTGAGGGGTACGTGTGTGTGTATGTGAGTGTGCGCTTGTGTGCGTGCGCTGTCAGTCTGCAAACTAAGACCCCGTTTACAGTGCGAACTGCAAACTAAGACCCCGTTTACAGCGCAAAAGGCCAAATGCGGGGCCAAAATGGTCCGCGCATTTGGCCACGCTCTGGAGGTGGTCTCGGCCGCGGCCGACGAGCTCGGCCTTTTCTCAGACCCCGTTTACAGTGCGGGGCTGGGCCGAGCCAATTTTAGATTGCGGGGCTCGGTCCCGCAATTGAGGCTGGGCCGAGCCGCGGCCGAACCCAGCCTCAATTGCGGGGCCGAGACCCGCAATTTTGTCCGTTTATACTGCCGGGCTCGGCCGCGCTTTTAATTCAAACCTTTCAATATTTTGTCGCAGTGGCGCTCTGCTTGTAAACAAAGGCAATTTGGTATAGTCTGGTTTTCAGATCCTTTGCCAACTGGATTCCGTGGCGACGAAGTCGCCGTTCGGGCAAAGGCCTTTGCCGAAGGAAAAAATCCTTTGCAGGACAAAACCATCTTAAACTATACTAGTTTTCGACGTTGAGGGGGTTAATATCCTGAGTAGCGAAATAGTACGGGCAGAGGGTTTGGAGGCCAGACTAAAATTGGCCGCGCATTTGGCCCAGTTTACGTTTACACTGAGGAAATGCCGGGCTCGGCCGCGGCCGAGACCACATCAAGAGCGTGGCCAAATGCGCGACCAATTTTGGCCCCGCAGACCCCGTTTACAGTGCGGGGCTGGGCCGAGCCGCGGCCGAGCCCAGCCTCAATTGCGGGGCCGAGCCCCGCAATTTTGTCCGTTTACACTGCCGGGCTCGGCCGCGCTTTTAATTCAAACCTTTCAATATTTTGTCGTAGTGGCGCTCTGCTTGTAAACAAACGCAATTTGGTATAGTCTGGTTTTCAGATCCTTTGCCAACTGGATTCCGTGGCGACGAAGTCGCCGTTCGGGCATAGGCCTTTGCCGAAGGAAAAATCCTTTGCAGGACAAAACCACCTTAAACTATACTAGTTTTTGACGTTGAGGAGGTTAATATCCCGAGTAGCGAAATAGTACGGGCAGAGGGTTTGGAAGCCAGACTAAAATTGGCCGCGCATTTGGCCCAGTTTACGTGTACACTGAGGTAATGCCGGGCTCGGCCGCGGCCTAGACCATCTCCAGCGCGTGGCCAAATGCGCGGCCAATGTTGGCCCCGCAGACCCCGTTTACAGTGCGGGGCTGGGCCGAGCCGCGGCCGAGCCCAGCCTCAATTGCGGGGCCGAGCCCCGCAATTTTGTCCGTTTACACTGCCGGGCTCGGCCGCGCTTTTAATTCAAACCTTTCAATATTTTGTCGTAGTGGCGACCTGCTTGTAAACAAACACAATTTGGTATTGTCTGGTTTTCAGACCCATTGCCAAATAAAATTCCGTGGCGACGAAGCCGCCGTTCGGGCAAAGGCCTTTGCCGAAGGAAAAAAAAAAATCCTTTGAAGGACAAAACCACCTTAAATTATACTAGTTTTCGACGTTGAGGGGGTTAATATCCTGAATAGCGAAATAGTACGGTGCGCCCCCCTTAATTTACAATTGAAAAAATATAGCTACAAAACGGCTGTTTTGGGACTGTAATTCAATTCAATTCAATTCAATTCAATTCAATTCAATTCAATTTTATTTCCATTTCCATTGAATAAACAGAAAAAATATATACAATACATTTACAGAACAAATTTATAACAATTTCAAAGAAAAACGTACAAGTGGTCATGAGTAACAACAGAATTTCGTTTCTAAGGTATATACCTAATGAGACCAAAGATTAGAATGGAAATGGAGGGTCCCACTTAAAAAGCAAAGCTTGTAGGGTATGGGACCCTCTAAAAATACGTACACAAAGTCAAAGAAACCAACGTCAACTGACATGAAATTAACTTGGGAAGGGGGAAAAAAAGAAGAACAAAAAAAAGAACAAAAAAAAAGGGGGAAATGAGACTATGGTACAACACGCGCCATCGTGGACACAAGCATACTGTACTTCATTATGAAAATGCAATAACAAAACAATACAACGTTCCCTGGTTTGAAATTGCGATTGATTGGGTGCATATGCCGGTATGAATGCATAGGAACGGATATAAAAAAAGAGAAAGAGAATAGACTCACTGTGTTATGGATACAGGTACATTGTATTGTTATTTCTGGGCACTTGATTGTTCCGCGGAGGAATATGTAAATAAAGAGTTCGACAAGATGACCGAGATCGACCAAACACCTTGTTTGAGAGTCTGGGTATTTTTGGTGGTTATGATGGTTCGTTAGGCCAAGTTAACCTTCCGTAACAAATTGGGGGCACGTCACAGGAGTTCGGCAGGGTTTCTGCGGACTTAGGTGATTTGGTCGGGCTTGATATGATCCCAGGAGTGTTTTTTCGTTCTCGCTTGGCCGATGAATTTCGGTGAGTAGCGTGTGTAGCACTCTATGCTATGTCGTGGACATGGGCGATCGCGATACAGTTTACGTCGCGTCGCGCAACTACGTACAGTACTGTATGTAGTTTGCATCGTGATTGTTACAGTTTACTGTATGTGCAGGTGTTACGATTTCAGAAAGCATGATGCGTTTATGGCGTAGTGTGTGTGTGGACGCGGAGTGATATGTTAAACATTTTGATGTAAATCGGTCGTCTTTCTGTGTCTGCGTGAGGGAAGCACACGTTCGTAACTTCTTTCGGGATCGAAAGGGTTAATTTGGCACGTGCGTAGTGTTGAGGATGGTTTAGTCCAGTTATACGCTGTGCGTGCGTAGTGTTTGCGTGGAAACGTTGGTCAAACGTTGGTCGTTGGTCCCGTACGTGGTGGTTCGTGTGTGGTTCAGCATACGGGTTATTCTACGGCGGTTCGTATGTGGTTAAGCATACGGGTTATTCCACGGTGGTTTGTATGTGGTTTAGCATACAGGTGATTTCACGGTGGTTCGTGTGTGGTTTAGCACACAGGTAATGCCATTGTTGTTCGTGTGTGGTTGAGCACACGGGTTATTTTAAGTCGGTTCGTATGTGGTGTAGCATACGGGTTATTCCCAGTCGGGTCGTGTGTGGTATAGCATACGGGTTATTGTTTATAGTGCGACTGGTTTTCTTCAGTTGAAAAGAGTTTTTCAGCTGGCTGGCTGGTGATAGTCAGGTTTTCTTGTTGCACTATTAACTGTACATTATTGGTGCATAATGGAGAAAGATCAAGAGTTTTCCATTGAGAAGTTTGTGGATTCACCCACAGTTGAGGAGTTGCTAACCTTGAAAAAGGTTGATTTGTTGCGTGTTGCAGAAAACTACAAGGTTCCTGCTGTGAAGAGTACAATGAAAAAGTCAGAGATTACACAGCACACAATCAAATTTCTTGTAGATGAAGAAGTATTTCCCCTCCAGGCATTGCGTAGCATATCAGGTAGTCCCCCTGGTGATGTGCAAGGGAGTGTAGAAGTACGTCTGAAAGAGCTTGAACTTGAGAAAGCGAGAATTGAGTTAGAGAGAGAGAGGGTTTCTCTAGAAAGGGCTCGTCAAGTCGGTGAGAGAGAGTATGGTGTAAGCGTCAGTGGTGGGCATTTTGATATCGCCAAAAATGTCAGAATGGTCCCTGAGTTCGATGAAGGAGATGTGGATAGATATTTCCTGCACTTCGAACAAGTGGCGGATAGCATGGAATGGCCGAAAGAAAAATGGCCTCATCTCTTGCAGACTAAGTTAAAGGGAAAGGCATGTGATGCTTATGCTTCACTGTCGCGCGAAGAAGCTCAGGATTACGCAATAGTAAAAAAGGCAATCATGAACGCGTACGCCTTGTTTCCTGAAGCGTACAGACAGAAATTCAGGAATAGTAGAAAACTAGAGTCACAGTCATTCAGAGAATTTGCAAAAGTGAAGGAAATTGCCTTCACTCGTTGGCTGCAATCAGTAGGCGTGGCTACTGTTGAAGATTTGCGGGAACTTGTGCTATTAGAGGAGTTTAAGAGTTCACTACCTCAAGAGGTGCGTACACATATTGAGGAACAAAAGGTGAAAACTTTGTCAGTAGCTAGTACAATGGCTGATGAGTATACTCTGTCCCGTAGTCATGGAAACAGGTATGTAGGAAGCAAATATGCAGCTCCAAGTCGTCAAAGTGTTGGCAAGACAAATTCTAGCAGTAAGACAGATGTGAAGGTTGGTCTAGTGGTAGAAAATGAGACTGACAAGAAGGGTAGGAACACTGAGAAGCCCATTGTGTGTTTCCATTGTAGGCAACCAGGGCATGTGAAGTCTACTTGTCCCGTTCTGAACAAGAAAAAACAGGAAAAAGACAAAGAAAAGAAGTCTCATCCAAATGGATTGGTGAGTCGTTCGGTTGAATCGACAGGTGATTGGTGTGAACAAGTTCAGAGTGTGATTAAGTCAGCTGATCAAGACAAGATTAAGTCTCAGTATGAACCATTCACTTCTGTAGGCTATGTGTCATTGATAGGGTGTGATGAAGCTAGAAAGGTTACCATCCTGCGAGATACTGGTGCATCCCAGTCATTGATTCTTGACAGTGTTTTACCTTTTGGGCAAACGTCGTCCACAGGCACAAGTGTACTGTTACAAGGAGTAGAAGGAGGTTACGTTGAGGCCCCTCTTCACACAGTCGATTTGCAGTCAGGCCTAGTTTCAGGAAGGGTGAGCCTTGGTGTTAGGAAGTCACTTCCTATGGATGGTGTAGCATTGATATTAGGCAATGATCTTGCAGGAGACAAAGTGACTATTCCAGTGGTCAGTGCAGTCCCTTTGGATAAAGAAGGAAATGAGACAGCTGCATTGGTTCAGGAATTCCCTGAAGTTTTCCCAGCTTGTGTAGTCACACGTTCCATGTGTAGAAAATCAGAGGAGTCTGAAATGAAGGCTAGTCAAGGGGATATCGGTCTAGAAGGGAGTTTCGTCTGTCGGTTAGATGATGTAGAAGTAAGCAAACCCGCAGCATCAAAATCACATGAGATAGGGGATGAGTCTCAGCCTGTAGATGAAAATGAGATTGGGTTGAACAAGAGCTCTTTGATTGATGCACAGAAGAATGATCCACAGTTGGTAGCATTGTGTGATAGTGCTCTTGCTGAAGAAGAAGCACTGAGTGAAAGGACTTGCTACTATGTGAAAGGAGATGTGTTGATGAGGAAGTGGATGCCAGTTGACTCTTCTAGTGATGAAGAATGGCGAGAAGTTCACCAAATTGTCATTCCAAGAGTATTTCGTAAACATATCTTGAGTGTGTCGCATGAGTCAGCTCTTGGTGGTCATCTAGGAGTCAATAAGACGGTTGACAAGATTTTGAAACATTTCTTTTGGCCTGGCTTGAGACGGGATGTTTCAGATTTCTGTAGAACTTGCCATGTTTGTCAAGTGGTGGGGAAACCTAATCAGAAGATTCCTCCTGCTCCCCTAAAGCCCATACCAGCATTTGATGAGCCGTTTAGCACAGTTATCATAGACTGTGTTGGTCCTTTGCCAAAGACAAAGGCTGGACATGAGTACTTGCTCACTATGATGTGCGCTTCTACGAGATTTCCAGAAGCTGTGCCACTTCGGCGTATTACTGCACAGAACGTTAGCAAGGCGTTAGTGAAGTTCTTCACAACGGTTGGCTTGCCAAAGGTGGTGCAATCAGACCAGGGTTCCAACTTCACTTCAAAGATATTTCAGCAAGTGATGCGTGAGTTGGGTATCAAATGTGTTACCTCGAGTGCCTATCATCCACAGAGTCAAGGCGCTCTGGAGCGTTTTCATCAGACGCTGAAGAACATGATGAGAACATACTGCTTTGAGGTCGAGAAGGACTGGGATGAAGGCTTGCCGTTGTTGCTTTTCTCGGTGCGAGAGTCTGTGCAAGAGTCCTTAGGATTTAGTCCCTTTGAGTTAGTGTTTGGACACGAGGTTCGTGGTCCATTGAAGGTCTTGAGAGAGAAGCTGTTGGGTGAGGATGAGTCACCTGGTTTGTTGAATTATGTGACCACGTTCCGTGGTAGGCTGACTCGTGCACGTGAATTTGCAGCTGGACATTTGAGAAACAGTCAAAAGAACATGAAGCAGTTGTTTGATAAGAGGTCCAGGGAAAGAATGTTCAGTCCCGGTGAAAAGGTATTGATACTGTTGCCCATTCCTGGTAACCCTCTGTGTGCTCGCTTCTCTGGTCCCTATGTCGTGGAGGAGAGATTGAGTGATGTGAATTACATCATTCAGACGCCAGACAGGAAGAAAAAGAAACGGTTGTGTCACATCAACATGTTGAAGAAGTATGTTGAGAGAAGTGCAGGTGAAAGTGCGAAGCCAGTCATGTATGTGGTAGGAGCAGTCCAAGATGTCCCTGTTCCCAAGACGAGGAAGGAGCTGATGAGATTCATCGGCATGGCCGGATACTACCGTCGCTTCTGCCATAACTTCTCGGATGTTGTGGCACCCTTGACTGATCTCCTGCGGAAGAACGTGAAGTTCCAGTGGTCAGCCGCATGCCAGTCTGCGTTTGACCAAGTGAAGGCAATCCTGTCGAGTGGTCCTGTATTGGCAGCGCCGGACTTCAAGAAAGGCTTCAGCCTAGCTGTCGATGCAAGCGATGTCGGAGCAGGCGCCGTGCTGATGCAAGCTGATGACGATGGAGTGGACAGACCGGTCTGCTACTTCTCAAAGAAGTTCAACGCGCACCAGCGGAAGTATTCTACCGTTGAGAAGGAGACCCTAGCGTTAATTCTTTCGCTCAGCCACTTTGATGTCTACGTGGGCAGCACAACTCAACCCGTTGTTGTGTGGACTGATCACAACCCACTGACATTCGTCAACAGAATAAGAAACAAAAACCAGAGACTGCTGCGATGGAGTTTAATCCTACAGGAGTATAACCTTGACATTAAGCACATTCGCGGAAAGGAAAACATTGTGGCAGACGCCCTTTCTCGTGCTTAATTGAGACATCTCAATATTTTGTCTTGTTGCCAGATGCAACATTTGTGCAAATGTATTTTATGTTTGCAACACTTTAAACAGGTGTAATTTGTTTTGCAAGTACACAGGACAGTGTGTGTACATCATGTATATGTACGAGTGGTACATGTATGCATTTTGCATACACTATAATTGTGATGCCAACAGCATGAATGGCACTTTGAATGTGTAAATAACAACATGGAAGTATCTTCAGACATGTTTGTGTTAATAAGGAAACACAGCAAGCTATAATTGTGCTTGAGTCACTCAACAAAAGAATACACTATGAAGGCTGTTTTAAGTTATGCTAGCCATCAACAGTTGTCAAGAATGTGAGTTGTTGGTAAATTGATTTCAAACAGGTAGTGTCGCTGTTTGTATAGAGAATGTGGTGTATCGAGTAATGTAGGTACAGTTCAGGTACTTGAAGTTTCATACTTGTACATGTACAGGTATTGGTTAAATTTGTTGTGGCATACACCCTAAGTTTATTGGATGTTGCTTTTTGGATTTAATTAGCATGTATACTGTATTAGGTACAGAAATTATATAGTTATACATGTACAAAGCTTTTGCTCATTATTATACCTCAATCATTGCCTTGGCAAAGGTATTCAGTACTTCACAGTTGATCCAACATACCAACAGGCATGTATTTAAGCGAACTGTGTTATACCAGGATGTATACAGGCAGGTATACACTCACTTATTAAGTTTAGGTGTACACACAGGTTGTCATCAAGTACAGTGTATATCTCATTCAGGTTCATTTGATGTTTTGTCAGGCAGGTCATACTCTTGGTGTTTTGTATGTTGACAGGAAAGTTTTCAGACACATAAGTAGGATATATGACATTTGTTGGTGTTTAAACGTTTCAATAGATGCTGACACAACGTGTACAGGTATATGTAAGTCGCATATCATGGAATATGATGTTTTGGTTGTAGGTAATATGATGTATATGATTACAACAGTTGGATTTTATGCAGTTGCTTGTGGAAGAGATGACGTGTTTTATAATCGTTGTACACAGGTTAATCATTTAATAATGACAGTGTAAAAATTGACATGTTGCATGTGTGTTCTAACGAGGAAACCACATGATTTTGGTACAAGTGTATTGTTTGTGCTGTATGCATGACATGATTGCATAAAGGTTAAGGTGTTGAGAAAGTTAACATTGCAGTATTCAGTGTTGCACAACTACATGCAATTCCAGTATGCTGTAACTCACAAGCAGCAGTATAACTCACGAGAGTGTTAGTTTGGTACACGTTGAATGGTACTAAAGTCATACATGTTTTATCACAGGTTGTGATAATGATATACTAGTAGCCATAGCATACTTCGTTTATGTGTTCTTATAATGATGCAACCATGGTAAATTCATGGAGTTATAAGTGTGAATTGGAAGAGGAATGTACAATGCTGTTCCAAAATATTGTGCCAACGTACATAGAGTCCATTTGTGTTAAAACGTTAAATGCACTCTTTTAGGGGGGAAGTGTTATGGATACAGGTACATTGTATTGTTATTTCTGGGCACTTGATTGTTCCGCGGAGGAATATGTAAATAAAGAGTTCGACAAGATGACCGAGATCGACCAAACACCTTGTTTGAGAGTCTGGGTATTTTTGGTGGTTATGATGGTTCGTTAGGCCAAGTTAACCTTCCGTAACAAATGTTACTGGTACAATAAAAGAAATATCTGAGGTAAACTTATGTTAGACAGATTGTTTTCCTTAAAAGATGATTTCTGTGTGATAACTTAATACTTGTAAAAACAAACAAACAAACAAACGACTTGATTGAGAGAATGAAACCGAACCTAATTTGGTTGTATATCATAAGATTTCAACAGAAAAAAATTTAATTTGTTTTTAAAAGAATTCAAAGTTTGTGCTGTTATTATGTCGTAGGGAAGTGAGTTCCAATACTTAGGCCCCTCGTAGATGAAGGTTTGCTGAGCCAGCAAGGTCCTAAAAAATGGTAAATGAAATTCGTTCGATTGCCTTGTAGGATAATTATGAACAGATTGATTTTTTGAAAACATTGATTCAAATATATATGGAAGATTATTTTTATTGTAATTATACATAAATTGTCCTAAATTAAACAAATATAAAATCTTTAATTTTAAATATTTTATTTTCAAAAAATAACGGATCAGTATGAGACAAATATGCAGTGTGACATATAATGCGCAGTGACTTCTTTTGTAGCAGAAGTAATTTATCCAAAAGAGTTTGATATGTATTTCCCCATAAAAGAATACCGTAATTTAAATAAGGCAATATGAGGAATGAATATAATGTAAGCAGGGACTACAAAGGAAGACAAAATTTAATCTTGTTGATTATACCGATGTTTCGAGAAATAATCTTACATATACTATCAACATGAAATTTCCATGAAAGCTTATTATCAACTGTTATTCCCAGAAATTTGATATAAGAAACATTTTCCAGCGGTGTGCCATCAAAAATAATATCAGCAGGTAGTGCCTCAATGGAGTTGCTGAAAAGCATATATTTTGTTTTTTGAAGATTGAGAGATAATTTATTAGCTTTTATCCATTGAGCAACTTTTTCTAATTCAAAATTTAATGTCTTTACTAGGGTAAAAGGATTATTATGCGAAAAAAACAAATTTGAATCATCCGCAAAGAGAATGAAAGAAAGAATATCTGATGATTTACAGAAATCATTTATATAAATAAGAAACAGAAGCGGACCTAATAAACTTCCCTGTGGGACCCCACATTTAACATTTAACATTTGTGAATTGCAACCATTTAAAGAGACATATTGCTTCCTGTTCAAGAGGTAGCTCCTGAACCACTCCAAGGCCTTCCCACGGACTCCGTAATGTTAATTAAGTAAAATATCATGATTAATGGTGTCGAAGGCCTTGGAGAAGTCCAGGAACAAACCTATGAGATGTGAGGATTTGTCGATAGCATGTGCTACTTTTTCTACAAAACTCAATAATGCATGTGAGGTGCTATGTTTTTCTCTAAAACCAAACTGAGTATTTGAGAGTATATTATTGAATTTCAAAAAAGTAAGAGTTCTTTTGTAAACAATTTTTTCAAGAATTTTGGACAGTGTACATAACAAAGAAATTGGTCTATAATTATTAACATCTAATTTGTCACCTTTTTTAAACAAAGGAATAACTTTTGCTATTTTCATACTTTCAGGAACAATACCATAAAAAAAGAGATAAATTGAATATATGAGATAAAGGATCCGAAATTGAAGATATTACCCCCTTCAGCAGAAAATTACTGATGTCATCGTGTCCAGCACTTTTTTTGGAACGAAAATCAGAAACAATATTGATTATCTCCTGACTATATGTTGGGCTAAAAAACATTGAGTTTAAATTTGGTGGACCTAAAAATTCAGAAAAATGTTTATTTGAAGATGGAATTTTGCTTGCAAGATTTTCCCCAATGGAAGAAAAATGATTATTTAGAATATTACAAATATAATGAGGATCTTCATGAATCTTATCATCTTATCATGAATGTCAAAGTAGAATGTCAAAGTAGCATAACAATTTAATTTATAGCTATGTAAACGGCAGTTTGGGGACTGTAAAATGTCACAACTTAAGATTTTCAAGCTCGCTCGCTCCGCTCGCTCGCATTTAATCGTTATGCCATTCTCCTGATGTTGCTGCCAGTAATTGCCAGCAGTTAAGGGGGGGGCGCACCGGGCGCAACTGCTGGCAATTACTGGCTTGTAAACAAACGCAATTTGGTATAGTCTGGTTTTCAGATCCTTTGCCAACTGGATTCCGTGGCGACGAAGTCGCCGTTCGGGCATAGGCCTTTGCCGAAGGAAAAATCCTTTGCAGGACAAAACCACCTTAAACTATACTAGTTTTTGACGTTGAGGAGGTTAATATCCCGAGTAGCGAAATAGTACGGGCAGAGGGTTTGGAAGCCAGACTAAAATTGGCCGCGCATTTGGCCCAGTTTACGTGTACACTGAGGTAATGCCGGGCTCGGCCGCGGCCTAGGGGGGGGGGGGGGGCGCACCGGGCGCAACTGCTGGCAATTACTGGCAGCAACATCAGGAGAATGGCATAACGATTAAATGTGAGCGAGCTTGAAAATTTTGACATTTTACAGTCCAAAAACTGCCGTTTGTAGCTATATTTTTTCCGCTTTGGAAATTAAGAGGGGGGCGCCCGGTGCCCCCCCCCCCCCCCGATCCGCCACTGGTAGTCAAGGGTGTCGGTTTATGTTCATGATTGGGGGAGGTATGACCAGCTAGGGGGTGTCGAAGTGACCAAGCGGGGGAAAAATCTGCACTTTAGAGCATCCCCTAATTATTTGTGTTTGTGTGTGTATGTGTTTTATATACATGGAAAAGTTAGGAAACAGCCCAGGTCAAGTTTTATTATTGGCAATGCAAGGCATTTTAATATAGACTACGTAGTATATAAAGCAACACTGCAAATTCAATGATCTAGCTCTTATATAACGAAGCGTAAGGTACAAAGGTGTACATTCTACATCACATTGCTCAACATTGCAACGACTCATTTTGAATTGAAAAGGTGTTTTATTCATCAATATCTATCGCGACCCGGAGGCTGAATTACAGACATTGTTAACAGATGGCCATGTATACATTAAAAATACTCGCAAAATACAGTGTAGCAATGAAAAAAAAACAACATACATAGAACAAAAATTGTCAATCTTATTCATCTTAACCATTGCACAATGAGATCAACCTATAATACAAAACATAAACAGATATTACAAATACAATATATCACAATTTTCAATGATTATCAAAAAATAAATTGAGTTTATGTTAATTATGTATGCCGGTCAGATTTTGTACTTATTAATACAGATGTTGTGCTGTTATACAGCTCACGTCGACCATACGATTATTTTTTTTGCCAGTGGTATTTGTCTTCTTCATACTTGTTAATGAGAATTTCTGAGCGCTATAATATTCCATACCTTCTTCGTCGCGATCGGCTAGGTTAGAATTGTACTGCACGCGCACGTGTACTCGCAAAATGTCAACATTACGATTTGACCCCGAAGTTACTCCAACCTAAACTACCCTCGTCTGAACACAACTAAACTATCAAAAATATGTAAAAACAACAACAACAATAAAAACATTAATTGCAGGTAAATTGAGTTAATTCCGAGATTTGGTTGCAATGGATCATAACCACGTGCAGGCTATAATCACAACAAAATGACCAACTGACAACCATCATGCCCGCCGGGTACAAATCCCAAACAGCTAATACAGCCTAAGGGAACCCTTGCCCGAGGAAGCCATTCGGAGGGAACCAGCGATGGCCTTGTTCACAAGGAACATCTATGAATAGGTCGTTTTTATCATTCATTGCAATAAATACCGATGCCTCCTCTTCCGCAGCTGCAGAGCAAAAGATCACCCCACCCCTATGCCCCAACAAGACCCACACGCAGGGACCGCCAACCGCCACAAGACAGGGCAAGTACACAGTTTCCAAGGGCAACTCTAACAAACAAAACACGCACAAAATCCGAACATTTACACCTATTGTCTGATTATAATACACTGAGGAGCCGGTCCACTGCGTGAGTGGAGATGAATATAGTGCCCGACTGATACTATGTTCAATTCAGATGGCACCCATTTGCAGATACCATCATGAACAGAAAGAACAAACTGTACAATTCACCCTAAGTAACAATGCAACCTGCATAATATGCTTTTTAAAGCGTGTTGCATTAATGATAATGAAACGTAGCTTGCGTACGCTGACTGCTAGCAGGTTGGGTCATTTGGGAGCATACCTTGATTTTCAGAACATCAGCTGTTGGAGTTCTGGATTGGGATGCCAATTGATCAGTAAAACATCTCGATCAAGAGAGAGGAAGGAAACGAAAACATTTTAAAGACTTATCATTATATCAAAAAATATATGTCTACAAAAAAAAAAATAGGATAAGGCATAAGTGCAGGATAATTCATTCAATTGCACCATATTCAAAAGATGAACAGAATACATATATTTCGTTAATAACATGTACAAATATTTGTCACAGCAGTCGAACAATTCCAAAATGCTACTTACTTTTCATCATATCAAATTCTGCATCTGTTATGTCATTTCTCAGTTTCCGTAACATTTCACGCTGGATTTCCTCCTCAGACATCTCCTCTTTGAATAACCACTCGCTGTCTGATCGGAAAACCCTGGAAGATCACTGCACATTCAATTTCCAACCCTGTAGGAATGGAAAACATAATAACAATTAACAAGGATTACGTGTGTATCATCCACAACGTCATCAGGATATATAGTGCATGCAGTAAAAATGGTACCTTTTTTTTCTCACATAATTTGTTAAATTTTACATATTTCAGTGGTGTCTGTTCACACAAATCTGACCCAGCATCGCAGAACCACTAAAAAGTCACCTGGATGGACATTGATTATAAGAGCAGATTCTAAAAGAGCATAGGCAGACTCTAAGCTTTTAAATTTAACATAACTTAATACATATGGACGTTCCTACCTAAATCAAAATAACAAAGTATAGAGTATAACACGAAAAGAGATTTTTTTTTTGAAGACAAAATTTGACGTTATTTATGACACCTATTATTCGTTGAAATAACGCAACATATGGAGTCAATGTGTAAGTTGCAAGTGAGTTTGTTGACATAAATCAAACCTAGAAATGTGATAGAAGAGACTTCTTTAATGATCGTGTCTTCCAGGAGGATATTTCTCGGTAACTTTTCAAGAAAATTAAGGAATAATGATAATAATAATAATAATAATAATAATAATAATAATAATATAATAATAATTGCGTTTGTATCGCAATTTATACTGGTGCTTCCAAGTGCACTGGTGCTATTCATACAAAAGACTAGAAAACAAAACAACATTAGCACAATGCAAAACCAAAATTAGTCACAAAAGAAGAAGAAGAAGAAAAAAAACAGTGAATGTGATACGGTATAATAATCAATAACTGACTGTGTGCGCCTCCAGAAAAAAAAAACATACTTTTTTTTGTAGGTTGATTGACAGTTTGTTCGCTCTTCTCCAGTGAAGTAATTTCGTTAATTCAATGTTTAAAGTATCAATTACATCAGGATCAGAATCAGATTAAAAAAAAATACGTTAGTGTCATCCGCAAACAATAAAAAGCAAATGATTCTTGATGAATTTGACATATCATTGAGATAAAAAAAAGCAACTAAAAGAGGATATAGCAAACTTCTTTGAAGAACACCACAGTTCACCTTTTGCATATCAATGTTTGACCGTTGATGAGTACAAATTGTTTTCGGTTGGTAAGGTAACTCCTGAACGGCTCCAAGGGTTTTCCTCGGATACCATAATCAATGTGATAAGTTATGAAGTAGTATGTTTAATTCAATTCAATTTAAAGTTTATTTCATTTTCCGACAAAACATAAGTTACACTTCTTTTGACAACAGAGAATAAGGTAAACAGAACATTATGTATTGAAAAGGATGTACAACAATTGAGGACCTTATAGTAATTATACATTGTTGTAAAAAAAGAAACAGAAGTGATCGAAATGAAGTACATGTATAACTTTGCTTAAAGTGTGAAAAATGGAGAGACCCACTAAAAAGACAGAGCTTGTAGAATGTGGGCCCCTCTGGAAAAATAACATCAATAGGAAGATTAATGATATTGAAGCATCATAAATACAAAAGGGAAAAAAAAAGAAAAAAGAAGAGGAAGAAGTCTGGAAGCCCACTGAGAATTAGATTCACAGATAAATTCATTTACCTTCGTAGACGCAAACAAACATAGAAAAAGACTAGACAACGAAACAACTACTGAAGAAAAGGCTGTACGGGACAAAACTGAATGGACAAGACTAACAAACAGAAGACAAAATAGCAAACGAAAATGCACAACAGAGACAGCGATCTTCGACAGAAGCATGTCAAGAGAAACAGATGATAGTTGTGGAGAAAAAAAAGAGATATTGTAACGCCTGAAAGGAGAAAAGCAAGGAAATGAAGGGACGTATGAACAGGAGCAAGACAGAAATTCAAGTCTTTGACGCTTTGGGCGATAGCGTAGATGGCAGCAGACATCCAAAAGAATACAAGTTATTCTTCAAAGAGGAGAAAAGGTGAGTAAGTCAGTATGTGAGAAAGAAGGCCAAATGGCTAGTTCAGTACTGTAGAGTCATACGATTGCAATAGAAAGGACTTCAGTCTCCTCTTAAAAGAATATATGGATGGGGCGTTTTTTATATCATGATTCAAAGTATTCCAATAATTTGGGCCTTTGTAAATAAGTGTATTTTTAGCAAGGATCGTGCGTAAAAGGGGTAAATGAAATTCATTGGAACGCCTAGTGGGATATTCATGAAATGATTGGTTTTTGAGGAACATAGAATCAAAAATAGATGGAAGCAAATTGTTGCAATAATTGTACATAAATTGGCCTAAATTATACAAAAACAGATCTTTAATTTTTAAGAGCTTGTTAGAGGCAAACAACGTGTTTGTATGAGAATGTACAGGGGAATGGCAGATAACGCGGAGGGCTTTCTTTTGCAAGAGGGACACTCTTTCAAGTAAATTCTGATGCGTATTGCCCCAAACTAAAACTCCATAATTCAAATGAGGCAATATTAACGACGAATATAACATAAGTAATATTTTTTGTGGAATATGAAATTTCATTCTATTTATAACACCTATATTACGCGATATTATGTTACAAATATTATCAACATGTGATTTCCAGGAAAGTTTATCGTCTACAGTGACCCCCAAGAATTTAATATTTGATACTCTTTGTAGATGAGAATCATCTAAAACTATATTTGTGTTTAAATTGTCAACAGTACTACTAAAAATCATATATTTCGTTTTTTTGAGCATTGAGTGATAACTTATTAGCTCTGACCCAGTTTGTCACTCTATTCAATTCAATATTGATTTTGTGAACGAGAAAATCAATATCGTTATGGGCGAAAAATACATTTGTATCATCTGCGAAATGAATAAAAGAGAGATCATCAGATACGCGACAAAAATCATTTATATAAATAATGAACAATAACGGCCCTAAAAGACTTCCCTGTGGGACGCCACATTTAACTTCTCTGATAACTGAATCATTATTTTTAATTGTAACAAATTGTTTTCTATCGACTAAATAACTCTTGAACCACTCCAAGGCCTTCCCACGTACTCCATAATGCCATAATTTGTAAAGTAAAATGTCATGATTGATGGTGTCGAAGGCCTTGGAGAAGTCCAAGAAAATACTAACTAAATGAGAATGATTATCAATGGCATGAACTACTCATCAACGAAATATAAAAGAGCATGCGAAGTACTATGTTTCTCACGAAAACCAAACTGAGAGTTTGTAAAAACTTCATGTACCTTCAAAAAATTGATCATTCTCTTATAAATAAGTTTTTCTAAAACCTTAGACAGTGAGGACAATAATGAAATTGGGCGATAATTGCTGATTACAAGTTTATCGCCTTTCTTAAATATTGGTATTACTTTAGCCAATTTCATTTTATCGGGAAACACACCGTTAAGGATTGACAAATTAAATATGTGAACAAGTGGATCAGCAATCGAGGAAATAACACCCTATGTGTCACATGTTGTTACCGATGGTATCAAAGCCTTGGAGAGGTCCAGGAAGACTCCAATAGTGTGATGAAATTTAGATATAGCTTTTGAAACCTTATCAAGGAAGGTAAGGATTACATGAGATGTGCTATGTTTTTGTCGGAAGCCAAATTTAGAATCAGAAATAATTTGTGAGTATCTAAAAACTTCAAAAGCCTGGTCAAAACAACCTTTTCCAATAACATCGAAACAATAGTTAGCAATGATATTGGTCTATGGTTAGAAACATCTTCCCTCCCCCTTTTTTGTGTGTACATGAATTACCTTGGAAACGTTCATAACCTCAAGGACAACACCATTACTCATGGATAAATTAAACACATGTATCGTGGGTCGACAAAACATGTGTAATTAATAATACTTTTTTAAAGAACATTATCAATACTGGAATGTCCAGCGCTTTTTTTTTTTTTTTTTTGATTTTCAAATTCTGAACTATATCTAATAATTCATGTCTGTGTAAAGGAACAAAAAAATGAATGAGGATTAGGGGCTTCTAAGTAATCTAAAATGTTCTGATTATTTCCTATTTGTAAAAAAAAAAAAAGATAATGATAAAAAATACTGTTAAGGAAACATCATCAACATCATCATATTCTATTGATGTAATATGGGACTTGTAATTATTCTTATTAATAGCCATATAAATAACTTTCCAAGTATTTTGAATATCACGTTTAAACAAAATATATCAGATTTATAAAACATTTCCGTTTTTCATACCGTAGTATTTGTGTGAGGACATTTTTATATGAAGTGTACTTGCAATGGGATTCCTGACTACGTTTGATTTTACCAGCATATAATATAATCTTTCGATTGATTGAACACAGAAGGACTTAGATACCCATGAAAGTCTAGCGAATCTTTTATAATTTCTAGATTTCTTTTTAACAACAGGAACATGCTTATCCATAAGCGAAATAAAAATACTCATAAACAAATCATAAGCTTCATTTGTATCTTCAGTATTATGTACAGAAGACAATTCACATTACTGAGATCATCTTGCAACCTCTCTACATTGGCGGGTGCCCCCTTCCGGAAAGTAAACACAGGGGCATTCGAAGGGGGATGTGAATGAAAATAGGGTAATGATCTGATAAATCTGAAGGAAAAATACCAGAAACGAGTAAAGGGTTAATATTACAAAATATATCATCAATAAGAGTTGCTGAGCGATTGGTTACTACAGGTGGTTTGTATAAAGGGTGAGAAAGATGTGGAGATCATGATATCAAGGAAGGATTGAGCAGTGTTCATAGTTTGAAACTTAGAAAAATCTATATCAAAATCTTCCATAATATAGCAATCTTTATTATTAAATATTAGATTATGTAATAGAAATTGCAAATAATCAAGACAATTTGGGGTATTTGAATTTGGAGGTGTATACATAATAATTGTATATTCTCAGCATAATGTATATAAGGGACCTTTATTTTAATACAAAGAGACTCAACGACATCATTTATACAACTTAAACCACTGTGAATAACGTAATCAAGGTTTTGTTTCACGTATAAACCAACACCTCCACCCATATACTATCGCGTTTGCTATTTTCTTTAGAATCATAACCTGGAAGAGATTATATGTGGAAGCAGAACTCCGAGTAATCCACGTTTTACTAAGACATATTATAGAAAAAGATAAATCATGAGTATTGTCAAAGAAACAACAAAGGTTATCAAAATTACCTCAAACTCATTAAAAAGAATCGTTAATTCCGGATAACGGTTTAAATTGATTCATTGTGCAAAATTTGGAATTTTGATATTATTCATTATTATCATTATTAACATTTACATCTGTTTCATAAATATCAAAATCAAAATCATAAACTACAGAATACTCTTCATTATTTGGGTCATATTGTGTGATACCGGGTCTAATGATGCATTTTTTTTTTTAATCGTCTTTATTTCATGAATTGAAAGCGATTTTTTTTTGTCTTTGTTTATTTGATCTGATTTGATTCATTGGTTTCTGCATCATCATTGTACATGCACATTCGTGTACATACATAAATATTTAAGTTGTTCACAGAATTTTTTTTTCTTCCTTGCCTTTGCACAATTTACAGCAAAACGTACAACAAACGAAGAGTTTGTTTGCAAAAACCGATGAGTCCATATTTGCCAAATGGAGATATTTGCGATTAAAGTTCAAGAAAAATAAAGAGAATGATAAGAAAATATTTGCTTCTTTTGACCATAACTTCAAAAATGTACCTTTATATGTAGTGACCAATATATCATTTAAAAGGTATTATTTTGTACTTTATGTCAGAGACCGATATTCAAAATCTTCAAAAATGGACTTATCGGTTTTTGCGAACAAACTCTTCACAGTATATTACATACAACAGTGAATAATACAGTGGGCCCACTGTATTATTCATTATTCTCACGCTGTAACCCGGGCTACAGCATAAGCGTGGCTTGATTTGCGTGCAGCCCCCGTACATACATTATTATAATACACGTCGGAAGGAGAATAGGAGGGAGGGAAGACTTGCATAGAGATAGGATAGTAGAAAGGAGAAAGGGAAATGAGAGGTCTGTCTGCTTTCACTAAAGGTTTATACAAAGTAAGTTCACATGTATCACTGATTAGCAAGGCATGATAAAATATTTTCTCACCGAGGTAAAGGTGAACAGTTAATACAGTTCATGAGCCATGTTCTGACGTATTTCTAGTCGGAGTAAAATTTTATGGCGCAGCAATTCGCGCCCCTTGATTTTACGTGAGGACTAAAAAAAAAATGAATAAATTTAAAAAAAAAAAACGTGAAATTGGTCAACCGAGTCAATCTTGAGTAGTTTACATTTTCTGAGAGGGCTATCCTTCTTCTACATTATTAGATAGTTTGGGATCATAAAATGAATGGGAAAGAGTGTTTTCAGCGGTTTTTCTACAACCCTTTTTTTGGAGAAGAGTAGAATGTTTAGGTATGTCTTAGAGACCTCTTTTCATTTCTTGAAATCCTTTGCACACTCTTCACTTTCAAGTCTAATAACTTTTGAAAGGATATTGCTACTGCTTTGAAAGTTAGCGTTAATCATGGATAGAATGTGTTAATAGAACATGCTCAATTTCACCTTAATCTCATAATCTCTTCGTTTACATCCTGTGTTTTGTCCCTTTCATAGCACAGCTCGCACAGCTCGGTAAAGATTAAACGCTTGAATAGACCCTGTACTTCAGAGCCTCTTTTCTCAGTTCCCACTTTTCCAGAGTGTATGTTTTCTTGGCAGTATTTAGGTAGGTTATGGCAGTCCAGTTGAATTGAGTTATACATCATTTTAAAGCTTACGTTCCGTTCTTTGAGAATCTGCCCTTAACTAAAAATTCATGTCTTGCGACTTTTTGTTGGTTTTGTGATGCAGGGTCACAATTTATACTTATCTTACCACGACCCTGTATCCACACGACGGTAGTCGACCTTTCCTCCGAAGTTACTCCGACCAAGCTTCCTCCGACCCTAGGCTTCCTCCGAAGTTACTCCGACCAAAACTGCCCTCGTCTGAACATAAGCTGTGTTCCTCATGAGCACGTATTTCACCCTTTGCCATGAATTCAGGCTAGCAGTGCCCCGGGCAATCCATCATGAATAATTAATAAAGCATTCATGTGCCTTGGAGCAGAGCTCTGAACAGGTGGTATCCATATCCTTTGTTCAGGGTCATTGTAAATACACACTCACATACACATCATTAGTTCCTGTGGAAAGTTCAGGTTTTGTACAGAGGGTTAAAATTTGACTCAAATCTGGAACCTTACTTTGAAATTAATTATGGATTTTATCAAACTGATATAGGTTTACATATTCAAATCACCTCCAACTAAATTGTACACTATTCAGCTATTACTCATATCAATGACAGTTTTATGTGATATATAATTTTCGAGCTTTTAAGCATCAAAAGTGGGAACTGTTTTTTGTATGACCTAGTACGACTGACAAGATGTTTACTACGCCATACGCGAATAACCCTCTATATTCTGTACTCCATGCAGCGTACTCTCTTCTGAAGAAGCACACATGAAACGTACCTATTTTGCGTTGTATCCTGCGTAACACGGTTACAGCAAGGAGCTCCTTGGTTGGAGGTATTTCACTGGCATAAACAAGAGTACTGTCGTCTTGTGTTGTCTGTTATGGCAGAAAGTACACGTCCGCTCTTCTCTCGCTGGGGCTTGCACCTGGCGCTGGGTTGGTGGTTTGATGTGTAGCAACCACATCGTAGCCATGGTTACAGGAAGTGTCCTAATTGCGCGTGCGCCCAAGTCGACATCTTGTTTACTGATATTGCGATTTTTTACTTTGGTTCTTTCGGCGAGATAAGACGTATGTGTCAGTTGCTCCTAGGTTTCTTTCTCTAGAACCATCAATTGTTAATTTTATTTTATATATTAGCTATGTTAGACAAAAAAAAAGATTTCATGAAATATGGCCAAACCATATATCATATTAAAGGTCTCAGCGAGACAAATCCAATGGTGAAGATAATTGAAATTGGATATTTATTTACTGAGTTATGGCTTGTCGAATGTCGCACTCAACTGTATGTCTTCTGCCGCAATTTATGGAGAATTGCTTCTCCTTACTCTATTACCCCCTAGGGCCCTATGCAGGTTTTCGAAACAAAAAAAAAAAAGAGATGGTTTTATGCACCAAAATGAAGCTGTTTCAAAAACATGTAGAGACAAAAAAAATAATAAATAGCAAGTTAACTGTACTTCATCTTAATTTATTCTATTGTTTTTTCATACGGTTATTTTTTTTTTCATTCACATTGTTAATGTTACTGATCGAGTAAGACTCCAAAAAGTCAAGTAGAGTTGGTGGGTATTCCACTATTCCTTTGTGAGTTTTACAAGTGAAGTTCGTTGAATTTCGTCCCTCCTCTCCAATTTTCAAATCCTGGATCCACTGTTGGATAAAATGGCCTGAAAATATTGCAAAATTACATTTTAAATTAAAATCATAATATTCTAATCAATTCTAATCAATTAGGCATAGACTCTATGCCAATGTTATGATTAACCAAGTTAGTGCCTGACAATAAAACATTAATATTACTAATAAGCTTAAGATAAATGTTAAAACAATAATTGGCTTAACTGCAGAATACCCCGCCAAGATCTCCAGACGAAATTTCTCGACTATATACACTGTACTGATCGACTGTGCTTTATTTCGTCCGGGATACTACGCACACAGTGCACAAGAAAATCTCGTGCATGCCTCAAAAATCTTGGCGAGATATTCTGCAGTTGTTAATAATAATACTAATGTTAAATATTGAATAATAATAATAATTATAATAACAATACTGCCTAGACCAATGATAATAATTAATGATTAATCTATCTAACAACAATCATATTCATACATACAGAGGGGCATTGGTAAACATTTGTACTTCAAAGTCAAAACCCAACATCTTCTTCATCAAATTAAACTCAAGACAAGCTTGAATTACTTGTAATTTGCCGATTTAAACTTGGACTTTGTCTAACTGTTACATGTAATGTCAGAATTTAAAGATCTGAATTTGAAAAGTGAAACCTACATTATCATAAAGTTTTCTTTAGACCTGACGTTAAAAAGTCTATTTAGTACCTGGTAACTGGTTAGAACTATTGGAAGTGTTAGTGTTATACTATTGTGTTAAGGTGGTTTGAAAGGAAAAAAAAAATACTTTACAAGTACTGAACAACCGGCTGACAACGAAAACTTATTTTGGAAACGATCATTGTGGAAATCAATTAAATTCTATGGGCAAAAACGGCAGAGTAATGAAGTAATTAGCACAACACGTAGTAGCAGGCCCTTCACTTGTAACGGTTACACGTAAGGTGGCCTTAAATACGAACCTACGTAATCACCTCCGAAACCGTGATTCTGCGTCCCGAAAAATGCCCGAGAGATCTCCCGACACCGGCTTGCTTATCCTTGTTGCGACAAAATGCGACAGGTTTTTACTGTAAATGCAAGTGGTTTCTAGTTTAAAAACATCCACAAAAATCAAATAAAGACCGGTTTTTTTAAAACCCTTGAGATTTTGCCATAGAAAACAGAGTCCAAAGTCACAAAATTGATGCCTCTTTATCCAAACTTCACCAAAATACAAGATTTTTAGGGGGAAAACGAACTGCTCGTCGAGTTCTGACTGGTCATTTCGCATGTGCAACATGTGGAGATGTACCGACGTAAATATCTCTAAACACCTACGTCATATAACCAGGCAAGAGAGAAAAAAACAACCCGGAAGCAGAAATAATTTGGGGTCACTTTATTCAAGATGGCTACTTGCATGACGTACTTCGTGTAACGTGGAGCTCCACGATAATGTCATCGAATGCAAGTTTCCTGATAATTTTGGTGATCCAAATTAAAGTTTTTGTTTTTAGTAATTTATAGTGCATTTTATTGATATTTCTTTAAAGAATTAAAGCTATATATATAGCCACAGTGCTTTGATGAAAATTGACCTTTTAACACGTCGGCAGAATAGGAAATGTGTTAAATGTGACCCCGCTGACATTGCTATATATATGTCACATTGGTGGAACGCTTTACTTGTCCAATGTTAAGACTTATTTGAGATACTACTTTGTGCCTCAGCAACACCGTTTTAGATGTATTCAAGATTTTTCAGCGTTCTTGCATGGTGTTTCCTCATGTAAATTACTCTTCGAACTTAATCTTCATCTTCATCAGTAACTTAAAGGTCCTGTTTACCCTTGGGAGCAGTGATTTAAAAAATGTTCAAGATATCACATTTGATGCATATGTGTAGGTCTGTTGTATCACAAGACATTCTACCTCATAAAATGTTCGCAATAAATCCTAAAATATAAGGAAATATCAGTATTTTCCCAGTAAACCATAACTGTAAACGGTTTAGTCAGGAAACACTTTTATTGTAACTATTGTTCACATTTTGTGTATTCAACAGTATACTTCACATCAATTATATTGATCCAAATTTTTACAATGGTTGTTTCTATCCCTAACTCACATTTTAAAACTATCTTAAAGAACTAATGTTATATTACTGGCGGGGGAGGGAACATACCGAATGTTCCACCCGAAGGGTTTGAAATGCTATTGAGGGAGGTTATAAGTCCCGAGACGAAAAACGTTCCACGTTCCCGACAACAAAAGTCATCATCTGTTATATTATATGGGTTAGTCAAATAGGTCAAAGTTACTACGTCAACGTCAACCACCAGCACAACGCACTCGATCGCTCGCGCAGAGCCAAATTCACTATGTGCGGGTCCTTCTGTCATTTTGTTACGTGAAAATGTTTTCCCATGGGAGAACATTACAAAAATGTTCTCCCATAGGCGAACATAACGAATGTTCCTCCATCACGTGACTGTGTTTAGCCAATCATAATCGGTATTTGACTAACCCATCTAATATTGGGTTTTGTTTCATCTGCAATGGTAAATTATGTCTTTAATTGGCAACCAAAACAATCTCTAGCGCATTTTTGTCCATTGTCTTCACTGCTCAGCGCGGATTTATATGTGTCATCAAGTAATTGCAACTCTACGTATCATCATTATCTGGTTGGATAAGACCCCTGTCTCTAATTAGCAACTTGCGCAGCATCATTCTCCTCTTCTTTTCAAGCATCCTCACCAAGAATATTGTGGTATTGCATTTGTTGTGACGTCATGGCAAGTGGGCAGTAGGTTTGTTCAACTGGGCGTCGAGGTAGCCATCAAAGCAGAAGAGAAGGGGACCAAAGATAGCTCTCGAGGAAGCGGTTTCGTTTGCGTTGGTTGCTGCCACCGGATTGGCACATGCCACTGCGAAGAGCTCAGTGGAGGGACAGGGAGACCGTGATGGACCACTGATTGCAGATAATATAGTTGCCTGGGTGCCTGTGGCTATCCAGCCAATCATAATTCAAGCTATGACCTAATCCGTAACTTCTGCCATGTCCGTTGCTATGGAAAAGCTTCAGCCTCCGTCGTTAAAAATGCATCACTTGAGCTCTACAGCACATGTATAGAGCCCACTAATGTTAAAATTGACCACTAATAATTGACCATAACACGTCGACGACAAATGTCATAACAACCACTAATGTCATGACACGTCGACGACAAATGTCATAATGAGCACTAATGTCATAACACGTCGACGACAAATGTCATAATGACCACTAATGTCATAACACGTCGACGACAAATGTCAAAATTTCAATTTTCACTGCAAATGTCATAACACGTCGACGACAAATGTCAAAATCAGATTAACCACAAAATGTCATAACACGTCGACGACAAAATTTCCAAATTTACTGCAAATGTCCTAACGCGTCACAAAGGAGGATCCAGGAATTCCGTAAAGGGGAGGCGCCTTTACAAAATCAAAGGCTGGCGAGACCCCCCCCCCCCCCCATTTTCCTATTTCTTATTAACAAAATATAGAGAGGGGGCACCAGAGGGGGATGCGACCCCTCTCGATCCGCGATTGCGTCAAGCGTAAATGTCCAAATTGGATTAATCACAGGTAATGTCATAACACAACGACCACAAATGTCATAACGCGTCACAGGGGCGGATCCAGGAATTCCGTAAAGGGGAGGCGCCTTTACAAACTCAAAGGCAAGGGAAGCCCCTCTCCTTTCTTTTTCTTTTTTCTTTCTTTTGCTTTAACAAAAACTGAGACGGGGAGGGCTGCCGCGCCCCCTCTAGATCCGCCACTGCGTCAACCACAAGTTAATGTCAAAACACATTGTTTGCATTACAGAGGCGGATCCAGGAATTCCGTAAAAGGGAGGCGCCTTTACAAAGTCAAAGGCTTCCACACCCCTCCCCATTTTTTTTCTTTTTATTTATGTTAAAAAATAGAAGGGGGCACCATAGAGGGATGCGTGCCCTCTCCATCCATGATTGCGTCAATTAATGATTAATGTCAAAACTCATTGCTTGCATTACAGGGGCGGATACGGGAATTCCGTAAAGGGGAGGCGCCTTTACAAAATCAAAGCTGCCGCACCCCCCCCCCCCCCCATTTTTTTCCTTTTTAGTTTTATTACTTTAACTAAAAAGAGCGAGAGAGAGGGGGGGGGGCACCAGAGAGGGTTGCGCTCCCTTCTCGATTCGCGATTGCGTCAACTACAAATGTCAAAACTCATTGCTTGTAATACAGGGGCGGATCCAGGAATTACGTAAAGGGGGGGGGGGTCACCTTTACATAATTAAAGCCTGGCGCATCCAGGATTTATAAAAAAGAGAAATAAATAAGGGGGAGGGGGATTGCGCCAGCCTTTCATTTTGAAAAGACGTCTCCCCTTTACGCTTTACAGAATTCCTGGATCCGCCCATGTAATGCAAGCAATGAGTTTTGACATTTGTGGTTGACGCAATCGCTGATCGAGAAGGGGGCGCATCCCCCTCTGGTGCCCCCTCCCTTTTTTAATCGAAACAATAGAAATAAAAACAAAAAATTGGGGGAGGGGTGCGGCAGCCCTAATAATTAATTTGTAAAGGCGCCTCCCCTTTACTGAATTTCTGGATTCGGCCCTGTAATGCAAGCAATGGGTTTTGACACTTGTTGTATATGGTTGACGCAATCATAGATGGAGAGGGGACTCATACCTCTCTGGTGCCCCCCTTCTTTTTTTTTTTCTTTTTTTTTTGTTAAAACAACAGAAATACAAAGAAAAAATGGGGTTGTGGAGGCCTTTAATTTTGTAAAGGCGCCTCCCTTTTACGGAATTCCTGGATCCACCCCTGTAATGCAAACGATTGGTTTTGACATTAACTTGTGGTTGACGCAATCTCAGATCGAGGGGGGGGGGCGCACCCCCTCTAGTGCCCCTATCTATTTTTTGTTAAAAACAACAGAAATGAACAGAAAAAAAATGGGGTAGGGTTGCGGCAGCTTTAATCTTGTAAAGGCGCCTCCCCTTTACGGAATTCCTGTATCCGCCCTTATAATTCAAGCAATGAGTTTTGACATTTTGTGGTTGATGCATCCCCCTCTGGTGCCCCCTCTCTTTTTTTCTTTAGTTAAAACAATTAAAAAAAAAGGAAAAAAATTGGGGTAGGGGTGCGGCAGTTCTAATGTTGCAAAAGCGTCTCCCCTTTACGAAACTCCTGGATCCGCCCCGTGACGCGTTATGACATTTGCAGTAAGCTTGGAAATTTTGATTTTGTGGTCGACGTGTTATGACATGTTGAGGTTAATCCGATTTTGACATTTGCGGTTGACGCAATCGCGGATCGAGAGGGGGCGCATCCCCCTCTGGTGCTCCGTCTCTATATTTTGTTAACGCAACAACAAAAAAAAAAAAGAAAATGGGGGTGGGGGAGGGTCTCGCCAGCCTTTGATTTTGTAAAGGCGCCTCCCCTTTACGGAATTCCTGGATATGCCCCTGTGACGCGATATGACATTTGCAGTAAAATTTGAAAATTTTGACATTTGTCGTCGACGTGTTATGACATTTGCAGTAAAAATGGAAATTTTGACATTTGTCGTCGACGTGTTATGACATTAGTGGTTAATCCGATTTTGACATATGTCGTCGACGTGTTATGACATTAGTGGATGTTATAACATTTGTGGTCGACGTGTTATGACATTAGTGGTTGTTTTGACATTAGTGGTCGATTTTGACATTGGTGGGCTCTACAACCCATCATGTCCAAACTAATCGCTTTGAATAGACAGACCTGATCAGTACTCCTAGAGTGACAGCTTCAAAATTTTCGGATGGCCAGAAAGCGGACCTAATGAGGACACCACCCACACTGTAATCACCTTGGCAAAGGAGATTGGTGTAGATCTGAAAAGCGAATCAGGGGCAGTTACCCCTGGGCAACTACCCTCCGGATAACTACCCCCCCCCCCCCAGATAATTACCCCCAGGTCTATCCCCCTAGGGCAACTACCCTCGGACAACTACCCTCCTAGGGCAATCACCCCCAGGGCAATTCACCTAAAATAGGACAACTATCTCCCTCTCCGATAACTGCTCCCTTCCCCCGTAACTACCCCTGGATAACTACCCCCGGGTAATACCCCCCCCCCCAAAAAAAAAAAAACTTCCTTTGGATAACTACCCACAGGACAGACACTAGACAAACGGTGCCCTGATCTGTCCTAAGAGTGTAATTACAGCTTATTGTCCTTACAAGTGTAATGATAAGATCAAGTGAAATGTTGTTGATATAGGGATAGTGTAGTATTGGTGGAGATGAGGATTGGGCTTTTAACTTTTTGCGAGATACCAAGAGACCAGAACATACCATATGCGTACAGAGCATACCATTCTAAAAGGAATTCAAAGTAAATCTGTTTATACGATGAAAAGCGGTTTTGGAATGGCTGACACATCCAAAGACAAAGAAAGCAAAGCGATCCTAATAGAAGGTGGGTCCCAACTTTTATTAGGGTTGCTCCGTTTTATCTCAGCCATTTCAAAACCAATTTACATCAAATAAACGTTGAATCCCTCTTGGAATTACATGCTCTTTCATATTTCATAAGAGGTTTCTCATAATCTAACCAAAAAGATGTTATAGAAACCTGAAGTTAGGTCTCAAGCAAACCCAAACGATCCATTCCATCATTTCGTTTAACAATGTTGAATCACCCTACGGGAGAACCCGGATGTACTTTATTTTGAATAGCACTAAAGTCAGAATCAGTATTATGGCTTAAATTTAATGAGAACGCTATTGGAATTTCATTTACTTTGGGAGTTGTCTATACATTCCTCCGAAGCAGTCAAAGGTTTATGATGAATCCTTATTAATAAATACGATTATGATATCGTTTCTGATTTGATAAAGTTAAGAAATATGCACAGCTACCTGGTCTTGTAGGTGACTCTAATACTAGAACAGGTCTTAAAATTAATCATTGGAAGACGATAACTCCGTTGACTGTTCTAATTGGCATACATAAATAACTTCGAGTGCTTGGATTTACTCTCTTCCAATTGTGGTCTGAGTTTAGACAGGAAAAGTCAGGACAAGGAAATCAATAGTCACCGCAAGAAACTCCTCGAAATTTGCAGAAGTTTTAATCTGATCGTTGTTAATGGGCGAGTTGGAATAGGCAGGTATAGTGTACTGGAGACTTTACTTGCCCAAATGCAAGTGTTGTTGACTATTTTCTTGCATCTCCGGAAATTTTCTTGGTATATAATGACTTCTCTGTCGATGTGTTTGACCCTCTCCTCTCAGACAAACACAGCCCAATCATCTTGAAGGTAGTGCATGCAAATGGTCATTTCGTCGACGAAGTGACTGATTTCGTAACGAAATACAGTTAGGCTATGCGACAATTGGCGCTCCATGCAAATTGTCCATGGTTAAAACCATGGTTTCAATTGTACCACCTTCGTGAATTCGGGCCATAGTGTCACACTGCAATACCACACAGAAGTACCACACAACAAATCAGAGAAAATACAAGGTCCCACCAGTTCCTTTTTCCGACATGTTTTTTAATTTACAGATCAGCAGTTGCGATCTTAACAAATTTCGTTTGCAGAGGGAGACAAGTTGAAGAACCTCACACCTGAACCTTCATCCCCTCTGACTAATTATTATCTTTTCTTCATTGGAATCTTTACGAGCTAACCTGAAAACGGTATATATATATTTTTTTTTTAATAAAGCATAAAATAGTACATTACTGACGCTAGATCGTAATTGTATATCTTATTCTATCTATTCTACTTTTCCTAAACACTGATAATATTTATGCTTTAAAGTTCATTAGATTATCATCATTTCACCATTTTCATCCTCATGTAGACCAGCCAACTTGAATATTTATCACATGAAAAGCTTGAAATGACAATATACTTTTTAATGCACTCAATGAAAGCTCCATACTAATGGCATCGTGTGATGCAATAGTTTAGGGACATTGGAATTTTTTTCGGCCATATCTAAGCAAATATAATTCACACAAAATGCAAATCAAACAAGACATTATACAAGTACTAAAGATAAGCTAATAAAACATAGATTTGTTGTTATTTTGATTTCGCTTAAGAAAAATGGAATGAAGTACTGAATAAGATAGATGCTGACAAACCATATGAAATCTTTATGCACAAACTTCAGTTTAATTGTGATAAGAATGTGCATGTCTCTTGTAAAAACAAAACATTCAACAAAGAACAAGGAATCGTGGATCACCAAAGGTATTGATCACTCTAAGAAAACAGAAAGGCCCGCAATCTAAGAGACTGACACATTAGGCTCCGGATGTTATGTCAAACTCGTGGTCCTTTCTCTACCCAGTGTCAAACTCGTGGCCCTTTCTTTACCCAGTGTCAAACTCGTGGACATTCTTTGCATACAAGGAATCGTGGATCACAGAAAGTATTGATCACACTAAGAAAAACGGAAAGGCCCGCAATAGACTGACATATTAGGCTCTCCGGATGTTCTGTAAAACTCGTGGGGCTTTTTTTTTCCCCCAGTGTCGAACTCGTGGACCTTGTTTGTTGTTCGCAAACTATATGTGACTCTTGGGCCTGGTTTGCCCAGTGTCGAGCTCACGGGCTCAATGACTTGTGGACTGCAAGACTAATGGACCATCTTTTTCCAATGTCGAACTCCTGGGCCTTATGACTTGTGGGTGTCGGTCTCGTCGGATGACCCCGCAATAATATCAACACTTTACAAACAGGCATATTTGCGATAAAATATGGGTCATGTCCACTCCCGTCTCTGTTTCATCGCATGCACGATCTTGATTTAAATGCAGTTTAGCTACTATGCGTCTCCCCACCCACCTAATTATCTCTTACATTATCCTTAACGTATATCTTAGCCCAAAATTTAATATGGCACGGTCGACCAGAAATACTTTCCCCTATACAATTTAGAGCAATGTCCCCGACTCTGTTCCTTCAAAGCATCGTTTAAAGTACATCTCAATTCCAAAGAGATCGCTAATAGCGCCACCTATAGGCCTATATAAAAGGATAAAGATCCAATTTTTCTCTTGTTTGACTCAAATAATTTCCCTTTTAAATTACTTCCCGTCCCGTCCCCCTCCCCCATTCACTGACTTTTAACGATATAATTAATTTATCATTTTAAAACAAGCCTGCAGGGGTCCTTTCAAACTTACTATGATACCCCTCACACACTCTCACACACAAACACACACATACAGATACAGACACTTAATGTTCACACATCAGAGTACACATTCATAATCACATACATACAGTGGAGTGAATACACTCCAGTCGGCCTTGCTCACCATGCTAACGCAACAAGTCCAGTTTGTTTACTCCTGCAACTCAGTCTCTATGATATTCAGTGACAATAATCATATTATGCACACATTAGATTGCACCGAATTCTTTCTACTCCACACACCCAGCATTTCACTTTCCTTTTGCTTCTTTCCTTCCTTCGACACTCTTTTCCTCTCCCCCTGTTGGATTTCATTGAAGTTAATTCAATTCAAACTTTCATTTTCACTTTCAACAAAATAATACAAAAATATACAAAAGCTTGACATGCATCATTAATGAATGACACACAGGTAGCAAGGAATAACATGTACATGTCAGTAGTGATTACAAAGTGAGATATTATTCATAGAAACATATTTATACATTCTGTGAAGAAAAGAAAATGGAGGTACCCACTAAAAGGACTCTCTTTAAGTACACGTACCATAAAACAAGGTTAAATGGTAAAATGCCAACTTCTTCATGTTTCTTCTTTGTTATTCTTTTTAGTCTGCCATCAACACTGTCAAGCGCCTGCTTATGATGGCATAATTCTGCATTTTTTTTTCTCATAACTTGGAATGAATTTCATCGTTTGCCTTTTTGATTTTCAATTTGTTGAAAATGTTTAAGCATTTATTGTGACTAGTACTAGGTGTTACAAAACATTTCCCACTTTCGATCTTTAATAGTTCAAAAACCACATGTCAGATAACACTAACTATGATATGAGCAATAGCTGAATAGTGTACAATTTTGTTGGAGGTAATTTAAAATGATAGCATACATCAGTTTCATTAAATTCAAGATTTTCTTTTAAGTTATAATATTCGGATTTTGCTCTGTTTTCAGCCCTCTGTACCAAATTTAATTTTTATACAGGGGTCAATTGGTGGGTCTTCCCACTCCATGAATCCAAAGGGTCCGACACCCACGAGTTATATGGCCCACGTGCTCGACAGCGGAAATGTCCACGAGTAAGACAGCTCACGAGTCATACGGCCAATAAGCTCAAAACTAGGCCAAAAAAAGGCCTACGAGACCGACACTGGGCACATTAAGCCCGGCGACTCGTGGGCCTTGTTTGTCTAGTGTCGGACTCATGGGCCTTGCCTCATGTCGAGTTCGTGGGTTGTAAGACTCGTGTGGTTGTTGGGTTTGTGACGTGCACCCCTTTATATGGCAGCACGCTGGTCACGTGAGGGGAAACAGCCACGCCCCTGGTCCCTGCATCTCTGGATGCACATGAGTGCCACTGTCAGCGGAACAGTCATTACGCACATGCCGCCAACGAGTTGAAGGGCTCCATCGAATGAACCCGTGACATCATACAGCTTGCCTGCAATGAAAGTGAATAAATTGGTAAGTTCTATATTGTGATTTTAGCTTGAAAACGACAAAGTGCATTCGATAGTAAAAAAAAAAAAAAAATTAACAACGATGAAAGCATGTAGAAGGACGTATTCCGTCTAGAGTAGACCTCTCCACCCTTTACTTCTGAATCACACGCATTTTTACACAATTTATACATTCACATTTTACGTGAGTGTATAATTATTTACCCCCCTTTTTCTTCCTTCAAGGAACTTCATACATAAAATATATGACGTTATGTTTTGCACTCGTTCATAATATGTTGGTTATTGTATTGGGTTTTTGGTTTGTTTGTTTTTTTTTTTATTTCCCCGAGGTGTCATACCTGTGATGTACCCAGAAATCACAGTTCCAAGTCCTGTGATGAATAATTTGGCTGAGATGATTCCTTTGAAATTTCTCTCGGCGACGAAGGATTCAAGAACTGCCCAGGATGTCGGGTAACCGGCAAACATGCCGCCTCCGGCGAAGAAGGAGCAGATGAGAAGGTGCGTTGGGGATGATGACCTTGCAGGATAAAGGAGTAGCCCTCCACCAAAAGAGACCATGTTGGTGATGAACAAGGGCGCTCCCCAATGGTGCCTGAAACGCAGGATTACGGTCATAGTCCCGTGAAAGACCACTCCGCCAATTGACCCCACCATGGGCAGGTAGGAAGCGAACGATTCCTCGAAGCCCTTGGACATTGCGAAGGAAACGGCGAAAAGAGTCCAGCTGACCATGGCAATCTGCAAGACTACTTTACATGGTAAGAAGAGGAGCGTGAATGCCCACTCCTGCACGAGCGCCCTCACTCCCAAATCCGACCAGATATATTCCAAGATCCGTTCTCGTGTCGATCGAGGCTTTGTGGTATTTCGGCTTCCATGGGTATTGTGACATTGGTCTATTGAGTTTGTTGTCGAGTCTTTGTCTGCTCGCTCCAACAAATATGCAGAAGACTCCGACAAACCCGCCTGATCATCATCACCTGGAAGGACTTCCCCTCTATCCGTACAAGGCAATCTCTTTGTTTCCGCTAAGTGCACAGGGGGACGGAACGACGCTCCTATTGGCACACAGTGTAGATACAAGCCTGCCAAACAAAGTATGGCTCCTTCGAGTCCGTATCCTTCCAGTAGGGATGACATTAAGACAGGGAAAAGCGTGCCCCCAACGAAGCATCCCATGAGACTGATGGAATTTGCATATGCGAATTTGTTACCAAAGTGTTCGTGCAAGACGACGTAGGATATCTGGTTGAAAGAGGAGCTGAACAAACCTGTTTAGAAAAAACAACAACAACAACCAACCACAATTATCCAGAAAGAAAATCATTTCTAACATATGACGTGAACAAAGACAAATACGAACACGTTTCCAGGTCACGCAATCACTTAGAGAAACATGCATTTTTTATCTTAGTTGCGCTGTAGAGATGAATAATAGATTATGCAGAAGGAGAAATCAAGTCCTCACACGTCACGACCATTGTTAGCGTGTACATCTACAGAAATGGTTAAAATATATGATGCACTCTCTTCTTCTTCTTCTTGTTAAGTCTGCCTCCTTCAACAGGCTGAAGATTCTTGCGGACTGCGCTATTTATATTATAATGCAGTTTATTTACAGATATTTACAAGAACATAACAAATTTGAAGAAAATAAATAGCCACTGTGATCAACCGTTAGTCGGTTACGGAATGATCCTAAACATGGCGCTGAAACAATTTCTGACGACAGGGAATTCCAGCTCCTTACAGTTCTTGGAAAGAATGAATGACGATGCGATTCAGTTCTCGAGTATGGTACCTGATAGGAATGTGGTTGCGTGGCTCCGTCAACTGAGTTACCTGTTTCATGCTATAGTCCTGTGCTGAAAGATGACTGAGATTATTTTATATTTTGTACATCATATTAATTAGCCTGTCACTTTCTCTGCGCTGTTCCAGAGTGGTCCAATCAAGTTCTTGCAGCATTTTGGTGACACTTGAGGTGTTATGGTAGCGATTCAAAGTGAATCTCGTAGTTCTTCTCTAGACCATTTCCACTTTGTGGATGAGGTTCTTGGAAGATGGGTCCCAAGATGTGGCAGCATACTCTACAATTGGACGAACCAATGTTTTGTAAGCTGTGGCTTTAACATCAGAAGATTTTATGCGAATAATGCGTCTTAGAAATGCAAGGACGTTATTGGCTTTATTGACAGTATTATTGATGAGTTGGGTCCACTTCAAATTAGAAGTGATGGTTACACCCAAGTACTTCACGGATTCAACAGACTCAAGAGGGGCGTTATTTAGATGATACAATGACCGCATTCGATATAACGATGCCTGAATGCCATTTAAACGTCAGTAGCAAGATAAAACCATCACATATTTACACAAATTAAAGATCAACGTGGCGAACTTCGGTGTCTTACCTGTAAGAAACATCATAACAGCAAACCAAAACGGCGACGTTACATAACCTGATACGGCAATTGCTCCACTCGCACCCAAGCCGCCCACTATGCAAAGAGTTCGGGGGTCTACCAGAGTGGAGAGATAGCTCACGAGGGGACCTGGATTGTGAAGGGAAACAAACTAATGTAGACCACTTCTAGCATGCATTCAAATTTCATGTACATTTCCATTATTAAAGCAGGCGTCAGACTGTCCGGAAATTAGCAAAGATGTACACACAACAAAGGAAATGTTTAAATTCGGCTCTGATGGTGTAGGCATAGTGTCATGCAATCATGAGGGTATCTTGGGCCACTTTATTTATCTATCAATTTATTTACTTCTAATCCTTTGTCAGGGTAGCCCATTCACCAAACAGAGAAGCACTCTGAGAACGCAGACCTCCTTCAAGCAGCTCATTTCCACAACTGATCTTGTTCCATAAATGAGATCAGTAATTTTCATCCATACGTATACATGCTGAAAATCGCTCGATTTCTCAATAACGAAGCCTTTTGTTACGTCAACTTCCAGCTGCACGGCGCGCCTCGCCCCAGTTGAAACTAGAGCACGCACTCTAGTAATAATGGAAGTCTGCCGCGTTCGACAAGGACGTCAGTGACGCCGCAGCTGTGAGCGGAGCCCAAAGGCGGACGCGCAGACGCTGCCACATGTTGGGCACACTACAGCAGTAGTAGGGTCAGGGATCCTTTTTTTGTGCATTTGTCACTTCTTGTCCAGGCTCTTTTCTTCGAACAGTCTAACACCCTTTTGGACAGCTTGACGCCAGGCGCTGCGGGTTGAGGCAACTGATTCCCAGCCACGGGCTGAAATGCCCCAGGCCTGAGGGAAGTTTTCAGGCTGTCCTTGTATCGCTTCAGTGGCCTTCCAAGGTTGCTTGCTCCAGAAGCAGCTTCATTATTACGTATTAAAAAAGAATACGCATAAAAAAATGTTTTGCATTATATTCAATCCAGCTTGTATTTCATCACTTATTTCACATGATGGAATCTAGATTGCTTGCGTCCACGATGGCACATGCTGTAGTTTTCCCCCCTTTTTTCTCTTTTTTTCCCTTTTCTTTCTTTTTCCCTTCCCAATCGTCTTGATGTCAGTTGACATCGGTTCGTATCATTTTGTTTCATATTGCTGTCTTGTGTATGTTCTGAGGGTCCCATATCGTACAAGCTCTGCTTCTTAGTGGGACCCTCCACTTCCATCCTCATCCTTAGTTGACTTGTATTATACGCTTTATGTATATATTAACAAAGATGTAATTGCATCTACTTCTCATTTTCACACGTACATTGTCAAATTACGTTCTGCAAGTATTACAAATATCCTGTACATATGCAATGTATATAATTTCTTTGTTTATTTGATGGAAGTGAAAATAAAGTTGAATCTTGAATCTTGAATCATTATAGCTTGTATAGCTTCAGTGGCCTTCCAAAGTTTCTTACTCCAGAAGCAGCTCAGAGAATAAAATCATCTTTGTTTGATAGACGAGCGCCATCCATTCGGACTACATGTCCACCAGAGCTGGGCCTTCATGATGAGGGCTTCGAACCCGGACATTTAGGCTCTGCAGACCCCTCAGTGTTGGAGACTCTGTCCTCCCAGGATATTCCTGATTCGTCGCAACCAACGGGTGTGGAACTGGTCAAATACGCGGCTTTGCCTCCTATACAGAGTCCACGTCTCACAGCCGTAAAGCAGAGAGGTAATGACAACTGCCTCGTAGACTACCGGCTTGGGGAAAGTCTGATGCCTAGTTCACCCCACACACGTGTCTATAGCCTGCAAAACGAAGCTCCTGCTTTTGCAAGCCTCTTAGAAACTTCTTTGTCCATGCTGCAGTTTGAAGACAGGCAGCTTCCCAGGTATGTAAAGCTCTCCACGTTGTTCAGTGTTGTGCCCTTAATTTCAATCTGAGGCTCTGGCGGTGTCAGGCCAGATGCAGTCTGAAGCATGGCTTCTGTTTTTAGCAGGCTAATGGTCAGTCCGATGTATTTTGGTGCTTCCGGAAACGAGTGGCAAGTTCTCACAGATCTGGTTCACTCAATGCTGCAAGCGCACAATCGTCTACAAGTAAGAAGTCTCCCAATAGAGACTCCAGGACTTTTTTTTTTTGCCTTCAGACGTCTGAGGTCAAAGAATCGGCCATCACATCTGTAGCGAATAGTGACACCAGCATCAGACGTGTGGACAGGGCGCAGAAGAGCATGGTAGCAAACCTGAGGCTGAAGAGTGTGGGAGCCATGACCCAGCCTTGCTTCACACCAATGGAGACCGAGAATGGGGCAGAGACATTCCCGTTTTCCACAATGCGAGCCATCATGCCATTATGAAATGACTGGATGATCCTGACGAGATTTGGTGGGCAGCCTAGCTTGGACAAGATAGCCCACACGTCCTCTCGGTTGACAGTGTCAAAAAGCCTTCATCAGGTCCACAAAGAGGATGTAGAGATTCTGGTTTAGGTCTAGGCACTTCTCTTGTAGCGCCGTACTGCGAAGACCATTTCTATCAATTGTCTCGCTGTTGTTCCTAAATCCACACTGGCTTTCAGAGACCACGTCGTCAAGCAACTGGTGTGTGATGCGGTTCAGAACAATACAAGGGCCATGATATTTCCAGCGATGGTCAACAATGAGATGCTTCTGTGGTTGTCACATGAAGCTCTGGTTCCCTTGTTCTTGTACAGATGCACGACGTTGGCATCCTTTAAGTCCCGCGGCACCGACCCTTCGTCCCAGAACTGCTGTATCAGCTCAGTCAGCTTGATGGCAATAGCTTCCCTCCCTCTCTGAAGATCTGGGGGGGGGGGGTATTCCGTGACGATCAAGTGCTTTCGTCACGTGTAGTTGCTTGATGGTTTTCTGGGCTTCTGCCAGTGTTGGGCGCCATCAAGGGACGCCAGGACTGGGCGCTGTCGCGTGTCTTTGATGGCCTGTTGGTCGACCTGGGAATGTTTGTTCAGCAGCTGACTGAAGTGTTCACTCCAGTGCTGTATGATGTCGATCGCACTTCTCAGTAAGCAAGGTTTCGGCGGCGGAGCGCACATGTGCCACTGCATTCGGCGTGGGGCCATACACGTCTTTCAGGCCGGCTAAGAATTTCTTAAAGTTGTGCTCGTCTGCATATTGTTTGTACTGTAGTTCTGCGGCCATGTTTTTCCACCACTTGTCTTTTCAGCTGTCGCATCTCAGTCGGCACCTTATGTTTTTGTGGCGGTCGCGCTTGCTTGGAAGTCTTTGTTGTTTTGCCAAGCTGAGAAGGCTTCTTTCTTCTCTTGGAGGAGAGTGGTGATCTAGTTTGTTGTTTTCAAACCATTCTTGGTGTTTCCGTTTTGTGTGGGGAAGGGCAAGACTGCAGAGTCATGCACTGCATCCTGGAAGTTGGTCCAGGTCTTCCCAAAGTTTCCCTCTGCTGGTGTATCTTCATGCTGGTTGGCGATGAGGGCTTCTTTAGTGTTTGGTTCATTGAGTTTCTGGACGTCCAGTTCTTCATAGCATCAGTTCTCTGGCGTCTTTGCTGACGATGGAAAAGGAGAGTCTGCACCTCAACAGTAGGAGGTCTGTCCAACATTCACCCCCCCCCCCCCCATTGCCCTCTTGATGCGAACATCCTGCATATCATGACGCCTGGTGATCACATAGTCAATCAGGTGCCAGTGCTAGGATCTTGGGTACGTCTAGATATTGCCTTGTGGATGTCAGGCAGCTGGTACAGGCTGTTGGAAATGGTGAGTCCCTGTTCAGCGTAGAAAGTGAGTTGCAGTTGGCCGTTGGTGTTCTCATGGCCGATGTCATGTGGCCCAATGACATCTGTGTCCAAGACTGGGCATATCTGTCTACACGGGCATTGAAGTTCCCGATTATCAACAGTTTGTCGTCTTTAGGAACTGACCGTAGCACTTTGGCGAGGTTCTGATAAAACAGTTCTTTCTGCTCCAGAGTGTAGGACATGGTGGGGGCGTCAGTTGAGTACACCTTTCCCTGGAGAGGGATTCTCATCACCATCAGGATGTCGCTGATTACACTTGGGAGGGACTCCAGGTTCTTGACGAGGGTGTTACAAATGGCAAAGCCAACTCCAGCTTCCCTACGTTGTCCGTTGCTCCTTGACCAAAAGGTGATCTCCCTTGTGTCTGCAAGACGTGTCTCCCTGAGGGCAGCAACATCAATGCTGTACTTCTGCAGGTCTCGACACCCAAGTGCTGTTCGACATTCTGGTCTGTTGCAATTGTGGTTGTCCATGAGGATCCAGGCTCCAGCACACATAAAGTGCCTTCCCGCCGGGAGGATTTTGACTTCTCCTTTTGTTTTTCTTTCATGTTTCGACCACTTGGTAGAAGACCAGTCAGCTGCGGTATGCTAACAGGATGAGATTAGGCAAGCTTTCTTTAGGTCACATTTTCTAGACCCTTCACCTGGAGGGGGAACAGTGCTATCCCAGAAAAGGGCTGTTCCGTCGTCAGAGTGGCTGCCGAACTATACCCTTGCTGCAGAACGACCATCCTGCCCTGACCGCCTGAGTGCAGGTCCATGGCTAGCAGTTCCCAGCGCCATTTTGCACCTGCCACCGTCACCACTCGCCCATCTTCTGAGGACTTTGAAGAAGAAGATGAAGTGGAGCATGGAGTCAAGGAATCCTGGGCGAGAGTATTGTGGAGACCTCAGATTACCCAGGCCCAAGACCCCCACTCGGTCCAGCAATCTAGCCAGGAGGGACGCAGGACGACGCATCCTAGCCACGACTAGTCTAGTTTTGGACCCTTTTTATCGATTCCTTTTTTCCCCCGCCGACTATACGCGTTAAGCCGAGCGATGTCGCGATCCCGAGAACTACTACCGCGAGAAACCCCCTCGGGGCAGCAGTTCTCGGGATCGCGCCATCACTCGGCTTAACGCGAATAGTCGGCAAAAAAGAATCGATAAAAAGGGTCCAGAACCAGACTAAGCCACGACTGGACTACAGCCGCTGCCGCAGAGATGATGAACTTCCTTACCTAACCGCCTAAGGGGCTCCTCTCCGGATTTGGAAAAGGTTCACTTCCTAGCCTTTGGTTAACCAAAAACTTGCCCGCAAGGCAGCGGGAGACACATGGAGGGCGGGAACGTCTCTCTACCCGTACAGGATCAGAAGGAACTGCCCGCGGTAGTGCGATTAATGAGACCTAAAAAAACAAAAAACAAAAACAAAAAAAACAAAAAAAAACCAATGCGCACCTTCAACTCCCAAGCCCATTGGCCCGGTGCCTGCCGAAATGTCGAGAATCCTTCATAAAATCCATAAAACTCCTGGATCACTACAAAAATTTCAATCATCTGTTCCTTGTGTCATTCTCAATCTTTCCTGAAAATTTCGTCCAAATTCGTTCACAACTTTTTCAGTTATTTTGCATCCAGACAAACAAACTAACGCCGATGAAAACATAGCCTCTACCCTTGGCGGAGGTAATAAGTAGTGGTCTTCAATGGGGCCCTGAATGATATTAATGAACATAATTAACTATGTATATCATGCAGAATGGTGATGAAAAAAGACAAATATCAATCTAATCACCATTATGTGCATAAATTATTGAATATCAAAGAATATATAGCTCTGGTTGGTGATTGGCTATCTTAATTGCAAATTACAATTTTGATCAAACCATCTTTAAAACGAATAGATCGAAGAAACGAAGTCAATAAGTAGTTGAATAAAAACCAGCGCGCGAACGGCTTGGAATCTTGCGAACGGCCCGGTCCGAAAAATATCGAAAATAAGATATAATGATGAAATTATTGATAACTCTGTGGATATAGCAAATATTTTTAACACATATTTTACAACAATTGGAGAAAACATTGCTCAAGAAATTCCTGATACTAATAAACATTTTTTCTGATTTTCTAAATCAGTATAATATGCATTCAATATTTTTACTCCTACCACTAGATATGAGGTTATTGATATTGTATCTGGTTTGAAAAACAAAAAAAAAGTTCAGGTTATGATGACATAAGCAATATGATTTTGAAAGGTGTAATATCTTCTGTTGCGGATCCTCTGGCACATATCTTTAATTTGTCAATGTTAACGGGTGTGTTTCCAGAACAAATGAAAGTAGCTAAAGTTATTCCTATATATAAGAATGGAGATAAGTTAGATATAAGTAATTATAGGCCTATTTCTTTATTATCTTGTTTGTCCAAGATTTTAGAGAAAATTATATATAAAAGAACGTTGAATTTTTTGAAAATGTATTTTTACAAATTCGCAGTTTGGGTTCCGAGAAAAGCATAGCACCTGTCACGCTTTGTTAAATTTTGTTGATAAAGTAGCACATGCTTTAGATAATCACTCTCATATGATTGGTATCTTCCTGGACTTCTCCAAGGCCTTCGACACTATAAATCATGATATTTTACTATACAAGTTGTCTCATTACGGTATACGTGGGAAGGCCTTGGAGTGGTTCAGGAGTTATTTAACTGATCGCAAACAATATGTATTTTTGAATAATCATAACTCTGATATGAGAGAATTCAAGTGTGGCGTCCCACAAGGTAGATTGTTGGGCCCGCTGTTGTTTATTGTTTACATTAATGATTTTTGTGTTTCTTCCGATGTTTTATCTTTCATACTTTTTGCCGACGATTCAAATGTATTTTATTCGCATGAAGACCCAAACACCCTTGTGCAGACAGTTAATTCTGAGTTAAAAAAAAAAAGTATGAGTGGATACGAGCAAATAAGTTGTCTTTAAATATCCAGAAAACTAAATATATGCTTTTCAGTAATACTTTAGATAATTTGAATATGGATATTTGTTTTGGTGATGCTGTTTTAGAAAGTGTTTCCCATATTAAGTTTCTCAGAATTACAGTCGATAATAAACTCTCCTGGAAATTTCATATTGATAATGTCTGTAAGAAAATTTCACGTAACATAGGTGTTATTAATAGACTAAAATTTTCTATTCCTCAACATTCGTTGTTTACATTGTATTCATCTTTGATATTACCCTATTTGAATTATGGAATTTTAGTACGGGGAAACACTCATCAAATATTATTGGATAGGGTTTTACTGCTACAAAAGAAGGCTCTTCGCATTATTTGTAACACCGTTCCATATTCTCATACAGATCCTTTGTTTTTTCATAATAAGATTCTGAAAATTAAAGATTTGTTTTTGTTTCAACTCGGGCAATTTATACTTGTAATGATAACTGTCTTCCGTCTATTTTTAACTCCATGTTCATGCGCAACCGGACATATCATGGATATCCAACCAGACAGTCAAATGAATTTCATTTACCCTTATTAAGAACCGTGCTTGCTCAACAAACTTTTATTTATGTAGGTCCGACTCCCTTCCCATGGACATACAAAATGCACCGTCATTGAATTCTTTTAAAAAAGAGATTGAAGAGTTTTCTTTTGAAGTCTTATAATGCAACCGAATGAATATAATTCTGTAATGTATTTTCTTTCACTATAGGCAGCATTCTCTTGAGGCATCGACCATTTTTTACCGCGTTTAGTATTTTTGTACTCCTCACGTGCCCTCACGGTTGCAGTCTGTTCCGCTGGAAAGCAGCTCAACACTGTTTCACTCTCGAAAATGCGTGGCTATTTGTCTCTGTGGGCTTCGCCCCTTGGTGTATGCATCAAAATAATTTACGTTTTTTCTCTCTCTTTCTCTCTCTTCTCCCCATTTTCTGTTCCCTATTTTCACACTTTTGCTTTCTTTTTCTTCTTTCTTTCTTTCTTTTTTTTTTCTATTCCCGACTTTCCCAGTTTCCCGCAATCTTTGTAGTTGTAAGTTTTTCACTTCCCCTCTTTCCCACTTTTCCCTCAGAGGTGCCTAATGTTACAAGCATAGTCTTTTGAGTGGGTACCTCCACTTTTTTTTTTCACAGAGTGTATAAATAGAGTGTATGTTTCTTTTTGTACCAAACATAAGGACATAAGCATGTTGTTATCCCTGTCTGACTATGTATATATGTATGTATATAATCAACGACTCGCATGCCAAATGTATCATATTGTTTTTTTGTACATTCTGTTGGAAAAAGAGTGAAAATAAAATTTGAAAGTTTGAAAGTTTGAAAGTTTGAAGTCCCACGCGTGTGATAAATTGAAGCGGAGACCTCCGCGCATAGATTATGGAATTCATTGAGCTGTTAAGTAAAAAAAAAAAAAAAAGTAAAAAAAAAAATCTCCATCTTTGCATTCTTTTAAGAGCAAGTGGAAATTCTTTCTTTTAAACCCTGATGTCATCGTCGTCCATCAATCAATCAATCAATCACTGAATTCATTATTATGCATTAAAATAACCATCATAATCCTTGTACAGATGTGTGCAGCCACAAGCTGTCTGAAGCACCTCATAGACTCCCTCTTCCGTTTCATTGTTCAGCGTGTAGGCATTCTCTTTTTTTTCCTTCTTTCCTTCCATTCTTTCCATCTATTCCGTCAAGTCGTGTCATGTTGTATTTTTCCTGGCTTGTTCCATCTTGTCTTAAATTACATTTGTGCTAAGTATTTGTGAATAAGTATTACAGAAGATTTTTCTTTGAGTGGTTCAAAATATACAAGCTTGCTTTTCAGTGGACAATAGTGGACCTCTCAATTCTTTTTTTTTTTCAACTGAATCATAACTTTGTATTCTTTGCCAGTATGCGTGCCTATATCTTTATCTGTATCATTGTTTATGCATTTACCACAGTGACATAACAGTTATTTTTTTTTTGTATCTCTGTTAATAATTTACCTGTATCTTTTTTTACAATGTTATTTGTGTTCATCGCATTGTGGTACTGATTTTCTGACATCTGTGTTTATGAATGTTTCACTGTACTTCCAATTATTTTATTTGTTGGAAATGAAATAAATCAACTTGAACTTGAACTTGAATCATTTATCCTATACATATTCATCTCTGTGTAATGATAAAAGATAGAATTTAATTATGCATACATGTATATTTATGATATGAATATTTAACCATAATAGGTATTCGTGAAAACTATATTCTGATTTGCAACTGTTTGACAAATTGCCCTACATATCGACATTTTGAATTTGAATATTATTCTGATTATCCCTATTTTATACACTAAATATATGGCCGGCAGAACCGGGGGGGGGGGCAGGGATGCTCGCCCCTCCTCCCCCCTCCACACACACATTTTTTGTGCACCATACAAAGGAATGCATAAGATGCCATCACTTTGGCCCCCCGCCGCTTATTTTTTTTAACCCGGAAGTACGTAAGTGGCACTAAAAAGAAATAGATAGAGATCTTGAAGTTTGAGCGCGGTAAGGTTATGTTTTACCGCTAAAGAACCTTCTTCTTTTTTTTTTTCCTTCTTTTGTCAGCTGAAGAAATCCAGAAGTGGAAGGGGAGAGATGAGCTGAGGACTTATTATTATTATTTTTTTGCTTGTTAGCTCATGAAACTCGGAAGTGCACCCCCCCCCCCAACACACACACACTTTAAAAAACGCTCCGCCGGCCCTGCAAATACTGAGGGAAGTTGCACTACAATCTATTATAAAATGGGTTCAAGAATGTAGCCAATAGGAAGCGCTGAAATGAGTCACGTGTGCTTTGGTTATTCTAGTCCCATCGCACTGCGTGTTAAATCCACCGTGGTTAAATCCTATTGCCGATCGTCTGTGCGCGCGGCGGGCAGTAGGCGCTGTCAATCCTGTAAACAACTTCTAGTTCGGGCCGTTGCGCCTGGCCGGCCGGCCTTTCTTCCCTTGTGCATAACATGTGTGGCGTACATGGAGTCACTTTGAAGGGCAAATCCAACGATTTAGCAGGTTAATTCTCACGCCGTTTTCAGAGTATGTTGTCTAGTACGGAGTCTGTATCAAGTCTTTAGGGTAAAGGGTGCATATTCTATGTAAAATAAGTAAGTTTTCATGCGGGAACTTAAGTGTCCGGAAACCCAACCCCCCCCCCCCCATCATACTTATACTGTATGTGCGGGATTTCCGAGTGCGACTTGCGTAAATGTTTGGGACGAACATCTTCAGACGTCTTGACCCACAAAGGTACTTGAAAAACGCTGGAAAATGCTGTTAGTTTTCGAATTTTCGACCCATTTTATAAAACAAATGATGCACAGGATTACTTCGTGGCGTTAGTGGAGGCGTAGCTCACTCTCGGGTATTTACAATGTAGTGCATGTTTCACAATTGTAAATACCCTCGAGTGCAATATACGCCTCCACTAACGCACTCTATCCTGTGCATCATTTGTATATTGACCGATTCTGTGACGCGCTATGTGTATTTTTGGCATCGGCAGCGCCATTACGCGGTGTCTCAGCCGACCCCCCCCCCCCCCTTCCCACTCCCCACCCCTCTCCCTACATTAGCACGCGCGCAGAATGAAAAACTGATGCATGGTTGCTTTAGCCAATGTGCGTCTCGTACTGAGTGCGCGAATGCTTGCTTAGTGCGCGAACCTTTGTTACAAGTGCGCGATAAACATGTTGCCCTGGGGGTGGGGGAGAGCAGGGGGGGGGGTCGGCTGAGACACCGCAATTTGAGCTCATGGCTGCGCCCAGTGCCATAAAACCAAAGAGATTTTCCCCAGTGACTGCTAGAGTGCGGAGTCTTCATACGCCCTGTACTATTGTTTTGTGAGCGCAAGGGGAGCATTGGATGACAACGAGGCGGTACAACGGTAGGCTCACCCCTCGTGCTAACACGCTAGCAAACGAGCAACCGAGGAGCAGCCAAAATCAAGTGCGTACTCGCGTAAAAGTTCAGGAGTTCGCGTAATACTGTGAGTACGCGCTGTAGAAATGTATACATAGTACGCAAAGTCCGCCAATGTTAAGTGGAACAATGGCGGCCCCCATGAAATCACTGACTCCATTGTAGAGTCCGCCCTCTAGTGGTGGGGAGGAGAAAAATCTCTTTGCATAAAACAGAGCGGGTTGATAGATAGAGTTGCGACACCGTAAGTTCTTGCTGAATGGTCAATCCCTCAAAATAGTTCCCCCTGGTCATAATATGACCAGGGGGAACCTGGTACCCCCTGGTACCCCTGGTACCAGGGGTACCAGGGGGTACGCGGTTTTCTAAGGTCTTATCGACCCATAAGACCTTAGAAAACCGCGTACCCTATTATGACGCAAACAATGCATTCATTGTTATTTTGCTCCGTGGCTCGCGCAAAGTAGAGTTACGCGCTCCGCGCATGGGTTTGGCGCGAGAGTGCAAAATAGCTTCCCCTCGTCGTCATAACAACAATAGGGAGCTTTAGATTTTGACGCGCGGACGTTTGAGCCGTCGCTTGCGTTCTCCTCTCCCTGCATCGTGTGGAAAAGTAGCTTTAGATTACGCTGGGACGCAACGTATAAAAAATAAAATCGCGCCCCCATATAATATGATCAGTGCATAAAGAAGCTCTCTACGTCGCAAACTGTGCGGACGTGAAAATAGCCCAATACGCGTAGTAAACAACTCAGGCGACGCAAGTTAAAAATAGATTGACTCAACGCGCGCTACTGCGCAAGCTCAGAAAATGTTTTTTTTTTCCTTTGAATGTCCGCGCGTCTAAAATCTAAAGCTCCCTAATAAAGACCCACAAACCGGGATTTTGAATTACAACAACAATTGTAAAGGAGTGGGACCACTTTGAAAATATTTCATCCTTACTAGTGGGGCAGATATGTGAAAAAGATGCTCACATCCGGCGGAAAGTATGAAATTTTGCATATAGGGGTATTTTGAGGCGCTGATTTCAAAAATTGCCGGATCCAAGAGATCTGACCACGGGGTCGGCCGCCATTTTGAATTCCAATATGGCCGCCGTCAAAGATCCCTATCTTCAGTTCTGAATGACATTAGCCATTGGAATTTGATATATAAAAGCATGGTGATATGATGACTTCAATAACAGACTTATTTGATATGTCTGACAAGCTGCACGGCAGCCAATTTGAATTTTTATACATATTTGCTATGTTGGATTGTTGAAAATCTCTATCTCGGGTTTGTAAATTGGGCTACCTGATTGAGCGCGCATTTGTAACTGATAGAGTGCGCGCTGATGTATTTACATTGTGACGTCAGTGAAAGGTGCATTATGCTTCCATTTTGCTGCACTTTTTGACATGCCCGTGAATGTTAGTCGTGATGTTTGTCTTCGTAGCCACATTGGAATTCAAAATAGCAGGCATTGCGTTTGTCAGACACATCATATCAGTTGATATTTTAACTCAGTATGTTAAAATACTTGTTTACACCTAATTTCAGGGTCACTCACCAATTAGAAATCGAGATAGGAATTTTGAATATTTCGTCGAGGCGGCCATATTGGAATTCAAAGTGGCGGCCATTCGATGTTTGTCAGACACTCCGAATCAATCTGTCATCAAATTCAATGTGTCAAAACGCTCATGTGTACCAAATTTTGGTGCCACAGGTCATTCAGAACTGAAGATAGGGGTCTTTGAATTTGTTTTGTGATGGCGGCCATATTGGAATTAAAAATGGCGGCCGACCCCGTGGTCAGATCTCTTGGATCCGGCAATATTTGAAATCAGCGCCCCAAAATACCCCTATATGCAAAATTTCATACTTTCCGCCGGATGTGAGCATTTTGACCAATTTTTGTTACATATCTGCCCTACTATACTAGTTGTTTGCAACCGTTTCCTTGACTTCGATAGGCAAGTACTTTGTACTCCTTTCTCTACTTCATTAAGTTTACATGATTGCCGTAAAAACACATTTTTCTCAGCAAGTCACACTCCCGTCGCAAGCAACAATGGTATCTCACACTTCCGCTGGGTCCGGGTACTGCGCGCCTATGTGAAAACCCTGTAGAAATAATTCGTCGACATCGACGACCAGGGGGAACTATTTGACGTGACCTTTGTACCCCAGTGTCGCAACTCTATCTATCAACCCGCTCTGCCATAAAATGTCTGCTGCCCTCAACGAACCCGAATCGGTCAATACATTCGCGCCCAATTTTTGCAGACCTTATGTACTTACAGCCCATGAAGGCGGCGGTTAACTCCATGGAGAATATGAATCCCAAAGTGCCATAGTCTGTGTCCAGTTTATGAACGAGGTAAGGAACCAGCACGCCAAAGGCCTTTAATAGACCATGAATGACGCAATGCATGGAAAATTTGGCCACCAGCACCACGTATCTCCATCTGTCCGTAGATTCTGTCTCCGCCATTCTTTACCCTTTATATAACGTCCATACCGCGTGATGATATACGTCGCTGTATAGGAAATACACCCAATGTACCCGTCCACTGCATAGATCCGCGAGCCACACGTAGGATTATTCGAAAGCTTCTACGACGTACTCCCACTCTCAAAGTATTCTTGGCAGGTCCGCTTGATTTCTGTGATCCCGTGTCTCTTTCAAGGTATCAGAATCTCTTCCGACCCTTTTGTGTGGATCAATTCTCCTCAGAATGGTTTACATCTGGAAGAGAACACAACAAATATGCCCTCGACTCTTATAACAAAGATAAAAGCATTCAGCCATGAATATTTGCTTATTTTCTGAGAACTGTTTTACTGGATTATACATTAGGTGTTATTGTATCAAAAATTACTTGTGATCATGATTAATACTTAAAATGGAAAGGAGGAGAATAATTACAAGGTAAATAATGGACAGATGTAAAGTGAGTGGACAGTTGATAGAATTATAGGGTTACAACTTTAAATCATTAACATGTCTCTGTGAGAATAAAAGGCACAATTAAGATGCATGATTGTGTTGGCACGGCATGGCAAAACGATTGTCTAGAAATTACATTATGAAGCCTTCATGCAAGTTGTCGCCTAAATCTAACGCTAACACAGCGGGAAATGTCTGGATCTCACCCATGATAAGCCAGTTCGACATGTTCGAAGTTAGCTCATGTGCACACTGGTACAAAATGATGACCTTTCTGTTTTCTCAGTTAGACACTTCACGAGTTTTCAGAGTGAGATAAGGCATAAGCTTTCCCGGCAACATTTTATGTGGAATTCATTAATCATGTTCAAAACAAAGAATGAAATTGGGTAAACCAGGTGACCAGAATGGTCCATCAATAAGTGGATGGGAAAGTATCACTTTCATTATTTTCCACTGAATGTATTGACAATGCCTTTCTATTGATATTGTCAAATACATTTACCTCTTTTGCTGTCAGGTGGATATGCTGGCAAGCACCATTTATAAGGGCTATATACTTGAATAATAATTACACCACAGAAGCTTATCTCGGAGAATTTACAAAACAACATGCCCTTTTTGTACAAACTACCTTTTTCAGCTCATGCGCAAAATGGAATCCCGAACAGGTTTACTATGATTGATTCTGTTTGTAGTGTAATCTGCCATGTATCTGTTTATAGATACACCATGCATTTTTTTTTTTTTTTGGGGGGGGGGGGGTTAGCCCTGATTGACAGTGTGCGCGCATTTGTACTGTGACGACATCGCTCTGAAAATGGCACTGTGACGACATTCGCGTTTCAAAGTTTTACGCGCTGCGTTGACAAGGGAGACGATTGAAGCACGCAGACTAGAATTCTGTATGCATGCAGTACAAATTGTAGTCATGATAGGCACTGAAAAGCAGGTGGTCTGTTTCCTCTTCTTTTGTTCTGTTTTATAGAAGAATTTCAAAACTCGGCATACACGATGTGCTAATCGACGCAAGCAAGAGAACTAGGTGATAATTTTGGATCCTAAATTTTACTTTGTTGTATCCGAAACTTGTTATAATCATGTTAGTTCTTTCCTTATCTCACCGCTGCTCGAACACACATGGAGTTGTAGTTTGTTCGTGTGTTTTAAATTATTTTGAAACAAAGACGCCTCGATAAATCTTCGACGGCTACTCGAAAGGCAAATGAATAAGAACATCATATTATACTTCTTTGAGGGCAAACTTTTAGCTTTTCATTCCATCCGTCTATAATGCATCGAGTCCTACTCATTTCACATTCACAAAAACACCTCAAATACGTTTTACAATGACCAATCATTGAACTTTGTGATCAAGCAAAAAGTAGTAATGTGCATTGTTATGGATGGCACTATGCTGCACCTTGATATTACTCAGTTGAGTGAATAAATGGCGCGATTTAACACGGCCGTCAGACCGTAAAGATCGTCTGAAACCTGGCCTCATAATGTGATAATATTTGGCAGTGTTGAATCTGAAGTTCACGCGTGGGTGTTAGTGCACGTAACACTACGTGCACTACACTACACTACAAACAAATTATTGTTCCAACAAAAAAAAAAAAAATGTGTAGAAATAGAAACCAGAGTCTACAATTCAGTATACTGAATTGTAGACTCTGGTTTCTATTTCTACCCATTTCTTTAAAACAATAATTTTATGGATAAGTCATTACAAAAAAAAAAAAAACATGCAATCAATAATAAACCTAGTCCACAAACTTTGGCATAATAGCTCACGAAATGGGGTACATAGATGTTAGAGTGAGTGTAGGGAATATCAAGTGAGATCGAAAGCGAATGAGACATCTAACCTCATCCTGTACCAGTCCTTGATATTTCTTGCTATTATCCTAACATAGATTGGGAAAGATAAAAGACTATAGCTAGAGGAAGAGAGAAGAAAAAAAAATGGCGCCTGTAACTGCCGCTGCCCACGGGACCGGGCCGCTCCCTGGTTCCCAGGCCAACGCTCACGGCGGCTACACTGTCATGATGTCGGAGGAAGATTATCACAACACGCAGAGCATGGAGATGACTAAGTTTGTTCGAGAACACTTCAAAACTCCGAAAGGTAACGTTCTTCTCTTTATTTTCTTTCCTCTCCTTTTATCGTTTTACATTGTATTTTCATTCATGTCCTACCTTAACTTTAGCAGCATAATCGGAACTTGCTTTCTTTGGAAGTGCAGAATGCTATCAATTTACAAACTTATATCACTATGGGAGATGTAAGAATCAAAGTAGCCATTGCTGTCAACAAATCAAAAACTTCGATATTAGCTTCCTCGGATTTTTGTAAAATCGTCAAACATCATGTGACCTCGTTTCGACATACACCTAACCTGTCATATCAAAGTTAAATAGAGCTTATCAAAATGACAATAGCTCTGTAAAGACGAGGGGATTATAGTTGATGGTTATTATTGACAAATGAAATGTTAGCAATAGCTCTATGTAATCTAGTGGGAGTGCTATAATTTGCGTATGTGCTATGTACCATGCAATAGAATCTTTATTTCATGAAGGCATTATCAAATCTCAATTTTAAAAAAAAAAATCATAAAGCTTGTCACTATTTGTCTGATTTTCATGAAACTTTTACCGTGCGTTTTGTTTGACTTGACTCTTAATCTGATTCCTGTAGACGCCTAGCTCTGAAAGCCGGAGAAACGGCATGTAGATCCGGGCTCCCCAGTGATATGGATGCTCTTCCCGTGCGTTTTAGAGCACGCCGATCGTTCGTGCTAGGGCCCCAGCATATTCTCACCTATATTTTTAAAAATCATAATTTAATTACAATTTTTTCCACTTCGTATTTTCACATCTGACGAGCATTGAGGCAACCTAGAAAAATGACATCGAAATTGACTAGGAACATACCAAAGAGATTATATAAAAATTTCTTTGGATTATATGAAGAAGAATCGATGATGGTAATGTTTCTATTGAGAAGACGTCGAGATTAACTGATAAAGAGGCGCCTAACTTGCACGAAAGGGTCACAGAAATAATAATGCACGCTTCGAACCAAACACGCATTGTATAGTGTAGAAACGTATGGGAAATGCATGCACTCCAAAAAAAAAAAAAAAAAAAAAAAAAAAATCGCAAAAAGTAACTCATATCGAAATGAACAAAAACATTTGGGTGTTCCCAAGGCATTACACCAACCTCTTTCGGTATCCCGTTTTTTTTTTTTTTCCTTCACAGTACCATCATCATACAGTGCCGAGCGAATTCGCTGCCGAACCGACACTATGCGTATCGAAGAACGCGGCCGAGGTGTGTGGCGGGAGAACAACCAGCGGCGTCACCACCACCTTCCTTACCTGCGGCTTTTACACGCCTAGCCACAAGCCTTACCATCCAATCGGCGACGTGGAGCTGAACAGTCAGCGGCTTCTCCTCGACTCCCTCTCCGACTTTTTGCCGAAGAAGGTTAGTTCAGGGAGCCAGGCTTCTGTGGATCTGACTTCGATTTTGAGGCGGCTTCTTGGCTCAGGTGGCATGTCGTCTGCGTAACACACATGAAGTCCCCGATTCGAAGCCCTGTATGGAGACCAGTTGAACGTTTCACTTGGCATATGTGTAAATGTACTTTACAGAGGACATAGGTAAACGTTCTAAATGTAAGAGAATCACAAGTCATTTACGATACAAGTTCCATCGTCAATCTTTTCAAGTACATGCTCAGTTGAGCACCCCTTCTTGTTTACTGTTTGGTTACTTTCAACCCTTTGTCGTTCGCCCATGAAACAGCAAACATAGTTAGGGAACGAATAAAACCCACGCACATCATATCATTTGATAAAGTAGCCTTTGTTCACAGTGAACGATACTAACTTAGTACACCTTTGACTGAAATCCTGGCATGCAGCTATTTTCACAGTGAGCAACAGCGTGAAATGTAATGTTTAAGGTTTCCTCAACTTCGAAATAAAAGAAAAAAAAGCTTCATACTCAAATTCACATCATGTCTGTAAAGAACGGTTCTTTTTTTTTCCGGTTGGCTTACTTTGGTGATATTCTCTTTTTTTTTCTGTGGGGAAACCACAGCATAAAATTCGAAAAGATCAAATATGAAAAGTCTGATAGGATTTGATTATAGATCTGCTGAACATTAAACTGACCAAGTAAATGCAGTAACTGTGTTATCCTTGCTTCAAACACCATTTTGAAAAACGAATAAAAAATGTTGACAACACTGATATCTCTGTATATCATTAAATGTTAAAAGTATTTTCTTGAACATCAAAATGTCACAACCTCAGAATTTTTGTTAGTTGTCTGCGGCATATTACCTTTGTGGAGGTGAGAAGTCAGGTCGAGGCAGCATCTCCACAACGTGTCAAACGGGTTACGCCATTTCCTGACCCACTTTATCCGACACACTCTTTCTGACACACTTTTTTTGCCATTCACTTTGTACACGGGGCAGTTTTCATGCGACGGCGTCTGTTATTGGCTACTGTGCTAATGAATATTCAAGACTATGGTATGGCTTGTCGAACGTCGCGCTCAAGGCCGGCCAATAAGAGGCGGCCAGGAGCTGGTGAGCTGGAGGCGCGCGGCAATTTCTAACCTCATCCACGTGTAGGCCTTGCTACTACGTGGGCTTCCAGTACCTTTTGTTTTTTCAGCTGCTTAACCCATCCACGTACGGGCCTCTGTGTACTAGTAATCTTCGTGCCTGCCTAGTAAGTCGGCAGTGAACTTGGGCGCGATCTTCCCTACGGCGCGATCTACACGCGAAGGGTATTCATGCTCCCAACCCCCCCCCCCCCCGATAGCTCTGGAACATTCCATTCAATGACGGGGGTTTTATTTTGCAATGTTATCAAATAACTCTCATGTAAGCAAATTCTTGCCATAGCTAATCTATTTTAGAATAAAATCGTAATCCATCTATGATTAGATAACCTAATTCAAATTGGCAGAGACATAGAAAAATATTTGTTTTACAATCGTGATACGTTCAACTACTCATCTGTGCTGAAATCCGCATGTCTGCTCCACACAGGGTCATGTTATCGCTATCGCTCAAACTTCGATCGCGGTGCCGGTGGCTTGTGTGTGTTTACAACATGTGTGCATATGGAGGAAGCATGGGGCTGAAAAAACAGTACCACGTGGTGAGGTAAAAAACAAATCGGACGTAAGAAGTCGTACATTCGAGAGCTAAACAGACAAATAGCGAAAACAAAGTCCACTGAAAAGGTCTTGACACTGTAATGTATGTTCCAAATTCATGTCTGGCTTAGTTTCGAGAGAATTTTCTACACTTGTAAAGGTTTTCTTTGCAAGAGATCAGGAGTGAGATCGGTGAAGTAGCTAAACATGTACTCTATGTGACTGTTGGTGACTGTTGCATGCATGCTTGCACGTGGCTGGGAGAGTGCGGCAAGAACGCTAGGAATGCACCACCAGCACGTACGGTGGGCTGCAAATTCTTGGGGCAAAATTAGACTTCATTGTTCAGCCCGTCTAGTATTTATATATTCATAATAATTCTAATTCTTCATGAAATCACGATAAAAATTCTTCATATCTATATTCATAATACATTTAAGAAGCGTAATATGAAATATTTTGACCTTTTTTTTGAAATCCAAAGAAAAAATTGATAATAAATAATAGTTCTTGACTCAAGTCTAAACTTCGTGCGTCTTCTTCCAGTTACCCCGCAGTTGCCCATGGATACGACGCATAAATAATCAGCTGTTTGCTGAGTCATTCCTACCCTACTGCCTCTATTCAAATTGAGAGCGATTGTGATTTTATCGGTGGCATTTATAGTTTCATGACCTAATCCAATAAAACTAGACAAATTTAAACATCAAATGTTGTGACAGTTTTTGTCAGAATTTCCTATCAATATCACTTGTTGCCACGATAGTTTTGAGATTTCACTAGCTTCATTATCGAAGCTGTTCTGAGGCTGTTGGACATTTGAAAGAACTGCTTTGTAAGAAATCACCTTTTATTTATTATCTATTTTCACACACAAGAATTTTGATGACTTACATAATCTTTTAAAACTATTCTAATGTCATAATATTTCATGATGGTATGTGTTCTGTCTTTACATGGCAAGATGGGATTTTTTTTTTCTTCCGTCCAGGGTCAAAGAAGGAAGTGACAGGAAGGAAACCAACACGATAGGAAGGAAAAGAAAAGGATAGAATGAAACACCTGCTCAGCGGGCTCTTTTTTTATTGATTTTTACAATGGTGAATGCAGTACATCAGAATTTAAGTAAATTTACAGTTCTAAATAATTTATTATTTGAAAAATGAGCAAAGAAAATGGGATATAATCGAGTTCTTAAAATGAAAACTAAATTAGCATCGCCATTTAGATCTAATATTTACTAAAGAATAGCCCTGAGGCAACCTTATTGTCAAGCTTTTGGTTGAGTTTCTTTAGAGAAACGAATTTTTGGAGCACTAACCCAAGTGAACAACCAAAAGGTAAAAAAAAAAAAAAAAAAAAAAAACTGATTAAATGCAGGTCTCTAGGTCTAGACCACTCCTGTGCATGAGCGAGCAACGGCCCCCGTGGACAGTGTCACTCTCGTCCTTGGCCTAGGCTAGGCTACTCGTGTCGTTCTCGCCATCATCAATGATCAACGTCATGGTCACACGAAATAAATTGCATCATCAAAAGGGTTCGTATATCATCACCAGAATCATTATGATCATCATCACTATCATCTCAACCACAGCAAAACCCTGAATATCATTCCCACCATAGTCACTCCCAGCTCACAAAAACACATCAGCATACAGACATCGCAGACTTTGTAGCTAACTACGTTAGACTTTAGATCAATGTTAGTTGTACACAAAATGAAACGGAGGTGGAAAACTAGTAATGAATACACGGAGATCATCAACGATGGCATTTTACCGTAGAAAAAATACACTGAACATCTTGCACCGAAAAAAAAAAAAAAAAAAAAAAAAAAATGAGGTAAAAAACTACGTTGAGGAAAACTAGGGTGAAAACTCGCCGCTTGGAAGACGAACGATGAAGACACTGTACGGTAAAAATGCACACGGAAACAAACGAGTGGGTACCATGAATGTTCTCGCACACACGCAGATAATCTACATCGTGTTCAATCAAAAAACTCAACAAACGCTCGAACAAAAACTCACCTCTAAATTGTTGCAAACGAGATAATCACTTCAAAAAATGGGGGAAAACACTTGTGGTAGTACGATTGTACTCTAAGAATAACAGAGATAAGATGATACGAAAGCAAAAGAGAGAAAAAGAGAGAGAAATGGACAGGAAACCTGCAGAAGTTATGCCACACTCACTGGCACTAAAACGCAATTCAACACACACACGCACACACTGGTAATCAGATATCGTCATGGACCCCCTTGAGGAGATCGATATCACGCGTAAGTCAATAGCTAAAAGCCAATCACAGACACAGAATCAGACCGAGTGACTCATTATGAAAAAATTATCGCAAGGCTGATGAATATTCATTAGCGCAGTTGCCAATAACAGAGGCCGTCTCATGAAAACTGCCCCGTGTACAAAATGAATGGCAAAAAAAGTGTGTCAGAAAGAGTGTGTCAGATGAAGTGGGTCAGGAAATGGCGTAACCCGTGTCAAACATCCATCGGGGGAATGTGCTGAAAATATAGTCATTATTATACTCTTGGCTGAGTTTTTCACATAAGTGCGATTATCTTGCTTTCGACAGATCTGCCATGCATAATTGGTATGATGGCAGCGGCAAAATTTTAGATTGGTGGAAAGGCCTTCATGATATCTCAAAATTCTTTTCTTCCTTCTGTTCTTATTCTTCCTCCTTATCTTCCAGATTCTTCCTTCCTCTATTTTGGTCTTTGCTATCATTGTGGTTAACAATTTTACTGCAATTATTGGTCCCGGATGTGACAACAGAAACGAGAGCATTGTCATGATTGTAATCATTATTTGTGACCCTGCATCACAAAACCAACAAAAAGTCGCCAGACATGGGTTTTTAGTTAGGGCCAGATTCTGAGAGACCAGACTCTAAGCTTTAAAATCATGTATAACTCGCAATGACTCAATTCAAAATGGACTCGCCTAACCTATCTAAACATGAGAAAGGAAACACATAATCTGCAAAAGTGTTTACTGAGAAAAAAGGCTCTAAAATATATATCTTCCCAAGCCGTGCTAGCTGTGCAATGAATGGGACCACACACACACACACACACACACACACACACACACACAAAATAGGCTGTAAATCTCCCCAGCAACAACAGGGAAGGAATTATCCAATTAAGCTGAAATTCCTCATTCTCTATTAGCACATTCTTTCCGTGACTGATACCAACTTTCAAAGCAGTAGCTTATTTTTTATCATTTCAAAAGTTATTAAAGGGAAAAATGTGTAAAGGGTTTTTAAGAAGCAAAAAATTGCCTCTAAGACATACCTGATGGCACTAATCTACCAAAAAAAAAAAAAAAGTTGTAGAAAAATTGCTGAAACATCCTTTCCCAATCTTTTTATGATCCCAAACTTAGGGATAATGTAGAATAAGAATAGCTCTTTTAGAAAATATGAAAAAGTCGGGATTGACTTTGCTTACCCGTTTCATCTTTTTTTTTTTTTTTTTTTAGGCCTCGCATAAAATCAAGAGGTGCGACTTTTGTTGGTTTTGTGTTGCACGGTGTCCGATCAAGTAGTTATTATTTTATGAAATAATGTACTTGACATGAACTAATCATGTGCAAAATATGGGGGTGATAGGGGCTGTTTTTCTTGAGTTATTGCAAAGAAAGTTGCAGAAAGAAAGAAATATCTCAATACATCGAAGATATAAGCTTTAATTTCTACCAAGTTTTTTGACGTGATCCCAACATAGCATAAAAAACAAAGGGCACATACACGATAGCGCAAAGTATCAGCTACAACATATTAAAATCTGGGAGAAATTCACCGAAGGGTAAGTGAGCTAGTGCTCGATAAAGATAGTCATGTCAATTTTCATTTCCAGAAAATCTGCACTCCCATATAGATAACACGTAAACTGGTCAATTTTTTTTTTTACGAGGTGATGCCGTCATTCAATCAAAATTTTGTGATAATTTCAGGAAAGAGCATTTAATAAGCTACAACATACTGAAATCTGGGTGAAAATCGGCAAAAGACCAGTGAGATACGCTCGAGTGAACTTGAAATTTGATGACGTCATTTTGAAAATTTACTTTTTTATTTTGTTAAGAAATTTGATATCTTTTAATCATTTTTCCAGCATCGCCAACCCATGAAATGACATGTACAACTCATCTGCTTTCAGAATATGTAAAGAAAATGGGGGGTCATCGTCCATCCTGATGAGTAAAATCGGATTTAAAATTGGCGGTTTTTTGGCATAGTTGCACTGTATATCACCATTGACGCGCGCGCGGAATTTCAACTTTGACGGGCCCGTGTGACGTCAATATGTGTCAGATTGACTTGAAACTTGGTAGAAATATTCCTTGACATTTCAGACATCCGATCCGTGTGAAAAAACGGGAAATTTCTAATGGATATGAGCTGTGCGTGCGTATATGTGCGCGCGCGTACGCGTCCGTCCAATTTTTTTCAATTTTTCAAAAAATGCTCTAAATGGTCTGAAACGTGTGCGGAAAAATGTTGAGCTCGATTGGAGCATGTAAATATTTCAACGCGCGCGTACGCGCACGTTTTGAGGGTAGATATGAATTTTGAGAACATTGAGTAGAATGCACTTGGCTTGAAATATAGGTGACGTAAATTTCATTGAAAAAATCCATTCCGTTAATGAGATATGAATGAAAATGTGTTTTCATATAATGACGTCATAGTGACGTCACGGTCGACTGATCACTATGATTTTACTAGAATTGTCGTCTTTGGGACATGATACATATATGGTATGAGTTTGAAATTGATAGGCAGAGGACTTTCTGAGCTAACCTCTGCACAACTGTTGAGGAGAAAGAAGAAAGAATCCGTACAGATACAGAAGGTGATCCGAGAGGATACTCTGATCACCTAATTAAATCTCTTTTACTGAACTATTTACCAGAATCATTGCAAATCCGCCACAGTTAAGATAATTATACTGACATTAACATGATTTCATTCTTATAAGATTTCATATGAGGAATTCACATCAAACCAGTATAGTTGTTTTTGTGTGTGCGTGTATGTGCATATTTTATGACTGCTTAAAGGACAAGTTCACCTTTATAATCATAAGGATTGAGAGAATGTCGCAATATTAGTAGAACACATCATTGAAAGTTTGAGGAAAATCAGACTTCGTTCAAAAATTATGAATTTTTGAAGTTTTTGTGCAGTCACCGCTGGATGAGAAGAGGTGGCCGCTATAGACATGCTCTCCAACTATGGAGTGTATTGCTTACATGTACATGTAAATGTATCATTGTTGTATACAGGTATTTACATGTACATGTACGTGTATGCACACGTGTGTTTCATGTATTGAACAATGCTGGTGTTTATCAAATATTGTAGCACAGTAGCATGTGTATACAGTCGGGAAGAAAACTTAACACTAGTGTATTACTACGACTGAATGAATGATAAATCCAGCGGTGGCGATCACTGAAAGTTGCCAATGAATGACTGGCACGGCTACAAAGCATAAAAACACACTGAATTATCGGCTCGGCTACGGCTCCATCCGGTCTGTGGCCGCTACAGACATATAAAAATATACCGAGGGAAACAAAATTTGTGGCCGCTGGCCGCGTTTAGACGGGTGGCCGCTTTACACATGGTCTTTAACAGGGCTTTTCCAGGTGGTTGCTAAAGACAGGTGGTCGCTACGGCAGGTGTGACTGTATAATATGACTCTTGCCTATCAAGTTCAGATTCGGATTCATTCAGACTCTTCTTCATTGATCTATGATAAGACACTGATAGAAATTTTGTTTCCATTGACATTATTGTACAGTAATGAAAACACATGGCACATCACGTCTTGTTTCAAAGACAGTTACAATGAACGTTATGAACATAACATATGAATACACAAAATCAACTAAGTGTCCCCATGGTTTACATGCCTCCTATGCGTTACGTCATTCTCCAAAGAAATTCACAGGGTTCCTACTAACAACGATAACAGCAGCAGCAACAACAACAAAAAACTAATAATAATATCACGTTGTAAACCGGAAACTCAAAATGTCCGCCATGTTTAACTAGAAATTGTGAATTCTGAATATACATTATATAGGCGTAAGACAGTGTGTATTCCACGGGAGACATATCTTCTTCTTCCTATTTTCTTTATTTTGTGTTCCAGCTTTCGGCCATGTCGGCCTTCAGTAGGATATATACAAACCAAATGACAAGTTTAATGTGCCACTGCCAGTGATATTGTAATAACATGCCTTACATGTATGTGAAGTAACATCGCTACAAAGCACTATATCATGGCGTGTGCAAATATACAGAATACCCCATACAAACATATACACATATTCGGATATGATAATAACTAATTGTCTTTATTATCCAAAAAAGGTATACATACACTTTGCGATGGTCGAGTAGCCGCTGTTATGTGATGGATTACATGACGTTCCGTGGTTTATGGTTGGTTTGGCTGAGTGTGTAGTTGAATGTTGGTGTTGTGTTTGGGTATAGAGGGCGTTATCACATCTTATTACAATATCACTGGCAGTGGCGTATTTGTCATTTTGTTTGTATAGATCCTACTGAAGGCCGATATACCCGAAAGCTCGAATACAAATTAAAGGAAATAGGAAGAAGCAGATACGTGTCCCTTGGGATACTATACTGTCTTACCCCTACATTAGTGTCTCCACGACCTGGAAGTTTCAACGTTAACACAACATTTCTTGCATTTATATATGTATATCTATCTATCTATCTATCTATCTATCTATCTATCTATCTATCTATTATATATATGTATATATATATATATATATATATATATATATATAGCGAAGAATCAAGAAATAAACTAGTAATGCATTATTTCGCCAATAAGAATGAGTTTATTGAACAACTCAAATTTTCGGTGGCCTCCACCTTCTTCAGGAGTCTTGACGGGGAATGTCAATACCAAAACATAAATTGAACATGAAGAGCGCGCACTCATATACACAGAATTGGTTTCTAATTGATAACTGTGTGCCAATTGCCTTACTTTTAATTCAAAGTCCGCATTTTCGGTGGCCTCCCCCTTCGTCAGGGATTAAAGTGCACTGTTACCAGCCCTTTGTCGTTCTCCAATGGTGATAATCATATCTAGGGTTTGAATAATACCCACACACATCATTATCATACCACAGTTTTATTCATACTGATTAGAGTTAAACTGACTTAGACATGTTAGAAGCAATACGTTTGACTGAAATCCAAGTATGCTATTGTTAAAGTGAACAATGGCTTGAAATACAATGGGATACAATTGGATTACATTTTCATTTTCCATCATTCATTTTCCAAAGGAAGTTGATGCACGTATATAACACCTGTCAAAAGACAATTACTATAATATTCTAGCCTTTACGTACGTTGGGGGAAAAGACAGAGTCTCTTTCCCCAAAAACCCCATCACATAGTCACACACTATCCAAGCCTCGGAATGTGTCACCCTTCCAAGAGATAGTCAAGGCCCCAGTCAGTATACACACAACCTTTTCACTTTCCCAAAACTACATCCGTTAACTATCTCCGCCCTTATCAATGTTGACATGCCAATAGAAAGGCACAGTCCCAGGGGCCCAGTGTTGCCAGTATTGTATCTAAGACATGTAAAATGACCATGATTTACACGCATCTTGAAAAAATAATTGCAGTGGTTATATTATTATTACGCGCGCTGCAGTGAGCGTTCCGAATACAAAATTCTCCTCATTGCTTGTACTTAGAAAGCAATTTTGCTCCATCGTTGCTAATTGGAGACCTTATTTTGTAATATGTGTCGAGTCGTAGCGTCCGTTCTGCCGGTAAGAACTTACGCCAGCAAAGATCAAACATCAAGCCGACAAAATATACATACATTCTGCTCGTGGATTTCAAAGTATCTGTAGCTTTCTAATGAGCAATGATGAGTGAGCAAAAATTGTGTTATTTCAAGTTTGTTGGGGCGGCTTTCCAATACTCACTGTTCGTAAGATGGTCTCCTGTATTTATCAATATCACCCCAACTTGCAGAAAGAACAAAGCCATTCATTTGGACTCCGCAACTTCTCAGATGTAGCATTATCCTTTTCGAATTAGCTAACAGTTAATATCCATTATTTTCAAACATTGAAATCTTTCCAAGCTAACCTGAAAAAAAAAAAAACCGGTTATTTTTACAAAAACATAAGATAGTATGTTACTGACGCTAGTTCGTAATTTTATAGCTCATTATAATTATCTTTTCTACTTTTTCTAAACACTGACAATAATCATGCTTAATTTCATTGGTATATTAACATTTTACCCTTTCCATCCTCATATAGACCAGCCAGCTTGAATATTAATAACATGAAAAACTTGAAATGACAATAATGCGCTCAATAAAATTTCCACGAATGGCACAATGTGTTGCGATATTTCAGGCACTTTCGATTTTTTTTTTCCACTTCTAAGCAAATAGAATTTGCACAAAATACAAATCGAACTAGACATTAAATGTACAAAAGAGAAACTAAGAAATATAAATCTGTTGTTACTTTGATTTCGCTATATAGAAGAATGGAATGAAGTACTGAATAAGATAGATGCTGACAAACCATATGATATCTTTATGCACAAACCTCAGTTTGATTGTGATAAGAATGTACCTCTTGTAAAAACAAAACATTCAACAAAGAACAAGGAATCATGGATCACAGAAGGTATTGATCACACTAAGAAAAACTGAAAGGCCCGCAAGAGACTGACACATTAGGCTCCGGAAGTTCTGTAAAACTCGTGGGGCTTTTTTTTTCCCCAGTGTCGAACTCGTGGACCTTGTTTGTTGTTCGCAAACTATAATTTTATGTGACTCTTGGGCCTGGTTTGCCCTGGTTTGCCCAGTGTCGAGCTCACTGGCTCAATGACTTGTGGGCTGTATGACTCATGGACATTCTTTTTCCAGTGTCGAACTCGTGGACCGTATGACTCGTGGGTGTCAGTCTCGGTATAGGATTACCCCGGCATAACATTCACACTTACTTACTAACAGGCATATTTGTGATAAAATATGGGTCATGTCCACTCCCGTCTCTGTTTCATCGCATGCTTTTATCTTTCATCCTGATTTAAATACAATACAGCTACTTTGCGTCTCCCCACCCAACCACCTAATTATCTCTTACATTTTCCTAAACATATCTTAGCTCAAAGTTTAATCTGGCACAGCCGGCAAGAAAGATCTTACCCTACAAATTAGACCACAGATGTTCCCGACTCTATTCTTTAACCTCTGAGCATCATTTAAAGTACATCTCAATTCCAAAGAGACCGCTTACAGCGCCACCTATAGGCCTATATAAAAGGATAGTGATCCAATTTTTCTCTTGTTTGGCTCAAATAAATTCCCTTTTAAATTACGTCCCGTCCCGTCCCCCTCTCCCCATTCACTGGCTTTTAACGATATAATTAATGTATCATTTCAAAACAAGCCTGCAATGGTCCTTTCAGACTTTCTATAATACCCTCACACACTCACACACAATCGCAACAAGTCCATTATGTTTACTCCTACAACTCAATCTCTACAATATTTAGTGACGGTACACACATTAGATTGCACCGAATTCACTGACTTCATAACTCAAAACACTCAGCAGCTAAAATGTAGTCATTATTCATCCTGAAATGTAGTGTATGCAAGCACATAAAAACGAGTGCTTATTTTTGTCATGTGCATGTATTTTACCCATTACCATGATCTCAGACTAACAGTACCCAGGGCAATCCATCATGAAATTATTAATATAGCATTCATGTGCCTTGGATGAAGAGTCGAAAAACCTAGTCAGCAGAGCTCTGAAAAGGTGCAAGTATTCGTGGTATTCATGCCTATTGTTCAGGGTCATTGTGAGGACACACTCACATACACATCATTGGTTCTTGTGTAAAGGTTCAATTTTGTACAGAGGGTTCAAATTTGACCAAAATCTGGAACTTACCTTTAAAATTAATCATGGATTTAACGAAATTAATTCATGCTCTTATCTTCAATTCAAATCATTTATTTTCATTCTTTTTTCCAACAAAACATAACACAAGATAAATCTTCAAATTACCTCCAACTAAATTGTACACTATTCATCTATAACTCATATCAATGACAGTGTTATCTGATGTATAGTGTCCGAACCATTAAGGATCAAAAGTGGAAAATGTTTTTTGTACCTCCTAGTATATTTCACATTACAATCAATTGTAGATTTTTGAACACCATTAATGTATTTTAATGTCATGTCTACTTTTCACGGAAAATGCAGAAATAGAATCAAACCGAATACAGCATTCCCTCCCCCTCTCCCTCCCCCCCCCCTCTCTCTCTCTCTCTCTCTCTCTCTCTCTCTCTCTCTATTTATATATATATATATATATATATATATATATATATATATATCCCTCTCTCTCTTGCTTGTTCTCTTTCGTTTCCAGATCAGATACCACTTAATACCGAAATTCACTTTAAAATTGTTAAAGACCAGATATAGTGTGGGGATTCATAGATGATCCAGTTCCTTCGCTGCCTACCGGGTTACATAAGAAAGCCACGATTAGAACAGCGAATACGTGCATGGACGAGTGCGCTCATAGGCAGGGGCCGCGGAACCGGGGGGGGGGGGGGGCTGGGGGGGCTGCTGCAGCCCCCCCCCCCCCCCACACACACACACACACTTTTGGATCGTGAAAAAAAAAGAAAGGGAAAAAATCGGGGGAAAATCACACTACCCGAATTTCTCACAAAAAGTGTGCTTCAGATCGCTTTATCTTGATTTTTTAAAAAAAAGCTCCGTCGAGTAGGAGGGGGCATCCCCCTCCCACACCCTCCCCCTCTACCTCATTAGACTTTGTACATACACACAATGATGCACACGCGGAATAAGAGCTAAATACCGTGATTTTGCTATTAACACTTTCCTGAAAAAAGTCTAAATCATTTCCATAAATATTTTTTTTTGGGGGGGGGGCTGGGGAGCTAGAAAAAATCCAAATATTGCACAAAAAGTTTGCACCAGATCGCTGAATTTCAGGTCTGAAAATGTAAAATCACCTTCGTGTGGGAGGAGAAATATCCCTTTTGTACATACACCCTCGTGAGCATGCCTTTTCTGTTTGATTGCTTAGCAGACAACGTTCGTGAAATTAATTGTAACAATAAATTAATACAAGAAGTTTATTTATATGCTACCACTTAATAGGCAAATTCTTCAATAATAATCCACATCAAAATATCCTGCTACCTTAAACAAGTGGGGCCGTTTCAAGTCGATAAAAGACGGAAAAACATGCAGGAACCAGGGGCGTGACTGCTTCCCCTCACGTGACCTGTATAACGTGCTGCCATATAAAGGGGTGCACGTCACAAACCCAACACCCACACGAGTCTTACAACCCACGAACTCGACATGAGGCAAGGCCCATGAGTCCGACACTAGACAAACAAGGCCCACGAGTCGCCGGGCTTAATGTGTCCAGTGTCGGTCTCGTAGGCCTTTTTTTTTTTTTTTTTTTTTTTTTTTGCCTAGTTTTGAGCTTATTGGCCGTATGACTCGTGAGCTGTCTTACTCGTGGATATTTCCGCTGTCGAGCACGTGGGCCATATAACTCGTGGGTGTCGGACCCTTTGGATTCATGAAGTGGGAAGACTGGCCTGGTTCGGATATATTCGAGAATTCCCGTAACGAACTGTGTACAGTTTTATTACTAATCTTTGTGCAAGGAGGTAATAGGCTCGCCCAGCTCCTAGCTCTATGTGTAGGTACATATACACGCAGTCTCAGTACATCTCGAGTGGAGTCGACCGTTACCTATCAGGGGCCGCGTTTGGGGGGGGGGGGGGGGGCTGCGCAGCCGGGGGGGGGGTATCAAGGTCAAAACCCCTTCCCCCCCCCCCCCCCTTTAAATGTAAGTCAATAAAAGTGATACTCTACGCATGAGTGAACACCTTTGTTACTATCTTCCAAGCAGTGGCGTATCTAGGGAAAACGGCGCCCGGGGCAAGCACGAAAATTGCGCCCCTAATTTCTGAAAAAGTGTTCAACCCCAACACCATCCCGGTAGGGACTTTAAACAAAGTCCACATGATGCTTTTTCAAGCACTTAAAAGGGATCTTTTGAGGGTGATTTAAATGTAATGAATTTTGACAGATTTTGGCGAGCGAGCGCAGCGAGCGAGCCGAAAATTTTTGTATTTCAGCTTACAAAACATGGAATTCTTGTCATTTTTTGCTTACCAAATCTTACAATTGTAATCAAGATATAGTGACGGCCTTATAGATAACGATTTATACAAAAAAACTGAGGACTTTAAAAAATACTCTAAATTAGTGCGCGCGAGTGAGCTGAATTTTGTGTATGTCCTCGTCATCATCACGTATTGTTCTTATCTTTTTTTATATAAATTTTGGCGAGAGAGCGCAGCGAGCGAGCCGAAAATGTTTGTATTTCAGCTTACAAAACATGGAATATCTTGTCATGTTTTGCTTATTAAATCTCACAATTATAGTGACGACCTTATAGATAACGATTTATACCAACAAACTGAGGACTTGAAAAAAATACTCTAAATTAGTACGAACGAGTGAGCCGAAATTTGTATATTTCTGCGTCATCATTACGTTTTTTTCTTATCTTTTTTATTTTTTTTTTGCGCCCCTCCTCCGTATGTTCGAAACCGTTGGCGTCCTCTTTTGATCCAATCGGCGATCGCTTCAGAACGAATGAAATTGCAGTCGCTGCTCCGTGTAACATTTTTCCTGCTAAATATAAAATGACATGAGTGAACACAATAGACATTATCATTTTGTCCGCGTCATCGTCACGTTTTGTTCTTATCTTCTTCTCTTTTTTTATACACATTTTGGCGAGCGAGCGCAGCGAGCGAGCCGAAAATTTTTGTATTTCAGCTTACAAATCATGAAACTCTTGTCATTTTTCGCTTATTAAATCTTAAATTCTAATCAAGATATACTGACGGCCTTATAGATAACGATTTATACCAACAAAATGAGGACTTGAAAAAAATACTCTAAATTAGTACGAGCAAGTGAGCCGAAATTTGTATATTTCCGCGTCATCATTACGTTTTGTTGTTATCTTGTTTGATTCGGGTTTTTTGCGACCCCCCCCCCCCCCCCGTATGTTCGAAACCGTTGGCGCCTTCTTTTGATCCAATTGGCGATCGCTTCAGAACGAAATTGCAGCCGCTGCTCCGTGAAACAGTTTGCCTGCTAAATATAAAATGACATGTGTGAACACAATAGACACTGTCATTTTGTCATCATCACGTTTTGTTCTTACCTTCTTTTTTATACAAATTTTGGCGAGCGAGCGCAGCGAGCGAGCAGAAAATTTTTGTATTTCAGCTCACAGAACATGGAATTTTTGTGTGAACACAATAAACATTGTCATTTTGTCCGCGTCATCATCATGTTTTGTTTTTATCTTGTTTGATTTGGTTTTCTGCCCCCCCCCCACCACCACTCTCCCTCCCCCCCTTCCGGGCGAGTTTTTTTTTCTTCTTCTTCTTCTTCTTCTCCTTTTCTTTTTTTTTTTCTTCTTCTTCTTCTTCGTTTTTTTTTCTTCTTCTTCGTTTTTTTTTGGTCGTTTTTTTTGCGCCCCAAAGGAGTGGCGCCCGGGGCACGTGCCCCCCTTGCCCCCCCCCCCCCCTAGATACGCCACTGCTTCCAAGGTACAAAAGTCAAAATCGCATTGATGAACAAGAAGTCATTCATGCGTAAATGCTCATCCATGTAACAATAAGAACAAAAGACAAATTTGAGACAATAAAAAACATGTATACAGTTGCAAAAATGTACCTATGATCTCTATAATATTATTCTTGAAGCCCAAAATATCAAATTAAGGCTAAAAAATAATGGAGGAAAGTGAAGAAATTTCTGTCAAATCCAAATTCAAATGAAATGACAGAAGAAATAAGATTAACAAAGATGGTAGGATTTTGAATTGATTTCTCAAATTAGAAAAATTCTTTTTTTTTTAGTGTAGATATACGGCATATATCTCATGATTAGTACGACAATGTTTCTTCTACAGTATTTGGATACACCCACAAAATAATAACACCTTCAAAACCAAAATTCCGTCAATGACGTCATTATCTGGCAATCTTTTCTAAAGGGTCTATATTATTAATATCATGATTAACAAATGAAAATGGAACGCACCTTTCCCGAGACTGAGCATATTCTGCACGTTTCAATGTAACTGTATTACAAAAGACATTGCATAGAAACATACAAGTTATATCCATTAGCAGCATGAAGACAAATAACAGAAATATCATATTGAAATATATAGCACAAATTTAGATTTTCTTTTGACCACATAAGTGATGACCAGGTTGTTATGATTCAATACAAGTCAACATAAATTTGCACCGCATATAATCCCTTTGATGAACTTTTTTTTCACCCGCCGTCACGCATTCTGCCCATCAAATATGTAGCAGCAAGCTCATTTACATTCATTGTGCTTCTCTTGAATCTCTTTTCAGATTGCTTGCTTTTGTGTGGCCAACAATAGCTGGATACGAGGTAAACGTTAGGTCGCTCCGTGCAGGCAAAAAGAAGCGGCCGTGGAAACCATATATTGTTAAAGTACCTGCAAACAAAAAAGAGGTCCTTTCCACCCAGTGATTCTCGCAAACAAAATTTTTAACTACAATATATATAACTCTTTGCCTGTCAAGTTCAGATTCAGATTCATTCAGACTCTTCTTTATTGATCTACGATAAGACTTATAGAAATTTTGTTTCCGTTGACACTATTGTACAGTAATGAAAACACGTCGCAAATCACATCAGTTATTATTGTTTCAGAGACAGTTACAATAAACGTTACGAACATAACATGTAAATACACAAAATCAACTGTGTCCTCCACTGTGTCACATTATTCTCCAAACAAATTTACAGGGTTCCTACTAACAACGACAACAGCAGCAGTAACAACAACAAAATAATAATAGTATCACGTTGTAAAGCGAAAACTCAAAATGTCCGCCATGTTTTGCTGGAAATTGTGAATTCTAAATATACATTAAACAGGCGGAAGACAGTATAGTATTCCACGGGAGACATAACTTCTTCTTCCTATTTACTTTATTTTGTATTCGAGCTTTCGGCCGTGTCACTGCATGTCGGCCTTCATCAGGAGCTATACAAACAAAATGACAAATGCGCCACTGCTAGTGATATTGTAATAACATGACTTACATGAGGGATGTATGGGAAATAACATCGCTACAAAGCACTATATCATGGCGTGTGCAAGTATACAAAACACCCCTATACACATATACACATATTCGCATATTCGGATAAAATAATAACATAATTATATTTTTTTTTAAAGGTATACATACATTTTGCGATGATCGAGTAGCCGCTGTTATGTGATGGATTAGCCTACATGGCGTTCCGTGGTTTGTGGTTGATTTGGCTGAGTGTGTCAATTAATGTTGGTGTCGTGTTTGGGTATAGAGAGCGTTATTAAATGTTGTTCCAATATCACTGGCAGTGGTGCATTTGTCATTTTGTTTGTATAGATCCTACTGAAGGCCGATATACCCGAAAGCTCGAATTCAAAATAAAGAAAATAGGAAGAAGAAGCTACGTCTCCCGTGGATACTGTCTTACGCCTATATAACGTCTTCACGACCTGGAAGTTTAAACGTTGGCACAACATTTCTTGCATATAGATAGATAGATAGATAGATAGATAGAGAGATAGATAGATAAGATAAGATAGATAGATATAGGCGTACCTGCGCTTCGGCGTCTTGTCTGCTACCGGCGGCCGCGGCGGTTTCACGCTGTGGCGATCTTCAGGCAGACTGACTTTCAAAGTGGTGATGATGTGCTTCTGTGTTTACTGGTTTATATGGCACCGTGGAACAGCTTGACGCATGGATGGTTTGCCTGTTGCGGTGTCTACATCTTGATATATAAAGATTCGGACCTTTTGTTCAGCGCGTTTTTGTTTCGGATGGTAATGACCTCATCGACGCAGAGATTTCACAGGCCACTCCTTCTTGTGTTAGTTTGACTTTTTTTGATGACCCATGTTAGCGTGCAATTTCCATGTTAAATTTGTCTATCAGGCTCCAGATGTACTTTGAGAGCTGGGTCTCATTTTTATATTTTTCATGCTTGATCGATTTAACATGGTTCCTGCATCTGTCTTGGACAGTAGGCTATCCCCCGCCAGTCCGTAGTAACATTTTTCCACGTTATCATGTCTGACGGTTGCCTTATACACAAAAGCCGTTTCCATGCATCTTCCTTCCAGCGGGCATTGGTCTTTTTGGCGGCTGTTGCATTTGGGTTTGGGTTCCGTGTCACGTGACTTGGAATGACTGATAACTTTTTGGTTGTGGGATTTATGACTGCATCCATTTTTTTCATAAAGCTGTAGCTCATTTTTACCATGTTCTTATTCAATGATGGGTTCAGTTTGTGCAATTTGGGGGAAGTGTTTGCTGATGAGCTGCATAAATCCCCCCCCCCCCACACACACACACACATTTTGTCTTGGTCCCTGCATTGTAAGGTGGGTTAAACCATGTGATATTTCTGCTCCTGTTTTTCCTTTTTCTTCCCTTTCCCTTTTCACTCTGTTTGGAGAACTTGATACTCTTCTCGTATAATATCATCTGCTTTACATCATCGAGCACTTTTCATCAATCCTCAACAAATCCTCAACAAATTAAATATATAAAGTGACAACCTGCTAAGCAGGATGTGCTGGATATAATCAGTCCTCCATACGCACATCAAGCGTATGGAGGAGAATGTTAGTGCAGGGAAGCCAGGGTTCTATGGGTTAAACTTCCATTTTGAGGTTCGGATGGCACCTTGTCTGCCTATACCACACGCACAGATGAACTTGATATGACATGTCCTGTTCCGACGATTTTGTTTTAGGTTGACATGGCCTCTGTTTGGAGGTAAATGTAATATATTTTTCAGAGAACACGAAGTGAACGCCCCGGATGTAAGGGAATCACAACCTTATTGAGTAGGCCTATAATACTATTACACGTCCATGCCATAGCAACTCACTCGCGATGCAGGTTCCATTGTCGTGTTTTTTTTTTCTTTTTTTTTCTTTTTTTTTTTTTGCAAGGCAAAGTGTAATCACGGTGAAGTGCTCTCTATTTAACCCTCTGCGCGCCACTCTAATTACCTGTCCATACAGGTGTACGTGAAATTGTGCACATTTTTGCCTCATTGGCAAAGAAAGAGTAAAGCACCCTTCTTGTTTTCCGTATCGCTGTTACCAACACTTTGTCGTTCTCCCATGGTAACAAGCACTTTTAAGATTCAGTTTCACTTTCAGTTTCAGTAAGTTTTATTTCTCCACTTGTACATAACAGAAAATAAGTATAACAATATCGAACATATTATTCACAAGTCATGAAAATATAAACAAAATGTCGCATTACAAATATATAGTCATGTGAAATAATACATAAATATCATTACAGAAGGATAGAATCACCAAGTGTAAATATCATTACAGATATTTAAGTGTACAGGTGGAGGAGACCGTTATCAATAAGCAAAACGCTTGACTTGGACAACGGCCTCTGAACATAATATGCCTTGTAACAATCTTTTTATTTAACTAAAGTAAAGAACGGAAAAATTTTACACACGTAGAACAAATAATGAAAATCTTTAAAGTATATTAAATGTCATTTGACCAAAAAGGACAACACAAAGTGGAATGTATAAAGACGAAAGAAGAACAAAACAAAACAAAACAAAGAATAAGGTGCCCGAATAGGAAGAGTAGAGGAAAGAGAGATGAGAAGAAAAGCGATGAGATACATTGTTCAGGGGTTGGGAACTATAAAACAAAAGTGTAATTTCTATTTCGAGTGGTACATTGCGAGAAGAACGTTTTTATAAGATGATTTAAAACATTGTAGAGAAGAACTGCGTTTAAGGTCATCATTCAATGAGTTCCATACATCTGGACCATGATGTCTTATGGAATTTTGAGCTGTAATGAGTTTAGGGTTTTCCAAATGATAATCTGTTGCATGACAGGTATATAGGATATGAATGAATACTATAATTTAAAATATACATATCTTTAAACAGTTCAGGGAGCTGATTGTTAGTATATTTATACATAAATATTGCTGTTTGCCATGTATTAATTCGAGTGCTATATTGCGAGAAGAACGTTTTTATAAGATGATTTAAAACATTGTAGAGAAGAACTGCGTTTAAGGTCATCATTCAATGAGTTCCATACATCTGGACCATGATGTCTTATGGAATTTTGAGCTATAATGAGTTTAGGGTTTTCCAAATGATAATCTGTTGCATGACAGGTATATAGGATATGAATGAATACTATAATTTAAAATATACATATCTTTAAACAATTCAGGGAGCTGATTGTTAGTATATTTATACATAAATATTGCTGTTTGCCATGTATTAATTCGAGTGCTATATTGCGAGAAGAACGTTTTTATAAGATGATTTAAAACATTGTAGAGAAGAACTGCGTTTAAGGTCATCATTCAATGAGTTCCATACATCTGGACCATGATGTCTTATGGAATTTTGAGCTATAATGAGTTTAGGGTTTTCCAAATGATAATCTGTTGCATGACAGGTATATAGGATATGAATGAATACTATAATTTAAAATATACATATCTTTAAACAATTCAGGGAGCTGATTGTTAGTATATTTATACATAAATATTGCTGTTTGCCATGTATTAATTCGAGTGCTATATTGCGAGAAGAACGTTTTTATAAGATGATTTAAAACATTGTAGAGAAGAACTGCGTTTAAGGTCATCATTCAATGAGTTCCATACATCTGGACCATGATGTCTTATGGAATTTTGAGCTATAATGAGTTTAGGGTTTTCCAAATGATAATCTGTTGCATGACAGGTATATAGGATATGAATGAATACTATAATCTAAAATATACATATCTTTAAACAATTCAGGGAGCTGGTTGTTAGTATATTTATACATAAATATTGCTGTTTGCCATGTATGTATATCAGAAATTCTAAGAGTCTTTAAATCATGAAATAAAGATTCAGTGTGTGCTAAGTAGTGTGAACAGGTAATAAGTCTTACAGCACGTTTTTGTAATAACAATATCGACTTTATTTTCTTAACACCGCAATTCCCCCACACATTATTACAGTAGGTGATATGGGGTATAATATGAGCGCATTATAAAGAATGTGAAGGATATGTTTGGTAAGATATTCTCTTACTTTCCAGAGGATAGCGATATTTTTTGATATTGATGAATAAACTCGGTGTACATGATCGGACCATGTTAGGTGTGAATCAATAATTACCCTCCAAAATTTTACACAAGACTTTTGATCCAATTGCTTACCATCAATATATAACATGATATCCATTGGTGTATTGCTATTTCTAAAAAAAAAAAATAATAATAATAATAATAATAAAAATAAATAATTCGGTAGGTTTTTTTCAATATTCGATAATTCATTGCATTTAAACCACATTGAAACCTTCAATAATTCTGAATTGACAACTGTAGTGAGTGTATGTATGTTTTTATGAGAAAAGAGGATGCTCGTGTAATTCGAGTAATACCCACACACATCATTATCATACAACAATCTTTACTCATACTGATTAGAGTTAAACTGACTTAGAAGCATATACTTGACTGAAATCCAAGTATGCTATTGTTAAAGTCAACGATGGCATGAAATACAATGTCTGAGTTTTCCTCCATTTCGATAAAAGAAAAGCTTCATATAAGTGGCCCGCAATGACTCTAATAAACGTTTTTGTTGTCGTACGGGCTGGTTTCATTAGATGATATTTATGAAGTTTTATTCTCAACGTGAAGTTAAAGGGGAAGGCTAGTAACTGATCAGTGGGAATCAGTGGAAATGCTGGGAGATGATTGTTCCAATCATTATGGGATTCATTCAAGAGTTCATTGTATATCTATTGTTGTGTGAAAATGATTTGCTTCAGAACGGTTTCATATTCAAGTAATGTGCAGTTTAATGCTTCCAGGTTAGCGTCCCTGGTCAGTGACGGAGCATTAATCTGCACATTACTTGAATATGAAACCGTTCTGAAGCAAATCATTTTCACACAACAATAGATATACAATGAACTCTTGAATGAATCCCATAATGATTGGAACAATCATCTCCCAGCATTTCCACTGATTCCCACTGATCAGTTACTAGCCTTCCCCTTTAAAGCGTGAAATAAAACAGGAGGAATGCCATAACCTCCAACAAAATTGTACACTATTCATCTATAGAAAGTTACTCATATCAATGGCAGTGTTATTTGATGTATAGTTTCCGAACTACTAAGGATCAATTGGAAAATGTGTGTTGTTGTTTTTTTTCTTCTTTTTTTTGTAACACCTAATATATTCCACATTTAATCAATTGTAGATTTTTGCACATCATTATTTCATTTTAATGTTATGTATACTTTTCACGGAAACTGCAGAAATAGAATCAAACCGAAGACAACATTCGCTCTCCCTCCTCCCCCCCCCCCTCTCTCTCTCTCTCTCTCTATATATATATATATATCCCTCTCTCTTCCTCGTTCTCTTTCGTTCCGGATCTGATACCATTTAAAACCGAAATTACCGATATTACCTCCTCGCACAGAGATTAGTGATAAAGCTGTACACAATTCGTTACGGGAATTCTCGAATATATCCCACTCCACGAATCCAAAGGGTCCGACACTCACGAGTTATGCGGCCCACGTGCTCGACAGCGGAAATGTCCACGAGTAAGACAACTCACGACTCATACAGCCCACAAGCTCAAAACTAGGCAAAAAGGGCCTACGAGACCGATACTGGGCACAGTACGCCCGGGGCCTTGTTTGTCTAGTGTCGGACTCATGGGCTTTGCCTCATGTCAAGTTCGTTGGTTTTAAGACTCGTGTGGGTGTTGGGTTTGTGACGTGCACCCCTTTAAATGGCAGCACGCTGGCCACGTGAGGGGAAACAGCCACGCCCCTGGTCCCTGTATCTCTGGATGCACATGAGGGCCACTGTCAGGGGAACAGTCATTACGCACATGCCGCCAACGAGTTGAAGGGCTCCATCGAACGAACCCGTGACATCATACAGCTTGCCTGCAATGAAAGTGAATAAATTGGTAAGTTCTAGATTGTGATTTTAGCTTAAAAAGGACAAAGTGCATTCGATAGTGAAAATAACGACGATGAAAGCATGCAGAAGGAGGTATTTCGTCTAGAGTCAACCTCTCCACCATTCACTTTTGAATCACACGCACTTTTGCAAAATTTATACATTTACATTGTACTTGAGTGTATAATTATTTATCCCCCTTTTTCTTCCTTCGAGGAAATTCTCACATTAAAAAAATGTCACGTTATGTTTTGCACTCGTCGTCCATGATATATGTGTTCTTTAATATTTTTTCCCATTTTAATTTCCCTGAGCTGTCATACCTGTGATGTACCCAGAAATCACATTTCCAAGTCCTGTCATGAATAATTTGGCTGAGGTGATTCCTTTGAAATTTCTCTCGGCGACGAAGGATTCAAGAACTGCCCAGGATGTCGGGAAACCGGCAAACATGCCGCCGCCGGCGAAGAAGGAGCAGATGAGAAGATGCGTTGGGGATGATCACCTTGCAGGGTAAAGGAGTAGCCCTCCACTAACAGAGATCATGTTGGTGATGAACAGGGGCGCTCCCCAATGGTGTCTGAAACGCAGGATTACGGTCATAGTCCCGTGAAAGACCAGTCCGCCAATTGACCCCACCAAGGGCAGGTAGGAAGCGAACGATTCGTCGAAGCCCTTGGACATTGCAAAGGAGATGACGAAAAGAGTCCAACTGACCATTGCAATCTGCAAGACTACTTTACATGGTAAGAAGAGGAGCGTGAACGCCCACTCCTGCACCAGCGCCCTCACCCCCAAATCCCACCAGACATATTCCAGGATCCGTTCTCGTGTCGATCGAGGCCTTGTGGTCTTTCGGCTCCCATAGGTATTGTGACATTGGTCTATTGAGTTTGTTGTTGAGTCTTTGTCTGCTCGCTCCAACAAATATGCAGAAGACTCTGACAAACTCGCCTGGTCATCTTCACCTGGAAGGACTTCTCCTCTATCCACACGAGGCAAGTTCTGTGTTTCCGCTAAGTCCACAGGGGGACGGAACGTCGCTCCTATTGGCACACAGTGTAGATACAAGCCGGCCAAACAAAGTATAGCTCCCTCGAGTCGGTATCCTTCCAGTAGGGATGGCGTCAAGACAGGGAAAAGTGCGCCCCCAACGAAGCTTCCCATGAGAGAGATGGAATTTGCACATGCAAATTTGTTACCGAAGTGTTGGTGCAAGACAACGTAGGATATTTGGCAGAAAGGGGAGCTGAACAAACCTGTGGAGAAAAAAAAAAGACCAATCAAATATCCAGGGGTGGCCGCACAGAAACGTTGTTAGCGCAAACAACGCACTAACAGCACTGATAGCGACGATTTGGCCGCACAGAAGCGTGCTGTTAGTCAAAATTCACTAACAGCGCTGTTAGCCTAAAGGCCGTGTCACACCTTTCCGGGCAAGCCTTGCGTGCGACTTGCAAAGAGCTTTTTTGACTACCCGGAGGTCCCCGTAGATGATCCGCACATGACAGCACCTAGCATGTATCTCAACCGTAGTCGTCCGGAGGTGCGCACGTATATATGTTTACCCCCAACCGTGTTTAGGCCCTGTCACACCTTTCCGGGCAAGCTACTCGGGCTTGTTACGTGTAGGGATTTTCTAGCATACTGGACATTCCTGAGGGCGGAAAAGGATTTGAGAGAGTCAACGCATGTGTCTTACTTGCTGGACGCGTTCTACTTAAATTATACTTGCGAGTATACTGTGTGACCTTTGTACCAGTCGCGTGGGGGCTGACAACTCAGTGAAGGAATTCCTCTAATGGAATGGCTGAAATCCCACAGAATTTCATTATCTTGGCTGCATACGGGACTGCGAAGTACCTGCGTGGGAGTTGCCTGGGAAGTGCTGCCGCTAAGGGCCTCCTACTGGCGTTCTGCGCGGACCTCTACGGGCATTCCCGCGACTCACCCGGAAAAAGTTTTGGTCATGCTCAAAACTTGGCTGCGGTTAAATCGGACTTGCGTGAGCACCTCCGGACAACTACGCGCTAGATACTGTCAGGTGCGGACCAACTGCGGAGAGCTCCGGGGAGTAAATTTGTTTCCCCGCAAGTCAAGCCGCAAAACTTCCCCCGTACGGTATGACAAGGCATGAATGAAAATTGCAATCATTCTTGTTCGCCCGCTGAAAATCTTCTACGTGCTGGAAACTACCTCCTCGCCACAAGCCCGCGTAGCTTGCCCGGAATGGTGTGACACGGCCTTTACATCGCGAGGCCGCACAGAAGCTAACAACAGTGGTGCTGTTTTAACAATTCACTGACAGTGCCAGGTGTACCGATAGTGACAATGTAAAGGCCGTGTCACATCTTTCCGGGCAAGCTACTCCAGCTTGTTGCGAGGAGGGATTTTCCAGCACGCAGGAGAATTTCCCCTGGCGGACAAGAATGTTTGCGAGTTTCGCACCTGTTTCTTACCTACTAGACGCGTGCTACTTATCTTCTACTTGCGTGTACGCCGTGTGACCTGCCTGAGAGCTTTGAAACCGATCCGTTTTCTATTTCGAGGGACTTACAGGTACTGAGAAGTAGCTGCGTTGGAGTTGCCTGAGAGGTGCTGCCGGTAAAGGTCTCCTGCTGGTGTTCTGCGTGTACCTCTGCGAACGAACGCCCACGACTCACTCGGAACAAGTTTTGAGCATGCTCAAGGCCTTGTCATATTGCATCTGGGTAAGTTTTGCGGTTTGACTTGCGGGGAAAAAAATTTGCTACCCGGAGCTCTCCGCAGTTGGTCCGCACCTGACAGTACCTAGCGCGTATCTCGCCTGTAGTTGCCCGGAGGTCCTCACGCTAGTCCCATTTAACCGCAGCCAAGTTTTTAGCAAGACCAAAACTTTTCCGGGTGAGTCACGGGGATTCCCGGAGAGGTCCACGCAGAACGCCAGTAGGAGGCCCTTAGCGACAGCACCTCGCAGGCAACTCCCATGCAGGTACCTCGCAGTCCCCGTATGCAGCCAAGATAAAGGCCGTGTCATACCATTCCGGGCAAGCTACGCGGGCTTGTGGCGAGGAGGTAGTTTCCAGCACGTAGAAGATTTTCAGCGGGCGAACAAGAATGTTTGCAATGTTCATTCATGCCTTGTCATACCGTATGGGGGAACTTCTGCGGCTTGACTTGCGGGGAAACAAATTTACTCCCCGGAGCTCTCCGCAGTTGGTCCGCACCTGACAGTATCTAGCGCGTAGTTGCCCGGAGGTGCTCACGCAAGTCCGATTTAACCGCAGCCAAGTTTTGAGCATGACCAAAACTTTTCCGGGTGAGTCGCGGGAATGCCCGTAGAGGTCCGCGCAGAACGCCAGTAGGAGACCCTTAGCGGCAGCACTTCCCAGGCAATTCCCACGCAGGTACTTCGCAGTCCCGTATGCAGCCAAGATAATGAAATTCTGTGAGATTTCAGCCATTCCATTAGAGGAATTCCTTCACTGAGTTGTCAGCCCCCACGCGACTGGTACAAAGGTCACACAGTATCTCGCAAGTATAACGCGTCCAGCAAGTAAGACACATGCGCTGACTCGCACAAATCCTTTTCCGCCTCAGGAATGTCCGGTATGCTAGAAAATCCCTACACGTAACAAGCCCGAATAGCTTGCCCGGAAAGGTGTGACAGGGCCTAAACACGGTTGCGGGTAAAAAAAAAAAAAAAAAAAAAAAAAAAAAAAAAAAAAATACGCGTGCGCACCTCCAGGCGACTACTTTTGAGATACATGCTAGGTACTGTCATGTGCGGATCATCTACGGGGACCTCCGGGTAGTCAAAATTGTTCTTTGCAAGTCGCACGCAAGGCTGGTGTGACACGGCCTTGATGACATTATGTGGGACTTCTGCCATTCCTTCAGAGGAATTCCTTCACTGAGTTGTCAGCACCCACGCGCGCGACTGGTACACAGGTCACACAGTATCTCGCAAGTATAACGCGTCCAGCAAGTAAGACACATGCGCTGACTCGCACAAATCCTTTTCCGCCTCAGGAATGTCCGGTATGCTAGAAAATCCCTACACGTAACAAGCCCGAATAGCTTGCCCGGAAAGGTGTGACAGGGCCTAAACACGGTTGCGGGTAAAAAAAAAAAAAAAAAAAAAAAAAAAAAAATACGCGTGCGCACCTCCAGGCGACTACTTTTGAGATACATGCTAGGTACTGTCATGTGCGGATCATCTACGGGGACCTCCGGGTAGTCAAAATTGTTCTTTGCAAGTCGCACGCAAGGCTGGTGTGACACGGCCTTGATGACATTATGTGGGACTTCTGCCATTCCTTCAGAGGAATTCCTTCACTGAGTTGTCAGCACCCACGCGCGCGACTGGTACACAGGTCACACAGTATTCCCGCAAGTAGAATTTAAGTAAAACGCGTCCAACAAATAAGAAACATTCTCTAACTCTAACAAATCCTTGTCCGTCCTCAGAAATTGTCTGGTATGCTGGAAAATCCCCACACACAACAAGCCCGCGTAGCATGCCCGGAAAGGTCATATCGTGGCAAGCCTTGCGTGCGACTTGTGAAGAACAATTTTTACTACCCGGAGGTCCCCGCTGATGACCCACGCGTGACAGTACCTAGCACGTATCTCACTCGTAGTCGCCCATAGGTGCGCACGCAAATCGTTTTACCCGCAACCATGTTTAGGCCCTGTCACACTAGGACTACATAGGAGTAGGGCCGACATTGGGTGTCACGACTTAGGGTCCCGGCCACCCCGGAGGTGGCGCTAGGAAAAAAAAAAGAATGAAACCTTTGAGCGCGATAAAGTCTTTGATTTTGCCCTGAAGACCTTTTTCCCCTTTTTCTTTTCTTTTTGTTTTGTTTTGTTTTGTTTTGTTTTTTCTTTGCTTGTCAGCCGAAGAAACCCAGGAATTGGAATGAGAAGGATGTGCTGAAGACCTATTTATTATTATTGTTATTATTATCATTATTATGTTAATCATTATTATTATTATTATTGCTTGTCAGCTGAAGAAACTCGGAAGTGGCACCGATGTTGCGCTGAAGTCCTTTTTGTTTTGTTTTGTTTTGTTTTGTTTTGTTTTTGTTAGCTCATGAAAACCCAGAATTGGGCCCCTCCCCCACCCACTTTTGAAAACGTGGCGCCAGCCATGCGCTGAAGAAGGCGACAATGAACGGATAATACAGAACTGTTTAAAAATATTCACGTCACTCACGAAGACAACTAATGTATTGCGTTGTGCTGCTGCTGCATCAAGAAGATACATCAATCTATAAATAGATCATTACACAAAAATCGCATAGACTTTGCCTAACTCTATGGCTCAAATCCACTGACAGCACCCTAACAACGCTTTCTGTGCGGTCATTTTACCCGTTCTGTTAGTGACTTGTTAGCGCTAACAAACCTCCCACTATCAGCGTTTTTGTGCGGCCGGTACAGAAAGAAACTCATTTCTAACATGTGACGTGAACAAAAACAAATACGAACACGTTTCTAGGTCACGCAATCACTTAGAGAAACATGCGCTGTACGATATGAATAATATATTATGCAGAAGGAGAAATCAATTCCTCACGTCACTACCATTATTAGCGTGTACATCTACAGAAATGGTTAAAATACATGATGCACTCTCAATGACCAAATTTGATATAACGATGCCCAAAAGCCAATTTTTTAGTCGTCATTATCAAGATAAACCATCACATATTTACGCAAATTGGAGATCAACATGGCGAACTTCCGTGTCTTACCTGTAAGAAACATCATAACAGCAAACCAAAATGTCGACGTTACATAACCTGATACGGCAAATGATCCACTCGCACCCAAGCCGCCCACCATGCAAAGAGTTCGGGGTTCTACCAGAGTGGACAGATAGCTCACGAGGGGACCTGGATTGTGAAGGGAAACAAATGTAGGCCACTTCTAGCATGCATTCAAATCTCATGTTTATTTCCGTCATTAAAGCAGACGTCACACTCTCCGGAAATTAGCAAAGATGTACACACGACAAATTAAGGAAAAATGTTCAAATTCGGCTCTGATCATGTAAACATCGTGTCATGCAGTCATAAGGGTATCTTATTGGGTCATTACTTTTCTTTATCTATTCATTATTTTATTCATTTTTAATCTTTTGTCAGGGTAGCCCATTAACCAACTGGAGAAGCACTCTGAGAACGCAGACCTCCTTCAAGCAGCTTATTTCCACAACATTATTACTGATTTTGCTCCCTTAATAAGATCAGTAATTTCCATCGTTACGTATGCATGCCAAAAATCGCTCGATTTCTCAATAACGAAGCCTTTTGTTACGTCAGCTTTCAGCTGCACAGCGCGCCTCGCCCCAGCCGAAACTAGAGCACGCACTCCAGTAATAATGGAAGTCGGGTTCGACAAGGACGTCAGCGACGCAGACGCTGCCACATGTTGGGCACGCTACAGCTGCAGAAGTAAGGTCAGGGATCCTCTCTTTATGGACTTGTCACTTCTTGTCGAGGCTCTTAAGGCGCTTTTCCTCGAACAGCCTATCATCCTTTTGGACAGCTAGACGACGGGCGCTGCGGGCGGAGGCAAGTGATTCCCAGCCACGGGCTGAAATGCCCCAGGCCTCAAGGGAAGTTTCAGCCTGTCCTTGTATCGTTTTAGTGGTCTTCCAAGGTTTCTTGCTCCAGAAGCGGCTCAGAGAAGAAAATCATCTTTGTTTGATGGACGAGCGCCGTCCATTCGGACTACATGTCCGACCCACCAAAGCTGGGTTTTCACGATGAAGGCTTCGATTCCGGACATTTAGGCATTTGCAAGCCTCTTGGAAACTTCTTTGTCCATGCTCCAATTTGAAGACAGGCAGCTTCCCAGGTATGTAAAGCTCCACACGTTGTTCAGTGTTGTGCCCTCAATTTCAATCTGAGGCTCTGGCGATGTCAGCTGAGGTGCAGTCTGAAGCATCACTTCTGTTTTTCGCAGGCTAATGATCAGCCCGATGTATTTTGGTGCTTCTGGAAACGAGTGGCAAGTTCTCACAGGTCTCGTTCACTCAATGCTGCAAGCGCACATCCGTCTGCAAACAGGAAGTCTCCCAATAGAGACTCCACGACTTTGGTTTTAGACTCCAGGACTTTGGTTTTTGCCTTCAGTCTGATGTCAAACAATCGGCCATCACCACTGTAGCGAATAGTGACAACAGCATCAGACTTGGACAGGGCGCAGAAGAGCCTGGTAGCAAACCCGAGGCTGAAGAGTGTGGAAGCCATGACCCAGCCTTGCTTCACACCAATGAGACCGAGAATAGGGCAGAGATATTTCCGTTTTCCACAATTCGAGTCATCACGCCATTATGAAACGACTGGGTAATCATGACGAGCTTTGGTGAGCAGCCTAGCTTGGACAAGGTAGCCCACACGTCCTCTCGGCTGACAGTGTCAAAAAGCCTTCATCGGGTCCACAAAGAGGATGTAGAGGTTCTGGTTTAGGTCTAGGCACTTTTCTTGTAGCGCCATACTGCGAAGACCATTTCCATCAATTGCCTCGCTCTTGTTCCTAAATCCACACTGGCTCTCAGAGACCACGTTGTGAAGCAGGTGGTGTGTAATGCGGTTCAGAACAATACAAGGCCATGATCTTTTCTGCGATGGTCAACAATGAGATGCCTCTGTAGTTGTCACACGAAGCTCTGCCTCCCTTGTTGTTGTACAGATGCACGATGTTGGCATCATTTAAGTCATGCGGCACTACCCTTCGTCCCAGAACCGCTGTATCAGCTTAGTCAGCTTGATGGCAATAGCTTCCCCTCCCCCCTCTGAAGATCTTTGGAGGGTATTCCGTGAGGACCAAGTGCTTTCGTCACTTATAGTTGCCTGATGGCTTTCTAGGTTTCTGCCAGTGTTGGGGGTAATCAAGCGAAGCCAGATCTCGGCGCTGTCGCATGTCTTGGATGACCTGCTGGTCGACCTGAGAATATTTTTTCAGCACCTGACTGAAGTGTTCACCACAGCGGTGTATGATGTCGATCGCTCTTTTCAGTAGAGCAGGGTTCCGGCGGCGGAGCGCACAGGTGGCACTGCATTCGGCGTGGGGCCATAAACGTCTTATAGGCCGGTAAAGAATTTCTTGTAAAGGAGTTGTGCTCGTCTGCATATTGTAGTTCTGCGGCAATGTTTTCCCACCACTTGTCTTCTCAAATGTCTCATCTCAATCTGCACCTTTCTTATGTTTTTATGGCGGTCTTGCTGGCTTGAAAGTCTTTGCCGTTCAGCCAAGCTGAAAAGGCTTCTTTCTTCTCTTGGAGGAGAGAGGTGATCTAGCTGTTTTCATACCAGTCTTGGTGTTTCTGTTTTGTGTGGCCAAGGGCAAGACTGGCAGAATCGTGCACTGCATCCTGGAAGTTGGTCCAGGTCTTCTCATAGTTTCCCTCTGCTGGAAGATGTTCATGATGGTTTGCAAGGTTGGAGATGAGGGCTTCTTTTGTGTTTGGTTCATTGAGTTTCTGGACATCCAGTTTCTTCTTGGCACCAGCTCTCTGACGTCTTTTTCTGCTGACGATGGAAAAGGAGAGTCTGCACCTCAACAGTAGGAGGTCTGTCCCACATTCACCTCCCCTCATTGCCCTCTTGATACGAACATCCAGGATATCACGACGCCTGGTGATTGCATAGTCAATCAGGTGCCAATGCTTGGATCTTGGGCGCGTCTAGGTATTGCCTTGTGGGTGTCAGGCAGTTGGTACATGCTGTTGGTAATGGGGAGTCCCTGTTCAGCGCAGAAAGTGAGTTGCAGTTGGCCGTTGGTGTTCTCATGGCACATGTCATGTGGCCCAATGACATCTGTGTCCAAGACTGCATGGGCATATCTGTCTACACGGGCATTGAAGTTCCCGAGTATCAACAGTTTGTCGTCTTTAGGAACTGCAATTTGTGAGGTTCTGATAAAACAGTTATTTTCTGCTCTAGAGCGTAGGTCATGGTGGGGGCGTAAGCACTAATGAGTATTGGGGGCATCTTTCCCTGGAGAGGGATTCTCCTCACCATTTATTTATTTATTTATTTCCGTTTTATTTCAACAGGGTAGCCCTTTCAGTTAACAAACTGCTCTACCAAGGGGCCCTGCACAATAAAAAGATACAAAAACATATATTCAAATGCACAACGTAATAATCAAAACAAACGTAAACATATCAACCAGATAGCAAAGAGAAAAAAAAAATATGGGTAACAAAAAGTATATTATGATAAGAATACAGCATGAATAAGAAAGAAAGAAACCGAGAGAATATAAAACGCGAGTTAAAAAAAACAACTATAACAACAACAACAACAACAGAACAAATGATATGTCAGTTCCCGGTGTCACATAAATAATCATATTATGTAATGCACTCTGTTTTTCGTGTAAAAAAAAAAATCGCAATAGGGTTAAAAATTGAGAGATAAAATTCTACTCTGTTTTTTAAATACAGGAAAAGATGACAAAACTTGCATAAAACGAGGTAATTCGTTCCAAAGATTTGACCCTTGATAATGCAGAGATCTCTTATTCCGTGCGGGGTGTATTGATTTTTAATGGGCAAGAGAGTGCATGTCGAGTTCGCAAATTGACATTACGAAAAACAACTATTTCTTTTAAATACACTGGCACCATATCGTTGATCAATTTATACATAAAAAGATACGTTTGTATAATCGTTTGCCAGTTTAATTGTCTTAAAAGAGTAGTACTGGATATTGAAAAATCAGCATATAAAACCAAACGAGCATATCTATTTTGCAATTTTTGTATTTTCTTGATATTGCACTTTGTACTTCTGCCCCAGATTACAAGACCATAATCAATAATAACCAATAACCATTGGGGCTGTCGCTGATTCCTCTTATTGTCCATCCCCCCCCCCCCGACACACATTTCCACCCCCGCAAAAAAAAAAAAAAAAAAACAGGGAAAAATTACTAAAAACGCTTATGCAATTCCCCGAAAGATCTATTCTTCCCGTCGAAAAGGGGAGAGATACCCTTGACACTTTGATTTGGATATTACCCCCTGCACGTGTCTCAAGGCACTCGTGTTAATCCACGTGTTTCAGGGCCTCGTTTTTTTGTTTTTTTTTTTCATTCATATTTCTTTTCCCACGTTATGAGCGGAAAAATAAAATATTTTCCTCTTCGGTTGCTCCCTGATTTTTGCTTGTTTTTATCACCCAACTTTGTTTGTTGGATCTTAGAAGCACCCGTTTATCTGTTCAGACTGTTCATTATTGTTATCATTCTAGTCATTACTAATATTATTGCTATCATTAATGATATAGTTTGGGGGATCGGGATATCGTAGTCATTAGGTTTTATAAGTACATATTTTATATAATTTATTAACATTGGGATGAATAAAGGGAAGGAAACAAGTTAATTCGTCAAGGGTTGTGAATATCTTTTTTTTTTCCATCATGTAAAGGTTACTCTACGCTTGATAAACGGTTTCAATAGCTTCATTATCATTTATATTTCTTTTTAAACATTAAAAGAATCCACCTGTTTGTTTCTCTTCCACCCACTCTTAGTTATGGATCATAGTACCCACACCCCATTCATTTGCATCGGACTGTTTAATCATTATCATTATTATTGTTGTTATAAGTATCATTACTATTATTATTATCATTATTTTTATTATTATTACAGTTTAGTTTTATTTGGAGGTGGGAGAGTAGAGCCATTCGGGTTTTGGACACAGTAATGTAGGGATGAATAGAAGGTAGAAAAGTTAATTTGTTAAAGGACAAGTTCACCTTCATTAACATAAGGATTGAGAGAATGTAGCAATATTGGTAGAACGCATCATTGAAAGTTTGAGGAAAATCGGACAATCCGTTCAAAACTTATGAATTTTAGAAGTTTTTGTGCGGTCACCGCTGAATGAGAAGACTACTGCAGTGCATGATGTCACATGCGTACAACAATATAAAGAAAATATAAAGAGAATTTCACAAAATTTCATCTTTTTCTTGACTCGTTACTGACATATGTTATGGGTAATATTATTCCCACTGCCTTTAGAAAGAGACAAGTCAAGTGCTCTTTTATTATGCGAAAAAAGTGAAAATATGTTGAATTTTCTTTACATTTTCTTTATACTGTTGTACTCATATGACATCATAAGTCTTAGTAGTCTCCTCATCCAGCGGTTCCAACACAAATATTTTAAAAATTCATAGCTTTTGCATAGATTGTCCAATTTTCCTCAAACTTTTACTGATGTGTTCTACTAATATTGCTGCATTCTCTCAATCCTTCCTTATGTTAATGAAGGTGAACTTGTCCTTTAAGGATTGCGAAGATTTTTTTTCCCCATTATGCTCTTGATAAAAGAATTTTCTGAAGACAATCCCGTGCAAACTGTCCAAAACTGCTTCACTACACTCACATATCTTGTGCCGAGTAGGCCAACTTCACAGAATTCTAGTATTTTTGTTGCTGTTGTTGTGCTTTTTCCCATTAAAAGTAGGCCCTCTATTCCACTTACTATTCCATTCAGTATTCCACTGCTCAGTTCTACCAATGAGAAAGAGAGAGATATATAGGAAAATTTCCAGAGCGCTATTTTCTTTAAATTTATTGAACAGTTTCGAGACTCTACTATTTTTATCAGGGAGGCGAGACGAGTCTCACCTCCCTGTTTTAATTCATCGTATTACCATACACAGCCGACGTGTAAAGCTATAATCCCCATCCCGAGATGCTGTAAGTCGTAAGCTAGGGGCCTATTACAGTCCGTGCAAACGAGTCCGAGTCAACTCTTGCGAGTCTCACGATGTACACATATAGACAGTAACAATAAAGTGTAATGGCCAACACAACGATTCCAGGACATGTTTGTCACTTTGAGTTAACATTAAAACATCCTACGGCTACCATCACAACTCAGGTTACGGCCACAACCCCCAAAATAAGCCTGCTCGGCGACCGGTCAGGGAGTTTTTAGCCAATTTCAGTCGGACAACGACCGGTGACCGACCAGGAACTACTGATTTACAGGGCATGTAGGGCATCGGTCGCTCACCGCTGAAGTTTTAACGTGGATGTAAAATTTCAGCGGCGACCGACCAGTTTTCACTCGCTGCCCAAAATACACTCGGTGTCCGAGCGGCAACCGCCCAGGCACTGGTTTAATCGAGCGGTCGCCGCCGAGCAATTTAGGGAACAAAAATGATAGAGACAGAAATGACAAAAGCACAGAAGAAATCCAACGGAATAAATCGAGCGGTCGCCGCCGAGCGATTTAAGGACTAAAAATCACAAAGATAAAAATGACAGAAGCACTGAAGGAAATCAGGGACTACATGAGGAAGAGAAGCCAGGGCATTGTGGAAGAAGCAGGGAGTGGGAAAGAGGTAAAAAAAAAAAAAAAAAATCTCAGCATCTCAACATCTCGGCAACCAACACTAGGGACATGGAAGACAGGGACAACCACTCTGGGGCAAAAGAGATGAAAGCTGAAAGTTAGTGTCGATATAGACTAAGAATATATATGGTTTGGTTATCTTATCATTTATTAAAGGCATATTGAATGAAAAAGTAATGAATGGCAAGAGATTGCGAGATGAAAATATGAAATTGAATAAGAATAGAGAAATACTGTATAATGTAGAAGCAAACAAAGATATTTTGAATACTCTTATCTATTCTAATCTTTGTTCCATCTTAGGTTTCCTGCCTTGTTTGATTTCCTAATTTCTAGTTATTTGTAGTTTCACTCCTGAAAGCTGAGGTTTGGTAGTTGGTAATTTAACTCTTAAGCTTTTTGCCTCGAGCTTTATCTTAATTGATGTATATTAATAAACCCAGGTAGAAATTTCCGACAGAGACCGGTGGGTGGCGGCCGGTACTTCTACGGGACACCGGTAGATTACCTATCTATCACCCGTCGGTCGCTGGGCGATTTCGTAAAAATCGGCCGACGGCCGGTGGGAGATCGTCCAGTTGCCAATGGGGCATTGTTCAGCGGAGAAATCCCCATATTTTGCGAATTTTTAACCTAAAATCGACCGGTGACCGACGGAAATTCGACAGGGCATCGCTCGGGCATCCCTGGGGTTTTACAGCCTACTCGACATCTTCAAATACTGCTGGGCGGTGCCAAAATTTCAGCGGCGACCGAGCAGGCTACAAATCGGTCGGTCACCGCTCTGAGTTGTGACCGTAGCCTTAGAGCGGCGACCGACCAATTTATAGTAAACTCAATGACTTACCTGAGCTGCAGTGTATCGTGTGTAGGCCTCACGTATATACATTACATATCAAAATATATACATACATGTTTATTTATAATATGAATGTTATGTTGGTAAAAACTATATTCTGATTATCCCTACTACGAGCACAATACTGATGGAAGTTGTCCCATAATCTATTACATTCTCGCCCAATTTTTGCAGAACTAATGTACTTACAGCCCATGAACAAGACGGTTAACTCCATGGAGAATATGAATCCCAAAGTGCCATAGTCTGTGTCCAGTTTATGAACCAGGTGAGGAACCAGCACGCCAAAGGCCTTGAATAGACCATGAGTGACGCAATGCATGGAAAATTTGGCCATTAGCACCACGTATTTCCATCTGTCCGTAGATTCTGTCTCCGCCATTATTCTTTGTCCTTCATAGCGTCCATACCACGTGATGATGATATACGTCGCTGTATAGAACATACACCCATGTACCCGTCCACTGCACAGATCCGCGAGCCACACGTGTCGATTTTATTCGTAAGCTTCTAGCTTCCAAAGGAGCTTGAAGCCCTTTGTTTCTATGGACGTATTCCCACTCTCAAAGAATTCTAGGTAGGTCCGCTCGATTTTCGTGATCCGGTGGTTTTTTTTTAACATATCAGAATCTCTTCCCACCATTTTGTATGGATCAATTTTCCTCAGAATGGTTTACATCTGGAAGAGAACACACACAAAAACAATGCCCGCAACTCTTATGTGAAGATAAACATTCAGTCATTAATATTTGCGTATGTTCTGATAAACGACATGTTTTATTGGATTACATTATATCATGATAACAAGTAACTATTTTATACAAAAATACTGAAATGAAAAGGAGAATAATTACAATGTAAATAATGGACAGATGTAAAGTGGGTAGACAGTTGATAGAATTACACGGTTACAACTTTAAACCAGTAACATGTCTCTGTAAAAATATGAGGCACAATTAAAGATGCATAATTGTAGTGGTGCGCGGCATGGCAAAACAATTGTCTAGAAATTACATCATGAAGCTTTCATGCAAGTTGTCGCCTAAATCTAATGTTAACACATCGGGCAGTGTCTGGAATCATTGATTCCCACCCATGATAAGCCAGTTCGAGGTTAGCTCATGTGCACTCTGGTACATATGACCTTTCTGTTTTCTCAGTTGGTACAAGACACTTTTTTTCAAAGCGATATAATGCATACGTATTAAGCTTCCCCGTAGCATTTTATATGGAATTCATCAATCATGTTCAAACAAAGAATTAACTTGGGTAGACCAGGTAACCAGAATGGATATTCAATCTTAGCAGTTGGGAAAGCATCAATTTCATAAGTTTGCATTAAATTGTATTAACTTTCATTTTCTATTGATATCGCCAAGTACCACTTTTGCTGTCATGTGGATGTGCTGGTAAACAGCATTTAGAAGGGCTACTGGAAAATCATTACATCACAGACGCTTCTATCAGAGAATATACAAAACGGCATGCTCTTTTGGTACAAATTATCTTTTTCTGCTCATGCATAAAATGGAACCCCAACCTTGTTTACTATGGTCAATTCTGTTTGTAGTCTGATTTGATTTAACTTGATTCGATTTGATTTGATTTGATTCGATTCGATTTGATTTGATTTGATTTATTCCTGCATTTTTCACAAAGTATATATAACATGAACAATTTTCCAAAACTATTCACATTGTATTCAACACAAAATGAATATAAGCGTAGTCATATATAATGAATGAAATATTGTATAGGTGAACTATAATCATACAAAAACAATTGGAAAATCATCGATTATTCAATCGAATGAATACATACAAAATGCAGGAGACCACCAGAAGGTTGAGTTTGGTGGCGGCCGCTGGAAAACCATATGGCTCATACTTTTTTACAAATAATTTAATACATATTAAATTGTGTAACCGAATAGGCTATCTACAAAATGCATCAGTGCAAGTGCATATGTGCAGTTTTATTGTTTAATTATTGTTAATGTTATTAAAAAAAAAACAGTGTAGATTACTTTTCATATAAAAAAATGATATACACAATGTTTATGTATGCATATTAGGTATGGACACGAGTCATGTAAAATAACAATGTGATTGAAAGAATAAAGTATATCTCGACAATAATAACTGTGTCCGCACACTGTGTTTTATTAGACATGGGATCCTTCAGAAGGTTCCAGATGCCATACATCTATTGTAAATACACCGTGTATTCTTTTTTTTTTTTAGCCCTGATTGACAGTGCGCGCGCACTTGTACTGTGATGACATTGCTTTGTGACAATGGCACTGTGACGTCATTGCGCGTTTCAAAGCTTTACGCGCTGCGTTGACAAGGGAGACCATGAGTGAAGCACGCAGAGTAGAATTCTGTATATATGCGCTATGCAGTATAAATTGTAGTCATGATGGGCACTGAGATGCAGGTGGTCTTTTTCCTCTTCTTTTGTTCTGTTTAATAGAAGAATTTCAGAACTCGGCATAAACGATGTGCTAATCGACGTAAGTAGTTCATTTGGAGCATTCAGGTATCTTGTATGTAATTTCGTCACCTTCCATATACATATATTTTTTTCGGGGTAAGGAGGTTGTCCTGATGTGGGTATTAATTTTGTTTTCTGGTGTCTAAAAAGAAAAAAGAAAAAAAAAACTTCGTACATATAATATTTACAGAAATGGTACCTAAAGAGCTATTCGACTGGTTTCAAGTACGTTCTCTTATATTGTGTGCTGGAATAGGGAAAATGTTTGTCATTCAATAGCATAAAACAAACCAAAACAATTGCCAGCGTTTCAAGAAAACGCAATTTGTGTTGTCCTTGCTTTAATGTTTGAATTCGAGTTTGCCATTGCGTTATTCTATATGCAACTTAATACCTGTGTCATGGAGTATTTTGCAGTGTTGAATCTTAGTGCACGTAACACTACGTCGTTACTGAATTGTATAGACTCTGGTTTTTATTTCTACCCATTTTTTATACAATAATTTTATAAATAAATCGTTACATAAAACCATGCAAACAAGCAAGAATAAACCTAGTCCACAAACTTTGGCATAATAACTCACGAAATCGAATATATGGATGTTAAGGTGAGGGTATGCAATATCAAGTGAGATCGAAAGCCAATGAGACATCTAACCTCATCCTGTACCAGTCCTTGATATTTCTTGCTATTATCCTAACATAGATTGGGAAAGATAAAAGACTATAGCTAGAGGAAGAGAGAAGAAAAAAATGGCGCCTGTAACTGCCGCTGCCCACGGGACCGGGTCGCTCCCTGCTTCCCAGGCCAACGCTCACGGCGGCTACACTGTCATGATGTCGGAGGAAGATTACCACAACACGCAAAGCATGGAGATGACTAAGTTTGTTCGAGAACACTTCAAAACTCCGAAAGGTAACGTTCTTCTCTTTATTTGCTTTTCTCTCATTTCATTGTTTTATTTTTATAATTCATGTCCTACCTTAACTTTAGCAGCATAATCGGAATTTGCTATCTTTGGAAGTGCAGAATGCTATCAATATACAAACTTCTTGATGTTACAATTGTTCATATCACTATGGAAGATGTAAGAATCAAAGCAGCGATTGCTGTCAACAAATCAAAAACTTCGATATCAGCTTCCTCGGATTTCTATAAAATCGTCAAACATCATGTGGCATCGGTTCGACATTACCCTGCCATATCGAGTTAAGTAGAGCTTATCAAAACAGCAATAGCTTTTTAAAGAGGATGAGATTATAGTTGATGATTATCACTGACAAATGAAACGAGTTAGTTTAGCTCTTTATATGATCTCGTTGGGTTGCTATAATTTGCTTATGTGCATTTTACCAATCCAATCTTTATTTCCAGAAGGCATTATAAAACCCCAAAATTCCATAAAGTTTGTCACTATTGTCTGGTTTTGAGGAAGCTTTTACCGTGCCTTTCATTTGACTTGACTCTTAAAACGAGAAAATTCAATTCCTGTAGACGCCTTGCTGTGAAAGCCGGAGAAATGACCTGTAGATCCGGGAATACATGATTCAAACTGGCTCCCCAGTGATATCGATGGTCTTCCAGTGCGTTTTAGAGAACGCCGATCGTTCGTGCTAGGGCCCCAGCATATTGTCACCTATATTCTTAAAAATTATAATTACCGGCTGCGTTTCCGCTTCGTGTTTTCACATCTAACGAGCATCGAGACAACCTATAAAAGTGTCATCGAAGTTGACTAGGATTATACGAAGAAGGCTCGATAATGGTAATGTTTCTATTGAGAAGGCGTCGAGATTAACTGACAATTAGACGCTTAACTTGCACGAAAGGGTCACTGAAATAAAAAAAAAAAAGCACGCTTCAAACCAAACATGCATTGCAGTGTAAAAACGTATGGAAAATGCATGCACTCAAAAAAAAATCTCACAAATGAAATCACATTGAAATGAATAAAAACGTTTGGGTGTTCCCTGGGCATTATACCCACCTCTTTCGGTATCCTGTTATTTTCCTTCGCAGTACCGTCTTACCGTGCCGAGCGAATTCGCTGCCGAACCGACACTATGCGTATCGAGGAGCGCGATCGTGGGGTATGGCGGGAGAACAACCTGCGGCGTCACCACCACCTCACCTGCGGTTTTTACACGCCTTGTCACAAGCCTTACCATCCAATCGGCGACGTGGAGCTGAACAGTCAGCGGCTGCTCCTCGACTCCCTCTCCGACTTTTTGCCGAAGAAGGTTAGTTCATGGAGCCAGGCTTCTACGGATTTGACTTCGATTTTGAGGCGGCTTGTTGGCTCAGGTGGCACGTCGTTTGCCGAACACACAATAATGAGGTCCCCGGTTCGAAGCCCTATCATAATTTATGGAGACTAGCTGAACTTAATACGTCACGACCTCTTCGAATCTTTCATTTTAGGTTTTACTTGGCCTCTGTGTAAAGGTGCTCTACAGAGGACATGGGTAAACGTTCTCAATGTAAGAAAATAACAAGTCATTTGCGATACAAGTTCCATCGTCACTCTTTTGAAGTACATGCTCTATTAAGCACCCCTCCTTCTTTACTGGTTGGTTACTTTTAACCCTTTGTCGTTCGTCGAAGGCCACAAACATTGTTGGGAAATGAATAAAACCCACGCACATCATATCATGATAAAGTAGTCTTTGTTCATACTGAATGATACTAACTTTGGACACCTTTGATTGAAATCCTAGCATGATATTGTCAAATTGAACAACAGCGTGAAATGTAATGTTTAAGGTTTGCTCCACTTCGAAATAGAAAGAAAAAAGCTTCAAACTAAGTTTTTACATCATCTCTGTAAACGGTTCTTTGTTTTTCAGGCTTACTTTGATGATATTCTCGTATTTTTTTTTTCCTCCGGGTGAAGTAAAGTGTACAGTACTGTTCTGGGAGGAGTTCGGGGTTTGTTTGATGAAGACCTGTTTTGAAATGGCTGAGATAGCAAAAAGTAGAGTAAAACAAAGTGGTCCTAATAAAAGGTAGGACCCACTATTATTAAGGCACCTGGTTTCTGATTATATCAGCCATTTCAAGGCTGATTTTTGTCCGGTAAACTTTGAGTAACGTTCCTCTTGGAATTGTATGCTCTTTGACATTTCATATTAGAGGATTCTTAATTATCTTGTTCAAGGTTACATCCAGAATCCCCATCTTAACTAGATTTATACCACCCCTTTAAAAAATTTCTTATCCTGGTTAACATTTACATTCTGCAGGTTGGGGTAACAAAAGTGAAAACAGGAGACCATCATCACAATATAGCGTGCATTGGAAGCGGCCCTAACAAGAATTGTTTGAGGTTTTACGTTACAAGCGACTTTTATTCAAAGGGTCTACTGAATCAGTAGAACACTGTACATTTTCTGATATGCACAAGTAGATGAAGATATAGATCTTTCCGTTCGATGTTCTGTCTTTGCTGGTATGGGTCGAATTCTCAACGCAATTCTTCAGTGTTCATCTGGTCATGTTCATGATTGACTGTGGACAATATTCATTGCTTGACCACAGCTTCCCATGCAATCTCTGACGTCACGATTTGGCCGTCGAGACCCCAAGCTCTCCCCGTTGAAAGTTGAGCCTGCCAAAACCATCGCCGAGGTAAGTCGATTCCGAATGCAAAACCCCTGGCATATACTTTCTGTGGGGTCTTTCTGTGGGGGAAACCACAGCATAACATTCGAAAAGATCAAATATAAAAAGTCTGATAGGATTCGATTAAAGATCTGCTTAACTTTAAACTGATCAAGTAAATGCAGTTGAAATGTGCCATCCTTCCTTGAAAATACCATTTTGAAAAACGAATGAAAAATGTTGACAACACTCTGATATCTCTGTATATCATTAAATGTTAAAGCTGCTTTCATGTACATCAAAATGTCACAACCTCAGATTTTTTGTTAGTTGTCTGTAGCATTACCTTTGTGGAGGTGAGAAGTCAGGTCGAGGCAGCATCTCCACAACGTGTCAAACATCCATCGGGGGAATGTGCTAAAAATATCGTCATTATCATACTCTTGTCTGAGTTTCACATTTGTACGATTATTTTGCTTTCGACAGATCTGCCATGCATAAATGGTATGATGGCAGCGACAACGTTTTAGATCGGTGGAGTGGCCTTCATGATATCTCAAATTTCTTTTCTTCCTTCTGTTCTTATTCTTCCTCCTTATCTTCCGGGTTCTTCCTTCCTCAATTTTGGTCTTTGCTATCATTGTGGTTAACAATTTTACTGCAATTATTGGTCCTGGATGTGACAACAGAAACGAGAGCATTGTCATGACTGTTATTGTTATTTGTGACCCTGCATCACAAAACCAACAAAAAGTCGCCAGACATGGGTTTTTAGTTAGGGCCAGATTCTGAGAGACCAGACTCTAAGCTTTAAAATCATGTATAACTCGCAATGACTCAATTCAAAATGGACTCGCCTAACCTATCTAAACATAAGAAGGGAAACATAATCTGGAAAAGTGTTAACTGAGAAAAGAGGCTCTAAAATATAGGGTCTATTCAAGCGTTTAATCTTACCAAGCCGTGCTAGCTGTGCAATGAATGGGACAAAAAAAAAAAAATAGGCTGTAAATCTCCGCAGAAGCTGAGATTCCTCATGCTCTATTAGCACATTCTTTCCGTGACTAATACCAACTTTCAAAGCAGTAGCTTTATCCTTTCAAAAGTTTCTAAGAGTTAAAAGGGAAGAATGTGTAAAGGGTTTTTAAGAAGCGAAAAATTGCCTCTAAGACATACCTGATCACACTAATCTACCCCAAAAAACAAAAAAAAAAAGTTGTAGAAAAACTGCTGAAAACATCCTTTCCCATTCTTTTAATGATCCCAAACTTAGGTATAACGTAGAATAAGAATAGCTCTTTCAGAAAATGTAAAAAAGTCGAGATTGACTTTGCTTACCCGTTTCACTTTTTTTTAGGCCGCACGTAAAATCAAGAGGTGTGACCAATGGTGACTTTTGTTGTTTTGTGATGCATGGTCACGTTTTTACCTTCGCCTATTGTTATCTGAGCACTACTACCACTGAACTTTGAATCCCTAATTCGGTACTCATTGTCCCAGCTGTCGGAGTTAAATTAAGAGGAAAATTATGATAAAGACTAATGCAATTTTTTACCGTGACAGGCGCCGCTGACGAAAGAGCGGGTTAAAGACGCCGACGTAGACGAGAAACTTCGGGAACGCGCCTACGCTACGGCTGGTTATGCCTACATACAGCAGCGACTCTCGGAGTCCGAGACGATTCTCCGGGCCGAGCGGGGAGGGCAGACCTTCGAGAAGTGCATGAAGAAGATCAAGGTAAGTGGTTAGTCGTAGACTGACAACTGTGGTATTATTTGCTCGATCTTCATTTTTTTTTTTTTCATTTGATTGGTTTCGTTTGGTGTGTCAAGACGAAGCGTCAGACCACTGATCTAAGGAGGTATTTGGATATTGCACTGGTCCATATTCGTGCTTATTTCATACTTTCTTCCTCATTCATTTCGTGTTCCATGACAGCGCTTTAACGAAAAAAAAAAAAGGGTTATATGATTATAACACAACGAATACGATGTTTACTTTATTCGGGAGGGGGGGGGGGCAAAAACATATATTTTCAATGATTCTCAGGATTCAATAGCTTTACTCATTTGGAATATCATCCACAAAGCAAAGCTATCTGTCACAAATCAAGACATTTACACTGAACCGAACTCGTTGTTATTCTCTGCTCATACAATAAGTCGTTTCCATGGCAAAGACGCTGATTCATCTGTTCTGGTGGTGGTATACAGGACATGAAGAAGCGACAGAGCGAGATGGGCCGGAGGCACCCTTCCCTGACCCTGAACCCGCCGGCTTTCGGGGCGTGGTCTCCGATGAACAGCCCTTCGTCCACTCCAGCGCCAAAGATAGAAGACATCGAGGATGCCGAAAGGTACCGAAATATACCGAAAGGCTGTCAGGGAAAACACACTTGCTGCTTAATATGGATATAGAGCACATACATAGAACATAGAAACACCAGACATGATATGAAAACAAAGAGGACATTACATTAAATGCACAATATGTGGAGAGAACTTGAGTACAAAATATGAAATTAGATATCTTTTACTGAACTGTTTACCAGAATCATTGCAAATCTGCTTTAGTTAGGATATTATATTGACGTTAAAATGATTTCATTCTAATACGATTTCATATGAGGGATTTACATCAAACCAGTATAGTTGCTTGTTTTTTTTTTTGTGTGTGTGTGGTTTTTTTTTTTTTTTTGGGGGGGGGTTGTGTGTGAATGTGTGTGTGTGTGTGTGTGTGTGTGTGCATATTTCATGACTGCTTAACAGAGTGACATAAAATTGTTCATATATTGATCGCTATTATCAGATTTTGCTGCAAAATATCGGCAGCATAAAACATTACCGAAATTGAGACATTGACAGTTTTTCTGGAGCCTTTTTTTTTTTAGCTTAGATGTTAAAACGAAGTAGAAAAAGGGGGAAATTCATATTGGCCTACCTTTGTGGGTTATGAGTCACAATGAAACACTGATCTTCGTTCTTGCACATCCACAGGAGAGCTCACAATAGAAAGCGCCACCTATGGCTGGGAAAGGCTCAGTGCGTGATGAAACTCTTGAATGCCCTTCACAACATCAAGAGTCGTGACCTGAGGTCACGTGTTCCAATGTCACACGAACAGGTGAAACATCTCTACCGTGACGTCATCTGGGAGAAGCCAGCAATCAGGTTGGGGTCATTTTTTTAAATTTTTCCCATGATGAATGATCATTTTGGGTTAATGTTATTGATTTGTCTGTTGGTATCCAATTCTGTATTATGCACTGATCGTTTTCATAAATAGAAACAGGAAGAATCTCTGCAGCATCAACAACATGAACAACAAATCTGAACTTCCAAGCCTTGACTGCTCATTTTTCTCGATAAGTTAATTTTTCCACTCAAAGAAAGAAAAACGGAACTCTCTAAATTCCGTGGATTGAAAGTCAATCTAATAGATTGTATAGCCAGGGACCAATCCAAAATTGGATTGAAAGTTTCAATCGAATAAGACTGAATTCTAACTCCATAAGATTGAAAACTTCAATCCAACGTTTGGATTGGTCCCTGACTACAATTTATTTCAATCTAAGGAATTTAGAGTGAACAGAAAGGAGGCGAAGGAGAAAAATATAGCAATAATTATGACAAAAAAAGCAGGAATGGTTTATGAAAAATTAAAAGATATTATGGTGGAAAAACATGCAAAACGTTCAAAACGCTGGAATACAAAGCCCACATTGATAAATTGCATAATGTTCAATAATTGTATTATTGTAATAATACCCCTTTTGCTATTCAGTTATGATAATGATGTGGAAGTATCGCTCCAGGCAAAAATACCACAAACATGACAAACAGGTTTTCCTACAAATTGAATATTCCAAGCAAATAAGGAACAAATATTAATCGGTTTTTTTACGTAAGAAAGGTTAATGCTCAAATCTTACAATTCAGTAAATCGCGTGCACTCTTGACAATGGAATTCACAGCCAGAGCAAGCCGACCAAGACACCGCTTACCACCTTGGACACCACTGCCCGGGTTGGATCGTCGGCAGACACAGTGAGTTCTGGAGACCAACCCATGGTGGGCACGCTAAAACCATCCAAGCCGGTCCTGCCTGCCAACAAATCGAGCATGAGCATGCAGGGGAAACCTCCGGGAGATGTGCAATCACCGTCACCGGCGCCGTGGAAAAAGTGAGCTGGTCCTTATAATGCCCATATGCCATTCTTATTTTTCTCCCGTCAGTCCCTGCGGCCGATTCATGATTTTCTCACACCCGATATCTTCGGAGCCAAAATAATGCCGAAAGTAAAAGCATTTTTTTTTTTTTTTGCTAGCAGATTACATTAAAATTGGTTAGCTTGAAGTAAACTCAAATCTGTGTTTATCTTTACTGTATAACACTCTTTAATGATCAAATAAACAGTTGGAGAAGTGCCATTGAAATCGGGCGCGAAAGAATACAGAACAAGAAAGTTTACGAATTTAACGTTTTACATGTTTTCAAAACAAAAACCCTCAATGATATTGGTAGCAATCGCATAGGCAGTTATTGATGTTGTGATTATGTCGTCGCCTCACAAATATCCATCTATTTGTCTATAACTTAGATTTTCACGAAATATCCCTTCTTAGATATGAAGCGAAAAAAAGCGCCACCATTGTAAGAAGTGCGCGCAATGATATTGCAGAGCACAAAGAGATTTTTATCGCTTTGGTAGAACGACAGAGGTTTGTACCGTGCGTTTTTTCAATATGCAGCAAATTTTGTAGAAGTGTTGTACCAACCAATGGCAGAGCTGTGTCTGCATTGCTTCCCACAGATTCGGTTACCATGGTAACGCGAGGAAAGGCTTCAGGCTGGAGCGGGAACACCGCGTGGAAACCTGGGAGGATCTGCTAACCGCATCCTCGCCTAGTCCGCAGAAGAGAAACAGTGTCCTCCCTAACCTGCTATCGGGTAAGAGACTGGTGGAGACGAGTAGCTGTTGATGAACACTGGACAGATAAATCTGCAGTTAATAGTAATAGTTATCTACAGTAAAACTAAAACTACACTAAATAGTAGATACATACAATGTTTCTGTGCCTAGCATTTCACTTTATCACCATCACTTTCTTCTTAATGATCACATTTTACTTCTCATCATCACCCTTTCATTATAATCATAACTTACCATATCTTTATATGCACTAGACCAAAACAGTTCTAACGTTAAGCCTGTCTAGGAGGAGGACTAAAAGTTCTGGATCTACATCTGGCTCTAGGTCTTGCTGGCAGCGCAAACGGATCCGCGTATGCATCAATGCTTTACTTGCCACAAGTTCAGTGTGTCCTAGGATCTATTGCACGGCTGGCTCGCTTGATTTACCGTTCAATAGACGTCTATTGCACTGCCATTAAGAGTGAGCGTGGGATAGCTGATTCTTCTGAATGTCATGTGACCCGCATTCATCCAATCAAATGGCATGAATCTATACATGTGTTGTATAAAAACTTGAACTACGCGAATCTATCTTCTGCTCTCTTTTCGCCTCTTCTAACTGCAATTCTAGCATCTCACCCTGTATATGCCGTGATGAAATGGCACCAAGTCCACAGCGACAACAAGCAGAAGCAGCCGTACTGGATGACTGTCGGCGTGGCCAATGAGGAGAAGGGTAAGAAAATATAGAGAAGAGACAAAATGGCGGTCTTTGTGCCATGATCGAGACTCATGTAATCTATTGGGAAAATAATTCCATTATAAGGTCTAGATGTTCGCGGTGTCATCCCACGGGTCTCTTTGTGATTCTATTTTACAGCGCTTCATTTAATGTCTTTTTTTTTCTTTGCTTAAGTCAAAAGGATTTTAGAACGTATCTTTCGTATCAGATTATGTTAGAATTATGATAGCTGAGTTGTGGGGGAGTGGATTGTCCAGTTGCTGAATATTGTTTGTCTCAATATATATGATTTCTACAAGGTAGCGATGAAACGACAATCATATACATAATAATATACAACATCGACCGACAGCACAGCATGGGACATTTTGAAATCTAATAACTTTTTCCCTTTACGTCCGATTATAATAAAGCATCTATACCGTTAAGTTCATATGATGTTGATGTCACGCGTACTATCTTTAATTCAAACGGGAATGGAGTACTGTCCCTTTAAAGGACAAGTTCACCTTCATTAACATAAGGATTGAGAGAATGGAGCAATATTAGTAGAAAACATCAGTGAAAGTTTGAGAAAAATCGGACAATCCTTTCAAAAGTTATGAATTTTTAAATTGTTTGTGTTGGAACTGCTGGATGAGGAGACTACTGAGGCTCGTGATGTCATTTGAGTACAACAGTATAAAGAAAATGTAAAGAAAATAAGACATATTTTCAATTTTTTCGCATAATAAAAGAGCACTTGACTTGCCTCTTTCTAAAGGCAATGGGAATAATATTACCCATAACATGTGTCAGTAACGAGTCAAGGGAATGTGTACTTTTTCCAAAAGATGACATTTTGTGAAATTCTCTTTATATTTTCCTTATATTGTTGTACTCATATGACATCATACGCTGCAGTAGTCTTCTCATCCAGCGATAGCTGCACAAAAACTTCAAAAATTCATAACTTTTGAACGGATTGCCCGATTTTCCTCAAACTTTCCATGATGTGTTCTACTAATATTGCTACATTCTCTCAATCCTTATGTTAATGAAGGTGAACTTGTCCTTTAAGGATTAAAGGATACATGATTATTATCATAATTATCATGTACCCCTCAGTCAAGCGTGTGCCTCCGCCGAACGTGTCGGGGAGCAAACGGAGTGTGACCGATGACCAGGACGCCGAGGCAACCCTCCAAGACATTCAGCAGAACTTCAAGAAAGTCCAGAAGAACCTCGCTCGCGAAGTCCAGCAGGATCTCGAGCGGTTGGACAGGTTAGTGACGCTTGGTGGCGCTATACAATCAGCAATGATCAGAACTATCGTTGATTGCCATTCACTTCCAAGTGTATCAGTAATAGTCAAATTGTGATATCGACCTACTAGTATTTCGAAAAGCATTGCTCGGTTCAGAGTAAAAGTCACATTTTAATAACACATTTTCTACATAACATTTTGTCTATAAAATGATATGAATACCTAATATCTACATTGTAACTCGTCTTTTTTTTAGATACAAATGGTATACTGACACAATTTATCTTGAAAAAAAAATATTACACCAAAAACTTAAAAATTGTAGTTGTTTATAGTTTTCAAGTAAAAATTGCATGATGAAGGCAGTGGATCACTTCGTATGTGTTCGAGAGAAGATGAGTATCGTTTGTCACATGATGAGTGAAAAATAGATAAACAATCGAAGATATACATTTAATCAGACCGTTAGCCTCATGTGTATTTCGGTTCAGTCTAGCACGTAGTCTGAAACTTAGGAACATTTAATGTAATACACTGTTTTAAAACCCAGAAAATGCACTTGTGCAATTGTTGCAACTTTATGAGTAATTCTGATGAAAAAAAAAAAAGAAGAATCCTGCTCGAGTACCTATATGCCTATGATTTCTTTTATCATGGCATCTACTGAAACACTGATCAATTCAGTGCTTGTTTACGTCGATATAGGGCAATTTGCCAATAAGTTACAATGATAACATAGTGCTGACTGTTTCTTTTTTGTTATTTTTCCTTCTGTCTATCATTTCCTCCCTTCTCTATTTCCCCTCTTTCTTTCGATCTATATATCTTTCTATCCCTTTATCTATCTATCTATTCCTCCGTTCTTTTTCTCATCTTCTCTCATTATTTTCTATTAATAACTTGTGCAGTCTTGATCTATAGACACGATGATCTTTTCCCTTAACATCCCATTTAGCCGTCTATTTTCTCTCCTTCTATAATAACGACCTGTACGATACGTTTTCTTTCCGCCTTTCTTGTTCCGTTTCTAGATATGTCTGTCTGCCTCCTTCTCTGTCTGTCTGTCTGTCTGTCTATTCTATCTCCATCCTAGCTCTCTGTTTATGATCCAGTCTTTAGGTCCTACTTGGATAGTATTTATCCTGCTTTATCGCTCTTTTTACGTCTTCAATTTTACTACACCTGTTTTCTTTCGTTTCTCTCATCCCTTTCAAGTTCATATTCTTTCCCAACTTTTCTTCCCTCTTCCCTCTCTCTTCTATCTCTCGACTCCCTTTCCCTTTGTGATGATCACGTGACCCCAGGGACCGCCAGCGGGTCATCAAGCAGAAGTTCCAGGTGATCACCCAGAGTCGGCTCTTTGAGAGGACGGTTCTCAACCTCAAGGCGGCGAGGGCGCACCAGGCCGGACCGGTCATGGCCATCGACGAAGACAGCGAGATTAAGCTGTCGCCATGGTAACGGTGTCTTCTCTAACTACGTCAACCGAACAAATCAAAACAGTGAAGACATATTTTGAGAAATCGTTAATTAAACTCCACAGGACATCGTGGTACTTATTGATTATCATTTCACTTGATTAACACGCCGATAGCGCCAATGCTAAGAAACAACGACCTTATACCTGGCTGTCGCTTGTGAGCACGTGTATCGAAATAGAACGAATGAGTGACTCTTGAAGTACATCGAACGAATGAAACGTTTACTATGAATCTTGCACGTCTTGCACCTTATAACTCGTCCGTGTATTTTTGGTTAATTTCGTAGCCCTCCCATATCTCTTGCATCTCTGTATAAAGTACTAGTAAATGCCTAATTTCACGTATCACCCGTCCAATGAATATTTGCTTCGCCAGGTTCATGGACCTGAAATCGGACATCGAGACGGCGCTGGGTAAATACGACCCCGATGTCGTGGCGATCCTTAATAGGCTCTCGCAGTTTTCTCTCGAAGACGGCAAATCCATAGCCAACGCAAAGGTATACATGTTGAGAATCAGTGTGTTGTATTCTTCTGTAGTTCTGCTAATCCTAATTGGTTTACTGCTGTAGTTGATATTGCTGGGACCGTCTTTCGTTGTCAACTGTAATCCATTTGATGGACTGCAGGTCCTTTGGCAACCCTGAAAATTAGATTCCTTTCACTAACTGGTATATTGTAGGGGTAGTTAATTCAGACATTTCCCTAGAATAGTAAATCTATAGAAACTTCTTTATGATGAGGGTACAAAGGGGAGCGTAAACTCGAGTGACATGGGGTTAGTTTTATTCATTTTTTTTTTTAGGTATGTGACCTCAAAATTTCATACACAATTTTGGAGACATTATTCTTTAACCATGCATAATGTTATGATGTTTGCAACAGGGATATACAACCTCTATGTCAAAAGGCGTTGTCCATGTCACTTCCTATAATCTAATCTCTCCCAATTACGCCACTCTTGTGTACGACTGATATACAATCCGACCTCTTTTATCCAGCCAGCTTTATAATATCCTGACCTCTCTATCATCAGAACGTCTTCACGCATTGAAGACGGGAAAAAAAGTGATACCAAACTCAATCTAAACTCCTGCTAACGAAACTGACTTGAGTTATCTATGATTTTCCCAACAGAAACATGTTGTGAATTTTACATTAAATATAGAATGCTTCATTTCCCGTAAAAAAAGGGGGGGGCTGTAATTTTAGATAGGCTATATTATAGGATAGAGATTATACCACTGTCGCCGTGTCGTACGCTGCCTACCTACGGTTACCACTGGGTTAGCAGCTTCATACTGATGTACATAAACATTGTTTCTCCCATGATGAATTATCCGTGCAAATCGCTCATCCGGACGGGCGTCGTTCCCGCCATGGCCGGACATTAAATATACCAAGAGGTCGGGCTGTAGAAAAATTCATATGATGCAGTATCTTTATGTATGTATGCATATTGTTATTCGATTTCTTGTGTATGGTATACCCAGGAGAAGCTGTGTCTGCTGGTGATGTCGATGCCAGCGAGCGACCTCCTAACGATCCCGATGCAGCTGGCCATCGTCTTCGTGCTCGAAGAGATTCTCTGGGCGCCGCCCAAGGCTCTCGTCCAGTGGTTGCACCACAAGAAGGTGCCCGTGGTCATCGATATCGACCAACAGTCGACGTCGTGATCGAAATAACAGTTGACACTTCACATAAAAACTGTAGATGAAGTATAGCGCCCTCTACAAACAGGAAGTTTAAAAGATTTTCATGAAAGCTACGATATTTTACATCGCTACACTATGGGCACTGCGCTGATTGCTTTTAGAAGTGAAAATGATAATGCTATGTCAAACCCAGATACAGAAAAGACAGATGTGTAGATTTTGATGCATTAGCCATGATAACCACTAATTTATCAAACAATTCTGATAAAGCTCGTCAATCTTTTAAAGCAGCAAACAGTTTGCTTCCTCACCCAGTGTTTATTGATTGCCACATGTCGTAATCTCTGCCGCCTAAAGGACACTGATCACATCCCAAGTGAAAGAAGGAAACTGTGATTAGAGGGACCTGACTTTAAATTATTTGTTCCAACATATGGTTTGGTTGCATTTCCTCGACGCAAAACACCAATGGAAGTGTATTCTGGCAAGAAAATTGTCAAAGTAACGTCGAAGTATGACAATCGACAACAATAACAACAAAGAAAATGGATGATAATTTCAGCAGAAGTCCGATGGCTCCTTATGCTGTTGCCATGACATTAGAAATGGCCGGAAGCCGTCCTTGGCGCTCTTTTCGTGAAACGTTCGACGAATGAAAGGCTGCCAGAATTGTTTCGAGTAATACATTTCCCCTCTCTCTCTCTCTCTCTCTCTCTCTTAGATAGCAGAACACATAATGATAAAAACAGAACTGAACGGTATCATAAAAGTATTTCAAAAATAATGATAACACTTCAATTTTTCACATCTTTTCTGATTTTTATTGTTTTTTCAATGTCAAATAAACGGGAAAATAAAAGACATACGAAAGTGGCATTACAGTCTTGTTGATAGACATTGGGATAAGATATTAATGGTAGTAATACACAAGGCAGTGTTTTGAGTAGTTTATGTTTGACGTCTGGTAGAGTATAACTTAGATGTGAGTACTCAATTTTGTTGTGTATGTTGTGAGAAAAATTGTGTGTCGGCTCATGCCAAGGGTGAATGAAGAAACGTAGAATTATAATAACAACGCGTTGTCATAACGACCCTGTAAAAGCAGTACATCGAAGAAAGACTTTCACAAAATGGTGAAAAAAAGTACTCGTCTTTTCTGGCAAAAGAAATAACTTTGCTGACAATTTACTATCGAATCACAGCTAGCTAATGGTTGTTTATTCTTTAAAAAAAAAAGGAAATATCGAAATATTGCACATATTTCTGATTTTAGGGAAAAGGATACAATTCTACACGAACTCTACTAAACTCGAATGAGAATGAGAGAGAATATATTTGGTGTAAGAGGCTGTGGTAGATTAACGTTGAAAATTAACTGATATACAACCTTTTTGACAAAGTGTTAAAAGGATGTTTCCACAATTATGCTTTATGATCTTGAAGTATGCTCCTCACATAAAGGGAGAAAAAACGAGGTAGGTTTCCTATTACCTATCTGTATTTTGTCCACATGAAGGGCCTTAATCAGAGAATTTTAATTTATTTAACATGAGTTAGATTGAGCTGACTGGAATTGAATTAGATGGAACTGGATAAAGACATTCTTGGAAGTAGTCTTCGTTATTTCTATTGCACATTAGACACAAACGAACTAATGGTCGCCGTCTGATTGTGTTCTGAGATGCTTTTTTTTTTCAGCATTGTGGCTGTATGATTTATATGAGTGACGAACCGATTTAGTTCGATTTGGACAGTTCTCAGTATTTTATAAGTCCATCTTGTTAGAGATGAATGCATGAACGAGAAATGCAGAACTAGTTCGCTTCTATCCGTCTTTTATCCGGCAATCTCCGTACGTCTCTGCATGATATGAACCTCATTCGTCGGAGAGAAATGCCGCAGAGGTTTTGTTCGGTTATAATTCCGTATTCTGCAGGCCATTTTTTGCTAAACATCAGCTACAATCATTGACCAAACGCACTGCTCCAGTTAGGTTAAGGCTGGACAGTATCCGATACTCCCCGGGCATATTGTGAGCATTCGCGTTGTAATTGATATCCCTTTTCTCGTAGTAATGGTACCTGACGGTTCGGTTTCTTGCGTCTTTTGTGAACGGATAGTAGCCGAAGAGGAAGATCTGACGACAGAACTGGGTCGCTGCAGTATACAGCGCCAATCCGGTGGAAGGGAAGTCAACCTGCCATAGCCTGTGAAAGATAAAACAATGTTCTACATATTATTATAATATATCTTTGAACTGTTGACCTTATATGATTTTCCAACATGCGCAAATGAATATCAGCGCCACTATCAGATACTTTGCAAATGTCATTATCAATGTTTTATTAGGTCTTTATCTTTTGCAATTTTTTTTTCTTTTTTTTTTCTTTTTTTTTTTTTTTGCTTTGCCTTTGCCTTTGCCTTTGCCTTTTCCTTTGGTTAAAATCATCATTATCAGCATTATTGTAATAAGCGATTTCTTTAGTACCTAACTTGTCTGATACGTGTGTCATCACCGTCGTAAAAATTATGATGATGCACTGTATTTGCTCTTTTTCGAGCGCCACGTCATTACGGGAAAGGTTTTTATCTCCACCTCCCCCCCCCCCCCCCCCATCCTCGCCAACATGATAGAACTACGGAAGTGCCAGAACAACAGCAAGTATCACAATGATTAAGAAATTTGTATACCTTTTTGCTGATGTCATTGGCGAAGCTGGGCTGTAAGCGAAGCTAAAATTCAAGTAATGCTGCGTTCGGAGTTTCGCTAACATGCCTTTCATGGAGACTAAATCGCGAGGTCTTTTGAAGAACCAGAGTATTCTACCGTCCACTCCTCTCAGCCGCTGGAGAAGGCTAGAACAGTTTTCGTCATTGGCGATTTCGCCGTCTGTAGCGGGAGGCTTGTTCGTGCAGGCGATCAGCGCGTCGAGCTGCTGCACGTTTATCAATCGCGAGGTCTTTTGAAGAACCAGAGTATTCTACCGTCCACTCCTCTCAGCCGCTGGAGAAGGCTAGAACAGTTTTCGTCATTGGCGATTTCGCCGTCTGTAGCGGGAGGCTTGTTCGTGCAGGCGATCAGCGCGTCGAGCTGCTGCACGTTTATCGTCATAAGATGCAGCGTGGATCCGACATCGCGAGAAAACTCACCGCCGTACGGCGCCAGATTCATCCGGATGACGAAGTCGAAGCTGTCGATGAACTCGCCGCAGCCGCTTCCCAGGAGGACGCCCCCGTTGCCGACCACTGCGCAGCTGTGCTTCATCGGTATGCTCCTGGTTCGATGTCGGGATCGGAGCATCCAGGGACTTCGCTCAAAACTGTAGTCTCGCTCCAAGACGTCTCTGCTGAATATCTGGATGGCTTGCCAGCGCTTCAGATGATTGAAAATACGCCATCTATGATGAATAAAAAATGAAGAGGAAGGAAAGAGATTGTTTGCTTTTCAACATTTTCACATTCCTAAAACAGAATAGAAGACCTGACAGGGTAAATTTTTTTTATTCTGTTTCCTTTTTTTTTTCAAACAAAAAGATTGAAGATGCGTTCTTTGTGCCTGTTCTGCCCCCCCCCCCCCCCCGATGAATCACAGCGCTCAATCAAGTGAGATGTCTGAAATCGCTGTACAAACAGGTGGTATGCTTCCTGTTACCATAGCAAAACCCAAAGTGCTGAAGCTAAGAAGTATTTGTCAGGCTGTTGCTAAGAAAAGATAGATATATAGATGTAGATAGAAATATAGACAGATAGACAAAGACATAAAGACATTATACTGATGACGTGTGAAGATGAAGACGCATTGTGAGTAGATCAATGACAGATTTATGAGGTCCTTACACTATCATGTCATCTAGTGTCTACAGTTGCATTGTGGCTGCTTCTGTCATTACTGTTTCGCGGAAAAATCTCAAACTTTATATTCTATGAATTTCTATCATCATTTTTATAGGTAATGTTTACGAACCTTCCCTCATTCTGTTTGTATTAGTCTGCTCTGTTTGTATCAAAGCCAACATGAACACGACATGGACTCTAACTTTGATGGGAAATAAACTATCAGTTCCTGACTCATCATGACACCAACCCCTATTTACCCCCCCCCCCTTAATTCAAGGTATTGTCGATTTGTTCTCAAACTCACCGAACATCTTGAACAGCGGTGCTATTCAGGGTTATGCTTTGTCCATCCTCATCTTCGTACACCTCCGGAGAAAAAGACAGCAAAACTGCAAACAAAACAAATACAAGAATATGTTGATTAGAAAGTATGGACACTAGGGGTGTTGCATAAATCATGTTACTTGAGAAAACTCATGTTACTTTTTCAAAGAGTATTTTCCACATGCGGTGCAGAGGCATGCTTTGTAGTTACACGAGTCGTTTTGTAGTACGAGGTATAATATTCTGCTAGTTTGGTCAAGGAAGTAGGCCTACTAGGCCAGCCTTAGTCTGGCCCACATACACACACACACACAAACGCATGGTCCCTTCCAGTTGATACGGTTCGCAAAGGGTCTTCGTAATGCTATATATATAGGCGAGTTGAATCATCGAATTAACAAAATAAAACGACCATCTACATATTGTTGCCTTATGTATGCCTACTACTGTATATCAAGCATGTTAAACGCAAGTAATTTGCATCTGTTCGTTCCTTTCTAGGATACGCGTGCCTTAAAGTAACCTTGATACTAAGTCTAGAATGCATGCTTTACAAACTACGTATTTACGAAATGTAAAAGTTAATTGTCTAAAAACACGAAACAGTAACTTCTTATTGGGATATGTTTAGGGAATGTTGCAAACCAAGGACAACACGTATCCATAGGGGATTCGAGGAACCGTGTTCCTGTATTTAAAAAAAAAAAATGGTAGTAATTGGTGAGTAAATGTTGATGGGCTTTAACACACACAAGATACAAGCCAACTGCGCATCAGAGTCAGTAACAATATTAATTTGTAATTCGCCTCCCTCTCCAATATCTGGTATAGATCCATATCCCGACGCGCCGCTGCGAAATGTCAAACATAAGTTGAGGTTATCGCATTGTTCTGGGGTAAGAGAAGTTGACAACATGCTAGCGTTGGGTGGGGCGATTCCCTCTGTAACTATAGCAACACGATTTCAAAAAACAAAAACAAAACAAAAACAAAAAACATACAAGATGGCAAACTTACCCGCGGCTTTTCCCCAAAGTTTATTCATTGTCAAAGCGTACTTTGTAAATAAAAGACAGGTTCCATTGAGCCTGATTTTTCGACCTTAGCTTTCTCTCGCTCACCCCCCCCCCCCATTTCTCTGTGCCTCGTGTGTGTGTCTGTGTGTGCGTGAGTGTGCGTGCGCGCGTGTAATGTGTCTTTCGTATATGAAAATGCCGTAATGAAATACAATGGAGTACAATGTCACGAATATGAACATATCACTAGACGCGAAAGAAAATAATAGTAATCAAATACAATTATATATTTCATATCACCTGGAAATTTTCTTCAACTATAGCAATGCTCAAAACACAGACGTATGAATATCTGCAAATCTCAGCATCGAGATTTTTGTCCAGTGTTTCAGCGGATCAACTGACACCCCATGACCTCAATATCTGATAGGAAAGGGTGGCACTTTTCACACGAGAGATCGAAGAGGGGAGCGAGGGGGTGCACTATTAATAGCAACTTCGTGTCACTGTACAGGATGCGTGTTTACGAAGTGAGAGTACTTAGTTCTGTGAGCCCTTGTTATCGCCCCATGATGCTCATGAACGCAAAAGATCCCCTTGTGAATTAAAGTGATCGGAAACGGGGCACGCGACTTGGATTTTCATTCTCTGTAGGGATGGGGGTGTATATGGGGTAGGATTAAATTCAACCCTATGTTTGTGTTCTTCGAAACGGCACCGTAGGAAAGCAGCGCTTGGCCATCGGTGAGGCCAACCTAGATAACCGAGACTTACATTAAGTATACAAAATACAAGAAAACCCGTAAATCTAACGGGAGTAAAATTGCAAGTACCGTATGAGGGATAACCACAGAAAAATTTCGTAGACCCAGCCACCAAAAGGACCAGTTAAGCTTTCGCTTTTATGGCAACTTTAACCGTAAGACCTATTCGTGAGTTGGTCGGCAATGATTGTACTTATAACTATCATTATAATTATATTCTTCAGATGAGGGAATAGAAGTTCCGAAGATTTTATATTTCAGAGGAATAAAGAAGCAAATGAAAAATAATGGAACATAACTACACTGACACACATCAGAGATTTACGCTAGTAATGCTTTATTGTACAAATATATTCATATCTCCCATTATTACTTTGCTCATCCGATCGTTGTCATTGAAGAAAAAAGACTTTGATTAAAATCATGATCAGTAGGCCTAAAAACTAGATCGGATACAGACGAATATGATAATTATTATGGAAAAGGAGAACTTTCTGCTGAACGAGTCTCCCAATAATGAAATAAAATAATGTTGGATACAAAGGAAAGAATGAATTGGGTTCTTTACTTGGCAGAGTTCGGCTTACCTTTTGGTTTGACGTCTAGGAAAGGATTACTGAAGAAGGTGATCATTCCAATTGCAATTACCGACAGTCCCGAGCTGCAAATGAGGAAAACAAATATCCTCTGTGCGTATTGCGAGCAAGTTGAGGGTCGCGCACACATAGTCAATATTGGGTGATCCATGTCAGCTTGGTGGTGACTAGGATGAAACTGATCGTTAGACGAAGATACCGTCGAACATACCGTGACAAAATCGAGCTACTTCGGCTGACTGTTTACTCGCGTACCTTGCCTATCCCGATGGTATCCCGATTACCAGGAGGTACCGGAATCATAATTTTTACGTCGACGTGCAGATAAGAAATGGGGTAAAACAATGCGAGTAGGCCTATTTGGATGGGTTTTTTTTAAGGGATGATGTTCGTTATAATCATTATTCCGAAGGTTCATTAATCCGAAAATGAAATAAGGTCCTTAACTCCGAAACACACAAATTTCCCGTATACCCTATATGTTCGGTAATCGGAACGTTTGTGGCATTATTACAAAAGGTTCATCATTCCGAAGGTTAATTCCCGTCAATCCGAAAATGAAATAATGTTCGTTATTCCGAATGTACAGTTATCCGAAAGTGAAAAAAAAAAAGTTCCTAATAAAGCTAACTTTGGAACTACGGACCTTATTTCGTTTTCGGGTTAACGAATTTTCGGATTAACGAACCTTTAACGCTTTTTTTTTTTTTGTTTGTTTCATTTTCGGATAAACGAACCTTTGGAATGACGAACCTTATTTCATTTTCGGATCTACAAACCTTCGGAATATTATACTGTAACCTTTTCAAAGGATGTGCGTACTTTAAGGTGCTGAAACTCTATGTAAACATTAATGTCCGGGCTGATATCGATAATGATAGAGTAATTACGAATAGCCAAACAGCAAACATTTCATTACTTGACAAAAAAAAAAATAAAGAAGGTATGTTGAATTTTGAGGCTGCACACGTATCCAGAAAGGATTGATATCGATGACAAATTCATACACAATTAGATGAGATGGTAATGATATACACCTGCAGGTCTGTAACTTGCATGCATATAGATATTCATTTTTAAGGACTTTAAAAAGGATTTGATAATCTTATTACACATTGTACTATAATAACTGCAACGTTTTAACGGTGACAAATTTCGTTGAGAGGGACATGAATTGTATATTGACAATAACTTCGGCCGAAACTTGAAGTGGAGGTTTGCTGAAAGCTATCATATTGATCGAATAAAGAAAATGCAGCAACAATACAATGATACTCTGTTCATTATTATTATTATAATTATCATATTATAGTAATTATGATAATAATAATGATAATAATGATTGTGACCATAGAAATAGAACATAGAATGGATGTATTGCAAGATGCTTATTACAGTTAGATTGCCAATTGCGTATAAACCCACAATGGTCCGCGGTCCTGAATTAGGTGAACTCTTACCTTAAATTCACACTTTTATGATTTTGATATCGAGAGGCCTGGAAGAGAAGAGCGCCCTCTACTGTGCTCACTGCCTCGAATTTACATAATGAAGATGAAAAGCTTCTTCTGTTCCAGATGACTTGATTTGATGACTACAGTAAACTCAAAGACACACAATGACTAAAATTTAATCAGATTCAGACGTCGACAGAAATAGTTAAATTAGATGTCGATGTTTACCTGTTTTTGTTTGCTAGTTTTTATGATGTCATTACGTCACAACTCTCTGACGAACTTTTCACACTAATTCTCACTAATCTTCCTCATTTTGTTTATTCAGTAAATCCATATTATCATTTTGCATAATTGATTTAACACAAATTTATCAAAACTGGCTTTTGAAAAAAAAAACCAGCAACCTTGTACACATAGAAATGATTCCTTCGTGCCATAAGTTATCTGGCGAAATAACAATCCATATTACATCAAGTGCCCTCTCAGAATGACCATAACATCTAGGAGTAGCGCTCTACTATCATCCAACAGACACAACATCGAATTTAAGCTGGTACGTCACAGCATCAGCGGGGTTTTCAGTTTTTTGGACATCATGTTGGCTATAGCAGCACACGCGCGCGCGATGTTAATTAGCTCTCATCCACGATGAATCGAATTGGCTTTGCCAGAGCGGACAGGAGGCAGCTGTTAGGCCCAAGGGTTTTGGCGCCTTTATGAAATCTATTATTATTTGAAGTTCATCGTCTGTAGGACGTCTTGGTCCGATAAACGAAGCGAGTGGCGACGCTGTGGGCCCGTGACCGTCTTTTCTCCTCTAGACATATTTCGTGAGGCCACCATCGCAGGAGTATTATAGGCCCTGTATACACGCAGCACTGCGTTATTGGGGAGGTAGAATAAATTGACGAAGGAGAAATAAATCGACTGTGTGGATGCGCAAGATGAGTCTATAAGGAAATTCGTCGCATGCTGCGTTTTTGTGAAAGGCTGCTCAAATGCAGCGACCGTAATGTTTACTACGTCAGTGATACCTGGTTATATCAAGTGTAGAGAAAGCATAAACCATGTAAGGAGGTGAGTAATTCGCTCTTGTGTAAGTGCATGTGGTTTGTCAATATAGAGGCTAATGCGTTTTTAGAGAAAAGCTGAATGCAGCCTTCCACATGAAATGAAGAGGCATCCAACCATCCATGGGAACCCGTGAGAAGCCACGGGCACTGAGGATATCCGAAAGGTGAATATTTATACGGGCAGAGGTTTCCGGAGTGGAAGTGATACCGCTACTCGAGGAATACGTAGTGGGGATGGTGGTTGATATCGAAGGACATGAACTCGATGTTCACCTCGATTGTGACCTCTATAACATATATGGACCGAGATAGATTGGTGTGAGTAGATGACAACCGTGCCATATTTATACAGGGTCAGCTCCTGTAAGAACCAAATCGTCTATCTTCCCTGCTAGCGTAGATTTTTTTTCCAGCTCCACTCGTATAGATTTCTCAGAGTTGTTAGCGTGTAATGAAATATATGTGATATATATATATATATTTGTATATATATATATATATATATACATATATATGTATAAATAATATATATATATATATATATATATATATATATATATATATATATATATATTATATATATATGTATATATGTATATGTATATGTATTATGATATATATATATGTATACATATGTATATATATATATATATATATATATATATATATATATATATCATATACAATCTCTCTCTCTAATTATGTATATATACCTATACATATAACACGTATATTAAAATTATAGGCCCATATAAGGTTTTTACATATAATTCCTGCATTTAATCTTATCTACATGATCTACATCTGAGAAGTAGTTGTTGAGTTTTGTTCAGTCAAAGTTATGATTTTTTTTTAAACATCATTTTTCTTATCAGCTTGTAAACATTAAAAGAAAATTGAATTGTTCCATTAGTCGTCACGAGAGATGTTGTAAATTGTTCGTTAATAAATGTGACAGACCTGACATTGTGCGTGAAACGAATTCATTTTTACCAATAGGACCTACTTTAAGAAAAAAAGATGTACAAAGTTATCTATAAACATTCAGAAATAAGCGAATAAAAATCAAGTATTTTTTTTAGCCAAACAAAAGCAAAAAAGAACAAGAAGCCACAAATCCATGTTTCTTAAAGAGCAATTAACAACTTATAAACACGCTCACAACTTTTGAGCTGTCATAGGAAGCCTTATATCTCATCAAGAGTACGCAGATTTTGGGAGGATGGATATGGTGTTCTACAAATTATATTGAATTCTTGGATTCTTTTTTTTTTTTTTTTTCGTTTGTACCGAGCAACGAGCTTTGTTTTGTGAACTTTAAATTTTTGTTAGGTTGTGTGATCTTCATAGAATTGAAATGAATTGAGGGACCCATATATTACAAACATTGTCTTAATAGTTGGTCCCTCCATTTTATGTTCAGTATATAACTGTTCTCCTATATATTTATTTTGTCATTATAGTGCTTCGTTATAGCAATTATGTATTATTTCTCATCATCGTTGTACACGCTTTTTCTTTCATCTGTATGTGCCGATTACATTCTTCTTTTGTCACCAAAAAGTGTGAAATGTATGTTGTGTTTTGTCGAAGAACGAAAAAATGAACTGAATCGCATAAAAAGAGAGCTATTCAATTCGCCTACCTAGCGACCTATAACTTTTAAACTTTGAATCCAGTTTCTATGCATTATTATATTGATATCTGTCGAGCATTTTTGTAAAAATTAATATTGATTTAATTGATTAATCAATATCAAACGTTCAACACCGTCCAATTCAATAAATACCGGTTGTCAATTCCGACCCATCCCCTTCCAGCATTATATTTCATTTCATTTCATTATATTTCATTCCCGACAAAAGTATGCAATATAATATGGCATTTGCATTTACAATATATATAATATATAAATATGCATATATCCGGCATTCCTAGACAGACTTGTGTCTTATAATTTTCGATAGTATGAGAACATTTTTATCATCGATTAAAATAATGACTCCTAGTATAAAGAAATAAGCAAATAAACGAGTACAGAAAGAAAGAGACAGATATGAATATGTACTAAAAAAAAACAGCAACAAGTGAATTGATGAGCACATAGTGACATAATCATTATACACAATGTGGTATGAGCTAAATTACTATCATTATGATAGTAAATGATAATAACAACATACCTTATCAGAAATTAAAGAGGGGTTATGCGCACTTGTCGCTATGACAGTGTCATATGCTTGCAAAATATCGAACTCCGGTTACCCATATACAATCTTGTGTGTCGGGTCAATGTGATGTTGATATGCATTATGTAAAGCGCCCCCAGTATATGTGACCGGACTATTAACGACCAACGCTCAGATTACAGTACAAGACGTGCACGTCAATGTTTAGTTTCTTCTTGTTGTTTTGTTTGTGTTTTACAGGCATACACCTGTATTTTCCTCAACTGACATACTGATTAAAGTTGTTGTTGTTGTTGTTGTTGTTGTTGTTTTGTTGTTGTTGTTGCTGTTTGTTGTTTGTTTGTTTTTTTTTTGTTTTTTTTTTTAAGGAACATGGATAGATATGATTTTGGTGAGCTATATTTCAGTTAAGTGAAATGAGATGAGGCGGCTTCAAACCTTGAAATTGATGATGGGTTTACCGATAGGTCAAGTAGGTACAATAAGAAAAAAAAAAATCAAAGATTACCAATAAGATGAAGAAGTACGATAACAGCAGTGATGACGGTAATCATGACATCGGATCTAACAAAAGAATTTAAAAAATGAAAACGCTCCCAACAGTAAAATAAGATTTTTTTAAAAATGTAAATTACGAAACGTTCTTGTTGGTAAGGTGTCTAAGAACGATTAACTACAGGACCTTTCATCGGGAAGCAATTTTGTCTACAGGGGTTTGCACATCAGGATATGAATATCTCAGTCAATTGATTCACGATCATTTAGCCCATACCCCCATACCCCGTACTTCCCCATCCCTCCCCACCCCACTCCCCAATACCCATGCCCCAGAGAACGCCACGAAGCCTTCTCGTCCCCTCTATTAATATGCCCCCCGACGGCTTATTTCGGCCTCCCGTCGTCATCATCCCGCCCCAACTCTATCGGGGCATGATAAGCAATGTGTCTGCCTGAGTCATAGACCGGTCAGCCACGCAGGACGCTCAAGGGATATGTCCACGAAGTGACCGTGGAGGCATAACCGCCCATTCTGTGACTCAGTCGATGTTGCCAAAGCCTTCAGACATACTCATGAGAAGGGCATGGATGAAACTCCATTTTATACGGGAGAAGATGAGTTATGAAAATAGAAAAGGGACAATCGTAAATTTAGTTTCGGGATGGTGGCGGGGGCAGGGTGAGGAAGGAAATTTTGAACGTGACAGATTTAAACCTGTATCCTGGTTAGTATTTTTGTCACCTCAGAATGGCAGTTTATGAGCATTCTATGTCTGAGACGTTTCCATTGGTTAAGCCCTTTCCATCTCATGAACTAAGAAAAATTCTACTGAAAACTGCCTTATCTCCCCCCCCCCCCAAAAAAAAAAAAAATACAACAGGACCCTCCGCAATAATAACTTTTAAAATAGTGAATCAATCAAAATACAATTTCAGGGTATGAAACTAGAACTCATTGCCCACAATACAGGAAACCCCGTTCGATTTGCTTCAGTGGTCAAAGAGAAATGAGGAATTTTGTAGAGCATGTCAGGAATCTCTTCCCTCCAAATTCTGTCTGTTGAGTTTACACATTGATTATGCAGTTCCTAGAGCATCCAAGTGCTAAACTTGGAAGAATCAGACTCATAACATGCTTTACAATAATCCACATTTCTCTACAACCGCTTAATCAAATTGAATGGGATTTTCTGCAAAATAGAGCTAAGATGTTATATTTTAAGACCATGAAGTAGCATTTGGACAGATTGATCATATTGGATGTTATCAATGCGAAAATCCGATTGTATTTTTTGGGGGGGGGGCATACTGTATATTGGGAATGGATCGTGAGTGCGTAAGTAAAGATGAGTGCGTGACTGCCTGTGACGTGGGCTGATGTGTCCATTTGTTTTCATTTGGTAATACATAAGTTTAGATCGCATTATATCATAACAAAGTGTATCGTGATGTATACTATTCTCCCAATTTTCCATTTTTATGAGACCACATGATATACACGGTGGATCAAAACAGTCTGAAGCGTGGCCCATTTACCATCATAATAAACAGGATAAATTGAAATCATAGATTAATTATATAAGTTGATAAATTGTATATGACTGGATGTATGTGTAGATCTAAGTCAACTGCAAGGGACAGGCAATGCCATCGATAAAATAACAGTTTGTCAGTATTTTGTGTAATACCCTGTTTTCGCCTCTGACACCCGCCATCTTGAATGGAGATTACAGAGATAACGTGACGGTTGAGCGAAGATAGATTCCCCTTTATATCACACATCATTGAGCGTGGAATATCGAAGAGGCATAATCGTCCAGTGCTTTTGAATGGAAACGGAAAATTGGAAAATTCCGGCACTAGCAAAAACACCAAAAACAAAGAGAACGCCGCTTCCGCTTATCCACTGTTTAAAGAAAGATTTTACCCCAAATAAACAAGTAAACATTCGAAACCCTAAAGATTTATAATAAAATTGAAATGTAGATGATGTTTTTTTTTTTTCAACGGCATTTAGATTGACGGCACACAGAGAGAAGAGAAAATGTGCATTTTCTATATTGGATTAAAAAATGTCCATATATTCCGGGTTGTTGTAGATGTTGTTGTTGTTGTTGTTGTTGTTGTTGTTGTTGTTGTTGTTGTTGTTGTTGTTGTTTGTTTGTTTGTTTGTTTGTTGTTTGTTTGCTGTTGTTTTCAGTTTTGGCGAAAACGCAGCGTGACGTGGTGGGTAAAATATATTTGAAAGCAACGCCTCCTACTCTCGTATATTGGGATACCGCTGCCAGCACATGCAAACACTGGCGTACATGTCTCCCATACATACAACCCACATGCACACAATACACATGCATCAACATTAGACACAGTCACATACACCTGCACCATTCCCACTTAGCCTATTTTCCTTTCTGCTGTATTCACGATGTTATTGAAAGACGTATTGTTGGGCAGTCCTGTTATCCCTTAGGGCCAGACCCACGTTGCGAGGCACGTGTAGTATTATTGGAAAAAAAAAAAAAGAAGGAAGAAGTGACTGTGCGGGGATTAAACACACCAATATTCAAGGAGATTTCGAGAGAGCAAAACAAAATCATGACAACGAAAATGAAAAGCAGCAAGTGAAGGAAGACTTACAGTGAATAAGATTTCCCAGACACCTCTCCTTTAGTAAAGAAGGACATAAAATACCTCAAAAGAACACTAAAACAAGAGGGATTCGTGTCAAGCTCTTGGCGCCCTCTCCGCTTCCACTCATTCTTATACCCTCCCTCTCCCTTCCTCCCTTCCCTCTCCCCGCCCTTTCTCCACCCTCTACCCTTCCTCCCTTCCCTCTCCCCGCCCTTTCTCCACCCTCTTCCCTTCCTCCCCTCCCTCTCCCCGCCCTTTCCCCACCCTCTTCCCTCCCCTCACCCTCCTTCTCCACTCCTCCACTCCCTCTCTAACCATCCTCTCCACTCCCATCTCCCCACCCCTTCCCTCCCCTCTCCCCTCCTTCGCCCACACTTTCACCTCAATCTCCCACCCTCTTCCCTCCCCTTTTCCCACCATCTCCCCTCCTTCTCCCCTCCCCCTCCTTACAATCTCCCCACCCTCTTTCCTCCCTCTTCCCTTCCCCTTTCCCCATACCATCTTCCCTTCTTCTCCTCCCTCATCCCACCCTCTCCCCTCCATCTCCCCGTCCCAGCCTACTACCCTCCCTCTTCCCACCCTCTTCCCCCTCTTCCATCCCCTCTCCCCTCCTTCGTCCCTCCCTCTCCCCTACTTCCCCACCTCGTCATTACCCCCTCACCTTCCCTCCCTTGCCCTCCAGTCTCCCTCCAATAGTCCCCATTCCCTCTCCCTTCTCTTATCCCTCCATCTCCCCACCCTCTTCCCTCCCTCTTCCTTCCCCTCTCCCCACCCTCTCCCTACTACCGTCTTCCCTCCCCTCCGTTGTCCCTCCCTCTCCCCTCCCTTTTCGCCACCCCGTCATTACCCTCTCACCTCCCCTCCCTCGCCCCTCCTCTCTCCCTCCCATATTCCCCGCCCCCTCACCCTTCCCTCCCCCTCCTTCACCCCTCTCCTTTCCCTCCTCATCTGCCGTCACTACACGGCTACAGAAGCCGACCTGAAGTATGATGTATTTTATCGCAATTTTGCTAATGGTTATCACCATATTCCCCTTGACCTTGCAACGTGCTACTCAATATAATAACTGTTCATATATTGTAGGCTACTTATGTATAGGGCCCTTTTTTTGGTTCCTGGTGTAATTGGTGTTCATTAGTGTTTGCTATGTAGCTTCTTTTTTCTTCTTTTTTCTTCTTTTTGAGTCCTATTGAGCCAGTGTTTCAAACTGACCTACAAGTGATCTATGAGAAATTCAAACATCATCATCCCCAGATAATGAAACGTATTCTCTATTCTATCAATTCAAAAACACATAAGTACTACCGCTGGACTACTGACACCACAAGCTATTCCAAGCCACATTCTCGATCATCCTTGTTTCGATTCGTCATTAGCAGCGTGTGTAGGCATCCATAATTATGTAATATCTGCATTTATAATTATCATACAGCCATTGTCATGATTTATGTTGCTGCACTTCTGCTTTGATGTATATGTTTCTGTTCTCTCTCTCTCTCTTTGTCTTATTTTTAATTACTGTATATATCTTACTTTTGTAATAAAGACAAGTTATGTTTTCGCGTCGATTACATGAATTGTCCACAGCATAAAAGTAACTGCTCTTTAGGAGACGCCTCATTTTTTTTCTCAGAACATAGATAGTGCAAAACAAGTTTGGTTTGAAGCTAATATATAATTGATATGCTTTGAATTCCCTTATGTTTAATTTTCACTTTCCAGTCAACCGATGTGTACTCAAGATCATTTGTTTGTTTTGTGGAAAAATGAATTGAATTGCATTGAATAGAATAGAATAGAATAGAATAGAATAGAATTAATTGCATTGAATTGAATTGAATTGAATTGAATTGAATTGAATTGAATTGAATTGAATTGAATTGAATTGAATTGAATTGAATTGAATAGAATTGAATCGAATCGAATCGAATCGAATCGAATCGAATTGAACTGAATTGAATTGAATTGAATTGAATCGAATCGAATCGAATCGAATCGAATTGAATTGAATTGAACTGAATTGAAATGAATTGAATTGAATCGAATCGAATCGAATTGAATTGAATATACAGGAAATCTCGTGAGAGCTGTCTCGGTCCGATATTACCGAGCTTTAGATCTACGACGCAGCCTCCCGGGTTGACAGTGGAAACAGCTGTCTCGCGCAAGTGCAGAACACCATTTCTGGCATAATTATGATAGCGTCGTCTGGACGTTCGCGTCGCAGAACTAAAGCTCGCTGTTATCCGATAGGAACAACCATTGTTACACAAGTTTTGCATGATGTTTACCTGTCTAATGACTGGAATGATTTCCATGCTCCTCTTGATTTGCGGACTGCTACGACACGGGGTATATGCGTTCAAACAACGACCCTGGATAACATATATTATGTAAACATGTTTATGGATTCCTCGTTGAAGTGAGTTACAGTGAACGTTGTTGAGGCGAATGTCGTACCCTCGCAAATGTCTTTTCTCGTTCTCGACTCAACTCACTGTTTAGATTTCAGAATCGACTTAAGTCATGATGACATAAGAGGCAAAATACCACCTGTGTATAATGTAAACAGGTTGTTTACATCCAAGGAATTGTGTTTCGTCCAATATCGCCTAAGGTTTGATTTGAATGTTTAAATAATGTTCCTTAAGTAAGAGGCTGACAGTGTTCCAAAACATTTCCTTGTAAAAGGCCACCTAATCTTCCTAAGTTATCTATTTGTTTTGAATTATGTGTTTGTGTTTTGTTTTGTGTTTTAATCTTGTTAGGTTGTGGAATAATCGCTTCTTTATCCGTCTTTCCCTTTCATCCCCTCCCTTCCCTTCCACTTTCCCTTAACCCATTCACCTCACTGTTTACAAAAGGCAGTTGACTTAGACCATTTTGTAAGTGAGTGCTGGCTGTTGGGACGGGACTTTTTTTTGAGGGCCATGGCAGCCTCTTTGGGAATTCGCATTGTTCGGCCCGTAACGCTTCGGAAATTTCGCAAATCCGACCTCGGAGAACACACTCAGCCGCACACCTCATTGTTATCGCCAGCGGCCTCGGACAATGAAGAGCGCACTCACACTGTCATCGTAGGGGAGGTTTCTTCAGCGATCGCTGGTACAGCGCACACGCCCGTTGACAAATCAGTGGGAAACTGCAACACGGCTGAGCGGCGCTCTGTACAAACGCACGCAGACGACAATCCACAACGCAGATTTCCCACCTTCAGTAGTGGTACTCGTAGGCAAAAAGCTGCAGACGACTCTAGGGAGATGCCGGAATCTGTTCCTGTTACGCCCCACTCTTTGCACCGTAAAAGCGAAAATTCATCCCGTTTTGAACTCGACCCGACAAAGTCGATGGACTATCGGGCGTTCGGAGGAGCTGTGAGCAAACCATCGGAGTTTAACGGGATACAGAAAACTGGATATGACATTCACGACAGCGAGCTGAGGTATCGGAACGGGCTATCGATTGGCACGGGGAGCGGCGGCAGTGGCGTTGGTGGAGCTGGTACAAGAAGTGTACTCGTGTCGGAACACTCGCGATCCCTCGGGGACCAAGTTGGAGAAAGTAAGGTGCCAAATATCGTTCCCTTGGATTCTAGGAAAGATACCTACGGCAAGGGTTTGAGAATGACCAGAGCTGTTACTAAAAAGCCCGAAGGGATAGGAGAATCTCTAGCATGGCTGAAACGGGAATTGGTGAGTACAGAACGCAGTTATAATGACTGTATCATGTAGAGGTCTATGTCATTTGTCTACATCTTATGAAGATTGACACTACTGGTAGACACTACGGCATAGGATTTGCTGTATTAGATATTATATGAGGAAAGAATGCGAAGTATACATTGCCGTAATCAAAATATAACATATTCAAATGGATAATTCAGTATGTAACCCCTGATTTTATGGCTGCATCCCAACATCTATTATCAAATACTTCTATGGTTTATCGAGACAAGAATTATGATATTACAATGGGAGATATAGCAATGACATTATAGTTGCGTAATACAATTCTCTTTCGTTTGATTTTACTCAGAACACTACACATGGTTCAAGTCTTTTGTGCGTGTGTTTTGCGGCAGTGTATTTCACAGCCAGTGCCATTTAGCGTTTACTAGTAGGCCTATGCCTCGCTACGTCTAAATGTTAATTAGACTGAGTGGGAGGCCATTTGACGTTCTATGGCGCTCTTCACGTCGCTCCTGCCATACCATGCATAAGAATGCTACGCCCGATCCACGGAATGTAGCGGTTTTAGAATGTGTTTTTTTTTTCTTTCTTTCTTTAAACGGAGAGAGCAGCACCCACTCTGCATAAATGCGTCAGGGTGAATCCCTTCTTGCGTGTAAAACCGCTGCATAGAACAGAGCACCAACAAATCGATACGCCTGGTTGAACGTCTTTGATTCGCTTTGAAAGATAACGACTGGCATTCTTCCCTGTACATCTCCGGCTCTTCAGTATTTTCCCTTTCATCTCCTATTGTTTGCCTAGTCAAAGTGTCTAAATGTCTTCCTCTCCGTCTGTTTAGTGACTGAGATGTATAAGTAGAGACAGGCGGGGTTTCTTTGCCAATCCGCATTCTGTTGAGACGTTATTCTACAGCTAAGCCTGATGATATTGACTTTGACGACATTGATATCTCTGTATCCTCACCTTTTGTGGTCACTTTTATACTCCCTTTCAGTAGATGCAAGGAGTTAACATCCTTTGCAGATGTGAACCCAATATTCTTCTGTAAAATGCAGTTCATTCGCCAGTATACATTGGAAGAGTACTTATGATTTCCAAGCAAGATATTACTGTGCTTTGAAGGGGAAAAAATCACGTTGCACGTTTGATAGACTAACTAAATACGTTTTATAATGATTATTGTGATTTGAGTCAAACTGACTTAGTGTATTTCAGCCAGCCAGATAGGGTATGGGGACAGAAGGAGGGATATAGAGGCTAAATGCAGTTATTAGTGGTGTCAGCTGTCAATGAAACATTGAACCGCGTTTGCGAGGTAATCTAAAGCAGCTGGGTGTCTCGCTTTCCAACTTTTGATCCGTCATTGAAAACAGATTTGATTCATCCTCGTCAGATTTAACTCGATTCGAAAACAGAGACTGCGGTATATTTATATCAGGTGTATACACATAAAGGAAAAAATATTCAGAGAAAGAAAGAGCATGAAGGAGAAAAGCTTTTAATGCTTAGCTTAAAAGGCGCATCATTGTATCTGCCTCTTTCCGAGCGTTGTTAATCAAGCGACTTAATTATTCCCACGTAGCAGCTGACAGTATTCGCAAGATGACATCAAGACCCCTATAGTTCGCTGTTATTACTGCAAAGTGCTAACACTATATAATTGCTGATATTATAAGCTTCTGTCGTCTTACGTAGGTTAAGCAAATGGGCTCAGAACGAGAAAATACAATGGAAACGACATAATCAGTAGGATGTGATTTCAGTGAATTAACTTTTGTATCGTTGACAGTTACACTGTACCCTTCGTTAATGTTGAAGTAATCAGTTGTTGTTTAACCCCTGTTTTATTTTTAACACTGTGCACTGTTTACCTACAAAATTCCCACAAGTGCGCGCCTCCCACTTGCCTACTGCAACCAGACGTTTGAAGGGGAACTTCCATAGCAGTTAAATGCGTCAAAATATGACGTAATTTTTGTTGGTTCTAACTGAATTGACAGAAACGTGTGAAACGGGAAACGGATTCCTTTTTCTCTCATTTTTTTTGACAGTCCAGTTCCGTGTGCAGTATAGCTATAGTAATCGCTATGTTTACTCTCAGATGAGGAAGCGAAGAGCAGGTTGTTTGGTGTTGTCACCCTTTACACAAGGTCGCACTCCCTGTTAAAAATATTTTATCAATGTAGCTGCGATTCTATAGATGTATACCAGATATTTGTATACGTATTGAATTGCGTGATGCTGAAACTTTATCGAGGTATACGGTTAAAGGGATGGGTACGCTTTGGGTTGAGATGGGATTCAGTTTTTAACTTTTTGCAAGGTAATTAGAAACAACTTAATATATCTTATAGAATATGAAAGAGCATACCCAGTTCTAAGAGGAATTAAAAGTTTATTTGATGAAAATCCGTTTTGAAATGGCTGAGATATGCAGAACCAAAGCGAAACAAAGGGGTGACCTTTTATTAAAACCTCTTTTTTTATATCTCAGCCATTTCAAAACCGATTTTCATCAAATAAGCCTTTAATTTCTCGTAAAATGGTGTGCTTCTTAATATTTCCTAAGTGGTTCCATCTCTCGCAAAAAGTCAAATTCCAAACCCCCATCTCAACCAAAACTACACCATCCCTTTAAACACGCCTGCATTTTGACATGTTTGCTCTTTTGAAGTGTGACAGAAATGTATACATCACGCTGTCATTTCTGTGTCAATATCACAATTTTCGTGATCGTATTTGGTTACCATGGATACGACACTTTGGTACGATTTTCTTGTACATCACAGAGGACGATCCCAAAAGTAGATTCAGAGCCTTGTCACTGGTTTTCTGATAATGGAGCATTCCATATAAATCACATAATTCTCTCACGTTCACGAAGTCTTGTAAATTCGCCCGATGATATATGAAAGACATTAATAACACGATAAGGATAATACCAGGATCACGTGCAAGAGCACCTGTAGTCTTCTTAGCACGGGGTGTTACAAACCCATTTGTATAATGGGAAATTATAACTTGCCATGGGGCAAAACTGTTGACTATTCCGAAGGTCAAAAGTTGTGATGCACCGATTGGACATTCTTACGGAGATAGTTTCATGTATTCCTTTTGGCGCGCGACTGCCAGCATGCATAAACATTTGCGGAAAGATAAGTATGATCTGTCAACACAACTTAAAAACATTGCTGATTTTAGGCATAACACGACTTGTCGTTAGGTTAGAGCAAGAGCAAAGGTAAACTATCTAATAGCTCTGCTGTGCGATAACTGACTGTACTGGATCTTGAAGGGGTAAAATTAGTCTATTTGATCCAGGGATGGCGATTTGTGAGCAAGCAATACAGATATTCATGGTGCAACTGACAGAATTGGCACCTATATACTTGGGCTCAGTAGATTCTGTGTTATAGCACCGCGCGTTGCATACATCCACGGAAGCTGGAAGATGTCTTTTACTCATGAAAACCCTCTGTGAACCACGTGAAAATAACTGTTACAATCAAGGAGGTATGATGTACCTGACTACTATGCCCATGTATATTATGATTCAAGTCCATTTATGTCACCGACATCCTTTTGTAGTTGTAGCGCGCAGGAAGGACAGTGCTTTAGGAAAGATTGATGAGACCTGCCCCACCGGGATATTATGCATTATTATGATTAGTTATTATTACTTCGTCTCCGTTTATCATAATTTACCACCAATATTATCATTAGCCTCGAATTTTCTTCTATAATGAACGTTTCACATCGCCACAGTACTTGTACCATTTCACTGAGACTAAAATTATATATAGGCAGGTCCAACTCGTACTATTCTCGTAATTTAGTTAAAATCAGATGGGATTAGTATAGAGGCTGGATGCGATCAACACATTTCATCTCCATTTCACGCGTGTTAGTTAAAGTTAACTCCACTGGATGACAAGTCATTTCCGTCGATCCAAGGTGATAATCCAGTGACTAAACAGGACTTCTGCATGCGCAATGATTTCCCACTGTGGGCAACGTGTACCTAGCTTACAAACTCCTTCCGATTACCTTCCTTCTCGTGATTTGGTACAGTTAGTGCTCTGTAAAGCCCGCAATAACAATCGCTCAATATTTTACAAGAGCTGAGCTGTTTACATGGCATGCCTAGTATTTTAAGGGTTAATACAGTCGGAACAACGTGAGTATACATGTGACAGGGAACAATGACATGGTCCTTTTTCTCCTTGAAGCATTATTGTCGGTAAAATCTTGCGGCAGGTGGACTATTTTCCGCACCCAGACGTATTTATAAGAGAGAATTAGCCATGCAGGCTTTTTGATTCCTTTGTCAAATTACGCAACGTTTTCTTGGCCCTGTTTTTGTACGATCGTGTACACAGTGCGTATAGATTTCCAGCCATTTGTCTATTATTTGTTGGGCCAAAAAAGGCACATTGGTGTGCCAGATTTATTCGTTTGGCAAAGAGGCACCGACTACCGTAGTTAAGTAGATCGCGACTCTGCTTCAACTCGACTCGTCATGCCAAATTTCCTTGTCGGAAATAGATGTGTTTCTTGTCAGTCTATCGGAAATTTTTGTAGGGAAACTCTTTCTTCGTCTCCCTCCACTCCCCCCCCCCCCCCCCCCCCCCCGTTGGAAAACATTCGAGTGTTTTGGCCTCAGTGGTAAGGCATGAAGCCAGGTTACATGCTGTCGGACGGAAGGGGATTTGAACGGATACCTTGCAGCGGATGAGCTCTGTGTCAGTTGGATGTCGATTCAATACAAATATAAGCATTTCTAGAAGGGCCAACTTTACAAATAAAATTTATTCATAACTCAGTGCTGTCCGTTGAGTCGGAAGAAGAAGAAAAAGAAGAAAAAGAGTTCGATCTTTTTCAGATATAGCGATAGTCAATAAATATCCCTAAATTTGAGTACCCAGGGTATCAATCTCAGTGAGTTTATAGTTTTCCTCTCCTCTCTCCCTATTATAAGCCTTCGTAATTCATTTCCCACCCCTGACCCAAGAGGCTCATGCGTTTTTATCTTCCCTTGGCCAAAGACTAACGAAGGGGCTCGTCGGATGTTGAAATGTTTCGCTGGTCGGATGCACGTTAATAATGCGTTTTGATCTTTCCTCGGCCAGAGACTAACCAGGGAGGTGAGATCGCACCTCCCTGGACTAACGAAGGGGCTTGTTGTCGGATGTTGGAACGTTTTGCTTGGCCCAGGGATGTTTCTTTTGGTCCCTGGACCATGAAAAGGATGACAATGCATTGTTAATGTTGACGGCTGTGTGAAACGTCAAGAGTTGCATGTGTTTCTCACACCAGACTGTAATGTTCATATCAACGAGGAATATGTCATATCACTGTACGCTACAAGGGGTAAAGACAGGCGTTGTTTTGTTTTGTTTTGTTTTTTACCTGAACAGTACGTTTGTGTGCACTGTCAAAGGAAAGTACTAGACGGGGCATGATAAAATCAGGACTTACATTTGCTTACCCAAGTTTTTCACAATACACATAAGTGGTCTCCAGATCTGTTTGCGATGGTTTCTAAATATTGTTGGCATGGTGACCTCTTCCCAAATGTTCGCATGAAATGAACAATATCAAAGGTACAGTATCACGAAGATGCTAGTACCTGGCTAAAATATTTTTTTTTTCTCTCATTCGCTCAACATTTTGCTTTGAGTGTCAAACGGATAGTCTTAGCCCAAGTCTTCTGTGAGCATGTGCAGACGCGTATTCAAAGTGGAGGAGCACGTATCAAACTGCAAAACACACAAATTCTTACTCTTCTTCCCCTAGGTCAATGGGAAATTGATGAGCAATGACGAACCGTCAGTGTATATCCAACCATTATCGAAGCCTGTTTACACTACTGTTGAAATGCAATCGCACAATTTGACCAGGATGACAGCCAACCTTGATGTTAATTGAGTCCATTGTCATTTCTTGATGGGACTTGGTTGTTTTTTTCTACAACCAGATTATATACCTAAATTTGTATGATCTGTGTTCCTGGGAGGGGGTGGGGGGTACAAACTGGCGTTGTTGATGCAGACTTAGAAAAATCTGCATCAGATGTAATAGAATACCGTATTAAAAAAAAAAAAAAAGTTATTTTAATTTCTTCTCAGCTGAAGGAAATCAAATTTTTTATTTGGCAAATTCAATCGGTAGATGTAGCGAAGAAATCCTTCGCTCAAAGACTTACTGCGGTGTTTGTAAGGGTGTATGTTTCTGTCTATACCGTATGTACAGAATGTATAAATATGATATTGACTGGATGAAGACTACGCCTCTATAAGCTGTAACCGTGTGACTCGCGAAGGTATGAGTCATCGATAATTCCACGTCACTCCTGCATACATACATATATACACACACAGACGAATTCCCACTCCCTCAGCTGCTCAGTGGAGAGGGATGCCCAGGTCAATTTCTGTGTGTGCATGCTCAGGTAAATTGAGTTACCTCAGGCAAGGTACCTGCCCTCTTCAACTCGGGTTCTTTCGGCAGCACTTCAAAATTTTCTCTCAAGTTCTCTTCCCATAATAATCATATTTTGATTAGGTCCCCACCTGGGTTGTTCGCCCACACGCACATGAGCAATGCCACAATCTTCTCAACAGCCTAGCAGTGGTAAATGTCATGAAATTATGATCTCGTTGTCGTCTTGCACAGGCTGCGGGAAGTCCATTAAAAAGCATGGATAAACAATATGCCAAATACAGCTCTTCTGGGAATACTATAGCTACTTGTAAACTTTGACCAGAGATGTGGGAGAGTGTGAGAGAATGAGAACTACAGTCTCTCTTCCACCTCCCAGCTTTTTCAGGGCAAGAGAAGTTATATGTAGACACGTCTGAGTGGACTAACATTTGCGTCTATAATCGATGCACTTACATTTTACTAATCAAAAATGCAATCGCAACTTTAATAGTAAGCTTGGTGATAATCTTAGATAAGGTAGGAGTTCATTAGCTGTGGATAGTTATAGTAATAGTATATGAAAGGATACATGATTGTAACTTGAGATATCAAAATGTTAATGTTATTTGAAAAAAAAGTAAACAAAATATACTTGTGAGCTTCACACTGTGTATTTTTCATTATTTCTGTACTGACAAAACGTGGACATGAGCATGCAATATGATACAAATTAAGTCATATAATGAAAAAAAAAAAGAATACGCAGAAACTCGTCAGAAACAAACAAAGGCCAAGCCTAATAATTGGCGCTAAAAGCCTTCACAAGATAAAAAGCGAGTATACCATGCACTATATACCGACACACATACTTCTTAAGGTATACGCCATACCCACTGGCGATGCGGAGCGGGTTATTTCCATAACACAATTGAAAACTGGGAATGCCTCGAAGAAAAGCATCCCAACAATGAAGCCAGTTCCTTAATGGTGTCATTAGCATGAGTCAAACGTTAATTAGGCGAATAAGCCACGGGTTAACCAGGTTTGTAGTCAGCGGGGGGAACTGCAAATATAGCGGCTTAAAGGAGCGAAACACGCATGCAGTTATTATTAACGGTTTGTGCAAAACGCTGGTAGCTGACGGGTGATGACCAAGCATGCTTTATTTACATTTACTTACATTGTAATTTGTACCCAGCAATATTTGTGTCATAATTAAGGCATGTTTGCTCAGGTTTCTATGGTCAACTGTCCCACATGTTCCATTGGTTAGCCACTGTGTTATCGGTTACATTCGTCTAAGGTGTTCAACCATGGAAGCTCGTCATTGAATGTGGTTTTATATGACCTGCGAACTTGGTTGTATTATGGTATCAGCCCAATTATCGGCTTAGCCTCAAGACTTTTTGTTATCTATATACAAAAACACCTACATATTTTTCCATTCAAAAAGGATTTCCATTCGATAACACCAAGGTTTGTCCGACATCGATATAGTACAGTCTCCATTTGACCCACGAAAAAAATAATAATAGTGCAATAAAATAATAAAAATATTCGAGCCCCCCCCCCCCCCCGAGTTGTTTGATAACAGGATTATTGTGACTGAGGAGAAATACATCTGTAATGTTAAAACACACCCACATTATGGTGGCGCAGTGGAACTTCTACAGAGGTACTTTTTAGATCACCATTGAGCTGAATTTGGTCTCTTACTATAACACATGCTATCATGAGAGAAAACACAGGATGCATGCAGCATGTAAGACAATGGGGCTGAGAGTTCTCAAACTGGTAACACTGCTCGGGTCTTTGTCATGAATATACGGTGATCAGCAGATTGCTGGTTTGAATTAGACCCTATCACTAAAATCAGCAGCTTTGATTGATACAATGTCTGTGTGAAATGAGAGAGTCTCTTACTATCATATTCCTTACAAGAAATTTGAAGGCATTCATCTTCAGCACTTCTCATTATACCTTCATATGACGCAGCTAAGATGGAAAAGAAGACAGGAAACATGAGAAACTCGATGCTCATTATTTTTTTAAAACAAATATCATGTGAATTTATAGATTATTGAAAACATTATGGTGACGATTCGTTCATTGTGCCATCGATTATTCCATGTACAGTGTAGGCCCAAAGTATATAGCTCGTACCATGATATTTTCATTGCGTTGCCCATGTTGCTTTAAAATGAACGGGACAAGAAAAGAACTTTTAAAATACACGGTAAGCGTGGAGACGAGTACAATCCAATACTATCTTAGTCATGTTGACGTAAAAGTTGGCAATGTTTACGACTTCCGGGCAGATTATCGGATTGCCGCTTATCTTGCACACAGAAAACAATTGCAGCAAAAACAAACCGCTTGACCGCTTCTTTGATACTCAAATCTGCCCCACGCGTCTCTTCGAAAAAGTGCTAATTCGGGGTCAACGTCGACCATGCAACAAAACCCCTAAATCCGACCAATCTTCATGGTTTCCGGGTCTTTCGTGTACCGTACAACGCTTGGACCTCGCCAGTTGAGATGTCTCTTCAAGCAAGGCGAAAGGACGACATTTTTTAACTCCGCCGAACTTGTTTATGACTGGTAAAGGTCGGTGGACGAAATTGAGATGTCCTTCCTCATGTCCTGAGGACGAGTCGATGACGTCATTATGACCATACGACCCTTTGCTTTCATCTTCAGGCCATCAGCTGTCGACTCGAGTTTGATCATTGATTTCGCATTTCAGCTCGTGCGCCTGGCTGGGACGACGTCGCCTACGACGTGATTATGACCCCAATGACGCGGGCATCCATCACCGATGGTTGTCCTAAGTTTCATGTCAACTTGGAGATGAAAGCGACTGGATATCAGAATAGCCAAAACTTTGAAGAATGCAGCTGTGTTACATACAGGACACAAGACAAGTCTATTATACTTATGATCGTCATCTTGTGCACTGTTATGAAGCTCCGTGTGTTTTTACAAGGAGCTTTGAAGCTCCATGCTTGTTATAACTCATATACTAGTATATATATATATATATATATATATATATATATATATATATATTCCGCAGCGATATAATCAATTAGTGTGAAAATGGATGAGAGCTGTACGAGCTCTGCCTGTTAATATAAAGTTTCGCAGATCTATATCAGGAACCAGTTTCATAGCACATGTAGAGGTTTTGACATGAAATTAGCTGTTGCAAATGAATACATATTTTACAGTATCAAACCCGGTGTCATGATTAAGAATAGACTATATAAATGAGAGACGTTACATGATAAATAATCATTAGTGTTGACAATTGATTAGATTTTACAAGAGAGCATTTCGTTTCAAAGCCTCAGATTCATTTCAGGGTTCAAGAATCACCGACAGAAAAAAAACCCCAAAAAACTCTACATTATACGAGAGAAAACGTGCCCACGCATGCACAAATCAGCACTCGGAGGAAGGCGCGTGTATATCAACATGCCTATAGATGGATCATTACAGGGGCCAGTGTTAGATTTGATATGACAGGAACAGGAGAAGGGGGGATAGGATTGCTTTTTTCTTGAGCTAGAATGCTGATCAATACTGTGTCACATGATGAGAGAGCTTCCTTCATCCAGTCTCAGGCCAACGAGATAATTCAGAAGAATTATTCCCCCTATCGGACAAGGTTAAAATGGGGTAAGATTGTTGGAATGTAACAGGTGTAATCGGTGCTCTAGTTTTGAAGAGGCTTTGGGTTGGGGAGTCGATTTTAGGATTGGGGGGGGGGGGGGCTTCTTCGTTGCTCACTCACTCGCCCCTTGCTGCCCTCCCTTGAACCAAGCATTTATGAATCTCCTGCCGATACCTCCAGAATAACGATATCGTCGATATTTCCATTTCATGGTTACCCCAATCTCAGTACGTCTTCATCAGTACAGCAAGTTTCTTGTCATCTCAGTCTTACTAGTGGCAAAAGGACCCATCTCCTTGATACGGCAAACCCTTTGCATCTCTGGGTGCCTCATTCTCCCTCGGACTTCAGTCGCTTTCACTCTTTCTCTCCACTGCCACAATGTCAATTCCACCTCAATTTTGTCGGTGCCGAATTAACCTCAATACTCCAAGCCCCCTCCCTTTCGCAATCTCCTGCATATTACGTACATCTATACCATCGGTGCCTCAATCTTTAAGGTACCGTAAAGTTCTTTAACATCTATCTAAATACGCAATAGTGCAATATCCTTCCTTAAACTGTCTCGTGGAATGGATAGCAATATACCAACTCAGGTGTATCACTCTTTTTGGTCCTTTCTACCCCTCGTTGATAGTGTAATACAATTTTATTCTCTCTTCCTTTTTTTTATACTTGTTATATAGGCCTAATTATGAATCTAAAAAAAAAAAAGATGGATTTCTCCCATGCAAATGTTTCAACAGCATCTAAGCATTCCCATTTTCCCGGTCTCTCCCCGCGGTTTTGTTAAATTGCTTTGTGACTGTCCCCAACACAAACGCAAAGGTAACACAAACCAAAAGCGTTCAAAGATGTGTTGTTTACCTCGTGGAGTCTAGTAAAACAGCACCAAGTGGTTGGTTGCTACACTTACTCACTACATGACCTAAATCACCACCTTCAGGCTGTCTGAGGTATCGTGACCGATTGGACCCTTTGGTGGCGCCCGAACTAGTAAGTAAGAAGCAAAACAACTTCACTAACTAAGTCGATACTTATCTCATTCCCGTCTGGTCTTTTGACTCAACACGACTAGTGTTGTCACTCATACCTCCTTTTTTTCATATGGCTCGACGTGTCTGTTCGAAGCCTTAGACCCGCAATCAGTATAGTCATGATAGTTAAGCACCTGCTCATCAGAACTAATTCAGATCATTTTTCGTCCGAGTTTGTCCTGTTCTTACCAAATGGTCCTGTAGGAAAGATTTGTTCTTCCCACAAAGAGTACGTCTCGCTCAGATTATCCTCGGGTAGGACTAGGAGATCTTTTTAGGAGGTAGGATGTCGTTATATACGACTGACATCTCAGTCAGTCGCTCGGTCAAGCACTGACATACGAACTGACCGGAAACCAAACACAAATTCTTTCTGTGGTATTGATATCACATGCTTTTTTTTTTTACTGCATTAAACAGTGTAATGTCTATAGACCAATCCGATTTCTTTGCCATAACAATGCTAAAGTGTATTTTCTTTAAGGCAATGTTCTGGGAAGATTCGAGACTCTTCTTTTCAACCTCGCTTTATTGCCTTCACACGCTGCAGGTTTTCCCATATTATTTGAACATCCAAGCACTTTTTGTCAATCCCTCTCTGGCATTTTGTTGCTATTGATGAGGGGGAAAACGGAGATGCTTAAGCACAATCCTCGCCTGGATAAATAGCAGGATTTAAATGTCAAAGTTTAGTTCCTATGTTGGCGCCCTTCGTTGCGGTAAAATTACACAATGCACATGAGGAAACATGCATTTCTAAAGTACACTCACCTCATTAAATCTGCATTCCTTCTGTTCATTTCTGGGGGTGGGGTGGGGGGATGAAAAGTACTGTGTACATGAGAAAATGTAGATTCCTTTCACCAGACAGACTGAGTCTTCTTTAGAATCGTTTGTATATCATGACAATTTGCAGACTGTTATCCAGGTGTACGAGGACCTACAGTTGTAGGTATGACACGTGTTGCTGCATATGGGGGTCTGTTGTGGCTGTTTTATTTTAAAGGGACCATGGGTATAGAATGAAGATTGGATACATCTGTGTGATTTAAACGATACAATAAGACGCATTGATAGAAGAACCTAACGGCTGTATCTTGATATAGTAATCTACACATGTAATCACTTATATAGATGAAGTATTGCAATCGTTAAGGCTATGTACACAAGGACAACTTTGAAAAAAAGAACCCAACAACAAATGGCTCCACCCTTTTAAACTTTGTAATGGTGTTTGCGCCCTTATGCTTCTCAGGTGACAATGACGTAATTGTCTCTCATGATAATTTCAAAAGCTTATAATTGTTAGGGGTAATGTTTTAATGCCTATAAGGTGGCCTGGCGTGACAGGAGAAAGAACCTTGCTCCATTCTCTCTTACACGCTTTGAGACTCGAAATCAGTAAGCAACGATTTGTATTATGACGAACTTAGTGTAACCATGCATGGCTCACCACCTGCAGTATAATCACCGGTGTGATTCACCTTTGTAGACACATAGTGCATCTCCTCAACAATAGTCAAATTATATTGACAACGACTGCAGACGTTTGCATGGCATGAAGTGCACGTGCAGTCACGCTTGCCGCCATCTTGCATGACCCGTCTGTGTAGATTCACGACTTATGTACCCCGAGATTCTCCAGAAAAATAGAGAAGAACATTGGGAAGACCGCAGTCAATAAGTGAAAAAAGAAAGTGACATCGCATTTAAAAAGAAAAAAAAAATGTTTATCGAACTTGGATATCATAAGGCTTCTCTTGCGTGGCCACTTTGAGATTTCTTTCTTTCTTTTCAGATATAAGATTTGATTCTTTAATGCCAGGAATCAGGGAAGTTATTCTGAGCATCAAGCGCCAGCCGAAAGCTCAATGCCAGCCCAAGTTCCACATCAAGTTGAGTTTATCTCCTAGGACTTTCTTTTCCCCTGCATTGCTCCGTGGCCTCATCCCGCTCTTTGGAGGCAGGGACGAAGTGATCACTGTTGTCATGGTGATAGTACTGGCGACTCCTTGATACGATTAGGCTTATCTGTGCGCAAGCTCATGGCGGATTAATCGGCGATTTTGACCGATCAAGTGATCGAGTGAAAAAGGAAGGGAGAATGTCCCGTGATTGTGCGTGTGTGCGTCTATGTTTTGTCTGTCCATGGAGCTACTAAAATCTGTATGTGTTTTGTATCATGACTACATGTATGTCACCCAGCTCACACGGCTGGTCGGTTTTGGTTCATCCTTCAATGTCCTTGGCTGGTTGTATGGATAGATGGCTGCTCCCCCTCTTTCATCTGCTTTTGTCTCGTTCCATGACGAGAAATGAAAGGGGGCAACTAGCGCTCAACCAGGTGGCTTCGTCTAATCCGCAAAAGCTGCATGGGCCGTGACCGCTCGTGACAATCGATGAACCTGACTGTGAAAACGCGCAATAGAGGGACCACAGAAAGCTGTGAAGTGCGTTGTCTTGTAGTATGACACATACAGGTCATGCTTACATGGCTATAAGGCTAGCAATAGAGAGATTATAGGCATTGGATATCCTTGTTGGTGACTGATTGAGCTCTTGTTTGGGATATTTCATCCTTGCCTTTTGTGTTCTGTAAGGTCCAGCCACACAGATAATTCATTATGATGTGTGGGGGTATGCTTGCGAGTTATTTTTTTTTCAAGTGATGTTAAAATGCACAGTACATCGCGTGTGGGATTAAAACACACACACACACACACACACACACACACACACACACACAGAGCAAAACAGATACGGGGGTTTGAAAGAAGCCACTCCCTTCGTACTGTAACTACTCGCTAAGAAAGGCCATGACAACGCGGTGAAGTGATCTACAACTGAAAGCACTCCATATTCCCATCAGAACACTATAAAACCATATTAAGACACTAGACTTTCGACAGGTGCCATATTTGATGCTCTGATGAATCGTCACTGGAAAACAGAAGACATGTTTATGACGACGTACACTCCGATTCTGATGAAATTGCGGAGACCTTCCCAGGCACGTCTGACATTGGTTGAGAAGAACCTACGTGTCCCTGTATTACACCTTGTGGTTTATAGGCGCGGCTATAGCTGAGGCTGTGGTAGATACAGTTGTACATCATTAACAATCACCACAAAGTATATTTCAAGAGCGTGATCTAAGTGGGCTTTCCACCTAAAGTGAGCTGTATATCATATTATACCATCATGTGCTCCTGACAGGTCTCGGGTAAATGGAGGCGGTCACAAATGCTTGAAGTTTGAAAGTAGAAAAAAAAAACGTTCATTTAACTTCTCTAAATACTCTGCATGTCGCCGCCCTCCCTTCCCCTCCCGCCCCGCCCCTCGGCGTACCTTGGGACTGAGTTGGGTTTGTGCGAGGAATTTATCTTGAAACAAATGTATACATATCCGAAAAATGTGAGTTAACTGCGGGAATTAGAAGTCAGCTATAGGGATATGACCTTACAAATGTTTACACTACGTGTGACTGTCTACGTTACACGCGGAAAATGATTACGACAAACATTGTCATTATTGTGCAAAAAAAAAAAGAAAAAGAAAAAAAGAGAGATCATATTTTTTATGGTTTCCCTGCGTTACAAGGAAAATATATCTTGGAGATATAGGATTCCATATATGTTATAAATCTACGTAAAATCTAACCCTTGCTTGTTTACATGAGATGTTGCATTTACAGGCTAAAAGCTACAAGACCCAAGCTGTCATTGTGTATTCATGGTCTTAAACAAACGCCCCAAAACTCAACAACTGATGATCACATCGAAATATAAGAAAAAACAACTTTTTACCCTCCCTATTTTTGTGCGCTTTTCTACCCCTCTCCCCTCCCCCTTTCTTTTCTCCTTTTAACATCCTTTCATAAAGCGCGCGAATGGACTCTGGCTAGGCGAACTGCAAAGCAAGGCTAACCCTTACAAAGAGAATAATACATTGTGGCGTTATATAACTGAAAAGTATTGTTCAGAGCCGTTGAAATTCCTCCAGAAATTGTCCAGAAGTGTGCATTTGTTCAAATCGAGAGGGAGGGGAGAATTTGTAAAGCGACCAAATGATTAGAAACGTGTTTGTTGGAAAGCGTTTGTGAGAGTGCAGTGTTGTATCTGTGACACTCTGCCAATTGTCCATGCGGAACTGAACCGGAACCTGAGTCGAAAATACAAAACAAAGTCATTTCAATGACATTGCGAACTTGTATCTTCTTTGAAGTTGCATGATTTTGTGTGTTTCATTCTGCCTTCTTTTACGAAACAAAGACATAACTCGGTCGCTAAATTGGCCGTAACACAGATAATACTATTATGTCCTCGTGTTATGACTGCGAATGACGTTACATATTGTGTCAGAGTGTGTACCGTGTAATTCTGCGCCGTATGCGGGTGATTATGTTCACCCACATACAGATCACAAACCTTCACAATTTATTGCATGAAAGGAGAGAAGGTAAAATGCACAGATTTTCTTTTCATAAAGCTTGAACGATCCACGATAGTATTATTGAAAGTCGTATTTATGTTGTAAAACGTATCAACGTGATAACGGGCGATATGTATTTGTTCGTCATTGCCCTTTATGCCTTTGTGTAATGTATATAGGCTACTGCTTTCTATCTTTGAGGCTGGCACTGAGGTCCCTGTAAAATTAATGACAGGCGTTATATTCTGATACCACCTTGTTCATCCTAATAGAAGGGGGTGATTAAACATGGGATGAGTTGTGCAGTGAAAATAGATGGTTAGCTACTTGCTGACGGCTGTTCCTCAGATGCACAAAAGTCGCCATACCCAATTAGTAATCTCGTTAGCCTTATTGTTTTGCTTACGGCAGAATGATTGCTCACGTCTATGCATGAAACCATGGAGATAGTAGTTCTATCTCCATGATGAAACCGAATCCAGTTTCCACGAATACAGCATGACAACAATTAAGCATAGGTGTAGATTCATTTACACTGATGTTAACGATGTTTACCCCTCTTCGTTAACAATGATATGATACTGCAGCGACTCAAAGATCGCCAATTGAAAGATGTGACGAAATAATTATGTCACGCAAGCGCAAGAAATTAAAGTAATAGTGTTTAATATACATTATAAACCTATATACCTATCCTATATTGTAGGATAGCTATTCACGTTTTTTGTTTCTCTTGTCCGTTCAAATCACCGTTCGTTTGCGCTCGTGAAAGGTCATCTCACATGCACTGTGTGACTTTCGATTGGGTCAGCTCTATAATCCCTTTTTATGCACAAATAATAAGAAGAAATGTGATCAAAGATGATATGTCATGCAGAAGCTGTGAAAATGAAACCGAAAGCGAATTTCATTGTATATAATAATCCGTATACAGACCATCACATAATTATCACTGTACAGATACGTGTACGTATAATCATGTGACTTGTGTCAGCATAAAATATCGTCACTGCTGCTATATAAACCTGATATCTATTTTCTGAAATGGTTTTCACCAAGGAGTTCCAACTTTGACAACATCATACAGGTCAGTGAAGTGTATTGCCCCCTCGTATTTAAAGATCTCCTTCTAAACGGCCAAGCAGTCTCCTCCACCTGTTTCAAAGCAGCCACAGTATGTCGGCTTTGCAGGAAGAGAGAATTTTGCAATATCCAACATGACATCAGACAATAGATTGTGGATTTAAACATGGCTCAGTGCCTTGCATCCCGCTGATATTATCTGACCAACTACCACACACCAGTCCATCGATAATACAATGCATACATTGTCGTACTGTGCAAGGCTACGTAATGATTTTATCGATCCAACCACATTCATGGACACCCCCTCAAGTAGTGTTATGATTGGCACACGGATAAGGCGTGCATGATGAACGGTACAATTGCTTCACAACATTTCAATTGTGTTTTACCGCAAAAGCATTAATGAAGGCTAATAACACACATACACACACATACACACACACACAGAGACACACACACAAACACATATACAGCTCATCTTGATGATCCCTTTCTTTCAAAGAAACAGACAATTATAGCTAAGCAATATTTCTGCAAAACTACAAGGATGTTTCCAGAGATGTGGAATACATTGGAATAGGGGAACTTGCATCTCCTTGCGTTTGATGACCTGAGTGCCAGAGATCACAGCTATCACAGCCTCAAGTTCAGGAGTGGCACTTTGATCACCTTGCAAAAACTCGTCGTCCCTTCTGTTTTTCTCTGCTTCTTTTATAGCTTCACATGTCTTTCATTTTGCAACATGCATCAGTATCATATGTATTCGACCTTATCTAGACACAGGTGGGTGTAGGTGGATGCAGTCGGTTGTGTTTTTATGCTCTGTTTCTGCATTAACACACAGCAGAACGGAAGTCCGGCGACCCGTTCGATATTCGTTGAAAGCGCCATCACTACTCCAATCAACCTTCCCATTCGTAATGCTTCATCCTATCTACCCTCCCCCCCTTCTACTGTTCTACCCTCTCCCTCTCCCTCTCTCCCGCTTCCTCTATGACCGCTTCCCCATCCCCCTCCCCCTCTCTCCCAAAGTGTCTCTCTTTCTATCTTGTCAATGTCACTTCGGACGGGAACGTCGTTAATCGAATTTTCGTTCACGTCTGCTTCCTTTTCTTTATGAACAACCATGCGCTCGAGTTTACTCGTATCACATGAATGTTACTGGCTGCATGAGCGCCCCGCCTCGGCTCTGTATAACATAGACTTGACAGGGAGGTCCTCCCATAGCGCGACAGGGGAGGTACATAATATTGAGAGCAATGTCTGGTTTAATACTCAACACGTTCTGAAACATGTTCAGTTAGGCCCTCTTATCATGAATAGAATCAGATATGGCCATTCATCGTCACGCGTTTTGTCTGTAGTCATTCTCAACAATTAATCAGGCGGCGGAGGAAACGGGTCAATAATCATTTCCACCATTGTGAGTCAACTCCGGACCTGGGCAAGTCATGCCCTGCCCTCAACGACCATGCCAGAGAATCACGTGGGAGGGGGTCAGACCTTGTAAAAAGTTTATCCGATATAATTCACTTTGATTTCCTAGCACCTTCCATATTTAGCTTGGAAAACTACACCAAGTTAGCTCTTCCACTCTAAACTGAAGTCCTTTACGTCACTAATATTACATGCAATGAAATACTTGTCACTGTTTCTTATAACTCGTACATGCATACATTTTTGGAAAGTAACTTTACGGGCATTTTGATCACTGCGTTAAAGACAGTTTTAATTAAATCTGTGAGTGTAGATTGAATACGTGTCTATCACAATATTTGTCGATATTTCACTACACTAAAACCTGTAATGAAAGGTTTCGTTATTCCCCCTTTAATTATTACGGGGTCCTCCGGCCTCTTCACGAGAATAACCCAAACTTCTTCCGTTTTTACTCCGCCCAAGGTCATTGCACTCGTGTCCTTCTTGAGTATTCCTGGTACAGTGCAGAGAGGATTTGAGCCAATTCATGGCAACGGAAAATGTGAATTTCCACATTCAAATTTTATATGGCGATCAGTGCGGGTTTTCAATTTGTCACAGTCAAATGTATTCCCCGTCAGAGACAATAACAAGAAAAGAAACTTCTCCACATGCAAATGAGAGTTTCCTCACAACCCTCCGTGCCGGGCCTCCGTGCCGGGCCTCCGTGCCGTGTCCCAAACAAAATATCTGGCCATGGGGATCTATGTCATTCCACAGTGAAAATCGGTGATCATCATCGTCAAACAAAGACTTATGATCATTCTTTCTCAATCTGTGTCTTTTGATATATCATTTGTTTACATTTGAAGATTTTGATGGCAAAACGAGTTATGTCCATTCTTGCTAATTTGAGATGTTTGCGATTAAATCTGCTAAAATCAAGTTAAGATGAAAAGAAAATATAGCGCATTTTAATTATAATTTCAAGAATATTCCTTGTTATGCAGCATGTTTGGTATCACCATGATCACTGGAAAGGTTTTATTTTGCTGGGATGGGCCTACTTCAAAATGTCTAGAAATAATCCGTTTTGTGATGAGACTCTTCATGCATAGTCCCACAAGCACTGAGGACAGAGGACATTATACTGTTCATCATGAGTCTGGTGAGACCGCTGTGAGCTTGACGATTATGATCTCCCCTGTAGTTCTATATAAATCTTATCATGCAATCCAATTTGTGATCTTGTATAATACATATATACAATTGCTGTTATGCCAACATGGTATCTACCTGGTATCATGTGAACTATCTGGCATCTTATACAAAATCATGTTATACTATTCTGTCGCGTTGGTGATGAAAAAATAAGTATTGTATCGTAATACAATACTGAACAGGAAAATAGCATTATCTATTTTTAATGACTAACGTAGATGTTACGCCGGTATCATTAAACGAATAGGACACTGTGTTTATAGCGAGCGGATTTCATTTTCCATATATCGCTTATAATCTGCCATTCGATTGTAAAGTTGCCAAGCTGTTCCACATAACGTTTGGCGAACATTATCTGGATTAATTTTACAAATGGAAGCTGTTGTCATTGGTGGTGCTGTTATACGTGAAAAAGCCAATGGCATTGGCGCATTGCCTAGGCTGTCACACGCTCCCCATGTCCTTATACACAGCCACACAGTAGCCTGTATCAGTGTTCTCTCTATTCAATTAACTTGCCGCAGATTTTAGACTTCCTTTTACTTGGCATTGACTAATTGAGGTTCAAACCTGATTAATGCGACAGCAAAACTTCCTAACTTTCTCCACCTACTTGTTAATGACCCCTGGTAATTTGATTTGCCCGAGTTGGGTCTGTCGAGTAACAATGTGGCTTATAATTAGCTTTGGGAAATCCTGGTTTCATGTTAGCCGTGACTGGAACAGCAACTGCCGTATTAGAAATACGGCACGAGCAAGTTTCACAGCGTGCTGACATGATACAAAATGGCAAGGAAGGCTGTATTTTCATGAACTCCTCAAGACTTTACTTCACTTCTCATAATTCGCGCAGTGTAAGTTTTGTTCGTTCTTCTTTACTTGTCAAAGCGTCCCGCTGTTTACCTTTCAAATCACTGTAATTAGATTTAAGATGATTTCCACTTGTCTATCCAGCTTCCACGAGTCTGTTCTTGGGGTCCTTCTTGTTTCTTCCTATTGTACATCCGTCGATCATGATCAGAAGGATAATGTCAGCTCAACTCCTTTCAGGATTGACATTGCAGTGTACATTGGTAGATTTTTTTTTTTCTTTACCCCTCCTCTTTCTGTATCATCTGAATCCCGCTGTACCTACTCTTTTTTTTTCTGCACTTTTGTTGATAATGATATCTGTGTGTTTAAAAAAAAAGAATAGCCTGAATTATGTAAATAATCTTTCTTCTTTTTTCTTTTTGCTAAAAATCTTTCATGGCTTTATATTGTCACGTATCCTGACTTTAATATTGTCCTGCAATTTGTGCTCACTTCCGCTTTGAACATTGCATTCATGCATATAGGGTAAACCATTACTGTAGAATTTGCGTACTTTCATGCTTCTGAGTACGTTGCTGGAGAAAAATTCAAGTACAAGACAGTGTAGATACTGTGGATGAATTGGACAATGATAATGAGACAAACAAGTCATGAAAATACGGGGCGAAGCTAGAGCAAATAATATCCTTCACATGGTATTGATAACTTCTAATCTTGGAACTTGTCATAAACCAGACGTCTATTACCGGATCATCAACGATTCTGTGGCAACATGTTAGTGCGGCGTTCCTTATAAATACATGTTGGTTGTCACATTGTCCATATCGTCAATGATAATGTTCTCTATGTAGACTCGTCCCTCATAGACTCGCCCCGATTGGGTCACAGCTGCTCGACCGATCATCACAGCAAACGATTAGCTGGAGATCAGTGGGAATTCTTTTACATCCAGTGTAGTGTAGTCTCAGCCCGCGTTGAAAGCTAAAATCTTCGCCTTGGGCATAATCATGAGCTCAACCTCTGATTTGTCCTTATTTTCTTGTCATATGATGTCATCAGTTAAACTTCATTGTATTGGAATTGGAGCACGAGTGATTTTTGTTTTTGAAAAACACTGATTGTGAGAGGAAACATTTTCGTTCAAGGAGAAAATAAAACTTTAAAAGGGAGAGTCTGCCAAAAAAAAAAAAAAAAAAAAGGTGCGGTATCTCCCTGTTATGACAGGAGTATAATCATATTTGTTTCTGCTCGTTCAATTTAGTGTGTTGTGGTATAGTGACTTCAAAGATGTCAGGCATGTTTATTCTTTGATTCATGATGGGGGGGGGGGTGTTAAAGATAGGTCATTGTGTACTGTCGTGAAATGAGACTAGGTATATGCGCAGCTGTGCGATGAAAGAATGAAATGGACCTCGCGAAGAAACCCGTTCGTATTGATGGAGAGGAAATGTGATGCGAGTTTTCAGCCATAAATCCTACCAGGGGAGCTGCAGGCACGCGACACCCGTACCTGCCCCACCAGGGACAGCTGCGATCGCCAGCAATTCTAACAACATCTCTGTTACCTTCGTCCATCTGCGTCATACCGTTGTGGCAACGTGATGATATTTTACCTGCACACATTTGCTCTTCAAGCCATCCGCACCGAGAATATTGAGAGAGATGCCCACAAGATATGTCGTCAAGACAATTAAGGGGTATAGCAGAAGGTGTTAATGTACGATATCGCATTTAGCCATGCACCTTGTTGTGTTTCACCCATTCTTTGGTATAGTAGGCTACAAGGCATCACCATCATGTCTTGCGACAGTTATTCTGCATATTGCCTCTCCACTTTCGTGGATCATCCATTCACACGATGAATGCCTCCGCGTGCCTTGGAAGCCATGATTGTGGTTCGAACTCAGGACATGCCCATTGCAACCGATGTCTCGTCATAGAGCCCTAGAAAGCTTTTTAGTACAAAGAAAATAGGATTTCTTCACCCAAAAGGTGATTCTACTTGATATGCCGATTTATGATAATCATCACGCTTTAATCCTCTCACGTCCAGCACATTACTGGCTTTGAGATTGATGTACACAAACAAGTTCCCAGTGAAAGTGACAGAGTTAACCGCCAATGTCAACGATGTATTTCCCCCGCCAAGATTTTATATTAGCCTCTCATTTCAGGATATGAACATGGTTTTTGTGGTGTGTTATGATCACTATCGTGAGTAGATTCAAGATAAAGAAAAACTTGGCAAGTCACTCTACCTCGTTTTTCATTCGATGCGTAATCGCGCGTCTGAAAATAGAGATAATGGGCGTAAATGATTTTGAAATGAGGCCAGATAAGAAAGCATACCGCAGGAATGAATTTTAAAGAAACAGTGACTGCCAAGTGGGTCGCGGGCGAAAAGTTGATTGACGATCTGAACGTAGCGGAAAGAAATAATCCATCATTTAAACTACAATTCACTTTTCTAGATCCTCGCTCTGCTGTCAATAGATCATTATTTTGTGCTTACTTTTGAACTCATTTGTAAGTATTCGACATCAATGCCTGATCAGTCTTGTATAGTGCAACTATCCGTGCAATCATATGTGATTTATTAAATGATATATTCATGATTAGTATTGATTTATTTGAAAGAAGCTGTGGTAATTTTCGGTTCATCACGTACTGGTCGTGTCGTCCCGACGACGATTAGAATTGAAATATCAAATAAACAGATTCTTTTAGAATCATTATTCATCCCAGACAAAAAAAAAAACACCAAACAAACAAACCAACCCTGGATAAACCATGGGCTGCGTATAATCGAAGCCAGAACAAAGAACCCCGTATCGAGGAAACATTTAAAATCTTAATTAAAAAAAGGCCCTATATATATTATTTGAAAGACCTCACGTGAAAGTCTGTAGTTTTGTAAGTTTTCATGTATAGATTTTTGCGTGGAGCTCGTTTGATTATCGCCTTACATACACTGTAGAGGTGGAAGTGGTTGGAAGACCAGCAGGACGAGATTGTGGGGATGAGGGGGCATCATCCAATTTGAATCGGATGTTACACACCATCCGTATGAGGTGCCTACCACGTTACGGGGGCCCAGGGTACCCCCTTCTACCACCGACCCTCTTACCAACTTACCGGGCTTCCTGTTACCGCGCCACAAGTGCCCCCTTTGGCCACTGAATGCCCACCGATGCAACCTCTGCCACAACCAACCAGACATCCATCTTTAAACCACATCGGAAACGGTTGTGCGACAGTAGAATGAAGAGAAATATAGCCGTTCAATGAACGATAATATAGACTGTATCACAAGGAAGTACATAAAACAGATAATGACCTCATTTCTAACGACAGGAGAGGATATATGACAAGTGATATGACAGTCAGTCAGGAGAGAGATTCCGTAGAGCATGAGTCCATATTCCTTTTTCCTTGTAATCAGCTGTATGCCATAGTTTTACATGATTGTCATAAGAGCTCATGCAGTGAACAAGGAGAGAAAGAGAGATAGATGAGTCAGACAGCGTAGACAGACTCTTCAGAGGAGATGACGTTGTCACTGGACATGAGAACGAAAAATGAATGAAAATCTGCCGTTTAGGCTGACGAAAATCAATTCATGTAGGGCCCACCAATTGCTGATCTTTTGTGTGTATGGCAAAAAAATGTCATCGATATGTCTCTAAGGTTTTACGTGGGTTCCCTTTTTCACAGTATGCGAGTTTATGATGGAATTTAGTATGATTTCTACCACTGTGTCAGCCGGACGGCTTGCCATGCCGTGACCATCGGAGTGTTGCTGCTCTGTGGGCTAGCAGGGATTCCTGGTGTGTCGCGCGCAAACCAATTCGCCGAAAGAGATTATCAAATTTAGTCATGTCATTGCTAGAACTTTTCCATGTGAGTTCCTTTGTTCGCGGACAATTCAAATATTATTTTTGGTTTGCACGTAGACAAGGAAGAGTGGTTTTTTTTTTTAACTTGAGGAGCATTCTCTGTGGCGAGTTGAACAAGGAATCATGTATGCTTGGGTTTAAAGAGTCATTTCCCCATGCGTGTGTGTGGTACCATATCCTTCGTGTTTAACCCACTCACCTTGCGGCGACACATCGCAAAGAAGGGGGCACTTGTTCCATATCAAGGCGGAAAGCCCTTCTGACTTTTACCTCCCAGCCAAAAGATCCTACTCACAAAAAGTAACTCATATCATGCTAGTTTGCACACTATAAAAGCTGATTCACATGAGAAGCAAGGTACAACTTCCAAACTTCTGACTTTTCTACCAAACGTTTCTATTCGTACTTCAAGATTTATTGGAGACCAAAGTGGAAATCCCCTACCCGATCCCACCCCACAAGCTTTGTTTGTGAAACGTTCTTGTTTGACTTACAGCTCTCTGTTCGATTCTCTCTCTCTCTCTCTTAAAGGGGTGGACTGTTATTTACCATCCTCACATTGTTATGGAAATTATATGCTGGGCATACAGTTGCTCCTTTCAAAGTCCACTGCAACTGGTTCCTCAATGCGCTTGAATGGAATCAGTGCATAACATGGATTTAACGCGAAAAAGACACGATGATTGCACGACGGACTTCAAAAGATCTCAGTCCTTAGTTCCAACATTTCAAATACACTGTAGGCCTATTTCTTCTCTCTCTCCCTCTCTGTCTCTCGTTGATATGTTATCGATGGTGTCGTAATTATAGCCAAAGGTTATAACGGGAGTGGTCAACGGTTTGGCCGTCATGTTGAACAAACGTTTGTTAACATTACTGACACTTTTCATGGTTTAGCAGACATATCACTTTCTACACCCCTTGCAATCTCGTAATTGGGAATACATTTTGTGTGCTAACAGTTGAACCTGTGTAGCAGGGTATAACATTTAACATACTGTTTTGTTTGCGTTACTTGCATGCCTCGCTGTTTTTGCATTTCCATCAACACAAGTTAATGATTCTTGCATGTCTCTACTGCTGGGGTGCCGTAGACGGAACGAGACATTTTTTATTCAACATATATTGGGTGTTGGTATTCGTGATCAAGAAACCATCTTATACCACGTTCTCTTTTGCCCACCCCCCCCCCCCTTTCTTATCCGTACACAATTACAAGAGGGAAGTTTTGGAGCGTATATCAATATGAGCTAACAACATACTCATCTGACAACTGGAAAACTTGTAAGGATGTATAGGCCCTAGTCTGTGAGATATTAGTATGTTATGTATTGAAATATACCAGAAATTGCTTGCTTATCATAGTTGGTTCAAAGATCTTAAAATCGTAATTCCCGCCCTCTGGTGAAGGGAACACAAAGTGCACAAATCTCATTGATGCATTCCATACGATAAACTCGGGCTTCTCGTATACGCAAAAAATGATATACTAAAACAATGTTTTTACCAGTAACCTGCAAAATCAATATTGACAAATGAAATAGCGAATCTAAAGGATTTGAAAAGTCTGTACCTCGAACGTAGATGCGACTCACTTTTCTACATGCTCGCAAACCTTGAACAAGACTATACCTTCCAGAAAAACATATACCGGAACCATTCAGCTCCATCAACAAATTACGTGATAAGGGAAGGAGATAACCAAAAGCATCCTCATCAGTGACTGCCCAACGAGGCGTGAGGATTTTATTTTGTTTGAGGCTACTTCGAATCAATTTTCACCTTTAAACCCGTCAGAGACTATAATTGTGAGCATAAATATGAAGTTCAGAACTGGGATAGGGTGTACCTTTCAGTGTGGTTTTACAAGGAGCAGATGATTATGATCATGACGTTTATATGAGAAGTATTCATATCTGAACACAAGAAGTTAGGCATGTCAATATGACACGATTGAATTTGCCACGTACAAATTCCTGCACATATCCCTTCTGATTATGATATAATTATGATATATAACATATAACATGATATATAGTATATAATGTATGATATATAATATATAATATATAATATATGATATGTGACATATAATATATAATATATGATTTATAATATATAACATATAATATATAATGTATACTATATGATATTGTAATATAATGTATAATATATGATATACAGTATATTATATTATGGGGTTTTTTTCTACACATTCGCACTATCTCTGTCTTCCCCTTCTGTTCATCCCGTCACCCTGTTGAAAGGGTGCGTTTATCCATCGGTCGGTTCTGCCATCCAAAGGCATCCCAGAATGTTTGTCTTCCTATCAGCATCTCTCGCTCCCTTTCTTTCATTCTTCCTCTCCTTTCCCTCCCTTGTTTCTCTTTATTTGGCTGTAAATCATTGTATATGATTCTCTCCCCTCACACACTGGAGCATAAACACCCTCGACAGCAGACATTCCGTCGCGCGTATTTTTAGATCTAATATGAATGACATACACGAACATTTGTCAAGCATCTCCCGTTGCCGCATCCCGCCTGTCGAGAAAATGACCAAAGCAATGGTGAATCTCCTCCACCGTCTCGGAGATGAGAAGTTCTCCGCAGCCGTAGTCTTACTTCTGGGTTGAATTATTTCTTCGGAAATCCTTGCTTGTAATGCAAACCGTATAAATCGTAACGCGCTTTCACCACTAATTCGTTTGCACGCCTTTGCTCGAGATCAGCATGTGGTTCTACCTGCAATAAGCCCTTTTCACCATAAATTGCTGTGGATATAAAGCTTCTTTTTGTTCTGCCATATTAGAAATCAATCGTTGGTATGCGGAGTCTCGTGTGCTTGTCAGGCTTGTACTTGAGCAGTGAAGTTCAAATTGACTTGGTAGCACAGAAAGCTGCGCGACTGTTGCTCTAAGTCATTTCCAACAGATTCTCACTTTCGGAAGAATGTCAATACACAAATACCCAATGTCAAGCTCCATCACTACAGAGCTGATATAGAAACGTAACTGGTGTTTACCGTCAGACGCAGTAGTATCAAAAAGCAATTTGAGCAGAAGACTTCAAGATACTCTGTAAATTGTTTCGGTCATTGAAAGTTTACATGACTTTTTCATATACTTGTTCAGTTTTATTTGTAACTTGTAACAAACCCCCTGATGATATGACTTATAACAAGTAAGCGTAAAGTTTTGAAACAGATATAGTACATGGTTATTGGCATGGTGCAAATAGCAGAAAGGTTGTCGTAAGTTATAGACCCGGACAAGCCCCCATTTATGGAACCATCACAGAATGATGTGTCTTTATAGAGGACGACGAGTATAAACTGTAAAATCCGTTGTCATTGATAGCTAGCAGATGTTGAAATCTCTGTGCAGTACATTTCATCCGGACAAGAAAAAAAGAATGATTACAGCAGTACTGTCTTGGGCGTAGCGAGGTTAGTGCCCGTCATTATCGTAAATACGAAGGATGAAAGCTACGATGAAATCACATTGCATATCAATCGAGATGGAAATCTTGCTTATGATTGATTTATACCAAGCTTGTATGACATTAAAGGAAAGTCTTCAACCCTTGCATGATCCGAAAATTCAACCCACTCGAACATTGCTTAGCCTCCGAAATATGATTTAAGCATCGATAAAAAAAAAAATCACAAAAGGGATGCCAAGTCAATACGTCCTATACGCTCTCCTTCAATATCCTTACGTTGTATTATTGTAGGCATATGAATGAATCGAGTTGATTTTCCATTCGCAAACTGTAGATACCATCTCACTAACAAGCACATGCAGGTGTATTGATTACAAAACATACTCTCTACAAAATGACGCATTCGGATCGTATATAGTCACGAAAAAGGCACAATATATCAACGGGATATGACAAATGAGCCATAAACCTTAGTGTCTGCTTGGCTAAACTTTTTTTTTATCCTATCAGCTGCAACTCGACTTCATTTTAGAGCAGCGGTCTTGGGACCGTTTGTAGAGGGCTTTAATTTCGAGCGAGCTTTCATTTTCAATTTTGACAGCATTGGAATTCGGATGTTAATGGGGAATCAAGGCCTATGTTGGTTTACGGCATGATACTCCGCAGACGAACATGTCTGTAATTGTGGCTAAAGGTACAAGCATACGGTTGTACTTCGACATTATACTGATAGAGTGCCGTCTCGTCCTGTTCCATAAGATATGACACTATGATTATTTCTTGCAACCCCTGGAGCCGCTGTACATTCTCCAGACGATCCAGGGCATACAGGGGATGTGTATTTTCATTTCCCGCCTGTGAGCCGCGTCTCGGAAAACATCCGCCACATCTTAATCTGTGTGTACAATCATCATCACAACAAATAGTCACTGACATATAACTTTAAAGCAAATTACATTCGGTCGTACTATCAGAGAGAGAGAGAAGAAATACGAGTATAATATTATTGCTTGAACTCACACCGCCATTTAGGCAATGTCTGATATAGCTTTTGAATTTACATCCCTTCTTCCCCCTTTACCCATTTAAATCTGAGGATGTAAAAATATGTTTTGTTGGAGGTCGGAGATGAATGCACGTGTACTTAGATGTCTGGAGGGAGCTAGTAATCTTAATGTGTTGCGACTCTCCAAACAATTGGTTGTATATTTGCAGTGACTGAGATTTTCCCTTATTGGTAATAGTCTGTTATCTTCTGCCAACAAAGCTAGGTCAAACAGTGATTCATGCCCTTCGTAGCAGTGTGTCAAATACCATGCCATCACGCAACAACAAAGTTTAAGAATACGTGTGGTGGTGTTCGCGTACAAAGTTCTAACATTAGCTCCCAATGCCTTCAGACGTGTGCAGCTAGTATATAAGTTGTATCGGAGCAGGGAGGTGAGACCTTTTCGTCTCACCTCTATGGTCGGAGTACAGGCACAAGCACTGATAATAACTTTGCCAAGATTATTATGTCTCTCAGAGCTTCAGTATTCCTTGAATTTAGTATGATGGTTGTTTAATATCTTCGTTGAATAGAAATAACACTCACTCTATCGGTTAGACATGAAATTAGATCGTCACAGAGACAGCTGTCACGTCGTATTGACAAAGTATATCATGAATATAAATCTACCGTATTGTATGCGTGATGTATATGTTTCCAGGACAACTGTGCAGGAAGTGTTGTTGGAGTTATTCCTGTATATCCATGAGCTGTACGAAATTATAATATCAGTGAAATATAACCAATAATCGCCTTCAGATTTTACTTCGGATTTTACTTCGTTGTGCCTCTTCCAAGGACTGAAAGGTAACAAGGGCCCCATTTCATCAAAAGTTGATTTGATAGCAACTCTTGCTGGAATGGCAATTGTCATGGTAACGACAAGAATCCAGCTTCCTGATTGGCTGTTGCTATTGGAAGTTGTCATTCCAGCAAGAGTTGTTATCCTAACATCTTTTATGAAATGGGGCCCAGGCAGGTGCTAAGACCCCTTCAGCACCTCTCCAGTGTAACCATGCTGGCATTATTATCCCTAAGCTTGAATCAAGAAATTATTGACTGTGATGATCAAAGAAATAAAGCAAAACAAAACAAAAGGTACCTCTGCATTGAGTTTTATTCTGCAGTGCTATATGCATATCTGAGATTTTGATAACATTGTACACGCTTCCTCCAAGTCAACAAACAAAATAAAAGAGACGGATTTGGGACAGACTTTAACCTTCATCGTCTGTCACTTGCAAACAATCAGCCTCGGGTGCGCTCTAGCCGAAACGAATGCATGGAATTTCATAGTCTTGCCCATTTCATTTGCACTCTCGGTATACTTCGTAGACCGAGTGTAGGAATTGTACGCTGGATATTCACCTCGTTTTCTTTATTCATCACCGCATAGTCTTCTTTGTCCTGGCATAAGGAAGTAAATGAAGATATAATATCTTTTAACGTTCCTCTGCTATGCTTATAAACACAGTTCGTGACAATCGATACTCTTCCTCCTGAACTGGCATACTTGATGTATGTCACGAGAATGATAATACAACACAGAGGTTATGGTAGACATTCTAGCACGAACCCCCATTCGATCAAAATGTTTCTTACACCCTTGTGCCGTTATTGGGAGTGATATGCGTGTTTGTGGCGATGGTACCTATCCGGTTTGAGGATCCAGCGCGCAGCCATGTGCGAAAGTATGCGGGGTGAGTAAAAGACAAATCGTGCGCGCTCCGATGACTCTTTTAATTACCTCTCACGCACGGTTTGACGATCATGCGGGGGATTTCTCACCAACATTCTGTCGAACTCTATAGAGAATGCGCGATAAGCTTTGGACGCCCTTGTGTTTACAGGGAATTGAGAGACATGGTAATAGAATATTATGGATTCATGGAATGGCTTACCGCAGATGAGGCTTTGGAAGAGGCAGATGAGAGGTGTTAAAAGTGGGCATCTTTTTTGTCGGTTTTTTTCCTCCACAAATCATCAAAATAATGGTCTTTTCAGACACCCAACAAGTAGGCCTATAACCGTGATAACGATCAACAGCGACGTTGCAAATACTGCTTGCACAGTAACACAAACGCGCACGTATGCGCACGCACCAACACGGTCACATAAATGTATGTTTGTTTGATTTTACTGTTTCAACACTTCAAGATGCCATAGTCATAATATGACATATCCAGACACCCAATTAAGTTAAACAGTGTGACGACACACAACCTTGTGCGGACATTATATAGCCACATGCACATGCACATATAATTCTGTGTGGAGACACCTGTCTTCTGTAGATGTTAAATAGGTGTGTTCAACTGCGTGTGCGCGTGCACGAGCACACTCACCCCCATACTTATCACGCACGCAAACATACAAAACATATCCCCGCAGAACTTTACAATGTCATGACTATACTTACAGAGCACAATTTCTGGGGTCATCCCACGAGACCGACACCCCCGAGTCATACAGTCCATGAGTTCGACACTATTATAGGCAAATGAGGCCCATGAGCACCTGATGAGTTCCATGCCAGGTAAAAACAGCCCTCGAATTCGACATTACAACACGGGGCTTGATGTGTCGGTCTCCTGGGCTTTGTTTGCTTCGTGTCGAACTCGTGGGCTGTATGATTCGTGGGCTGTATAACTCGTAGGCTGTGTGACTCATGGGCTGTACGATTCGCGGGTTTCGGTCTCCTGATGTACACCCGAAATTTCTGCCATGGTGTCATGGTGTCCTCTTGTCGGTTTTCTGTTTTATAAAGAGGTGTTGCGCAATGTTACAATCGCATGTCTCAACTACGCCTACTCAGAACTATTCAAATGCTTTTCTCGTGTATATGTATAAATGCACTGATATTTTTTTTCCTTTTTAACTGTTACAGCCTTATGGTATAAGTCTCAATATAATATGTCACAGAAGACTTATTCCAAATATCGTTATGAATCTGAAATGGTTGTCAACCGTGCAGGAAATTTTGGACAATTCGATTTGTGACACTTGCCGGCCGGACGATGACAATTTGGCAAACACCACGACCTGTGTGATCACTTCCAGCCAGCTTCGTGCCGTCTCCTGGATCCCAAAACCATCAAGGCTGTCCTTAAAGTCAAAATGAATAGATATACTGCCGATGATATAGAGGTATAAAAAATATTAAATGGGGTAAATACGTGTACTTGTCACCTTGTGTACTTCCCCAATACGTTGTTTGTTTTTCCTTATCTTTATCTGTACAGAAATGTTGAAGAAGAGCAACTATGAATAAGGACTGGTAAAAGTAAATACGGCACACCGCTATGTGTACTTAACGGCTTAGGTTTGTTGTCCCTAGAAATATATGTAGGGTTTACATGTGACTGTACGCTGAATAAAATAATGCACGTATCATGCTCGTCAGTATCCATATCTTATTATATTGCACAGACTTGCCCATTGTTAAGGTCTAGGTAAACACTCATCATTATGATTATTTTCTTTCCATCCCGGTCGCAAATTCTGGGATCATATTACGTGACGTAACATAGAGTACAATAATGATATGCAATACAATCTTGCATAACGATTTCCATCCTCGCTGGATTAGTCACGTGATAGCTTTATGACCTATTACTGACCAGCATTTATGTAAATCAGCTATTGTGATATTCTACAGGGATGCGTAAAAAAATGGGCTAGTAGCCAGCTCCCACCCCCCCCCCCCCCAAAAAAAAAGAAAATAAATAAATAAATAAATAAACAACAAAACAACAAGTGACCTCAGTAAATTGAAATTCCGAACTAAAGAACACGTGTGTTGTCGTTTACTAGCATAATACGATTATAGTCCCGTATGAACGAGCATTACAAAGATCGCTGCCATTTTATTTCTACACAAAAGGCAGGCTAAATGGGCTTAAATTCACAAACAGCGAACAACAACAACAACGAAAACATTTCTCTCCCCTTATGCCCATCCCGTCATAGACTGTTTGTCGGTTTTTTTTTCAGTTCACCTCTTTGTGTGTGTGTGTGTGTGTGTGTTTTAGCCCTCAAATCTATACTATATGCATACATGAGTCTAGGACGTACAGTAGTCTTTCACATAGGAAGAATCGGTTACGTAATTAATAATTTGATTTCTTCCGTCACCCTATAAAAGCGTATGGCAAGGACATCGCTATACCAATATGTCTAACCACATTAACGTATAGTATATCATCACAAGGAAATATTATTAAGTGATATATTATGTATATATAGATATTTTTTTACATCTTTATCGAAGGGAAGACGGATTATCCGTCCCCCACCCGCATCCCAATTTCTCCACAGTCACAAAGCCGATGATATAGATGTCCCCTTTTGGTGTAAATCTGGTTACATGCTTTTTCTGCTTATAGGTTGCAATATAAATAAAACGGCTACTTTAAGAAAGAATAGAATTTTTTTTTCATTTTGTCTAAACCTCAAAGTATATTCAAGGTTAAGCAGGTTATTTGAATGACAATATAACGGTATACGAAAGTCCACACACTTGCACCTGATATTGTTCATTTGTAACAACAGACGATGTGACTGAAACATATACAAATGATGATATTCCTCCTCCACAATATCACAGTAAATAATCGGTACTTTGTTTGCAGTGTATACTTGCAATAAAGTCTTATCGACACTGTCCTTTTATAGCTTTCAGTAAAGTAGAAAAGCATGCAAGGTTGCTTAGTACACTTCTAAACAGCCAAGGCATGTGTCAGGAGACGCTCATAATATATCATGATATATTCCTCGTTTGGAATTGGCGTTCATGCATTTTCGGATGGAAGAGCTTCCTACATTATTCTTCTTGTTCTTCTTGAATTGTTTGATCATGTTTTCCCTTTTTACCATAACGGTGGTGAGATTTAACACTGTATTTTGAGAAGGTAACTTGCAGGAGAAAACCGCCAACTGGCTCCCTTTAAGATGTTATGCTTTTCAAGTTTAGGGGAAATGACGCTTATTATTTGGCTCGCAATCTTGGAGAGAGAGAGAGAGAGAGAGATGCTCATCAAGATATCTTGGATCTTCGTGACAAATTTAGATCAACATTGTCATTTAGTTTCTTGCTCTTGTAACAGGATTATGAATCGCCTATAATAATATGCATGCTAGTGCATGCTTGTTAACACTTATGCACTTTTGCAAACTTATTCTGCGCTTGGCTGCACGAACAAAATGGGTCTAAGTTTTATTTGACATTTTGGGGGGAGGTCATTTTAACATTATCTTTGACAGCAATATAATGACTCATTGTAACCGCAAGTAGAAAAATACAATTTTTTTTATCGATTTAGTGTTGACTGTACAAGAGGAGACGAGTCCGCCCTCATTCAACATCATTGGCACTCAGGTATGAGTTGCCATATTTATACTTAGCTGTTGTTTGCCCAAAGCGTTCAGCTTTTATTTTCAAGGAATTCCCCCGAATACAGTGGTTTCAAGCCACCTGCCACACACGTCTATTAAACATCGCCACACGGGGTGTTCCCTCGCTTGGGCCCACTGTGGATCCAGCCGTGAAAATCTGCTCCATCCACCCACAATACCGCAAATTAAAAGGCAGACATTGGGAACAATGGAACGAGATATGATTAAGAGCCTGTGGAACGTCTTTCTATTATGGGACAACAAGTAGTAGGAAATGGGCAGTTCACCGGAACACTGAACTCTGTATGATTTCCTTCCCAATTATCTGACTTTGATTAAATCCAACTGTTGCATAGTTTCTATGGTTTCACCCTCACAATAAATGGAGATGCACACATGGCGAGAACAAAAACGTTCATCTTACACCGCCCCCCCCCCCCTCTAAGATTTGATGTAGGTAAATCCTCAAAGATTTCGATAAAACCATAATTCTAGGACAAACCTTGTTTCATATAGTTGGTATATTTCGCAGACAATATTGCCTTCTTTTATTGATTCTACTTATTCCGAATGGTTCATCATTATTTGCATGCACCTGTCAGCCGATGAGGGCGTAAGCACAGCTGATCATTTAGTGTCCCTGTATTCAATACAGGGACACTGTGATCATTGACAGTTCTTTCCTTTCACTTCCGTGCTCTTGCTAACCCTTTTAGAAGGTTGTTGAGCTTCAAAAACCTTCAGAAAATGAACCATGTTCAAATAAGCTACATTGCTAAAACTCCTCAGAAGATTCTTGCCGTCTATTGTTTGAACTGTCCATCGCGTGACAAAGTATTATGGCATGAAAACTTCCAGAATATCCGTGGTATTTTCTGTAACTTTTTACATTTTCTTTATTGCTCATTTTACCTGCCATCAACTGACATGCATAATCAGCTGCCACATTTGACGAAAAATACCATTAAACTAAACGAAAGAACACACAAACACCCGTCCGTAATATGAAGATGCGTATTGAGCGAGATGCGCAGACTCTATTGTGATGTGGTGAAGTAAGCAATGCAATTCCACTAAACATGCATTATCATGGACATTGATGATTGTCGGACCACTTTCCATGTTGCTGCTACATTTCATTTCCCGACTACATGTATTGATTGGTTTTCTTGCCAATGGTATTAACGTTTGCCGCCAGGGCACACGATACAATTATGGAATGGCTTTTGGGTGGCTTTCCCGAGCAGTGTTGCCGCAAATTACCGGATGTTAGGACCGTGAATTTTGAATGGGTGCCGTCAATCGAACGTAATCAGGCAAATGTAATTTGGGAAATAGTGGGATGAATGGAGAGTATCCTAGCGAAGGTAAAATTTAGGTCAAGCCAGGCATTAGGCCGTGATGGACATTTTATAATGCTACTGCGGCTTTGGGGTCTTCTAGAGTTCAGTGAGGCTATTGAAAATTTAAAAAAAAAAAGAGAGAAGAAGTTATGTTAACACTGACATTTTATCGTTGTGGGTGCTAATGATAACTTGTAACTTTATTTCCTTCCACTGGAAGTGCCTGCCGCCGAGGGATGTAGCGCGAGCGAAAATAAGATTTACATGCTGCAACACCACGCCTTAAAACTGTCATGAATAGGTTAATGAACACCACGCTTTAATATCACCACTTTTTTATTCTGAATATGAATTTGGATATGAAAAAAACAACAATTATTTTGATTCCGTGTATCTTGAGACCAAACAAAGGAAAGGGGGTTCAGTCAGACCACCAGAACAAAACTGTTTTTACAAAAGCGCGCACACTTATAAATCAGTATACAACTGCACTTAAAACCTGATATATATCACGTACTGCTTTCGGTTGCGACTCGATATGAAAATGATGAGCATTCCGCTCTCAAACGTGATATCCTAGCCTCTCCATTCTGTAGCCTGAATTCAAGACCCCCCAATGCATTATCTCATTCATCCTGACGGTAAAAGAGTGATACACTGCAAAAAAAAAAAAAGAAAGAAAGAAAGAAAGAAAAAAATATAGTGTACTTGCTAGATCACATCCTAGATTCGCTCTACGCATTTTTTTTTTTTTTTTGTTTAATCGTCACTTATCACAAAACATAGTTGTGGCGCAGTGGTTGTGAAGTGAGGTCCCCAAATTTGAGGTCCTTGGTTTGATTCCCTTACTGCAGAAGTAGTGCCCAACGATGGTCAGACGCTTCATCCGTCAGCCTTTTGAAGGTGACGTTGAGGTTGTTGGCCCGGGGATGGCTACCTCGCATATAATTATTGCTACTCAAATGGCCGAGATTCATGCCCAGAATCAAACTGAACTCTTTTGAAGAGACTACTGTATCTTTAGATATCAGACGCAGATGTCATCACACCACCTCTCATCTGACGGTCTGAAATCCGAGAGCCACTCTCACTTGGGTCAGCCACACCTTGTTCCTCCCCGCCCACACGACCTGCTGGTCACTAACCTTCTGTAAGGAGATCCGAGAATACCACTTTTACCCACCACTTTGTCAATGACCGCATCCAGTGTATGGCACCTCCTTCATGGTCCTCATGGACAGTTGAATTGAAGAGTCTACTCGAGAAGTGACGAAAAACTGCATATTGTCCAGAGGTGCAGAGGGTAATATAGAGGGGAATTGTCTTATCCAGGACCATTTGCAAGCCCTGTCCTTATCAATGAAATGCTCCCTCTTTTGTCTGTATAAGGATGATGATATTCGGCGTTCCATGGTGTCTTTGCGGATGAATGATCGCACCATCCTCGACAAGCAACTACAAGCTTGATACGTAGTAGATGACGGCAGTAGGCCTATACTTGTATTTTACTTTTTTTCTCCAAATCATTTTATTTGAACAAGTCGGTAAGATCAAATTACTTTCGCGAACATTTTCATTCGATTTATGAACAAGGATACCTATCTGTTTGGCGAAATTACGAAGTTGATATCCCCATTAAAACAACAACAACCTTTCAGTTCCTGTAGAATGAATGCTAAATATGTCATGGAAGTCACTTAGGTCTGTTACATTTACTCACTTTAACTTTCGCACATGATGTACTCGATCAAATCTTTATCAACAGTACGTGACGTCTCCTTTCGCTCAAAACTTTCACTTAGCGGTTGTCCCTCTCATGCTGCTATAACTTTCTCCTCTCAAGTGCATTGTCCTCCGAACTGTCAAGTTGCCCTACTTATCTCCCCAGTCACTCTGCGTCAAAATATCCTGTTTGTTGGAATTATCTTCCTGTAACTGCGTGAAATGGATTTTACCAGTGATTCTAATTTCCTGGACAGTATCATAGATTAGGCCAGGTGGAGAATGCAGGAGTTGAATGTATCACGTATGGAAAGCATCGGAGCATGGGCGTGGTCGGGTTTGACCCACTATTAAAAATCTGTTTTCCCTCTCTACCGCTGGTTCGGCATCACTGTCTTGTTCATCGTGATACCTACGTCAGTACACTACCATATTCAGATATAGTTAGGTTGTATAATCAGGGCTTCAACTGCTGTGGTGGATTGGATAGAGTGACATTTATGATATGTGTTATCTATAAATGTTTTGTCCAAGTTTTCATCTTCCCAGCAAACTTTGGGATAACGAATGAACTCGCAGTCAGTCCGGGAGAACGTCACGTCATTGTATTTTAAAGCATCTTGTTCATAAAGAAATGACGTGCCACGTACTTGGAAATACGGAGATTAATGAATATATTGTCGATGTCCCCTATCCCTCCTCACCCTGCATGTATACCTCTCTTTTCTCACCAGACATATCCTCACTTCCCCTGCATGTATTTTCGTGTCATTCCAACTCATTTCTTTGCAGAGTACATTTAATAGCGTGAACATTAGTACAGAAACAATAGCTCATATCGAGTCCATACAATGGATTAAGGAGATATATTTCAATGCTCACGATACTGTTTTATGACAGTTTTTATTGTTCTCATCGCAATAAAAATAACGCCAGACAAAGGAAGATGATTTGCAGGACAGGACACTCCTAAGTAGTGTGTCACGGATTCTTTAAGCTAACGCAGATTTGCTACCTGTCACCCAAACGGTCTATAATTATTGTCAATACATCATGTCGCCACCGCCAATTAATCGCATCCTAATCGCATAAAGAGCATCGACCTTGCAAGGTCTACCTGTTGCGTAATATTCATTACCCCTATTCACATCTATATACCTTCAAATTCGCAGCCACCTATTTTGCTTTCAGGTGATATTCGTTCATGCCGTCTTCTTAATATAGCTATTTATTCAGACAAAGAACATCGTATGCATAAAATGAGTCAAAGAGAAATTGAATCATTTTGCTAGTTAGACGTTCTATATTTATCTGAAAACCATATTCTGTATTCAAACAAACGAAAGCACTCGATGTCTCTCACAGTAACCGTGGTTGCTGTACATTCGATACAATTGAAGATTTATGGGACATAAAGCATCTGGATGCAGGTGTAGTCAAAGATAATTGCACGCAATGTAATTGTGTTTCCAAGCTTTTAGATTAATGATGTTGGAGGGGAATGTAGCCCAAGTATAGAATGATTCCGTGAATACAGCAGTATATGTATTTGTAGAACACGTCAGTGAAGTTTGAGGAAAATCAGACAATCCGTTCAAAAGCTGTTTTGAGTAAAATCCCCTGTAACTGCATGAATGGTCACGGCATGGTTCCGAAGTTTGTTGAATTGAAAGAGTTCGTCGAGGTCTTTAGTTGTGTTTTTTTATGCTTTTATCGGAAAAAATCCCAAAGTAATGGAACACACACACACACACACACACACACACACACACACAGAATACAAATGATATTAAGCGCTGGGCCTTGTTTAACAGTCCCTTGGCATGTTTATGTTCCGTGAAACACTTAAAAGTTCGCCATCCTTCGTGGATGAAGTGCACTTATTGTTTGTGTACAAAGACTTAACCCAGTGTTCTTGGTTCTTAAATTAGCACAGGAACAAAGAATTTGTTACCATGGAAATTGCTATTATGAATCAATATTGGTTTGTGGTCGTTGACAAGGACTCGGAGTTATACTATATTACTTTACGGTTTACACTTTGGATATGAGATGTTTGAATGCTAGCACCACTTATGCAAACATGGCCGTTTCATCTCATTAAACAATGCTTTGAAGAACAATATGTCCTGCTACCTTATGAATAAGACAACACGACTCAAGTCCCTCTTTGCCATGTTGCAAATCACAACCATGACGTCACAAAGAACATGCACTCGTTCAGTTCGTTGCTCAACAGTAACACGGAGGAAGATTGACATCCATCAAATAATATTATTCAACCATGATTATTATTGTGACGTAACATTGGTCTCCATTCCTAAGTGTTGCTTGTTCAGAGAAGGTCCTGATCTACCAACGGGGCTGCTTTTACTCCGTAGTATTGCCAGCTACCATTTATACAACTGTGTCAAGAGAGAATGGGGTAAAACAACTTTTTTTGGCCCATCACGGGGCTATAATGGCTATAAATAAATAGAAACAAATATAGAGAAATAGAGAAAAAAAAAGGTAGATGGATAGATAGAGGGGAGGGAGAGAGCGGTGAATAAAGGAAAGCTGGCGGGAGAGAACAAAAAAAGTTAAAGCAATCAGACTCTATGCGTTAGATTTTCTTCAGAATACAAGTGTAGATCGAGTTTGGTAATCACAGTCATTTTATTTCACACCTTATGTATCATAACATAGGTATGCCACTTGCGTTCAATCTGAGTTTCCCGACAGGATATCCCATGTATAATTTTTAAGTGTATTTACAGTATTCATCGCATAATCGGGCATCTGATAATCGGGAACCTCGCTTAAATGACAGACGCTTCCCAGAAACATTTCCAATGCACGTTATTTTCACTGGATAATCGGGCGGGGACCTCTGATAAACGGGACAATTTTTCTTCAAGCGATCTTTGATTTTGTTGATATTTTACACAAAAAATCTACCAAAATACCACAACAATATTTCAAAGATTCCCTATCAGTTGTCGTTTACATCAAACTTACAAAGCAAGCTTCGGACTGGTGTGTTTTGACCTCCGTCCATCCAGTACACGTACATTTCAGCTCGCTGCCCGCCTTCGCTTTTCTGTGCATGTGTATATATGGCGAGCCTGATCGCTACAACACATGTACAGTGCAGTGATCGCGGCAAGTAAACAATCAAGCCGTGATGATTGAATGATTGAAGGACTTTTCATTGACGTTCCCACATCGTACAGTTTTGGGTAATCATTTCCCATGGTTGTGGATATGTATTTATACAGAACGCCCTACGTGTCCAAGAATTCTACGAATGTTTAAGAAAGTGCTAGCTTTTAATCCACATATTTTGTGTTCGAAGAGAGGTGACAGAAGCCGAACCCGGTTGCGATTACTCTACATCATTGCGAGGATGCAGGGACAGCTAGCTACAGGGTCGCGCCGAGGGGTAGCGTGGTTGTGTATTCATGTACATGTACAGTACGTCAGTATGCATGCGTGTGTGTGTGTGTGTGTGTGTGTGCACTACATAATGTACATGTCGTATGCCGTTAGTGTATGGTGAGTGCTCATCGCGAAATCGGGCACCCCGCTTAAAGGGGCCGTGTTTGCTACTCCCAACCTGTCCCGATTATGCGATGAATACTGTATTATGATATAGAGATGGCAATTCTCGTCATACTTTGTGCTGTGGCTGGGGGCGCCATGACCGCGCATTGCGCTTCGACATCCACAACGCGTATTGTGGGCGGAGGTGTAGTGGTTTTTTGGTATATGCAGGAACTGGTGGTTCGCGGCGCCACATTGTATGCAGTGTATTTCGCAAGATTTGGTATGAGTAGTCTTTCCGGTACGAGTGTCCCGACAGTCCTTCTAACAAGAAAGGGATTAAATTCTTGCGGTCTTCTCCCTTGTTTAGCTAGAATACATGACGAGGCCCGAGTAAACCATCTGGATCAGTGTGTTGGTCACTTTCTGGTTTAACTCTTTGTTATCACGCGAAGTCTGATGGCCAGCCATTTCTTTGACCTTTATGGTATTTTATGTAAGTGCCATTTAAAAGAAAGTCAAGCGTAAGATTTCCAGAATTTGTCTCGAGGATCACGACTACATTGTGTTTTCTTTATGAGGACTAAGTCTTTTCCTTAAAGGCATACTTTCAGCCTCTTTCTGAGTTCCCCTAGCAGCCTAATGTTACTTTCGTTTTCCTTTTGGTGTTCCCCCTAACCAGATTATTGCCTCTGTGGCGTTGTTGCAAGCTGTGACATTCCTTTTGACATAATTATTCCCATTTTCTTTGTACTTTTAAGTGTACATGTATGATGTGGTTGAACGTTAAATGGCGTTGGATTAGCATTCTTGAACACGTAAATCAATAAAAACACAGGTCACATTTCGTGATTGGTGCGTTCATGGTACAAATACTCTTTTTGATAAATCAGAGGCTTTTTCACTTCTTAGAAAAAAAAGACAAGAGACCCTTCACAAAAAGAAACAAGTCTCCTTGACAGCAGAATGACAACAAATTTTGCAAACAGTGGATGAAACTCTATAACAATTCATGATATATCACGATAAAACCTTCAATTCAAGTTAGAGAAAGTTGTATACCCTTTGTGAACCACTTTGACGAAAATATGACAGAAGATATCAATGACATTCCGATATCTCGTTTCCCAGTCCGGACATTGTTACACTGAGAATTTCTTGAATTTCATCGCAAAGTTCAGATGGAAGTAAACAGAAATGTAGAACCTATGGCGATGTTGAAGATAATGCAAAACGTCAACGAATATACGAGCCTTCAAAGCACGATATGTGTTCACATGCAGCGGCACTGCGTCAATGTAAAGAGGCAAGTTCTCTATTCGTGGCCATGTGCCTATACAGACTGCATGGTCTGTTATCATATTTGATTAGCGAAGACAAGTCACTGATCTTATCTTCGGAGATAATACGTGACACTGGCTGAGTTTTGTCATCGTGATAAAACGAACATGTGTTGTGACGTGAGTCTTCTAGTCAATGGTAAGGGAATTGATCATGTTGTTTACGTCGAACAGTAGACTCTTACGCAGTATGTTTTGTAACTACAATGTAAGCGAGACATGATTTCAAATCGAGGCCAAATACTGTGACAAGATGAAGTCTTAAAAATAAGAAGGGATGTGCGTCGCCGATTGTGTCTGCTAAATGTTTGAGTTTGCGGAAGGTAACACCCTCCCTCCTGACGGGTTAGGTGTAACTATATCACTCGAAAGTACACCTTTTATATTCTTTATTTCCCCTAAATTGACTTAGACGTGATTAATAACAAGGCCATGTCAATCGTTTTAAATCGCTTAATCACGAACATAATGCTTTGGGTTTAGATCGAGGATAATACTCGGGGGCACTCCTGGATTTCTATTTATTTGAAATGTTTGGGGGCTTTTCTGTCAGTGACGGTCACACTATTATTATCCCTTAAGGTCGCTAGACTAGGACCGAGGACAAGAAAGACCTGGTTCTTGTTAAAGGCATTTTGGCGTCGGTGCTCTCCCTCAACTCTTTGATTCAACGGATATTAATCCCGATGCTCGTGGTGTTATTCCCTGGCCGTTCTCTCGCGCACGCACGCACAATTTACACTTGTCATGCAATATTATTGTCAAGTGAAAACATGTCGGTAATATCGCTGAGCGGGATTGCTTGCAACCATGATCTTATACGAGTTTAGTATCTTTCTATTTTCAACGTCTTCATATTCATCATCTTTGCAATGGAAAAAAAAAGGTATCTTCTACCAATGCCTCACAGTATACACGTTCTCATTTCATACCGTCATACAAGACACATGCACGATAATGAAATAGGGCTGAACCTAAAAGACACGAATGCTGATATCTTGAATGAAATGCATCCTATATTGTTCCTTGTTTTTCGTGGCTCAGTGATTTATTAATTGGATTGCGAAGTTTAATTGGTCCAGCATCCGCCGTGACGTGGATAATTGTGAAGTAATCGATTATTTATTACGTAATGATGATGCTTCCTCTGTTGACATGTCCTGAGGGGTAGCTACAGTGTAGACGCTGATGATATTGCTCTGTCATCACCTATCTCTTGGCTCATTATTGAGGCTCTTTTAAACACATACGGGTCCCTACTAAAAGTTGCACCTTATAATGACCACTGGTATGGTAAACAGAGGACAAGACTGTAGGGAAGATGTGCATTCAGACTTGATTAGTATCACATTACCTTGTAGAGTAGATCGTTCGTATAAAGGCATTAGGTAGATGCCATAAAGAGTACAGTAGGTCTACATCTTGGCGAGATCTTCATTGCGCGACCAAATAACCTCGTTGCATGCTTGACATAGTATGCATACGCACATTAAATGTAGTTCGACCAAGTGGCATACCAACGAAATAACATTGCAACAATACTTCATTTTAGCTGTGAACTTTCTTCAGTTTGTCTCCCTCTAACAAATGAAATTTCATTTGTTAGAGAGAGACAAATTAAAGAAAATCCACAGCTCAGCTTTCACCCCTCTGCTGAATATTCTCTTGCTTTCGATACTTCATTTATTATCCGTCCTATTCAAAGGAACACAAGCGTCATATTGCTTCACGTTTGTACTTTGCTCACCCCTCTGGATCCGTGACACAATCATACCCGTTGTCTCCATGAAGATTATTGCTATTTGAAAGAGAGAGTTGCGAGTATAATCTCTCAGTGAACGTGTCAGAAATAAATCAATCTTTGGAAGAAAGTTTCTTTTTTTTTACGAGAGAGAACAAAAAACCCAATGTTTCTATCTTAGAACACTTCAACCGAAAGAAAACCCCAGGTGGAGACAGTTGATTTGTTACCCGTATATAAAGTTCATCAAGTCTTCGTGTCGTGCAGGGCTGGTGAAATTGCGTTCCGGTTTCTGAGTGATTTTGACATGTTGAAGAGATTCCAGTGTGCAATTTGAAACGAGCGATCACACGAATGTTTCTTCACGGACTCTCTTTCCCTTTTCCTGATTGATTCTACATGACATTTCATTTCTATCATGATCAATCATACTCTAATAAATAATTTTATATCTGTATTACATAATGCCGAAGTGTATCGTTGCAGTTTAGATTGATTAATAATAATAATGATAACTTGAACTTCCCATTGCGCAGTTTCTATGGGAATATTGCCAACTGGGTTATATGCGCATAACAATATAATCAAAAGAGAGAGAGAGCTATTAGGTATTTAGGTATTTTTACGGTTTAATCAGTCAGATATTTCCTTAAAATTCCTAGTAATTACGTTCATGTAATGATTATCTTCACAGTCCTTTAAAGATTGACTGAATGCATGATAGATAGTTCTCATTTTCTTCAGTTTTAAAGATATGTTTCTGTATCGACAAGTTACTTCCTCATGTAATTTAATATGGTAAAAATATACGTCTTTTGTAGAGGTCAGCAAGTTACTTCTGTTTGGAAATTAAAGGTTTCCTCGTCAATACACTGCATTCAATTGCTTCCCGCATTTGTCAAGCGAGTAGAAATCCTCGTTGTAAGGAGAACTGCATATTAGCTCGCTCCATCATACGCGACACGCCGTGACAATCTACACGGTTCTCTCGTAAACAGGAGACAATGAGTTAGTCTCTCTTTCAGGCTTTATAGAGAATAAGTTCATGTCATTTTGGCAAATAGAATAATTTCATTAGTTATCGTGTTAAATAAGGCCCGATGCGATATTCATCATGTTCAATTTGCAGCATTATTTATTTCGTTATTTGGAAATCAAGGGAAATCAAGGAAATTATTTGTAGTATCGAACTTGAAGTAAAATGAACCGCATCAAGATACTGAGAGGCGAGGTTGCCCAATACATGTACATCCTTGCAGTACCTCTTCAATAGCACTCATAACACTTCCTTGTCTGGCAAAATTATTCTCTAGTCTGGGAAGAAAACTAATATTTACTTCAGCGTCGGTCAAACGAGGTTTGCAGACTCCGTCTAGATGTAATTTCATGAACTTCGGAACGCGATATCGATTTAATATCACCCAGAAATGTTGCCCACAATCTCATTTGGTGTCATCTCTTGATGTCTTCGAGCGTGGTATAACTCGTTGCAACTCTTGTACAACAAAAATATAGAAAATAATTTTTAAAAATGATGTCTATTCAATGTGTTTGCGATAATAACAAAGAGCAACAAGCTTTTCCCCACTCGATAACACCATGACACTGATAGGTGTTGGACATGACTCTCCAGGGTTATACTGAGTGTAAAGTATTAAGTCCTAAACATTTTGACAAAGACAGTAACTGTATTTGACCTTAAACATGCACAATCAACAGTCTCTTTTAAAGACAGACTATTCCATTTATCTTTCCAGAAAAAAAGTTTTTCTTTTTAAATGTATGTCAGAGATTACAGTCATGTTCAGTTACTAATGGCCAAAGTATAATTATTCTGTTTAAGAAAAATAAGGTATCGTTAGGACATAATCGAGTCAAATCTTGATAGTGTAACCTTATCGCAAAAATCGAGGTTATGTGCTTGTTTTGCGTAAAGAAATGTAAATATGCCGAAATAAATAACGGTTCGGCTTGGAAATTGTCATCATGCATTGAAGGTATAGAGCGCGTGGGCACACAAGAGTGGGAGGAGATTGGTTTGGAATTCATCCTTAGTAAATCGCATGGGCAATGATTGAGCCGCATATAGACTCAACAGCTCTATCCTCGTGTCGTCGTTAATAGTGGTTAACGGCTGTTATGCATGATATTCTTCTACAAACGATTGCATTCTGTATCAAAATGCTGTCACTGTTTTTATATGCAGGGGACAGGGTGAGTCGAGATTGATTGTGTTTCGCCCGCCTTCGCAGCCCGCAATATGATTTCATACTACTGTACATCCGACACAGAACGCCAGAGCGGTCGTGTCAGCAATATTGTCGACGATACTGTGTAACATCTTTAAAGTTAATCAGTATTAATGTAAAGACTTTTTAATAGTATGGCTGACTCTCCCCATCACCCCTTTCTCCCTCTTTCTCCTTTCACTCCTACTCTATATCTTGGCATAGATTCCTTGTGTTTGACTTAGCATAAAGTATTAATAATGATGAGCAATCTGCCCCCATATAGTCCCCACCCTTTGATTGATAAGATATAGTGTTGAAAGGGCACAAGGAAATCCAGTCAGATATAGTGTGTGTGTCCATGGTGCCTGTAGCTTCATGCGGTTTCAGTCCATAACATGCTTCGCGAAGTTCTGAACTTAAACATTTAGAATTCTTAATTTCATTAGTGTTTTTAAACCGAAAGCGATTAGTGTGCTATGTGTAGATACAGTAAATGTAATTTCCATTTATAGGGCATGTTTGCTTGAGTGGGTAGCTAATCAGTCTCTCTACACTTGCAGTCAACGAAACATTCTGGAAGTTGAAATTATTGCATTAGCGGATGTAATTCAAGCATGTAAAATTCTGTAACATGCCGTTTGTAGCGATAACAGGTTTCCTCTTCGTTTTTCTTCCTTTTCGAATGATTTTTCGCAAACATTTTAGAACATTTGCTGATTGTTTATCTTGCTGCTGGCAAAGGTTTATCAGCAATGGTAAGATATTGGAGGCAACCGTCACTGACTTGGTGCGTATGTTTGATATACGAAGCGGAAAAATGCCTCCGCCTATAAATACGGAAGAGATTCTAAAGCTTCCGAATTTGGAGCCGTGAATAATTCTCGAGACGTGTCGTCGACGAAGGCAGCTTATGGCTGGCGTGGCTTTTGTCTTGTATACTTGTTGCGGGCGTATTTATGGAAAGGCCGTTTGTGATGAGCTGTTTTAAGAGTCATACAAACAGATTATCCCGCGGTCCTCCGTACACGAAACGGCGGGGGAAAGAGTAAATATTTTCATGACAGAGCCGCGATCATTGTGGCGTGCTATGTGGAGAAAGTGTGACGTCATTTATGACGTCATGTAAACTGTTGGCAAGCATTTTGTCGTCCAACCAAAATAGACAGGGAGGGAGAGAGAGAGAGAGAGGGGGGGGGGACCTCATTGCCAATGGTAATATTTTTCTAGAAGCAGTTGAGTAGTCTTTTGGGGCGCGGAATGTAAACAAGGGTGACACGGGCAATTTCCCCCGAGAACTCTTTCTCTGTTTCTTGTCCAAACCTGGACCAGTTTCGATAGATCTTGAGGACTTTAAAAGGTTACGGCGTATAATCTGTCATGTAACACCGCTCTAAATGGTTGTCGTTGTGCCTCTGAATTCATGCTTTCTGCGGATTTCTTGTTAATAACAATTGTGGCTCTTCATTCTTTGTATGCAACATTGACATTTTGCGACTTCATGATTTCCGTATGTTTACGTGCTTCGATTGATTTTACATATTACAAGATTAACCAACGCTAATTGCGACGCACACGCGCGTCTGAGTGTCCACGCAAACATTTCTACAATTTAGTGATCAGTTTGGGAGTTTGGAAAAAGAAATATGTTGAAATTCAGTATGTAGGAAAAATAATGTAACAATGTTAGGTCGAAGAAGAGGTCTTGCTGTTAGCATTTATCACAGAGCTTGTTGTTTGTTTTGATGAAGGCATTTGTGTGTGTACATACTTAATGGCTGGTATTGTGGCTGTTGTCGCAGCGATAGGTAGGCCTACGTTCTCATTGTGAACATTTCTGAATTTGAGTCGCGACATAATGACACAAAATAATATCCGTCCAAGACGGGTAGGCCTTATACGTACCTTAAAAAATTCACCTCTCTCACTGTGGAGGGATTGTTGCCCGAGGGTACAAAATATAGGTCAATAGGACTATTTATTTTGAGATGTTTATTGGTGGAGAACGGAACAACAGGCAGTAAACATCGGGGAATGTGACGAGGTGAATACCGTGAGAGGTACATCGCCAGAACATTGCGTCTCACTCAACGCGCTCCGCTACGCTCCGGTTACACCTTCTGAAGAAGTGGTGTATTTTGCAGCGCGCTTTTTGTCATGGTTGCAAGGTTTGCTTTTTTTTTTATGACATTTTTAAAAGGAAACCCTTCATACTATTTTTCTTTTTTTTTTGCTTGTGTATTCATCTTCAAAAAAAAAGTATACGAAAGGCTGTCACAGAGCATTAATCAAAGCCGCATTAGGATGAAAACCATTATTTGAGCAATTTTGTCATGTGAGTTGCTATAATGGTTGCGCAATAAGTGAACCACTCGTCAAATCTTCTGTAATGATTCTGTATACCAATCGCGTTTACTTGAAACGTCACTTCACCTTTTCCCCCTCTTTCCTTTGTAAAGTACTACGCCTATTACTGCCTATATCGCTCTCTGATCTTCATCAATAACAATCAATGTTGTATATTATCTTCTCTAAATCATAGCATACTCTAAATAGTCTACTCAATTTCCACACACCCACCCTTTCTCGATCTCTCTCGCTAAATCTGCCGTGTTACACGTGCGCTTTATTTTCAATCCCGTTTCCCGAAATAGCAGTAGATCGCTGTAGTTCCCCTTTCAGTGCTGTTCAATGTATCCTCGAGCGACATAAGCAGAATCCATAGGAGGGGGGTGGGTTGGGTCTTCTTAACTTCCCCTTTAAAATAGTCAATATCACGATACACCAGTCAGTCAGTTTGAATTCAGTATTCTTCCGAGACCCATCCCTCGTACGTGGAGAATGTGTGTTTACCGGATTGCATTTCCGCAGCTGATAAAACCGCTTGAACTGCCACGAAAGAGTCGCCATTATGAATGTCTACTTGGGGGGGGGGGGGGGGTGTTTTTTCTTCAGACCCACATTCATCATGCGTCATTTCTCTGGTATTTTGTTTGACATCTCTGACTCGCTGTTCTTTTATTTCCTAAGTTTAATTGGAGATGCTGTTTGAACTACGGTTTTGACATCCACGCCATCACGGCCATGTCGAAATCTGGTGGTGCAGTGCAAACAGTGGCACAATAGCCAGATTCAAACAAAAGGGTTTGACATGGAATGTCAGCGATTTTTAATCTTTTCAGAGTCAATTGTCGTCAAAGGATTCTGTTGTGATAATCTGTTTGTATATAGGCCTTGGCATGCAGAGTGACTCGTACACATCACGGCTACCAGTTAAAAAAGAATACGAAAATGAAGGGGTGATGGTGTTCCCAATCTTGGAGTGGTATACACCAATTCAGTCCCCCCCCCCCTTTTCTCTCTCTCTCTCTCTCTCCCTCTCTCTCTCTCTCTTTCTTTTCACTCTCTCTGTCTCACGCTAGTTCTTTATCTATAGGCCTATATCCCAATCAATATATGGGTCTCCAAATCATATCTTTTGCCTATCAATATACTATTTCTTCATGACTCTGTGTAATTGCTTTAATATGGTATCATTATATACTTCATTGTAATCTTTCTCATTCTTTCCATTTTCCTATCTGATTAATTCTACCAACGTTTTGTAAAACTCCATTTCGTGTCATTCTTTTGTGTAAGAGTACTCGTGCCGATTTATAGTGGGAAAAAAAAAATCCACTCTGTGCGTCAAGTAACCCCAATCAAAAATAATATGTCATTACAACCGTAGAAATGTGGGACCATTTTTTACTCCCTCTTTCTTGATATATATAAAGTACAGAGTAGAAGATGTCAAGGCTTCGTAGGCCCATGAAGAAAGATATCCAGTGTTCTAATATCTCCGCAAACATGAAAATCCTTGCAGCATCTCCCCTCCCCCCCCCCCCTCCCCCCGCGGTGTCCCTCGAGCTGACACTTTGCTGCAGTGTTTGTTATGTCACTCGTCAAGTATTCTCGACTACAAACGAGACATAAAAATGACATCGAACAAGGAGACTTGGAGTACTTATCATCCACCTTGGAGTGTGCACTTGAACATGTTTATCCGTCGAGTGGGAGCATCCGGTCATATTCCCTGCTTTTTATGACGAAACAGTAGGGAAGACCTTGTCGCCAGCCACAGATCAAAGGTTTAGATTACCAATATAGGTCAGGTGATGCGACACTTCCGTCACGTGACATAATCCAAGGCTGTGGTAGTTTGCTTGACCACGGGTATTTGTTGTTGTTTTATTTTTTCTCCTGGAGAGCAAATTTCGATCTCATGTTGAAAAACTACAACAACAAATTCGGTTACCCACAACTATCCCATTAGATTCGAAACATTCAAGAATTTGGCTTACATTGGCACAATGTTGCACAGCAGCATTAACGGAAAGAACAAACGAGAAATACAGCGTGAAATCAAAGTAATGGAGTTATATAGATTCGTACAATTTCTTCAAATACATTTTTGGTAGGAAGATTCAAAATGATATTGAGTATATTCCTCAAGTGATGAGGTCGATCTCCATTTTGTGGCTTTTTAAAGCATAGTTCCCTCCCCCTTTTTTTTTTTTTTTCATTTTCATCGTTACTAGTGAAATGTTGAAACCAACATACAATGATGACGGAAGAGGGCGCTATAAACCCTTGTTTCCTTAAAGTTAAAGGGGTAAAAAAAGTACTGTTTACATTGTGAGATTTTAGTTTGGGTCTTGTCTTATTTGGTTTGGTTTGGTTTGTAGTTTGTGAAGGCCAGTCAAGATCTCCCGGAGAACAAACAGAGAGACGCACCTCCATTTAATGTTCAGCAAAATGTTTCGCTTATTTGCAGTTGTCATCACACAAACGCCCCTCCCATGCCGAGGTAAAACTTTACAATTCGCTTCAGTCCCGAGCAAATATTAGTGATAGCTATCGCTTCCACGTATTGTTCGGTCCAGACATATCTCTGATAATCGCCACTCAGCAGATCGTCTGCGTTAATAAACCACTTCATGACGGTAGGGGACGGAGAACTCAAAGCTATACATTATTCACAGAATGAGACGAGAACATGACGAGAAAAGCTAATTTTCATTTATTCATGTTCGGATGTTGTCGTAGACGACTATAACCAGACTACTTCTCTCGACATGGTCAATATGATGATTATAATATGATATGATATGGCATGATATAATACAATATGATATGATATGATATAATGTAATATATTATGATATAATATAATATAATATAATATAATATAATATAATATAATATGATATATAATATAATATAATATAATATGATATAATATAATATAATATAATATGATATGATATGATATATATATAATATAATATAATATAATATAATATAATATAATATAATATAATATAATATAATATAATATAATAAAATATAATATAATATAATATAATATAATATAATATAATATAATATAATATAATATAATATAATATAATATAATATAATATAATATAATATAATATAATATAATATAATATAATATAATGTCCATAAGCTCATAATGCCTGGGACATTGCATACCAAAGGGTTACCAGTGATAGCAATATCGTCAATCGAGTACATGGTTTATATCAACGCTTGTCGGTACATGTCTGTAAGCAGTCACTGTGGTACTAACATTTGGGAGTGATGCGTTGATAAGGAATTTATGGAATGTATTTTTTTATAAATTCACTACGTATCATTATCCAGCCTTCGTTGTATTCCAAAGCCTTATTACATTGTGTATTCTGCTGAACTATCTGCGCACAAAGAAACTAGATTTGAAGTTATTGAGACGCAGATCAGAGTAATAATTCTTTGTGGACGTCACTACCCCATTGATGTCTACTGCTCCTCCCCCCCCCCCCCCCCACCCCATACACACATTATTGATATCGTGAACAAGTTTATAATTGATTGAGATTGTGTTCTCTGTGGGGAAAAAAAAGGAAATGAAGGCATAAAAAAAGTGAATATTCGCTTGATCTTGGGGCTCTTTCACTCGATATGGGGCTTCCATGTTAGGTTTAATCCACGCTTGTTTGGATGGAAGAGTGGAGTCAATACATTGACAGTCAGGATCGAAGCAGGGACGAGAGGTTATCATTTGGCACACATTATCCTTGAATCAGTCTCTCCTTGGGCTTCCCGATTGACTACGATGCTGCCGTGCCAACACGGACAATGGGCAATCCTTCACCGCCTTTTTTCCTTCCTCCAATTTATTGTTTGTCGCCCGCCCTCTATCAACAGAATTTGACCTTCCACCCTCCCCGACTTCAAACCCTGACTGGTTTATGATGCAAATGCCGCGAAATCGATGTACGGATGCCAGTTGCACCATTTATATGGGGGGAGGGGGGGGGGGGTGGGGGAGGAACAGACACACACACGCCACGATAACTTCCAGTTTAGACAGTCTCAGTATTGTTCCGTACTCAATACATTAGTTTCCGATAAATACGCGAAAGCTCGACGGCAATCGAGTAATGTTGGGAAGAATGTTTCTTCAAAAAGCAGTGAAAGGCTAGATAAATGCAGCCATTTAGCAACTCAAATTCTCTCATAATAAATGATTACTCACTGAATGTTTTACATTAGATTTGTTCTACCAGAAATGGTGTTGATGTTAAAGCGGCATGTATTATAATTGCCATACTGAACACCTGTACAACACTCAACAGCCGATGATGTATTATTCTATAATACGAAAATTATATCAGCCGAGTTCTTAGCTAGCCTCGACTCAAACTGCAGACATAGATTTCAGTTTCTCGCCTTAAGTTGAAATTATTTTTCCAGACGAGTGATTTCTCCCTTGTGTATAGAGGCTCTTTAAAAACGCTGCCCCCGCGAGAATAAAGTAGAAGTTTAACAATCACTCCATCCAGCTGTGACTATTTTGCTGATGAAGTAGGATTCATGTGCTGGGAAACAGTCCTTGAGGTGAGGCTAACAGGTCCACGAACGTCGTAATATAGCCTAGTTCAGCTTCCCCTGCCGATGTGCTTCCGAAGGGAAACTAGCCAGATAGGGTGATGAAAAATTTGCCTTAATATACATTTCCTTTGTCAAATTTAGCTGGTCAACGGCAAGCACAGGGTAATAAATTGTGGGACACGTGCACAAGCACACACATACACACACAGACACAGACACACACATATACATTATGATTCTCTCACACACAAGGGTCTATCTATTTATAGCTTCCTCTAAAATGTGTGAATCTGGGTCAATGAAAACAAGTATGTTCATATGTGCCGATGAATAGGCTTATATTTGAATGCAATGAGACGAAATAAGTGAAAAATTGCAAAAAATACTGGTGAATTACGTTTTCAGGGATATAAAAAAACAGATTCAAAACCTTTAATTCGTATCTTGATCATATTCATTATAATTATGATTATAATCATAATTGTTATTATAATCATAATTGTAATTATAATCATGTAGTATATTTTATACGTACAGGTAGCGGGTGCTGTGGCATAGAGTGGATATGACTTGAGTTCGATTCCCGCCCATCAGTGCTTCGCCATTATGGACACGATGTTTTTACCCGCAATGTCCCCCTCGACCCAGGTGTATAAATGGGTACCTGGCAACGCTATGGTAATAATGGCAGGCCCCCTTGTAGAGCGATGGCAACACTGAAGAGGCTACCCTGGATAAACAAGACCTTATTATTATCATTATTATTATCATTATTGATTTTATTATTATTATTATTATCATCATTATTATCATCATTATCATTATTATCATTATTATTATTATTATCATCATTATCATTATTATCATTATTATTATTATTATTATTATTATTATTATTATTGTTATTATTATTATTATTATTATCTGCGTACACATACATAGGCCTACATACATACATACATGTTTATATGAATTTTAACTGTAAAGGGAAATCTCTGATGTTTTGTGCAAGAGATCATGTAACAGATTTTCTACAACAGCTATACCCTTAAGTGAAAGCAGAATTCTAGAATGGTAGGGAGAATGCTCGAGAAGCGTCGCTACTGAGAATTGACGATTTCTTCAGCACCTATATACGAGAGTTTATACGACTACTGGCCGGAATTACAGTAACCCTCGTGATCGTGGTGATGGTGTATCACCCGCCCTCACCGCTGGCAATAAACTATTGTATTTCATGAACGGGCGATGAAAAATCTTCCCCTCTCGGCGCTTCCTCCAATTTATCAATTCCGCTCGTTCCGTCTGATTCATTTTGCTTAAGATGCGCGGATGAATATCCAACCAATCACAGAAATGTAGACCTGCATTTTTCTTGCTCACGTTAAATTCATCCTTTCGTTCCCAGCTGGGCACAGTTAGTGCATCGCCCATCAGTGAGCCATGTTACTGAGAACCAAATAAGTTAGCATTATCAGGAATACATTGCTTAGGTGGTCAATCACTTTCAGAGCTGAAAATGAATACAAAATTGAGTACGTTAATAAATTTGATTTCTCTGCAGATACGCAAAATTTTAGTCCTGCATTTTGAGAATGGTGATTCGACTCGTAGAGCAGCCTGTTCAGCTGCAAGTCGTGGAGGGGAGATAGTCCCCCGGGAGTGGAGCTATCTTTACCGATGTATATCCGGCCGTGCCCGACTGGGGATAAATTCGAGGAAAAGTACGTCCTCCCGATAGTATTCGTATTTTGCCGTTAAAGCTGAGATTAGGGCTTAAAAAGTCGTTCGGAGATCTTTCCCAGATTCAAGTGTCACTCCATAAGATGTTTAGTTGAAGCTGTATGGGTCGAAAACGAGAGGGTGGGGGAAAGAAAACGATGGGGGGGGGGGGGGGACAACTAAAAAACTGCTCCCGGTCATATATTGCGCAAAGTGAGAACTTCCGGTGAGATTATTTTTGTGACATGAATTTACCGGTTTTTCGTTTCCATTTGAAAGGCGTTTCTTATCTTAGCCCCCATCCTGCTGCTTTTGGCACATTCATTTATCATCAGGAAGGGTTTTTTTTTTCGTCGATAGTCTTCCGTTCAGGGTGCCTCGGCTAACATTTGATTAATGTTTAAAGTCGGCAAATTTCACGAAGAACTTACCACTCACAGTAAGCGTACATAATCATGTGTATGTGTGCCTTATGCAGGCTTTTAACGAGACCTCGGAATTTTGCTGCATTGTTGTAACACGATCATTTCGAACAACCCCCACAAGTTTTTACAGAAATGTGGGCTGAGTTTCCAGAATTTTGCGCGAAAGAGTGCACTGCATTAAAATAGTTTTCTTTTTTTTTTTCCTGTGTTTTTCCCAATTCTGGAATTCAACTCAATTCTAAAGAATATTCTCCGTTATCATGGATATAATTTTGAGAAACAATCGTTTTACACGTCATGTCAGAGCAGATGCCTTTTGAAAAACAAAATAGAAAAAATATATGAGCTCAATTTTCACAAAAGTTCATTTGAAGTTGCCAATGACAATTGAAATTATAAAGATGTCAAGATCTACAGTGAAATGTCTACCTACTTAGTTGGCAGACGGAAGTATAAAACCGTGTGGTATTTAACTATTGTTTTCCGTTGTCTTCCATTCACACGAACATTCGTAAATCATGAAAATTTGATAAAGTTGCATGTATTTTGAGTTTCCATATTGCTCGGAGGAATGGCTTACTGTGTTTTACAGGCTTCGATGAGACCGCATTTTTCCCGCGCCCTCGAAGGTGAAAATTTGCGAAATCAAGACTTGTACTTTACTTGCATATGAATATTCCTGTATTGATTAAGGAGGCGTCTTTTCTCCCTGCCATCTGTATACAATCCACCCACCCCCTTCTCAGTCTAAGTCATCGTTCATGTACAGCGTGCTCAACTAGAAGTCGTTCACCCCTCAAATCTCCTCAGCTGGTTGCTCGTATTTCAGTTGCTTCTAGATTCCGCTGACGTGTAAATTCATCTATTAAGACGTACCTCCTGCCAACCTTTGGGAAAAGTTAGTATTTATTTTGATTTATCGAACGCAGTACTAGTGTGTTTTCGTGTTGCAAACCTGTAACGTGCTCGCCCCTTAATATCATAAACCTCGTCAGAACATGTCATTATGACTATGTGTCAGGACTTCCCATGCTAAATACAACCTCCTGCCTCGACAATGAGAAATTGAATTTATCCTCGAATTTCCTGTTATTTTTCATTGAGTTCGCACGATAATGTTCCATTAGTTCGCTCTTAAGCCGATGACACATGCCTTGTGCAATCATAGAGGTTTACAAGTAATGAATCACCGAAATTGTAATTATATGACGTCTTATAGCTTGATAATTAGGGTTGTAGTGAGCCGCCAGTATCTTGTGCGAGTTCTACATTAAGTTTGTGCCAACAACAATGACAGTTGTCAATGGGTTCAAAACATTCCGGCCCGAGCGGCAGCGGCTCAGACGGGATGTGTCAGAATGAAATTAATCTTGACAATCGCTAATGAATTCAATCAGGAATGGAATTCAGGGCAGTGTATATTTCTGCGAGTCACAGGTCCATAATTATATTCAGAGCAGGGATTAAACAATGCCTATTGCGTGCGCGTCAACACGTGCGCGTCCCGCTTTCCCCTATATTTAGTAGCATTCATCATTTGTTGAAAGTGATACATGTTGTTTACCGGAGGTTTAGTTTGTGTTCGATGTTCGCCGTCACACCATGCATCTTCTTCCGATGTCACTTTAGTCATATTTCATTTCCTTATCCTGTGTCTCAGTTTATTTCATTTTTCGCGTCTTTGCTGTACCATGTCCCCATACCAGTTTTGTTGTTTGTTTGCGTGTTTGCTTTTTAGGTAGCTTTTTAAGTGTTGCTTTGCGCTTCACATGATAGGAATAAACGTCATCAACTAGCTGCAAAATAACGTAGACTTATCCTCTTTCTCTTATGGGGGATAATTCTCTTTCTGTTCTCTTCATTTTTCGTGAGAGTTTTCACTGTTCCTCAACTCCCTTGTGGTCGCTTTTCTGAACACTCAAAAAGTTTCTGTCAATTCATCAAAATATCCACATCTGCTACCTCAACTAATATTCGCACTCGCTGTCCCCCAAGTAAACTCTCGCATTGTCATTTGGGACAGCGTCGGTTCAAGGTTTGTGGCGCGAGCGGAAATGACGTTTACAAATGATTTTAGTTGTTGTTGTTGTCGTTGTTGTTGTTTTAACGGGTATTCTCCAGACTTGAACCCTGGGATCAGCTGGTATGAAAGTATCAGAAAGTATCAGAATGAATCCGAAGTTATAGCGAAATGTGCAAGAAAGTGATCAAATCGAAAACTTAAATATGTTAAAGGAGAGGTGATATTTCTGTCTTCTGGTCATGCGTCTACACGTCTTCAACCTCTACATATAAATTATTATCATTCTTGTCGACCGATATGCAAACATATAAAGGAGGGTTATGTAGTGATTGTGACATCAAACTACCAGTAGCATCCAATGAAAGTTGGTAGAAGTCACTTTTAAGTTTACGAGTATTGATGTGTATATTGTATGTATGTTTAAATCAGGTGTCCATTCTCTATCAATATGCGTGCTTCATTCGTATTTTCTATGCAACATTGTGCGAGGTGTAGAAATCACCACAAGCATGACAAGTCCATTTTTTTTTCTTGTCTAGGTGTCAGAAAATATGCGGAAGAGAATGGTGTTTCAACTTCTATTGCAGAAGCTATATCGATAAAATTTGTGTGTACTCGGCATCACACTTTACCTCAATAATGGCATAAGAGACTACATTTCGAACACCAATAAATTTAACCGTATCATCGCTAAATTTGGACATCATTTCGTTAAGTTTGCACCTCATTTAGTAATTTCATTTTCTCTCATTTCATTATATTTCTGCTACAGATGGATCTCCGCCAAACAGACGGAGAGCTGATGAAAACTCTGTTTAATCTTCAGACCAAAATCCACGACCTGAAAATGAAGATCAATCAAGACGAAGGCGATGATTTCGACGACGAATCGGAAAAGACAGACTCGACGTCGTGGTCGCCGGACTCAAGCCTCCAACTAAATGGCAGCGTCTCGACCCCGAGCTCGAAGTTAAAAGGCATAAAGGCAATAGTTGAGGAAGATGAACCGGTCGAATTAGAGAAAGTGCGGATTGATATCAAGCCAGCGCGGACTACACAAAACCTGAACGTTGTGAATAGAAATGTCACTAACGGAAACGCGGTAGATCGCACCACGGTAGATCGCACCGCGGTAGATCGCACCGCGGTAACCGGAAACGCGGTAAACGGTACCGTTGTCAACGAGAACACGATTAATCACAACGTGAACGAGTACAGCCGAAACACCAACAACAGCCTGAATCAGCAGGCAGTCAAAGTGGAATTTAACAGCACGAGAAAAATGTCGGCCACGACCTCGTACAATTCCAAGAGTCAGAACGCCAACGAATATAAATCACTTGAGAAGCCTTCCCTGCCGCCGCCGCCACCGCCGCCAGCGTCCGCTTCGCCCACGCCGTCGCTGAAGAGTACCGGCAGCAGCGACATCCTGCGGTTCGTGATTAAGGATGTCAATAAGCGCGACTCCATGTCCTCGTCTTCCTATGTCTCCTCCAACTCCTCCTTCGCGTCGTCTCTCGAGGAACTGCGCATGTCGGACGAATCACGTGAGCTAAAATCGAATCGGCGAAGTTTCGACCCCGTCCCGTACGACGAAGAGGAGCTCGAAGAGACGGCGGAAGAGGCCGAGAGGCCGTACTCCGTGGACAATGAGAACGACGCTGGTAACGGCAATGAGGACGACACTGCAGTATCAACGACGGAAGCCGCTCTGTGGATGAACTCTATATGGGAGGAGGCGACGTCGTCTCTGCTTTCTTGAAGGGGAAAATAATAACTCTAGCTTCCAAAGATGCCAACAAAAGATCGAACAGGTACTTAACGTTTGCAAGTATTAGTGTGAGAATATCGTCATATAAAACTGTAAACCTTGGATTTTAACGTTCGCAGGATTCGTGTGAAAGCGTCATAGGCTTCCAGCGTTTGGATGGACAAGATTTTGGTTTCTTCCCAGCTGTGCCCAGATGGACTGGAGAACAAAAGTGACCGAGGGCTAGTGAGTCAAGAGATTGTGAACCGACATCATACAGGGTGACTGCGGTCACCGACAAAGGATGTGCCGCTGTAAAGAGACACCTGTTTAGCGATGTGGTTTATGGCGAGAAGTTAAGAACGTTGAACCGATATTGATGTAATTTTATCAACTCTCGAAAATCACACAAGTCGACTTCAGACTCTTGAATGAGAATGCAGTTTCGTAACTTTGTTGCAATCATAATTTGAACGATCTGTAAGTGAGATAATGGTTGTAAAATGTCACTCGACGAAATATTATTGTAAGTGTGTGCGTGCATAGTTCTTTAAGTGACAACTCTTTAGCGAGGGGCGTGGTAATGGGAGATGACGTTGTTGCCATGGTTTCTGTAGACGGCGAGGGGTCATCTTCCGCTATATACATGTATTGCTCAGCGTCCGGTCAAACGTGTAAGGCTAAAAGGATGTACCCCTTCTCTTGATTTTTTGTCTGCATCAGAAAAAGTGTGTTCAGAGATCATCAGGAATACAGACAAACTTACCTTGGCAATGTATTTTGTCATGACACAAAATCTTTAGTTTCGTCACGACTCTCTATCAACTTAAAATTTCTTTTTCCCCTAACAGAATGATTGTAGCGACCAACGCTTGAGAGTTAGAGAATATTCGTCAAGGCACATGATACTTACAAAGTCAATAGCCTATTTAGTATTAGCAATTCCAGGCGTGTGGTTACGATATTGCTGTGCATTGCGGTTCTAACCAAGAGTACTTAGGTTTGGACTAAGTTAATGCTCTTTGTATGGGCAGTTTCTTCATTCGTCCACGCACAAGCTAGGGGCTACTGATGGTCAGTGAACTGAGCTAAGCACAACTCCATCGACACTTGCCGATGACCAGTCGTGACCATTAATTTGTTGCTTCGTGGCAGGCGTTGTGGCGCTGACACAAATATGAGACACAACTCAATGAAAATCGTAAAGTAGACTCAGAGATTTGCTTTGAAGACACCGTACGTAATGGAGCGGGGTCTCGTTACACTAAACTACCACAATACGTTATTTGGTTTACAACATCCTAGCCAGTGAGCTGGCTTCCGGGTCTCTGTCATAAACATCTCTTATTCAGTCCATTTGGCTCCATGGTAAGTTATGGAAACTGCCCTCATGCGACGGAATGTGTCAACGTTTTCCGTACTTCGAGGGCGAGTCTCGGGTACAATAGCTCTCTAAAGACAGTTTCATGGTGATTGGGCAAAAAAAAAAAAAAAATCAACTTTCTTCATTCATGAGAAAGAAAGTTCAACAACGATTTTAAAAAAAATCGAACGTTACCCAAAGTGTCATTGTTCATATCAAGATTGGAATGAGCCCTCTCTAGATAGCTGGACCGAGAGATGTCGTTTAATATTGGCTGCAGAAGAGATTTTTTTCTGTAGTTTCCAGATCGGTTCTAAAAATGAAAGGATAACTGATACACCGATCTTTCAAAGCGAAAGACTCAGTCCTTTGTCCCTTTAGAGGTGATTTCAAGTCATGGATCATGATTACCTGACTGGGGGTAAAAACCCCAAAGTATACCAAACCCCCAAGGTGCCCGGGCCAAGGTGTCACTTTAAACCTCAAAGTTAGCGTCCATGGTGGCGCGCTATTAGCGGCGCGGTTATTTCAGGGGGTTAGGATTAACGCGGGCATTAGACAGTTAATCGGGAACTTCCCTGCCGCGGGTTACGGGGTGCAAGACCGCCGGATGATTGGTCCGGTATGGGGCAACTGACCGTGCCACCGTGCCGAGCTAATCATATTGGATTAGCGATTGTTCGATCCGTTCGAGTCTGAGCGATCTGATGAATTCCCCCCAATTTAGCCAATGCTACCAAAATATACAAATCGGCAGTTAGTAGTCAGTAAATTCACTGTGCAAGTCATCATAAGTTAAAGGCAGGGGGGGGGGGGTGGAGGTGTCTCCGAAAGAAACTAGATCATACTTCATGTGGCTTTGGTAGGCATTACCCCGTCACTCATGTTTTGTGATGTCCTAACATTGCGATAAGCCATCCAATCTTAGCTGGGATCTCAGCTAAATCTCGGATAATTATGGCATCTGGGAAGATACCATAATTATCTAAGATTTTAAAGCAAGATTCAATAAGGAACCTTTTGTTTTTCCAGCGTCAGATGGAAACGCACGTCGACTTAGACTCACACCACATGATGATACGCATAGCTACCACGTCTCACTTATTTTGATGGAGATTCCGAAAAGCACAATTTCTCTTTGCTTTGTGACGAGATATAATATGAAAGCCTCCCTAATGCAAGAAGAAATATATCTGCATATTGAGATGCATTTGTAACAAATATCTTCCTGATTGATCTTTGAAATTTCCCTGATGTATATCCAACTGTCGGTTGCGCTGCATACGCCATTTTCATCTCAAAGTTACCATGGCTACAGGACATCTAGAATGGCTTGAGAGTGTTACTACCTTCAAATCCATTGACTCCATAATGGTGATAACGTCGAACAGAAATCTCCGAAAGAGTGTAATTGCTTTCAAAATGTTGTGGACGTGTAATCCTTATTCATGCTCCAAGATGACTGATTAACTCTTTAACTCTGATTTAACTAATTACCAATGAAGAAAAGTCTGTATACTTATGTATGTGCAACTCACTCTGCGGTGGTGGTATGGAGGGGATAATCGCGTATGCTGCTGGTATGGGCAGCAAACCCAATACCCTGTGAGCGAATGCAGCATTTTGTCATTTGGATGCGAGTTATCTGCTGTCTTTTGAGTGTCTATCATTAACAAATTAGCTAGAATGATTGCTGTTTGGAAATTATGTAAGATGGGGATTTGAGACGAAAAAGAGGGTTTTTTCTTTTTTGAGAAGCATATGACTTAATCTTCCAGAGAAGTGACAGTGAGTAAATTTGGCGATTATCAAAAATTGTTACCATGTTATGAAAGCTGTCTGAATGTGATGTACTTAGTGCAATAGAAAATGAAGAGAAAAATTCTCATTGCGTACAGTTACAATTAATGATCACCTATGAAGCCATATCATTCATAGAGATGCATTGTTTGTATATGTGATTTTGTTTTGAGCAATTCATGGCGCAATTGGAAAATTAACGGTTCACTTATATGTGAGTGAATGAATGAATAAGGGTGAAAGAGAATCGTTGCTTCACAAAGTTTTTATCGTAGCGATTTATCATGTCAGTACTGTTTATGTATATACCACGATGAGATGCCTTAAAATATTATTACGCTCGTTTTTGTTCATTTCGGTTAGAAAAGAATGATAACAAAATTAGATTTATCTATCATCTATAGTATATCAACAAATAATGTGAAGCCCGTTTAATGCTGTGTAGAGAGTAGAAATCTTGTAGCGTAATTGTACTTAATGGTAGGTCGTCTTTGAAAACGAAGCTGTATACATGTAGTTGTCTTCATGTTCTTAGTGACAGTTTGGAAAAAAATGCAACCGAAAGCAAGTTTCCGTGCCCGTATAAGCAGTGTTTTAAAATGTCACTCGTTTTCTTTTCGCTAGCTGCACTAGCACTGACCAAAACCATGCGATGATTCGTTTCCAGGAAATACCTCACGTCGTTCACTACCAAGTGTAAATTTCACACGATAAAAACTCAACTCAAGGATGTTTACTAGTTTTTTGTCTATTCAGTATAGCAGTTATTGTGATGCACTTTTCTTTACGTGTCAATAACACATCGTACATTAAATTTGCATATTCTGTATAATCACTCATTTTATTTACGCAGTGTCACGTAGCGTACGTCATGAATGACGAAAGTATTTATATTCCGGTATCTTCACTGAGCACAAAGCAATATGCTTCTTTCTTCAATCAATGTTTCACTATCTATCGAAATTCCGCTTAATTGTATACGATACACTTAAACATATATAAATTCATATATTTTTCTGCCAACTTACTCCTATAATTTTCAGAACCATGTTGCGTCAAGACTTCTGATTGGCTACGATTCAGAAGGAAATATATCCGAGGAATTCCTAGCCGTAGAAAAATTGGAAGCTTCTCTCTACTCTTGGCTGCATAGCTCTACATAATCTGCTTTAATCTATTATATAGATATTGTGGCAAGACAGAACACAAGCGCTGTTATTGTGTACTGCGCAGTATTTTACAGTGAATAGATTGAAGCAGTCGTAAATGAATCCTTATCTAAAGGACTTTACAGAAGGATGCCGTTCAACTGAAGTCGATCTCGTTGACCAAAGGTATCCTTAAGTTGCTCACCTGCTGTCGCCTAGGAACTTGAAGTTTCTTAGTAAATATGGAGGCGGGTTACTTTGTCAAAATCTAGATTTTGCCTGTTAATTCATATCAAGCTGGCTGGATCCAGAAAAAGTGAGATTATTTTTTGATAGAAGCATTGCCATTCTTTTTTTATTATGAAACTAACGATTTGCAAGTTTATTGCAGATGATACTGTTTGTCGAGCAGTTGTCGAGTTCCATGCCAGTGGTTCTATATTATGCGAGAGAAGAACAAATTTATGCGCAGCGTTTTCGCTGCTTTACGTTCCGTTCTGGAACTATCGCTGCATTAATAGTACCGAACGCCTCACAAGAGCACTTTGAAAGCACAAGCCGTACACTTCAGTGTTCTCTCTACCTTCCGTGTGATATTTTGTCTCACCTTTGAGTTATCACTTCCACCTTTTGTCCAATTCAGATCCATACGATATACAGAGGTTAGTTCACCGTCTAGGCAGACTGTCTTCTCTCTTCCAACTTCAAATTTAAATTAACGGTCGATAAAAGTTTGGTACGATTTTGCGACAGGGATCCCATTTTCGATGGCAAAGACGCAAGGGTTAAAGATGAATCGATGCAAGAAGAGTGATTACACTAATAAGGTTATTATAATTCATTCTTTGTCTCTGGCAACCATTTGTATACGTTGAAATCTATCCCGCTATACCCATTTCATTTATGGATGTAAATCTAAATTCTACCCAGAAAAGATCCGCGTACAAGTTACATCCTCTGCTTTCATAGTTTCCATTTTTTTTTTCTTTTTGGATGAGAAGTATTACGACTAAAAATTTGGTACAGTCTCCAAATTCATGAACTGATAATGGAGCTCATGAAAAACATTGAGTCAAATGGTGCGCAAATCTTAAATAGTTGCGATGATGAAAACAAAATACTTCAGATCTGGTAGAGATTATGTACTTTCAAAAAGTGCATATATTTTTTACTGATGATGTACGGTTTGGGTAGATTTCTTGTGCACTTATATGCACTTTATACGTGTATCATTCATTCTGAATACATTACGTTTGGAGAATATTGCACATCCAATGTTGTATTTTGAGATATTACATTTATATTGATATGTTATATCACAAATGACGTAGTAGACACCAGACCATTGACACTGTGCTTTCATGAAATGTGAAGGTAAGAGTGTCTACTTAACGAAATACGTGCCGCAAATATTATGTTCCTCGTGGATACTTATTGTGAATGGATATTATGTCAACGGCATTTTTTTTTTTTTTTGAAAACTAAATTTCATTAAATCGTAATTTAGCTAAAAGGAACACTATATCTGTCGTCCTCGGTATATCTCTCTTTTTTGTGAATGTGTGAGTGTGCGTGTTACTTAAAAAATAGATGATAGATCTGCAACTTTCAATAGCTGGTGTTGGTTTATCATAAGGACCTTGCGGGTTATTTAAGTCATTTGTTCTCATGGAATCGAGAGCGATAGGGGATATATATATATATATCAAATGAAATGATATCTCATTTACCAAAATAACCAACCATATAATATCAAATGAAATGAAATCTTATTTACCAAACAATATCATCGATAACAAACATGAAATACTCAACATCTCAAAAGTTAAAGAATATTCCACTTGGTAAAAAAAAGAGCTAGCAATAGCAAGCAGGCTAGTTGAGGCCAGTCCTTTTCAACAATACAAATAATTATTTCACGTACAAAGTGTATTAATTGCAATATTTAATAAGTATTGTCATATATACAATTTGTACATATTTTTATTTACAGGTACAATGTATCCATGTCATGTGATAAAAACCTAAAATGGCATTAAAACGCTTTATCCTGGCGAGGAAAGCGCATGTTTTAATGCCATTTTAGGTTTTTATCACATAATATATATATATATATAGATAGATACGTATATAATTATGTTATATAAGTGTGTGTGTGTGTGAGACTAAATGTGTAGGCCTACAGTATACAGTGTATATATAATATACATACATATATATATTATAATGTACAGAGAGAAAGGGAGAGAGAGAGAGAGAGAGAGAGAGAGAGAGAGAGAAGTGAGGATAGAGTGAGACTAGTCTAATCTAGAACCAGATGCCTCTCATTTTGATGTGGAATTCTCCTATTGGGGCATTTCTCTGACAATATCATGCATGTATAGTGAGTGCAAACGACGACTACCAACAGAGAACATTTACACGTGGGTCAGAAGATACTTCGTTTCAATATACTTTTTGATATCTTTCTAGGCAGTGCATTTGGTTCTAGGGATACAGTACTAGCAGTGCACCATACATAAGAATGATTGACACACAACTTATATTCTGACAAGAGGCACATGGAGAACAAAACCATGACATGCCATAATACCGAATATTGGTACATGATACATGTACTTTACGTTTAATTGCTCTTATCATTCAAACAGAATTCTTTATTAAACAGACTTATATGCACATTATTTAATCGTTGAATGACGGTCTTCATTAAGTCTGTATTCACGACACAAACATGTGCCACAATTTACACTCATCAGACCATGTGTTTTACACAAATTACATTATCTATACACACATATTTCAATGAAAATCATTACATACAATAATGTGAGGAATGTACTGACAGGCAGGCTGAAGCCTTACATCCAGTCTACAGTGTTTTCTTCAGATGTCTTCAGTAAGCCAATTTGTTGAGCCTCATTGACTGTTCTCACACAAGTCGACTTGTTGATCCAATAATTATCTTCTCTGGTGAAATTTTAAGCATTTTCATCTCCTCCCTCCCCCTCCTCCTCCTTCTTTTAATTGGCCAATCCTACATTTGTGTCTCTTTCAGTATTGTTAGTAGCTACACATCTCACAAATCATTCCAAACAATCTGAATCATTAACATTCTTTGTGCTCACACCACTTTCTTCCTGACTAAACTTGAGCTTGAGAACACAATTTACTGCTCAAATACTAGCATTTACTGAAATTTGATGCTTAAAATCAGTGCTTGGGTCCAAAGTCTTCACGTTGATATGGAAGACAAACATTTATTTTCCTTTCTTTAGAAAAGATAAAGAGAAGTGTGCTACACTCATCTTTGATAACTTTAAATATGATTTATCAAAATAGCAATGTTGAATACAGAAGGTCACTCACAATTCCATGATATACAGTGCACTCCCATTATAACAAACACGATTATAACAAAATTCTCATCACGATGAAGTCACAATTCAGGCCCTAAAATCATCACAGGGGCGGATCCAGGGAGGACCGCAACCGGCACACGCCCCCCCCCCCTTTATTTTTTGTTGAAACAAAAGAAATAAAAAGAAAAAAATGGGGGAGGGGTGCGTGCGCCCCCCCCCCCCCTTTAATTTTGTAAACACGCCCCCTCTTTACGGAATTCCTGGATCCGCCCCTGCATCATCTATCATATCTTTATATAATTTACTGTTCAGGTACATAACAAAATTTTGATATGATGAAAGAAAACTGCCAGTCCTGAAGACTTTGTTGCAACAGGAGTTGCTTGTATGAGTCATATTCACAAAAGACAGTCAACATTAAGGCAGTGTGTGACGGCATGTCTCAATATTAATGATTCTTCACATAGAGACACAGCTACATACATATCAATTTTTGAATGACGTGTCTACCACAGAAGTACATGTCAGGTTTTACAAATTACGGTGGATATGCAGCATAAAGACATCCCTCCGACCAAGAAATTCTGTGCACTATACTAGTATCAGGTACAGTGCATTTTGTTGTAAAAAAAAACAAAAACAAAACAAAACAAAAATGAAAAAACACAAGAAACAACAACACTCAAAACAGTAATATTTATACTGTAATGAACAGTGCTTGTAAAACATGTATTACTGCCATGAAGATAGTATCTGTGCCTTGGGGAGAGAGAAAGTTAGAGACAAGTATCTGAGGCAGTTGAGTTTATACGCCTGTGCCGTATATAAAGAGAGTCTGGCGAACTCAGTTTTCGGCTTATGAGTTTTGAAGCCTGTGATTGGTCAAAACAGGTCCTGTGATCTTCGTGGAGCCATGTCATTACCAAAGTGCACTTATACATGGTGCCAATTGTTCATTACTCCTTGTTTGGATTGCTTTCATTATTACGTATGAGCCTACACACTAACCCTTAAACACGTAATACACTAGGCAATGACATGGCGTCCAATTTAGCAGTTGTCCAGACTCTATATACGGCACTGGTCTGTTACACCAACAAGCCATGAAGACAGGCTCATTGCTTCATATGCTTGCACAAAAATAAAAAAGTTAAGAGTTTATGAATGTCAGTTCATGATATGTGTCAATCCTTTTACAAATACAAATGTTTCCAGCAATTTGTCAATAATATTTTTGCCTCCTTTGCAAAATCAGCTAAAAGTGGGGCTGCCTATTAAAGCTCGGTAGAGCAGAGAGAAATTACAGTTTGAAGGCAAAATCAATCTAGGAAAAATTGCATGTATCAATTATGCTAATTGAAAATTCAGAAAAGAAACATTTTTCACTTGAAAACATATTTGTTTTTGTTTTTTTATTCTTACTAAATACAGTAAAGACATACAGTCATATTTGTTGGCACACCTTGTTCTCTCTGTGATTTTCACAAGTCCAGTCGAACAGATTTAATTACACGCTTTTAACGCCTTGCAGCATTAGTCAGTGGGTGAAGCCATGGGCTCGTTTGGGACCTAAATAAAAGAGTTTATCACGGGTGTTATATTGTATTACACATCTCTTGACTGCATGTCTACTGCACTGAACTTCAATCCATGTGTGGCTGAAAGACTTGAGTAAATGGCATGAATATCGAAATCGTCACAAAATATTTCCTGATATCTTTTGTACTGCATCAGTATAGTAAGTGTAAGACCATGTGGTTACATGGTTCACGCAGATTTTAGATGTGTAATGATTAATGGGCATGATATTCTGCATAGCATACACACACACACACACACACACACACACACACACATAGACGTTGCATTGTTGAATTTTGTTTTGACACACACAGCATAAAGCTGCCAACCCTGCTTCTCCATAAATATAATCACGTGGGAGAAAAATTGGCAAAACAGGATTTTCATTACTCTCCCACATGCCATTTTGTGAACATGAACACAAGGCATAAAAAGGTTGCTTTTATCTTTGAAAAAGTAGACTTGATTCTATTAGATATGAACTATTATACTAATATACCAGGCCTGAGAGGTTCGGGTTAAAACTTTGTGCATGAGCACTATTTTCTGAGGGGCGAAGCTCCAAAGAAAATAGTACTATTGAAGTCACAGAAGGGACACAGTTTAACCTGTGGCTCAAACAACGGCCTGGCACATTTTGCTTTATATCTCTCACAAATTATTTCAAGAAGAACAGCAAAGTACGTAGGATTTACTCTGTGTACAGTTCGTGGTTAACCAATCACCCAAGTTCATATCTTCTACACACAAAATTGCACATATAAGTGTATGCATAGTCTGCAGCGCGCGATACCAATTCATTTGTATGTGAAAACATAACCTGTCTTCTCGCAAAACAAAGACGCGTGTTGGTGGAAAAACTGTACTGTTCTCATGTCAATGCAATGAGCAGGATGCGATATTGTCTCATACGCCAAAATACTGTAAAATTGGATATTTTCGTCTGAGTAATTTTTTGCGCCCTGCCATTTTATTTCCATGGAATTAGGACATTATTAGTGGTACATATAACAAACTGCCAGTGGGACATTATTTCCCTAGGTAAATAGTTGGACCCTAACAGGATAAGGATTTTCGTGCTAGAAATGTTTCGTCACTTTCAATGCTCTTGACCAATCAGAGGACAAGAAATGATTTGTGAGGGATGTAATGGAAGATGCATCTTCTCTGCAAACTATCACTGTAGTCTGCTGGGTTCAAAGGTCATCTGCTCCAAAATAAAGTCTGGCGACGTGAGCTCGGTGCCGAGGGTTGCGGGCACGGCGTGAGGTGACCGAAGTGACCGCTCGGCAGCAAGTAGCCCTGCCTTGAGGCACATGTCTGGAGAGTGACCGCTCAACATGCACGCCACAATACCTGCAGCCAAGCTGTTATAAACATCAATATTGAAATATATGAAAATATGACACAGAACTATGCATATCAATTATACGTCATCTTATGCTTTGACAAAATATACACATGATCTCAGAAAGATCTCAGAAAGGTCTAGCTTCTGTTTTATGCTTTTATGCACAAATGAAATGGTCATACCACACCAGAATCCATAACAAACTAAGCACACAAACTGAGCATACAAATGTCATATTAATGGCACTTCAGTAATTTCTCCAGAATAATTTTCTAATATGATTTAAATAAAACAAATTAACCAATGAATACACATTGAAGACATAAAAGTATAAAACGAGATACTACCTCTGGTAAATGTTTGAGAGCCACATTGGTTTTACCAGCATGTTATTATAAAGGACATAGCGTTTCAAGCACTAAAACTTCCTTTTATTCTGTCAAACTATTTAAAAATTATCTGATATTTCACATTGAACTGATTTAGATTGAAGTAACTTTATTTGTTCATATTTACAATATGCATACAACAATTCAAAAACAAGAGATAGAATATACTTAGGACACAGAATGGCATGAATGATGTGGTAAAGACATGCATTGAAATTTGGAGTACACACAGAGACATCATTTTGACACAAGGATATTTCAAATCTTATTAGCAAGTATTATGTAAACACTGCATAAAGGCTCCCTCTACTGTTCGAAGAAGGAAAGGTTTATTTAGAACTCACCAGTCCCCTGCTCCAGACACTGAGACAACACTGCCCTCACTGGTAGGGGACGTTGCAGCGGGATAGTGGACGGCTGAAAACATTCCATCATTTTCAACGTTCTGCAGCAAACATAATGTGCACACACACACACAAATACATGACTACTTGTGAAAATAAATTATTGCAAAACTCTTACAAAACGACAAGCAAAAGCATGATTTGTATGAAGCAGCTACTCCATGTGATTATTGGCCCTTTATTTACCTGTTCCTAGTAGTTCTTATGTTTGTTTGTTTGTTTGCTGTTTGTTTGTTTGATTAAACAGATACTCTGTTATTTGATGAATATGATCACTTAAGCAAGGCATAAATTCATTACTTTATTTGAATGAAATCTTTCTGAAATCATGATGGTTGGTCAAGGGGTGTTGTGGTCTACACTGTGCTTTCAATCAGAAGGTTCACAATTCAAGCTCTGTCACGGCATTTATGTCTTTGCGAAAGCACATTATTCTGAATGCTCCTCTCAACCCACGTTTGTACATGGATATTCAGGGCTCATTTCATGAAGATTCTGGCAATTATTGTAAGTTACAGTAAATGCACATCAGTGAATGCACTGTAGGTGAAGGTTTGATTTCAATCACTAGGGTAGTGCAGTCTAACCTTGTATCCTGCGATGTCTAGACTGATGGCCATCACATAAGTGATATTGCCAGATAAGCAAGATATGCTTTCTAGCAAGTTGTGTTGGGGGCATGCACAAGGCATTTCCAACTTATCATCAGGACAAAAAATTACATGAAATTTGCATGTGATGTTTGATGCATGAAATTTGCATGTTTGATTACTACAAATGATATGGATATGAAATTTAATATGAATAGAAATCGGTATTCATATCTTGACTTTTCCATTGCCTAGTACTGGAGTACTTGAAGACATTTTTGTATTGTATAAAAAAATCACATGCCACATATTGGGCCGAATGCATAAAACAAGCAATTGCTTGTAAGCAATTGCTTCAAGCAAAAGCAGAAGCTCGTCTAGCAAAAGGTCTAGCTCAAGCAATTGCTCAAATCCATATGCATAATCTTTTGCTTATGCCAATACCTTTTGCTTGTCCCGCACAAGCAATTGCTTGCGTTTTCAACAAAAGGGATGTCACGCCTGTGCGAACACAAGAACAAAGACGAGTGTGGCAGCATGTATTTGAAAGGGCATGTGTGTGTGGAAACATTTCCTGACATAGCAGAAGAGCTATGAAATGCACACACAGACACATACACACATCTATACACACACACGTATTACTGGCTGATTCCCATCACTGCAGCTTACAGCAGCCCGGATCTGCCAGATCGCACGTGGAGAGAGGTCTCCTCGCTCTCCACCGAAGTCAGACATCCTACCTGTTTTTCATCACATTTTGCGTGCTAGCCACCGGACATTCTCATTGTTGAAATGAAAAAAAAGTTTCTTACACTACTTATGAGTAATTTCTTGTAGATTTATACCACTCCTTCACAAGTGTGGTCTTTCTTTCATAAATATGAAAATGATACTTAAAAGGGAACGTTCCGGTTCAAGCAAAAGCTCAAGCTCATTTTACAGAGCTTGGAAAATCGTAAGCAATTGCTAGCAAGAACTAGCAAATGGTATGTTTTATGCATACGTTTTTAAGCAAATGCTTGGTCTCTAAGCAATTGCTTGCGGGCAGCAAGCAATAGCTTGTGCTTGCTAGCAAAAGCTTCTGCTTGCAAGCAATTGCTTGTTTTTATGCATACGGATTCGAGTAAAAGGCTAGCATAAGCAATTGCTAGCGTTTATGCATTCGGCCCATTGTCTGGATAAATCAGAGATCCAGAAAAGAGATAATGGCCAGATAACTGAGATTTGACAGGACTTGCATGCAAAGTACTGTGAGCAAAATGTGGTAGAAGGGTGTGTATGACCAGAACAACCAAGACTCTTATTACCATTGGATACCACTTTGTATGACATGTCAGGGGTATGTTGGGATTCTAGTCCCAGAAGGGATAACATATCAACACACACTTTACACACATGCACACACACTCACACCCAAATGGGAGGACCATGCTTTAACCGACTCACATCCAATCCCTGGGTGTCGACCATAAACTGGTACCCAAACTCTGCAATTCTGCACACAAACACACACACACACACACAGACACACACATATAGAGGGAGGTCCATGCTTTAACTGACTTACATCCAGTCCCTGGGTGCCGACCACAAACTGGTACTCCAGCTCTGCAATCCTGCACACAAAAAACACATAAATACACACACACACACTCACTCACACACCAGAGGTCCATATAGGTCCATGCTTTAACCGACTTACATCCAGTCCCTGGGCGTCGACCACAAACTGGTCCTCTGGCTCTGCATTCCTGCAGACCAGGATCCCCTCCTCACCCAGGGTGATGATGAGACAGTAGACATGGCGGAGGAGGACGCGGCTCAGCTGCAGACACTCCCGGAGTTTGTCAGTAAAGGAGGGATCATCTGGGGGATGGGGAAAAAAGTAATATTGAAAGTACTGTAGCATCACATTACATAATGCTTTAACCACCCTTTTTTTGTTGTTGTTGTCTTGTTGCCATTAGAGAGCACGGGGAAAAGATCCTCATGCAAATTTCCGTTAAATATTATTTCAATCTTATGCATCACCAGTTGATGAAGTTGATTTAAACAAAATATGTGGCATGAACAAAGTTTAATCTTTTAATACAAATCTGCACATCATCAAAGAGTTCTGGTGTTACACGCAATGGAGGTACAACAATCAGAGACGGCCCACCCCCTCCCCACCAACTGATGACTGACCCTGGAAATTGATGGTCTCCTCCCCCTCGAGGGTAGCATACATCGACCGAAGCTCGTTGAAGTTTGGTGAGGCGTACGTCAGAGTCTTCCAGGCATCTGACCGGCAGACCTTGGCAGACTTGACCACGCATGTCGGCTCAAACCACACTTAATGAAATAATGAATTTAATCGAGATTTTAAGAATGCTTACTGCTAATAAAGTTGGCAGTTATTTGATCTTCTTACATTACTGTGACACACAGATGTTACAAAAGTTTTCCTGGAGTATCCATTGCCTGTGCAGTACAAGAACATGATGTATGATTTTCTAGCAGCATGAATATGTGATTGTGTGTCAATCAATGTGTAATCAATCGGAAAGAGTTGTGTCACTTGAAATGGTAAAATATATATTGGTATTTGAAAATACATCAGTCTAGACTGCAATTATTTGGGAAGCTAAAATGCAATGATCATTCTCTTTTCATGTTTATATATCGTAAAATGAATATCATGCCAATCATAGCCACCTCCTGGCATTCAGTTACATACAGTAGCAGTAGGCAAAATGATGTAAAATCAGATCTTCGTTCGGTAGGCTTTTGAAGCACCACTAATTTCTGCATCTGATGTACCAAGCTATGGCCACATCAACTCATATAGGTTCTGGTTGCTTACTTCCACTTAAACCTCTCAGAAAAGGGCATATTGCTCCTCATGCAAATACAAAAAGCACAAAATGAATATTCCCTCAAAAAGAAGGAAAAGAAACACATGCTCTCACTTACAAGGCACTCTGTGCTGGTGGCACAGTGCTGAAACAAACTGGATTGTCTCGGCTGGAATGTTACCATCCATGCACACAAAGCGGGCACTGGATAACGTGGCTTCATGCTTGGCAATCTAAGAAAAGAGTGATCGGAAGAGAGGCACCAGTCTGTTGAGCATATAGTATTATGGACTAACAAGATGGAACCCTCAGAGCATGTTGGATGGTATCACTTGCATTAAACACTATTGTTTCAAAGTTTAACTTGATTTCTGTTTTGTGTTCTCTCAAATATAAATTAATTCTTCATGTCAGAGTGTTTTGCTCAGCTGCATACAGCAAGATACCCTTGATAAACAAAGCTATGGGATGTAAATCTTCTCTCTGATAAGATAACAAAATGATATCTTGATCAGAAAGATGAGATATATTAACTGACTACTGCAATTCTTCTTTCTTACATTTCAAGCACTTTGAAATATCCCACACGTTCACTGTCTACTGATTTTCATTTTCAGAAATGGATTTTCTTAAATTTAACTTTTTTACCTTTACTCTAACAATGACATTAAAGGGGAGGCAAACCCAAAGAGCAATGTGGATTGAGTAAAAGCATTAGCATTAGTAGAACACATCAGTGAAAATTTCAGAAAAATCAGACTATTGATGCAAAAGTTATGAATTTTTTAACGTTTTGGTGTTGGAACCACTGGATGAGGAGACTACTAGAGGTTATGACGTATTAGTGGACAACAATATAAAGAAAATATAAAAAGAATTTCACAAAAAAATCTTTATTTCTACCAAAATGAAAGAGCTCTTGACTAACCACTTTCAGAAAGCAGGGGGAATAAGCGCTACCCCTCACATATGTCAGTATCAAGTTGAGGGGATGTATAATTTTCATGAAAAATGAATTTTTACTGATTTCCCTTTATATTTTCTTTATATTGTAGTCCACTTATACGTCATAACCTCTAGTAGTCTCGTTTCCCAGCAGTTCCAACACCAAAACTTTAACAATTCATAACTTTTGCATCGATTGCCCGATTTTCCTCAAACTTTCACTGATGTGTTCTACTAATATTACTGCTTTCCCTCAATCCACATTGTTCTTGGGGTTTACTTTCCCTTTAAGTTGTCAAATGAGCCCGGCAAACTTGAAAGAACTTGGCTAAACCTTTTGTGCCGTTGAATACTAGCAATTTCTGCTAGATTTTGCTCACAACTGTATTAGCGTCATCAGATTATAAATTCAGGAGATGTGGAAGTTTTGGGTGACTGCAATCTGACACACAATCATTGCACTGAAATACAGAGCCTTCAGTGGGGGGTAGTTTCACAGTACACCATGTATTCTGTTTTGGATGTGAGTATGGTCCTGAAAAGGACCTAGCGGTACTCAATCTTGACATTTCAGTAAGCATGTTCTTACCGTCCATAAAAGATAGTGCAAGATTTCAGATTTCTTTATTGATGGTAAGAACATGCTAAATGAAATGTCAAGATTAAGCAGGTCCTTTACAGGACACACTCACACCAAGAAAGAATACATGGTGTGCTATGAAACCATCCACAAGTAGAACTTCTACCATCATGGAAAACCTTCAAAGAATACAAATATCTAGCCACTGACAAGACATCTGACTCACATATTCTGGGGTGATGGCACTGTTTATATCCATGTCTCCGAGTCCGACCACCAGTTCTCCTTTCTTGTCCAGCATGGCGCAGTATGCAGCGGTGCCTACATCCTCATGACGAGACACAAGGCTAAAATCCTTAAAGAAACAAAACAGTCTCATAAATCAAAATGCACACCTCAAGGGCACCATTGAAAATAATGGATCAGAAAGGCAAACTGCATTTAATGTGATTAAACTGTCATGAACATTAAAAGCCTTATTCATTTATATTTGTTCAAACTTTTGGTTGTTAACATGGGAGGGTGCAATTTAAACCAGACTTGGAAATGATGATTCATATTCAGCTTCAAAATGTGTGCCTAGGTCATTACCCTACAAAAAAAAATTGTATAATCTTTATTGATCTTTCTATTCATTCTGTTAATAGCATGCTTTTGACAATATACACACAATACAGAATACATATTCAAAAATAAGTATTTGATAAATGAAAATATGCTTTACCTATAAACTGGCAAAAAATTTACACACACATATTGGACACAAGTGAAATGAAAAAAAAAAAAAAAGTGACGGGGGGGAGGAAGATGATATGGACCAAAAGGTCAACACAAGGAAGTCGGAAACCATCCCAATAAAATGTGCATTGAAATAGTGGAAGAAGGATAGAATGACATCTGCTTTAATGTGACTGATAGCAAGTGAGAAATCATACCATGTGACTGCAGTTACTCCTGAGAGCCTCTCCAGCCAAGTCCGTCCCGACGGCCGAGAGGAAGGCGGGGTTGGCCCCAAGCCTCGTCAGGGCATCGGCTAGATTCCGCCCCACTCCACCATAGCTGACCGCTATGGTGCCCTCATTCGTCAATCCTCCAAACTGTGAAGCAGGCAAAATTCAGAGCTTTCTATGTGAGAACCTGTGTTTCATGTTCCCCCGGGACCACAAACAGCTTAACCCTTACTGTGCCAGAGACTTTAGACAGTGTGTACAATGCTATGGGGTTTTCTGTGTCAATCAGTACTCAAAACAAACAAAGAGTTGGAACAAATCAATGAATCTCACAACGTGAATTCCTCTGTCGAATTTAGATTATCATGCCGTTGCAATACGAAACAAAACAGAGAACAGCAATAGGCCGACAGATAAATGAAACTCCCTCACCTGCATATGATTACACTGTACATGTAGCTAAACATATGTTCAAGATTTCACAACAGCTTTTTCAATTATTCCTGGGAAGTTCATTCATAATGTTAACAATAATTAAGCCATTAAAGACAGTTTGATTTTGCTACAACATGCATTTTCCATAGACACTTGCCAGAGTATACTCGGGACTTGTCCTCAACTTCTTAAATAGCATCCAATTTGCTTCAACATCTAATTTGTCACTTTTTTTTTTGAGATGTAGGTCTATGGTAGTCTTGTCTGAACATACATAAACAGTGTGCCCATAAAAAAGTTTCAGTTCTTGACAGTTGCTGATTTGAATCAACTAATCACTGCTCATTCAGATTTGTTTATATTGTTAACACACCAAAGGGCATGTATACAGTATTGAAAAGAAACAGCTCAACAACCTGCAATTCTTTCCCTCGAGGTGACATGTTGTAGTCCACGATGCTGGCACCAATGACTAATGGACGTCCAGCCGCAGCCGAGGAAAAATAGCGCCTGCCCCAATTGCTGCCAGGGCAGACATGTGTCGAGAAACTTCTTTTTCCTGTGGTGTTGCCAATTTGGGGAGCAGCCCCTTTTCCCCGTCGTATTGAAGAGAGCTCCCGGGCTATGAGACTCCCGACCTTGGCATTGTTTCTGATGAGTGCCATATCTGATGCAAAGCTTTCATATGTCATGGAAAATCTATGACAGCATTCATATTACTAATTATACCCGCATGACGATAACCTATTCAGATGATATCTAATAATCACATTTGCTACACCTCCAGACAACAGAGATATTGGGTATTCCAGCAACAATCTTGGCATAAATCACATGTGATATTCTAGCTCCAGTCAGGTTTTTAACTCCAAAAGTGCAGCCATGTATGATGATTTCACCACTCCAATGATTCAGACTCTGCAGCATGACATTTCTTATTGGCCCTAACTGCATACAGGAAATGCACCTACTTTGACAAGAAGTTGTCAATAGGCTTTTCAAATGTTTTTTCATTCAATTAGAGATGATGTACCAGTCCAATAAATGTACCATAAATAGGGGAATACAAACAGAGCATGAATGGAATTAGTGGAATGATAAAGTTGGACGGTTGAAATCATATTTTTTCTTTTAGGAAATTTACAGTTTACGCTCACAATAGCCGGGTTCACACGTACACCAATTAGCGGGATACAAATCTCGAGATTTGCATCGCGATCGTCATCCCGAGTTTTTTGCACGTGTGGACAGAAAAAACCCGAAAATTAGCGGGATAAGCATCGCGATGCTAATCCCAAGAAATCTTGCGCTGGTTCGCCAATTAGCGGGATAATTGGCCCCGCGCTGGTACGTGTGAACGGTCGGGATTAGAATCTCGAGTTTTTACATCCCATCATGCAATGCGCACATCACAACAGCGAGGCCTCTGCGAGGAGGTCCTTCACCTCTTTGGAGAACAATAACAACAGCGCGCGAACCACACCAATGACGCGTAAAAGACAATGGACAAAGGAAAGTGCGCACAGGTGGTGATAGAGAAGGGCGCTGTGTGACCCAGTTTGCAGGCTTTGCTGTTATCTCTATCGGCAATTAGCGGGATAATTCGGTACGTGTGGACGCTCGCCAAATTAGCGGGATACCGATCGCGATCGCTATCCCACTAATTTGGTACGTGTGGACGCTCGCCAAAAAACTCGGGATGAGCATCGCGATCGTCATCCCGCTAATTTGTACGTGTGAACCCGGCTATTGTCAGGAGAAGCAACCCTCCTGCTCGACTCAGGTGAGATGGTGAGGTATGAAAAGGATACTGGCCTTCAGGGACTTCCCCTCGGTGAGTTCATTGACCCTGCTCAGAATAAACGGCGTGATGTCTTTACCCACGATGCCTCGCTCACTGAAAGGAGCAAAGAGCAAGAAATAAGGATGAATAATTTTGATACATAATTCAGCTTACAGTGGACTGTCAATGACATATTCATATGAGTTCAGTGAATATTCTTTATGCGACTTCATCAAACCATCTTGATCCTATAAAAGTTTAATGGACAGTGAAGACCCTCTGTATCTATACCGAAAAACATCATTCATCATGTTATCATACCCCTCATGATTACCCTATCCACTAAAAAGCTGTGTGACATTTCCACCATAACAAAATCACCCTGATGCAGTTCTACTACCAGTATTTCCTCTTTTTCTTCTTTTTCTTCTTAGGCAGTCCATTGAAGCAATGATGACCCAACCGTGATGTATTTTTTAGCTCAGCAGGCACACATGTGCCAATCAGGCCTGCAAATATCACAAAGAAATGATGTTTGAGTTGGTCTGTGACATATTGCACTGTGGCTACTCTCGCAGGCTTCCTGCCTCTTCTGTTTAACAGCTGTTTTTGATCACCTTACTGTAGAGTTCCTTTACTTTCTGCCTCTTTCCTCAGTGCATTTATGAACACGAGTCTTTATGGTCAATACAAATCTTATGCAAGTCTTGACACTAACTTTTTGCCAAAATCTTTGATTTTTACATATTGGTGGCTCGAAAAAGAAATACAGTGGTCCAATTGAAATAAAAGGAAACAAAACAATGAATTTTTAATCTCTTAGCTATTAAACAAAATAACTTTTTTGGAATTTGGTGGCCTAAGACCATGTTTAGTGGCCCTGGGCCCACCTGGCCACCGTTGATGTCGAGCTGTGTCTTATGAAAAACAAACATTCTGTAGCCGTGATGCAACCACTATGAGACTGTGATCTTACTACTGAAAGAGAAAAACAGAAAATGCAGCAATGCAAACAATGCAGCAATGCAAAGTACACTAACAAAATTCTTTCCATACACTTACACCTGGGTCCCATTTCATAAAACTTGTTATCAGTAACAACTGCCACATTTCTATGACAAATTTGCTCTCAGCCAATCAGATGCAAGGATTTCAGTAGCTTATAACATCTATCGTAACTTGTTCTTGATAACAACTGTTATGAAACTGGGCCCTGGACAATGAAAGTTGAAAATTCATGCTACCTCGCTTCAGACACAGCATCCTGTATAGCGCCCTCTATCTGTTCCCCATCTGCAGCATACTCCTCTGGTATAGGAACTGCAATGAGCGTCCCACTCCCGAGCCCCAGGGAGAGGTTGGCATCTATTGGAAGGAAACAAACAACAACAACAGCAAATAAAATCACCATCCCGATCAAGACTGAAGTGTTACCAATTTTTTTTTTTTCCTTAGTATTTCAAAGTTAATCCTCTCAGGAACTCTAACTCAAACATCATTGGCATGGTGTAGAAACAATCAACCATGTGCAGAAAGAGTTGAGGCAAGTGCAAATGGTGATGCAGAAAATACTCATCTCTCAAGAATTCTGCAACATATAATCAATATTCTCCTTTTTTTTTCTGAAGTATTTGCTTTCAGCCTTCTACATTCATTGCATTAAAGCTTGCTTCATCTCAGTCAGCACCTGGGAAGTATAAAAGATTACATAGCCACACATAAAAATATCCTCTTTATCTTATCATGTATATTCACAATGTGTGTTTTGAGAGCCATGAATCTGCAAATATTAGGCACTCAGGATGAAATATTGTGGATTCATATTTGCTTGGGACAAACCTACTCACCAATCATTTCTGCAGCTTCCTTGGCCGTCCTGACATTAATGTGGGACTTGACTCCACTGCTCCTGGAAAAGAATGCTGGGAAGTCTGTTGAATCACCATATGTGGCCACTGTTACACCTTGTGTCTCCTGCAAGGTCAAACATATTTTAATATTGCATGCTTGATGAGTAACTTGCAAGTAATGGCTGCCTACATCAGACCCAAATATGGAACCTCTGATAAATTCTCATACAGGGAGAATTAACTGCACATAAAGAGTGTTGCATTGCATTACGTGTAAACCAAAATGTTACCCTTCACAGAGTGAAGTTATTTTTCAAACATTATTGTACTGTAAAATATACCACCTTGCAAGCCATCACTAGCAGAACTTTTCTAACATTATTCTTGGGATGTTTCTGTATTCACATGCTTTTCATACAGTACACAGCAGAAGATATTGCCACTATACCATTGTCTTTGAGCTTCACGTTAAAAAGAATAAAAATATCTGTGTACCTGGTGAACAAATAGCATCTTCAGAACTCTCTACCTTGTAAACATAAAGTTATTTATAGGTTTCTCTGTGTTATCATGGTAATATAAGTAAAAAGCATATGTGCTATCTATCTTTAATCCAACTTGAGATAACAGAACTCAAAAATACCAAATATTCCAGCGTTCTTGGAATGTCCAGAATAGATTTGATCCCTGCTGACACGACCGTGACAGGAGTTCGACCGAGTTCCATCAGATCTGCACTGACATCCATACCTACATGGTACACCATGAACTTGAGAAGTTGACAAACAATCCACAGGTAAAGACACCTCAATACAAGAATGGTACCGACACTGGAAATATACTTGTACAGAAACCTACCAAATATCGTGACAATGTCTCGAGTGAATCTTTATATTTACCTGGATATTCTTAATCCTGTGAACCAGCAAAAACAACACGAAATTTAAAAAGAAAATATATCAAACTGAATTAACATTTTAAAAACCAGGCTGCTGAAAATTGCCAAATTTGATTAAGGGCGTATTGCGATTTGACACTGTCTGATGATTTCTGTAAGTCAGCATATTTGTACATAAACCAAAATACAATATTACAAGCAGACAAACACAAACTAAGGATGGAAAATTCTAATAAATAAACAATCAATAGCTCAACATTAGCTGAAAGCAAAATTCGATATGCCACTTACTTGTTTCCCCTCCCCTGTGAACGCCTCCAATCCCCCCTGTCACAAAAATGGGAATGCTCGCCATGTGAGCCGCTATCATGGTAGCTGACACAGTCGTTCCTCCTGTTTGTTTCTGTGTGCACACAGCAGTGATTTAAAAATGGACAGTCAAACTTTATTGCAGTGATCACAATAGGGAAACAAAAAGGGGTCTTTTGTAGACAGGTGGATAGAACAAATAGACTGGAAGCCTAATTTCACTGTATATTATCAGCCCTGAATGTTCATAGAACACATTCCTATTAAGTAACACGCTGAAATTGTACAGACATTATTAACAAGTCACTATTTTCATATCTCAGGAATGTTGACTTCAAACCCTCCAAAAGCTCCAAATGCGGAGAGAAATGATACACAAATTTCAGCCATTCTAAAAAGCTTAATACATCACAATAACTATTTGGAGCTTTTTAAACAAAAAAGACATAAAAGAAAAAGAGATGACAACAAGAAGCAAGTAAATATGTGTATGTAAATTACATAATCTGCGGTGTGTTTCATTTGTTTGTTCTTGTTTGTGTGTGTGTGTGTGTGTGTGTGTTAATTTGACCATAAGAGGACAGCTAATAACAACGTTGCTGCAATCTGACAAAGTATCTGGTGATGCAGCTCTGTCAACATATGTACCAGTACTACTGAGTCCAACTGACTCACTCACCCTACTCATGACCCAAGCCAGATCTCTCCTAGAAGTCTTGAAGGCATCTTGAGTGGTGGCCAAACCCTCCAGCTGATCCTCAGCGAGTCCCACGTGCAGCCTTCCCCCTAGGATGGCCACTGTAGCAGGGGTCGCACCAGTCTGCTCAACTATCCTCTCCACTTCCTGTGCTGTCCTGTAGGAGTTACAACAACAAACAAGGAAAAGTAGAAATTACGCGGTGCGTAATATATGTCCCCGCCGGAAGTAGCATTTAGTAGCAAAATGTATAATATAGGTAAAAAAATCAAGGTCAAAGGTCAAAGAAGTCAAAGGTCAAAATTCTGTGTAGAAGTTTTGAAGCCCTCACCTAGTGCCATCACATAAAGCAAACAGAATCGAAATCAGGTTAGAAATGGCGAAGGAGTAGCATTTTGTAGCCAATGTACAATATAGGTCAAAAATCAAGGTCAAAGGTCAAAGAAGTCAAAGGTCAAAATTCTGCGTAGAAGTTTTGAAGCCCTCACCTAGTGCCATCGCATAAAGCAAACGGAATCGAAATCGGGTTAGAAATGGCGAAGGAGTAGCATTTTGTAGCAAAATGTACAATATAGGTCAAAAATCAAGGTCAAAGGTCAAAGAAGTCAAAGGTCAAAATTCTGTGTAGAGGTTTTGAAGCCCTCACCTAGTGCCATCACATAAAGCAAACGGAATCGAAATCGGGTTAGAAATGGTGAAGGAGTAGCATTTTGAAGCAAATGTACAATATAGGTCAAAGGTCAAGGTCAAAGGTCACAACTGAAATTCTGTGTAGAAGTTTCAAAGCTCCCATGCAGTGCTATCATATAAAGCAAACAGAATCAAAATTGGCTCCTAAATTTAAATTGAACATTTTGATCACACACGGACGCACAGACGGACGGACAGACGGACACACATACGTACGGAGCCCGTTTCAGAGTCCCCTGCTCGAACTCGTTCGGCGGGGACAAAAAAGGAGAAAACCCACAGAGGATTATTTTGCTGTGACAACTTGTCAATATGCACTTGATGCACTATTGATAAAGGGCAAACAACCGCATAAAACATCAAAAGTAGATCTACAAAAAGTTCTAATCTGCACTGAAAAGACTGGACAGGAAATGCACAACCATGAAATGTCATAGCAATAGAACTTAAACATGTATAGCTATCATTTTCTTTTCATGCAATGAAATGTGTTCAGTAGATTTGTGGATATGAATGCAGCCATTAATTCAGCAATATTTGCACCCTGGTCAACATACACACTGCTAGGGTTTACATAAGAAAGAAAGAAGCAGATTTGTTTAAAGCACTATTCATTGGTGTTTTTTATTTGTTTACTCCTGAATGATGGAGAGATAGATGGAATATAATTGCGTAGAGGATAAAAGCTTTGTGAATATCTAAGAATTTATGAAATACCTAAGGTATGCAAAACATGTACCGGCACATTACCAACATGCAGTTATTTGCTACAAGTACTGGTGCCATGCCATATATGTTTTATTGTTCTATACTGTTCTACATACCTCAGATTATCAGGGTATGGCATGCCATGTGTGACAATAGTGCTTTCCAGGGCCACAACAGCTTGACCGTTAGCCAGGGCAGTGGACACCTTGGGGTGGACATGGAGGCATCCTGGGGCCAGATTGAACAAAATGGGAGCATTGTGGTATGACTATGAGATAGACTGCTCTGATCTCTTCAAAGCAGGAGATACTGTAAAAGTGGATACTTTGCGCGACTAATTTTTCGCGCTCCGCGGGGTAAGAAGAGTTTCGCGTGTTTTTAATTCCGCGGAATCAAGACATCAACTACTGGAGCATATGGCAAGCAAAAATATTTGCGTGCTTTTATTTTCACGCTAGTTTCGGGTTGCACGAAATGCGCGGAAATTTCCACTTTTACAGTACCGTGTTTTAAATCCTACTCAGAGCATATATGCTTGAAGAAGGTGTTTTGCCTACTGTGACTATGTTCCTCTTAGCCCATCTATAGAAACAGTTGCATGCCAATGCTGGGGTAAATAATGATAGGGCCTTCTGAGAGAGCAGCACTACTAAAATAAAAACAAACAAACAAACAAACACACAAAAAACACCATGTACATGAGAAAGTACTCTTATCAAAATAGCTACCCTTCAGTCATACTAGAAACACTGGTGCAGGAGTATGATGATTTATATTTCTATATCATACTGATATCAAATGAATAATGGCACAAAACAGAGGTCCATGAATAGCTTGCGAAGAATGTTTTCTCCTTTTTTTTTTGTTAATTTCTTATCAATTGGCAAGGACTGATTGTGTTATCTTAATAGTAAATTTAAATCCATAAACTTCATTAATTTTACTTGATGATATGAGTACTTCATTAATTTTAATTAATAACATGAGTACTACAATGACAGACCCATGGATAACCAGCAAAAAAAAAATAAATAAATAAAATAAAATTGAAACATTCCTACCATTATGGGCCTGTTTGCTGTATAGATGTACAGGGCTTCTGTAACAACACACGCATCTCACTCGATGTACTGAAGGCCAAATATGATGTGACCACACCCTTGCTATGGTTGCCATGGTAATGAAATCCCAAGAGATGCAAGAAGTATGATGAGAGTCCACTTCTTTTCAGATAATCAACATCTGTACAGGAGTCTGTGATTGACATAAAAATAAATTGACAATAGTAAAATCACTTTACTAATTAGTTAACAGTAATGACAATGCGGATGAAACATTTGTTAAAATGTAATGAAATTACTACACCTTCAACTTCAATAATATCATCCAAAGCCACTTTCTCTCCCGCAAGTAAAGCCCGACCAGACGCCGTGCTTTGCACGGCGTCCCGTGTACAGCGACATCGACAGGGCTGTGTAACGTTATAGTTACCACGCACAAACATATGAAAACAAGCCCACACAAAATGTAAAATGTTCAGGGTGTCAATATTAACCGCACCAGCGACGACGACCCCAATCCTTGCAGCGCCCTGCGCCTGGGTTAGGTATATAACGCAAACTACAACTTCAAGTGATCCCACACTGCTGCAACATTCAACTTTAAATTGAGATCATTCTCGGGCACTCACTCACTCCTAAGTCCTATTTAAAATATCCATGTAAATTTCCATTAAAAAAAAAAAATAATGTAGATGATATAGACCTAACGTGTTAGATCTACAGTATTGTACTACTATGAAAAGCCGAAGAAAAGGTGGTGTGTTTAAAGGGTGCGTACAGTTCTGGTCGAGGTGAGGATTTAGCTTTTAACGTTTTGCGAGATATTCAGAAACCACTCTAGACTAGACATCAAAATGAGATGTCAAAGAGCATGCAATTCTAAGGGGTATCAAAAGTTTATTTGATGAAAATCGGTTTTGAAGTGGCCGAGATATCCAAAAACAAGGTGAAACAAAGGGATCCTAATATTAAAGTTGTGCATTGTGGCCTGTAGTGTGGGTAAATTAGTCTTATACTATTATCACTTTTTGGGATATCTCAGCCATTTGAAAACCAATTTTCATCAAATAAACGTTGAATCCTTCTTAAAATTACATGCTCTTTCATATTTCATAAGAGGTTTCTCATTATCTCACTTAATGTAAAAAACATGAATCCCCACCTCAACCAGTAAATTTACTGTACTGCCCCTTTAAGAATAATTTACATCTAGGCCTAGACACTAAAGGACCCCTAGATAAAGTACACTCTTAATTCTAACGTTACTTGCTTTTTGCAACTTTGATGGCAGCATGAGCAGGTAGGTGTCCCGTTACAAAAAAAGTGGTTTTCAGCAGCCCAGTCTATCCTGCCGACTACAACGTGCACGTTATTCACTATGAGGTTTTTATTTCAACCAAGTCGAGTTGCGTGAAGAGATATAGAGCTAGCATGCATAGCGCTGCTAGCGGCACACAACTAGTCACGTGACACTTATCATAGTATCACCTGATAACAATATCCACAGCCAGGCCACATGTGCAACAGCCATGTGCAACAGCATTGTACAGTGTGTGTGCACATTTGCTAGCAGCGAGTCAGTCGAGTGTTGAGCTCTCGCAGTGTGTGAAGTGGTGTCCGTCGAGCGCCATCCCAGCAGCGGCCAGTTCAGAAAGCAAAAATGGCTTCGTGTTCATATATTTCTCAGGAAGACCAGGAAAAGTTCACGCTTGGTGAGATGAACTACATGGGTACATGTACTAAAATTTCACTCCCAGATAACACAACCAATCTGTTGATTTGTTGCAATTTAGCATTATTGCATTGTCCCACACCTGAGATATTTTGTGGTGCTGAAAATATGTCTGTTTTGTTTGTGTTTTTTTTTTAATGATTTCAATTTAATGTGGGTATTGCCCGCACAGTCTTCTTATGTCCATGCTGAAGTATTATTTTCTATTCATACCTTTTGCAAATCAATTAATGATGATTAAGCTCTCCTCACCTCTACTGCACTTCACCAATTGTCATGATTGTGGGGACTTTTTGATTGCGTGGACGTGGGGTGGCCGCCAGTCTCGTACGAAAGCGGCTCGAAATGGCCGTAGCCCACTCGGCACGTCCGCGGTGTTAAATTTATCGCACATTTCGATTTCAGTGCACGCCGTTCGTGACGTACTGCTATGACGTCATGCCCCCCGTCTCCTCTAGCGGACTATTGGTTGCGCAATCAATGTGATGACGTCATCACGTCATAAATCTTTGGGCATTGTTGGGTGGACGTGAAATCCCTCGAACATGCGTTAGCGATTCTGGGGTTGGACATGCTGGAGAACCTTGAGCATGCGCAGTTCTTTAAAATGACGTCATTTCCTCGATGGTCACGTCCGTCCAGGGGGTGAAATCAAAAAGTCCCTGATAAGGCTCCAACACACACCTAGCACTGTACCGCAGCAGCGACCCCAATATACAAATAATGACTGCTATGAGGGGCACAGTTAAAATTATGGGCCCAAGGTGATGTGAAAACCATAACTATGCCCGAAGCTGAGGGTATAGTTATGGTTTTCACATCACTGAGGGCCTACATAATTTTAACTGTGTCCCGAATATCAAGCTGTCATTATTTGTTTTATATACCGAAAATATAGGTTCCGAAATATAGATACCGTAGCATTCGTAATCAACGCTGATCGACAGCGCGGCAGTCGTATCATTGGTGCGTACATGTGACGTGATCTATGTGTACGGGGTTGCGACTGTCTGTCTCCAAACGTATTTTACAGGGCACAGTCAATCAACTGTGCCCCGGGCACAGTAAATCATGACGTCATTTTGATCAACAATGGGGCACAGTTATTTTCATGGCTCCCCTTTTAACCAATCAGATGAGAGGATTCTATATTTGAGGTATATAATACGTACTAGCGCCCCGCGCCGGGGTTAACCTAGCACCAGGCACCACACAATGACAAAGTGGACCAAACACTAACTGATGCGACCAGCACGCAGCCCCAACGCGACGCGTTGGTATAACTGTGTACAAGGAGCGCCCTGGGGTTAATAGCCAAACACCTAACCCAGTCAGTGCCAAAATTTACTAAAGTTTAACTCGTCACCGATCGTGAACTTGAAGTATATACTAATACAGTAGTCCCTAGTATACTTGGCACATGTTTATGTTGACCAAAAGATCGGTCTGTATATCTGGTCATCAGGGTTATGTTCCGCGGAGACTGTGTCTGGCTTCACGGAATCCCCTAACGTCAAAAAAATAAAAGACTCCTCTTGACAGGCGGATCTTTCTGTCTAGTGTTTATGGTGAATGTGTGTTAAAGCAATATCAGCTCGTCCTTAATGGATTAATTGAATGTGTTTTTAAACAAGGCCTATATTCACTATTTTTTTGTGGCTAATCTGTATAATATTTCCTGCTAAAGTCACTTAAATGGCTACATAATCTTTGAGTAAATTCCTCTCTAGGCCCCTAACAGAAAAATCTGCATACATCAGGCTGACATAGTTTATATTCATGTAATGACCCTAATGTACACAAAACAAGCTAGAGCATGATTTGAATTAAATCATAATATCAATGTATTTCGTCCGTTTGTCTTGCAATATATTGTGTTGAATAGCCAAATTCTCCCATGGCCGGCTTCAGCGGAATGCAGAGGGAACATGGAGAAAGGTGCCCTCATTTTCACTTCTCAAGAGCTCGGAGTCAGATGATCCGAGGAAAAGTTTGAGAAGAATATTGGTAAGAAAAGTTGATTAAAGTTTTGATAAACTTCATGAAAATCATTCGTAAAATGAGAAGGTATAAAAGGTTACTTGTACCAAAAAATGAGATGTGGAATATAATAGATGCTGCTAAAGATATATGATATTTTTTAAGAAACAGTATATTTGGTCAAAATTGGAGAAAAAAAAAATGAATGTCTGAGATCTCCATGATACATTATGCTGAATGGAAATGAGAACCTTGTAAGACTATCCTCAGTGTATGCTCAATTCCTCAGGTGGCTGACGGAGACTCCATGCAGTATGTTGGACAGAATTATGGAGACCAGGCATCGAAGGCAAATTCCATGTGCAAGTGAGTGGTCAATCAATCATTTGTACCTTCATTTTCTTTCTCTGTAAAGATTCATTCTTGTATTTGCAGTTTTGTATGTTTTACTACCTTTCCTCAAATGTTTTGGTATTAATTCTCAAAAAAGTTTAGTACAGTTGTAATTGATTCTTTCTGTGTGAGCTTTTTAAAAAAATTGTTGTTGTTATTGTTATTATTATCATTATTATTATTATTATTATTATTATTATTATTATTATTATTATTATTATTATTATTTTTGTATCTGGTTTGTTGTATTCTGTGGGATAAAGATCAAGGATAGCAGACTTCCCAAGTCCCCATTCAATATTCTGCATGAAACTCTGTGAAACAAACTATTTTTTCATGTCCTGACAAAAAAAAAGAAGCAAAATCCTCCTAATTCAAGAATCAGTGCCACCAGTCGAGATCCATGTAGTGTAACTCACCAGTGTTTCTGTGAAAATTCTTCAGAATCTCTGTGATATTAACAATTGTGTAATAAGACTTATTCTTTGTACTGTTCCAATTGCCAGGTACTTTGTGGGTGTGCTTGATAAGAAACGGGGCAAGATGAAGGTGTACGACGCTCAGCTTTTGGAGCTCCATCCCTGGCTTGGGAAGAAGGAGAGTAAGGCTGAGGAGGAGGAGGAATCAAAGGATCTGTCCTACGCGGAGAAGGTAAAGAAAAATCATTTTTGGTCTTTGCTTCTGCCCTTTCAAACTCACAGTAAGTACTGGAGTTGCTGGGGCGACCTGCAAAAAGTACAATCATAATCTCAGATTTCAAAAGAAAGGGGTGTCGCAGTGCATAACATCCTAAAAGAATGACACCAAGTTTGCTGTAACTTGAAAAATGCCTGCAAAAATCTATTCACATTTCTAAACAATTATTAATTAAGTATAGATTATTCCGAAGCAGGTTTGTAAGCAGCAATAAAAGCTAAGCAATGTTATAATCATTGGTTTAAGGGGTTGTTCTTGAAATCAGATAAATCATATTAAATGTGTATAGAACTTAAAAAGCATGCTGCATCATTTGAATATTGATGCTTTAACTGAACATATAGCTGACATAGCTGTATAAATCCCCTTTCATGTGTATTTGGCAAATTCAGCAAGACAGATTGACAGAAGCATTTGGCAGCTCTCGGAAGCAGCGTGCCATGGAGTCCCGGCTTCGTGGGCAAGTTGGATCAGAGGCCCTTGAATCTTCAGCTGCCAAGGCCCTATCTCATGCAGGCAGCTTGTCGAGTACACCCATCAGTGAGTGTATCTATGCCTCATTCATTTCATTTCCTTCACAGCGTAGTCGGGGCAATTACCCCCCGAGGGCAATTACTCCCCGCCTAAATACTGTTTAGTGATAAGGTTAGAGTAAAGATTAGGGTTAGGGTTAGGCTTAGGGTATAGAGTTTGGGTAAGGGTTAGTCATAGGTTCAGGATTAGGATTAAGGTTAGGGTCAGGGGAAGGGTCTTGGGTAATTGCCCAGGGGGTAATTGCGCTGGACCCCTTTTACAGGGAAGATTCTGTAGAGATCAATGTATTCATAACATGTAATTTTGCCAGGTCAACTATATATTTTTTTTTATTTCGGGGGGGGGGGGGGGGAACAAATTTCGATTGTTGATTTATAATCCTGTCAATGGCAATTACGGTGAATTGATGATAATTTGTGTGTGTGTGTGTGTGTGTGTGTGTGTGTGTATGTTTGTCTGTGTGTCTGTGTGAAGAGGATCTTACAATAAATCATCAAGTAAACAGATTGCAAGTGGTTTATTCAGAAGCTGTGTCCTACTACTAATAATAATAATGATAATATGAACACTTGTAATGCGCCAGTATCCATCATGAATAGATGCTCATGGCACATCTTATGAGAACAAGAGTGTCTTGTGACTCCTTCTCAAGTGTATTGGTCAGTTGATGGCCATGAATCATCAGCTTACAGGGCTACATTAAATAGATACAGGAAGTTGGATGTTTGTGAAATAGTTTCTTAAGGTTGATTAGTTGGTAACTAGACATGAGAGGAGGATGAAATGAGTGTGTAAACCAAAGCAAGTAGTGGTGGTATGTATTGCCGGCAATATATTAAATATCCCAAATTTCGATGTACTACCCGTAGTACCTCTGTCATTGCATACTGCCATTGTGTCAGAAATGCTACATTTGAAATGTTATCTACTATTCATCTAAGCCCTGTATGAAAAGAAGCTACTCCAGTGGTTTTAGAACACTGGGTCAAAGACTATGAATACCCTCTTGACCTGTAAATATTATTCATCATATTTCATTTTGTTCTGCAGAAGAAGATCAAGGTACCAGCGATCTGCTGCCCCCACATGACCCGACGGCTACATTGCTCCAAGATGTCTTCAAGCTTCGCGATTGTATCCTTTACCTAAAATTGAAGGCAGCTGGCAATTTTTAACCCGTTGAACACGAGTCCCGAGTATACGCAGACAAGTGTCTACCGACGGTATTCAAACCTAAATGCCTTATTACCCTAGCGCATCAAGACATTTTCATGTGTTGTTAAATTCGCGGTCCAACTATGAGTCTCAAACTTTGCAAAAATTTAAATCTTGGCAAAATTAAGAGCTTATACAGTAATTGCAGAGCTATTTAGAATATATTAATTATTTATGTCCTAGATTAGATGAGACCAGCGTGTTGTTATCTTTTCAGAATTTTGGTTTTAGTTTGAGATCTTGTTACTGAAAAAGAAAGACTAGGTCATATTCCTTAAGTTTTATTTGTTGCCTGAATGTGACAAATTTCTTTCCATCTTATCCCCTGACTTCCTGTCAAATTTTTGTAATCAGAATCATGTAGAACAATTCTTTGTTAATGGTATGATTAATCTAAAGTGGTCTTTTCCTCATGCTTACAGAATTGATGTAAATTTGTGAGTTGTTGCAGGCCTCGGCTTTGGATTGTACCAAGAAATTCTGAAGTGTGGCGGGACTACAGTTTTACTGTCAAAATTCTGCTGCAGTCTCCATGAGCATCAGACGCTTTGTTAGCCTCTTGCTCGAATCAGTAGCTGTAAAATGTGGATAGTTGGATGCCTGTTCTTTGCTGTGTCTTTTTATGCAATAGTGATGCTTTCCTTGATGATAAAATCTTCCAGTGATATCACCAACACATTGGGATGTCCTCAAACCTCTGGCGGAGGAATTAATCGATGGTGCCACGAAGAATGCATCTCAATGGAAAACCTCCAAGAAGTAAGTTGTGCTCACACTGCTAGATAGTTTCCATTTCCTTCATTCCAGATCCTTCCCTCTGTGAAGGCTAACAAAACTGACATACTTCATTTTCCTTAGAACAAGAGCCTTTTATAGCAAAGTGATGGATGCATCATTTGAGTAGAATCTAACACTTGAAATCTTGTATTTGACCCAATATTGATCAAAATTCACATTTATCATTCATTTGGGCTTATTCTAATCATAATCCTCCTTATCAGTTTTGTGTCACAATGACCTTTGCATGGAGTGTCAGATTATTACCTAAAAATGGACTTGTCTCGCTTACATTACAGTCAGTGTATCATGCTTTTTTCATGAAGTGGGGGAGGGATTTAAGGATACCAGTAAACTAGCATGGCAAGTTTTAGTCGACATCCTGGTTTGATACTACATTATGCCATGTGTTTAATGAGTATACTGTAAAGTAAGAAATATTTGCAGCATGAAATTTTCATGAGTTGGAGCCAACAGCTTTTTCCACAGCCTGAAATTTTGCTAATTGCCACTGGTGTCCAATGCATTATAGTGCAGACAAAAACTTTTGAATGCATTGTAATTTCCTGAATTTTGCCTCTCGTTAAATTCACAAAATTAGAATGCACACAAAACTTTCTGGTTTTATGGTAGTATTTTGCAAATTGGGAGTCGGAAGACAATTACTGCAGAGGTTGTATAGCAATAGAGAACTGCAGAATTCATACCCCTTACAGAAGTTACAGATTTAACCCTAGTGAGACAAATATACAGCTAATTTGCATCACAGGATGCAAAATTTGTTTTAGTGGTAAATTTGTGCAATCATTAGTCAACTCTGAATAATTGGTCGAAAATTAGAATACACTGCAAAATATACTGCATGATAAAGGATGAGTACTTTACTACCCTTAGAGGACATTGTAATAGGCTCTTCTATGCAGCAGATCAGTGATTAGAATCCAGTTTGCACATGTTAGGTGCTGCTATGTTGGGCAAAGCCATTTGCAAGCATTGTAGTCTCCAGAAACAGCCTCTGCAATGCAGGTACATAGAAAACTTATTCAAGTACAAATTGTGTAAGTTAGGAAACCAGTGTAGAAGACATGATGGATTAACAGGACAAGCGTTGTAGTCTCCAGAAACAGCCTCTGCAATGCAGGTACATAGAAAACTTATTCCAGTACAAATTGTGTAAGTTGTGAAACCAGTGTAGAAGACATGATGGATTAACAGGATGATGTTCACCCACCTATATTCCAGGTACCCCCATTATGTATTGAACCACCTAACTGGCCTTAGACACCTGCAGGAGGATCGCCAGACCACCCAAGCTGTATGTCTGGTGTATGTCTCCTTCCTCATGCAGCTCCACAAGACACACCCAAAGGACATGAAAGGCAGTAAGCATTAGATCAGAATGTCTCCCTTGTATATTCTGCTCCGAGAGCCAGGGAAAATTCTCATGACTGCATTCACTGGAGTGAAATGCTTTTCAACTTAGTGAGCATAATCTAGTCCCAGCATAGTCTATGATGTACCATAAAAATAAAAATGTTTGTGCAAGTAACTTTTCACACGGCTGGGTGAGATGAATTTCACATGTTTTACATCTGTGGAATTAAAAAAAAAAAAGAAATCAATAGGGTTATTTATATCAAGTAACAATGCTTTTATTTTTGCCCGACCTAGTTTCTGGTCGTGCAAAATGCACAAAATTTCCACTTTTATAGTACTGTCAGAAATGCAAAATTGGGAAATTGTGCATATCTTTCATACACTCATGATAGGAAACAATGTATCCCATGTATGCAGGTAAAATCTAGGCAAGGGAATGTCTGACGGCCAGTAATATGACATTTTGACAATGTGCCATTCTATTAATACTGAAAAAAATCAAACAAGTCTCTCTTGATTTCATCCCCTGTCTTATGCTTTTCATGTACATGATCACCGTCAAGTTTTGAGAATGTAGTTTTGACTTTGCTTATGACAATATTGATCAAGAAATCACACAACTGATATGAGAGAGATTTGCAATGTTTTTGTACATATATACATACATGTATTCTTCTTATTGTCTGTCAATCGAATGTCCATCCCCAGAGAAATGCCTACCGGGCGTCCCACGAGACATCAGGATACACCTCTTTGAGTCATTTACACAGATGGTACCGACACCAGACGGCAAACGAGAAGACAGGTGATTGGATGTGATTCGCCGTACCACTTGTAGTTACCTAGCAACTAACCTGCTAAGGGAGCACTCTATCAAGTACTGTACACACTTATATTTCACATACAGAAATTTTTAAGAGTTCTTGATTTCACACTTTGTGGTCTTTTCATTATTACAATAATTGAAACTACAACAACAGCATAAGAAAAAATTTCAGAAGGTGTGATTTCTCAAACGAACAATTTCGTTTGAAAAAAGCATAACATAAGCCAGATTTTACTGCAAGTATTTAGACCATAACAGGGACTGCTATTAACAAATCAATGGTATCAGTGCTCCACTACAAGCAGTCACTTGATATTGCACTGCTAATGTGCTGGCCTGGGACAGTGCATCTAGGGCAATATTTGTTTTCGTTTTTGTTAATACCTTTCACATGTTGCTATTTTCCCAATAAAGAGCCTGTGAGCAAATTCAAGAAGATAAACCACCACGAAAATCGTAGCATAATATACTGTAAAACAAGATATTTTAGTTAGTTTGTTTGTTCGTTTTTGTTTTGTTTTTTTTTTTGTATATAGAAAGCCATATTGCGTTATTCATTTGTAGCCGCATGTAGTGCATGTAGTACAATATACACTGTACTAGTAAGGCTGCCATTTGTTGTCAATTCGGGCTCTTCAGGGGCGATTTCTGAGATGGTAGCCTTCTTTGGCATTGACGTGACCTGACCTCCCGTGAATTGATAATGATCGTTTTTAAACTTTACCATCGGATGTAGGGTTTGCAGGACATCTTACAGAGTACATTGTGGCTGGATTGGGCCAGGTCGGGTGGTGGGGTGATCTACATCTACATTTAAGGGTATGTGTGTGGGGCGTGAGTGTATATGTGTTGAGACAAGGATGTGTGGGGTGTGTGTGTGGGGGGGGGGGGAGGGGGGGAGGTGTAGTTGTTGTGGAAGTTCAAGTTATGTTTGGGTAATGTAGATCTTCTCGCCCCCTGGTTTGGCTTGTTCCAGTCCCTGCAGTGAACGCACTTTTTTTTTCAGTTGGAAGGGAGGATGAAACTGTTAATTGGTCACTCATTAGTTTATTTGCGTGTTTGTTTGTTTTATTCTCCTTCCCCATCTCGGAATATCGCTCTTGAACAAGATCTGATTTGTATATGGTAACCTAATGTTCTGCCTTTTTTTGTTCTTTTTTACATTTCCTCTACATTGTTCAGTGATTGTGTTATTCTAATCAAGTTAATTGTTGTAAATAGTGTGATTCTGTATAATTTTTCAATAAAACATAAATAAAAAATAAAAATAAAAAAATATATTTTAGTGGCATGAAATTTCCACAAATTGGAGCTGACAGCCTTTTTCACGGCATGAAATTTTGGCGAAGTGCCTATGGCATTCAATGCATATAGTGTAGACAAAAGCCTTCGTGTGCATTTTAATTTTGCAAATCTTGGCTCTCGCAAAATTCGCGATATTAAGATGCATGCGAATATTCCTCATTTTACAGTACAGTCACACATATCAAGACATTAAAACATCAAGAAATAAGTCCCTAGTATCAAGTATTGTGATATGAGTTTTAAAAGTAGAATGGGGAAAGCGACTGACTGCATGTACATTTTCTTTGTTCCATTTTATCATAGGTTCCTGCCCAAGAGACTAAAGGACAAACTCCTCTCTTACATCCTGGTACTTGCCCAGCTAATTGACAGCTTCCACACAGAGGTCACGACCCTTAGCGAGGACCTTGGCATCCCTGTCAAGAAGTATGGGCAGCTAGATTGATTTGGTTTTGTTTGAGTTTTTGCGATTGTGGAATACTGTACTGAACGGAGAAATGTATACGTGCATGTCACATTCATATCAGTATCAGAGTCATTATTTTCACGTGTCTTTAATTTCACAAATAGCACCTGACTCGCGAAATTTGCGAAAATAAAAACTTCGTGAAGTATTTGACGTATACAGTATTTGTTGTTTTCTAGTGAAATCTGCTTTAGTTTGGATACAACTTTTTACTTCTGATTCCACAATCACTGAGAGAAAGCCATGCCAGTGTTTCATTTTATTCCAGCCATTTGCATTCCTTGTCTTTGGATGTGTTTTATTTTCACTGTTAATCTTTGTGACCTTAGATACAGCTCTCATCTTTTGATGAGAAAGCTGAAGTGAAATTCTCCCTGTGTAGCTTTGAAGTACAATTTTGAAGAGGAATACATTTCATATCGGTTTGCAGAAGTACAGAAGTTACCCGTTTGATATATTATTGACATCTCACAACAGGGAGTGGGAGAGAAAATTGAAACCAAATAGTGCTCCTTTTAATATACAAGTGTGCATCTCTCCCCAGATAGCATGTTGTCTGACTGTATTTATATCTTTGCAGGGTACCTGTTTGCACAATAGTTGGTAGATTTGCATGCCTTTGACTGCACAGCCATTTCACATTTAGTTCTGATGAATTTGTTAGACACCCCTAGCAGCCAAGAGAGGATAGGCATGATAAGCTGATGCTTGTCCTGCTCTTTTTCTACTCAAATTTACTTTTTTTAAATCACTTTCAGTGCAGAATGGGTTTCAGATGATGCAATTTCAATAACACTGATGACATCTTCATAAAATTGATATTTTGTGTTCATGATGACCAAATAGTTTTTTTTTTTTTTTGTGGTCCCTTTCTTTCATTTTTGATTTTCTAAGTATTGCTGTGCATTAATTATGTTCATGTAATTCCTTTTTGTAACAAATACAGTCGACTCCTGTTATAACAAAGTCCTTGGGACCGGCAGTTTTCTTTCGTTATATTGAAATTTTGATATAACGGAACAAAAAAGAGCAGATAATGTTGGGCTTGAATTTTTACTGCGTTGTAACCGGAATTTTGTTATAACCATATTCGTTATAATGGAAATGCACTGTATGTGATATGATATCCGCTATTCAGGGGCTGATGGATGGAGAATGAATGAATCTGTAGGCTGATGGGGATAATTTTTGTCCCACCAGAATAAGTTTTCACACCTTCCCCCTTTGTTTACAATGCATTGTACCTAGATTGATCACTCATGCCAGAGCTATTGGATGCAGAACTGTTACCCAAACTGTGGCTTCGCCGGCTCAGCTGAAGAGAAAGAAACGAATCAAGAAGGATCCCGATGATGATGACGATGACGACTATGATCTCGCAACCACCCCGATGTCCAAGGGCCTTGCCCAGAAGGCTCTCTTTATCGAACTCAGTGCCCCACTGCAGAGGATGTCTACGGGGAGTGGAAAGCGACCCTTTGGGGGTCGGAGATGATATCAACAAGAAGCATTAAATAGACAAGAACTGTTTTTAAGGGCTGGAGGTGTTACTTCATTGAAGGAGGGATCAATTGTCACCAAAGTTTTCTCTCACCGTACATAGTTTTCCTCCCCTCCCTTAGCTTCCTCTGTCGGTGTGAGTTGCCTAAAAGTGAATGGATACCAGATGGCACTGGAAAGGGTAGCTCTGCACTACTCCTGGGGCAATATTCCTGGGGTACACAACTAGTGTACCTGTTATATCACACACTCTGAATACACCCTTTACTTGGATGCATATGGCAGTGACTACCCAAGCTTTTGTACTTGCATTTAATTCAAAATGCCCTAGCTGTGGTGTGAGTTGTACCAACTAATTCAGATGTAACAATTCCCAAGGATTATAGAGCCAAAGGTGTCTTTTTTTTTTAGCACTCATTCACTAACAGCAAGATTCTAAGCTCTTTGCTAAAATATGAACAAAGTTACTGTGAGGGTTAACAGAAAGAATAAACAAGAACTTGAATTGAAGGTTTGATTGTTATTTTGTGAGAGAGTGGTAGGAAAACTGTACCCCCTATTTTTTTCCCCTCTTCCTATGTAGCTCTCAAAGTCACCCACTTCCATTGATATGAAGCTTCACATCAGTTTCTTGCTTGCTTTGAGGGCCGTAATTGTATTTCTCTCAATAATTTTTGTACAACAGTGGACTGTTGGCATTGGCCCTTATTGCAAACTTCTCAAAGTCTGCAGTGTAGGAATTTTTTTTTTTTTTTTTTTTTTTTTTACATTAGAATGCACTACTGGAATAGAAAACCATACCCACTGATTTAGCAAAAGTAATTTTGCTGTGCAAATTTTATTTTATCAAGTTTTAGTTCAGGTAGAATCTTAGTTATTTCAACTCTAAAAAGATAGAGCTAACTGTGATGTCTTCAGAACTTCGTGTACAGTGATGCAATTTGAAGTACCAATAAAATGATGTCTGACAATTTCAGAGTAAGCAATTTATTGGTGTATGGAGATATGCAGGAATTCTTCTCTTTAATTCCTCCCTTGTAAGTTTTATGGGAAATTTGTTCCCTTTGTCTGTTCTTGTGAGAAGATCTGATGGTCGGACATTACCCATCCTGCTCATAGCAGTCAATGATGCATCATAGAAGTACAGATGTATCACATTTCTGGTCTCGGCAGATTTGCAAGAAATATTATTTATTGAAAATATGAATAACCCTGGTAACTGCACTCACAGGAGAATCAAAACTGTGTCTGTACTGAAAGGAATTTTTGAGAAAGTTCCTAATGTCTGCCTTACTGTGTGTGCAAAAAGAAAAAATAACTTGATATTCAGAGTAAACAGTTTTGTCTCGTGTATGATTTGTGTAATTTCTTGAACAGTAAGCTTGTTACATATACAGTACATAAGACATGAGATGTCTTGAGTTTTTTAGCAGAATTGATTTTGCAGAGATGCTTTTGGCTCTCATATCACAGAGCAAACAGAACAACAATAGGATAGCTCCCTATGTAATTCAGCAGACAATGTGTTTTATGTAAGCATTTGTGTGTATGAATGTATGTATATACTGCATGGTATAATGTGTGTGTGTGTGCATGTTATGTTGTGGGTAGGTGTCGCATATTAATCATATTTTATTCAATTGGGATATATAAGAGGACTGGTGGATAGGCAGATACATAGAAACAGCCGTGCAGTTATATTGTATATAAACAGCACATAATCTTGAATCCCCTGTACTAGATTACATGCACGAAAAATACACAAATTAGCCCTCCTGCAGTTCTATTTCACCTTGGCCTTTGGCCTCGGTGAAATGGAATTGCATGATGGTGAATAGTGCATTTTTAGTGTATTTTGGCTAAAATAGTGAAAAAAAAAGGAGCATGTATCATTTATCGTGGGAAATAAAATGTATTGAAAACGTAGATTCGTATTGGCTAGGAATATTCCCCTTATCAATAAGGTGGTACCAACTCAACCAATCACAAATCATGAGTATTGTTACTGATACACAATTTACTATAGACCCTTCTATCTATCTATCTTTCTTATTATCCATATATCATATATGTGGTATATATTATATATTATATATTATATATATTATATATATATATATTATATATATATATATATATATACATACATATAATATATACCACATAAATGATGTATAGGTATATAACATACAGTGCAAGAAGATGAAGCATACAACGGATGTAGCAAGTTGCAAGATTTTGATCTTTTCTGTAGACCTTCATCAGGGCTGTAAAGAAGTACACATAAGATGACTCACTGGTATACATAGAACAACATATCTGCACCCATTAACACTGAATAAAATAATGAAGGAGCTACACTGGTTCTGTACAGGGTGGAGACCCCTTCTCGCACTCTCTCTCTCCCTCTCTCTCCCTATATATACATATAGTCTGCGTGTTGGTACCAGTATAGAAAAGTTGAAGAAGTAGAGTGGTAATGCATTTTGACAGTCCAACAGTGCTATTTATTCAGACCAAATTGTCATTGTCGACTCTGAGGAAGACGAATGTATTCGTCGAAAATTTGGTCTGAATAAATAGCACTGTTGGACTGTCAAAATGCATTACCACTCTACTTCTTCATCTTTTCTATATATATATATATATATATATATACACCAAGTGTAATATATATAACATCAAAATATGAAGAGTTTGTTTGCAAAAACCGATAAATCCATATTTGTCAAATGGAGATATTTGCGATTAAACGTCAAGAAAAATAAAGAGAATAATAAGAAATTTTTTGCTTCTTTTGACCATAACTTCAAAAATGTACCTTTATATGTGGTGACCAATACATCATTTTAAAGGTATTATTTTGTACTTTTTGATAGAGACCCTACTTCAAAATCTTCAAAAATAGACTTATCGGTTTTTGCAAACAAACTCTTCATATGAAAGTTCTGCGTCGGTGTGTAATAAATAGATATCAAGAGTAAAAACAGTCGTATAAACACCGCAGGAGCCAAAAAATTGGACCGACGTTTCGGTCAAAGACCTTTATCAAAGTAAGTCTGAACATAAACAATTTGATGCAAGAAACCAAGAAGACGCTAGGGATTGATGCCACAAAGGAAAGAAAGAATGGATGCGCAATCTAAAGCAATAAAGTGCGAATGTTATTATGACGCAAGGAAACCTAGGCGCGTATTAAAGTAAGCTCATGACGCAATAAAAGAAAGTATGGATTGATGCCTTTCAAAAATATTTTTAAAAAAACAAATAGACAAAAAAAAATTGAAAATAAAATGCATGCTGTCACAAAAGAAATAGGAAAATGGAAAGGTAAAAGATGAGAAGCGTAAGCCTTTTGTTATTATTATTTGCATCTTGGCAACTTATGCGTCTTCTTAGTTTTTTGTGTCAAATTGTTTATGTTCAGACTTACTTTGATAAAGGTCTGCAGTGTTTATACGACTGTTTTTACTCTTGATATATATATATATATATATATATATATATATATATATATATATATATATATATATATATAAGTAATGAAACAAGTTCACGCGGTTGACTGCAGGTTCATCCGTATTTATTGCAACTCTTGAGTTTCATGCAACCTCCATGAGGTGCAATCATCAGGCAATTATTACTTCCCAGAAATAATACCATTGAACAATGCATTGGATTGCTTCAAAGTGTGTGACACCAAAACAAGCTATACGCGGTATAAATAAATATATATATATATATATATATATATATATATATATATGAAGAGTTTGTTTGCAAAAACCGATAAGTCCATATTTGCCAAACGGAGATATTTGCGATTAAAGGTCAAGAAAAATAAAGAGAATAATAAGAAAATGTTTGCTTCTTTTGACCATAACTTCAAAAATGTACTTTTATATGTAGTGACCAATATATCATTTAAAAGGTATTATTTTGTACTTTATGACAGAGACCGTACTTCAAAATCTTCAAAAATGGACTTATCGGTTTTTGCAAACAAACTCTTCATATATATATATATATATATATATATATATATATATATATATATATAGATTGATATAGATATATAAAAGAACCTCATTTCTCGATTTTAAAGATTTGTTTCCAGTGCAGTTGAAAGTTAGTCTGAAAAGTAGTAAAATGTTTTTTATCATAGCAATGAAAATGTTATCAAAATTGAATGAAAAATAAGGAAGTTATTACATTTTCAGGTTTTGCTCTTTTTTTTCAGGAAACACTGTCTTCTTGAACTGTCAATATGAATAATATGCAGATAGTGAAGCGATCGTATCATCCCCTCACAACTTATCACATACTTTGTATATAAAATTCTGAAATTTCTGGTTTTTCATGCAAACGCAATTACACCCCAGTCTCAAATCTTGATATATCTGACTGATCATTATTCTGAATTTATTCAACTAGAAATAACATAAATACAATTTACAATAGAATCATTGTGAAATTTTATCATTTTTGTACACAATCAAAACTGTATGGGGATAACATCATGCATCAACTTATTGATTTGCAGGTTCATATCAATTTTATGAGAACTGTTCTGCAGAAATTAGCAAAACTTCACAATTGCTATTTTCATAACTTCCTTAATTTCATCCTATTTTGATCAAACTTTGATTGCTGTCCTTATGAGATTTTACTGTACTCCTCACTGAATAAACTTATAACTGGACTCATATTCCCCTCTAAACAATTTTGATCATTTATGCAGCAGGCATAACTTAACCTTGGAATTTACATTTAGCTGCTGTCTAAAATGTTAATCAATATATCTTAGAACTGAACGAAGTAAATGTAAATATAACAAGCATATAATATTCTATTCATATCTCCAAAGGAGTATTTTGTGCTTTGACAAGTCATTGTAAGGTTGCTTCTTGCATCACTATGGCAGTTAGCAATATAATGGCATAGTACAACACTAATTAGTTCTTTTTAATTTTCTTTGTAAGCTTATAGAGTGCACACGCGTGCTTGTGTGTTTCCTTGATTTATCCCCCCCCCCCCCCCAGAAAAAAAAAAAAAAAAAAAGGTGGGGGAGAAAAAAAATGCCCAGGCCCAGCGTGTAACACTCAAAGAACTCAAAACAATAGGGCCGCCTCTATACTTAAGTTCTGTGGTACAGGTAAACACCCAACAAGAGACAGGTCCACTAACCATACTGTCCCCTCGAAACTCCGGCCCAACCCCCTCGCTCATTCTAGAGAGGAGAAAAATCTCTTTGGTACCTGTCCAGTTGAGTACCTTTAAACAGCGCCATCTCTAGCTTCATTTACTAATAATCCATTGCACGTACCGGTAGGTACGTACTTGACCTAGTATTTTCCAGAAAATCATCTAGTCTCATATTACAGCATGGCCCTTGCACGCACGTCTCTTCTGAAAATTTGGCGACCGGTGCTGGCTGCGAGGTAAGAGTAATTTCTATAATTTTGCTAAAAATGTACAGAACCATATTATGACGTGTAAACCGAAGTAAGCGTCTTGCTGTTGTTTCGTGATGTTGCGAAGCTGTGTATTTGGCAGCGTCTGTACAGTCCCACACATTACATAACGTGTGTGCTGAACTTGTTGAAGTTGTGTATACTGAGCTGAGACGAGAGGGGTAGCCGAGCTGGCCGAGTTGTAGGCCTAGTAAATCATTAGTAAATCATTAGTAATTCATAATTGCGCAGCAGCAGCTGACCTATAATGTATAGTACTGTACAGTGCACAGTGCCACCAATGCTGTGTGCACAATGCCACAAACATGTCGAATAGACCTACACATTGTAGTATAAGACTTTTAGCATGTTTAGTTTTAAGACCGATAAATCTGCCTCTCGTTCCCCTTCTGTTCTGTGACCGTGGTCTCTCTTGTGAACTGTAACGTTAGATCCTACACTCTACACCAACAGTTGGTAGCATCACCGATCACCAATACAATGCAGTTCAGTTATTCAGCTGGCCCCTCTCACAAGAGACAGATACTATAAAGATTAGAGTAAACCTGCCAGTTTTTTGGCCACTCAAAAGCTTTTTTTTTTTTGGCAATATTTTTTCAACAAACATTGAAAGCCAATACAAAATCATATTATGTAGGCCCTATGTCAAATACAGACTGTACCGTAGACCATCCTATATCAAACTTCTTTAACTTTTTTTTAATCTCAATTTTTATTTTGTGAAATACATCATTGAATATCAGAAAATCCAAATATTTAATTGCTATTGATCATTGTTGATAAGATAACCAACCAGAAACCGTCCAGCCTGGCCAGAATCAGGTCAAGCGATAGGGTCTATGCTCGTTTAAATGTCAATGCGTGTTCAAGGCCGCTGAAAAATGCACCACGCCATGCCTTGTTGGAACTAGGTTGCATCGGGGATGTTGCGGCGCCCGTTGGTGATCAAATTCTGCGTAGCTGCGTAATTCTGGCAAGTCGGCACTTGCATTCAACCCCAGTAGTGTAATTACATTCAATGACTGCATCTTTGCACGAATTGCGAATACCATCACAGTTCACACTGAGCCTGCGATAAGCGAAAAGTCTTGTAACAGAATGACATATGTCTCAATTTTGAGCTTTTTAAATTTTCGCCGACCCTGATTCTTCATAACTTTGCACTGAATTCTCACATGCTTTGGAAAAGTGATGCCAATTTTGATTTTTTTTTTTTAAATTGCAAAATTTAGGATTTTTAATGATTTTCTGAGGTGACTAAGGGGTTTTCCTGATATTGAATGGCAGTGCCAGTATGTGAAATGATGCAATAGTGTGTAATAGTGTGTAAAAAAATGGGGGGGGGGGGGGAAGGGAGGTAAGACTTCCTCATATCAAGTTCTCTATATACATGTACCCTAGACCTCTAGTGCTGAATTGATGTAGCAATATTAGTGTACTGCTATATCTATCCATGTTGATATCTCAAATGCTGCCAACCCAAATTGCACCAAAGTCACGATATACACTCAATACCTCATTTTCAAACGCTCAATTAAATTTGAAGCAAATCGGTTATCGGGAAGCATCAGTATTGATGTTAGCTTTGATGCTGTCACTCTAAATAACTCACTCTTCCTTGAGCGATCGCAGCGTAGACTGAAGTTAGCCATCTAATATTATGTGACAAATCTTGAAATAGTCAATGCCACAAGAAAACTGAAGTTTTGCATTAAGACAGGATCTTATTGTTTGTTACCCCTCTTTGTACTTTTTCTTTGATTTCAGCCAAGTAAGGATGTACCCTGGAGAATATGGATCTGGATCTGGACAGGTAAAGCCGTCCTGATATCATTTTTACTATCTTTTTATTTTTCATCAAGAGCTTCCAGAAGCTTCCTCCAAAATATTTACAAACCGTCATTTTGAGTTCTTTGCAGTCTGTGATGTCAGAGCAAACTACAGCATGTCCAACTCTAGAGCTTTATACTGGTAGTTTGTGTTCATGTTCAATAGGCCGTATGTTCAACCAAATGTACTTACATTTTGGAGATTAAGATCTGATAGGACAGTGAACTGTTGAAAGGAGCAGTGAAAATAGGGTGTATTATTATTATAATTATTATTATTATCATTAATATTATTGTTATTATTATTATCATTATTATTATTATTATTATTATTATTATCATTATCATTATCATTATCATTATCATTATTATTATTATTATTATTATTATTATTATTATTATTATTATTATTATTATTATTATTATTATTATTATTATTATTATTATTAATGTTCATGTATGTCTTACATGATACATTTATATATTTTGTATTACTTATAATGTTTGATGTATATGTATCACTCATAGGCCTTTTTAGGCCGGCCGTCCGTGTGACGGGTGTGATTTTTAATAAAGAATAAACTACTACTACTACTACTACTACTACTACTACTACTGTTATTTGTTGTAATCATGATTTAAAAGTGATTTATAACATACAACAAAGCCATGGACATTGGAAACATTTCTTCATGATAACAAGAGTAATGCTCTTGTTATCAGAGTGCACACACTTATACTTAATACTTCATGGCCATGCATAAATTAGTTTACTGATCTTCAGCTAAATTGTCACTACAAAAGAAAATTATCAAGAAGGCTTTCTGATTGGACTGCATCATTCTCTCATATCTGTAAATTACATCACTCTGTGTATGCCTCTCAATTAGGGTGGCGGTACTGGAGGTTCAATCCGTGATGCTGGTGGCGCTTTCGGCAAGATGGAGGCAGCACATGAGGAGCAATACTTCAGAAAACTGGTATGTTAGCTTGCAAACACATCCTTTTTTTTCCATCAAGCATATTTCATACTTTTTTATCATTGTTTTTCCATAACCTTTGTTTGATTTCCTTCAAATTATTAAATATTCAATAAGAGAAATGATCACATTGAGTATGCAGTTGATTTAGAAAAAAAAACAGTATTAAATAACATAACAAACAAAATCACAAAACATACATGTGCACAGCACACAACACGCACACACACACACACACACACACACTGTCACATGCACACATGCACACACATTGTCACACACACTCAAACATGCACCCTTCACATGCATTGACCTGTGGGGTAGAACCTACATTTACTCATATTGTTCTGTTTACCTTGCAAGTTGGTTTCCGTACCCCACAAGTTTCACAGAATGAATCTGTCCATAGTTTTGCATCGTTCCCTATTATACCTCAGAAACACCTTGCAAAAACACAAACACATTCAAAGATTAAACCACATGTACAGATACACATATTCACACAATAACTCAAAATAGATCAAAGATTATACTGAATCAAGAAAGAAACAAAAAGATCAACATTTGTGTCCCCTCAATATATATATATATATATCATCTTCTAGTTTTTGTTCCCTTTTCATTTCATGCATACAACTTCCAGTAGTACCTGTACCTATTTTTCGTACCTATTTTTCGTGAATCTATTTAAACATATTTTATTGTAAAATCTTCATATAAAGCAGTACTGAAAATCACTTGAAACAGAAGCAAAGATTTGAAGGAGCATTGATATGAATGTGTATGAAATGTGATTGTTGGTTGCTCATTCTTTTTGCAGCAAAGAAATACAATAGATTTAAGTTGATATTTGACCACCGTCGTCATTGTCATTAAATTGTAAACACTGAAAACTATCACTCATTTTTATGAGAGTAGGCAATCCATTGTACTTTTGAAGATTCAGGCCCAATAAATTTCTCTGTCATGTAATTTTTGTGGCAATTATTTTCCTTGTGAATAAATACAATGACTATTTTTTTGTCAAATAAAACAAATGTCATGAGCATGATACTGCAGTTTTCATCTTTTATACAAATGCTCACTTCCCATATTAAATACTAAATCTGATTGTTTCTATCCCAATTACTAAACTTTGATCAGTTTTTGAGATCCAGTCACAATTCAGCATATTATGGATTGCATTTCATTATCATTGTTGCTGGTATGCACTATTGCTTTTGTTGTGCCATTGTTACTACTGCATAGATATGTGGGTTAAGCAGACTGTGACATTTTAGATTCATTGGACATGCAAGTGAACCAAAGAAAGCACTTCAAATATGTTTTTCCATACCACCATTTTTATGCCTCCGCCACGAAGTGGTGCCGGAGGCATTATGTTTTCGGGTTGTCCGTCCGTCCGTCCGTCCTTCCGTCCGTCCGTAATGAATTTTGTGGACAAGGTAACTATCAAAACCTGTTGAGGTATCCTAATGAAACTTGGCATGTATGTGTATTAGGGGGTGAAGTTGTGCCTATCAACTTTTGGGTGCACATGCTCAACGTCAAAGGTCAAAAGGTCAAGGTCAAATACATAAAATTTCACTATTTCCACCATATCTATTGAATGCCTGAAGATATTTTCTTGAAACTTTGTGTATACATGTATTACCCAATTAAGATTCTCTGGTGAAAGTTTGGGTCATGAGGTCAAAGGTCAAACGGTCAGGGTCAAATACATAAAATTTCACTATTTCCACCATATCTATTGAATGCCTGAAGATATTTTCTTGAAACTTAGTGTATACATGTATTACCCAATTAAGATTCTCTGGTGAAAGTTTGGGTCATGAGGTCGAAGTTCAAAGGTCAAAAGGTCAAGTAAAAATATTAAAACTTCTTTTTTTTTCTCCATACCTCCATAAATTGTTCAGTGTATCTTCGTGGAACATAGTACATACATATACTGACTGGAAGTGATTATCTAGAGAATGTAGGGTTCATGGGGTCAAAGGTCAGGGGTCAAAGGTCAAGTGCAACACTTCAAAATTTTACTATTCCCCTCCTATCATGCAATGCCAGCAGGGTTATTTTTTTTACACTTGGTGTATGCATACATGTGTAACCTAATAGAAATTCTCTGGAAAGTTTTTTTTTCTTCTTTTTTTGCCTCAAAGGTCAAAAGGTCAAAGATCAAGTGAAAGTGCTGAACTAACTTTTTCCTCCATATCTCGGAAGTGGCTCAAGTTATCTTGAAACTAAGTACATATTATGCATGTTCTACCTGAAAGTGATTATCTTATGAATTTTAGGGTCAAGGGCCAGATGAAAATGGTAACAATTTACTAATCAATTCAGAAATTGCACTTTTTCTCCACACCTGTACCTTGAAAATTACTCAATGCCTAAATGTATGAATGGGTCAAAGTCGAGTTAAAGTCCTTAGATCCCTAGATACATGCTCTCCTATTCATCCAATTAAACCTAGGTCAAGGAAGGTGAACATTCAACACATTTGTGACAAACTTGTCATTTCAATATTTTGCCAATTTTGTGAAAATGTAATCACACATTGTCCACATGTACATGTACTATCTAGACCTATTGGGAAAATCATGCATTATGGCGGAGGCATACCAGTCGCCAAAGCGACATTTCTAGTTTATTGTTTGAATTAGTTGCAGGCTGCTTTTGGAAAATTACACTTATGCCAATTATATTCTTGCAATGAGATAGGGCTTAAAACTTCCCACATAAGGAAAAGTCACAGCCCTTTGCACATGAAACATTCCTCCTCAGTTAGATACAGAAAGCATTATGGTGAAATCCCATTCAAATGGTCTTGTTTCAAATACATTTCTGAAAATAGATGATCCTGACCCCTTTAGTGGTTCACCCCAGGTAATTTGTAGTAATGGTCAGCAAAGAGCATCAATCAGGCAAATCAATGAGGACAAAATATTCAATGAGATTTCCTGCATTCATATGATATTATTTTTGCTTTGTATCCCTTTCAGCAAGCCGAACAGCTCAAGGCCCTGAAGAAGCACCACGACGAGGAGATCGAAGCCCACGAGAGAGAAATCAGGAGGCATGAAGAGTCCATCCACAGACTTAAGAAGCGAGTTAGCGAAATTGACCAGAAAAAGAAGGATGGCAGTGATAGCGATTAACTGTATTATGTCCATATAGCTTTATCCACCTCCTCTTCACTCTTTCTTTCTATCTTACCTGGCGTTCTACCCTGCCAAATGACTTGTATGTTCTTCAGGCAATGCAAAGCGCTCAAAACGGATCTCTCATGGATCTGACATTAGACAGAAACATGGCCTGTCGAGATGCTTTTGACCAAGTCATGCATAGCGTAGAGCTGAGAGATGAGTAAAATCAAATCAGGGTCAGTTATGTTTTACCCTCATGGCAGCCTACTCTCCCAGGTTTTGTGCATTCACACACAAATGAACCAAAATTATGATTATTTTTTTCAGATACCTGGTAGCTTTTAGGCAAGCTTAAGCTGTCTGAGGTCTATGATCATCGTTAGAAAGAATGATCGTGTATAGAAATGTGTTCTGCATGACTCCACTTTAAGCAGGTAGACTGTATTAATCTGTCGGGTTGTGATTATCTGCATTTGAATGCCAGCAGCCTACAGCCATCTGATGTCTTTTAGTCCATGTACCATTAATCTGAAAAAAAAAAAGAAGATTAATTATACAGTGTGCTTTATGAGACCTCTGATTATAGCAGTTAACTGTCTGTCATTCTCAAAAAGGCACCATTTAGAAAATGGACGAGCTGGCTCCAAGCAAAGTCGTAGAGGAGGTTGTAATTTGTTTGTGATGCATGTATGAGGTTTGAATAAATTCAAAAGTCACAATATCTGAAATCTGCTGGTTGTTTCAGTTGTGTAAACTAAATACTGATCAAGATGTGTATGTTTCATGAATAATGGTTCACAGTTTTGTTTTTTGTTTTGATTTTGTTTTGTTTTTTTGTTTTGTTTTTTTTTTTGTAAGTGGGCTGTTAATTCAAAGCTGGCCTTCACTTCTGATATGGGTCACTGCTTTATTGTAGCATGTGATTTTAGTGAATGAGGATATTAGAGTTGAACTGATTTTCCATTGCATCTGTTTGTGTGTTGATGACTGATTTTATGAAACCTCTTTCATACTGTGGTGTTGTGCAGATGGTACTTGATGGTATGCCTGCAAGTGTGTGGTGTTTGTATGCTGGTTTGCATGTGTATGTGGATTTTCAATGTTTGACAAGAAACACAACAACAACAACAAAAAATGCCCAAGAATCTAACTGCATATTAATGAAATGGTTTGGATGTAATGAGTAGCAAAAGTAATACATGTAAGTGATAAGACATGACAAAACATCAACAACAACAAGACACCTAGTTTTGCAAGAAGAAATAAGTACATGACACAAAAGAATGTAATATGTGTCTCAAAGGTTGCGTTCGAGTGCTCTTCTACAGTACCGTACCGTACCTGCGCCAGAGGAGAGCTTGAATGCTCCTAAAGTGTTCTTTTAAAATTACCAACAAGAGTAATATACAAGATACGTGAGCAAAATGTATAGAGATAGATGTTTAAAATAATCCTCTTGAAAACAGAGCTTGAACTTGTGTGGAACTAAGAAAACATCTTTACATAAACATGAATACCTTGATGCACATGTCACTTCAGTTTTCATATCCCCTTTTAATAAAACAGATGAGATAAAAGGGGAGTGAACTCTACATTTATAAATGGATTCAGTAAATATGTCAATACTAGCAGTAAACACATCAGTGAAGTTTGAGAAAACCCACAATTTGTTCAACAATTGTCACTGGATGAGAAAACTACAGCCATTTCTACGAAACAGAATAATGTAAGGATGATTTGAAAATAATATGTTTTAATTAAAGGGATGGTACAGTATTGGTGGAGATGAGAATTGGGCTTTTAACTTTTTGCGAGATACCAAGAAAACACTTATGAAATAGTACAGAGGATACCATTGTAAGAGGAATTCAAAGTTTATTTGATGAAAATCGGGTTTGGAATGACTGAAACATCCAAAAACAAAGTAAAACAAAGATCGTAATAACGTGTGGGTCCCATACTTATTAGAATCGCTCTGTTTTGGATATCTCGGCCATTTCAAAACCAATTTTCATCAAATAAATGTTGAATTCCTCATGGAATTACGTGCTCTTTCATATTTCATAAGAGGTTTTACATTATCTCACCAAAAAATGTGAGAAACTGGAAATTAGGTCTCAACCAAAACTATACGATCCCTTTAAAGATGTATATTCTCTTATCTCGTATATGACACAGGTTTGTTAAGGTTAGTCCCATACTTTCTTAGAGGTAAGTCGAGACCTTTTTCAATATGCTATAAAGATTAAAACATAGGGGCCTACACATATACATGTATTGAATCCTCTTTATATTTTTTTTTTGTTGTATTGTCCATGCATGGGTAGGCCCCTATGCCATATATACAAATATCATGAAGTCATCAACTTGCAAACCTCTCATTGTTTTGTACACAATGTATGTGGATGCCCGTATAAGTCATCAATATTATCCTTCCCTCCCCCATCTCCTATAATTGTATCAACCAAATATACACTTGGCCAAAAAAAAAAGAAAAAAGTAAACACCTTTTCAAGTTTATATTTCTCATAGAATATTCGTATACCATTATGAAATATAATTTAATTGGCTATCAACATGGTATGTCAATAGATAGGTAATCTTTATGGATGAGTGAACATGTTTCTCTTCAAAGGCACTAAAAAGTAAAAATTGCAAAAATGAACAAGTTGTCATTCACGTGTGCACTTCATAAGTGCTCTTCCATGTAACAATAAGAACAAAAGAAAAATTTAACACAATAAAAAACATGAATATAGTTGCAAAAATAAAGCTATGACCTCTATAATATCTTTGAAGCCCAAAAGATCAATAAAGGCTAAAATAATGGAGGAAACTGAAGAATCTTCTGTCAAATCCAAATTCAAAAGAAATGAGAGAAGCAATATAAACAAAAATGGCAGGATTTCTCACATTAGGAAATTGTAAATAATATTTTGATTCTTGAATTTGTCACATAATTTCTTAAATTACTAAATTAAAAGAATGAAATAAAGATATTCTGTTCATTTAATCATCTTTGTGCCCTTACTCCTCCATATGTCATTTGAAATTTGAGTTGACAGAAAATTCTTATTTCCCCTTTGTTTTCCAACTTTGATTTTGTTTGAGGTTATAAAGAGATAAAGAGAACGAAAACTTATTTTTGCTATGTCATTCATGTCTCTCATTGTGTTAAACTGGTCTTGTGTTATTGCTATCTTGAAGGGCATTCCAAATGAATGACGTCAAAATTTGCAATTTTTGCTTTTGTCAAAAACAAATGTGTTCACTCATGTGTAAGCTTTCCCTTTATATTGAGTTACTATAGTTTGATAGCCAATTGAATTACCTTTAATATCGTATATATAACACATTGATTTTCATCATAATCTTCTATAAAAAATATGAACTCGAAAAAGTGTTTACTTTCTTTCTTTCTTTTTTGCTGAGTGTATATTATCCCTTTGTCTGACAATTAGCATAACTGCAACTCTCCCTAGACCCTACCCCCCCCCCCGAAAAGTCTGCTTTGCTAGGTTATTGCAACACAAAACATCGTGCAAATATAGCACAATATGTTTCTGTTAGATATCATGTTACAAAAGGATATTTAGTGATGATTTCTATGTTCTTCGATGGATGACTGGTGGTATCTGTGATACCTGTGATCTATTGATGGTGATCACCACACATATGTAGACCTACGGTTTCGTGAAACATAATTCATCTGTCATTTTTTGTTTTTTGTTTTTTCATTTCTATTTCATCAACACCTTGCTACTTGGTATATGGATGAGTGGCAAGTGTTTCTGCTAGTTGTTGTTGAGTTTTTTATGCGCTTTATATGGGAAAATAATGTGTTTCATTATCTGATCACAGAAAAATGCTGAATCACGCTCTTTGCCATTGACAAGCGCACACGATATGACTCGGTGGCGAATCGAATTATTGTATCCAGACCCCGCCCATCAATCACCCCCGCCCGCCCGCCCATCCCACTGTTGTCAGCTGGACTTGGGAGTGTGGAAAAGTGAGTGTGGAGTACAACTGCACGTTATTCCTTTGCAGGCGATCGGGGCCGTGAACGTCGACTAGCAACGCAACGCAACGCTCGTACGTATTCCCTGGTACACAAGCTTGTGCTTGCAGGTGCATGCTCGGTATCTTCTTGCAAATAGGGGAATTCCGAATCGATATCGAACCACAGATAGTTCGAAGGATGGCGGCAAATTCCGCAAAGTCTGGGCTGAAAGTGGTTCTGTTCCTTGGAACATGTCGCGAGGGGCGACTGGGCATCCGAATCGCCAACTTCATGATTGACCAGCTGAAGAAGAAGGGTCACGAAGTGGAATTTCTAGGTAAATACTACTGCCGTACACGTACACTGCACCATTTGATTAGCAATCTCCTCTACACTCCCACACCCAACTACCAGGGGTTGGCCGAGAGCTTCGGCCGGTGTTCCTTTGGGGTAACTCCGGGGCGCGTATTTTTTATTTACACGCAAGCCTGTGGCTTTTCGCAATTTAATTCAATGAAACCGCTTGTGATGCGTCTATGCTTACTCCGCTCAGGTTGCGAAGAGTTCTGTGGGTTACTTATACTTGTACAGTGCCTCCGCTCGCGCCGATTCGATTCGATTCGTACACGTGCATCAGTGAGTGTGTGAAAGTTTTGCTTGCCGTGGTAGACCTGCATCCAACCAGGGAGGTGTAAAGTCCATGTACGTACATTGTACTACTGTATGTAAACGAGTGAGAGTGCGAAAAACAAGACAATACAAAACAAAAAATTTGAAAGTTATGGAATAGGCTGGTACATGTGCATGTACATGTATCAGAGAGTTCTGAAATAACATGATCGCATAATCTAATGACACCTGAATGGAATGAAATACATTGGAAAATCATGCTTGTCATTTTTCTCATTTTAAAATTAATACATTGTATCAAAAGTAATGTATTTGTCTTTCAGACCCCCCTCACTCTCTTATTTCCAAAACGTCTCTCATCTCCCGTCTCTCCATACATCATAGTATTTGTTCCAAATACAAGCTCTCTCCTATCTCTCTTGACTCCCTCTCATATCACATGATTTCTGTTTCTAAGACCCCTTCTATATATAAATATACATTGTATGTACATGTATTAATGTTATTTCTCAGACCTCAACCCCCCTCTGTTATATCTGTTGCTATAATAAAGGCCCTACATCTATCTTCATACTGATGGTATATTATTTTGTTTCTCAAACCTGCCCCGCTCTTTTCTTCATACTAGTTTCAAAGACTCACTCTGCATATTCATTTTTCCGACCTCTCTCGACCCCTTCCTTTTTCAAATTCATGACTCGTGTATTCCTTGCTCGATCACTGCTTGAATTAGCCTATATATATCATACAATTTATTTGTTTCTCATACTCTCTCTGTCCCTCCCCCTTCTCTCTTTCTGATTCTTAAACTTTACAATGTTTGTTTACAAGACCACTTTCTACTCTCTATATACATTGATCAGTTTGTCTAGAAACATGCACAGTCACATGTATGAAGGAAAATTACACCACTATTGCATGTAGTCATTATGCACTTTATTCACTTCTTTATATTCAAGCACTTTTTTTCATGAAGGTACAGATGTAATCTGATCCTCCAATATCCAAGAAGTACTGTAATACAAACTAGAAGTATCACCTAATGTGATTAATATATACCCCCAACTAGACACTGAGACAGTAAGCTCAACTAGCAATGATTACTTTGTATGCTTTTCCTGGAAAAAAAATGCCATGACAATGTATTATTGAACAAAATTAACAGTACAGTAATGTGTTATTTTGCTCACTCACAATAATGTACCATATCTCAAGTCATGTGCTCAAAACCTGAGTGAGTAAAGTAAATAAATCAGCAATTTCTATGATTTTCATGAAAATAATGTTACCATGGCAACACAATGTTTGACATTAAGAAAAAATGAAGTTTGCAAAACAATAGCTGTCACATGTGCCAAATTTCAAGTCAGATGCTCAAAAGCTGAGGGAGTTAGGTGAATTCACAATATCATTATATGATTTTCTTTCAAAATATGCTGTCACCATGTTAGAGCTCACTAATGTCAACAATAATCGACCGCTAATGTCATAACAACCACTAATGTGGTTGTCGCATCTTCAAGCTATATGCTTATTTGACGACAGTCTTCTGAATTTACACTCCCAATACATGTGCCATAATTCAGTCAGATCATTTGATTTTCTTTATTCCGAGTGGTTCCCAATCGATGTGTTCTCTTAGCCTATTCTTTGATTTGTACACGTATATCTCAGTTTTATATTCGGATGTACACACTGCATGTTCCATTGTCTCGTAAACAAAAAGAAATGACTGTACTTCATTTTTATAATATCATGATCGATGCAGAACATTCTTCATAAATTCATTTGAATTTGGATCGTGCAATATCATAACAACCTCTAATGTCATAACACGTCGACGACAAAATGTCGTAATGACCACTAATGTCATAACATGTCGACGACAAATGTCAAAATCGGATTAACAACAAATGTCATAACACATCGACGACTAATGTCAAAATTCCCATTTTTGCTGCAAATGTCACAACACGTCGACCACAAATGTCAACATTTCAAAATTTACTGCAAATGTCTTAAAGCGTCACAGGGGAGAATCCAGGAATTCCGTAAAGGGGAGGCGCCTTTACAAAAGTAACCCCTCCTTCATTTTCTTTCTTTTTTTTTTCTTTTAAACAAAAGAAATAAAACGAAAAAAAAAATAAGGGGGATGGGGTTGCGCCAGCCTTTTATTTTGAAAGGTGTCTCCCCTTTACGGAATTCCTGGATCCGCCCCTGAAATGCAAGCAATGAGTTTTGACAATATTGTGGATGATGCAATCGCGAATCGAGAGGGAGCGCATCCCCCTCTGGCATGCCCCTTATATTCTTGTTAAAACAAGAGAAGTAAAAACACACACACACAAAAAAAAAAAATGGGGGCGGGGGAGGGGGGGGGGTGCGCCAGCTTGTACTTTTGTAGAGGGGTGGCGCGGCGCCCCCCTCCGTCTCTTATATTTTTGTTATAACAAAAAGAAATAAAATGAAATAAAATGAAGCTGGTTGCGCCAGCTTTTGATTTTGTATAAGGCGCCTCCCCTTTATGGAATTCCTGGATCTTCCCCTGTGACACGTTATGACATTTGCAGTAAATTTGGAAATTTTGATATTCCTGGTCGAGGTGTTATGACATTTGTGTTTAATCCGATTTTGACATTTGTGGTTAACGCAATCGCGGATCGAGAGGGGCGCTTCCCTCTCTTGTGCCCCCTCTCTATATTTGTTAAAACAACAGAAATAAAAAGAAGAAAAGGGGGGGGGGGGTTCACGCCAGTATTTGATTTTGTAAAGGCGGCACGCCGCCTTTACGGAATTCCTGGATCCTCCCCTATGACGCGTTATGACATTTGCAGTAAATTTGAAAAATTTGACATTTGTGGTCGACGAGTTATGACATTTTGTGATTAATTCGATTTTAAATTTTGTCGTCGACGTGTTATGACATTAGTGTTATGGCCATTATGACATTTGTCGTCGACGTGTTATGATGATATTATAGTGGTTGTTATGACATTACACGATCCAGATTCAAATGAATTTATTAAGAATTTTCTGCATCGATCATGATATTACAAAAATGAAATACAGTAATTTCTTTTTGTTTACAAGAGAATGAAACATGCAGTGTGTACATCCGAATCTAGTCTTGAAGTTATTAAATGTGGCGTCCCTCAGGGTAGTATATTAGGACCTTTACTTTTCATCATATTACATAAATGATTTTTGTAGATCATCCGACATACTTTCTTTTATACGTTTTGCCGATGATTCAAATATTTTCTTCTCCCACCAAAATCCAATCACTCTACTGTTAATTCCGAATTAAAAAAAAGTGACTCAATGGATAAGAGCCAACAAATTATTACTGAATCTTCAGAAAACTAACTATATGTTATTCAGTAAGTCTATAGAAGTTTTACCCACAGATATCATCTTTGATGACGTTCACTTAGAGCGTGTATCTCATATAAAGTTTCTCGGTATTACAGTGGACGATATACTTTCCTGGAAGCCTCATATTATTGATATTAGTAAAATAATTTCGCGTGATATTGGTATTATCAATAGACTTAAATCTCATATCCCGTTGTCTTCTTTGCTGACGTTGTATTTTTCATTAATATTACCTTATTTAAATTATGGAATGTTAGCATGGGGTATAGTGCCCATCAAACTTTATTAGATAGATTATTGTTATTAAAAAAAAAGGCACTTCATATTATTTGTGGCGTTTCTCCACGTTCCCATGCAGATCCATTATTTGTTAGATATAAGATTTAAAAAAATCAAAGATTTGTTTTTCTTACAGCTGGGTCAGTTTACGTTTAATTATAACACAAATGCACTTTCCAGCATTTTTGATTCAATGTTTCCCCGAAATCAATATTTTCATAATTATCCCACCAGGCGATCAAATGAGTTTCATTTACCCCTTCTGAGAACATTATTGGCTCAAAATACATTTATATACACTGGCCCTAGATTTTGGAATTCTTTAAGTTGTGATATAAAAAATTCTTTATCTTTGAATTCGTTTCAGCGTAAGTTGAAATATTTTTTGTTGAACTCATATTAACATATATACGATTCATTACTTAGCTGGTCTTTACAGCCTAAGGGTTCATCGTCAATCAGTGATTTCATCATTGTGTATTTTTTACATTATCTTATTTGTATACACTTTGCTCGGCTGACTGAGCTGAAACACCTCAATTCCCTCTTACGATCCCGATGTTTAGCGTGTTGGCTTTTCCTTTCATTTCCTTTTTCTTTCTCTCCTTCCTTTCCATTATTCTTTTGTGTTTTATTACTGTCATGGTATACCCTACTGTAAAGTCATGTAATGTCGTTGTGTTTCTATTGTCTTGTCTATTGTCCTGTCTTGTTCTCTCCTGTCTTTGTAAAAAAAAAACAACAACAACAACAACAACAACAACAACAAAAACTTTAATGTATTCACAAGAATCCTTTGAGTGGTTCACAATTTACAAGCATGCTTTTCAGTGAACCTCTCAGTTCTTTCTTTTTTTCCCCTCCAAACATAACTTTGTATTCTGCCGGTGTGCATGTATAATTTCCTATTTGTTAACCATTATCTACCATGTAAAGTCGAATACATGCCTATATTATATCTTCTGAATTCATTTCGTGTTATGTTTGACGAAAAAGAAAGAAGGAATGAAATAAATGAAAGGAAATGAAAATGAAATGAAATGAATATAAAATTGAGATATACGTGTATCGACAGATTAAAGAAAAGAGTATAATGAGAGAACGCGTCGATAGGGAACCACTCGGAATAAAGAAAATCACTGACTGAATTAACGGAGTGTATAAATGCAGAAGACTGTCGTCAAGTAAGCATATAGCTTGAAGATACGGCAGTCACATTAGTGGTTGTTATGACTCTACTGGTCGATTATTGTTGACATTAGTGGGCTCTACACATGGTGACAGCACATTTTGGATGAAAATCTTATGCAATGATATTGTGAATTCACCTAACTCCCTCGGATTTTGAGCATTTGACTTGAAATTTGGCACATGACCACGTGACAGCTATGACATATAGTTGTGCAAACTTCATTTTTTCTTAATGTCAAACATTGTGTTGACATGGTAACAGTATTCTTAATGAAAATCATAGAAATGGCTGATTTACTGACTTTACTCACTCAAGTTTTGAGCACTTGACTTGAGATATGGAACATGTGACTATCAGTGAGCATAGTAACGTATTTTTGTTAATTTTATTCAATGTTGAACAATACATTGTCATAGTACTTTTTTAAAGACAAGCATATATACAAAGTGATCATTGCCTGTTGAGCTAACTGCCTCAGTGTTTAGTTTTGGGGATATTAATCACATTGAGTGATAGTTCTAGTTTGTATCACAATACTTCTTGGAAATTGGAGGATCCGATTACATCTGTAGTATACCTTAATGAAAAAAAAAAGTGCTTGAACATAAAGAAGTGAATAAAGTGCATAATGACTTCATGCAACAGTGGTGTAATTTTCCTAGATAACATGTGACTGTATATGTTTCTAGACAAACTGATCAATGTAGAGAGTAATAAGTGGTCTTGTAAACAAACATTGTAAAGTTTAAGAATCAGAAAGAGAGAATGGGAGAGACAGAGAGAGTATGAAAAACAAATAAATTGTATGATATATATAGGCTAATTCAAGCAGTGATCGAGGAAGGAATACACGAGTCATGAATTTGAAAAAGGAGGGGGTCCGAGAGAGGTCGGAAAATGAATATGCAGAGCGAGTCTTTGAAACTAGTATGAAGAAAAGAGGGACAGGTTTGAGAAACAAAATAATATACCATCAGTATGAAGATAGATTTGGGGGCCTTTAATAGCAACAGCTATAACAGGGGGTTGGGGTCTGAGAAATAAAGTTAATACATGTACATACAATGTATATATAGAGGGGGTCTTAGAAACAGAAATCATGTGATATGAGAGGGAGTCAAGAGAGATAGAGAGAGCTTGTATTTGGAACAAATAATAATAATAATAATAATAATAATAATATGAACACTTGTAATGCGCCGGTGTCCATCATGAAAAGATGCTCATGGCGCAAGAAAGAGAGGCAGAGAGAGAGAGAAAAAAAAATACTATGATGTATGGAGAGACGGGAGATGAGAGACGTTTTGGAAAGAAGAGAGTGAGGGGGGTCTGAAAGACAAATACAGTACTTTTGATTTAATTTTAAAATGAGAAAAAAGGCAAACATTTTCCAATGTATATATGATGTTTGTTCCATTCAGGTGTCATTAGATTTAAGCGATCATGTTATTTCACAACTCTCTGATACATGTACATGCATATGTACCAGCTGTAGCCTATTCCATAACTTTCAACTACTCTCCCTTCAAGCTTTCCATCCATGCTCTTCTTCTCCACTCCTTTTCCCTTCAATCTTTCCTGTCAATATCTAAATCATCAATCCGGAGATGGAAAAGTGTTACATTATATACTTTACATTCTGTTAGATTACTCGTCATGTGTAGGCCTATTGTGTCGTTATGCGTTTCAATATCGGGGGGGGGGGGGGGGGGGGGGGGGGCGGGGGGTGGATTGGCTTCACCTTCAGTCCCCCCCCCCCACACATATCAGTAAACGCAAACGTGTATAGGCCTACAATTTACAAAGGCGAAAAATGACCATCTAAATGTAATTCTTTGGGAGTATGCTCAGCGCCCCTACCATCCCTTTAAAAATCACTCCAACCTGTATATATATATGAATATGAATGAATATATATATATATATATATATATATATATATATATATTATATATATATATATATATATATGAATATGAATGAATATATATATTATATATATATATATATATATATATATATATATATATATATATATATATGTATGTATATATATATATATATATATATATATATATATATATATATATATATATATATGAATATGAATGAATATATATATATATATATATATATATATATATATATATATATATATATATATATGTATGTATATATATATATATATATATATATATATATATATATATATATATATATATAATATTCGGTCAGTGTAGCCCATTATATACACCCCCATCATACACCAATAATTGGTCTTCCATGGAATGTACCCTCATTTGATGAGATATCACAGAATATTCATTGCTTTTTTTATCTCTTTCCTTATGATTCTCTCTCTCTCCCCCTCTCCTCCTGGTCAGATTTTTTGTTTTGTATTGTTTTCTTTTTCGCACTCTCACTCGTTTACATACGTACATGTACTTGGATGCAGGTCTACCACGGCGAGCAAAACTTTCACAGCGCGTACACACACTCACTGATGAACGTGTACGAATCGCGAGCGGAGGGTTCAGTGCACAGCTCACAGAACTCTTCGCAACCAACAACCCTAGTGGAGTAAGCATAGACGCATCACGAGCGGTTTCATTGAATTAGATTGCGAAAAGCCACAGGCTTGCGTGTAAATAAAAAATACGCCTCCGGGGCGCTGTAACCAGCGTACTTGTTGATGTCACTCTGGTGCGGTTACCTTTCTCTCTGGGGTAGACAGAAACTTCCGTCTGTCCGGAGGAGTCATTTTCATTTTTTGACACTATCGGCTCTCCTCCGTAGGTTGTATAGGAGGGGATTCGTTAAGCCGGACACAGTCTCCACAGAGGATATTAATCCCCAGATATCTTTTGTTCCACCTTTTTGTTTGCTTCTCCGGGGTAGATACAGTAAAGTTTTACCCACTGACGGGTCCTTCTCAGGACAGGGGGTATTTTGTTGTAAATATAATTTAAACCCTTGTCCTGTGTTTAGTGTAACTTGCCTCCAACATGCAGCACTGAATAACATGCATTCTTGTTTACCACCAGGTACTGAATAAGTCCTCCCCTATGCCTTTGGTACGTGGTTATGCATAACAGTTTTGTTTTGTTTTGTTCTGTTTGGTTTTGTCTGTTCTGTTCTGTTCTGGTTTGGTTTGGTTTGGTTTGGTTTGGCTTGGTTTTGCACTTTACAATTTTTCAATTTCAATTAAAATTGAAACTGAAATTGAAAATTGAAGCAATGCCAATATGTAGCCACTTGTATGCAAGTAGATCACCTGAGATGAAAAAATGTTGGGGAAAATATTTCTGTGGCTGATGACTGATAGCAATATAGGACCCCTTTGCCTAACCCACCAAGTACTGTAGAACCACATTTTTGTGTATATCTGTGTAAATATTTTTCAAAGATTCATTGGTAGTGTTTCATATTAGCAGACCTGATTATGGCCAATGCAAAGTATCACTTAATTATTTGTTAAAAAACAAAACAAAAAGAAAACATTCCCAATAAACTTGAAAGTCCAGTTAGTTTGTAATTCTCATATCCTTTTTTTTTTTTTTTACTTCTCCTTTTCATTTGTTTCATTCCATTCTATTAATTGATATTAACTTACGGTGAATCTGTGTCTTGTCAACACCAATGATCAGATCTCCTGTGTCGGCTAGAAGTATTTAACTGAGAGTGTGATATAATTTTTTACCTCTACATGGTTATCTTACATGCTGCTTGAAAACAAAGAATTACATTATAATACCTTCTTTTTTTTATCAAACCTCACCAATTTGTAGGTGTTGCATAGACAGTAGACACTTTGAAATGAGAACATATCCATGCATGTAAATATGATGGACGTGTCCCATACTAGGCAATCTCAAATTGTACAAAACTATCAAGTACTATAAGATTTTTAGCTCACTTGAGCCAAAGGCTCAAGTTAGCCCTCTCCCATATCAAGGAATCTTTAAGAAATCTTTCAAAAAGAAACAACCAAGTTACAAGTAAGCACATTTAATGACTGTGTAGTTCCAAGTTTGTTCATGTTGGAGCCAGGAGTGTCCTCCTTGGAGCTTTGGGATGGGGGTGTGGGTGGGGGTCTAAATCAGGGTCTGAATATAATACATTTTCATTTTCTTCTAAAGAATTATTATAAAGAAAGCTTGGTAAGTATTATCACTTGGGTGATAGAATATTTATTTATTTAAATGGGCACCATTCATCATCACCTAGGGGGTCCCTTGGAGTACAATGCCTGGGATGGGGTGGGTGTGTTGGGGGAGGGGGGAATGGGAGGGGAAACAGACAAAACCCCCAAATTTTATGGAATCTTTACAAATTTTCTCTCAAACTGTGATTATAAGCTAAAGTAGTGCTATTTGTAATTTAGATTAGTGATTGTAGTCTCAAGTTTGTTTGTGACAGATGGAGGTGGAGTTGGAGTGAACCAGCTGAGGAGGCACAGGAGACCAAATTGGGGCCAATTGCCGCATTTTCATGTTTTTCTTGAATGTGCATGGTCAGATTTTCACCAAACTTTGCAGGGATTATTGCCAGGGTAAGGGGGGGGGGGGGGGAGAAAAGCCCTCAAATTTAAGAAATCTTTTGACTCTTCTATTTAATACCAGAAGAGATAAGCTAAGTCAATGCTATGTTTAAGTAGATTGGTGACTGTACTTTATAGTTTCTAGTTTGTTCACGGCAGATCCAGGGATGGGTTAGGGGTTCAAGCTGGACCCCATTTTTTATCATTTTCATCTTCTTCAAATTATGAAAGGCATGGTCAGATTTTCACTATTCACTTGACAGGTGTAACATATCACTATAGTATAGAAAATATATTTTCAAGTGCAAATGTGCACAATTCTTCACTTGGGATCCCCTACGGGTGCAATGCCCCATGGGGGGGGGGGGGGGGGAGAGCAGTTGGGATGTGGGGGAAGAGACAAAGCCCCCAATTTAAAGAATCTACACAAATCTTTTTGAGAACCAGAAGTTATAAGGTAATATAAGTAAGTACTATGAGTAAGTATATTATATAATTTGTGACTGCAATCTAAAGCCCCCAAATTAAAAAATCTTCACATTTTTTTTTTTATTTTTAATTTCTAATTTTTTTAAAAGAACCAGATGTGATAAGAAAACGTAAGTTAGTAAGTATTGGTGACTGTGGTATCAAGGCTGTTCATAGCAGTTCCAGAGGTAGAAGTAGCCATGGTCAAATTTGTCACCAAACCCAAGGCATTGTTACTAGGATGACAATTAATGTACTTATAATATCTAATACAAGGACCCCAGAATTCCCTCTTTCAAAATAAAAAAGAAAAGAAAAAAAGAATACTGTTTAAAACCAGAAATACTCTGAGTAAATACTAAATTAGTAATTGCGGATTACTTTTCCATGATTATTTATAGTAGATCCAGGGGTTGGGTGGGGATAGAATTGGGGAGGGGGCAGTTTTTGCATTATAGTGTCTTTTTGTTGAAACTCTATACATCAATTTTGTAAAACAGTATACTTTTACATCAGTGGTATTTTTACCAGTGTGATGGATATTACGCAAATGGACACCATGCCTGCATGGAAGCCCTCAAAGCTGCCCCCCCCCCCCCCTCCACAAGTTTGCGATGTTCTCAGGTAGTAGTTGAGATGCAAGAATGTGTGGAAGGTGAACTTGCAATACTTAAATGAACGCGGGTCTCTTGTTGCAATAAAACCAAAAGTTCAAGTCTCTAAGGACAAAAACACTTCAAATTTCTGACATTTAAAGAAAAAAATCATAACTCATACATGAAAACTGATGTGATGACCATTTTTTGTCCCCGCCGAACGAGTTCGAGCAGGGGACTATGAAACGGGCTCCGTACGTGTGTGTGTCCGTGTGTCCGTCCGTCCGTCTGTCCGTCTGTACGTCCGTGTGTGATCAAAATGTTCAATTTGCTACTTCTCTGTCATTTATGAGCCAATTTTGATTCTGTTTGCTTTATATGATAGCACTACATTGGAGCTTTGAAACTTCTACACAGAATTTCAGTTGTGACTTTTGACCTTGACCTTTGACCTATATTGTACAATTTGCTCCAAAATGCTACTCCTTCGCCATTTCTAACCCGATTTCGATTCCGTTTGCTTTATGTGATGGCACTAGGTGAGGGCTTCAAAACTTGTACACAGAATTTTGACCTTTGACTTCTTTGACCTTTGACCTTGATTTTTTACCTATATTGTACATTGGCTACAAAATGCTACTCCTTCGCCATATCTAACCCGATTTCGATTCCGTTTGCTTTATGTGATGGCACTAGGTGAGGGCTTTAAAACTTCTACACAGAATTTTGACTTTTGACTTCTTTGACCTTTGACCTTGATTTTTGACCTATATTGTACATTGGCTACAAAATGCTACTCCTTTGCCATTTCTAACCCGATTTCGATTCCGTTTTCTTTATGTGATGGCACTAGGTGAGGGCTTCAAAACTGCTACACAGACTTTTGACCTTTGACTTCTTTGACCTTTGACCTTGATTTTTGACCTATATTGTACATTAGCTACAAAATGCTACTCCTTCACCATTTTTAACCCGATTTTGATTCCGTTTGCTTTTTGTGATGGCACTAGGTGAGGGCTTCAAAACTTCTACACAGAATTTTGACCTTTGACTTCTTTGACCTTTGACCTTGATTTTTTACCGACATTGTACATTTTGCTACTAAATGCTACTTCCGGCGGGGACATATTTTACGCACCGCGTAATTTCTACTTTTCCTTGTTTTTTCTACATTGTTACTGTATGATGTATAATTTCCCCATGTTTTTATTATCACCAGCTCTTGAGAATGAAATTGATCACCTTTAAGGAGATCATTTATGTCATTGATATCATGTCTTAACAAGTTCTGGGAAACTCTTTCTTCCTGGGCATTTCTTTTGATAATGCTGTATATTGATCAGCAAAGTACACATCACATACGGTACTTCTGTGTTAGCTGCTTTTGAATAAGGCCATTTTGAATGAAATTCATCAGGGCTTATCTAGTAGGCTGCAAATTGCAAACACAGTGGGGTTTTTTTCTCCACAATATCTTTGCTATGCAAGTTCAAAAAAATGCTGACTCATGCATGGACTGCCAGATGTGGAGCTTTTGTTTCATACCACCACAAATCAACAAGGTATTTGAATAAAATGTCATGTCTTTGCATTGTTCTTTTTGCCCAGAATACCAAACAAAGAAAAATGCAATATCATGCTAGGTCTGATTATTTAGGGACTTTCTTTTGTAATCATTATTTTTATTTTTTGATGAATCATTGTCATACTCTGCTAACAGTACTTAAACTCAGTTGAATTTATTAAGAAATTTTCAAAATTTGGTATTGCACAAGTTGTAAACATACAAAAAGTGGAGAATTCACATTGTAGACTAATGACAAATCAGAATGAGAAAACTATGATAAAAGGTGGTTTGATTGTGGTAGTTGTTTGACAATCTAGGATACTGGCAGTAAAACTTATAACAACAAGGAAGATGTTTGTTGCTGTAGTCTATTAGTATTTATTGATTTGTGTTATCCAACTTCATTTTGATCCTAAAATTCTGTGAGAGTTGTCCTGCCTTGGAGTGATAGGAACATAGTTTCCAGTTTCCTTGGATTTTAAGCTTTTGAATATAAAGACATATTAATATAAATATTACAAATTTCTTTGATTTCATACAATTTTTTTCCCTGCTGGTCAGTATGACAAAGAGGAAAGATGACTTAAGAGAAGAGATAGAATCTGTACAGAAACACAATGATTTTAACCCGTTGAGGATGAGTCCCGAGTATACTCGGGCAGGTGTCTGTGGGAAATGCGTGTTGTAGGAAAATCAGTCCGTCCTCAATGGGTTAAAAAGTAGAAAGTAGTAGTAGTGACCTTAGCATTTTCCAATCTGTTGCGGCAATGTAAAAATGAACAGCTCTCATTTCATTTTTGTTTTGTATTTAACTTTTCTGTCAACACCATAGATGCCTTAGAGATGAATCTGCCCATTCTGACCAAACCGCTCCATTTCTACAAGGACCAATCGCAGGCCCCCGACATGCTACAGAAGGCTCGCAACAAGATCGTTGCCGCAGATGCTTACGTTGTCGTCTCAGGGGAATACAATCACTCGATCCCACCGGGCTTGGCCAATCTGTTCGACTACTTCCCGGCATCAATTTTCAGCTACAAACCATCGGGCATTGTCTGTTACTCCCCTGGTAATATTTTTCATCAGATACTGTATTTTCAAATTTCATATCAAATTTCAAAATCTATGGAATATTCTTCAACAACTGCCAAGTCCAGTTGGCATATATCAGGGCCACCCAGTTCTATCCAATGTCATTGAAGTCATTATTATATTGAGTGTATACTAATTTATGCTGATTTCAGACTAAAAAAAAAAATCTAATGCAAGTGAAAAAAAATATCATCATCAAGGATGCTATGAGTTTATCAAAGCCCTCTGTTTTGAACTGCTGCTTTAAGTTTGGAACAGAGCTTTTGTTGGACACTGTTGAACATTCCATTTAATTTCCTGTAAAATTGATCTAAGGAGCAAAATGTAAAGTCATCGCCTCTGTTTGATTTGGCTGAATGCAAGTGTAGCTGACTCAGCAAAATTTTGAGTTTCCAGTAATCCAAATCTGTGCAGACTGCATTGTGCAAATACACTGTAGTCAGAATGCAGTACAACAAAATATTTCATTGGCTTGGAATGTGCTTCAGATGAAGTGAAATGTATTTTGTTTTTCTATTGTGCTAAATTATTCAGCACATCGTAAGCGAGGGTAAAGTCATACCCCTGGTTATGGCCATTTTGTGTTCTTAAGATGTTCAGTTACACACTGCTATCACGTTGGCAAAATTTTAGCAATTGGCAATAAGTATCCCAATGCCGATTGTTCTGTGTTTTGAAGTGTTCAATGTTATTGCAGTAATGATTATAATAAATTGTGGATCATTGTTATAAAAATTTCACTATGATTCTTTGTACAGTAATTCACAGAAGTCCATCTTCATCCACAAACTTGGCCCATGATTTCTTAGTGTCATGCTGCTTAGTGATGCTGCTGAGCTGCCACATTCACTAAGTACCTACTCTTATTAACTATTTATGTCATCTTCACACATTAACTAGGTCAGTACGGTGGGATGCGCTCGGCCATGCAGCTACGCTCCTTCCTCGGTGAAATGGGCTGCATCAGCGTCTCCAATATCTTCGGCATCCCCAGAGCGCATGAGGCCATCAGCGAGGAAGGGCGCCCTCTCAACGAGCACATGGAGAAAGGGGCGGGGCGCCTCCTGGCCCAATTGGAATGGATGGCTCACGCTATGAAGAACCACCGCGATAAGTGTGGGACACCATAGAGGGTGCCCTCTTGTGACACTTTTTATTTAATCATTGTTTTTCTTTCTTTTTTTTTATTTTGAAGCTTAACTCATCAACTTTATTTTAGTATACTGTAGCATTTTATTAGTAGATAAAAGCATGCTATAGTGAATAATTTGTCACGCCAATTTGTTACTTTTGTAAAATGTTTCTGTAGTAGAAATACTCCTGTGTATTTTGACATTGTAGGGAGTCAGGTTTACTTAGATCTCAGGAAATATATTATGTAATGAGGATGTAGCCATGTATTCCATTTGGTGTCTGTGTGAGTAGTGAATATCAGTGTTTAGACGAGTACAAAATTTACTTTTGTGCCGTATTAAATGGTAAAAGCACCTGTACTTGTCAGGTCACAAATCCTTGCAAACATAAGATTGCTGTGTTGATAGTGAGACATTCTGTTTATCTGTAACATATGCTTGAATCATGTTCCTTATGACAACCTCTTCAGGTGGGTTAGTGTAAAGGAAACCTAATGGTTCACACAAATTAGCTGGCTCACTTTCTCACACTTGTATCAAAACAAGGTATCAAGCTTGGGTGCAGGCAAGGGTGAAACTAACAAAGAAATTTGTTAGTGCTGTGCTTTTTTAAATTGTTTGTCCACAACCTCATGAATTTTGCATCAGTAAGACATAAATATTTGTTTTTGGAACACCAATGTGTAGTGGAAACGTCTCTTGACCCCTAAAACATATGAAGAGTTTGTTTGCAAAAACCGATAAGTCCATTTTTGAAGATTCTGAAGTACAATCTCTGTCATAAAGTACAAAATAATACCTTTTAAATGATATATTGGTCACTTCATATAAAGGTACATTTTTGAAGTTATGGTCAAAAAAGCAAAAATTTTCTTACTATTCTCTTTATTTTTTTTTTTGACCTTTAATCACAAATATCTCCATTTGGCAAATATGGACTTATCAGTTTTTGCGAACAAACTCTTCATATTTTCTTCTTACTCAAATCCCACCTGGCAAGCACCTTCCTTGAACAAGATATTCAATCCCGTGTGACCCATAAGTGATATTTCTGTACCCCAACATTGATAGAGTATTATCCATAACATAAGACCCACTGGAAAAGCAGTGTGAATGCTCGAAAGAGTGTCATGGTTCACATTGAGTTAAATTAATACCATGTTAATGGCTAGATTTTAATGTGGTCATGACTTTGTACAATATTTTGTAATACTATCTACTGTGTGGAAGTTGCCAAAGGACAGAATATCTGGATATTTCATGTGTGGATTAAGAAGAGATTACATCAACTGAGTGTTCAATCATCAGAAATACATGTGTAATACATGAAGTTCTCATGGATTTGTAGCTGGAACACTTTGTGTACCTTTGTATAGATGTATATCATTTGGCCATTAATGTCTTTGGAACAATAACACTTTGGGAATAGTTTTCTCACATATAAATTTTTTGCAATTCCAATGTTTTTATTTAAGTTTTCTCGCACAAACTGTATAGAAGAATGACCTCAAGGTCTTTAATATCTTGTGTCTGTGCTTTGAGTGTCCATATTTATTTCATATAGAGGAGAAGACACAGTCAGGCCATCAGGGCGGTGAGTTGGCTCAGTCGGTGGCACATCTGCCTCCGACCCAAGCGACCCGGGTTCGAACCCGAGTCTGGACTGAGCAATGTTGTGTGTAATCATACCGTCCCCTCTAGCAAGAGGCAAAACACTCTGTCCCTCGGATAGGACATAGAATGGAGGTCCCGTGTGTGAGAGAGTCACAACTCGTGCACGCAAAAGATCCCGCTCCATTCATTCTTCGCAAAGAGCGGGGTGTTAAACCCAGTGAAGTGGTCCCACCTCACATCCAACTGGACAACATGGAAGACCAGCTTAGCATAGCTAAATATGGGCTATCCAGCCATCTTCTCAGATGGAAAAATGAACAAACAAAAAGCTTATTCAGCTGTGTTTTATCTGTGCCAGATGACATATTCATATTCATATCAGGAATTCTGGGCATGCTTCATATTTTATGCCCATTTACCAATACCCTTTCCCCTCCTATTTGATGTGGTAAATGATAAATGATCTAATATAGTTGTAAAAGTACACTTTTGATACATAATATTTAATCGCAGTGTGAGAACACCTAGACTTTTCAGTTCAGTACTAATATGCTTTATGGATGCTCCCTTTGCTCAATTTCTGGTGTTACACTATTTTTGAATCTCAGAAGAAATGGAGGATCAAGACCATCAAGAAATGCATAATATTGCAGGAATCTCTGACATTTTCATCATTCATGTGCAAGGGTTTAGAAATGCTGCTGTATCAGAGGTGCACTATAAATGTAATTTACAGTGTATTATCATTATTATAGTTATTATCATTACAAAAAAAAATGCAATAATGGAATATGAAGAGAAAATAAAGATACATTGTTCTTGTCTGAATTTTTAAAAATAAAGTGTGTAATGGTGACAAACTCAGCAATGCATATCTGCATGTGCATACATAATACATCTAAACTATATGATACCACTATCACAATGATCTTTTGTTCTGGTCAGAAATGTATATGTTTGTCTATAGAAAGAGTCTTTCATGATAAAAAAGTGGTTTTTTTTTATAATGTAATGAATGTTTCAATCATGAATATTTCTCCAACAGTGATCTCACGAGTGTTTTTATGTTGTTTTAGTATGTGCCATGTGAGTATAACACTCTGAATGTAAGAATTTTAATCTGTTTTGTTGCCCAGATAGACTTTAAAAACAGCTGTTTTAACTGAGGAGCTGTTGTGGTTCAGTAAATAACACAATGGACTGTCAATCCAAAGTCTCTGGTTTAAGTCTCTTTGCTCTAAGTGTTATGTGCCTATGGAGGAGACTTTGAAGGGGAAGTCCAGTGCAGTTGAAAGTTAGTCTGAAAAGAAGGAGAAAATTGTTCATAGCACAACAATGAAAATCAGATGAAAAATGGGGAAGTTATGACATTTTGAAATTTCATAAATTTTTCAGGAAACAGTTCTTGAACAGTCAATATGTATATCCAAATTAATAGTAAAGTGATGATGTTCTCCCCTCACAACTTGTCATATAGTTTGTACATAGATTTTGAAATTTGCAATTTTTCATTCAAATGCAGAAATGCCCGTCTTAAATCCTGATATGTCTAAACTGATCATCATTCCAAAGTTATTCAACCAGAAATAATATCATTATGTTTTGCCCTTTAATGACAGAAACATTTAATTTTTTAAAATTTTGTGTACACTGTCAATGGAAAATTGTTAGATGATGACATTATCAACTCACTCATATGCATATTCATATCAACAGTACAAAAACTCTTCTGAAGAAATTAGTAAAACTTCAGTTTCATAACTTCCCTAGTTGTTTTCCAATTTTGATCAATTTGCACTATTGTACTCATAAGATTTCACTCTTTCTTATTAAACTAACTTATAACTGGACTGGAATTCCTCTGTTATTCCTGCATGTTTACAAGCAGTTGTTGCTTCCTTAGCAGCCACATGAAATAAAATCATGATACAAAAGAAATACAAGCACATGCTGCCTGTGGCTGGATACTGGTATCTTGAGGAAATAAAAAGAAATTGAATAAGACTGTACCTAATCATTAGAAGAATGAACTCGCACATTTGCATTCCTCAGGAGCAGGCAGTTAAAAATGTGTTAACTTTATTTTTTTTTCTGTGGTATCACGACGCACCATATATTCACAATCATGTTGTTTTGGAGCACATTTACCTGCATGTGAATATATGTCAACAGTCCTCATATGGATGAGCATTATGTGAAACAATGAACTATGTGAAACAATGAACCATCTTAAAAAGAAAAATCAAAGAATTGAGGAAAATCAGACAAGCAAAATTGCAGAAGTTTCAATATGATTGGACTTACAATATGAATACATTTTTTTTTTTTTTTTACCATTCGCAGGTTGGTTTTGATATCAAAATGGAATAAAGTCGGACAACAAAATGTTAAAAGAGTTTCACAAAGATCAGACTTGACATAAGAGACTTATGACATTTTAAGATTGTCCATGTTTTAATCAAATAGAGAATAATGTTAGTTACAACTATATACAGTCAAACTCGGATACCTCGACGTCGGATAAGCCGAATATCACTTACCTCGGGGGCAAAATGAAAGTCCCGATTGTTCCTATGGAGTTTCCGTGTATTAAAATTCGCGTAGCTCGAACAAAGATAACTCGAAGTTCGGTTACCTCGAAGGGAAATCTAATGTCCCGATCTTAATTAACTTATTGTTTTTCCCAGCATGTTGCTCGAATCGAAATTGCAAACATCACTCAGCATCTCCGATTAAGCGCGCGTGGACAGCGAAGACAATCATGTCACAAATGTTTTCACACTCGATTGTAAATATTCTGAGACCCAGAACAATCGCGCGCCCAAGAAGAAATACCCGATACACAGCTGACAAGGAAAATCCCCAACACCTACCAACACACGTACATGGTATGCACATAGCACCCGTGCCAATGGAGTGCTTTACGATAGCACTACGCGCTGCCCCATCATTTGCTTTTCTTTAACCACTGTGTTTTGATTTTTGATCGAGACAGTCATACCGTGCGCGTAGATTTCTCAACCGTCGGGGCGCACCTGCTTACGTTGACAGTTATATCTTTGCCATTAATCACGCTCCACTGTCAAAACATCAATCTCCCTCGTAGTGCCTTTTTTTTAACTGTTTTTTTTTTTTTGCCTTTCACGAAGTTTACTTCCCCGAGAACGCAAGCACTGAAACTTTTTTTTTTTCCCCCCAGCAATGCGATTATGAAAATCTGGAAGTATAGGCCGATCACAATGAAGAATAGAATACACAGGGTTCCGCACTTATAAGTTTTATCGGGCCACCAATATCATTGATTTTTATTTTCTAGTGGTCGAAAGTAAAATCTGGTAACAAAAAAAAAAAAAAAAATCAGGAAAAACATTACAAAAACTAAATCGGTCCTACTAAACAGAGACAAATTATTATTAAGCATTATTGAAGTGATACAGATGCCCATGTCTAAAAGAAATGAACAGAAAATTCAATCATCTTACTCTGTGTTTAAAGATTTGACAAATAGGCGTAGAGATTATTTAAAAAGTTGATGCCCATTATATTGAGGAGGTCAAAACTTACGTTTGAAATGAGAAAATGGGAGCATTTGCTGACATTTATTAGCATCCGACATTTGTTTTAGCATTGTAAAAAGCCGAAAGTTACCGTTATTCATTTTTAGATGTAAAAGCAAACAACCGACATTCATTTTAGAATCTTACGGAGCTGAATACTATCCTAATCCATTTCCAAACGTGAAAGCAAACATTCGCTATTTGTTTTAGCATCTATAACTCAGCGGATTAATACCATTAATCATTTCCAAATGTTAAAGCAACAATCTGTTATTTATTCTTGCATCGTACGGAGCAGAATATTACCGTTATTCATTTCAAACATCCGACATATATTTCATTATCGAACGGAGCCGAATGTTACTGCTGTCCACTTCCGAAAGTGAAATGAATCATCTGACAATTATTTTATCATCGCACGGAGCCGAATGTTACTGTTTTTCATTTTTGAACGTCAAGGCAGACATCAGACATTTTGGACCATGAAACGTATAGCTGAATGTTACTGATATCTATTTCGAAATGTACCGTAGCAAATATCCAATATTTTTTTAACATCGTATGGGGCAGAATGTTACTGCTGTTCACTTCCAAACATGCCAAACGTAAAAGCAATCATTCGACATGATTATCATCTTCCGGAGCTGAATGCTATTGACATTTACTTTCGAACGTAAAAGCACACATCCGGCATTTATTTTATCAGCGTACGGAGTTGAATATTATTGTTATTCACTTCAGAACATCAAAGCAAACATTCGACATTTATTTTAGCATCTTCCGGAGCTAAATGTTATTGCAATTTACTTTCGAACGTAAAAGCAAACATCCAGCATTTATTTCATCATTGTCAGGAGTTGAATATTATTGTTACTCTTTTCCGAACGTCAAAGCAAACATCAAACATTAATTTTACCACTAAACGCAGCTGAATGTTACTGTTATTCATTTCGAAATTTAAAAGCAAACATCAGACAGTTATTTTAGCATCATATGGACATGATGGAGCAGAATATTACTGCTATTTTCTTCCGAACATAAAAACGATCATCTGACATCTATTTTAGCATCTTCCGGAGCCGAATTCTATTGCTATTTACTTTCGAAAGTATAAGGAAACATCCGACATTTATTTAACCATCGTACGGAGTTGAATGTTATTGTTTTTCATTTCCGAACGTCATAGCAAAAATTCGACATTTATTTCAGCGTCTTCCAGAGCCGAATGTTATCCTTATTCATTTCCGAACGCAAAATCAAATATCTAACATTAGTTTTTGCACCATACGGGGCTGAGTCTTATCGTTATTCATTTCCAAAAGTATGAGCAAACATCCGACATTTATTTTAGTATCATACCGAGTCGAATATTGCCGTCATTCATTTCCACAATTAAACGCAAACCCCTGACATTTATTTTAGCATCTTACGTAGCCGATTGTTACCGCTGTTCATTTTCAAAAGTAAAGGCAAACATCCGATTTTTTTTTTTTTTTTTTTTTTTGGTGGCGCGATCGGGCCACCAAAATCTTTATTTCTGAAATTTTGATTTCATTTCCGATTTTCACTCAATTCATTCATATAAAAGTTGATTCAATCCAAATTGACAAGCATGCAAACAATCAGTAGGCACTATAACAGACACCATGTTGAACATCGATAAACGTCGAACATCGATAAACATCGGATAAGTCGAAGAAAATTCGACGTACGCGTACCTCGAAATTCGCGTACGTCGAACCATTTTCTTCAGTCCCGACGAATTCGAGGTATCCGAGTTTGACTGTATACATATTAAGTAAGGTAGTAGTGTCATCAGCTTGTAACTCCCATTAATAGCTGTTTCAAAAATGTACGCATGTCTATGAGCAATAATTCAGTAACTACAGTCATTCCCATAGATGTCATCGTGTATGGGTATTCAGGTTTAGTTGATTTCATGCCAAAAATGGGATTTTGTTGAAGATTTGTGTTTGTTAAGATCAATGGGAGACTTGTTTAGCTGTGACATCATCCTCTCATCTAATTTGCATATTATGTGGTTGCTGATAATATCACCAATTTGTGAAGACATGGGACACTTTCAAATTCATAGCTTTGTAAAAAGAACAGCTATTCTGCTTGATTTCACTCTTATTCATTGAGACTAATTCAAACTGAGTGTGAGATTCTACTTTAACTACAGTGCACTGCCGTTATAACTACAAGCACATTTATAACAAAATTCTCATTACAATGAAGTAAAAATTTGGGCACCAAAAATCATCCTGTATATACCTTCATGTACTGTCCGACTTCAACAAATTTTTGATATAATGAAAGAAAATCACTCATCCCGAGGACTTTGTTATAACAGGTGTGCACCAGTGGCGTATCTGGGGGGGGGGGGGGGCAAGGGGGGCACGTGCCCCGGGCGCCACTCATTGGGGGCGCAAAAAAAAAAACAAAAAAAAAACGAAGAAGAAGAAGAAAAAAAAGGGAAAAAAAAAACGAAGAAGAAGAAAAAAAAAGAAAGAAAATGAGAAGAAGAAGAAGAAGAAGAAGAAGAAGAAGAAGAAAAAAAAAAAAACTCGCCCGGAAGGGGGAGGGAGAATGGTGGGGGGGGGGGGGGCAGAAAACCAAATCAAACAAGATAAAAACAACACATGATGACGCGGACAAAATGACAATGTTTATTGTGTTCACACAAAAATTCCATGTTCTGTGAGCTGAAATACAAAATTTTTCTGCTCGCTCGCCAAAATTTATATAAAAAAGAAGGTAAGAACAAAACGTGATGATGACAAAATGACAGTGTCTATTGTGTTCACACATGTCATTTTATATTTAGCAGGCAAAATGTTTCACGGAGCAGCGGCTGCAATTTCGTTCTGAAGCGATCGCCAATGGGATCAAAAGAAGGCGCCAACGGTTTCGAACATACGGGGGGGGGGGGGCGCAAAAAACCCCGAATCAAACAAGATAACAACAAAACGTAATGATGACGCGGAAATATTCAAATTTTGGCTCACTCGCTCGTACTAATTTAGAGTATTTTTTTCAAGTCCTCATTTTGTTGGTATAACTCGTTATCTACAAGGCCGTCACTACATCTTGATTAGAATTGTAAGATTTAATAAGCAAAAAATGACAAGAGTTTCATGATTTGTATAAGCTGAAATACAAACATTTTCGGCTCGCTCGCTGCGCTCGCTCGCCAAAATTTGTATTAAAAAAAGAGAAGAAGATAAGAACAAAACGTGACGATGACGCGGACAAAATGATAATGTCTATTGTGTTCACTCATGTCATTTTATATTTAGCAGGAAAAATGTTACACGGAGCAGCGACTGCAATTTCATTCGTTCTGAAGCGATCGGATCAAAAGAGGACGCCAACTGTTTCGAACATACGGGGGAGGGGGCGCAAGAAAAAAAAATCAAAATAGATAAGAAAAAAACGTAATGATAACGCAGAAATATACAAATTTCGGCTCACTCGCTCGTACTAATTTAGAGTATTTTTTCAAGTCCTCAGTTTGTTGGTATAAATCGTTATTTATAAGGTCGTCACTATTTATTGTGAGATTTAATAAGCAAAAAATGACAAGAATTCCATGTTTTGTAAGCTGAAATACAAAAATTTTCGGGTCGCTCGCTGCGCTCGCTCGCCAAAATTTATATAAAAAAAAGAGATAAGAACAATACGTGATGATGACGAGGACATATACAAATTTCAGCTCACTCGCGCGCACTAATTTAGAGTATTTTATAAAGTCCTCAGTTTTTTTAGTACAAATCGTTATCTATAAGGCCGTCACTATATCTTGAATAGAATTGTAAGATTTGGTAAGCAAAAAATGACAAGAATTCCATGTTTTGTAAGCTGAAATACAAACATTTTCGGCTCGGTCGCTGCGCTCGCTCGCCAAAATCTATCAAAATTCATTACATTTAAATCACCCTCAAAAGATCCCATCATGTGGACTTTGTTTAAAGTCCTTACCGGGATGGTGTTGGGGTTGAACACTTTTTCAGAAATTAGGGGCGCAATTTTCGTGCTTGCCCCGGGCGCCGTTTTCCCTAGATACGCCACTGGTGTGCACTGTACAGCATCGAATAAAATACAAAAGCATATATTTCAGTGACAAATTGTAATGTAGTCTTGTTATTTCAACAAAATCACAACTTCACCCCGCAGATGACAGTTTCAAGAGAATTGGTTTACAAGTCACCGAGCTTGCTTTTGAGGAGTAAGTTAGTTCATCTTGAAATTAATGTAACAAGGAAAGACATATTCAGGTATGGCCTATCTGATTATACAGGGGAACCTCCTTAAAACAAGGACCTAAAATCCATGACAATTTTCTAGTTATGTATTTATCCATTTTATTACTATATCAGGTGCAAAAACAATAATTAAAGAGTTGGGACATGCCAAACCTTCCTGTTAGAAGAGTGTTTTGTTATAACCGACCTCTTTATGACAAGGTTCCATTGTGATGCAAGAATCATAGTAATTATCAATGAGGTATTCAGGTTACAGAAAACTAGTGTGCGCACGCACACACACACACACACACACACGCACAGGATCAAACATTCTTGAAATTTTTTCTTTATGGGAAAGGTGATAATTTTAATTTGAATATTCTGGGTACAAAGCAAAATGAGAATCACTGTGTATGATATAACAATTTTGTTTAACTTTTCTGACTTGTTTCGATATTCCAAATATATATTTCTTGGTATTTTTGTAAGTATGGACCAAAACGCAAAAGATAATTCCATGATATTATTGGAGAAGTATATTGGAGAAGTCATACAATAGGTTGACCTACAATATTGCACTCTACAATTTGATTAGAAGTTAAACACAAATAAAATATTTTCAATTCAATTCAATTAACTTCTTATATACCGTTATGAAGGAGATTAAAACTTTATTACTTTAGGTGCAAGATCTGGCATGCAGTAGATAATTTATATGACACATTTTTACACTGCTGATTAATAATAAAACCACGTACATGCAAAACACAAAGTTTGCCATGTTTGTGGTGAAAATAACACATAAATAAATGATTACTAGTAATTGTCAAGCGCTACACCAATGAGTTAGGTCTGCATCTAATTATATATTGGATAAAGTATTGCATATCAGTGGCTAAAAGAAGGCACCCCACTTAAATAGCTCCCTGATGTACTTCAAATTAAAAATCCTGTTATCACAAATGATATATTCACATATATTATATGATATATCATTCACAATTCAAGGGGAAAAAAAAGTTTTCTAAATCGCCCATTTAAAGTTGTGTTTTCCACCAAAACATTAAAATCATCGGCTCCCAGGGTCCTGTTCTTACGCGCATTTCACAATTTCTAGATTTCTTATTACCATGACAACAGGTGGAGTTATATTAACAACCAATCCGGTGTGAAAATTCCCGTCGTTGCCTCTAGCAACTGCGGTAGCTGTGAGTGTATCCTTGATAGAATGAATATTCATATATAATCAATATACCCTTTGCAAGATTACAGCAGTACAGTACTTAGTACCTGAGATCCCAGTGGTACAAGGCCTCATTACAATGCTCGTACTAATTCTAATCAAGACTGTCTATAAATACTTGTTCTAGAAATGTGTTTAAGTTGACTTACCCTTGCCTAATGAAGAAGAAAAACATGCCAAGATTGTAGCAAAAAATCTCTCATATAATACTTTTTGAGGAAAAATGGGATTTCTTGACCTCATATTATTTGATTTGGCTTCGTTGAATTGATAATGTTGGATAGAAATAATATCCTTGAGCCTGGTACTTACGCTATCATCTTCCTACCCGACAAAACGATACACACAGGGATTAGGATTGTTATTCTTTTCACACACAACAGCTGCTGTGTGTTGTTTTGTGTGCTGGCGGCGGCATAACGGAACCGAAGTGTAAATTTGCACAGGTATACACATCCAGGCCATAGATAGCAGAACCATTCGCAGCTAGCTCTGCACCTTGCTCGAATCATCGGTGTGATTAGTTGCAAAATCTCAAGCAAAAGATGCTTTTGCATACATCGCAAGCCAAGAAGAGCCGTAAGAATACGGCCCAACTAATGCAGACATCATCATTCTAGTCAAGTTGCACGATCGATTCGATTTTGGAATGAACTGAAGGCAGCCTACTTTTGAGCCGAGTACTGACAAGAAAGGTGAGTAAGCCTATACCCGAGCAAGTGTCCTTGTTATCCCTGCCCTGGTTATTTATGGATGATAGCAAACGACGGTTATTTGAGGATGAGTACAAACAGGTTCCTATGTCATGACTGTGGTTGAAAGTAGCAAAGTTATGCAACACGATAACGGTAGTAGACGTGACCCTAGTATTAGAATCTCCGTCCATGTTCATGATATTAAAGTGTAGATGTATACACACGGAGTAGCCTCTCGAGCTCTCGTGATTTTAGAGCCAAAAATATTAAATAATGGCAATATCTTGACAGAGATCTAGTAATGTTATGTGGATCCACAGACAGCGTGCAGCACAGCCACATGCAGTTACTCGCAAGGTAGCCCGACCAGACGCTGTTACGCTATGCGAAAACAGCGTCTGACGAGCGCGGCATGCAGCCTCAAAGTGAGGAACCTCGACACAACTACAAAACTTAGGAAAATGTATACTTTTCTCCTTTAAACAGAATACTTTACTCACGTTAAATGCATGTTTCTATTACAGAAGAATAGTTCGCCACACTGGGTCCATGGAGACCACTTGCGATAAGTCCGTGGAACAAATAAATGACACTTTCTGGCGCAATTCCTGACCGTCAGTACGTCGCGACGTACCATGTACAGCGACTGGGCTGTGTATAGTTAGGCCTGGCGTGAAAGATTGTGTACCGTGTGGACATGCTGGATATGATGATCAATTTCGGTAAGTTTCATTGCGTACATTTGAATACTGATAGCATCAGATGTAGAGTAAATATTGAAAAGTATACTCGTTGAGTTTGAGGTGACAAAAAATGATGTTAAGTATCAAAATTCAAAGCTATCGTAATACGATTACGTCGCTCTCCTAGTGGTTGGTGGTCGCGCGCGTACAGCCCTGTCGCGACGTACCATGTACAGCGACTGGGCTGTGTATACAGTTTTGTAGTTACTCGCAAGGTAACTATACACTATACACAGCCCTGTCGCTGTACGTACGTAGTCGCACAGCGTATTAACAGCGTCTGGTCGGGCTACTCGCAAGGATGGATCATCATGATCATTGGAAATGTATCGGCACCCACACCAAGGGTCGACCTCCCGTGCCAAGGTTCAACCGTGCACAAAAGCGTATTAGACCAGGAAACCGGCTTGTGAGGGGGGCTCCTCCAGTCATAAGGATCCCTCCCTCCTCCGGCCTCCCCCTCATGAGCACCCCTTGACCGAAAGATATCAGTCTGTATAGCTGGTCGTCAGGGATATGTTGCGCAGAGACTGCGTCTGGCTTCATGGATCTACGGAGGAGAGCCAATAAAGTCAAAAACTGATAAAAGACTCCTCCAGACAGACATGACAGATTTTTCTGTCTAACGACTGTAACATCGTTCGTATAGTCGCCACTTGCGTGTATTTCCTATGCATTCCCGGGTTGGCGAACTAACGATAGGTACTGTATTAGTTCACCACCCATAGCGCGCCATGTATTACCGGTACTAATGCATGTGTTCTACACACACTTCAATGTAGGATGCATTGTGCATCATCGTGTTTGAAAAACTTTGTTATTCTGCCACCTGAAATCCATTCGAAATCAAAAACATTCTCGCATTAAAAATGGTTTTGTCACTGTTTGTCACCTGTTACATATGGTAAAATACATTTGGATTACAATTGTTTGTGTTTTTATGGAGGAAAAAGGTGAATTAGGAATGTCTTTTGAGAGCGATGAAAATCCGTCGCCCAAGCTGATCTCCAATCGTGGCGCGTGTTACATGCGATTTGAATGTCTGGCGACTTTAGGTAGTGGCGACTTAATGGTAATCGACATTAGAGCACCCCGACCATGCTCATGAGGCCCCCTGTTCACTTACAGTATCATCCATCTCACAACTGACATATAAATTGTTGCAAGTTTGCACTGTGATTTTTTGTTACTGGTACACACACATGTCCAATCTCCATGATGAAAAAAAGAAAAAAATTCTGTCACAGCTTTTTGATAAAAATCGAGTTTTAATCAAACGATGTGCGGTGTGACTCATCGAAACGCAGATTCCAGCGGGTTCGCTTAATACAGAGCTAGGGCTGCCGCACCTATTGGTCTGTTCGGACTCAAAATTTTCAGTGCTTTTTTCTGCAATATAGTCTAGTAGTAGAGCATTATTTAAAAAAAAAGAAAAAACAAATCAAAAGAAAATTTACCATACATATACAGTTCATGTAGTGTATTTTCCCCACTTCTGTGAGTGGGTATTTGGGCATGGATCCGATGGTGAGTTTTGGTAGATGTATGATGATTAATATATTTGTACATTGTACACGTAGGTACATGTACATGTACCTGTTCATTTGATAATAAATGTGCCTAACATAGTTGTAGATTTTGTCTTGGGCAGGGAATCAATGGGGTTTGTAGTACTCTGTTTTTTGTTTGTTTTTTGTTTGTTTGTTTGTTTGTTTGTTTGTTTTGTGTACCAAGTGTGTGTGTGTGTGTTTTATGCCTGTAGCAGGTATACTACTACCATAATCAGAAGTCCTTACACTATTTTTCATATATCTGTACATACAGTGTACATTCAATATGTTTTGTTGTAGGGATTGTAGTACCGGTAGAAATTTATATTAGACAGTAAGCATAAATTTGGCATGGTGCATTGTTGCATTAAATGATATGGTGTCTAAAGGTTCTTGCAAATTTAAGGGTTTAGTTATGTAATTGCAATTCTTTTTAATATTATAGTACCTGATATTCTATATGAAGTGCAGGTATAATTTACAACAACAACAACAACAACAAAAAAGGTTGTTCAGACTAGGTATTTTATATGATTTCAAAGAATGCATATTATGGGTTGTTTCTTTACTCATGTTTTGTGAAATAGTGGGATCAGAACTGTACAAAGGTTGCCCTTTGTGCATGATAACCCATGTACAGGAAGTGCTTGATGTGGACCGAACAATAGTCTTTCATCAGAAGGGAATTCCTTCATTACACAAGCCATCGCATTTGATTACATAATAGCCTGCCCTTTGATTGCGCCAGCTGATCTTTGTGTCAGTGTGGTATCAATAGATCTTGCTGGTCCTTCATAGTACACACTTCCTCACAGAGCTAATACCACAACATTTGTAGGACTTACTAGGAGTTATAGGTCTTGTGAAGAATTGTGGCAACGGACGCAGCTGCAGAAGCAGTTGATATAGACACAAACTGAACTTTGATCTTGTTCGGATTGTCTGGGCCATATTATGGTAAGGGAAAAATTGGTAGAGGCTATCAAAATTTATTGAGTGCATCATTCACACATGTGTATGTGCACTATATACATATGCATTTAACATTTTTCATGTAGCATCATAGATCTATTGTAAAGTTGCTGCCACAATATTTAGGACATGGCATAGGGGTAATGTTCCTCAAGGGATTTGTTACGTCAGGGGAAAAAAAATTGTGTCAGTGACAGGGTATTTCATAATGTTTTGCATTGAAGCATTGCTTATGAATTCATTTTCAAAGTATTGTCTGCAACCATTTCCTGACACTTAATCAGTACGAAGCTGTGTGTTCACATGATCAAACAGAGAAGTGAAACAGAATGTTTATATCCCCCCAAATAGAAACCAGAAATAATTTCCCATGTATACAATCCTGCAATCATGTTTGCACACATTTTATTCAAGGCGCTATTGAAATGTGGGTATTTCCCCAGTGCTTAAGGTGACCATTTCAGGGATGTCAGGTATTTTCTGTTTCCGTTGTGCATGAATATTGATCAGAAAAGATAATCAGCCCTAAAGTTCTTAGAAACAGTGTCTTTTGTACCATTTCTAGACTTGATGGTAAGTGTATACTGGGAATGACAAAAGTGTGACATCTTGGTCAGCACTTGTACCTTCATGGCCAGTCCAAGTAACGTTCACCACCAAGTCTAGATAGACACAGTGTTCACTAGAAGTTTTGGGCTGTTACCACTTTCTAATCAAAATCAGCCCATTCAGTTGAAAAACAACAAATTTTCAATGAACATTTGTTATTTGACCTTGTATACCAGTGCATACGTAATGTTGTCAGTTCACCCCCAAATTTTCATTTTTGGCCCAAATCGTAATAGATTGCTTGAAGCAGTTTGGGACAAAGTTTTCCCTCGTTAAAGTGTTAAAAGATCATATTGTATTGGGGTACAAAAATGTAACGCACCATGGAAACTGAAAATAACCTGACATCCCTGAAATGCTCTCTTACTGTAGAAATACCCATTTTACCCTGAATGTACTGTATACTGTATACAGAGTGACCATTACAAAAGAACATTGAGTGATGACAGAGATAAGGAATACCAGGTGTATTGCAACTTATCTGTTATTCAGTGCACTCAAATATCATACAGTGTACATGTCTTATTGTCACGACTTGGATTAAGATTGAAAAATGGAAATCTACACCATTGTATCATGATAGATTTTTAATAAGGTCTGTATGAAACTGTAATTGATGAATGTTCATATTTGCCTGTTCTAAAGGAAGTAAACTGGAATAGTGCATAAAGAGCATTCAAGTAACTTTCTGACTGTCTTACTAAATTGTACTGTAGAAAATTGTAATATTTCACAATTGTAGTGCTGCGATCATTTCACGAGATCTTATCAGCAGTTGTGAATGTAAAACACAGCATTGCCATATTGATGATAGAGCTACACCGTATGTAAAATTGAAGAAGAAGAAAATGACGGGTGGAAGGAAGGAGGAGGAGCAGAAGAAGTTCAAACTAGGGAAAAGAAGAAGAAGAGGAGGAGGAGGAGGAGGAAAAAGAAGACACAATTAAAGGAGAATGAAGAGGAGAAGACTCTTCAACTATGTGACTCTATGACTTATTGTTGGCAGAGTATGAGATTTTTTCATTCCCATTAATGCTACACACCAGTTAGCATTGCAAACACATTTTTCTTTTTTACTAAGTCACCTTTTGAAAGAAAACTGGAAGTGTAGAATGAGCAGAAATTCTGATCGCAAGCTGGCCTCCACAGAGTACATTGTATGTTTTGTTTGGATAAAATTACATGACTTGTCACAAAAATGCAGGCACTTGGGGTGTTTATTTTGTTGTGGAGAAAAACGCTGTGTTGTCAAAAGATCTGCCAATGAGAAGAATGAAAATCCTTGAGATAGTGATACATACAGTATGTACAATACAGTTGTAGTCCCATGTTGTACATGTATTTGCCATTATTATAAACATGTCAACAATGTCAGAAAGTTGCACGCAATCAATTGTGATGTCATGATGTCTGGATGGAATGAGATGAACTGCCTACGTGTCATGTAAGACCAGCACCTGGGTGTTATGGTCATATCTTTTTCTGATTTGGCTGTTGAAGATGAGTAGTAAGTGGTTTGATGTGGTCCATGAATATAATCACAGGAAAATGCTGGTCTATAATCTTTGCAGGTACCCCCTTGTGGAAAGCTGTCAACCAGCTGCACTATGCTTTTAAAATCAATAACCAGTTAGCAGCGTGACCTTCAGAGTCTATTCTTTCATGTACATCACACGTTGATGAAGGACCTTTTGTGGTTCATGAGCTCCCAAGGTACCATCTGCAGTTATGTTGGCTTGTAGCTTCCTGCTCACTGACTTTGCGGCTCATTTGCATTCATTTAAACCCCTTTGTACGTCTGCGATGCCATGGTATGCAATTTAGATTTTTTTGTCTGGCTTGTTCGTGCAAGAAGGATTTTTCTCTCTCCCACTGAAATTTGCTCTACCCACAGCACACTGAATTCAGTACATGTTTGCTTGCAGTGAAGTTTGAATACAGTCAGATACATCCTTTTGCAGGGACAGAGACCACCCCCCCACTGATGTGGCATTTTCTCTTTGTTGCATTCACAGCAATGAAGGCCTGAAGACGGGTTCTGTATACCAACTGGCAAAATCTCTCTGCAACATTTTTTCGGGGTGCACTGTGGAACAGCGATATAATCCCAGATGGACTCGCTTGGTTGATGCCACTTCTTGTCTGCAAGGGACCCACTGCATAAAAAGACAGCACTATAAGATTCTGGTTGGCATGGCAACGGCAGGGCACCAGGCTCCAGTGCGAGATAACCTGAATGATGCCATTGCACACTTCCAGCAGCAGGTAAGGCTTTAAGTGGATTAATTTTATACATTGTACTAGTCTCACTTCAAAACTTAACGGTGCAATGCAGTTGTATGTATGCTGACATTGAAACAGCCCTGTCATTGGGTTTATGCATCCCATGTACAATTTTTGTAGCTCAGCATGGCGCCAGAGAGGAGTTAAAACTTGTCAAATTTTGGGGTTTGTTGCTCTTTCAGAAGGGGGTGTTTCATAAAGCTTTTCGTAAAGTAGCGAAGGACTTGCGAACGACTGGTGATCAGTTCTTGAGTTGAATTATGGAAATTCTGTTAAGTATAGCACGTCAGAACTGATCACCAGTCGCTCATAAGTTGTTCGTAACTTTACGAACAGTTTTATGATACAGGGCCCTGTTTATATTGCATACATAATGTATGTTAGGCTTTTGTATGTACCAGATAATGGTTATACCCAAACATCTATAATGCAACAAGCGTGGTACTGGTAACTTATTCAAACGTCACTTTGTACTTTCTGGAAGTTTATTACTAAATTGTAACCTGCCATAGTCTAGAGGTTTACATTTTTGTTTTTCCATTGACCAGAGCCAGAGGGTATGACATATTGTCAGATTTGACCTAGACTATGTACGTAAGCCATACCACACAGTATTACTATGGTATTACTATTATATTATACCACACAGTATTACTATGGTATCATGTGATACCATGCAGTATTTCTTGCTTCCATGACATTCCGTGTCATATGAGAGTGACGAAACAGTGTACTGTGGGCAGAAATAAAAAAAAATTTTGTTGTGATGACTTCTCTCTTTGAAATGAAGATCAGATTTTGTATCATCATGTCTTAAACTATGATGATTATTTCCTTGTAACAGGAGACCATTATAATTTCGGGTTCCTGATCGCTGATTTCATACCAGATACAGCTTACAATGGTAATCTGCCTACGCGCTTGTACATGTGCAGAAATGCTGGCACTGATATTAAAACACCATGAAAAGATTTCGATAGTAACTGAAAAAGAACAATGCCTCCGCTATTGGACATAGTCCATTGTGAAGCATGCACTTTGTCGTAAGAGTATGATTTTGATATATCTATTTGTGAAAGAGCTGTATGTGCTTGATTGCAGAAGTGTATACATTTTGATTATGACATGAGATTTGTTTTGTCTTTTTGGTTGTGCAGATTTGCTTTTGACGACTATAATCATACAATTTTCAGAAATGGAAATTAAGAGTGACTACAGTGTGGTTTGTTTTCCATATACCTATGGTACATGTAGTCTGGTGTATTGAGATTTCATTAGAATGCATAAAATATGCAGAATGTTCTTGCCTGGCGGAGGTTGCGCCATTCAAAACAAATCAAAGGGCATGTGACATACAGTGTTTACAATACCAAGAATTCATTGCGCCCCTGTTGGCCTCGTTGTCTCACTGGCAGATCGGAGCGTACGACAAGGAGCTGTGGGAGGAGCATGTGGAACAGAAGGAATCACAGGTTTGTGAGATGACAGACGATTATCTAAACATTGGGAAGGCATGTCTCTTGCAGTCTCCATGTAGAGACAGCTTTTCTTTTTTCTTTTTTTTTTCTATCTGTGAGATTAAACTCCCAAGATGGAGCTGGCAAGTGCATGACATGGCCAGCTGTAGTTAAACGAGAGATCCTAACATCTCATGGAGTATGAAACAATATTTCCAAGGGTGTATTGAGGTTATAATTTTAAAATGGAGTTTGAATATTAAAGAAGTAACTATTGTTGCAGCAGTTAGCAGACTACCACCAGACTAGTCCGTAACTCAGATCCAAATGGATAGACAGACAGACAGACAGACAGGCAGACACTCAGATAGATAGAGATACATACTGTGAAGATTGATAAATTATTGGGTAGGTACATAGTCTGGATAAGTTCTTGAAATATTTATGTTAACAGCTGAAAGACTCTGCATACAATTAGATGACTAATCTATAAAGTCTGCAAAATGTGCAATGATTGGCAAGAGACAAACAAACTGTCTGCCTTTTAAAGGACAAGTTCACCTTCATAGACCTGTGGATTGAGAGAATGTAGCAATATTAGTAGAACACATCAGTGAAAGTTTGAGGAAAATCAGACAATCCGTTTAAAAACTATGAATTTTTGAAGTTTTTGTGCAGTCACCGCTGGATGAGAAAACTACTGCAGTGTATGATGTCACATGAGTACAACAATATAGGAAAATATAAAGAGAATTTCACAAAATTTCATCTTTTGAAAAAAGCACACTTTCCCTTGACTCGTTACTGACATATGATATGGGTAATATTATTCCCCCTGCCTTTAGAAAGAGGCAAGTCAAGTGCTCTTTTATTATGCGAAAAAAATGAAAATATGCTGAATTTTCTTCACATTTTCTTTTATAAATACTGTTGTATGCATATGACATCACAAACTGTAGTTAGTAGTCTCCTTATCCAGCAGTTCCAACACAAAAATTTTAAAAATTCATAACTTTTGCATCGATTGTCTAATTTTCCTCAAACTCTCACTAATGTGTTCTACTAATATTGCTGCATTCTCTCAATCCTTATGTTTATGAAGGTGAACTTGTCCTTTAAAGTGGATTATACTAACGATTCAGTGACCAATGTAAAATGCATGATGATTAACAAGCGACAGACAGGCTGTTTGAGTTTCATATTGATAAGTGGCTCATACTAGTGATTCAATGACCTAGTGCAAGTGAACAGATACTGTTAGATATTCCTTTTTTTTCAGTGAACAATGCATTTTCAGTCATAGTGAATTTAAATTTGCATCTCATTTATGTTGATGTTTTTCACTAGTCAGAGACCAATGTTTGTGTTTCCTGATGTGTTTGGTGTAATAGGGTCTTGGAGTGAATGTGTCTGGAGTCAATCTGAAGACTGGTCGAGTGAAGACAGAACTTATCGATGTGGACCTTGTCAGAGGTATGTTACGGTTAGATAATGACTGGGTTTCTGCATCAAGAGAAACTCCATCCCGAGTTTATCCACTCAAGTTGAGTCAATGTGAACAGATGGAGTAAAAATGAATTGAACTACAGTGAAAGTTTCATTATAAATTTGAAAAATATAAAGTTGTGGTATTATGAAATTTCCTGTGTTTTCATTAAAACCATGATGTACAACCTTTTAGGTCCAATTTGTACAAATATCTGCGAAAGGGTCATAATGTCTTTGTGATAAGCTTCACTTTGGGCCTTACTTGACTTTTCTCAATAAGAAAAGCACAGTTGCTATGTCTCCCTTTATATTCTGCGGGAAACTTCCTTCAAACAGTCAAATACAAGAATATATGAAAGCCTTCCTAATTTATAATATAAATATAACACACAAGTATCTCCCTGATTTACTTCTTTCTCTTTTCTTTTTTGAACCTGTCTGATTGTGATGTGTAAATGTTGGCAGACCTGCATAAAAGTCATCTAGGACATGTCATGATATGTTCCCCTTTAATCCACGAGCACAGGGAAATTTTTTAATGGGGGAAAGTTCCAGTAGCAATCTTTCTGCCACACAATGACAGTAAATGCATCAATACCACTTTGTTTCTGTCTTCAATACACAGGCTCCACTTTCACAAAGGCCAAGCCTGAACACGCCTGGTTTGCCACCACTCGCAAGGGGCTACTCCGGGTCTTCTTCTTTCCTTTCTACTACTCATGGTAGGTTGCCATGGAGATGGTTAGCGGATGATACAGCGATGATTGTGATGATGATGATGGTGGTCAGAATGTTGGTATCAATAATGATGGTTGTGGTGATTCTAATCAAGATGCTCCTGAACATGTCATTTAACCCTTTGTGGAGTTTGTGTGACAATTGGCCCTGAAAACTCAATAACATTGTATACACAGTCCAAAGTCCCTGGTGGAAAAATGGTTAATAACTATTACATGTGATAGGTCTTTTCCTTGCTAATTGCTGAATGTGTCAATACTCACATAATGACTTTGAATACTTCATCAACTGCCAGTTTTGACATCGGTGCTCTTGTTAATATATGGCTGTAATAGTGAAGTTGATGTTGATAATGATAATCATTATGGTGAAGTGGGAATAATTGTTGGGATACTGAAAATCTTGATGAGTACAGATAATTATGTCAGTGATGACAGCTAGCAATGAAGAATGATGAAATAATGCTAATGATATGGAAAAGAATTTACTATTGATATCTCTGATTGGATATCTTTTACCATTATTATTATAAATTATTATTATTAATATTATTATATATTGTTATTATTATAAATACCATTTATTATATGAAAGGATTTGGCCCACAAATGTTAAATATGGATGACATTGTAATCCTGATGAGCAGCCAGTCACAAACTATTTCATACATTGCTGATAGTCTTTGCTTCGAATATGTGTATGTGCTGTATTTAATGGTATGCAACACTTTCTGTTCACACAAGTGTGAACTAAGAAGGAAGAAAATGAGAGTGAAAAAAAAATAACATTTGCAGTTTCAGTTCCATGAACTTTGCACACCATTTAAGAGTCATTCTGTTCACATACAGTTTTCTGTCACCAGCAGTTTATTCATTGTGAAAACAAAGCTCTACTTGCTTCGGTTTCTATATATTGCCCAGTTTGCAATACATTTTATAGTCTCAATCATAAAAAAGAAGGAATACTTTTAACTTTTTTCTTTTCTCCTCAATAGGTGGAGACAGCAGCTGTCAAGGAGTACTTTCTTTTCTCTCCTAGTGCTCTATTTCCTCCAGGGACTGTGCATTACTATCTTTGTTTTCTACCAATCCACCTCCGAAGAACAGGTGAGCATAACACAAATTACGTTCAGATGGTGATATTTAACCTTGAGGATAAGCTAACTTTGAGGATAAGCTCTATGGGATGCCAAGTGTCGCACGGTCCATTTCGTGATGAAATTACCATTTCATTGACAAAATTGAAATTGACTATGCAAACCTTAGCGGCCCATAGAGCTTATTCTAGGGGTGAAGGATCACCGTCTGCATGTACACTAACTACATTCAGAAAGTTCATTCCAGCACATTTCTTTGCAAATTCCCTACATGCTCTCACCTATCCAGATAAAGATGCCTGTAAAATCATTTCAGAAGAGTCATGTGCTTTCAAATCATACACAGCCACTGTATGCTATTAAAATATGTGCTTAATATCTCGTCAGAGTAGGTTTATAGTGCCTTGAAACATTCAAGAACAATTTTCTTGTATGAGTACTGGTACTAAGTCTTAAGATGCTTCATGAAATGTTATTTGAGAGGAGTACAATTGAAGACCTGAATATAAAAATGACCCAAGTCCAATTTTTGGCCAAATTCAGTTTGACATGGGAAATTGTAGCTTTATATGCATAGACTCATCTTGTGTATAAATGATAAATCCTAATTACCCCCGGAAGTGCCTGAAATTAATGAGTTAAATCTTATATGAATGTAAATGAAGGACTTGGGTCATTCTTACATTCATATTATAGCGCCCTCTCTCATCCTTCTCTCATCTCTATAGCAGAATATCATGTATATGATTCAAAGAACGACCCAAGTCCATATGATTCAAAGAACGACCCAAGTCCATCACACAAAATGGCCTCTCCACAATTAATGTAAATGTTAATTGTCATAATAATATATGTTCTAATTTGTATATACAATGTTGCCGTCCCATCACAGTTGAATAGAATATTATTGGATAAATAAAGATAAGAAGTTTTTTTTTAAGTTTACTCGAAATGATCTTCCATGGACTTGGGCCGTTCTTATATTCATATTCTCAATTACATGATTGCAAAATTTTCACCATTACTCAATTAAAGATTTCTGGTATCATGACAACTATACCAACTTGACTAACATTTTGATTTCTCACAGGCGATCTACCCCTTTGAAGTGTATGGTCCCATCCTATTGATGTTGGTGTTGGGCACAACCTACACCCAAGTTGTGTCCACTAATGCCAGAACGAAGTCTCTACTTAGAAAATCTTCAAGGAGAAAGTGAGTTTATTTACTTCACTCCCATCTTGATGATTCCTACATTCAGTTGGTGTCTTGTGTTGATGTAAGGATTTCATATTTGAATTCATTATGTGATCCCTGATATGCCATATATTCAGTGATAATTGTTAATGAATTTTTTATTGCTTTATTTGGATAATTTTTATGCCTCCGCCACGAAGTGGTGCCGGAGGCATTATGTTTTCGGGTTGTCCGTCCGTCCGTACGTACGTCCATGGACCTACGTAGGTCCATGGTACGTCCGTACGTCTGTACGTCCGTACGTCTGTACGTCCGTACGTCCGTACGTCCGTACGTCCGTCCGCTTTCGTTTACGCGATAACTTGAGTAATATTTACTGGAATTTTACCAAACTTGGTCCAAGTATGAAGTATGATGGGGCAACGATTTGATAAGATTTTGGGTGAAATCGGCTAAAGGTCAAAGGTCAAGGTCAAATCATGAAATTGTATCTGTTTACGCGATAACTCAAGACTGTATGGAGCAAATTTCACCAAACTGTGTTGGAGGATGATGTATGATGGGACAATTACTTGATTAGTTTTTCAGTGAAATCGGACAGAGGTCAAAGGTCAAAGATCAAGGTCAAATCCTAAAATTTATCTGTTTATGTGATAACTCAAAACTGGATGAAGCAGCTTTCACCAAACTTGGTCCAAGGATGATATATGATGGGACAATTAGTTGAGTAGATTCTAGTGACATTGACAAGAGGTCAAAGGTCAAAAGGTCTAGGTCAAATGCTAAAAATGTTGCTATTTCCCCCATATCTATGCAATGCCCGCAGTTATTTTCTTGAAACTTAGTGTAGACATGTACTACTGCGTAAGGATTCTCCAGAGAGTTTCATGTCATAAGGTCAAAGGTCAAAAGGTCAAAGGTTAGGTGAAAATGTTGCAATATCACTTTTCTCGCAAATGGTTCAATGTATCTTCATGGAACATGGTACATATGCATGTACTGACTGGCAGGGATTATCTAGGGAATTTAGGGGTCATGGGTCAATAGTCAGGGGTTCAAAGGTCAAGGTCAACTCCTCAAAATGTTACTACTGTATTTCCCTCATACATGTATACTAGTATATGCAATGATTGCATTATTAGTTTTAAAAGTGTTTAATATATGTACATGTATTACTTGATGGAGATTCTCTTGGAAATTTCCAGCCAGAAGGTCAAAGGTCAAAGGTTAAGGGTCAAAGGTCAGGTTTAAATGAAAAAAAAAATATTTTGTACTGTAATTACACTCTTTCTTCATACCTTGAAAATTATACTCAATGCATAAACTTATAATAAGGTCGGTCAGAAGTCAAGTAATAATGTTCAATTCCCCAAATATGTGTACCTGCACTCTTTAATAGACAATTATAGCAAACCCAGTTCGTGGAAAGTGAACATTCAAGATATTTCTGACAAACCTGTTATTTCGATATTTTGCCAGTTATGTGAAACTGTCATCACACATTGTCAAGACATTGTACTATACACCTATTGGGAGAATCATGCATTATGACGGAGGCATCAGTCGCCGTAGCGACATTTCTAGTTTGCATCTGTCACAGATCTTAAATGGAAAGAAGTTTTTTTTTTTTTTTTTCATCCTATATACCTTTTTATTGATATTAAGATTATTTCAAATCCCTTTTATGGTATAATCAAATCCGCGTAACATTTGAGTCACGATTTCATACAGTTCAGTTTTAATCATAGAGATTGTTTACATTCAGCATAGTGGCTTACTTTTGAAGCAACCTCACTTGCAGGCAGGATATCGTAGTAGAAATGACAACATTTTGTTCTTCAAATTCTTTTCCCCTTCCCTCCGCAGCTTGCATCGTTCCAAAAATGTCCGTGCCAAAGGAAGCAGCGCCAAGGCTGCGGCCAGCAGTAGATCATCCCCGCAAAAGAGTCGGGACGGGCGCGGCGTCGCCAAAGCCAGCTCTCCGAAATCCAAAGCGGCGGCAGCGCAAAAGTTAAATCACGCAAGTGCAGAGAAGAAGAAGGAGGTGGGGGCTGGTCCCAGCAGAAGTTCCGACAGTACTGAGAGGGGATCTCCCCTAGAGGGAAGGGGGAGTCCCGCGGCGGGGAAGGGGATGAAAAACAAAAGTGGAGAAGTTGCACAAAATGAGGAGAATGCTGAAAAGGAAGACAAAGAGGGCCACGCCCGTTACGTTCCGTCCAACGCCGTCGAGGAGGTCTCCGAGTGCGTGGACGAGGACTTCACCCTGCTGAACACCCCCGCCGACGAAATGGAAGTGACCGGAGACATCCTCATTGGGGAATCCCCAAGGGAGTTTGATCATGAACTAGAAGACATTATACAGGCATCTCATAGGTAAAGTGTCCCAGAGAATTAACTCTCCTTAGAAATGTGTTTGAAGTACATGCATATGCTTGCAGAAATTGCAATACTATTATTTGTCTTAAATTAAGACTACAGTCGAGCTGTAGTGAGGCATTCATTTTCCACATCAGATTCAAATAAAATCTATAGATATTTAGAATTTATATGTCAAGGGGGACTTTGTTATTTTGTAAGTGCCACTTCATACTGTATATATCTGACTTCTGACCTTTTCCCGACTGAGGCAAAAAAGTAACTGTCCTGCAAAACCCTTTGTTTGGATGAAGTTAGCACCATTGATTGCGTGCGTTGTGAGTTTGTAGGCCGCACTTCATAAATTTTGATTTCTGACCTAGTCCTCTATCTAGCAAACGAAGTAACTGTCTTGCAAAACCAGTGGTGTGGATAAAGTCAACAATATCAGTGTTACATGCCTGAATAGATAGTGATTGGTTAATTTACATCTTGTGAATTGTTCTAAAAATTTTTGACAGCAGACTAAAATATTCATTACACTTGACTGCCTTCCAGGAAACCAAACACCACTGAGGCGTACAGGCGACGCCCACCCACCGGCCAACCAGCTGCTCAGTCACAGAGGTCAAGTGTCATTCTCTCGGCACAGAACGGTCTGTCTGGCTTCTCTGCCAAGACTCTGCGAGAGTCGAAGAAGAGCAGGCTCAACAGAGTCTCAATATTAGGTGAGGAGAAAAGATGTTATCCACTTAGTTTCCAAGGCTGGGGGAGGATGAGAGGTGAGGAGCTATAGCCACTGTTTACCATTGGGAGCAGTGATTTCAGGAATGTTCAAGTTATCACAGTTGATGCATATCACGGCCATGTGTATAGATACCATATCACGGCCAGTTGTGTCACAAAACATCCTACCACATAAAAATTGCGCAATTACATGTCAGCCACAAATATAAGGAGATATCACTGATTTTCTAGATAAACCTTAACTGTAGGTAGTTTATTCTAGAAACAATTCTATTGAAGCTACAGGCTCCACAGGCTTATGTGGTAATGTGAATAGCTGGCTGAGGTATCTTTACCCATTAATAAGCCCCATTGCTCCTCTTTGTGATGTGGTATGAAGTATGAAAGTATTTCTTGTCAGCGTAATGGGGCATTTTAAACAGGATATCATAGAATAGAAAGTAAAAACCACCCACTGCCCAATTGGCTAAGTTGCTGGTAGATGAATCAAAACTAGCTCTGTTCATGATGTTTTCATTGCCTTTTAAGTGACCGTTGCTATCTTCATTTTGGCAGTGAACTTAATGCAAGGAACAATTTACTTCATAACTTGCAATTTCCAGCATCGAATTGAATCAGTATCCAATTCATGAGCCCTTTGTCATAATATGTAAATGAGTGTCCCTTTTTCACATTATCTTCTTTAAAAACCAGTTACCTTTTTATTCTTATCCCCAGAAAAAGCACGGAAGTTCTCTCCTGTGGAAGAAGAGAGCCCACAGGACACCTCCCAGGCTATGTCAGACAGCGAGGGCCCTCCCTCTGATAATACCAGCATCACACAGGGTGATGGGCAGGCTTCCCCACAGCCCAGGGGGAGGAGCATCACCAGGAAGGGCCGCAGATCCCGGACCAGGCAGTTGGGCGGGGCCCTGGATTCAGAGGGCGACACCTCCCCAGACACCCGGCTGGAAAGTGAGGTGAGAAGAGAGCTTGGTCAAGACCCGGTCGGGGTAACTGAGAGCATTAAAATTCCTACTTGCTGACAGAGGGAAAAAGATTATAACTTCCTGTGGCTTCTGAAATGCCCATCTCAAAGGGGAATTCTGAAACTATATTTAGCCTTCTAAAATGAAGACTCCCCCAAGTTACTTGCCAGGTAAAGACCTAACTTTTGAGCCTGTTTTTAATGTCCTGAAATGGTAGTAGGATTTGATTCAGATATCATGGTGGTCTGATCATGCCTTAGTCCTCCTGAGTCAAGTACGAAATACGATACCATTTCTCTTGTGCACATTTCATACTGATATGAATATGCAAAATATGTTTGAATATTGTTAAAAGCGTAAGCATATAAGGACAGGTTTATTTTCCTGTACTATGATGCATTGCTGATATTTTCTTATGTGGGATATATGCTTATATTGTCACCTCGGGATCAAATATCAAAGATGCAGGTTAAGAAATCACCTAGTAATGTTAAGCTGCAAAATGTTGAGAGTAAGTCATGTCACATCGCCAACGTGTTCATCGCTTCTCATGCATTTTGTCTCAGAAATACTTCCAGCCCATTTCGCGACCGGTCGACTCCGACCTCGATGAGGGGAGCTGGGAGGAGACCGGCGCCGAGGGGTCCAGCTTCAGCAGCGACTCGGGCAACACCGATGACGACGACGATGGCTCCACAACCGTCGACGATGAGGAGGAAGAGGAGGACAAGGAAGCCAGGATCGAAGGAGAGGTCAGGGCCCAGGAGGTCGTTGACTCCCACTTCGAGGATCCGTTCAAATTGATCCACAGTATGGTGAGCTCCAGCAGTGTCTCCAGCAGTGGACTGAACAAGGGTGAGTGTCAGTTAAGATGTAAAGATAGAGCATTCTCTCCAGGAATTATGCTGCTTGTTTTTGTGTGTGAAATTCATCAACAGCACATGCTGGGAGCATTGTATTTCTGGACTATGCCTGTGCAATACATTTTGGTGTGAAATCGCGCAACTGAAGCTCTCAAACTTTTTTACACCCATCTGCTCGCAGTTGAGAAATCTGTCAAGGTAAACACAGTCCTGCCTAGTTCCACTTGTTGAAATTTCATGCAGAGACAGTTTAACGGCAGATATGGCATCGTACTCGGAATCACCACTTTACAGCTCATCAGTCAGGAGCTGTTAATCTTTTGATGCATTTAGGTTTGAATAAGCCTTAATGGCCACCTTCATTAAATCTAAAGAATATCAAAGTTGCGGGTACTTAGCAAATGTGCATGATGTTATGCATTATCTCTGCTCTCCTCTGACTATTCCTTGTCGGTTCTATTCTGCACCTGGTGAAAATGATAAAAGGTGTCAGTAGAGTCACATCTTTGAAGTAGGCTATTTTTTGATCAGCATTGTATGCGCTACATTTTATGCCCTTAATCATTAAAGTAAAGCTTTATGGATTGTTATCAAGCCTATCAAAGTACACAAGTATTGGTATGTGTACTGGATATGTTACGTAATGGTTCTCCTAATGCGCAAAATATTGTTCATGTCTCGTTGCCATGCCAACAGTGCGGGTGCGAATATTTGAAGATGACGTGTGCAAGAAGACGGACATGAGCGTTCTCCAGATCAGCTGCGCCATCAACAACAAGGTCCACTCCGTCCAGGCCAGCACAGACTACGTCAAACTCGGCTTCATCTTCTCCTTTGTACTCGCAATCATTCCGCTCTGGTACAGGTGAGTTTCGATCTAAGAGATCAATGACTGATGGTCATTGCCGCTCTCAGTAACATGCTCAGTTTTTCAATTTCAATTCAATTTATTCATTTCCTAAAAACACATTCAAAATACCTACAGAGGAATATTTGCTCGTGTACATTGGCTGGTTTTGGTTACACATGGTAGTGGCCTTGTTTGTGTCATAATCCTTAATTATTTTTGTGTTTAGAATGTCACTGACGTGAACATTATTTTCTACTCTACTAGGGACATCTTGTGGATATTTTGTGTACTCCCTGAGCAAAGAAAGTTGACTGTGTTGCACTAAACTAGGAAAGACATAATTTGATTGTTACGAGCAAAGCAGTGCAGGATATAATGATGATAATAATGTATGTAACTTATATTGCGCCAAATCCAATATGCAGCGTGCTCAAGGTGCATACATACAGTGTAGTATGATAACTCGGTCATTGGATATAGTCATTATTTCCAACCAGCACTGACAGTGCTTAGAGTGGGATTTCACGGAGCACGCGAACGATTTGCGAAGGACGCGAATGGCAAAATCCAGCATTCGCATTTTGGTCTGCAAAAGATCGCCAAACGAACGTGAGGGTTCGGAAGCGTCGTCAATTGTTCGCGAATGTCGTTTTTACTTCGGCGAGAATTTCAAAAAAGTTTGAAATTTTCTGCGAACCTTTTCCGCACACTTGGTCGTGATTTGATCGTGAATTGTTCTCGAAAGTGTCTTTAAAGCCTCGTCATATGCGCAAGACCTTCGCAAGACACGCGCGATGTTCGCAAAATGTTCGTGAAACCCCAAACAGACTCCGAAACTTTGGAGAATGTCTCGCGTTATGTTACGCGAAATCTGCGAAGTTTTTCCGATCATTTTACGACGTAATCGCAAACTGTTCGCGTACCTTTTGAGACATTCTCGCGATTGTTTAGCGCACGTTTGGGGGATGTATGACCTATACGTTTTCTACAAATAAAAATCGTAGCATACACCTAAACATCAAACAATTATTAACAACTATAGTAACAAAAGAAATTAAAGACTAGCAAAGAGAAAGAAATGTTTGATATTAAAAAAAATCGCAGAATACAGTTAAAATTAATCTAAAGTATGTAAAATTTCATTTGAAGTATAGAGATTATGTGTTGTAGGAACTGCAAAACAAAAAAAAAGATCATATGCTTTACTAGTGGAGATACGTCCTAGGAAAAAAATGTAGGCAAGCACACAATAGAAAAATGAGAGAAAAAGAAAGGAGAAATAGAGGAAAGAAAAAAAAATCAACTCAAGACAGCTTCCACCTCTCCTTGGGTACATTTTCTCCCATGATTATTGAAAATTTTTCGTTGTTCGCATTTCCTTCGCGTGTTCTTCGTGTACGTAACATGCTGTACTTTAGCAATGATACACACGACATTCGCACATACGTCGTGGAAACTTCACACAAATTGCGCAAGAATAGTTTTCGGCTTCATTGTCGGAAAACATTCGGAGAAAAACTTTTCCGAATGTTGGATTTTGTCATTCGCGTCCTTCGCAAATCATTCGCGTGCTCCGTGAAATCCCACCCTTACTCTCCACTCCCTGGGGAGCTTTTCAGCCAGTTGCCAGTTTTATAAGACGCACTCATGCTGAACAACCAACATATCTACACCAACAGTGTAGACAGTCATGTGATGACCTAGAGTGTACTACTTCAAAGTTTTCAGAAGACATCATGCTTGACAACATACTGTCACTGTTTGTATCAATCTTATTTGATTCAGCGTCTGCCTGATTTTTGTATTTTTTTTAATCATTTTCATTTTTTTTTTTTTTGCCTTCATCAATTCCTCAACGCCACAGAATCCACATGACCTACCAGCATAACAACCAGGTTCCCTGGCTGTCCTACGAGTGGCCCATGATGGCGATAGACATGCTGTGTCAGATGCACTGGACCGCCCTCCTGGTTACCGTGGTAACCTCCTTCGAGAGGTTCTACCTCAGTTCCCTCTTCTTCTTCCTCATCTCGGTAGCGGAGAGAACTTACAAGCAGGTACAGTACATGATGCAACTTTGTCCCACGGTGTCTTGCATAAGATCACCTTAAAAGCAAAAAGGCCTTGTCTTATTTTTGTACTTTGTTTAGTAAAATGTCAACCCTCTTTGCATTAAGTTCAGTGATGATTTGCAATGGAATTAATGCAATGCAGTGACAAGTTGAAAAGTTTTTGTATCCTGACTGTAGTATGAAAAACATTTGGGGCGTTAACCTTTTGCAAATTGGAGCCGACACCCTTTTTCACTGCATAAAGCTCTTAACAAATTGCCGACCATGAAAGAATTATGAGTGTATTACATATACTGGATTGTGTAGACAAAAACTTTTGCCTGCATTTTACTTTTACGAATTGTGGCTCCTTGTGAAATTTGCTGGAGTTTTGTGCACACAATGATTTCTTTCTTTTTTTAAAAAGATATTTTATATCTTTGTAATTTTTGTTTCTCTGTTTTGCCAACAGCGTTGCCTCTTTGCCAAGTACTTTTCCCACCTAACTTCAGCCCGGCGGGCCCGACAGTCATCCCTCCCTCACTTTCGGCTGGACCGAGTCAGTAACATCAAGGCCTGGCTGTCCCTCAGGTCCTTTCTAAAGGTTGGTCTCATCTCGCTTATGTTATAAGGTCACCTCATTGCGTTTGTAACAGTCTCAGCAAAAGCAGTCCGTGTACCGAATCAGGGCAGGGTGGAGGGGGTGAAATATAATTATAAATTTTCAAAAATCAGTGGAAAAAAAATTATATTAGGACAATTACCCCCGCTAAACACCAGTTAGTGATAGCGTCAGGGTAAAAATTAGGGTTGGGATTAGGGTTAGGATTAGGTACAGGATTTGTAAGATTAGGGTTAGGGTCAGGGGAAGAGTCTGGCGTAATTGTCCAAGGGGTGATTGTCTTAGAACTGGAAAAAATACCTAGATAATCACACATCCATTCGAGTGTGATGCTAGAGAATAGTGGCACTGATATAGTTACTTGTGACTGTGCTGTTGCATATGTTTTAGTTTATCTCCATGAATATTCATGGTTTTTGGTGTAATTATTTATTTGGGAGGGGGGACATGTCAGTATTCTCTCAACCCGTTGACTAAAACAGTTGCATGTTATCTTCCTCTTGTCATTCTCTATATCATCTTTTGAATCTTGAAATGACAGAAACGTGGCCCTCAGCGGTCAGTCAACGTCATCGTCTCATCGGCGTGTCTGGTGACTCTCATGCTTGTCTCAATCCTGTGCAGTGAGGTAAGGGATGCCTGGATTTCATTTTTCGTCACCATCGGCAACTCATTTGTTTTTGTTTGTTTGTTTTGGGTTGTTTTTTTTTTTTACTGACAACGTTGCAAAATGTCAGGCCATTAGGAGTCGATGGACCTGATGAGGTTCATTACACTTTACAAATCACTCGTCTGTCCAACGTGCTTGTCAAATCACTCCTGTCACGTCTGAGGTTTAGCTCATAGGAGGCAACCATCTGTTGAGGAGGACAGCTGTTTCTTCTCGTTTGTCAAATGACATTTGACATGATATTTGATGCCCAAATTATATGCGTATGGAGTAGATTTTACCCAGTACAGTGAGCAAGGAAAAAGGAGATATAACCATTGGCAATCACTGGACTTTTCAGAGTGAAAGACTTCTGTGCATTTACACCCAAGGAAGGAAAAGTTCCCCTCTTTGAATCTCATCATTAATTTTGGTTATATATATATCAAGCAGAAATTGACACTTATCAAGTTAGATATTCAGCTAAGTTCAAGCTTCATAAGGTTGTTGACTGCAGTGTACAGCGTGTTGCAAATGCTAAGCATTGTAATGTTGCCACTGTGTCACTAGACTTTCTCTTGAAAACAATATCCCTAAACATTGGTGATAAGAGTGCATTTATTGCTTTTTCAAAAAAAAAATTCAAACTGGAAAATTCATATGATTGACATTGTTGCCTTTCAGCTGCTACACAGCAGTCGCACATTCCTGGCGGAGCTGTACAACTGGGAGGTGGTCGCCTGGACGTTCGGTCTCAGCCCCTTCCTCCTTCGTTTCATCACTCTCGGATCTGACATCAACAAGAAGTTCAGGAACACTTCGGTCCTGCTAACTGAACAGGTGAAATCTGATAAACAAGATTGATACATTTCATGGATTGTTTTTTTTCTGTTACAATATCATGCCCTATCACAGTAATTCAATGATTTGACAAAGTACATTTTGACAGATTTGATTTCTCTGTAAGGAAAATCTTCTTGACTTGATCTTTGTTCAAGTTGACTTGAATTAAAAAAAAATAAGTCAGAGAGCAGAACAATTGAAGTGTGATTGCTATCAGACAAAAACTAAAATAGTGAAACACAGCTTCTGTGTCATCTTGCTATTAGTTACGTGTCATTTTTATTCATTCAAGCGAGTAGAGACAATGATCGCAACTCTCCTGTAGGTTTGTCTGAAAGTATACAAATTATGTTTGTTTGGTTTTTTCTTCTCAGCAATTCAGTGACAACTCGCCCTAGAGGTGAGATCATGTTTACAGCTAGAGCCAGTTAACACAAAGCAGTTTCAGAGTTGTTTTTCCGTGGCCCCAAAAGACGGAATCAGCCACAGACATCTCTGTGTCTGTAGAGCATAGCTGCAGTTACACTCCTGGCAAAAGACTGCAAAGTTTAAGATCACAAAGTCTTCGCGATCTTTGGTTGTCCGTCCACACTGGCAGCCAAACTTCACAACCTTGAATTTCTCAAAGTTTGGGTCACTGGTGCGCGTACGCAAGAAAGAAGAAAGAGCGCGCTGTCTGACAGTTACTGATTGTGACTTTATAATGTACAAAGGTGCATGCCAGTGAGGCACCGCCCGCAAGAAAACCATTGATCGATGCCACAAACATGTGGTGGACTGGTCATGTGACAAACGTTGCGAAATTTCAGTTGCTAGTTTTCACACTGCCCAAAAATTGAGGAGATTGGCGGGTGTTCATATAAAATATTCTTTGTTTGAGTGGGAAGTTTTGAGAGAAGTTTCGCAAGAAGTTTGCGATCACACCGTCAAAACTTGAAGATCTTGAAGATCATGATCTTTAACTTTGCAATCTTTTGCCAGTGTGACTGCAGCTAACCAAATGTAAACATTTATCGTAACAAGATCAAATTGTCTTCTGAGAGAGAGAAGACAGAGCAGTGGTGTCAATCTTAATTTTCACCTTGGCCCGCCTCTGCAGATCAACTTGTATCTGAATATGGAGAGGAAACCTCACAAGAAGGATGACTTGATGCTGGCAAACAATGTCCTCAAACTGGCATCAAAACTCCTCAAGGTAAGCAGCAACTCTAGCACTAACACCCCTCCAGTCACTAATGGTATGTCCTCACACTACATAGTGTGTATGGAGGCACAAGCCCCTCCTGGTAAGCACCATTTCAAACTAGAGGTGTATTGGCATATTATTCTGATGATAAGGTCATAGAGGTATCAGTGTACATTTGAAAGTTTACCCCACAGAAATATGCAGTCAGATTGAACTCAAGATGAGAAGCTTGTATTTCGCAAGACTACCTATTAAATAAAAATGTAGCTACATGTATAATGAACTCAAGAAACTTGTATTTCACAAGACTCCCATAGGAACTTTATGTATGTGAACAAATTATGGAATGCTTGTATTCATTATTACAGACAGGTCTCAGTCGCATGCAGCTACAGGAATGATTGATTGGTGTCATTAACTCAACATCATTTGTCACATTTCAAGTTTAGAATCTACACCTAGAGTAGATCTAATAATGCGGAACATAAAACATTAATCAGATTCTGTTCTGTGCAAGAGAGAAATAATAGCACTGCAAGTTGCTAACCACAGTTAATCACACCATACATGATTAAATGGTTACAAGTTCTATTAAAATTACTTTCAAAGGGAAAATGGCCTTTGAATATTGAGAGGGACACCTTATATGTTGTGGCAACAATACTGAGTCTACTCTGGATACTTTTTGCTATTTGTAAAATGTGAGAGAACTTTAAAAATATCAAATTTCAAATGCGTTAGAGGTGAAAACCACATTTTTCTGTGTCGTCATGATGACAGTGACCGCACCATGTAAAAGCTGTAATGAAGTTCACTCATGAAGGAATTTCATGAGAACAGAGAGACCAAAAAAAAGAAAAAAAAAAAGAAAAAAAAAAAAAAAAGATCAAAACTTCTTTTGTGGAGGAAATTGGCCAAAATGTGAAATATTTGTCTCGTGTGTTTTTTCAGGAGCTGGAAGCTGTAAAGGTACTTAATGTTTTATTTTATGCCAAAATGAGTGATTCAAACTACTCATATTTCCTCACCTGTCCCATTTTTAGCGGATCATTACACCCTGAGATTCACCTTGTGCCATTGATCACACTATTCATATTTTGTCTCGCTGTCCTCACGGATGTGTAGTGTGTCATCCTGACTGAGCGTGGCGCATACATTCTTGTCCCACAAATTTGACATAATTCATCCTCGTTTGTATTATGATTGGTGTCTACGTGCTTAGAAGTTTGGATGTAGGAAGTTGTGTCTGTTTCATGAAAAAGATTTAAAGCAGAACTGTGGTATACTACATCATACAAACCTTCATTCCTACCATATTGTTAGCTGAGTGTGATCCGTACCCAGCGTGAATATATACTTGTGGTTGTGGCCAACAATTGAACATTTTTAATCTAATTCAGTCTATAATCATTAGTCTGGGTGCCAGAGGCTGAACCTTGTTTTACCGTCCACCCAATATTTTTTTATGGTTTTACCCTATTTCGGGGGTGCTGAATCCGAATCTGGATGATGCAACTCTTGCATCCTTGAGGATTTTTAGATATTCAAGATGGCCGCCAAAATGGCCGCCCGAACTGGAAATTCCCACGTATTTCCTTCTAAATGGTGAGATATTGAAAACAATTCATGGTTTTACCCTATTTCGAGGGTGCTGAATCCGAATCTGGATGATGCAACTCTTGCATCCTTGAGGGTTTTGAGATATTCAAGATGGCCGCCAAAATGGCCGCCAAAACGGCCGCCAAAACCGAAAATTCCCACGTATTTCCTTCTAAATGGTGTGAAATTGAAAACAATTGATAATTCTGTCCTATTTGGAAGGTGCTGAATCCGAATATGGATGATGCAACTCATGCATCCATGAAGTTTTTGAGATATCCAAGATGGCCGCCAAAATGGCCGCGCCAATTAAAACCGGAAATTCCCATGTATTTCCTTCTAAATGGTGAGAAATTGAAAACAATTGACGGTTTTACCCTATTTCGAGGGTGCTGAATCCGAAACTGGATGATGCAACTCTTGCATCCATGAAATTTTTGAGATATTCAAGATGGCCGCCAAAATGGCCGCCAATTAAAACCGGAAATTCCCACGTATTTCCTTCTAAATGGTGAGATATGGAAAACAATTGATGGTTTTGCCCTATTTCGAGGGTGCTGAATCCGAATCTGGATGATGCAACTCTTGCATCCATGAAGTTTTCGAGATATTCAAGATGGCCGACAAAATGGCCGCCAATCAAAACGGGAATTTCCCTCGTATTTTCTTCTAAATGGTGAGATATGGAAAACAATTGATGGTTTTACCCTATTTCGAGGGTGCTGAATCCGAATCTGGATGATGCAACTCTTGCTTCCTTGAGGATTTTGAGATATTCAATATGGCCGCCAAAATGGCCGCCAAAACCGAAAATTCCCTCGTATTTCCTTCGAAATGGTGAGAAATTGAAAACAATTGATGGTTTTGCCCTATTTCGAGGGTGCTGAATGAGAATATGGATGATGCAACTCCTGCATTGTTGAAGATTTTGAGATATTCAATATGGCCGCCAGAATGGCCACCCAAAACGGAAGTTCCCATATATTGAAAGCCATTGGTGGTTTTTATCTTATTTTGAGTGTGCTGAATCCGAAGCTCAGGATACAACTCTTGCATCCTTAAGGGTTTTGAGATGATAAAGATGGTCGCCAAAAATGACCGTCAAAAACGGAAATTCATATGTAGACCCCCTATTTCCTTCTAAATGGTGTAAAATATAAAACAGTTGGTGGTTTTACACTATTTTGAGTTTGCTGAATTTGAAGCTCCAGGATACAGCTCTTGCTTCCTTGAGGGTTTTGAGATAATAAAGATGGCCGCCAGAATGGCCCCTAAATGGCCGTTAAAAACGAAATTGTCCATGTAAGCCCTCTGTTACCTTCTAAATGGTGTAAAATTGAAAACAATTGGCAGTTTTACTCTATTTCGAGGGTGCTGAGTCCGAACCTGGTTGATGCAAATTTCGTATTCTTTTTAAGGGTTTTTGAGATGTCCAAGATGACCGCCAATATAACTGACAAAAATTGGAAAATTTTAGACCCTATTCAGCACCTTCGAAACTTGGCTGAAATTCATCCATTCTTTAGGGTTTTTAGACGACCAAGATGACAGCCAAAGTAAGTGGCAGAATTCCAATGTTAATATATTTTTCTTAATGGTAAAAGTTTTAAAATAAATTGATGGTCTTACCCTGTTACGAGGGTGCTGAAGGTCTTTGAAGGTTTTGGGACATCTAAAATGTCCTGTATGAACGGAAACTCCTTAACATTTTCTTATACTTAAATTTTTACCTTCCATGTTGTTGTTTGTTTTTTTACTCGTTTTTTTTTTCGCGTTACCTGTGATATGACCGTCCCCTCGTGTGTGTTTGTAATATATTATATATACGTATACATATTATACATATACGCATATATAATGTTACATTATAATTGAAAAAAAAAAATGAAGCATAACTATAAAAATGTCCCACTCGTGTCTTCAACAATGTCATCAAGACCATCAATATAAACCAAATAACCAATTTGAGTGTTCATGGATGAAGCGATTAAAACTGCTCATGGATTAAGACAGGTAATATTGGGTAATTTCAGTACACTTCTCTACATCACTATCACAATATGATATGTTTTCCATATCTCACCATTAAGAAGGAAATACGTGGGAAATTCCGGTTTTATTTGGCGGCCATTTTGGCGGCCATCTTGAATATCTCAAAAACTTCATGGATGCAAGAGTTGCATCATCCAGATTCGGATTCAGCACCCTCGAAATAGGGCAAAACCATCAATTGTTTTCCATATCTCACCATTTAGAAGGAAATACGTGGGAATTCCCGTTTTTAATTGGCAGCCATTTTGGCGGCCATCTTGAATATCTCAAAAACTTCATGGATGCAAGAGTTGCATCATCCAGTTTCGGATTCAGCACCCTCGAAATAGGGTAAAACCATCGATTATTTTCAATTTCTCACCATTTAGAAGGAAATACATGGGAATTTCTGGTTTTAATTGGTACGGCCATTTTGGCGGCCAGCTTGAATATCTCAAAAACTTCATGGATGCAAGAGTTGCATCATCCAGATTCGGATTCAGCACCCTCGAAATAGGGCAAAACCATCAATGTTTCCCATATCTCACCATTTAGAAGGAAATACGTGGGAATTCCCATTTTTAATTGGCGGCCATTTTGGCGGCCATCTTGAATATCTCAAAGACTTCATGGATGCAAGAGTTGCATCATCCAGTTTCGGATTCAGCACCCTCGAAATAGGGTAAAACCATCAATTATTTTCAATTTCTCACCATATAGAAGGAAATACATGGGAATTTCTGGTTTTAATTGGTGCGGCCATTTCGGCGGCCATCTTGAATATCTCAAAACCCTCAAGGATGCAAGAGTTGCATCATCCAGATTTGGATTCAACACCCTCGAAATAGGGTAAATCCGTCAATTGTTTTCAATCTATCACCATTTAGAAGGAAATACGTGGGAATTTCCAGTTCGGGCGGCCATTTTGGCGGCCATCTTGAATATCTCAAAACCCTCAAGGATGCAAGAGCTGCATCATCCAGATTCGGATTCAGCACCCCCGAAATAGGGTTAAACCATCAAAAAACATTGGGTGGACGGTAAAACAAGGTTAGGCCCAAAAAGTCGCCTTGGCACCCAGACTACATGCAGATTATTCAGACTTGTGGCTGTTACACAAGGGCACCTTGCTGTAAAAAGACTTGATATGATTTCAAGTTGCAATATTTGCCTTTACCATGGCAACATCTTGCATTTCTTACAGCTGCTTGGCCAGAGCCACTGGTACTGTTACGAAAAGAGATTATCAAAAGGAAATCGTTTTTCTGCAAATTAGATGGATCTCCTGGTGCTGTTTTTATGCCTCCGCAACGAGATGTTTTGGCCGGAGGCATTATGTTTTCGGGTCGTCCGTCCGTCCGTCTGTCCGTCCGTCCGTCCGTACGTACGTACACTTGTACATGTACGTCCGTCCATCCCGTTTTGTTTTTGTCGATATCTCAAGAACCGTGTGGTGGTTTTACATCAAACTTGGTATGAGGGTATATCCTTGGGGGATAATACTTTGTGTGGAATTTAGGGTCACAGGGTCAAAGGTCACAGGTCACAGGTTATTTTGTGAAAAAAAAATTGAAATTTCATGTTTTTCTCCATATCTCGCAAATGGTTCAAGGTATCTTCATTGAACTTAGTATATATGCTTGTACCGATGGGCAGTGATTATCTAGGGAAGTTGGGGTCATGGGTCAAAGGTCAGGGGGTCAAAGGTCAAGGTCAACTCCTCAAAATATTACTACTTTCCTTATATTTATGCAATGCCTGAAGTTTTTTTTTTTTTTTTTAACTTGATGTATGCATATATTACCCAATATATATTCTTTGGGAAATTTCTTGCCAAAAGGTCAAAGGTCAAAGGTCAAGTGAAAGTGCTGAATTGCACTTTTTCCACCATATCTCAAAAGTAACTCAAGGTATCATCATGAAACTTACATATTTATGCATGTTCAACCTAACAGTGATTCTCTTTGGAACTGTGAGGTCAAAGGTCAAAGGCCAGGTTTAGATAATGCTATTTTCCCTTTTGATACTGAAATTATACTTTTTCTCAATACCTTGAAAATTACTCAATGCATAAACTTATAAAAGGGTCAAAAGTCAAGTAAAAATCATCAGTTCCCCAAATACCTGCACTCTGACATTTAAATCATTCATCCAATTGAACCTAGAGTAACTGCTGCAGTAAGCGGCCGTGCAGCTGTTCGCGGCAGGTACAACATACACGGTAATATACCGCTAAACACAGCATTGCACTGTTACATGCACACTACACAATATACTAACACACTAGCAATCAACAAAAACCAACTGATAAAATGGGCACGATCTCTGATGAAAGTGAAATTTTCTTACCTAAATGACAACATATCGCATCCAAAATACAAATTTCGGTACTTCTTAACATAACAATTAAGAAATAATGGTCCAAGAAACTTGATTTTTTTGTCGTTTTCCCGATGCTCATGGATTTTGAAAACATATCCTCACATGAAATAGAACTTTCGCGAGCCGATGTGGGCCGCCATTTTTGCTCGGAAAGTGGACGTTACCATCGAAAAATTCAGAAAAACATGAGAAAGACATCAACAACACCGCCAGAATTGCGATCTTGTTTGCGGCCAATGCATGTGCGCCCGCTATTTTCATGTGCTTTCGCAATGGGTATTGGCGCTTACGCAATGTTCGCGAGACATGTGAAGGCGTTCAGCTAAAGATCGCGGAGCACGCGCGTATTGCATAGGGATTGTACATCGTGCCGCAAGCAGAAATACTACGCCGCATATCGCCCTTATCGGCGAAAATTGTGCCGGGTTTTGCCCTGGTAAATCATGAAAACTGCGTTGGTCAATGGTAAATTTCTTTTATGAAAACAATTGCGTTAATGAATAATCTTGTCTATGATATATGAAATGGTTGAAAATAATTTGCCTGATTTGTTTACAAGTTGGAAAAACCCTAAACAATGCTTAAACTGCCGCAAACGGGATATTCTACTCTAGTTCTAGGAAAGTGAACATTCAGCACATTTGTGTCAAACCTGTCATTTTAATATTTTGCCAATTGTGTGAAACTGTCATCACACATTGTCAAGACATTGTACTATAGACCTATTAGGAGAACCATGCATTATGGCGGAGGCATATCAGTCGCCGTAGCGATATATCTAGTTTTTTTTTTTTTTCCTCACTACACCATCCCCTGAGTGCACTGATATAAAATCATTTCATTCAGAATAGTAGCTTCTTGTACCAGCAATCTCCAATGCAGTCTTTGTAATGCAACTTGTTCCTGTATATTTATATTGCATTCAACAAGTCCATTTTGCATCTCGATGTCACCAATTGTTACATTGTCACTTCAGATCTTGGGGTGGGGTGGAGGGGAGGGATAGGTGTTCCAATAGCCTATTGTTTCAACTTACATGACATGTGCAGTCATGTCAACAATTTAAGTGTTACAGTATAGCCATGATGGTAGCCAAACTTGATTTCAGAAACATCTGTACCTGGTACTATAAAATTGGTCAAACTGAAGTTCTTTTTGGTGTGTTACTCAAGTTTCATGTAGAAAAGCAGAAGTTAGCATGTCACATTATGTAAACTCTGCCATAAGTTGTTCACAGATAGTGTTTGTTTGTGACCCAATTTCTCTGCACATAAAGTTTAGCTGACATTGTAATACCGTGACAGTTGCCATAGTAGGGGTTTAGAGACCTGTGATAAGATTACCTTTAGTCCATGCTAAGTCTGGTCATACCGTACATACCTGTCAACAAGAATTTACTCATTATTCAAACTTTATATGGTATCCGATATTATAGTATCACCGCTGTCATAGAGATTCATTGCCCCCGTGACCCATTACCATGAGAGAGATTGATGCTTTTGTAGCCTTTGTGCACTCATGGTGGTATGTTGTGCCTACATTACCGTCTTTCTTCCGCCAGGAGGTGGAGACGCCCTTTAAGCTGTCTGGTCTGTCCATGAATCCGGTCCTGTACAACATCACCAGGGTTCTGGTTTTATCAGCATTCTCTGGGGTCCTCACAGAGCTCCTTGGCTTCAAGCTGAAAGTAAGTCCTCCTATAGCTATTTTTTTGTCTTATCTGTTTCTCTGTCTTTCTGTCTATCTATGTTGTATCTTTCAATCTATCTGTCTATCTGTCTGTCTGTTAAACTGCGGATGTCTGTCTCCCTTCTTCATTTGTTCATCTCTGTCCATCTCTCTATCTTTTCTTATACTAACCTTTAAATCTGTAAGTAAATCCATCTTTGTGTCTGCTTGTCCATCTGTCTACTGTATATACATATTATCAATCTTGTATGTATGTTTTGATCCATCCATGGGTATCTCATCTTTCTATGTTTTGTTTTTGTTTTTTTGCTTTTTTATTTCTGTATCTACATCTGTCTCTTGCTTATCTTCTATTTCATATCTATCTCTTATCTCTCTGTTTTCTGTCTTTCTACCTTTGTGTGTATGAATGTATCTTTCTATCCATTTTCTCTCTTTCTATCTGTCTATCTATCTATCCAAGTATCTTTCTATCTGTCCATTGGTTGATCAATAAGTTATTGACATAGTGTACTGTAAAACACGATATATTCGCGCCATGAATTTTTCGCAAATTCGAGCTGACGGCCTTTTTTGTAGCATGAAATTTTCGCGAACTGCCGCTGGCATTCAATCTTTATAGTGTCGACAAGAGCTTTCGCGTGCATTTTAATTTCGCCAATCTTCGCGCTCGCGAAATTCGCAAAATTAAAATGCACGCGAACATTCCTCGTTTTTACGGTATATTTATGTCACACTGCATGTATAGTCATGCTTCTTCCAACAAGTAGAGTGGATATCATAAGTAGTATATGTGGAAAGAAAAATCATGCATTCTTTTGGCATTGCATATTATTTGGATTTTGAATGAGAATCAGTATTTCCTGTTCAAAGTGCATTGCAATATCTGTCATATATGTAGGTACAGAAATGACAACATAATCAGCATTACGTCTTAACAAGCCATTTGTCTTTGATGTAAAGTATTATGTGCAATATAGGGTGTATTTCATTGATGGAGACGTTGCTGCTACTGCAGCAACTGATCTTTCCAGGCAACTCTGGTGTCTCGAGAGACAAAATAACAAACAAATAAAAACCAAAGCCACTCCGGGATCCAGGGTGACACCTAACAAGTAATGTTTTCTAGTCAGATCGCTGCTGGAACCATCTTCCTTATCTTCTGTAGCATTAACTGCCGCCTCAGCATCCACAAACTGCACTGCAGCTGCCATGACCGTTCATCCTTCTTCTGCTGCTTTCCTCTAACATTATTAAGAATATATCCACTGTTGTTATAATGTATCTCTGCATGCAGTGATGTTTATGCTGCTTGTGGTTTTTTTTTTTGTGGACATCATTTCTTATCTTTTCTTTGTGTCTCCTCTCTCACAGCTCTGGAAAATCAAGGCGTAGTGTGGATGTGCAATATGAAACTACACTGTTGCTGCGTGGAGCCAGCTTGACATCGTGTGTCAAACTTGTCTCCGTAATGAACTTTGTTGCTGAGGTCTGCCTGACATTTTTTTTTTTTTCACTCGCCCGAACCTGTGATGAATGTTGCGCTGTCTTTGAGGGACTACCTTGCTTCCGTTGACGGGCAAGGATGGCAAGGATTTTTTAAACATTTTTGAGCGATGGTGAAGTGAGCGGAGTAGGTACGGGGAGGTCGAGAAAACGAGTGCAATTCGAAATTCGATTATTTATCACTGGGAATGCAGAGTGCACCAGATGAGAAGAAAATGCAAGATAAATAATGCAAGATGTTACTCTATTTGTAACTCTGAGTGTGTTTGTTTTTATTTATTTTTGTTTATACAAAAAATATGCAGTTCATGAAACGTGGTAGGAGGTCGGCTTGTTATCTTCAAACATGTGGACAATAAAAAGAGAAAAGAAACATACATGTTGCTGAGGGGACAATGAGTTTAATCCAGATATGTCTGATGAGAGGAAAAGAGAGCCAAAAAAAAAAAAAAAAAGTTTGATGGACTTTATCAAGACCGAGCTCCTTTCTTTGGTGGTTATATGTCAGAGGATGAAGGGATTTCAGGAGAGAAAGGTTTGGCTACCATGCTGTCTTTGAAGGTGCAGCAGATTGTGTTTGCTTACCAGTCTATATTTGAGGATATAAAAACCCATTTGTTAAAAAAACAAAAAGCAAAGAACAAAGAAACAATCATTATGCTATTCTGTGTGCTAGGGTTGGAAATTTTTATTTTGTTTTGTTACCGAAAAATTTGTGAAAAGTGTCACAAAATTACAATAAGTAGATGAATGTGATATAACTTATATTTGTTTTTGTTTGCGGAGACGAATTTGTCATGCATAGTCAACTCTGATTGGCAAAGCTGTCCATTGTACCTTGCATGGTATGGACACAATAATCCAAGGGCATGAATGGCCATACCCAAGATTTGTTCTTGCTCAAAACATTGATAACTTGCTGTGGAGAGGCCTTTTTTTTTCTTTCTCTCACACACGAGTGATTTTTGTTTTCTTCTTTTTGACAGGGTATGAGTTTCTATTTGATTCTTTTGTGAAGATGCTGTTGATAAACATGCTTGTGGTTACATATAGCATGTACCACAGGTGAATATTATTTGATGGGTGCTCTCTGTGTTTAAATAGAGGTAACATCTATCATGTGGAACAAATGGTAGGCATGGTTATCTGACAAAATTATTCATACCGTACTACTGTGTATATGGAAAGAGCATTTGATTTGCGGTGTCGATGCTTGAAATGAGGATTTGCAGATAGCAAGACTTTTCAGAAGTATTACAGAGCATAGTACAATCATGTCTTTTTGATCTTACTGAGTTATATGAATTTTTGATTTTACACAGTATGTTGAAGTATTGTTGGTCATTATCCATTTGCTTTGGAGCAGCAACTGTTTTTGATGAGATGATGGGAAATTGATATTCAGGCAGATACTACCAAACAATTATGTCCCATTTCAAATGTAGTTGTCATATCTCATTGAGTAGACTTCATTTTACTTGCTGGTATTTGTATCATTCAAAGACCATTATGCTATCTTGAAGCCGTGAAATGAAAACATAGCATTGAAGGCCCTACCTTTATTTGATAGTCACCAAGCATCGACTAAGAATTGTATCGGTGAGGTTTAGACATGGAAACAGTTGAGGATACACATGCTCAAAGTTTTGCAAAGACAATTGTTTATAATTTGCATAGCTGAGGACTGATTGTAGTCAAGTTTTAGTCCCACGCGGGAGGATTTTTGATGGTAGGTGTGTTGGCTGAATTGCCTACTCCAAGATTTGTTGGTAAATCTTAAGTAAGGTAATACATAATAAACTACACAACCCCTTGTGTGTGACAGTGTGAATATTATTCTCTGCATAATTACATCTTCATAGTGTCCTGGTGTTCTCTCCATCTTATGTGTGTTGAAAATGAGTACAGACATTGTTGAGAAGTGGAAATTGTGTAATTAAAAAGAAAACAAAACAGTTATCCTATAGGGCGTCATTAAACACAAACCCACATGCACACTCAGACTTATATCAATCACTTCATGAAGACTATCAGATCTGAAATAGAAATCCAAGTACTCTATACTATTGCTGTCAGCATAACTGAAATGTCATTAACTTAGGCTTACAATAAACTTGATTCTAGAGAGTGGACAATTATGGAAATGGGGCTTATGTCTTTTAAAGATCTTGTCTGAGAGGAAAGTTCCAGAAGGATTGTGACGATTAAGAAATGTTTTGGGCTTATATCTATATGAAACTGAGAAGGGCTTAGATGAAATTATTATGAAAATTTTGGTTTTTAGCAGTGATCTGTGTGAGCAAGAGATGGTATGGAATTTCTTGAGGATGGTTGAGATGATATTTTTCTGTCTATGAATGGAAGGGTTCATGTAGCTGCTGAAGAAACATTGATATTTCATCCGGCCTGTCAGTCAGCATCATTTGTATTTATGCAAACTTTGTTTACTTTTGAGCGAATTTCAGGAGCAGTTTTAAGTATGTTGTGTTCATCATTTCAAGTTCATCATTTTTGTGTTTGCAACAGAAAATATGTGGAAAACGATGCAAGTTTCTTAAAAAGTTTTATGCCGCTTGTTGCCAATATCATTCCAGTTTTCATACCATCATCATTTTGTTTAGTCACAGCAGAACTGCAGGTGTCAGAACAATAATATACCATCTATCATTCATTTTTCTATTTGTGTCGTGAGAGATGTGTCCCAACTTTTTAACATGTTCTTTGTAGGAACATTCCATTCTTTTTGCATTGAATTTGACCACAAATGATTGTTTTGGTTTTTTTTTTTATGAATGTTCTTTATTTTCCCTTGTATCATTTATAATACATGGCAGATATTTACAAATGTGATACAGTCTTACAGTTCTCTAAAATCATGTATGTAACTCTAAGAATTATGAACATGTTTATTCTATAGTTTGGTTTTATTTGCATTGATTACACTTGTTTGTCTAATTTTAACTTACCACTGCATGTCCTCACAGTTCATTGGCATAAAAAGATTCATCTATTTCAGCTGTGTAAACTTTGTATGTCTGTAAGACAATCAATTTTATCGATGTTTGAGTGGTGCAATGTGACCTCGTGTTTATTTTCAAGTAGAAAATTGGAGGTGATATGCTACTGCGGATTACCTTTGATCTACATGTACAATGTAGTCAAACTTACATCGAACAGAAGCAGATATTGCTAAAGCGACAAAAACCATTCCTCTGTTTATACTTGGGGAGAGTGCTTTGTATCGATGTTTTGCTCACTTACCTGCATCCGAGTTAAGTTGTATGGTGAAGCCACATTATCGGCCGTAGCCAAGTTTGACGATGGGATAACGGTATTGCATTTCGTTTGTGTGCAGTTATTGTTTCACAGGAAATGAAGATAGAGGTGTGCATTCATGTGACCCCCATGAAGAGAGACTCACTATTGCCGTTCTAGGCAAAAGCTTGCAGTTAGTCAGGTGGGGTAGTGTTTTAGATAAGAGGTTGCAGATATTCAGGATGGGTAGTGACTTGGGGAGCTCAAGGACTGGTGCATTTCTCTATAAAGAGAATGTAGAAGTGATGGCATGGACATTTTTGGCCGAGGCGTTAATTTTTTTATAGAGTATTTTTTGGAGATATATAAAGATGACATTGCAGTCTGAATGGCGGCCATCACATTTGAGCGTGACCGAGATTTTTATGTAGAATTCTTTTGCAGATTTAGTGTTCCGTGTCAGCTTAAATATCGTCATGCTCAAGGCAGAATGTTCTTAACACACTTCCCTGCACATGGCAGATTGTCACTAGGCTTTGGGAGTACACATAGGGTTAACAACATTCTGCCATGCGCAGCGAAGCGCGTTAACGACATTCTGCCATGCACAGGGAAGAGCGTTAGCAACATTCTGCCATGCGCACAATGACTTATGTGTCCACCGTGGCCACACTTATACAATCACTTAGCCAGTTTAAGTCTTGCCATTGCTTTTTGGAGATGTGCCATCAAGGACCAACATGAATATTAAAAGAAATGAGAAATAAAGAGTAAGAGAAAAAAATGAACCAAATAGTCTCACATGCAGACTTTAATCTGTTGGTCTTTTGGCTCCATAACCACTTGCCTTTGATACTTGGTTTGAATTTGTTCATTTGAGTGATTTTATGTGTTCAGGGGTCTTGCTTAGTCCTAGCAGGTTTTTTGTTGTTTTTGTTTTTCTTATGATAGCACTTTTTGTGGAGAGTCTTCTTGATAGAAAGTATCACGTGTACAATGTTCATGGAAATGTGTGGTTTGAGATAAAGAATAGAAGGCAGATAGTTCTGATGAACTTTTTTTTTCAGTCTGATTATTTGCATATTGGTGTGCAAAAAAAAAAAAAAAACAAAAAAAAAAAAAAAAAACCCCTGCAGTGGTACATTGTATCATGCCTCAGAATCAAATCTTGATGTTCCAGCATACACTTGGAATGGTTGCCTAGAGACCACCAAATGTGTACTTGATATGAGTCACATGGTATGGTGTAATTTTATAGATGCTATTCTGTGATAATGCTTCTTCAAGGAAAAAGAAAGAATTTACTCATTGAAAAAACAGGTGCACAGTGGCACCTTGTTATACAGAGATCAAATACATAACGAACCCTCCTATAACATGGTGATTTTGCAGGTCCCAAATCTTGATTTCCTTGTTCTTTGTAACCCATATATAGTGAGAAACCTGCTCTAACAAGGTATTAAATTGTGGTTTTCAGGTACACCTATTCATTATAGCAAGGTTTTCCTGTAGTTTGGTGTCAAAATGTTCCACTCGACTGGCAGGGTCAGATAAAACCGTAGACATGTGATGTGTTGCATATTGTCTCTGCTATAGAATAACATGCAGTCAGCTCTGCATTCCATCATTTTTAGATATGTCCTAGATCAAGATTCCTAGAGCAAAGGGAAACGTATCATTAACTTACTCCATCGTGTAAAGTGGAGATTTGCACAAGTGGACACTTCATACAGAGTCCCAAATTCTAAAACTTGTACAGGGTTGACTGTTGCTAAATGTAAATTCAGTTGTAATCATTAAAAAAAAGGGGGAAAAATGTAAATCTAGTTGTGTCAAAGTGATACAAGCAACCTTTTTTATGCGTTTCACTTGCTGTGTGTTTATGCAAGGATATATTTGTGTCTCTCGAAAGTACTAACAAAATTATGTATCAGCATTCTGTCTGCAGAGGGTTTGCATTGCTGGTGTAGAAAAAAAAAAAGCTTGAACAATTTTGCAAACAAACAAAAAGAAGTAATGATTGTACTTGCTTTACTGTAATTTACATTGCACTTTGCAGCATACAAAGCAAAGTGTATTGATTGATTGGTAATATGTATGCACTTATCTGAAATTAACTGGTGGACTAATCTATTGTTTTGAGTGTACATAATTATTGCTGCCAGCAAGCAAATGCCATTCCTTATTGGATATATCTCTTGCTCTCATAATATATTGTCACAATGAGTGGTGAGCTTGCTTATTATTGAACTTGTGAGATTCCACGATGTCTGCAATAGTGAAATCACAAGAATGTTTGTGTACATGTGTGAAACAGTATATGCCATGTATTTGTCCAAATAAATATGCAATTTGCACATGCACAAAGACACACAACAATCTTGAGATTTGTGTTGTTGGTTTTCTCTTTTATTTAAGAGCACTTATTTGCTACACATGTTCAGAAAAACATAACAATTCACATATATAGGCCCAAATTCACAAAGGCAGTTTATATCATATCCATGGTTTAGCTTTAGACATACAATATCTTGCACATGCGCGTTGTTCATATTGCATACACAATATGTCATGCGCATTTACACAGTAAAATTTTGCATTATCCATGGACTAAAATCTACATAGCCTTTGTTATTTCCAACCATACTTCTGTTTTTTTTTTTTTTTTCTTCTTTTTTTCGATATGACTAGTTCTCAGTAACACAGTTACTAAGTACATGTATTAAATCTCTTTGCTACAACAAGGTTGTGAGGAACCTGTGAATGTACTGTATTGGAATCTGGTAAGATGACCGACTTTGGAAACGATGAACTTAACCTTTCAAAAATGATTTGAAATTTGAGACACTGGCATGATGTTGCACTTGTTGAAATTGATGACTTGACATTTGCTCCCACGACAATTGCTCCGGTCTTATTTTCTCCAAGGACATAGGGCTAGGATTAGGGTTGTGATAGGGTTTTAGGTTTAGACTGATGTGAGAACTAGGATAAGGGTTACGGTTATGTTTGTTAGTAGAATTTGTTTGGCTTAGCGTGTAGATATTTCATGGGGCAATTGTCGCAGGAGCAAATGTCATGGAACCTCAATAACTGTATCAAAGTGCTCCATGAAGGGGAGCAAAAAGTTTGGTCAAGGGCGAAAAATTATACAGTACTTCTGAAATTGAGCGATAATTGCTTGCAACCCTACTCTTTTATGTAACAGTCAACCAGGGGGGCATTTCATGAAGGAACTTGTCAGATAAAATGTCCGACAAGTCAATTATATCCGACAAGTTCAGAGAAATCAGCCAATCAGACTAAAGAATTTCTCAAAACTTGTCAGATATAATTGACTTATCAGATATTTTATCCGACAAGTTCCTTCATGAAATGCCCCCCTGATCGTATTTGCCTTGTCCGACATGCAAATCCACAGCATAGGCCATACAAACCCTGCAGGATTGGGTACTTTGATGACTTCAATTTGAGATAAAGACAGCCACCAGTAATATTCAGTATCAGCAATCATACAAGATATTGCAACTGGTGAACAGTGCTCACCTATGCCATTAGCTGTAATCAAGAACAACTTCCTCGTCCCGAAAAACACTCTTGAGACAAGCATTGCACTGGGTGCATATTATGATTCTACAGGTGGGGCACAGTACAAAGAATAATTGTATAGTCACTCCTTTATGTATGAAAGGTTGAGACTTCATATGCCTCCAAACATAGAAAATCAGGAATCTTGGATCTTGACACAGAAGGGTAATGCGCAAATACAATGCTGCACACTGGCACTGGTCTGACGGTCCCTGACCAGTGAAAAGCAATGTCAGACTAGTAACTTTTTCAGGAATGGACCAGTAAAAAATGGAAAAAGTACCTACTGATCTGCCAGATAGGTGAGAACAGAAGAAAAAATGGGTAAGTGTGCAGCCCTGGCATATAGTGTATATGAGAGGACTTGCTGATTTCGTTAAGTGACAAGACAATTAGAAGTTTTAACATACTCTCATACATGTAGTTGTAAAGTCATTTCTCTATTTCCCCAGCATGTCTTCCTATCACCTTCCTTTCCCCCTGCCACGCCCTCTACCACCACCACCACCTCTACCCCTACCCCCTCCACCACCTCCTCCTCCTCTCTTCCCACCCCTACCAAAGCTCCTGCTGCCACCCCGCCCCATTCCTCTATCCCCTCTGCCCCCGGTCCTGCCCCCCTGCCTCTGGCCCCGTGGTAGACTGCGCTCCTTGTGCCTGCTCTTCACCTTCCTTTGCTTCATGATCTGCTCCAGGTTCCGCAGCTCTCCCCGCCGCTGCCCCCCGCGACCTCTTGACCTCTCGCCTCCTCGGTCCCCGCTGGAATCGTCGTGCCGGTGTCCTCTGCCTCCCTTGCCACGCTTTGGACCGTAGCGCCCTCTCCTATTCCCGGTGATGCTACCAAATCTCCCACCTGTCAAATGCACATTATACAAAAGAAGAATTAAATAAGGAGCAACTACTGCAATCTCTCAGCATTCACCATGGGGTATGTATTTTTTTAAGTGAGCAGATTGAGAAAATTCACAGCCAAGGTTAATTTTGTGAATCTACTCACCGACTTATTCAAAGATTTCATTGCGATGGATGGAATTCAGCCTTCTGGGTACTACTTTGCATGTTTATTTCAATTAACCATTATCAAATCAAATCAAATCAAATCAAATTTGAGGTATGTAGAAATACACAAGCCTTTTTGCATGTCACCAGTTGAATCAAATTTAGTGCCACACAGTCACAGTATAGTTCCAATCTGATCTCCATAAATGCAATGAAAAGGAAACCACATGAAGGCAATCAAATCTCTGATCAGAACTTCTCACAATTCGAGTCAGGGTGACAAGAACTTAAAGACCAGTGAACTCCAGAATTAGACTGAAGGTCACATTTGCCAAAAATTACTTTGTAATGACATGCAATTGGCCCCACTTGAGCCAAGAAATCTTAGGACATATTACCTGGCTTTGATCGACCTCCACCATCCTCTGCATCCTCCCTCTCACTGTCGGACTCATTGTCGCGGGTGTCGGCTTTACTCCTCTGTAACCACTCTTTGTATCTTTTGCCAGCAAATGTCAGAGTCAAGGAACATCAACTACAACTGAATGGAATCTTCATCACCACCATCACCACCACCATCATTACCATCATCTTTTTCATCGTCACCACCATCACCTTCATCACCATCATCACTACCACCATCATTGCCATCATCTTTTTCATCATCACCATAACAATTGCTCATCACCATCAGCACCCCCACCTTCACTTTCATCATCACCATCACCTTTATCACCATCATCACTACTACCATCATTAATATCATTTTCTTCATCATCACAATCATAACAATCATAACAATCATTCATCACTATCACCATCACCATCTTCATTGTCAACATCACCATCATAACAATCATAACAATCATTCATCACTATCACCATCACCATCTTCATTGTCAACATCACCACCATCATCACTACCATTCCCATCATCGTCATCATCATCACCTCATTCATCACCATCATCATCTATGTGGTTACTATCATCACAGCTGTAATGATTGTCATTCATCATCATAATCATTGTTATCACCACTGTCATTATCATACAAGCACATTCTATTACTTGAAAATCTCGGAGACTGAGGACAATCTCGATGAGGACAATTTCGTATCATTGAGAACCAAAACCAGATGGAGCAAACTGTAACGACAAGTACAATTTGACTATAAGTCATTAACACTCTAGTTCTGATGCTAAAGCTAAGCCTACCACAAACATCCAACACCCACAAAGTGATAAAAGAACAAACAAATATTCTCCCTGTATAATGACAGATCAAGGCAATAACATACATGAAAAACAACCCCCAAAACCTCACTCTCTACCAGCTAGTTCTTTACTTGTTTAGTTTTCAAGAGATTGATGAACATCCTCTACCTTACCTGCACTCATTTTATCAATGCAGTGACCACTACTGGAGAAGAGCAAAGAATACTACCAAGAAACTTGAGCACCATCCTCAACCATTTCAATGTTGGGATAAAACCGCTTGCTATAAAAGCCTAGCGAATTGAAAGTTCATTCCAGGCTTGCGGAAACAGAAGATAGTATCACTTCGTAAAAGAACAGACGTGAAGTATTTACAGAAATAGTCAGATTTCCGCAATCAAGGAGAAAATGTGTCCAAATTTAACTCAATATGTACTTGTTGGTATGAAGTATCATATAATTAGTCCTTTGAATGAGCTATCACCAAGCCTGCATACACACAGCGCATGACATGCCTCTCACAATCTCAGCAGCAGGGGTTGATGAGGGTATTGTGAGGCAGAGTCTGAGAAAAGGATACATGTTGGTCTTGTATGAGGCTGAGATGTACTTCCCACTCTCTGTGAGGATCTTCTTATTCTTCCCTTCCTTTCCGCCGTCTCCGACAAATTTCTTTTTCTTCCTCTCCCTGGTCAGACAGAGAAAGAGAGAGAGAGAGTGACGATAAGAAAGAGGTAACACACATACTTCACATAAATGAGTTGGAAATCTCTCTGTCAGAATGGCATTACATTACAGGCAACTTCTATTATGACGAAGTCTTCAGGATCAAAAATTTTCTTTTGTTATATCAAAATATCTGTACATGTATTAAACAAAAAAGTTAAGTATAGAAAGGTATATAATAGATATTAATTTTGGGACCTGAATTTTTACTTTCTTGAGGGGAAAAAAAATTAGCTGCAACTGTGTTCGTTTCAATGGGAGCACAATATGGTTACATCAGGCACTGTCTTGGAAGCTGAAATTTACAAGCTAAGTCTTGATTTTCTATGTTACAGTGTTATAAAGTCTCCCACTTCACGCTTCTCACTCCAGCCCTCTTACTCCTCATTCTCTTCTTTCATCTCTCCCTCTTTTTTTCTCTTCCTCATTGGCTCATTATTCCCGCCATCCCTTCTCCCTTCCTCACACATTTCTTTCTTCCCCTTCCCTCCTCTCCTCTTCTTTTCTCTTACCACTCTTCCTCCCTTTCCTTTTCCTCTCCATCATTTGCTCTCATACCTAACACCCTTTCTCCCTTTTTCAATCATTCCTCCTTTCTTCCTTCTTACATGTGACGATAGTTTACATAATTTTCCTTGAATTTGATACCAAATTTGTGAACATAAGGTGTATTTTTGTTGCCGAAAGCCCAAGGACAAAATCCCCTTACACAGCTCATTACGTATGCAAGCCTAGAGCGGGCTTGCATACGAGTTGAATAAATACGAGCGAATTATCGGGTGCTGCGGACTGACTGTTCTCTCCTCCCATATCTCACCACTTCATCCTCTGCTGCTGTCTCCTCATGTCCTGTGATTCATCCTGAGTGAAGTCCAGCACAGCGCTGGCAGCCTGTTTCTCAAAGTTCGACTCTATGCTCAGCCTGGGGGGAAGGAGTACAAAGAAGACACATGTTCCCCTGAAGACAACTCTCAGGAAATTTTATGAAACAACAAGTGATAAAAGCAATCATTCTGCACTCAACGATACAAAGTACATCTCTTGTCTTGCGGGTGGAATATCAAATAGCAAATCATGGTCAGTAGGTAGTAAGGCATTCATGACTGTATATCCTGATGAAATAGCCATATGTTGATATACATATAATGCATATAACGTGCTAAGATTACCAACATGAGATCAGCAACAGGGCCAAATTTCAACACACGTCTAATCTAAAATTTCAATTTCATTTATTCACTATTGTTCAAAAATAGTATACATAATTAAAAGCACAAGTGTGCGGTTGCATGGTACACTGTACCTAAACATGGCTAAAGCATCAACTTCCACAATATCAACAGTCAAAAAGTTACAAGTGATGTAATACATGTACACGCATATACAAATTATAAGAGTACTAAGAACTTGGCAAGAAAAAAAAAAAAAAAAAAATAGAACCTTCTATATAGCAAAGTCCTGAACATGTACAAAGAAAAAAAGTATAGACACAACCACACACATGCACCCACACATACAAACACACCAGTATGTATAAATATGAATACATGAATAAAGGAAAAACTAGAAGGCAAGGTGATTTTTCTATAACACACATTTCTGAAAGACACATGCCTGAGTATACATGGAATTAGTCTTTATACTTGGGTACCTAAGGGGGGTCACCGTGCACCCCCCCAGGTCTCCTCGAAACTTACATTTTCAGGATCCTCATGACATACCAAAACATAATCAAGATGTTAACAGGAACGAAAAGTGGCTGTTCTAGGTGAAATTTAATGTATTCTATTGTTTTTCATAATTTCTTATGTATTTCTTTGTTTTTCAACTTTTTCAACTTTTGTTTTTTCTTTGTTTTTCTATTGGAAATTGTCACTGACCACTTTTCTACCATAATTAGCACAAAACTAATCAATGAAAGTGATTAATTGTAAAAATAATCAGGTTTTCATGACAGAGAACCTGTTTTCCATAGGAAATGTACACAAAATCACAAAATTGTGCCCGTTTTGGGGAGACATACCGTTACAATAATGGGCGTGACTTCGCAAAAGTATACGCGGATGTTGCAAATTTGGTCTCAAAAGTTGTGCGAGACTTGACCAAACAAAGTCAAGAAGCCTTGCGACAGATTTATAGCGCGAAACTTTGAGGGGGGGGGGGGTGGCGGATCCCCCCCCCCCCCCCCCCCCCCGTCCTTATGTATGTATGTAATATATATGTGCTTACATGTAGGGCCTACATAGTAGGGTACCTAAGGGGGGGGGGGGGGGGGGGTAACCATGCACCCCCAGGACTCCTCAAAACTTACTTGACTTTGTTTTGTTCAAGTCTCACGCAACTTTTGAAACCAAATTTGCAACTTCCCCGCATACTTTTGCGAAGTCACGCCCATTTTTGTAACGGAATGTCGTCCCAAAACAAGCACAATTTTGTGCTTTTGTGTACATTTCCTATGGAAAACAGGTGCTCTGTCATGAAAGTCATGAAAACCTGATTATTTTTACAATTAATCATTTTCATTGATTAGTTTTGTGCTAATTATGGTAGAAAAGTGATCAGTGACAATTTCCAATAGAAAAACAAAGAAAAAACAAAAGTTGAAAAAGTTGAAAAACAGAGAAATACATAAGAAATTATGAAAAACAATAGAATACATTAAATTTCACCTACAACAGCCACTTTTCGTTCCTGTTAACATCTTGATTATGTTTTGGTATGTCATGAGGATCCTGAAAATGTAAGTTTCGAGGAGTCCTGGGGGGGTGCACGGTGACCCCCCCTTAGGTACCCAACTATTAACCCGTTGAGGACAGGCTGATTTTGCTACAACACGCATTTCCCATAGACACCTGCCCGAGTATACGTGGGACTCGTCTCTAACGGGTTAACGGGAAAGATAGACTCACCCTTGTTCAGTCTGTCTGTCTGGAGCTGTGTAGGAGATGAAGACATCTTTGTCTCTGACAGCACTCTGAGTGAATGGCAGAGTCTTCTGCTTGGTGCCATGCTCGTTTGGTTTTCCCTTCTTCTTCTTCGACGTCCCAATCACAACGCTGAATGCCTCCTGATGCAGTCATGTGAAAATGTAAAGATAATTTTGTCATGGTGGTCTTGTGTTTTATGGGCTCTGAAACCTCAACTTTTGAAAACATGGAAGCTAATGGGTAAAAAGAAAAAGAAATGGCACAACTCCAAATTACTAAACATCTCACTGATGCTTGTGAGATACATCGCAATTTGACTGTCTGGAATAGGCAGAATTCTTTGTGAAAACTGACTTTGACCTTTCCATTGATCCAGACATATTGATTACAGTAAGCAGATCATATTCTCATTCAAAAACATAAATGATGAATGATTACTTTCACCTAAGAAAGTCAGTTAAGTAGTCCAGTCATTTTTTCCTATTTTGCAAAGCTTTAGTGATGAAAATCTGGAAAGCATGAGCAAACTTGGACCAGGGTCACCATCAACAAATGCTGGGTCTTCAGGAAAAACTCAGAAAAGATTACATTACAGTTCAACAGTTGGAGGATCCATGGGAGTTTAAAAAGCAGCTATGTGACACAAAAACACAAAGGGTAAGAAATGACAGCTGTCACCACTATGCAACAGATGCTTTAACCAAGCCTCTCCCTGCATACCTCGGCATTCTCATCATTGTCGGCTGTTGCCGTGGTGACCCTTCCAGCCTCCTCCAGCTTCTTTCCTTCCAGTCTCTGCATGTTCTTGCTGATGACCTTGCCGTGAAGTTTGCGCTTTGACTTCATGATGCCATGGGCGATGTTCTTGGCCGTGGAGTTGATCTCAAAGATGGTCTGATGTATAAGAGGAAACCAATAATTTATTTGTGTCCAAGGTCAACATCCCTCAATAATAGATTCCCACATCATGGAGGAATACAGTAGAATACTCATCACATTGACATGATTTTTTTTTTTTAAATCATATTCTCTTCAATTAATCTTAGCTGCTCAAGGCTGCTGTGGCACACCAGTCATCAAAGGAAAAGCTTTTTTAGCAGTCCCCTCCATTTCCAACGCCATACTCAGTTACCCATTATTTAGCACAACTGCATTAAAGGACAACTTCACCTTCATAGACATGTGGATTGAGTGAATGCAGCAATATTAATAGAACACATCAGTGAGAGTTTGAGGAAAATCGGACAATCCGTTTAAAAGTCATAAATTTTTAAAGTTTCTTCTTAGTCACTGCTGGATGCGAAGACTACTACAGCTTGTGATGTCACATGAGTACAACGATATAAAGAAAGTATAAGGAAAATTAAAGATATTTTCACTTTTCTCGCATACTAAAAGAACACTTGACTTCCCTCTTTCAGAAGGCAAGTGGGAATAATATTACCCTTAACATATGTCAGCGACATGTCGGAGAAATGTGCACCTTTTTTAAAAAGTAAAATTTTGTGAAATTCTCTTTTAATTTTCCTTGTATCGTTGTATGCATGTGACATCATACACTCTAGTAGTCTTCTCATCCAGCAGTGACTATGCGGATACTTAAAAAATTCATAACTTTTAAAACGGTCCGATTTTCCCCAAACTTTCACTGACGTGTTCTACAAATATTGCTGCATTCACTCAGTCCACATGTATATGAAGGTGGACTTGTCCTTTAAATAATTCTATATGATTTTGTTCACACCTTTTTTTATCAAATCATATAACAATTCATGTGCCGATTTAAATGTTTGGCATACTTTTCATTCAGATAATTACATGTACGTTGTGTTTAGGATTGTGTATAATTTTTTGTTGGAAATGGAAATGAAATGACAATGACAATTGGATGCCCATTTGGGGTAATACTTGAAAGCTACTCAAACATTAAAGGTACTAGCCCACATTTGTAAACCTGCAGCAATTGGTCTCATAGTTAGCATGGAGTTTGGGTATGATTGCAGTAACACCTGTGCAAAATTTCGTTCCAATTAGTCCATTACTTTCATAAAAATAAATGAAAATGCACCGTATGCATGCATGTAACGCTCGCTAGCTCCGGTCCACGTACGTACTACTTGCATGCGATACATGTGTAAGTTACATGTACGTACTAGTAGCTAGCCCCGGAGACCGCGCCGCAAGGCACGGTCCTGGCGGCTACCTCGCAGCTGAGCAGGAGCAAAAATCACTGTCACATTCACGGCGACTTCACAAATAAAGCATGGCTAAATTTCTGTCATAAACACAGTGACAATTAATACATTACCTTTTCGACTTTGTTTTTCTCACCCATTTATCTAGAAACTGCAAAATTTTTGACATTTTTTTAGGAGTAATAAGCGGCCTGCTCTAGTGCAACAGTGGAGAGACTTGCTGCTATATCCATTAGTACGCATTACGCATGCTCTCAATGCACTGCACTGCATGCATGCTGTGCGCCTGTGCAAGTGATTGTGAGTTTCAGTGAGCATCGGTGAGCTGAAGATATTCGCATTATAAGACAACATTTTCTGCATCATAAGCAATGAAATGCATCAAACAGTCGCCGAAATTAATCATTTCGGTTTAATCGACCCATGTAAGTATTCCTAGTAGTTTTTGTTGAAATATTAAGGAAATATAGTGCCGAAACGGCACCTGTTTTGTACAACTCCTCGATCTGAATGCGAAAACGGCACAGCCCCAACGCTGCAAGTTGGGGCTGGTCGCAGTTAGTACGTAGATAGCCCGCGCTCGTAATTCGATTTTGGGTCGGGTTGACCCGGTTTGAAAATTGATTTTAAAACGATGATTTTCTCTCTTTTATCGAATGGTATAGACAAAGAGCAACAGGTGAGGTATGTTACTGTTATAACTTGTACTTGAAGTCATATTGGACCTGTTTTATGCAGTTTTGATTTTCGTGGGTTTGCAAATGTGGGCTGGTACCTTTAAAAAGGCATTGTTGAAAAAATTTCTTCCTTAATGGTGAGCTACATGGTCCAACATGCTACCATAGTACACAGATATTGTGTAAATATGGAGCCAGGCAAAAAGTACAGTATCTGCCACAGGCAGTGAAGTGAATACAAGGTAAGGCTTACGGAGTGTGGCTTGTACTGTTTGATTTCGTCTACCAGCTGAACTCTTGTGCTCTCCTGCTCACTGTCTTGAATTCCTGATGAGGGAAGGAGAATGTTCAGAAGAAACATATGTAAGTTAGCCCATCGACTGCCACAACAAGTCACTATAACTTAGGAACTGTAGTCTATATATTATATGAATTGCAAGATAGCTATTAGAGAAACTTGGACGATTAAGCTTACATTTGCGGGGGTGAGATGTCTGGCAAGTGGCCATATGCTCATTAAATAATTACTAAATCTATTCTAAAGAATATGATACTCATTAGTTTGGACAACCGAAAGAAAAATAGCCGATATCACCAACATATGAACAAAAGAACAAACAAATAAATGAATGAAACCACAACTACCCAAAAAACGAATACAAAACAAACACCAAAAAGCAAACTAACAAACAAATACTCACAATAAATATGGTTGTGAAGGAATGTAACGAGTCAGCTACAGTATAAAAATTTTGAGAATACTTGCCATACAACGGGTGGTAGGCAATATCTATGGGATCGACCTCCTTGGAGCGCTTGACACTGGCCGTGGAGGGCAAAGGTCGCGACCTGAGGTAGTGCTTCATGGCGTTGCCGACGACCCGGGTCAAGGCAGCCAGGTCGGTGCTGCGCTTGTGGTAGTTCCTGAGCAGGCTCTCCTCTTCATCAACTACTGACTGCGGCACTCGGCCAAGGTGACCATCAGCTCCTGGGTCAGAGAAACCAGAAAATTTAAGGCTATGAGATCAATAATTAGTTGAATCAAGAAAAAGGAAGTAAACTCACTTGTTGCGACATTTCACCAATTATCAATTGGCTTCTTTGGGCGAATAATGCTCCTGTTGATGGAACGGCCCTTATATAGTGCGAGATTGTGAAGAGCTAGAGTGCACTGGACCTTGTCCAGCACACAAAAGACAGCTTGGAATCCTGCAAACGGTCTGGTCCCATGTGTGTGATAAATTTTTAGCACAAGTGAGAGTTGAATTCCAGTTTCTTGATTCAACTATTGATCTTATACTTCGAATGGATGAATGAGAAGAATTTACATCAGTCTATTTAAATGCTATCATCATCACCAGCACATATGCTGCATACAATGCTTATGATATTCAAAGGGGAATTCCAGACCAGTGAAAAGTTAGTCTGTTCAGAAAGTGTAAAATTTGCATAATATTGTGGTACAGTAGAGTCAGTTGTAAACAAATGTGGTCGGCTGAAGTTGTCGACAATCAAATGAGTGACAAAATGCATGCTAGTAATTGACTGAGTGTGTGCGGGAAAAGTATTTGCAAAGTGACATCAGAGGTGTGCTATAGTGCAAAAAATATGAGATGATTGTGAGCCTAACATAGAAACCAATGGAAATTGGTGATATCAGCCACGTAATATCCAAAATTGCTTCACAAAAATTGCATGGCTCAACAGGGACAGCGTGCAATGGCACTTTAACTGCATGTCACATGATAAGCAATTACCAATCAGATAGATAGAATCTTTTCAGGTATTGAATAATCTGTAATAGTGCTCCTCTGACTTTGGGTAACCATTGAATGGAAGCTTCTGAAGCTCTCTTACCCTCCACAGATATCTTGCTGTCCTTTTTAACCAGGGCGATGTCTTTTCCTAGAAACAGGTGGAGATCGATGAGATAGGGAAGCTCGTCTGGGGCAATGATAGAGTAGGCTGTACCTGATCGGCCAGCTCTGGCTACACGACCTGCATACGACAAAGGTAGAGACATAAAAACACTGGATTTTCTTTTTTTTTTAAACTGATGAGTGTTTATAGTCATTAACCTGTTGAGGACGGACTGATTTTGCTATAACATGCATTTCCCATAGAACCCTGCCTGAGTACACTCGGGACTTGTCCTCAACGGGTTAAAACATTGTGGGTCAGAATTTGCAATCTTGTACGAAACTGTATGAAGACTCATGAAGAAGTTAGGAATAGATACAAAGGAATGTATCACTCGAGAATATTTGGTATTCTATTCTAATGCAAGCAGGCAGGCAAGCAGTCTCAGAAAGAGGAAGTTCAACAAGTATGGCCTATAAAGAGGCTATTTACAAACCAGACATGTGGGTGCCTTTGTATGATTGATCAATATTTGTGAGTGCATGGTTATGATAGTGTCTTCTTTATCCAGGGTAGCCTCTTCAGTGTTGCCACTGCTCTACCAGAGGGCCCTGCCATTATTATTTCCCTAGTATTGCCAGGTACCCATTTATACACCTGGGTCGAGAGGGACATTGTGGGTAAAAACATCTTGTCCAATGACTGGCTGGAAATTGAACTCCGGTCCTCCAATTGGGAGTCGTGCGTCTTATCCAACATGCCACAGCGCCCCCTTGAATGATCGCATTCATGATCTTCAGCATAGTGGCCATCATGTTGGCGGTTAACTCTTCATTACAGCCTTGTACCCTAGACTTGGGCATTTCCCCCACTTACCGACACGATGGACAAACAGCTTGGGCTTGCCGGGGAAGTTGTAGTTGATGACAACATCCAGCATGGGGATGTCGATGCCACGGGCAGCGATGTCCGTGACCAGGAGGATGCGGGTTTTCTTGTTGGCGAACTTCGCCACGTTGATCTTCCTCGCAGCCTGGTCGAGGGCGCTGTAGATGTATGTGCAACTGATCCCTGCCATGTCCAGTAGCTGAGAGCAGGAATTGACATCAGAAGTTACAGAAATATTGCAGTGAACAAATTTACATACACACAAAATACCAAAGCATATACTGTAAAGGTGGATCTTAACGCTTGAATACATTTTTCACAATTAGCCAGGTAAAATGAAATTTGCATGTTTTTAATTTAGCAGAATCAAAGAGATGAAATATCAAGTACACATGAGAAGTAAATATATTAACACGCTTTTACCTTTGTGCTAGTTTCATATAGCATGAATGCACAAACATGTCCACTGTGGCAGTAATAAGTTATCAAAACTATTCAAAAGCTGCTGTGACATACAAGGTGAGTTTACAAGCCATGTCAAAAAAATGGAAAATCCAAATGGTTCACACAACTGAAGATATATACACAACAGAAAAAAAAAAAATAACTTGAGCTGTCTTTTTTCCGTCAATTAATTTGACAATGTTCAGATGCACCTTGATAAACTCACATAATACTTGGTTTATAGATGCTCCAAATCAATAAGCAAAAAATTCACAATTTCTCAGCAGAGGATTCTTTGTCAAAATGGTCAATGAGCACATTTTAACCTAGTTTCCTGCAAGAACACAGGTGAAACATATAAAAAAAAAACAAACCCACACACCTCCTTGACATACTGAACATGATGCCGTGTAGCCAGAAAGACCACAGTGAGTTGAGAGGGGTCAATGACCTCTCGCAGCAGGTGGAGGAGTACGGCAGTCTTATCATTGCTCCTGGTGTACAGGTAGATGTTCTGGAATGAGGATTGCAAGAATTGGGATGGGGTGAAGAGACCAATATAGGGGGTGGTAGTGTCTACTGCCAAGTGAAAGACAACCCCAGTGACACACTCCATGCTAATGTTGGTTTTTATATATATGGAGTTTTTATCTCAACTAAACAACAGTGAAATCTTCTCAATGATTGGGAAAAAGTAGGATAGTTATGGAATTCAGTGTCACTTGATGGTATACCCTTTGTCATGTTCATGTATACAATTTTAGATCCAGCTGCTTCATAACAATAATGGTATATTTTTGTCTACCGTATGTTGGTCCAATATATAGAGAATCACTCTGAGGGCTTGATATTTGTGTACATGGAAGAGCAGGGAGCACGAAATTAAAGAACGGTTTTGGGAAGAACTACACGTGCAAGCACATAAAAAATACTTTTACTTAAACTCATTATCACAAATTAGAAGAAAGATAAGGAGAAAGATATGTAGCATGTATCAAAGGCAAGTTTGAATCAAAAGTAGAATTCTTATGAATTCAACATTCTGTTGGCTCTTGTACTGACATAGATTTCATGAATAAATCATTGTACAGTCAGCTGGTGTCCATAAAACAGTGGTGGATTTTGGAGCATTCATGAGTCTTCACCGTGTTGATGTAATGAACTAATCAAAATGTGCTTGATTACATTATCAAGGCAGTGAAGGTCATTAACTTTCAGACACATTACATATCAATACATGCCACAAGTATTAGGATTCATTCCAGCCATACAAGTTATGAAGACAAAAGGTCATTCACCTTTAGCTGATCACTGATCTTAGACTCCACGTCCAGCCTCACCAGCGTGGGTTCACTCAGCCCAGCACTGGCAAACTCCACAAGGCTCTTGGGTAGGGTGGCCGAGAAGAGGAGTGTTTGGCGGCTGTCAGGAAGTCTAGACAATATTTCGTTCAGCTGCTCAGCAAAACCCATCTCAAACAACCTGCCAGAGATATGGGTCAGAGGTTATACAAAGAATGGGTCAAAGGTCACATATAATGAATGAGGCAGACTGGTCATCACAGCATAAAGTCAAAACAGTCTATCACATTAAAGGGCACTATTTAACATTGTGGTGGCTCAATTTCAGAATTATTCAAACTTTCCTGACTGAGCTGCCACAATGATGTTCAAATACATGAACAAATACTCAGGCATACAAAGGTATTGAGAATTACGCTGTTACTAGTGAGAAATCTATGAACGAATATCTTAACAATGCTTATCAACAATTTATTGACTGGTTTATTCTAACATCACAGTCTATGGAAAAAATTATGAATATGATACATGATAAATCAGGACACCAATAAATACTGTATACCCTCTTTTGAAGCATTTAATTTTTATCTTCACCCCTTTTTCATCACAGCTTCAGAGTTACAAGAAAGCAACAACGTCAGAGTCAAACAAAGCTGTACTTTGAACGTTTACCCAATTTAGTGAAGAAGAATCAACTCCATACACTCTATGAATTGAAACCAGAAATTGATGTATCATCATGTACAGAATGAGCAGGGGCACATTCCCAGCTAAAAACATAATTTAAGGAATTTAAATTGAGATAATGAAATACATTTCAGGAGAGCAAAGTTCAATTTCTTTCTCAAGTGGCATTTTTTGTAAATTTCTTTCAGACAATGTGCAGATTCAATGCATTTATGACTAGTTCTTTCTAACCTTTTCCAATATAAGATATACAATACTAATATTCAGAGGCGCCTATTCAATGATGACCACATGATAACTTCTGCAAAACTATTCCCCAAGGATTCCATGGGTTATTAACCTATTTACTCACCTGTCGGCCTCGTCAAATACAACATACTCCACATTCTTTAGCTTCAAGTCCATCTCCATCAGGACGTGAAGCAGGCGGCCTGGGGTCGCGATCAGGATGTCCGGGTTCTCATGGAGTGCGGCAAACTGGTCGTCCATCCGGTCACCTCCCAGGATGACCTCCGCCTTGAGGTCAGTGTAACGGCCAAGCTGGAGTGGGGGTGAAGTTACAGTTTACATCAAGGAGACTGTTGACTTACAATGGCTTTCCATTTGTTTTTGACACATGATTGCATCTGAAATTTATGCATTTCACCACTATTCCTACTGCTACTACAGCAACTATTTGTTTTGCTATACTGTATACCCTGAATATTTCGTGAGGTTTTTATTTTTGCGAATTTTGTGAGCCTGGTGCTATTCACATTTGAAAACAGTACTACTACTACTACTACTACTACTACTACTACTACTACTACTACTACTACTATTACTTCTACTTTAATATGGCTGCTACTAAAATGTCACTACTTCTGTTGCTGCTAAAGGTACTGCTACTACTATAACTACAAGGGTTATTACTACCTCTAATTTTTCTGCTGCAACTTCTGCTTCTGCACATGAATCATACCTCCTTGGTGAATTTCAGAGTCTGCAGGGCCAGCTCCCTGGTGGGCGACAGGATGAGCGCCCTCGCCCCGGACTGGGCCGACCGCCTCTGCAGGCGCTCCAGCATGGGGAGAAGGAAGGCGGCGGTCTTGCCGCTACCGGTGCGGGCCATTCCCACCACGTCTCGCCCCTCCATGATCACTGGTATGCACTGCAAGATGAAGAACATAGGTATTGAACGAGAACAAAATGTGAAAGCAAAGATCATGGTCATTCTACTTCTTGCACTACAGCATTGCATCAGCACAGATTTACATCTGCTTGTACAAGCATAATTTTGTACATTTCACAAAATGGCAGCAAGCCACTACTATAGTTGTTTTTACCTCGATTTAGAATTGCATCAATCTACACTAGTGGAGTCATATTGTCTCTTATACTGTGCAGCAGAACTTACATTCAGATTGAAAGACTAGCTGATTTGAATGGGACTTAATATCAACATACAAGGCCAAGGCACTACAGCATTGCATCAGCACAGATTTACATCTGCTTGTACAAGCATAATTTTGTACATTTCACAAAATGGCAGCAAGCCACTACTATAGTTGTTTTTACCTCGATTTAGAATTGCATCAATCTACACTAGTGGAGTCATATTGTCTCTTATACTGTGCAGCAGAACTTACATTCAGATTGAAAGACTAGCTGATTTGAATGGGACTTAATATCAACATACAAGGCCTATTCTTTTCAGTGCATAAACTTGCAAAAAATTTACACACCATCCTCTTGAAGTGGTAGCCACATGTAGTATGCTGTTGCCATTGCATCAGACATCATTGAAGGACACCATCTGATACAACACAGTATTTCACCATCATGATAAACCCCAATATGTCAGTATCTTGAAAAGGAAAAAAAAAATATCTTGAAGAACTAAAAAAGTTTGCAAAGGAGCAATACACTCAGCTACAAGTAATTTGTAAATGGAATATGTTTTTACATCCACTACTAGTACTTTAATAGCAACAAACTTACCTTTCTTTGGATTGGTGTTGGTATCTTGTAACCTTTTTTCATGATTCCCTTGAAGACTGCATGGCTGAGACCTGTCAAAAGAATACAGACAGTTCTATTTACCGTAGGCATGGTATCACCAGTCAAATCATCATCATCATTATTATTAATCTTCAAAAGAATCTGATTGCAATTATAAAGTAGACTATGATGATGACAATGACGATGATGATTTTTATCATTACTGCAAACATCATTATCATAATAACTATCATTGTTAGAGAATATTAAGTAGAGGGGTGAAGGTTGAGGTTTTGAATTTTCTTCAATCTGTCTCCCTCTAACAAATGACATTTGTAAGGTCGCAACTGCTGATCTGTAATTTAACAAATATGTCAGAAAAAAAGGAACCATACGACTTGAACTTGTCATCTACTACTTTTCGGGCAGCGACACTACCACCAGGCTATCCCTGGTTGCCAGCAGTGACACAATGAACTTGGAACAAATACTCAAGCTCCAAAACTTTGACATTGTTAAGTAGTCTCAAGCGGACAAATAAATGCAAGAGAATATCAACTATAATTGTTAATTATATAATTGTTATTGTTATCATCATTATTACTATATGTAGTGGTAGTTGCAGTATGAGTAGTAGCCAATATGCCAAACTATTACACAAAGCTATTTCAACATTTCTGAAGTGTTTACTCCATGACTCCTCTGATGATGTTGAAATGTTGCTTCTTTTTCTCACCCATGGACTGGAAGCCCCCCGACTTCTTCTTCTTCCTATTCTGCTGCTGTACAAGAGCTCTCGTGTCAATCTCTGCATCTGATGTGTAACCATCAATAGTCGGGAAACCAGAAGAAAGCCTTGCCTGAAAATTAAAAAAGAAAAAACAATGACAAAAGCAATGTTACTGTGTCTCAAAAAATTTTTGAACCTCAATTAAGAATAAACAACTGTGTATATGAACCCCACATAAATCTCAAACTGTCCATAAAACTATGGCACTTTTTTTCTTGTCGCCTGCATAAAAGGTAGATGTCTCATAACACAGAAACTTACCCTTTCAATGTCATCCTATTCATATTAAACTGAGTTGAATACAGATATGTCAAGGAAGAAGTGAAGGTCATTTTGTTTTATTACTCATTTCTGTGCTGAATGGTGTAATTTACCTCTCAAGGCCTAACGTTAATCATTGATAACAATGCTGTCTGACAGATACACATTTCAAGTGCACGAAACAGATGAATTCTACATTTTTTTAATTGTCTATTGTGTGTCATAAAAATAAAAGTACAATGATCATACAGTAGTCTGTTTTTATTTTCTTAGACTGTTAAATATATAATACCAAAATAGTGATGTAACTGATCAGATCGCGGCTAATCCCGCGAGCAGAAAATGGCATGCGGCAGGGAGTTTCGTCTGCTGCCGCTTCTTTTACTGTCAAAAATTTGCCTTTGTCACCACAGAACATTATTTAGAAAATGTGAGGAGAAAGGGTGGCTTTTAAATTATTTGCTTGCCAGATTCTGGCAAGCATTTTCCCCTCTTATTCCAAAATGCTTCCCAACTTTGATTTTCACTTGCCGCGGGAAAACGCTCACTGTAATTTCACTCGCGGTACGTGTCTACGGTACTGGTAGCGTGCAAAAATGCGTGCAGTTTTCCATAATAGTAAGCATGGTAAGTGACGCACCCCTCGGTTCAGAATAATGCGTGTTATTTTCCATAGCCAAGTGACGTACCATGACGCACCCCTCGGTCAAAAATGTGACCGACAATGATGGGATTTTGACGTACCCCTCGGTCAAAAATTTGACGGACAAAGCTGATAACATGACGAACATCTGTCCTGGGTCACAAATTTGACGGACCAAACGAGGAAATGACGCACCCATGTCCAGGGGTAGTGGGGTGAGTCATTACATTGACAAGTGCATTAATTCCACCCCACTCCTGATTCTTGAGTAGAGCCCAGACAGCTCCCAATCTTACGTAATCACCCCCTTCTACTTCCATCATCTCAACTGGTTTCGGTTTGGTATGAAGCAGGCTATGTACTTGCACCACTAACACTATTTTCGGTAGGTGGGACTTGCATTCCAGTCTTAAACGTCTGCAAACAACACTTCACGAATATTGGCAAAGTACTTACACGTTTATTTGGTGGAGTTGTATCAAGGCCGTCATTGTCATTCGATTCGTCGACACGTTCCTGGTTTTCGGTGTCTTTCTTGCGCTTCGGTTTATTCCCTTTCTTGAATTTAGCCATGATAACTTCGTAGCTAGCACACCGTCACAGCTCGTCGCTTACACACGTGCATAGCGCATTTCGACATCATCGATCAACATTTGATAAGTATCGATTGCAGAATTGTGATCGATTGCATCGAGTGCACTTCTATTACGTAATTGTATTAAGTAGGGCAGATATGTAGCAAAAATTGGTCGAGATGCTCACATCCGGCGGAAAGAATGAAATTTTGTATATAGGGGTATTTTGGGGCGCTGATTTCAAATATTTCCGGATCCAAGAGATCTGACCACGGGGTCGGCCGCCATTTTGAATTCCAATATGGCCGCCATCACAAAACAAATTAAATGATCGCTATCTTCAGTTCTGAATGACCTGTGGCACCAAAATTTGGCACACATGAGCGTTTTGACATATTGAATTTGATGACAGATTGATTTGAAGTGTCTGACAAACATTGAATGGCCGCCATTTTGAATTCTAATATGGCCACCTCGACGAAATATTCAAAATCTCTACCAGTATCTCGATTTCTAAGTGGTGAGTGACGCTGAAATTAGGTGTAAACAAATATTTTAACATACTGAGTTAAAATATTAACTAATGTGATGTGTCTGACAAACGCAATGCCTGCTATTTTGAATTCCAATGTGGCTACGAAGAGAAACATCAACTATAAAATTCACGGGCATGTCAAAAAGTGCAGCAAAAAGGAAGCATAATGCACCTTTCATTGACGTCACCATGTAAATACAGCAGCGCGCACCCAATCAGTTACAAACGCGCGCTCAATCAGGTAGCCTAATTTACAAACCCGAGATAGAGATTTTCAACACTCCAACATGGCAACTATGTATAACAATTCAAATTGGCTGCGATGCAGCTTGTTAGACATATCAAATAAGTCTGTTATTGTTCAAGTCATCATGTCACCATGCTTTTATGTATCAAATTCCAATGGCTTATATCATTCAGAACTGAAGATAGGGATCTTTGATGGCGGCCATATTGGAATTCAAAATGGCGGCCGACCCGGTGGCCAGATCTCTTGGATCCGGCAATATTTGAAATCAGCGCCTCAAAATACCCATACATGCAAAATTTCATACTTTCCGCCGGATGTGAGCATCTTTTTCACATATCTGCCCCAGAGAGTATTAAGGTTATGATAGTTTTTCTGAACTTCTGCGCAGTGTCTCATCTGTCGGGCATAAAAAATCCAGATACACTTTTGAATATTATGGATGCTGTGACTACAGGGCCAAATTCTATACTGCTGTAATAATGATAATGATGATGATGATGATGATGATAAAAATGATAATCGCAAACCATCGACATAATGATGATAATACCAGTACAGTGATGATTAGCACTGGAATAATGATAATAATGGCAACAAAAAAAAAATGGAAACCAAAATAGTTAGAATACAAATTTTGAGTTCTTGTCTGAAGAAGAAAAGTCAAATTCAGAAAGGTGGGGAGGTAGGGGAGGAATCCCAAAAGGGTCTCATAGAAGTGTACTCGTGGAGACGACGCAAGTTAGTGTTCATTCATTCATTCATTCATTCATGCACCTCAGAATAAAGGTACACAAAAATCACCGTTGGGTATAAAGAGGACATTCGGCGCAAATATTGCGAGGATTTGGCAACGTCCTTCAAAACATGGAATTCAGTCAGTGACGAGTAGGCCTATTGTGAAAATGTTGTTCGTCATCACGTCGGATAGGCCTACTTGTAGCGAATTTCTGAAAACTCGTCAATCCCTCACGATGTTATTAAATCCATTCCAGTATCACGAAACTGATCTGAGGTAAAGGGATTTACAATTTAGTGAATGTTGCATTCTTATGGTAGTCCTCTTTTAATTGTGTTTCCTTTGTTCTAGGACTATGTACAGAACATAATATAATCTTAATGAAAATGTCGATGATAATAATTCATTCATTCATTTATTCATTTAATTTTCCATCTCCAACAGAACTTGTAATACATTTTCCAACATAAAACATAAAGTACATGATGTGTCAACATTACACAATAGGAAATGATATTTATAGAATATGATAAACAAATGATAAGGTGAGGAAAAAAACACAAAAACATCCTGAAAATGCAGGAGATGGGGAGGAATGCGGAGGAAGAAAACCTTGTAGAGTGCATCCCCCCCCCCCCCAAAAAAAAAAAAAAAAAAAACGTAGCAAAACAATTATACATAAGCGTTGATCTTCTACTTTGTACACGATCCGAAATTAAAATATTCACAAAATGAATTACACAAACTACGAATGATAATGATAGTTGTGAAAGAAGTAATAATTTTGGCGTATGATAGCAATTGTAACAATGACTGTAGTTATCAATATCATCATTATATGACTATGTAGGCCTAAGTATAATTCTTTCATATACACAGTGTAGTCTCCTAGCTTGCTCATACGATCCTTTGATCCTCAGCGATAGATTCGTGTTGTTATTGTTGTTGTTGGGTTGTTTGTTTGGTGTTTTTTTTTTTGGGGGGGGGGGAGGAGGACACCCCCCCCCCCCCAAAATCAGGCAGCCAACCTTACACATACCAGTATGCTTGTTCTAGATTCTTAGAAATACATGTACCCCTTAATGAGATGATTGTGACTCTTTACCATGCCGCTTTTGGAATTAATGGAAGCCATCAAAATTATCCCCTACCATGCCTATCGCAGGTTGCAGGAAGGGAAGATAGCAAAATTACCCCCTAAATACAGGAATAGATCCGAGGTGAAGAGTGTCAACAATTTGTTCGTATAACTCGCTCCGCGCCCGTAGAACTCTGACCAGCTGCACGGATATATGCAGTTTCGACCAAAGAGCGTAGAAGTGCGCCAAGAGGGACTACTCTCGCGATTTAACACGTAAACATGTGTAAACGTCAGCCATGGAGCCCAACAGCGGCCATTTTAGGAAGCAAACTGCTGGATTATCGCCAGCATACGTGACCTGTAAGAGTGAATTCTGGCTCCCCTAATTTTCTCCACTTTATTTCTTTTTTTTAAAGCTTTATCAACAGTTTTCTATTATCTTCTCTCTTTCAATACAATTTCCTTGTTTAGGCTTGCAATGTTATGAAGTTTCTCGTATTATTTTCATACATGTATTTTGATAATTTGGTTGTGTGTTACAGTTTATTCCTCATGACATGGTGAAATATTTGGACAATTTTCTTTCAAAAAAAAAAGAAGAAAATCTTCACATCTCGGGAATTATGAGGAGGCAGGAGGATTTGTTTAGCTTTATCAACAGTTTTCTATTCAATTCTCTTTTTCAATTCAATTTTCTTGCTTAGGCTTGTAATCTTATGAAGTTTCTCGTATTATTTTCATATTTTGATAATTTGGTTGTGTATTACAGTTTATCCTCGTGACATTAATTTGTATGATTTTTGCAGCCTTAAAGGGACTGCTCACGTGATCTGTCATGTCATTTTCTTCCTTTTTTTCATTTCATAATGATGTTGGTTTCATATGATGATTTGTAAAGAGAGTATTATTTATTAAAGAGAGTATTATTATTTCCATTCTTATTGTAAATATTAAGTTTGTTGTAGTTTCATATTTTTCAGTGGGATTTGTAAAAGGGTATAGCAACACGAGGGATGTAGTTTTAAATATCATGGTTGTTGCTTTAAAATGTAAATGTTAAGACTTGCTTTAAGATGTTCATGTTAAGACTTGTTAGCTTTATTTCATCATTCCTTTGATCTGATTTCATCATGTAGGAATTTGTTTTTTGTTCTTTAAAATAGTGACGTCACATGTAAGTTTCATTTCATATTCCGCACGGTACTAAGCATGGTGCATATTGTATCAGATTTCATCTTTCTGACTGATTTGCTCTTGGAATATCCGTGAATGTTTGTGTATTGGATTCCAGTTGGAGCTTTCTGATAATATTTTTTTTTTTGTGTGTGTGATAAATCACACTCATGATTTACCCTTAGAAATTTGGCATATTACCCGCAACAGGAAATATATCCAAAATATCCAATCTGTCGTGTATATTTTCCTTCTTCTTGTTTAAAGACATTGGAAAAACAACAACAAAAGAATCCAAAGGCCATATTTGCAGACACCGGTGCCTGTCATAATAGAGACAGGACGGACGCATACCGCTTCATGTGCCCCCAAATATTCTGGGCATGATTTCCCACGTCTGCCAACCAGAAATGCGAAAACAGGCCTGACGTTATACATAATGGCTCACTCAGGGTCAGATTCGTAACAAAATTCATATCCTTTTGTCAAAATGCACTCATTTTTGTTTTCCTTTTTGATAGAGCAAACAGCCGCCGGCATTGTCTCCTTTCGGCAAACTCAAACACAGGGAAGTGTAGGGTCTAGCATATAAAGGGATGGCGCACAGTACAACATCCATTCCTGTTTTCAGGTCGACCTTTATAGATATAGGATTCGTGTGCGCAACGATTCTACGTGCTTTTGCTCAATGGAAATGTGTTTGCCTTGGCAAATATTTGCAAAATACAGGAACTATACACTTTTACCCCACTGATTTCACCATTTATGTACCGCAGAAGACCCTACACAGAGTGAAGGTATACCTGGATAACAACTATTACAAAAGTGTCTATGGTGATCGCAAATGAAGTGGTTGGTAGAATGTATTGGCTGATTGGTAACCTGCCTTTAGGTTGTGCTCCAATAATCATCCGAAGAGCGGTTTTGTTCTTGTGCTTTGAGACATTCAGCTGATATGTATCGGAGCGCAGCAGTGTCAGTGTGGACTGGTACACTCACGGCACCCGAGTGAAGTATATCGGTTTTTGGCAGTGGATCATAAACAACCTGGATGCATGGCGTTCCAATTTGTTTTACAGAGAGAAAACGCACGGAGATAACGATTGTCATTTGGAATCTTTTAAATGAAAAGAATTTCCCCTTACGTGGGTATTGAAGACAGGTTTTGCTGCAGGAAGCTGCATTCTTTTAAGTGAGCTCTTCACTACACCTTACAACTGTATTCTAAAACGATCCACCAGGACAGCCACGGATTTGGGTGAGTTATGTCTTTTAGACTAAGAAAAAAAAAATGTTGAAACTACATAATATACTCGTACTGGTCTACCCTGTACATTGCATATCACAATGTCTAACCTATAATAATAATGTGTGAAATAGAATTTGAATATACGTGTAATATATGGAATTGGAATTATTAACTTATACATCTAGCTTAGAAAATATGACCCGACTGAAATTTAATGGAATATTGATTGGGTGTCTAATCATTGTTCTCATCCACTCAGTGGTTCGTTTTGTCTTATATTTTGTTAAGTGTAATTAATTGTTTCCTCATTCTTCAAGATAAGAAACCTGTACGTTAAAGGTACTAAAATATCACTATTGCGCTTTGTAAAGAGAAAGGAAATATGTATCAAATAATTAAATTGCATTATGTCAGCATCACGTGGTAACAAAGCAAGCACAACCTGGTGGAACCAGTACCAAAGCGAACTACAAACTATTATAGGACCAGAAATGACAAATAGTTAGCAAGGAAGGAGCTATAGGAAGCATCGTTAGAGGCAAAATGAAGATAATATTATTATAATATCAGGGGTCGATGGGGGGGGGGGGGGGGGGGCGGCGGAGGGCCGGGCACAATTCCCCCCCCCCCCCCCCCCCCCCCATTGTGAAAACGGATCGACGCTCCTGAATAACATTAAGGTCTAATATCGGGAATGGAAGAAAGGCAAACCCATGCTGCGTAGAACCAAGAATAAGCAAAACTTATGAAAGTCTCATTGGTATTTATCAATTTGGGTTATATTTTTGTTTGTTTGTTTGTTTGTTTGTTTGTCTGTCTGTCTGTTGACATAAAGTTACCAGAGTGGGGAGTGTTTTCTTGCGTGTGTGATGCGTGTGCGTGTATGTACACAACGAATCATTCATTCATTTTTAATCACGGTACTAGCATCAGCCTCGGTTGAGTACATTGCAGTGCTGAAATATGTTGTACTCTATTATTTTCTGCACTAAATGAAAATATTGACAGAAACAAACAAACAAACAAAAAAACCCATGAAGGACCACACAGTATTTATATTCATTGGCGTCTTCACTGCATTTATGGAACGATGAAACGTATAAAAAAGACCTCTGGTACACTTGCGGTCAAAAAAGACCAAAAAAAAAACAAAACAAAACAAAACAAAAACAAAAATTTTGGCGTATAAAAACATTCAAGAATTTATTTCCATCATTAACACCAAAGTCACGTTTTGCTGTTATTGTTGTTTCAGGTTGTTCTGGACACGAATGTATCTACCTCACAATAAGAGTTAGTAGGTCATGAACAAGGTCAGAACAGCAGACGACACGTTTCTAGTCGTTTTGATAAAACTTCGTTTTTATACAAAATTCCCATTATATTATTGGTTATCATTTTCATTTCACATTGATGACGTTATCACAAATTTGAAATTAATGTCAGAAGTTGTCATTCAAATTTCTTAATGGAGTGACTTATATGGTCTTATGCATACTTCTATGTCATTATGTAGAGCCTACTATTCATTTATTTACTTCAGATATAAAGATGATGCATGCTGTTTTGCTGCAGCTAGGTATCTGGCAGGGTGACAGAACTCGTTTCTGGTACACGTAAGTCGTTGACATATACACGTACGTCCACCAGCAGAAGATGACAGAATGTGTATACGTTTTTGTGGAATGCTTCTGAATTTTTACATACCAAGAAACCACATCAATGTGTGTGAACACATCCGGAAACAGAATAGCGTTCACCCATATGTGATTTTCCCCTTGTGCGCGCACGCCCCCCCCCCCCCTTTAGCCTTCCAGTGAAAATGTGATGAGCATAGAAAAACGCCATTATGTGTGCTCTATCTCAGGCTCACCCCAACAGCAAATAATGATAATGATAATGATAATGATGATAATAATAATAATAATAATAATAATGAAAAAATAATATAAAATAAGAATGTGAGACCTTTCTTTGTTTGTTTGAGTGTTGTTATTACGACCTATCGTCACTGGGTCAACCCCATCCCCCCCCCCCCCTTTAGCAAAAGGCTAGATCCGTTCCTGCCCCACCCCTCCTCTCTTTCCTTCTCTCTGTCCATCTCCCCCTCACATACATACACACACACACACACGCACACACACACACACATTTTTTTTTTTTGCTTTTCCTTGATGTTTATTGATTTCATTCAAATCATTCCTGAATCAACCCAGTGCATTCTGGGTGTAACATGAACAAAAACAATACAAATACAATTCAAAACACAAACAAATCCATGTTTCAATTAAGACTGCAAAAATCTCTCTTCAACATAGATAATTCGACACACACACACACATACGCACTTGCACAGATACGTATAAGGGCCTTGCAACTCTTTCCACTTTCTACATTGCTGTACTATACACAAATCAAGGCCGTATTCTAGCTGCATAAACGCTACTTTCTAACTGCAACGGATATAGATATATAGGTGGAACAAAACAGAAGATGGCTCATATATTTCAAACAAGGCCCCTGTATGGCAAAATAATATGAACAATAATGACATTCAACGTAGTACACATTGTCTTTGTAAGCTAAAAGGCCGAGAAGGGAGTCAACGTAGTGTATTATGTATATGAATATAATATGCATTCGGATGCTGTACGAAACAAAGTTGTATTCCAGTACTATGCATTGTAACAATTTGTATCAGAAAGTAAGATTGCAACGTATGTTTTTATCTGTAAAAAAAAATAGTTGTTTTAATCAAAGATGCGGAGGGACTGGAAATGGTTTGCATCCCTGGGCTTTTAACGACTACTAAGTACTTTGATCATTAAGAGAAAGAAAACATTATTTATTCAGATTGCAATACTGGTGCAATGAAAATGAATAGTGTCATAAAACGGTATTCAATACTCGGTAGCATGTATAGTAAAACAAATAATAGCTAAAGTTCAAGGTTTACAATGTCTAAACATGAAACCCAAGGTTTCGCATCCATCACGTTGGTGAAATTCGGGGAAGGAAAGATAATTACATGAAATACACCCACAAAACACAGAGCTGATATGCATATGAATAATAAACATAGATCAAAACTATCATTCTTATGAAGGTAATACATTGTGTGTATGTCATACATGTGTGTATACATTCATGTAGGCCTACATGTGAACATGTAATACGTACGTACGCGTATCGGGAAGTGAAAGACAAAGAAAAACAAGGAAAAGTAGAAATTACGCGGTGCGTAATATATGTCCCCGCCGAAGTAGCATTTAGTAGCAAAATGTACAATATAGGTAAAAAGATCAAGGTCAAAGGTCAAAGAAGTCAAAGGTCAAAATTCTATGTAGAAGTTTTGAAGCCCTCACCTAGTGCCATCACATAAAGCAAACGGAATCGAAATCGGGTTAGAAATGGCGAAGGAGTAGCATTTTGTAGCCAATGTACAATATAGGTCAAAAATCAAGGTCAGAGGTCAAAGAAGTCAAAGGTCAAAATTCTGTGTAGAAGTTTTGAAGCCCTCACCTAGTGCCATCACATAAAGCAAACGGAATCGAAATCGGGTTAGAAATGGCGAAGGAGTAGCATTTGGTAGCAAAACGTACAATACAGGTCAAAAATCAAGGTCAAAATTCTGTGTAGAAGTTTTGAAGCCCGCACCTAGTACCATCACTTAAAGCAAATGGAATTGAAATCGGGTTACAAATGGCGAAGGAGTAGCATTTTGTAGCAAAATGTACAATATAGGTAAAAAATCAAGGCCAAAGGTCAAAGAAGTCAAAGGTCAAAATTCTGTGTAGAAGTTTTGAAGCCCTCACCTAGTGCCATCACATAAAGCAAACGGAATCAAAATCGGGTTAGAAATGGCGAAGGAGTAGCATTTTGTAGGCAATGTACAATATAGGTCAAAAATCAAGGTCAAAGGCCAAAGAAGTCAAAGGTCAAAATTCTGTACGTAAAAGTTTTGAAGCCCTCACCTAGTGCCATCATATAAAGCAAACGGAATCAAAATCGGGTTAGAAATGGCGAAGGAGTAGCATTTTGAAGTAAAATGTACAATATAGGTCAAAGGTCAAGGTCAAAGGTCACAACTGAAATTCTGTACAGAAGTTTCAAAGCTCCCATGTAGTGCTATCATATAAAGCAAACGGAATCAAAATCGGGTTAGAAATGGCGAAGGAGTAGCATTTTGAACATTTTGATCACACACGGACGCACAGACGGATGGACGGACAGACGGACAGAGACGGACAGACGGACACACGGACACACACACGTACGGAGCCCGTTTCATAGTCCCCTGCTCGAACTCGTTCGGCGGAGACAATAATGATACACGAAGCATGTTAACACAATATGAGAGCCGCCATCTGGAATTACTGTTTATATATAGATCTCTTTCGGGTTCGCGGCGGCAAACAAAGAAATCGATATTCCGCCAATAGCTCCAGCTTGCCACCGTGTGACTTCATGGCACATCGCACAGCTTTGTTTTGCTCGTTAGCTTTCAATTCAATCATCACAGAAGAATCAGGTTCCAGGGAACTGCATTATTCCACTGGTTACGTCTATGCGTGTCAATCCGAGAATCGCTCGTACAAATAGCATGCTAATGATACTTCCGTATGCCCTACGCAACATCATTTAAATGGTTTCATTCGTCTGTAGGATAAAGAAACGAGTATGAACAAAAGAACATTTTTGTACTAGTCCTTACGAGTGCATTCCCCTAATCGTGTGTATTCAGAAGCCGGCAGCCGGCGTATACTGTAGCATATTCCCACTCTTTACCACGATATACGGCATGACAGATTTGGCGCTCGTACGTCATAATAACAATAAGTGCACAGTCTGCATACCTTTGCGTGGCGTCATAACCGGTTAACCACTCACAGGATTTTGGTGTGCACACATGTACGCTGATGACAGTTCTTTGTGCTTTTATTCATTTACGAGATCTGATAGATCATAAAACTGCTCGCATTAAACACCAACAGTGAATCTCTAAGCAGTTCAGCAACGGAATAAAGTCGACTAAGGAACCCCGCCCACTTTCTCTGGTTTCAGATATCGGATATTTCGTGGCCCAACATTACTTGGTGTTATGGTCTTTGAGACTCATTGCCGGTAAGATACTCGCAAATGTTTTATTTACCGCGTATAATGTTCTCTTTCCTTGGAGGAAAATGCGTCAAAAGATAAACACTACTGAAATATAAGATGATACGATGTGCTACTTCAGGGCAATTCCTAAAAAAAAAAAAGAAGAGAGAATAACATGCTCAAATGTAAATTGTTAATTGGCAATGACAGATTCAAGTTATCTAAAGTGTTAATATGCGACCTGAAAATCTCAGACTTTCGCGACGAACAACGACGCTTTCTGTGTGTATTCTCTTGACCATCAATGTACTTCTTATCTCTTTGACTGAGGTTTATCATCTTAATATATCTCTTATTATGGGAGTGAAATTAACTTGAAGTTGGGCTGGTTTTTGTGCAGATTAGACACAGCCCTCTTAGATCAGGGAGGTGAGAGGAAACCTCCCTGCTTAGATTTGTCGTCACACATTAACTATCCCCTAAGGCAGTAAGGTGTCAAGAGCAATATAGTTAGCGCGATGTAAATGAAAATTTTCTCCAGAATAGTTCTGTATAAACATAGGATATTTTCATACTATGAATATGTGCGTGTGGCAAACGGAAGTTTTATCATTCGAAGTGTTCATATCTTCCAGATAAATACATAGAAGTTCACACTATACAACTACGACTATGCAAAGACAGCAACATACACACGTAAAACTCGGTCATCTTGTCGGATTCAGACGAATGACCTTGATATATAGAGAGGGAAAAAAAACACGCATTTACGAGTTGACTTTGATAGTACATGTATCACGAAGCCTTTTGTGGACTGGCAGTCGACCCGTGAAAAAGATTCAAAAAAGTCTATCTCCGACTGTACAACGCTTGAGTCTTTTTCCATCGCCAAGTCTCAAATGAAAAAAAAAGAAGAACAAAACCCAAGAAACACAATAGTTGCACGTGCAGACAGTGCTCATCGAGCCTCAAAGACCGCAGTAGCAACATGATGAAGTATATAATAGGCCCTGATTTATATCGGGTCTAGCGGAGATAAAACTGTCACATAGATATTCATAAGCAAAATATACATGCCTGGGCCCTGTTTCATAAAGCTGTTCGTGAACTTACGAACAACTTACGAGCGACTGGTGATCAGTTCTTATGTGCTATACCTATCAGAATTTCAATAATTCAGCACAAGATCTGATCACCACTCGCTCGTAAGTTGTTCGTAACTTTACGAACAGCTTTATGAAACAGGGCCCTGGTATTGTACAGGGCTTATACCCTACAGTGCTGACGCATGATTAAGGGCTCCTAGAATAAAAACTAAATAGTAATTGATATAGGGGATGACATTATGAACAATTTACACTGATATTCGTGTCCTGTTTCTTGTGTCTTCTTACCCCTTACATTTTTACCCGACACTGATGAAAATCACTCTGCCGGTGAGGAATCCATTTCTTCCCAATTTGGATAGGGAGCAATCTACGTTGTTACCATCGCATAGATTTTTTTTCTCAAGTTCTCTGGTTGTGACACGCTGTGACATCATGGCAGTTTTGCTGATCAGGAGATTATTTTTGTTAATGGTGCTGATCAACCTTGACTTTGAAGTTAAGGGGAGTCAACGTTACAATGGACCGCAGCGCTTGATAGCGTATCGGTTGACCGCACAATGAGTATTGTTTCCAAGAAGTTTTGTGTGACGCAGCAGCCATGACTAAACTTTTGTACAGACGTTTATGTCCTTTCTCCTTTTTATTTGGAATTGGCCTGGTGAGGTCACCGTTTTAACGCGAAACACTTCTGTTACGTGCACCATGCTTTAAACCTAAACATTGGAGAGAAGTAACACGAGGTTATGAAGTCGTTCGTTTTTTTGCTTTTCAGCTTCATGCAAAATCGCCCCTCCCCCATCCGTGAATAAAGTATCTAGACAGATTAATGCTGTATGTTCTAAACGACGTACACAATGGACCCTGAAATTTCTGCTCCTAAACCTGACAATTCTCAATTCGTTTCCAAGCTTACCATTTTTTGTAACGTTTGCAACTAAAGAAGAGAGTCTAGATCATACACATACAGCACAGAATACAAATGCAAAAGCTAACATCATCTTGGAGGGTAATATGATCAGTATTCAATTAACTCTCTCTGAAAATGACAGCTTCGAAGCGATGCAAGTCAAGAAATTGGAAGGTTGTGTTCCTTAGAAGAAACAGATTTTCCCCCACCAGACAACAGTTTTTAGTCATTCGTTGATTTTGCATATTCTTCTGCAAGATTCATGTGGGACGGAATATCTTTAATTTATTTTCACAAAGAATAAAGTCGCTATTTTTGTTGTTCTCCTCCTCCAGGGTTTGATCCGACCAACATCTAAATCACTAGAGTGACGTCAGTCTATGAAGAGACATGTCGGGCAATATAAATGGCATTACCAACCCAGCCTTCGACGATAGCGAAGCGGCCAAGGAGGCACCCAACAAAAGTCGACCAGTAGGAGTTGTACACCCCAGCCAAGTGAACAACTCGACACCGACAGCCGACAAAAAGATAGCAATCGAGAAGGCAGACTCGGTTGCAGAGGAGGATATCACTTGCGGCTGGGGCCCTTTCAGACCAAGATGTTTGCAGGTATCGGTTTAAAGGAATGAGGGCAGTGAACATGGTTACCATACAGTTAATAGATGATTATCTATCTGACCTTTTTCAATCATTTTCATCGTTTTAGTATCGTAACCTTTAATATTCGTCTTTTTTATTAGGGTAAACTGAGGTAAATATCATACATTATTCTGAAATAGATTGACTATTCATCGTTGTCTTCAATTGGTTTTAAGCGTTTCCTAACCTAACATTACTCGGCGACTATTTCTGTGAAATTTCATGATTATTGCAAAGAAGTTTATGTCGTGCCAAAGTCAAATATGCAATGTCATAAGCCAACGCGATTCCATTTTCTCTTGTACACAACTACAGTAGTCTCAAATGCAATGCAATTGTCACTTCAAGATTCAGACGACGCGACTTTGACTACTATGTCCCCCTTTTCTCTTAAGGCTTCTATCTGCTATGTTAAAAATGAATATCGAAGGGTCCATTAAGAATACAAGTAAGTCGTTTGATGAATGCGATATTCTATGCAGGACTTTGCTTCAAACAGAAATCGAAACGTAGTTTTAATGGGCACAACGTTGGCTAGTAAGTCCAAATCTCTTTAACTTTGTTCCATTCTCCCATAATGGAACCACACTAAGTAAGTAAAGTGCTGTTATGATAATTATGCATTAGTGATATCTGACAATGTCCAACGATGTTAATCACTATTACTGTTATATTTATTATTGTTATTGTTACATTAATATGTTTTATTATTTTATCATTATCGTTATTATTATTATCGTCATCATAATCATCATCACCATTATTATCATCATTATCTTTAGCATCACCATCATCATCTTTTATACTTTTTTTTTTTATCGCAGTGCTGCAACAACGCGGTCGGATTTCTCGTGTTCGTGTCCATCTTCGGGTTCATACAGGGGATGACAGTCAACGGGCTGGTGTACGTCGTCACGACCACGCTCGAACGCCGATTCAATATCCCCAGTGTGCAGAGCGGATTCATCTCGAGCTGCTACGACTTCGGCGTCCTAATCGTTGTCGTGTTCGTCACGTACGTCGGCGAGAAGGCCCACAAACCCGTCTGGCTTGGTGTCGGTGCTCTGTTCTTTTCATTGGGGTCCATCATTTTCACCGTGCCGCACTTCGCTACAGATAACTATCAGTTCTCCGTAAGCCTTTCCTTTAATCTACAGTTCTTCTTCATCTTTTAAAACTATATAGCAGTGAACTGCGATAACTCTCATGCCTTTCTCAAGTCGTCTGTATGACTGCTGTTACTACTTCTTTTATCGCTTTAGTTTTCCATGGATCTATGGTTTCGCTTTCCCATGCGATAGCAATAGCTTCTGTTCGAAAGCAAGGGAAGCCGTCGTTGCTATCGCTCTCCAACTTATACTGCCATCTACCACATATACAAGTTTCCTCCTACAATATTGTCTGATTGTATCGCTTTGTAGCCTACCATACCATCAAGGCCATGACGTATTGTATCAACCACGACCGATGCGACATCTATATTCTCTTTTTTTTTCCTCGTGGGAAGGAAGTCTATATAGTTAAATCTATAACAAAGCTATAAGACATCAGTCAATTCCGAATTTTGTGTTAGCTAGCCATTGGCGATGACGTCACAGATGACTGTCGGCATTTTGAAACTTAAAACGCATTATAAGTCCTATACTCGAGTAGTACTATAGTGTCCAGACAACCCACACGCGGACGCAGTTAGTTGCTTTTAGTGCACCCGGTGAATCACTTGAGTAATATTAATAGACTCTAGTCCCTGACGCTAGTGACAAGATAAATGATCTAAAATTACTTCATTCAGCACAATACCGTTTCGACTCTCCTGAAAATTGGAAGATTTCCATGCTAGCAATGATTCAGATTTCCCTGATGAGTTCAAACTTCACAAACTGCGCGAGGCCATCTCAGTTCCGATATATTCTCTTTTTTTTTTTTTTTATTGCTGACAATTCATACCCCAGACGATCGACGAACCAACTTGTAGCCTGAACGCATCCGACGTCGGCGGTAGCTCCGATCTCGATTCCGGTCTAAACAGATATCTCATCGTCTTCATCGTTGGCCAGTTGATACACGGGATCAGCGCCTCTGGACTCTACACGCTCGGCTATGCCTACATTGACGAAAACACGCCACCAAGCAGGGCGTCCATCTTTGTTGGTAAGATAATATAAAGATAACAAAACAAACAAACAAATATTGCCAACCATTAAAACGAAATCCACTTGTGAAAGAGAAACATAAAATAGGGAATACTAAAACGTAAAATGCTTGTAATTTTGAGCAAACAGGGAGCTTTAATTCCCTTCTTGGATCAACATGGATCATTTATTTAGATACAAATTGGGGATAACTCGTAAGGTTAGTTGTTAGTAATACCATAAACAGCTACTGTTATAGATTATTTATGATTTCTATTACGATTAGTGCGATTACAATTGGGGCTTGCCACTGTTGCTACTAGTACTACTATACTACTACTGATACTAGTGATGAAAATTATATTTTCAACGCATAAAAGATTGTCACTATTTATATACCACGAGTTTCAATTTATGTCACTATTATCATTATTATGAATTTTGTTGTTATGATTGCTCTTATTATTATTGCTATCGTTATTACTAGTATTCTTTTTAGTTCCACTATCATTATCATTTTTTATCGTTATTGTCATCATCATACAATACACTGAAATGAGAGTAAAATATTATTCTATGCACCACTTTCAAAGTGATTATAAACAACAAAAGATTGAGAAATCTGTGGATATCCTACAGACTGTATGGTCTAAAACAAAAGCTACCTTCTTATCAGTAAGGTTAAATAGAGACGAACATCACTGATGAAGTACTGGTAACTAAACAACTCTGCGGACATTGCAAAAGAAAAGGCCAACGCAGACTGCAGCTTTGACATTGACCTGTCGACAATAATAGAAACGTATGAACAAGATGGCTGATCCTGAATGGTGTGTATGTACGTTTACAGGTATATTCCAGGCCTCGTCACTCTTTGGTCCAGCCTGTGGCTATCTCCTGGGCGGCGTCATCCTCGAGATCTACACGGACGTCGACGTCGATGTCGCAACGTAAGTGTGAGACAATGATAGTCATGGATCGTTATGTGCTTTTGATAACACTTTTTGGATGTAGACAGAAACGCAGACACATAGCAAAGTTCTCAAAAAGGTACCGTGCCTGACAAAACAATTCCTAAGCCGGGAAAAATAAGCACAAAGTACTCTATAGTTGGAAAAGGATGAATGACAATGAGACAATGATTGTGCAAAAGATTTCAGAATATCGAGAGAAGAGACGACATTATGATCACTGGTACATGTTGATCGCCAGCTGAGCGTTATAGAGCAACTGACCAAAATGAAGTGTCATCTTCTAGTCTTTTCTCTCTGTCTCATCATTTCCGCAATCTTTATATACCTCTCTGGTCATCATGTTTATATATGTCTGCCTGCATTTCTTTCTTTTTTTTTCTCATTTCATGTCCCGATTCTTCTCTTTTTGTCCCCCTCCACTCCCTCGCCTCCCCCTCCCCCTCTTCCACTCCCTGCTACCAAACAGGCTTGGGATAGACTCTGAGAGCCCGCTGTGGATCGGGGCGTGGTGGATCGGGTTCCTCATCACTGCCTCCATTGCCTTCCTCGTTTCCTTCCCCCTCATGGCCTTCCCTCGAGAATTACCAGGTGAGCTTAGATTGATTACTATTACCACTCTTCAAGTTGGCAACCCGGAAAAGCGCAAAATTCAGAGCACAATTATTCTGACATTCTCAAAGACGTCTGTATAATCATAGATACCACTGATCGCTGCTCACTGCTAGAGAGATGAGTAGTAGATATCAGTAGTAAGCACTTGACGCACGAAGCTTTATACACTGCTGGCTCTTCAGATTGGCAACACAGAAAAGCGCCAAATTCAGAGCACAGTTTTTACATTCTAAAAGACTTCTGCACAATACTTATTGCAAGTCGCTTAAATACACTTCCGGAACGTACCATTTCGAATAAAACTACACACATTTTGTACAAGAGATCTGATGAGAAAGACGATCGATATTTTTGATTGAATATCTGTTCAGATTAGATTAAAATACAGTTATGAGCGTAGTATGCACTGTATAAGTTTTCCTTTGATATCGTGATATCGTTATCAGGGATTTAACATAGCTTGAAGACCTTTGATGTACGGTATGTGTATCATATAGGTCGGAAGAAGCACGACGCTGCGCGGGTAACTGAAGCGCAGAAAGGAGCAGTCTTCCAGGGTAAGTCCGGCTTCAAGAACAGAGCGCGGGACTTTCCCCGAGCCGTCTGGTGCCTGGTGAAGAACCCGCCCTTCATGTTCCTCAGTCTCACCTCCATCACCGAGTGGTTCCTTCTGACCAGTTTCGCTACCTTCGGCCCCAAGTACCTGGAGACCCAGTTCAGCATGACGGCCAGCGATGCTGCCCTCCTTGCAGGTGAGTTACCCGCTGCCGGCGTCTCGTCACCACATAGTGACAGTTGCGGCTGAAATTTTCAATTCAGTTCAATTCAATTCAAATCAATTCAATTCAATTCAATTCAATTCAATTCAATTCAATTCAATTCAATTCAATTCAAGTCAATTCAATTCAATTCAATTGAATTTATTCGGAATTTTCAGCATTGAATATACAAATGAAATACAGACACTTTTTTTTTCAACGCAGTACGGCATACAGTGTGTACATACGGACAGAATTCATATCTACTCGTACAGTGGGCTGTTACAGATTGAAGAAAAGAATAAGAAAACACGTCGATTGGGAGCTACGCAGGATAGCGAAACAAATCATCTGACTGAATCATGGTACATGTATTGGGAATGTGAATGTAGAAGACTGTCGTCAAATAAACATATAGCTGGAAGATACGACAGCCGTAAATTTCGCGGGCTAAATATGATTTAGGGCAGTGGAGATAAATAGTAAAACAGTGAAAGACAGGTACGTGGATGGCTCTTATGTGTAAAGAGTCGTAGATTTTCAGGTTCTGGCCAATTGGAGCAATAATTATGACAGCATTCCATTTCTTGGGGTATTTCTAAAGAACCTGTTACTATAATGTTAGAGGAGAAATGTTGATGAGTGCAATATCAATTTGCTTTGCTCCGATTTGCTACGATTAATACCTGCACTGTCAAACAAACATGAACATGATGAAAAGATACAGTTTGATACTCTATGAAAAAGAACGTAACAAAGTATATAAAACACATTTTCTCCCCCCCCCCCCGCACCCGGGGGTGTTGTAGGTTACATCATCATACCAGCAGGCCTAGTCGGGACGGTTGTTGGCGGGGTCGTCGTGTCAAAGGCCAAGCTGCACTTCCGGGGAATGATTAACTTGTCGTTGCTATGTCTCTTCATCTCGGCCTGTACCATTCCGTCCTTCCTGATTTCATGTGATAATCCCAAAATGGCGGGTGTCACGGTCCCATACGGTAACAGGCAAGTCATTTCTACCAATACGCCGTTACTGAATTCTAAAATTCACTGATGTTTCTTTTCCTGCAGCCTAGTAACGAACCATTCAATTCTCCTCCTCCTTCCAATTAATTTTATAAAGGGCTTTATATATGTATCTCGCTGGATCAGACGTCGCCGCAACTAGTGCGACTAGAAAGATCCATTCCCCAACCCCCCCCCCCCCAAAAAAAAAAAAAAAAAATGGCTTGCACTCTCACCAACGAGACGACTCCGGGGGAAGTTGCGGAGAAGTCACCGCAACGTCGCTACGCGTCGCCGCAACATCTCCGAGACGTCCTCTCAGTCGCGGAGACGTCGCGGAGACATATCCGGTAGGTCGCCAATGGGTCTCCTTAATGTCGCGAAGAGACGTCTAGGAGACCTCGAGGTCGAAGTTAGTCTCCCCTTCTTTACCGCGACTATAGGAGACTTCGCGGAGACGTCTGCATGACCAGCTGGAGATTGGAAAATATCTCCACGAAAAAAAAAAGAGCTCAATGATAATCGTACACGTGCGATTCTTTGGTGACTTCCCGGAGAACAGGATAATCTCAACAGGAGCCATCTTCGCCACGCGTCCACTCCGCGACCAGCGAGACTCGAGTCGCCTCCATGTCGCCACCTAGTCTCTATGCCAATGATAGATACCCACATAAAGCAATTGTTTGTGAACAAAATTAATCATGCATAGAATTTGAATACATAATCAAAACGGCGTACACATACCCGCTGTAAAAAAAAAAAAGAAGAAATGACGTGTTAGGTTCCTATTGAAGTGAACAGTGGATAAGGCTCAGGATTGGCAAAAGAGGTAATATGGTGTTCTTTTTCCTGCGGCCACATCGCGGAGTCAAGATTCGTCAGAGATCTCTCTGCAACCTATCAGAGGGTCACGGCGACTTCTCGGAGAAATCGCCGCTACTGTCACAGACTAGGTTTTCCAGGCGAATAGGTTTTCACCTTTAATTTCAATTTGAATTTTCCTTTATTTTCATATCTCTCCAAAATAACAATGCAAACCTTGTTCGGAGACATCTCGGAGTCGGCCCGGTTGTCCTGGAGTCACTTTCTTGATGAGAGCGCAAGTCATATTTTGGTGTATCGAGTAACACGTGACGAGTCGGGGCGACTGATCAGTCGAGGCCACGCCTCCTCCAGTGTGTATATGCCCTTTAGACTCCCTCGCACGCAATGTTTGGTCAGTCAACAGCTATTGTGATGTAAATCGTATTATTGCTGTGTCGCAGTCAGATGTTTTTTTTTTTTTTTTTTTTCATGCAGACTGATAGCAGTGAAACTCTTTTTCTCTCCATGTGCAGTTCGCTGGTGTTCAACGGTGACGAACCGATGCTAGACTCTGCGTGCAACGCCAACTGCAGCTGCGGATCAGCGTTTGATCCCGTCTGCGGCAATGACGGTATCCTCTACTACACGCCCTGTCACGCGGGCTGCCTTACCATCAACACGACAGCATCTCTTATGGTAATCACAAATACAATGTTGATGTATGCGTGAAAAATCTCCAAGAAATGTTCCGAACCTGCTAGCAGAGCTCATTTCCATTCCATACACTGTTTCACTTACTAGGCCGTCTCAGTCATCATCGTTTAAAGGTCCAGTTTACCTTTGGGAGCAGTGATTTTAAAAATGTTCAAGATATCACATTTGATGCATATGTGTAGGTCTGTTGTATCACAAAACGACCTACCATATAAAATTTTTGCAATAAAGCCTAAGATATATGGAGATATCAGTATTTTTCTCAATAAACCGTAACTGTAGACGGTTTAATCTGGAAGTATTCTTATTATAACTATTGTTCACATTTTGTGTATTTAACAGTACTTAACATCGATTATACGGATTCATTTTTTTACAGTGGTTGTTTCTATCCCTAACTCGCATTTTAGAACTAGTTTAAAGCACTAATGCTGGGTTTTTGTTTCATCTGCAAATGGTAAACTATGCCTTTAACTCTAAACTGTCTAAACTAATTGTTCCAACCTGACAACATGGGTGCAAATACAATGATCGAACAGTAAACCCTATACCACCAAGGATTGTGCAAAATTACTACCCTGTGAGAAAAGCGATTTCTAACACCACCCCAAATGACAAGGGTGCTGAATCAGAGGCAGCCATCAGCTACGACATCAACAATATTTATGACCGTAACGAAAGAAACAGTAATATCAAACATTGGGCGTAGCCGTTCCTGGAAGAGGCGCTATCCGATTATTTGTGTATTCTATTTTTGTCAGTTATTATATAGATAAGATATGACACAATGATGTAAATCGGTCAATATTTGAAAGATCTGCGCATGCGCAATTACCACTGGAAGCTGTCCTCGTTTGCTCATTGTAATTATTGAAGAATTGTACCTTTCACAAAATATACTTTTCCTCCTCAGGCTGATAAGTTTTCAAACCTCGGTTAATTTTGCAACACGCAGGCAGAAGTTTATTAACGAATTATGCTATCGCACGTCTTATAGACGGTTTGCAAAAAAAAAAAAAAAAAAAGAGGAAAAAAGGAAAGTGCAGAGGAGTCTAAGAATCCATACAAATTGGCTTTCCTTCGATATTGCTTCTTAGACATACGCGGACTGCGCCTGTATCGAGCCGGAATCCATTGGTGACGTATCATCGGCTGTCATGGGAAAGTGCTCCCACTCTTGCGACTTCCAGATCGTCTTCATTGTCGCCTTCTTTGTCCTCCTGATGCTTACTCTCATGGCAACGGTTCCAGTTACCATGGCAACAATGAGGTAGAAGAATTAGTACCAGACACTTCATACGTCATTCATCCCTACATCATTTCCATTCTTGTTTTGATAGGGGTGCGAGTAAACTGTGAATTAATAGTGCACAGCACGTACTATTGTAATTTTCGACAGACGCTTATCATACGTACGTATTTAGGTTTGTAGGCCTATGCATGTACAGGGGCGGAACCAGGAATTCGCAAAAAAGAGGGGCCGGGGGCGCATTTACAAAAGTAAAGGGGGCGCACGCACCCCCCCCCCCATTTTTTCTTTTTATTTCTTTTGTTTTAGCAAAAAATTAAGGGGGCGCCCGGTGCGCTCCCCCTGGATCCCTCGATGGATATGTATGCATAATAATATGTATGAATGAATGTATGTATCATAATCCCTTAATCATTCTCGTAAGGAATTAAAACTTAATTGACATGCATGTTTATAGGAAAACATAATAGCAAAATATCATCCTTATAGTCCGGTGGCCCCCTTCTTCAGCAAACAAGTCAAGGATGCGATAAAGAACAGAACGGAAGCAAAGAAAACGTAAAGGAAACTATTATTGTTCATATGTATCAAATACGGGTAATAAAAATGAATTACACGTAGGCCTATTATGTAGTAAATGGTCTGCCATCGCACGTACTGGCGATACCCCTCATGATTTACCCAGTGAAATGGAATTCAATGGAAATGGGCAGACTTCGTTCATAATGCCCAGGTTGGGATGTCTGCCGTTGAAAGTGAAACATCAGCCTCACTCCGCACGGTTTTGTTTCCTATTCCTATGATGCCAAGAAAATCATATGTTACAAAACACAGAAGTAAAAAAAAAAGTAATTAATTTTGTAGAAAATAAATAGTATCTAAATAATCTGATAATGGTCCATCTTAGATCATTTCAAAATACACGACGTCATGTAACTAGCGTTCTAATATCCCTTGTTCATCCCATTTTAAACGATGTTTTTTGTATCTTCACTTTAACCTTGCAGAATTGTGTCTCATGAACAGCGATCATTTGCACTCGGTTTTCAGTCAGTCCTATTCAGGGCATTTGGTAAGTTTGTTGCCATCGTCATCATTTACAATGAGTGTATTATACCTTTCTTTTCACTGACAAAATGAGAGAATATTCATACAGTGGGGAGAAGATGTGCTATGATCGATTTTCATCAAATGTCATTTACTGTAGAGCTGCTGATCTACTTATTCAACAACTATACCGAAACCCCAACCCCCCCCCCAAAAAAAAACAAAACAAAACAAAACAAAAAAACTATACAAGTGGGATTCGGACCTGCCGTCTCCTGCTTTCCAGGCAGTAACACGATGAACTTTGAACAAAACACTCTGGCTCTGAATTCATTGTTGTATAATGAATACATTGTAATTTTGTTTAACAATCCAAGGACATGGCTTGATGAAAGAAAGAGATTATTAATGCGGAGAGCAGAAGATAAGCTTACAGCGGGTCTTGAAGCCTATAGACGGCGACCTGGTGGCGACTCGAGAGTCGTGCTTGTTGCGGAGACGCCTCCTGGAGACTAGCGGTGTCTCCGGGGAGTCGCGGGAGAATCGAACACGTTCGATTTTTTATTCTTTTGCCCCCCGAGACTTTTTCCAGTTTCAAGCTGGTCTCGGAGACGTCTCCGCGACGTCTCCTTTAATGCCATGCACGTCGCGGTGACTAATTTTGTCCACGACGTCTCCAAGACGTCTCAGCAACCTTGCGGAAACCCATATCGATCTATATTCCCGGCGACGATAAATCGAATAGAGACGTCGCGGAGACGTCTCCGCAACTGAGAAGACGCCTCGGAGAAGTCCCTGCGACTGTCGGAGACTTCCCGCTATGTCTCTGCGATTCCTAGGCAAATGCGTGATCACCTTGTTTGGAGACGTCTCGGACGTCGCCCTAGAGTCATCTAGAGTCACCTTCTTGGCGATAGCGCGCGCCAATTTTTTGATATTTCGAGTAGCCGAGTTGTGGTGACTGATAGTAGCGGTAGCCGCGGTGACGTTTCCTCCAGCGAGATACGCCGTTTTCAGATTTTCATCATCACAGCTGTCACCCTCTGTATCTTTGAGATCGCATTTGCTGAGCTATAATTTCAGCAAACTGTAGAAAAACGAAACCAATACATGGATTTGAATTATTTCGATGCGCATGATGAACAGCCATTGTATTTTTGATAAGTTATAAACGTGATACTCGTCATTTCCCTCACACGTTCGGTGAGCTAGTAACGCTCTGTCAGTGTGTGAACATCTTACATTTTGATAATACTTAAACTTATGACTTTTTTGGGTGTGTGCTTTTGTTTTTGTTTTCTTTTTAATTTTGCTCACTCACACTAACACTAAGAAGAAAGGGTTGAGCCATGAAACCACAGAGACGAATATTTTTGTGATCGCTTGTCGATTTTTAGTAAATCATAATCTATGAAAGCAAGATAATGATAATAAATCCACGGATTTTATAAATCTTTGTTGTTCCAGGAACGGTACCAAGTCCAGTCGTATTTGGCACACTGATTGACCGAACCTGTATCCTCTGGGAACGGGACGACAGCGGGGGAAGTCAGTGTTGGCAGTACGACAACGCCGCCTTCAGTCGCACTTCGCTCATCCTTGCTCTGTCCCTTCGCTGCGGTTCTCTCGTGTTTCTCACCTTATGCGCCTGCTTCTACAAGCCGGTAATAACTGAAGATCAGCGAAATGGCGGCGGGAATAAAGTGGATGAGGTCGAGAACGGGGAGAAAGCAGACGATAAGGTCACGGACCAGAACAGTCTCTATGTCAACCAGACGGGAGACGACACAAAGCTGTAGGAAGGTTTCCTCCATGGACATAATCTGGTAGTCTGTGATATCTTCCTACTTAATGATTATTGTTGTCACCGAGTGTGTGAAATATGCCTACTTTGTCAATCCCCCTATGGTTCTGAATTACGTAACACCTGGAAGCTCGACTGGATACTGGAAGCATAAACTCTCGATCTTGAGATTCCCGCTTTGAGCCCGGTGGTAAAGGAGCGATATTACCCTTTTCAAGGGACTTTATCATGATGATTGGCTCTAGTCCGGCGGAGAGGGATTTAAGGGGTCTATACTACAATTGCTTGATTTTACAGTTCCTTTATGGTTGCGAAAAGTATATAGCCAAACTCAAGTTCAAATTCAACCTCACTACCGTCTGCCTTGGCCTTCGTCTTTCCTGAGAAATCTAATTATGTTGTTTAGCCACATTTCAAACGGTTTTCCTCTGCGTTTTATTAATTCTCCTGCAAGTGCAATCTTCAGGGCCATTTGGATTTTTCTCGAATGTATTCACGCTAAATCGAATTAATGCAGAACTTTATCTAGTGTTTACTTTGAGTCGCCGTTATCAATGATGTGTTTTTTAAAAGTTTGTAAAAAAAAAAAAATCATTACTGAATAAAAAATATAAGTACTCATCAAGCTGGTATGATAGCAAGCTTTTAGATCTGCGACGCGAACGCTAAGACAACGCTATTAGGCAAAAAGTGGTATTCGGCGCACGCAAGGGACAGCCATTTCCATGTGGTAGGACGGAGCTAGGAGGCGTCGTCTTAGCGTTCGCTCGTTAATATCAAAAGAGCGCCCGCTGAAATCAGATAACCTATGTCCTTTTCACTCAGGCCCTTGACCCGGGCCCTTGATACAGGGTAAAAATGGTTAATTGTCATTCTTTGTACACAAGTGAATTATATTGCCTGACTATAGATAAGCTGGTTATATACTATCAGGTTTCTTCGTCATTGTTTCATTATCAAAATGCTTATCACAATGATAACAATGATAACGATGATAAAAATAAGAACAATTTGATTTTTGTGATGAGAATAAGAATAGCAATGATATTAAAGATAATCGATTATAAAAGTAATAAATTCAAAAACAAAATGATTATGACAATGTTTATAACGATTATATCATTAAAGTGATTAAGTAGTAGAACCTTAGTATGCTTTTTATTCTAAGATAAATCTGTTTTGCGAATCCAAATAAAGATTAGTCAACATCACGGACGTTATACGACAGCGAGCACGATGAATACTGAAATATCAGCATCGAGGAAGAATTGATGACGCCTGTCCGGTGATCAGGAGGTCGTAGGTTCGAATCCTGCTCGAGTATGTACGCCCATGATTTTTTTATCATGGCTACTACTTAAACACTGATCAATTCAGTGCTTATTTACGTCGATGTAGGGCAATTTGTCAATCAGTTGCGATGAAAACATCTCGACGGAAGAATTTCATGAATTTGAATACATTGCAGGTTGAGATGATGAAGACTGAAAATGGCCAAAAAAAAAAGTTGTCCGTATAAAATAGAGTATTTGATCGTGATTATATCATATAGTGCAATGTATTCGTTACCAGCCAGTGATACAGGGTGCACGTTGTGTATTCAATAAGGCGGTGAAAATTAGCCTGAATTCGCCAGAACTTTTGAAGTAGCTCATTTCATTATAAAACTTTCTTCAAGCTCGAATTTGCCAAGTTAGCAAGAGGCTGAGGAATGCGCTGACCGTCTTTGTATTGAGTAATTTTATGTTTTCTTTTCTTTGTGGTTTGCCGTATTTTCATTTGACATAATTGTAGCCGTTTGTTTAATATTTTGCTTGCTTTTTTATTACTTTCCATAGCATGAAAATTACGTACGTCTTTCTATTTTAATCTTCTTGCTCATTCCACGCCCCGTTGTAGTGGTCTTTGCACACCAAAGATTTACTTATGGGATTATGTTCGTTTTTTGAAGATACAGAACACAGGTTTGAATGAAGTAGTGAATTCTGGGATAGGTTTAAGCAGTTGTTCAAATCCCTAGGTGGAAGTTGAATCGCATTCAATTAAAAAAAACCCAAAAACAAACGCATTGAGAGTTGTAACCTTGCAAACCACGTTTGGATTTACCTCACGCTTTTCACCACATGCCGATTATTGTTACCAGCTTTTTTAAAGCGTAGGATAAGAAACAGCCACTCTAGTAAGTTTGGTAAGTCTAATGAAAACGATTGCTACATAAATATAGCAATGTGCAGTTTGGAATTTGTGTAAGATGGAGTATTTTCATGAAGACTCCCAGTCTTTAAAGGGATGGTGTAGTTTTGGTTGAGATGAGGGTTCTAGGTTTCCAGCTTTTTGTGAGATCATGAGAAACCCCTTATGAAAATTTGATATGAAAGAGCATACAAATCAAAGGGGGATTCAAAGTTAATCTGATAAAAATTGGTTTCAAAATGGCTGAGATATTCCAAAACAAAATGCATTAAAGGTTCTTAAAAAGGTGAAACCCAACTTTTATTAGGATCACTTTGTTTTACTTTGTGTTTGGATATCTCATTCATTTCAAAACCGATTTTCATCAAATAAACTTTGAAGTCCTCATAGAATTGCATGCTCTTTCATATTTCTCAAGTATTTTCTAATTAGCTCTGAAAAATTTGAAATCTGAATCCCCAGCCCTGCAATTTACATCTTTCTATGTGTAAATGATAGCCCCGTAGACCGTGAAGCCAAATAGGCACACATTTATAGTGAAGATATAATTTGATAAAAAACTGTAATGGGACAGAACACTCTAATGTGGGGATCAGTTGCCAAATGATTGTATATACTGTAATGAATTGTGCCTTTAAACCTTTTTGTGCCAGGGACTTTAAAAAATAATTATGTACAACACTATTGTTTTCTTTTTCTTTCAGTGCCAATAGGCACTCATTGCACTCAAAGGGTTAATAGATTTTAGTGCTCAGACTTAGAAACTACCGCTTCTTACGTACCTTCAGTTTAGTAGGAAAGTATTCAGTATACTCTTTTTATCGCCGTCTTCCACTCTCTTTCTTTACGTTTTAAGACTCAAAGGTTTGATAATACCTCATCATTGAAGCACTGATTATAATATATATTGATATTTATGATCATAGTTTTCATGTCGGTCTGTATATTGTGAGTTGATCAGTACTATGCAGATTTAAATAAATATTTAATTTGAGATAGTATATCAGGTGGATGCGTCAATCATATACCTTTTTTCTTATCTAATGTGAAAAAAGCAGAACTCAGTGTGAAGAAAAAAGGAAGAGTGCGAAAGTGTTAACTTAATTTGATATTATGTGGATGTATTCCTGTATGTATACATCCCACCTTCGCCATGCTTGATATACGTCAAAAAATAGCTGCATTAACTCAAGTGATAAGCGAGGATACAACCTTGCTAAAAGAGAGAGAGAGAATAAGAAAGTGTTGAGAGAAACAGAACAAAGGGAAAGTGTGTGAATTGGCAGAAGGAGGAGGAGAAAAAGGAGAAGAAGAATTTTTATGATGACGAAGAAGAAGGTGTAGAGCAAGGAGGAAGAGGAGAGGAACGTGAAATGGGAGAAGAAACAGGAAAAGGAAGACGGGAAAAGAAGAAAAAGAAGAAGAAAAAGAAGAAGAGCGAAAGAGGAAGCGTGGAAGAGACCTTATAATACAGGGTGAATAGAGACACGAGAGGGAGTGATTGTATACAAGGAACCAGAGTCGTAAATCTTTATTTATGGCTCTGCGTGGAACATGCAGTAACGTTAGACACATACATGTATTGAGTTACAGGGATGGGATAGTATTGGTGGAGATGAGGATTGGGCCTATAACTTTTTGCAGGATACCTATAGAAACTAATAATTAAAGGACAAGTTCACCTTCATTAACATAAGAATTGAGAGAATGTAGCAATATCAGTAGAACACATCATTGAAAGTTTGAGGAAAATCGGACAATCCGTTCAAAAGTTATGCATTTTTGAAGTTTTTGTGCAGTCACCGCTGGATGAGAAGACTACTGCAGTGTATGATGTCACATGCGTACAACAATATAAGGAAAATATAAAGAGAATTTCACAAAATGTCATCTTTTGAAAAAAGTACACATTCCCTTGACTCTTTACTGACATATGTTATGGGTAATATTATTCCCATTGCCTTTAGAAAGAGGCAAGTCAAGTGCTCTTATGCGAAAAAAGTGAAAATATGTTGAATTTTCTTTCATTTTCTTTATACTGTTGTACTCATATGACATCACAAGCCTTAGTAGTCTCCTCATCCGGCGGTTCCAACACAAAAATTTTAAAGATTCATAACTTTTGCATCGATTGTCCAATTTTCCTCAAACTTTCACTGATGTGTTCTACTAATATTACTACATTCTCTCAATCCTTATGTTAATGAAGGTGGACTTGTCCTTTAAATATAGAGCATAACAATCTAAGAGGAATTCAAAGTTTATTAGATGAAAATCAGCTTTAGAATGGCTGAGACATCCAAAAACAAAGTAAAACAAAGCAATCTTCATAAAAGGTGGGTCCTACCTTTTGTTAGGATTCCTCTGTTTTGGATATCTCAGCCATTTGAAAACCAATTTTCATCAAAACAACTCAGGTTTCTCATTATCTCAACAAAAGATTTCAGAAACCTAAAGTTACGTCTCAACCAAAACTATACGATCCCTTTAACGGCAGAAGGACCTCATACAAGCATGTCAGAAGTTTCATTTCACTCGCAGATGATGTATGGAACGTTTCAGAAATCTATACATAGGATTGCTGCTAAAGAGACGAGTTGCAATTAACAACAAATCAATGACAAATTTTGAACATATTCATGCCTAAATTCAACTAAAAGCGGCGCTCTGTTTGAAATTCTGACGGCAAGACTAGCACTTATCTGTGCTTGAACGCAAGCTCAACTCAACAGAACAAATCAAACTTGCAATCAGTTGTTGATTTGTAACCAATTGCACGACTGACGACTAACCTGGGGATTTGCAATTGATTGGACCATTCTGGCAAGAATTTTGACAATTTCTCACAAAGCAGGATACTTTTGTTTCAAACCACAGTATGGGATATCAGATGACATAATGGTGGCATCTCCTAACAATGGTCCCATTGTTTGCTTTTGACAGAAGAATACAATGTGTGTAAGAATCATTTCTTTTTACTTTAATATTTTCAACACCTAAAACTTATCCTTTAAAGTCATCACTACTTATAAAAGAGAAATCACTTATCATTGTTTGCCGGGGATATAGGCCTGATTTGCTCTTTCAGAGTGGGGGGGGGGGGGGGGGGGAGTTTATGTCACCTAACTCTACCACCTGTCTATGCTGGCAATACTCATAATCAATGTGTACAAATTCTTACCTCCTCTACAGAAGGGGGTTATGTTTTCATCAGCGTTTGTTCGTTTGTCTATTTGCAAAATAACTCAGAAGTCGTAAACGGATTTGAATGAAACTTGCATGAAAAGTCGATAATGACACAAAGAACAGATGATGAAATTTTGGTAGTGATCTGCGAATTTTCATGGATTTTAGTATTTTTGATCTTTTGGCATAAATGGACAGTGAACTTGGGATTCAAGCTGCGCGTACTGGAGGTTTGCATACGTGCACTAAAGCAGGTGCTCTGCTTCGGTGAGTGGGGCACCACGCAGTTGGAAATTGAAGACATTGATTTTATTATAAACAAACTGCTTCTATACTATGTATTGGGAAATTGGGCAATTTTTTAGCATGCATATGTGGGTGGAAAATCAGTGACTTGTTTGGCAGAGGTCTGCACTTTCTGAGTGTTTTTCTAGCTTCTACATGTCACTAATATTCTACACCAGAAACAAGAATAAAGTCTTCTTTCGCCAAACAACATTCCTTTCAAAGACTATACATACACACGGTGGTACCGTAAACCACTTTTCCTTGTTTACATCATCATGCAAACTTTCAAACAACACGTAACAAGAAACAAGTTGACAAATCATTGTGGACGAATAATGTATACTTTTATTCTCTGTCTCTCTCTTCCAATGCAAAGTGATATACAAGTACTATTCTATATTGCCATATTTGTTTGTTTTTTATTTTTTTTTTTCACAGCACTTTTTTGACTATGTATACATATGATATGAATGAAAAGATCAATCAACACATACAAAAATACAATACATTGTATGGATCCAAACACAGAATAAGATCAAGTTGACATCTTTGAAGTCAGTACATCTTAGCCAACCATGCACAAATCTTTTCTTTTCTTTTATGCACTGACACCTCTCCAATACTGTTCATCTTAACTCCTATGTTAGGCAGACTTGGAAACTGATCTGCCTAGTCTTGTCTCCAGACTCTTACCTCATTCTTTCTACTCCTGCCAATGCATTGCACTGACCTTGGAACAAATGGGTCTGGCATGGAAAGTCACTCAAGACTTTTAGCATGAGATTTCTGGGGGGTGAATAACGAGTTGCTCAAAAGAAAGGCTCAGAAATTATTAGAGATCAGAGATGATCCAAGTTGATCCAATGATGAGTGTGGCAGGACTGTGCATATGTTTGTACATTAGCTTATAATTTTGGCATTTTACTGTAAGGTAACCCAATGTGGTCATCATGGCTTTTGGACATGGCTTCCACCGCCTCATTTCATTCTTGTGAAGCTTTGGATACAAAAGACTGTAATGGTGACATTAGCATCAATTTTGAAAGGGGAAAAACCAACAATTTATGTGAAATGCTTAACTACTAAAATCTTGGATGCTGTATATGAAAGGCAATACCATTGGGGTGAGTTTAGCACAAACTGTGAAAAATGCTTCCTTATGACAAATCTGACACTAGTGACTGTCAATACACTAACATATAAAGAAATTTGTGCAGATGACATCACAGCCAAATGATCATTCTGCATTTCAGTAATACCACAGCCTTCACTAGCATTTTTGTACGACAGTCTTCATATCAGTTGGATTTTCTACACAATTCATCTGACTTTTTGCCTTGTTTCAGGACCTTTTTTTACCTCTTCCATTCTCTGAGGTACATCCTACTCAGCAGAAAAGACCAAAATACACATACAAAATCATGCACCAGGTATATGACTGGAAATAAAAAGTGCAAACATCTGGAAGCAAGACTAATGGCTCGTTTACCAGAAAACATGATCTTAACTACTAAATGTCATAGACTTCCAGTCTCAACACATAAACTATTTCAAAATAAACAAGATACAGTGTGCGTACTTCATGTACCAAATCTTGCCACCTAATCCAACACAACTGAATCAGTCTCCCAGAGAACTCTTTCATTTTTCAAAGTGGATATTCATGTGTTTTTGTGCTTGTGCATGAGTTTCCAGCACAACCTTATGGATATGTTAAACTAAGACTAAAACTGCCTCCCTACAAGATTTACTTGTCCAAAAAACACAGAGTGGAAGTTACATAATAACTGTTGTTTCTTTCTTTTTTCCAAGGATGTGCATTCATTAAATTTAAGCAGCATGTAACTACTGAACAACACATTCCAATGTCTGTGCACTCATTGGAATGCAGTGCCATTGTAATCTTTTTGTGCTGTGTGGTTGTGAGATATCCGACTGCATTAGAAAAAAAATGGTTACAGTTCATTATTTCAAGGTGCATCATTCTGAAAATGAAATAAGTTTGTTACTCCAAAAATGAAATAAGGTTCACAATTCTGCAGGTTCGTCTATACAGATTTTCTTTTCATTGTTGGATGAAAGAACCTTTGGAATAACAAACGTTATTTCATTTTCCGGATTATGATCCTTTGGAGCAACAAACTTTCAGAATACCACCATAAATGTTTGGACTAACACACCTTTTTTTTTCTTTTTCGGATTGATGAACATCTAGGTATTGGGAATGTGTGTGTTTCAGAATAATGGACTTCTGGAATAATGAACCGTATTTCATTTTCAAATCAGCAACCTTGTTTCATTTTCGGATAAGGGAACCTTTGGAATACTGAACATCATCCCAACGAATAATGATACATTGTATATTCAGAAGTTGATAGAGATGGAAGTTTGTTATCAATGTTGTTGCTTGATATTCAGTCCAGTTCTTGACAGGCATTACAGTTCAAATACTATCACCTGGCACTGGTACACGTATTTGTGTTCTAAAATTATAAATGTGTTTTAAAAATGTACACAATTCAAAGTATAGTAATGAATTAACCAGAATCTTTGTAAAGGAAGATATGGATATACACTGTATCCACAAAGCATGATGAACGTTAGAAATCTCATTCTGTATGATGGCATGCATACCTTATCCAGGGATCGACACTAACTTTATTTTTCGGTGGCCCGATGGGGCCACCAAAATCATCAATTTCAAATTTTTGGTGGCCCGAGAGAAAAAATTGGTGGCCCGAAAAAAAAAAAAAAACATTGATAAAAGTCCATTTTTTTTAAATAAGTCGCACACTCACTGCATGCATTTATGCATTTCCGGCGCAAAGAGTTACGAATTTATTGACACACTTTTCAAAAAATTTTGGTGGCCCCAGGTGGGCCACCAAATTTGCCCTTTTCTGAAATTATGTGGCCCGACTTTCATTTTTGGTGGCCCCGGGCCACCGTTAGTGTCGAGCCCTGCCTTATCCATGTCTTTCTTCCATGCAGCATTTACTTTCTCTTCAACATATTCATGTACAGTCAACTCAGCTTGAGACAAAGTCACATTCTGGGTACAGAGTGTGTCAAATCTGGCCTGATTTGAAGTGAATTCTACAAGAATGATATGAGAGTGATGACACCTGCATTGATAATTGCATTGTGTAAATTGAATATTGCCAGAGTCAAAAGTTATTTAATTCCTACAGGCTGAACTTGTTCACTCTGTATTTCTGGAAAGAAAAAAAAAATGCTAAAATGATATAATACCCCAAAGCATATGTTCAAAGCCTTTTACAAGCAACAATGAGTATACAGCATCAAGGTTACGCCATGCACAAACACTGATAAAAACTAACAAGTACAGTCATATTATTTGGGTAATCTGTAAAAATTTTGTGCTACGAGTGTGAAGAGACAGTACATACATCAGTATCTCCGACCTGCTCAGGCAAAGTTCATTAAATCCAATACTCTTTCTGTAAACTTTAAAAGTTGGACACAAAATATTTAAAATGCTCATCCTCCCAGTCAAGTTACCAATACTGCAGTTCTGGGACTATATCGGAGGCAATATGACGATGAGTCACAAGTAGCCTTGACAATCTCCTACATACAGTACAGTTACAACAATGTAAAGAACAGCCTGCCTGCTGAGGTTGTACATTTTACGCGTGGCCACATCAGGTGGACATCACATGACCAAATCATTTTTTTTTTTTCTGCCGTGAGCATCCTCATTGCATATCCAGCGAGAAAACTTCACGTTTGATATGAAACTATCGCCCTCTATTGTGCAATTTTTTTTTTTTTTTCTGGCAATGGTTTGGCTGGCTTTTGGTGTAGCTGCCAATTAACTTGCATCAAAATGCTGTGATTTTCCCCACTATCAGCACCAGTTATCCAAGTATGAGATATTTCTACTTCTCCCATTGAACCCTTTGTGTGCTGTTGAGTGCCACCTGACACAGATAAACCCATGGTATCATACACACTATCCAAAGTCCCTGGCACAGAAATGGTTAAAGGAAACATTTTCTGAGGGAAGGAAAGGAGTACAAACAATAAAGTGGCAAATGCACTTCTTTGTCACACATCAACACAAAACACAGACATGGTCTTATATATTAGAAATATCTCGTTCTCTAGCAATTGCTGTAGAACTTAAACATGTCCGGTTAATCAACCAAAGATAGCTACTAAGACTACAAATGCACGAGTTACCGTGCACCAAATCAGCTGTTTGCAAAGGAGAGAAGAGCAAAAGAAGTATATTAGAGTTGCGTCAATTTATAGAGCATTATTTGATGGGCTCTCTCACTTAAATAAGTAAAATAATGCTGGTTTGCAAAACCGCATTGATTCTCATACATTGCAATCATCCCGTATTAGTAACAATATTCTAAAAAGTTCGAATATTCTGTGTGTTAGAAATTAGAGCTCTATAAAAATTCAATTCAGTACATATTAACCTTTATCAATGTAAAAAGTACTATATATATTTCACAGAAACTGAGGTAAACCATGACTTTCATAAAAGGTCGACACATTCTCAATTATATGATTAATTCCAATTAGCAGTCCAACAGAAGAACTTTCAGTAGGGGCTCTTCAAGGACAAGCTATGGCAAACTGCTGTAGAAGTATCATGTTATATAATGTGTCTGGCTAAACACATTCAACTTGGTATTTTCTTTGAATTTTATCTGTAACAAACACATAAAAAGAGTGAATGCTTTGTGATGAAATAACATTCAAGTGCATTCTCGGAACACACAACTATTATGCATATTACAAAATGTGTCACAAAACTCCGCCTCACACTGGCATAACTGGGAATTACTCATACATGAGAAAATCCACACTTAGCTCAATAAAGGGTTGTACATATATTTAAATACTCTTATGATAAGATTGTCTAGCCTTTGTCCCAGACCTTTGTATTTTTAGCCACTCTGGGTGGAAGAATTAGATACTCTAACTTGTCATAAGTTTGTCTAGCCTGTGTCTTAGCCTGTGTCCCAGACCTTTTATATTATCAGCCACACTGGGTGGAAGAATTAGATAATCTTGTCATAATTTTGTCTAGCCTGTGTTCCAGACCTTTGCATTTTTAGCAATATCAGGTGGAAGAATGCGACATGCATAGTGGGCATAAACTCCCTCTGTATAGAAACCCCAAGCCTTGATCTGCATATATCACATCCCGATCATACTGATAATTTGATAATCTCTGTTTCATCACAAAAAATTAATTGTTTGCCTTTTATGGTTCTGATGAATAGAATAGAATAGAAATTTTTGGAAGCTAAACATCAATTTGTTAATACTATTAATTCCACAAGAGGAAAACATTTGTGAAGCACTTTAGACATTCTCTCGCTCCATCTTTCTCAAACTCTTTCTTTCTTTCTCTCACTAATGATATACGATGGAATATATCAGAAGTATTAAGACGAGTGTGCCTTTTCACATCAGTGTGTTTTTAGGTTATCTCACCCTTTTAGGTCTCATTTCATAAAAGATGTGATCATAGTAATTCTTGCACTGTGTGTAATGACTCTCGCATATAGGGTAAAACATAGTGCTCAACTGAATTTGAAATGTTCACTGGTGTACAGGGCACGGGGTGTAAAGTGTAACATACAAAGTGCAGCACTCAATGGACTGAGAATCAGCAATTGACCGATCCCTGCATATACAGGATTCTGTCATTGACACTGGGCTTGCCTTTACACTCAGGACACGACACCTTATCCTTGAAGCACACAGGAATCTCTCTCGTAAACAATTTCTCTCTCGTAAACATTTTCAGTGTTCAATTTCTGACTCGTGACCGCTCTGAAAGAATTTACCAGGAAACACGGCACGGCACGCCACAAGATGATACATGGAGAGAAAAAAACACACAAACAAACAAACAAACAAACTGCAAGACCGATTATTTACATTTAGCTGTACACAATAGGTCTAGTCTGACGCCACATCCTTGACACAAAGATTTACACAAAACAACACAAACAAGCTGTGGAAATGACAAACGATACTCTTTGCAAAGAGCACTTTGCCATATGGAAGGGATGGCTGGAAATCTCACATCAACACATCCATCAATTCAATGAGTGAGTCAAAAGTCATCTGCCACATACTACAGTAGTCAAGCACTTACAGGAGAGTGCAGTGTGCACTGTCATATAGCGCCACTGTGTATCTTGATGCTGCCTTCATGACTTTGAAACCCCACTACAAGGGACGTTTTTCTCACACTTTTTCATCAAGAGCATAATTTCGACTCCATTTCATTTAGATTTTTCCTTTCTGCCATGATTAGCAATTCTTCAAGATAAAAGTTGCAACTCCCACTCATACTTTCACACCAAGAGCCTGATTTTGTTCATTTTGATTTTTCCTCCCTGCCATGATTTGCATTTTTTCAAGATAAAAGTCCCACTCACACTTTCATACCTAAAGCCTGACCTTTGACTCATGTTCACTTTGATTTTTTTTCCTTTCTACCATGAATTGCCTTTCCCCAAGATAAAATGTTGGAACACCCACTTCACAATGCCTCCACTCTGTCTCTAAAAAAGTCATCTGCACATATCATTAGATAGCAGCATGTAATTTTGAACAAATATAAACAATAGTTCACTGCCCTCAACTTTGCACATAATATGTCATGAAGCATGCCTCTGTCTCATATTTCGTTCACTTGCAGCTGTGAAAAATATATCTTCAAGATGTTTTAAAAAAATCACCTAACACAAAACAAGAATACATCCATTGTAATAATAATACAATCTTATTAATTGAGGGTAGTATCTCTCATGCATGTACCATTCTCAACAATGGTCCCACTGGTATTATTACCCCAGCATTACTGCCTGGCACCCCAGTTTTATGGCTGGATGAAGAGGGAGACAAAGTACATATAACAGTGCGTCACGAGATGTATGCCCCAGGCAAGGTTTGATCCCATGATCTTGTTATTTATAAGTCTATAGCCCTGACCACTACATCAATACACTCCTACCATATTTCAAATGAATTTCAGACAGCAAGTCATAAATTGAAGGGGAAAAGAAAGTTCATTCGTTCTCAAGTGATAGGTGCATGATCGCGATATGGTCGTATATTGGTTCAGTCGAACATGTGTGCAAAAGCCCACCTGTCTATAAAGGCTTGTGTTTCATGCAAGCGGCTATTATACATCGATTCGACAATAGTTTCATATTCTGCCGCTATATTAAAGGTAATTAGTATGAAGCCTGCCCGTGCTGCCAATATTTCACAGGTGTTCTGCAAGCCTGCCCCAAAATGTTATGATTCCATGCAGCATTCAACTTGTATGGCACCAGGAAAGCAAATACATATAAATCGCCAGCATAAACAATCCTCCAAATTTGGCACTCAAAATAATCGTGCCTGTCCATTACTCAGCTGGCAACATTTATCCAGTGTTAAAGGTATTAGCACGTTACATTGAGGTGAAATAGTTATTCTATCTTTTGTTGTTGTTGATTTGTTAATATATGATTTGGCACGATGACCATGATTTTGTGAAATGTGTTCCATTCACTCTACGATTTGTGCATTAAAGGAACTATGTAATGCAAATGAATGTTGACTCATGTCTATTCATAATATCCTAAACATTGCCTATATAGCCAAATGAATACTACCTAAATACGTGTCACAAAATGTATGGTAATTTGTCTAACTATATTTCTTCTGATTACTTGGACATGCCAACAAAATTTTTTCCAAACCAAGATTCCGCTCGTGACTTCATCAGTCAACCACTGCTAAAGTACTGATATGTTTGAATAAACAAAAGACACTGGAATGCACCTTCTCCTCAACCAAGCATGATATGCACGTTTCCATATGACTAAATACATGTGGGACTAACAGAAGACAATGCGGGCAAATATTCTCCTCGACTACCGAACAAATTTGTGAGTGGTTAAATTCATGATTGTGGAGCAGAGCGATGAACGCAGAATATGCTTGCGTGTCACATTCATGTTCGCATCGGAACTAATATTTTTGCGCGTTATTAAATTTGAAAGTAGCATGCGGCTTGCAAAATTTGCAAATATGAGGACCCGACGAAATGTATGGCATATACACCAGACATAAATCAGTGGTCAATTCTAGGATTAGGACCAAAGTTTGAAGTCACTGATAGATTTACAGGTCATATGCTGTAAGTGTTTTGCAAAGACCCCACGGATTGTATAGCCCAAAGATGCATCCTCTTGGTTGACAATTGACTTGGGGAACCCCATCCCAACCCCCTACAAAAAATAAATCAATAAATAAAGAGGCAAAATGAAATATTAATAAATAAAAATGAATGAAATGTAAATCCATTCAAATACAAATACATACTGTGTGATATCCATTACAATATACACCCCACAGTTCAGGGCAGATGGAAATGCAGTTCTATTGTTCATGTTCAAAGAGCTCTATCCCTGTTCCAAAGTCCACACAGTGGCTGAAGCAATGTGCTTCTGTTTCCAGAAAGTTGCGTGAGATTGTTTGGAGTAGACAAATGACTGACTACTGAAACTACCCGGAAAGGATAAAAACTTACACAGCTAAAAACGTTCACTTTCTTTTTTTATGTAACACAGGTAAAGGTGGGAATGGGATAGCTGAGAATTTATGAATCATCCACCAGAATTACACAGCAGACAGACAATTACATTAATTGGAATATAACAAAACAATATTCCCATATTATGTGCAAGAGTGTTCAACACTTCTTCAAAGTCAGTGATGTACACACAATAAATTTTACACGCAATTACACATGCTCTGAATAATTTAGAAGGTGAAAAGTACACATGTAAAAATTTGTGCAAAACCACGATCGGACTTAATTGTACTAAGTTACTAAAGTCTAATTCTGGGCACAAGTTCAATATACACCGAGGACAAATATTTACAGGGATTTCACAAAAAGAGTGAGGATCAATCCAATAACTTTGAATAAATAAATTAAAAGACTCTCAAAATACTTCTCACATTCTCCACTTAAATATCTCTTTCACAAATCCAAATATCAAAATGTTCATAGAAAAACAAAAATCTTGTTAGAGATGAACCTCTGATGAAACACTGAAGCATGGTCTACATAAATGTTTCCATCTAATATTCCAACGAATAATGTTATCCATCACAAACGACAAAGACATGTCTATCAAACATTACCACACTTTTTAGAGCCACCATCTGGCTAAAAATGCAGTCTAATAAAATCTACAAGCAAATAGTCAAATCACACATTCTCCATTCATTCATGAAAAGATACAACACACTTCAAACAAACAACGTTGCGCTTCAAGACTCTAGAAAAGTTGTGTCCATTTATATGGCTTCCCTCACCATAAACCTAGAAAATAAATGCTTATTAGTCTTTCTAATGTACCCGACACACTCCCTGGTCAATTTTCTTTCTCGTAGCATTTCTTTTTGACTCAGCATTACCCCCATACACAAATTAGCACTTTTACAAGAAGTAACATTATATGAAAGAGAGTAAAGAGTGTACTTCTTTCTTGAGACGTAGATTGGACCAAGCTTGAATGTTTGTGCACATAATCTCAAATAGAACTCTAATCTCACTGGACTTTAGAATACCAAAGTGAGTTGCAGTTGTTTCATGATCAAATCATAACTGTATAAAGCATCTGTATATAAACTCTCATTCTACAAAGACAAAATACAAAACCAGACAGGCAGATTCAGGGATACTGTAAAACGAGGAATGTTCGTGTGCATTTTAATTTCGCGAATTTTGTGAGCGCCAAGATTCATGAAATCAAAATGCACGCGAAAGTTCTTGTCTACACTATATGCATTGAATGCCAGTTGCAGTTCGCGAAAATTTAATGCCGCAAAAAAGGCTGTCCGCTCCAATTCGCGAAAATTTCATGCCGTGAATATATCATGTTTTACAGTATTCCCTGGCGAGTTTGGGCTGCCCTATGGACAGTTCGGTCGACTTGAAAAAAAAAATATGAGGAAATCAAGTATGACATACGCATTCTGGTACAGCTGCAGAATGTATTCGCCAACACTGAGTGAGCACAAACAATTCCAACGATTGTCAATAGACTTTACTCGTGCAAGTCTCTCCACATCGAATTCTAATCACATTTGCCACTGAGCAGCATCTGGGCAACCTGCACAAGCGCACTCTCACTTGTCTTTCCCCCAACTTCCAGCAAAGTCTGCATCACCAAGATGGTTTCTTCCCCTAAAAAATGCAGCATTAGTTGCAGTCAAGTGACAACATTGTTCGTGCGGGGATCACTAAATGTCCCTCGCTGAATCTCGCAACGCGAGAACGCACGCTGTCCGTATCGAACATCAGCACTGTCCAAAGTCCGGCGAGAGAGGGAGCTGCAGCATTTCTTGGAGGTTCTTTTAACATCCTCCTTTCTTGCCAATGGCTGGAAGTAGAATGTAATATCTTTTCAGAACAACACACGATACGACATCTGCTCGGCACTTTGCTCCTGTAGAGAGGGTTGAGTTTGTGAAGACGTGCACCTCACCATTCTTCTTTTTATTCATGTTCCCCTACATTCATCACCTCCTCTGTTCTCTTTGCTCCCCATCCCCTCCCCCCCCCCCCCCCCAACTCTCCCCTTTCCTCATTTTGGTGGGTAACATAATGGTATTCTTGTTTTTGTTTTTTTCCAACCACCAGAGATTTGAAGTCAAAACCAGCACTGCCAAAGAGATTTTGCGGCACAAAGTTGGCTATCATTTCCCTGAGATTCATGTCAAATTTGTGTGGTAAAGAGAGTGCTGAAAAACCTCCCACGACACTTCATTTGTTGCTGTTTATACTTTTCTGGCGTATCCGAAGCAAAAACAACAAAAAACAAACAAAAAGCAAAGAAAGAAATATACATGGGTCCATAGTCTTGACTTCAGCCCCCTGTCAATATTATCTTGACAATGCCATTAAAACCTCCTGATAAATGGGAGTATTGCATGACTGCAGAAGCCTACAAATCATCTCGACTATCTGCTTTCTCAATTCCTTGCCTTGTAACCAGTCATAATTATTTCCCTGTGAATTGCATGCAACATCCACATGTACAGCGCCATCCAAGGCACCAATTAGTGCACACACCACTCTACAAAGACGGTCTTGTCAATCTGAACGTACAACATGAATGGCAGGGGTCACACAGAGAATGAGACTACACACTTGTATTCTTTCTCTTTCAATCTCAGGCCACACACATTCTGGTAACTGCCGAACAAAGTGAACCAGAAGCGCCACTCGTGCTCCTGAAAAGATCAATCTAACAATCATCCAAGTATTCTTATATTCCTTTGTTTTCCAGGAATATCAAAATGTGCATACATTTGTCCATCTCCTTGCATGAAAGTTGTATTAAATTGAATTTTTACAATGCCAATATCCTCTGATGCCCCTTAAGTACTCTTTCCAAAAAATTACCTGCCCCATTTTATTGGCTCAATACCACATAATATTGCCTTCTTCTAAACATGTCTTCAGTACAAAACCCAACAATCTACATTTCACAAGTGATATCTACATAGTTATGTAAGATCCATGCTAAAAATCAAAAGACTTAACAACTTAGATGCACAGTGTCTCATCGGAGTAGTGACTGAAAATGAGCAGACGCGATAAAATGATTTTCTTACATGATTACATGGAAATGATCAATTTTATGATATATTCGACAGGAAAAATAGCAAGAGTTCATGTAAAAATAACCCACACAAACAAGAAACTGAGAAACAATAAGTATCAGTAATAAGAAATTGTTCTGTCCATAAAATTGATTTCGTACAAATAATGTGAGACCTACCAGCAGTCTACTGTGTTTCTTGATAAAAGACTTATTCGTTTTGCAATGAATGTTAGATGAATGTTAAAAATAACCTAAACAAACAAACAAAGGAATCTCCTCACCATGGCAACAAAGTGGTGATGACCCCTGACCTCATGAGATGTGTAAGATAGGCAAGCTGAGGTTACTGGTTGTCATTTCGGTCGACAGATAAGCACCTGGGTCACACACTAACTTTCAGTCTCCCCTCATTTCAGTGAAACCTCTACATACACCAAAGGTGAGTGTGTGTGTCGTTCATTTCAGATGACTGTGAGCACAAGCCCTTGACCTTTCACCCTTTGACCCAATCGCCATGTCAACATGTCACTGACCTGCAGATACTTTTTTGAACATTCAGTCACCACTCATTTCAGTGAAACCTCGACATACATCATGTGTGAATGCGTGTGTGTGCCATCCATTTCAGATGGCTGTATAAAACACAAGCCCCTGACCTTTCACCCTTTGACCCAATCTCCATGTCAATATGTCACTGACCTGCACATACTTTATTGAACATTCAGTCGCCACTCATTTCAGTGAAACCTCTACATAAACCATGTATGAGTGTGTGTGTGTCGTACACTTCAGATGGCTATCAACACAAGCCCCTGACCTTTCACCCTTTGCCCCAATCTCCATGTCAATATGTCACTGACCTGCACATACTTTATTGAACATTCAGTTGCCACTCATTTCAGTGAAACCTCTACATAAATCATATGTGTGAGTGTGTGTGTGTCATACATTTCAGATGGCTGTAAACACACAGCCCCTGACCTTTCACCCTTTGACCCAATCTCCTTGTCAACGTGTCACTGACCTGTAGATTCTCTTTTTTGAACATTTATGTCTTGGAAAACATTTGAGAGACACCTGCTGACGACGCCCTCTATGCAAAGTACATGACCTTCAGTGTGTCGTCGTGAACTTTGACCGCCCGAATCATGTCCTCGAAGCTTCGGCTGTAGCTGGACGAGCCGTGGTGACTGCTTCCGTCCCCACCACTGTGAGAAAGACAGACAGACAGACAGAAAGACATAATATGGAGATGAGTGACTTTTCATGGAAGATTGTGCAGATACAGAAAGGATGACTTGCCTAGACAGATACTATAAAACGAGGAATGTTCGCATGCATTTTAATTTTGCAAATTTTGTGAGAGCCGAGACTCACAAAATTAAAACACATGCTATAGTCCTTGTCTACACTGTATGCATTGAATTTTAGAGGCAACTCGCAAAAATTTCATGCCGCGAAAATAACCTGTTTTACAGTATGGAAGAGAATAATTTTACAAGAACACATTAAAAACATAATCATACTGAGAGTAATGCTATACCATGAAAAATTACTAATGCCTGGAGGACTGATACAGAAAATTTTCCTCCGATAATTCATCTGTAACTATTGGCAGAAAGACAGGAAATATCCCATCGAATCTTGGACACTTTGTCGTTATCTGGTCAAGGGTCAAAGTTCACTGACATATGACCTTTGACCCGGGGCTCCAAATATCTAAGGACTGGATGTGGGGTGTGGACGGACAGACGGACGAACAGACAGCTCAAAAGTATCATGCCGCCAAGGCTCTTCAAGGTACAACATTGCTACGGATGACCACTAAAAGACTGACAATACTACGACTGAAAGAAAGGATGTGCTGTCAAACTTATCCAAACTACAGTGTGAGATTGCATTTTTGGTCTCCCACTTTGACACTGTGACTGGTGACTACGTAAAGTGAGTTGGCTTTAAGTGCAGAATATGTGTGGTACAGCATGGGGAAGGGGGAGAAGGGAAGGAGCAGAATACTTTAATTGGATCTCATCCTGATAATGGAATCTGTCATTCTGTGCATGTAATCGGCCAAATATTTTCCTACCTATAAAGTAGAATGCAAGGCTGTATGATGGCTTGAATTTATGTAATTCTAGTTTGATCGGGTTGCAGCTTTGAAGAAGCAGCAAGAAGATTGAAGCCAGCAGTGAAAATGTTCAGTTTGCATGCTTTCATGGCTAAGTTCTGGAATATGAAATTGATGTGCACTAGTACAGCACGGTCAACCTCAACTACTGAAACGAACAAGTGAACGAACAAACAAACAGAAAGACGCCAAAGGAGAGAGAACAAATTAGGGTATTGACGTACAGAGACAAAACTTGAATATGAGAACAAACCACGATGAAACAATCAACTGCAGAAAATAATGGCCTTCATCTTCAAAAGTGGACTAACAGATAAGCTGCTTCAAGATGGTCCAGTCAGTTATGGACTGCAAAATAACAATCCTTTCATCCTATCAAGGAGTGAATATCATAACAGATATAACTTCAGAAAAAATATCTCAGTAAAGAATATGCTTCATTTGTTTTCTTTCAGACCGAAAGGAATTTGTACAGAATGTACAGAATTTAGCAGTTGACTTCCAACATTTTGCAAAGCAGTAGACTACATCAACCTCCGCATCTGGGTCTTACAGCTATGTTTCACTTGGTCCTCTTTCTAGAATACAGCCATTATTACTACTATCATTATCATTCATTTCACTCACTTGCTGTTAGTACCGGACTGATGGCTGAAAAAAAAAATAAAATCATAAAAAAGAAAGATAAATGATAAAACATGGTTATGCAGCAAAATTTTCCCTTTTTCTTTGGAGGTGGGGTGCGCAGTTTTTGTACATAACAAATGTGATGTACAGTTTGAGATAAGCATTGCTATGCATAAAAACAAAAATGAAAAAACCTCCACAATAAAACTGGATATGTATGTCTTGTCATATATCCCTGCATCAATGTTATGATGGGTACAAAGTTAAAGGATCAAAAGTAAATACTAATATGTAGTGAAAACAGGACCCCTCACCTACAAGGAAAAATAAAACAAGCCCAAAAACAAATACAATGAGGGGGAAAAAATATGTGAGTTTCTCTGCATACTCTTTTTTGCGCATGAAAGTTAGTAAAGTGCTAATGGACTTTGTTCAGGTGTTTGGGTTTTTTTTTTTTTTTCCAGCTCAAGCAAAACAAGCAATAACAAGTCCAGACAAGTTCTTCCAAGAAACCAACTGTTGTATCTCTTCAGAATACTGTTGTAAGTCATACAGATGACGGTTAAATGCTAAGACAGCAAAAGGCAATCCATGGGAGAATGACAGATGAAATTTCGATTTAACTAATGGTATATGTCGAAAGCTTGGCTCTGGGGTGAAAAAAAAAAATAATGGATCTGGCACATGCCAAACTTACATCCAAAAAGGCACTTTATACACAGCAGAAGTCTGGGTTAGAGCAGAGCAGGGATTGTGAAATATCACATGATCTGAACAAGGCAATGATATGCCATTATTGAGATTGTATGATCAAAACTGTACCCACTGTACCCATGAGCATAGGGTGGCACTCTTACAGTGTGCAGAACTTGTAAGGAGAGGTCTGAGGAACTTGGGCACACTATTAACAAAATGATTAAAGCCTGTTTCATTAATACTCAACTGCTAAAACCTGATTTGCAGAGTAACACACAGTATATGATTTTGTGTGAGATTGCCCATGATTAGTTGGAGTGGTTCACGTAAACAAACAACCAGAAAAAAAAGAAAGGTTTTCTCATCACAGAGGAAATTTGAGTACTAGTAAACCTATCTGCAAAGAGCTCAGAAAGGTGTGGATCTAAGTAATATCTTAGCTTAATCCATTGCCTATGGGAACCATGTGGTTCCTTTTACTCACTCTGTGAGGATTTTGGATTCTTGGGAGGAAGGGGCTAAGACAGAGAGATAGATCAAGACTTATGCCACCATGTGCTTTTTTTTCTTGCACTTTGTCTTACAAACTGATGGCAATGGGGTAAAGCTTTGAAGATGCAAAAGTGAATTCTAGACCAGTTATACGTTCGTCTGAAAAGAAATAAAACCAATTTACAAGCGCAACAGTGGGAATTAGATCAAAATCACATTAAAAGTAAGATAGTTTAATATGAAGTTTGAAAGATTCAATAATTTCTGTAAAAACAGTGGGAATTAGATCAAAATCACATTAAAAGTAAGATAGTTTAATATGAAGTTTAAAAGATTCAATAATTTCTGTAAAAACAGTTCTCACATAGTTCTCACATCTGATCAGTCAGATATATTAGAATTTGAGACTGAGGCATAATTGCACTTGAACAAAAAAAAAAAAAGAGAGGAAATTTCTTGATTTTTCGTACAAACTATAGAGCGAGTTGTGAGGCAACGATATTTGCATATAGTTGACTGTTCAAGAACTGTTTTGCAAGAATCAGCAAAACTTCCTACTTCCGTAACCTTCCTACTTTTTAATTTTATCTGATTTTGATCAAATTTTCATTGATGTGCTGAAAAAATTTGACTTTTTCTTTTCAAATGAACATTTAACTGATCTGGAATCCCCTTTAAAAAGAAAAACTGTTATCAAAATCTGCTTATATAGCCAGAAGCACACAATGTTTAAAGTCATTTCTGCAAGGAAAGCAAATCATTTTGTGCCAACAAATTAGAAGCAAAAGATGTGCTTGTTGAAGAAAATGACAGTGAGTTCTCTGTGATTCTGCATGATAATAGCAAAACACAATGTACATTTTCTCTTTAATAGGGGGAATCTTTTGCACTTTGCCCATGATAGAGTATAAACACATACAGTTTTAATCACAGTCTGATGTACAGAATGCAGTAGTTCTGGTGTAGCTATCGTAGCGTGGGTTATGGCCATAAAAAGAGTTTTAGAAAAAAGAAATAAGAACCATTAGCAGTGCATTTGGCTAGTGTGTGGCAGCTGCTGGCCTGTATGCTTTGCGATAGGCACGGACGATTAAAAGTGAGGAGTAGGTGAACAGTGTGCCTACGCTTTGGTGGAGTGTAAATCAGATATGTTACAAGCACTACAACTCTAAGCTTAGTCTTGTAGAAGTGTAGTGTGAAAATGACTTGAGAAGATGTTGAGGTAACAGAAGCCTCAGAGGATTCTAGGACAGAATTAGGGCAGGACAAGTCTTTTTTATGGGAGAGGGGAGGGGTCTACTCACCTGTCATGGTCGTAGCGGTCGTGTTCCTTCTCCACGAGGTGGTAGCGGGCGCGGAAGGCCACGAGGTGGGCGTAGTAGGCAGGGGCGGGGATGGAGACGCTTCGGGTGCAGCGGACGTAGGTGTGGCACAGCTGGTAGGTCAGACACTGGAGCTCGTCCGCCTTAAAGCGGTTGTCGTCCCACAGGACGTGGTAGTGGGAGGGTCGACTCGTGCCCTGCGATAGAACAACAAAATTTTGCGTATGTGGAACTGGGCACAGCATCAAATATGGGTACTCCACGGATTTCTAATAGACACATCTGTTTGTAACTAAGGAAGAAGCATTGAAGTAAATGTCCTTTGCTTGGAAACTGGAGTGACCCTAGATGGAGAGAATCAATGTAACACATAAGATATGTATAATTACATTATTTACCATCCAGGCACATCATTCACCACAGGATTATATATGCCCATGATTTGTACCATGGTTATTACTCTAAACACAGACTAATCGGCACTGATTTACTTCAAAGAAGGGCAATTTGTAAATCAGTAGCAGCAAAATAACTCAACAAAAGAATCATTAATTTGAATCATTCGTCCATTCTGACAACTAAAAAAGCAGAGATATACCTTACAGGCAATACTGTTGTATATCTAAACATTATAATTAACGTGCTCTGCTTTCTGAATGTATCTGTGATATCTTTCTTATTATAAGTCCATACTTCATTACCTGAATGCCAGCATGACTGCAAAGGAAAAAATCGAACTCGAGGGGGTGCGTGATGCCGCTGTCCACTGTCGTACCAGCAGGGATGTTACCACTTCTCCCGATCTAGTAGACATCAACAGGGCCAAGAAGACAAATTAATCTTGGAATAAAGCCTCTTAAAAGGATTGATAAGTAAATACTATTTTATATCAATTCATGTGCATGTCTGATAAGATCATGAACTCGCCGGCTAGCTGTATATGCTCTATGAATAAATTGTTACGTGTGAATGCATAATCATTATCATCTCAGATACCTGCACATTCATCTAAACAATATTTTTTTTCTCTCTCTCTAGTACATGCATGTTGTGAATGCATATTCATTATCAACCAAGGGATTGCATATTTATGAGACCTATGTGTTCTCTCTATATTCTTGTACACACTGTATATATGAAAACATGCATATTCATTATCATACAAGAGGCATGATTATTTATGAGACCAACTTGTTTTCTCCTTTACATCCAAATGAAACATGCATGTATGTAATTGCATATCATTATCATCCTCATTCATGCATATTCATGAACCCACCTGTTCCCTCCTCTCTGCACAGAAGAGTCTGGTGTGATGTCTCTTCTGCACCACGATGAAGGTGATGCCCGGCTCGTAGAAGTCTTCCAGGGACCGGCAGGCATTGCGAATCGCCGTCATCTCCTGGGCTAGCACCTGATGCAGACAGAATTTGACATCAAATCTTGAGACAATTGATTTTGACACATTTTGACACATCGTGTTTATATAAAAATTTGGTCTTTCAATGTCGATAATTCAACAAACGGCTTATCATTCCATGAATACATTATGCTCAATATTACGATTTTTAGCAAACATGGATTAGTCCGGATGATGAAAGTTTATTTGTTTATGGGCACAACTCAGGCAGGTAAAAACTGTCTTCAAAGCATGGTCCTGCTTTATTCAACTCCAGCTCATCTTGGCTCATCTTGACACAAAGTTCTCAAGCATTCAGTTTCTTCAATGATTACTAAGTCTGTGAATTAAAATTCACACTATATAACTATAAGATGTTTAAAATGTAATAAAGAGGGTTAAAGTGCATCAGTTAATATTTTGGTCTACAAATTGAAAATGATATTCTTGCATGCAGGGGGGCAGGGGCAGTATGGCATAGTGGATAAGACTCTTGACTTTGAATTAGCCTTAGAGAAGATGTTTTTATCCACCACGTCCCTCTCAACCCAGGTGTATAAATGGGTACCTGGCAATGGTAGGGTAATAACAATGGTAGGCCCCCTGACAGAGCAGTGGCAAGACTTAAAAGGCTACCCTTGATAAAATGGGCCATACTTTTATTACCATCATTCTTGCTGTTGCTAATCTATACAGTCAGCCATGAAAAATTCAACGAGAGAAGTTAGGGGTCACGGATGCAGTGAATATTTCCACACAATTGGCATTATTGGAGACAGGAATTAGTGACAAATATTCCGCTTTTTTTTTTTTCTGGCCAAGCCCACTTTTGAGTGGCTTTCAAGGGGGTCCCCATCCCAAGGGTCTAGGGCCTATACACAAACCTGAAGAAACTGTCCCTCGCTGACACCATCACGGTACATGATGATCCTGGCCGGCTTGAAGTGTGTGGAGCGGTAGAATTCCATCAGCAGTTCCCTCACCATTCCCATCAGGTCCTGGATGATCTCCACCCGGTGGTTCTGGACCCGCACGCTGGCGCAGTACCGGCTGGGATGGCCGTCCATGCTCCCCACCACCTATTGAGGGGAACATAAGAGTTCTGGTCATCTTCAGGTATTCATGTGTGACAATCTCTATTAACAGCTTGTTCTTACTTTTTCTTTACATGTAGATTTCTGTCAGGAAAAAAAATGTCACCAAAATAAAACCCTTTACATAGATTTGTATCCTGAAAATGCAAAGTAATGTAAGTTCAAGTGGAATTTGAACCAAAGATCTCTGGATCGAAAGTTAATGCCTTGTCTTCTGAACCACTAAGCTCTGTGGGTCTTGAACACAGCATCGTGATGATTTCCCACGATATTCCACCATCTTGAACACTGAAAACTCACACCGTCTCCAGTTTAAAGGGGGAGGGGGAGAGTTTTGCCTATGCTCATCTCAAAGGTTAAGATCAATTCTGTGGAGACTTTCCCTATTCTCTCTCATTAACCCTTTAACCTTTAACACACACACACACAAAGAAATTCATCTAACAAAGCACTGTCTCTCTTGTTACCACACTTCTAATCCACATACAATTCATCTGACAATCGAGACCAAAATCCATCCTGACCTCCTCCTCCTCCTGCTTGAAATATAATCAGGGTGTGGTGTGGGGGGAAATTTGTTGTTGAATACATAGGCACCAAGGCATCATCTCTTCTTGAGATGCTTTTCATCCACATACAATCACCTGATTATTAAGACCAAACTCCTTCTTCATCACCTCCTCACCCTCTTCCTTCTCCTCCTCCTCCTCATCCTTCATCTCATCTGCCCCTTCTTCCTCCTCTGCCTCCACTCCATCTCCTCCTCTTCCTCCTTCTGCCTTTCCCTCTCCTTTTTCTTCTTTTCCTTCTTCTTCTTCTCCTATATGACCTCCTCTTCCTCCTCCTTCTCCATCATCATCATCATCATCATCATCATCATCATCATCATTACCATCATCACCATCACCACCATCATCATCATTATCATCTTCATCATCATCATCATCATCATCATCACCACCACCAGAGTATACTTACTGCAGCAATGGATGGCTTCTTGTCATCCCCTGCCGGTGGGTGGGTGACATCGGCACCGAGGAAGATGACTGGCTCGGCAAAGACCCTTGGCCTGAAGGCATGGAAGTGAAATCATTAGAAGACAGAATTTAGGCCAATGTACAAGTAGACTTTGAATCCACCAAAGGGTAATAACTTGAGGAAACCTGAAACCTCTAGTCTACTGAACTTGACAAAAGAGGCATTAAGAGGTACCCCTTTAAACATTTACCAAGATTGCCCACCTGTCAATCAGAGCAGAAAATGTGACTTGAATGAGATTGGAAACCATTCTCTCTGTAGTTTTTACTTGAAGTCCAGTTGGTCATATTTAACATCTACTGGCATCTTTCTGCAGTGATGTGCACGAGCACCCAAAATCGATAGCTATATCATCTTGTAAATTAGTTTCTTGCTCATAAGCATTCATCGCTTCAATCCTAGCCACATAAACCAATGATACTTGTGCACTCTTTCTATGCAGTGGAATGGGGTAGAGGTTGATCAAGAGCAATGACGAATGAAGACAGATGCACATTACCTGATGTTAGGCACCAGGATATTGTTGATGCCACCAAGCTTGACGTTGATCTTCAGGCAGAGGTTGGAGAGGGTCTGCGCTGTCGTCTTGTTGACATTCTTGACCTGGACGCACTGGGTGGCGATTCCCAGCAGCGTGTCGCCAACCCGCTTCACCTCGGCTGTGGGAACGGATGGACGCAAAACATCATTAGTCTGGAAATTCTTGCCCCATCTTTCTTTCAACAAACTCACAATGGCAGATGGCTTCAACTCTGGTCTATGAATTTGTCCTCCCTTCCGTCCTTGCTCTCTCGGCAGTCCAAAAATAATGGTTTCCATCTCAGGAATTTTCATTCTCCCCGACACATCAGAGGATTTAAACACTCAGAGTAAACATATACATACCAGTCAGTGATTGAATAAACTTAATCACATTACAGAGGACCATTTGTAATGCTTTCTGCATGGTTATATCATTCTTGGAGATACAACGAACACAAATACAAAGGGCAAATGAGTGTGGGTTGGAAGTGCACACTAGGGTGCACGGACACAGCAGCTGCCTGATTTACTGTAGAACCAGAAATACTTGCGGCATAAAATTTTCGTGAATTGGAGCCAACTGCTCTTTTTTGTGGCATGAAATTTCTGCCACTGGCATTCAATGTATATATTGTAGACAAGAACTTTCAGGTGCATTTTGATTTCACGAATCTTGACTCTCCCAAAATCTAAATTCACACGAAAATTGCTGGTTTTACAGTAGTTGTGCACTGATGGCTAGCAAGTTGCAGGCTTGTTGGTGATGCTCTAAGAGGGCTGCCTTGTAAAATTCAAAAAGAAAGTATGTGCAACTTTAACTAACTCCTATCATGAAATAGAATGGATTTTGTTGTCGGAAACATACAGAATGATCTTCAGCTTTTAAAATACTACTTTACGGAGGTTTTAGGTCCCTCGACCCATGCAGTATTTTATCTTCTGCACTAGTAAGCATTGGTATTATGGCACTTTTAACTATCCAGCAACTTAGAAAGATCAAAATGTTGATAATAAAGGCCTTCACAGTATTTTTTAAATTTATTTATTTACTTACTTATTCATTTATTTATTCATTTATTCATTTATTCATTTATTCATTTATACATTTATTCATTTATTCATCTATTCATCTATTTTTCTATTTATTTGTTCATTTTATTTTTTTTTCTATTTATTTCTATTTACCTATTTTTTTTTTTTTTTTTTTTTTGGGGGGGGGGGGGGTGGGGGGTATTTTTCCTTGTTTACAGCACATATCACTTACCATATACAGGTGTCTTGCCCGGCAGTACCACTACGATGAGCTGCAACCCCTTGTAGGTGGATTTGAGGTGTCTGAACATCGGCTCCACCTGGTCAGCGCCAACGGCGTACTTGCAGAAGCACGGCTGGCCCATGATTGGCATCCCCGCATCGTTGGAGATCTTCTGGAGCTGGGCTGTGAATGTCCTGCAATGCATCGTAGGAGCAATGGGTGAGCATTACAGTACGTGCATGTTCATGTTCACCCGATGAACTTCTCCCAGATGGCAGCACCTCTCGTATCAAGTAGCCATTGTCGGCATCATGTGTCACCAAACCACCATCATCATCATCATCATCACCACCACCATCATCATCAATCATCATTGCTACACTTATGTATCATCATCATCATCACCACCATCAACACCACCACCATCATCACCATCATCAGCATCATTAACATCAACATTATCATTATCATCACCATCAACATCATCACCATCAACATCACCACCATCACCACCACCACCATCATCACCATCATCATCTTTATCATGATCATCGCCATCGCCATCGCCATCGCCATCACCATCATAATCACCACCACCATCACCATCATCACCACCATCATCATCGTCATCATTATCATCATCTTCATTATCCTCACCACCATCATCATTGTCATCATCATCATTATCATCATTATCTTCATTATTCTCTCACCACCACCATCATCATCATCATCATCATCATCCTTATCATCATTATCTCATTATCTTTATCATCACCTTCATATATCTTACCACAGGTCGCTCTCACACACTGGGGATCTCTACCAAAGGTTGATGCTATGCTAGCAAGCAATCATAATCATCATCACCACCACCTCATCACTAAAGTCTGAATCTGGCATACAAACCTGAGGGCTTCTTCCCGGCACTGGTGCTGTGGTGCGAAGCAGGCGATGGCCCAGACTCGGATCTCGACACCAGTGTGGAACTGCTTGCCCCTCATGTCCCACACGCCCTGGGCGGGGATGGCCTGAGTCTTGTTTTGCTGTGACATCAGTTGGAGGAAAGAACAACTTGGACGATGATTATGACTGCTGGCAACCTCCATGCATATATAAAAAACTCAGAGAGACCAGCACTTTAGTTTTACACACATTTTCTGAAATCATGACATTTAACTCTACATTTCCCTTAATACAAGAACCGATAGATGAGTTAAAATACATGTAGGTAGTGAATTCTGACCACTTCAGCTCTTCACCAAGTATCATTATGGAATCATTTATCTTCAAATGCAATAAAATACCTTTCAAAATGTCACATGATATTGGCTTGGAATGACAACAAAACCTTTCCTGATATTTACAAATGGCAACAATTTGGCTCCAAAGAGAAGGCATTGTAAATTAGCTCCAGCATGTTGAAAAATACTGCACGGCTAGAGTTTTATGAACATCTGACACAAAACATAATCACAAATAGCAAAGTAAAAACATATAAGGAAGAAATAGTAGAAAAAATGTCCATTGAGAGTAAAATGACTTTAATGGACATTAAAATCTACAGATGCATTGACTTATGACAGCATGCCTAACTGAAAAGTTACACAGCTATGTGCCAGGGAAAAATGTTTCTATAAAGTCCAGCATCTTTGCATGACATAGATTTGGTGTTTTAATTCATTAACAGCAGCATAATTTTACAAGGGTGGGACTACGTAGAAACGAGACACCAAATTACCTTTCCCCCATACTGGATCTTGGGAGCGGGCAGCACTCTTCCCTCAATAGTGACCATGTCGTTGCTGATGCTGAGGCCAAACTGTCTGACGTAGCGGTCATTATTGAAGTTTGCTTTGTGCACCTGGCAGAAGAAGAGACACACAAACAAAAAAACAAAAACAATAGGCATGTGAAGTGACCATGAATAAAAAAAAAAAACTGGCATGAACAAACTTGGTACAAGCAAGAAAGCAGTTTGTCCACTATTGCTGTCCAACATATATGCAAATATGATGTCACATTATATTCACAATTACTAGACAATACAACCCTTTTCAAAAAACAAAATACCAAAGTGACAAATCTAGAGCAAAATGCTACAACTCCCTTGTTAATGGAACTTCTGATTTTTTTTTCTTCTTAAACAAAACACCTGACAATATTTCCCCACACATTTATTACAGTTTCAGTGTGATCTACTCAATGAAGAAGACTTGTCATGCACTAAAACTTTGACATTTGATCTACATAGAATGCTAATTACCATGTACATACTTACCAAGTTTTTTATTTCCTTTTCCCTATCTGGGGCCGATCTTGCAGTTGCCTATAACACATGAACAGAGAGTATTGTATTTATAGGTAAACAAAAAAGAAGACTATATTCTCAGGCAAATTCAACTTTGAGCAAGAAAAATAAAAGCAACAAGAATATTATGTCTTCTTTATCCAGGGTAGCCTCTTTAGTGTTGCCACTGCTCTACCAGAGGGCCCTGCCATTATTATTACCCTATCATTGCCAGGTACCCATTAATACACCTGGGTCAAGAGGGACATGGTGGATAAAAACATCTTGTCCAAGGACGTAAGCACTGGGTGGGAATCAAACTCGGGTCCGAAGAGTTGGAGTCTTATCCATTGTGCCACTGTGCCCCCACACACCAATCAAAAAAATATATTTTTATCATTTAAAATTTATCAGCTATACCATTTAACAAACACTACTTACCTGTCATACTAAGTGTTTACATGTTTTAATCAATACAATTATTTTAATATTACATATTAGATATTACATAATATTTAATATCAGGCCAATTATGATACAGTTTTGGCTTTGTTTTGTTTTTTTTTACAGAAAGAATGTGGAGACATGTATTGAATATTACGTTACACTCACTGAAATCACGAATTAGTGTGACACAACATGTAGACTGAGAATTCATAGGTTTTTGAAATTCTTACATGCAGGAAAGCAGGTTAACATCAACTCTAGGACATATTTTTTTTTTGCCTAGAAAATTCATGCACAAAATGGGACTTTGTGGAACAGGAGAACCTTGACAAAAGGGTGCTGCGATATTTAGGAATAAACTGTGAATATCACACTTACATTGCACAAATATATATGGCATTGGTCAATCTCCAATGATCAAACTACACAAAGCACAGCTTCATTGTGGCTCAATTAGAGCTCCACTACAAAGTAAGCTCTCCAGAAAATGTGAAACTATGCTCTATATCAAGTTTGAGACCTTTTTTTTTTTTGGCCTCAAAGTTTTGTAAGTCACTATGTAGTTGACAAAGAGAGACAAAAAAAAAAAGGATGGGCTGGGGTAAAACAGTGACCACAACACACACACACACACACATAAATCAGACTGTTCTACAAAGTGTTTTGTGGTGCAAAAAAGGAATGAAACACAACAGAAGAACATCAAGGCATGACAGAAGAGAAGCATATAAAGTTAAAATACCACACTTTGTTACAGTTAACTCACTCGATGTACACAATACATGCAAATAAACAGAAAACTAAAGTTAATAAATCTGGGCTTAAAATAAAAAAATTATGGAATCTTAAACTTTCCCATCTTGGCACAATTTAGAAATATTGCTTACATCCACATAGGGAAACAAGAGGAGGTGATGATGTCATCACCTCACATCTCTCCCACTGGTTTGTGCAAAAAAGTTGTATAAATATTAAGTTTTTTTGGCAGATAATGTTTCCAACAACAAACCTTTATCCCTTACAAATCATCATTGCTACGTTTTGCACTACTATGGTAATTTGATTAGATACAGTTTATTCCTCTTTACTGAATTTTACAAATTTTATTAAAAATCGAACATGTGAAACTTCAACATTTTAGAACTTTCATATTTTGTGTCTAGTTCCAAAGAACTTTCAATCTACTATTTTGCTAAGCTTTGCTTTACGGGCAATCAGAATATGCAATGCTATTACACTACAAGGGCAAAGGATATCAGAGCTATTAAAAGCTGTTGTATTCAGCACTGTCTATGTGTCACTAGTCTACTTTTGGTAGTCCTGTCCAAGCAACTTCAAACAACAGAGATAAACAGAGAATCATGTCCTTGGTTTATATGGAAAGTTAGAGGCAGCAGAAGGAAGTTACACTGACAAAGGGGACTTTCCTCAGCACTAATCTACCTATGCAGAAACTTTAAAACTTTGTAACTTTGAATGGATTGTCTGAGTTTCCTCAAACTTTAACTGATGTGTTCTACTAATATTGCTGCATTCACTCAATCCACATGTATATGAAGGTGAACTTGTCCTGTAAAAAACAATGCATTTACTCTGTGACTCAATGGACATTTACTTGTCAATTTGTTTGCTTGTTGTTCCTTTGTTCTTCCTCTAAGATGTACAAGAGCTTGTGAGGAGCAAAACACTCTAGCTGGCATTACTACCGAATGTAGAAATTTGGGGAACATGTTCAACATATTTTGCACAGTTGCTTTTGTTGCTGCAAACTTATCTTGTAGAAAAAAAAAAATCCAAAGATTTTGCAATAGCGAAAATGTGACACATTGGAAACTTCTCAAGAAAAGAGGGTTAGTTTCAATGGAGTTTGCCAATTTCAATCCACAAAAAGGAGTTAAGCTACACTCTACAGATAGCAAATCACAGCAAATTGTTTTTGAGGAACAAATAAAAGGATATCAAAAAGAATATTTGATACTTATTCCCTGTATGCGAAGGACTGTCTCAAGTAAGTTAGGTCTACCAACAGTGTGCCAATGGGGTCTCCACTCGTCCCTTTAATATTTAATCAAACATCTGAGGCTTTATGTTACTTTCAAGTGTTCAAGTGATGTTATCTGGCTCAATTGCCTTGGTGACAGTTTGTGTATGTGTCTTTAATAAGGACCTCCATACCAGCAATTCTTGTGGAAAAAAAAAATGTCACTTATTTTCAACTCAATAAAGTTTTAACAACTGCTAAAGCAAGGACACCACAAATAATCGATCATAAATCCCTCAATTACAAATGATATATCTTAACGTCTCAAATTATAGACTATGTTCATTAGCTAAGTCAGGAACATTCTTTGATTGATATGCATACTGAAACAGTAAAGTAAAATAATTCTGAACAATCCTGTTAGAATATCACATGCAGTGTTCGCACCTCACCACTGGTACTTCCAGCGACTGTGCAACTTTGACATTGCATCATAATCCATGAATTCCCACACACAGGGTCTACAAAAATTTGTGAAGCATATGCTTCGGTGTGAGCATACGTCAAACAGTGTCCACAGAGCATGATTATTTATCAGATCAGAAAAAAAAAGTTAGGTCAACATACATTCTAATGATTCACTGAATCATAGCGTCAGATAATGACATCTTCAACAGCACAATGCTGAGATAAAAGGGACAGATATGCCATAAATCTTGAGAAGTTTCCTAATAATGATTTACAAAATAATGAAATAGAAAGCTGCCATAAATTTGGGGTCATTTCCTGATTGACATGCCTCTAATGAGCATCATCCTGCCACCAGCAACACAAACACTAACACAAAGTGCATGCAAACATTTGATAATGAGGTGGAGACAGTGGGGTTTATGGTGTTAGGTGTACCATGAGGGGTGTATACAGTGATATGTATGGGGAGGTTTTAATGTTAGTGAGATACATTCTGTAAGGTGTGTTTAATTAGGTGTATGCAGTGTGTTGTTTACAGTGTTGTGCATACAGTGAGTTGCACACAATGAGGTTTATGGAATTAAGTGTTTTAAGTTAGATGTAATTGGTTATCAGAAAGTGTAGCCACTGAAATGCATGCTGTGTGGTGTTTAAAGTGTACAAAGTAGGCTGCATGTAGTGACATGAACACGCACGTATCCGGGCAATTACCCCCCGAGGGCAATTACCCCCCGGCTAAATACTGATTAGTGGTAAGGTTAGAGTTAAGATTAGGGTTAGGGTTGGGTTTAGTGTTAGGAGTTTGGGTTATGGTTAGGATTAGTTTCAGGATTAGGATTAGGATTAGGGACAGGGGAAGGGTCCGGGGTAATTGCCCAGGGGGTAATTGCCCTAGACCCCACAGTGAGCTGTGTAGTGTAAGCTGTTTATGGTTATATGTACATGGAGAGGTATATAGAGCATGATGCATGCAGTAAGGTGTATGAGTGCAGTGTTAAAGATTACACCACAGTGGCTCAGGGACAGTGCACTCATGCCCTATGAAACCCCACCACTAACAGCTCACAGAGTGACACAAAACACATGCAAACACTCCAGTGCAGTGTAAGGTGTATGTGGGGAAGGGGTAGAGGGGACACTGGTGTTAGTAGACGATAACTTATTTGAGCAACCTTGATCATGGTGGAGGTTTGCATGTCAGTCAGCTTCTTGATACAGCGTTGCCCGGCTACAATGTTGCAAACCTGTAAGACATAAAAAGGATAACATATACATCTAGTGTTTAAAATATGAAGATATTTCATGGTAATAAACTTGTGATTTTTTCTTTCTTTTTCAAGTAAATATTTTAGTAATCAATCATCTTTTGCATTGCCGGATGTCACTCAGTTAGACAATTGCTCATTAATTGAAGATTTTAGTTTTAACACCTAGCACTTTCCTCCACAGGGGCATATGCACACAAGGACACACACAAACACAAACATTAACAGGCACACATACTCAAGAGTTTAGAACCTAAAAACTCATCGACAGTGAACTTTGCATACATTAACCATACTAAGCTTAATACTCAGTTAATTCTACCCACTCCCTGGGAGTGGGTACGCCCTTGTAAAATGGCTGCAACTGGCTGGAATGCTCCCCAGGGAGTGGAGAGTGAGCACTGTTAGTGCTGGTTGGAAATAGTGTATCCAGTGACCAGGGTAATAATAGTCTGTAAAGCGCATTGAGATACTTAACAAGCTATTATCATTATTATTATTATTTTTATTATCATTGTCAGGGCCATATACGTACCTTCCCCCCCCCCAAAAAAAAAAAAAAAAAAAAAAATGTGTGGTGCATGAAACCTTTTACCACTAAACATTCCACCACCAAAGAAACTTTCAAAGATTTCATCAGTTAACTCACAGAGCTCTGTATAATGCATTGTGACTTCAAATCCTTCATACATCTTTTTTTAATATATTGTCATTTGCTTTACACAAATATTCTATCAAGGTTGACTCTCCCCTCAAATACTAGTAATTACACTGAAATCATTGTATCTCCATGTAAACTTTACTTGTTATCCCAAAATAGTTGATTTGTGCTAATATTTGATGCACTCAATAAGAAAGACTACATACAACCTATAACGTGTTTCCCGGTGGACCATGTTTAGCAAAGTAAAAAATAAATGGTGTGACTCAAAACAATGTTTGTTGGGCAGCTAACTTTGGACACTCATTTTTTCCTACTTCTGCCCATATCCCAGGCAGCACCTTTAATTATGTGAAATCATCCCTATTTCATCATAATGGAACAGTCCATCTCTACATACAAGACTGTGGAATGAATGGGAGAATCATTCTAATCTGAGGGGTGCATAGAGTTCAGAGGGGCTTACCTCCAGAGGTAGGTATGTGTGGCGCTGCTCCTGTCCAACCTGCAGACAGGGAAGGTGAGGGTATCTGCAAAGAGCAAACAAGCAACGACAAAAATACAAACATTGGTGCACTAGTCTGGAGGAATCAATGTAAAAACTTAACTCTGAAACAATGAACAGTATTTTCCTTCTCTCCTTAGCAGTGAAGAGAAAAAAATAAACAGATAATAGAATACCTACATTATTTTCATTTATAGAAATATGAAAATGAATTGGCTTGATTTGAATCAAAAGATAATTACTGAAAAAGTGGATATTTTCGCGCGACTAATTTTTCGCGCATGGCCGGGTAAGAAGAGTTTCGCATGTTTTTAATTCCGCGGTATGAAGACGGCAACTACTGTAACATATGGCACGCGAAAATATTCGCGTGCGTTTATTTTCGTGCTAGCTTCTGGTTGCGCAAAATGCGCAAAAATTTCAACACCGCGAAAATTTCCACTTTTACAGTATACCACATTACTTTATACTCTTCTGGGTCTTCAATTTTTTTCTTACACTTACATAAAAAATGATAATAATTTGCCATGAGTTCAAGGATCTTAGGTACTATCTTGGCCAAGCAATAACTGCATGAAAGCACATGGTGTCTGTTATGCAGACAAAGAGTGAAGCTTTGCAACTTCTAGTCCCCCAAACTTTATAGCAGAGACAAACTTACTGCAAAATTCGGTTATGCCTCTCCTTGAAGTACTTGGCAACGGTGCACTCCACAGTCTGCCCATTCTCCAGTTGCCATGGGAATCTGACAAAATAGAATTCAAAGATACATCACAAAAACTGCGCAGCACTTTAACTTCCGTAAGCAGTATGATGACTACCATTGGTAAACAACATTTAAAAGTACTAATGTATACACCAAAGATTACAGTTTCAACCAACTTTTAACATTTGCTGGCCAGCTTTTAACCATGACAGTGGGCTTTCTCAAGCCAAATGATTGTTTTTACACCTTCACTGCCTATTTATATTTTGGAGTTGCTTGTAATCACCTATCAATGCTCCAGGGATTGATCCTCAACACAGGCAGTGACGGTGTGTAAAGTGGACAAAAGTGTATGAAAGCTAGCCGACAAAATATAAAGGCTGGTGGAAGTTTTTTGTTTTGTTTTGTTTTGTTTTGTTTTTGTTTTTTTGTTTTTTTGTGGTGGTATATCTTTCCCCAACAAACGAAAGTTTCCTGTACCAACAAGAGTTTAGCCCTTCATTCGATATGTAGGAGATTCATTGATTCTGACCTTTGACCTTGAGGACAGACAGTCAAGTCTCTCAGCACATATAAAACATCTACTCATCTCTTTTCCATTTGTCTTCACATTGACATTCCCAGTGGATTTTGTTGGTCAATGTTATGGCTGGAGCATCAAACTTCAGCCACAGAAAAAAAAAATAGGTGAAGTTTGCAGTCTCTGTATACACTAAAACACTCCAAGACAAAATGGCCATCATGACTGCACAGACGGGTTATCTCCAATCAAAGGTTACTATTATGTTTTTCCTTTACTTTGTGGCCTTCTTGCTAAAATACATGATTGCGTTTGATGCAGGTCACACTTATAGTCATAGAGCTTTTTTGGAATGGTTTTAACTATTCTATTAAAGCATTCCACAAGCTCCCCCCCCCCCAAAAAAAAAAAATAAAAAAATAAATAAATAAATAAAAGAAGGATGTGGAGGCTTACGTTTGTGATTGAGCCGGTCGCTTTGTCACATTGCACACCCGATATTTCCTTCTCATGTTACCGCAGTGAGTTATTTCAATCTTCAAGCCTGGAAACAGTCACAAGTAATATAACATAAGAAATAATAAGATTGTAATGACCAAAGACGACATAAAAAAACACAAACAACAAAACAAATCGGTTGAGGAACTGGGTATGTGGAACCGTACAGTTTCGGACAGAAAGAACTTGAATGTTATGTACATTCACATACTGTCAATGTAACAACCAAACTAGCTTAAATGAAGCAAAGTAGGATGTCAATTACAAATTTTCTTGTGAAAGATATGAATAAGTTGAACAATGCCTGGAGAAAAAAAAAAGCTCCAGGAAAATGTTTACAGATAGAGATCACAATTGTTCAATAGCAAATCACGCAAGCACTACCGAGACTCACAAACAAGAAGTCGTTTCTGCAAACTAAGCAGGAAGTCGCCACTTTGTTACACACAGCAGGCGGGAATCACACTGACCTTTGATTTCTTTGGTGAATTTGACTCTCTGCGAGTCGGACAGGGCGCGCCGATGCTCTGATATGTTCTGGATGTCTAGAACCTCGCACAGAAAGTCGATCACTGACTGGGCATTGTAGAAGGCTGTGGCTGAGACTGTTTGCATGGACAAAAACCACAAAATCAACTGAGGTATAAAAAAAGAACAGAATATGGTATATGTACTGTATAAATGTTGTGAGCATTGGATGGCTTTTTGATCCCTAAATTAGCAAAGAACACATGAATTCTGTAGGCAAATTTGTATGAAGTACATCACCAGGTTATCAGATTAACATGCAACTCATCACTTCATGACAAGCCGAACATCTCAAAGTGCATGAATTACACATGTATGGTATGCTGACGAACAGTAAAATATGTCAAGTTCAACAACCCATTCAGCCACCCCCCCCCCCCCCCCCAATACACACAAACACATACCTGTTTGATACAAACATGGGACAAAATCAAAATGTCACGCTTGATTTATGTACTACACAGGAAATATATATATATATGGGTAATTCCATGAAGTTGGGGCAGTGTCCATGTAGCATCGTGATATTCAAAAAATACATTTCATTACATTTAATAATATTAATTATGCCATACATTTATTGTTTGTAGGCCTTACATTTGCATTGAGGCCACACATTTTCCTGGAAATTTTGTGCCATTCAGACTCAATTTTGATGAAGTTATTAAAACAATATGTAACAGTGTCCTGTAGCATCGTGACGTGTCCATGTAGCATCGTGATAGTTAAAATCTGGTCCTAAAAGACAAATTAATGCAATTACTTGTAGCTTGACCAAAATTTGATATAATATGCATAATTACTAGATTAGTCAGATAGCTAAATATCTTAACTCTCCTTTCCACAGTTTTACTTTTACAAGAAAATTACACAATGTGTCACTATGCTACACGGTGTCCACCAAATGTAACAAAAAAGGACAATATGTAACAGTGTCCTGTAGCATCGTGACGTGTCCATGTAGCATCCTGATATTTTAAAATTTGGTCCTGAGAGACAAATTATGGCAATTACATTAAATTGTAGCTGACCAAAATTTGATGCAATATGCATTTACAAGATATGAATGAGATAGCTAAATATCTCAAATTTCCTGTACACAGTTTTAATTTTAAAAGAAAATTACAAAATGTATCACGATGCTATGCGGTGTCCTTTTTTGTTACATTTGGTGGACACCACGTAGCATAGTGACACATTGTTTAATTTTCTTGTAAAAGTAAAACTGTGGAAAGGAGAGTTAAGATATTTAGCTATCTAACTAATCTAGTAATTATGCATATTATATCAAATTCTGGTCAAGCTAATTGCATTAATTTGTCTTTTAGGACCAGATTTTAACTATCACGATGCTACATGGACACGTCACGATGCTACAGGACACTGTTACATATTGTTTTAATAACTTCATCAAAATTGAGTCTGAATGGCACAAAATTTCCAGGAAAATGCATGGTCTCAATACAAATGTAAAGCCTATAAACAATATATGTATAGCATAATTAGTAATGAGTTATGCTAAAATGTAACACTTTGTGCCCCAACTTCACGGAATTACCCATATATATAATATATATATATATATATATATATATATATATATATATATATATATATATATATATAAATATTTATCTATCTATTTTTTTATTTTTTTAAAACAAGAGAATTTAACAACTAAATTATCATCAAAATGGGCCAGTTGCGGTGCTGTATAAACATATGATATTTGATTCTCACCCAAAGTCTGAAACTGAAAGCAATTCACATCTGCAAATCTATTCTCGTGTTGTAACCTGATACCATACACACCTGCTACAACCTACTGCCACAGACCGCAGAGAGAAGTAGGTCATGGGGCTGGTGAAAGATATCACAATTGAACATTATCAGTGGTCATATCACACTCATGTTTTGTTTGTTTGTATACTGTTTTTTTTTTTTTCCACCTGACAAGATGGCTGGATAGCCCATATCTAGCTGCACTTGTTGGTCTTCTGTGGAGTCCATTTGTATGTCCTACTTGTGGCGGACCATTTCCATCAGGCCATGCACCCAGCTCTTTGCGATGAATGAATGAAGTGCAATCTTTTATGTGCCTGAGTTGCAATTCTCTCAGACACAGGAACTTCATTTTATGTCCTGAGGGACAGAGTGTTTTGCCTCTAATAGAGGGGACATCATGATAACAATCAACATTGCTCAGTATGACACTCAGGTAAATTTGAACCCATGCAAACATCTACCACAATCACATTCACACCCACACTTTCATCTGGATTCTTCTGCTGATTTCTTGTGGATCATGGTAAAAGCCTTGACTTAATCTCCACTCACCATCAATGTTGAGCATCATCTTCCACATGGAGGGGCGAATGCTCTGGTGGAAACCAAACCACACCTCCCTGCCCCCTCCCAGGGGGTGGAAATACTCGTCCGGCGGGGAGAAGAAGGAACGACCCACTGGGGTGTACCTGAAATTATGATACAGCAGAAACAACACTTGCACTACTGACCCTTCGGGGGTATTCAGTGCCAATAGGCACAGTAAACCCTAGAGCAATGTAGACACTGTAATAAGTCTCTCATGCAGAAATGATTAAGATGAGCAATCTGGAATTCTCTGTGATATTCTCTGACAAAATCAACTCTAATTCTGATTCTGCACCTCCCCATTCCCTTGAAAGTCCCCATCCACCACCTTATCTTTAAAGAAACATGAAGCTTTTTCATACTGATACATTGTACTACTATTAGAAGTGTTGATGTGTCTTTTTATTTTTCTTCCAGTCTTAACGTACATAATCCTCCTAAAATATTATTTTGTTTATCAATTTTCCCACATACTATTTTTTAAAATTCTTTTTTGGGCATTTTCCTCTTTATTCTTATTGCTAATGTAAATCTATTTACTACATCATAAGGAATTTCTCACGGATCATTCATGATATAAATGTATGACAACACACACACCCATACAAATAACACACACACACAATACCTAACCGATATAAATGACCTATGGTGTTTTCGTATCTTCAGGTTGTGAACGCTCTGTGAACACACTGTCACATGATCTAGACACAGCTGTGTGTGCCTGATAGAGAGGTCATAGGTCACGACATTCTGAAAGTAGGACACCCTGAAACAATGTAAGGATTGAGCAGCATCGCTCTACTTTGGTGTGAAGGGTGCAGAAGTTACAGACACACTTTCCAGTATCATCCAGACAAGACGGCGCATAAGTAGTCACAACTTCAGGCAGATCGGTGCTAAAAGGTCACAATATCCATGTACACAATCTCACTTTTCTGGATACAAATCACCAAATTGTAACCTCCCACGACATCTCACGTGGTATGTATATGATAACGATAATAATAATAATACATTTCTAAAGCGCATAATAATAAGCACATTCTTCTCTATTGTACATTGTTTCAGGGTGTCCGACTTTCAAAATGGTGTGACCTATGAGCTCTCTATCAGGCACACACAGCTGCATCATATCACAATGTTCAACTCACAATCACAAAGCACTGAGCACAGAAGGTTTATGCTTTGCTGTTTTGTTCTTCTTATCGTGCAGTAACTTGAAAATGCTTGGGCCCAACAAAGGCAACTGCAAAAAATTCAAAGAATGTGGTTTTTTTTTCTCTCTCTCTCATTGCTAAAGGTAACCAGCTCAAATTTGGCTTTATGCCATGAGAATACCACAAAACAAAATTAGATGAAATTTGAGGAAAGTTCAGAGAGAAAAATTGGCACTCAAACAAGTGTTTGGTATCACATTACCAACAAAATCAAATCATGGATAAGAATATTTCTTGAGAAGGCTTCTGAATTATCTCTGACTATCGGCTCATATTCTATTTTCTTACATGACTAGACTGATTCTAGCAATTATGAATTCTCTCTCTCGTGTTCACCCTCAAGATTTGTCTATTCTTCATCAAGATCACATCGAGGCCTACTTCCTACAGAGTATGATAAGTTGCCAGCGAGGACCAAAACCTTCTAGCTATTCAGAGAATGATAAGTCCTTCAGGTTGCAACACTAACTGTGACATTTTCAAATGGACTCTTTATCAAACTGTCTTATGTGCCATTAAATACATTTATTGATACGTCTTTTAAGACCACTTTTAAATTAAAAAGAGTGCTAGTTAAAAGTGGTTTACATCAGTTTAAATGACTAAGGTTTGCTTTCTAAATTCATACTTTTGGTGATGTAATAATGAAAGTCCATTATCCCAATCTCATTTTTCCACATGGGAAATGGTCTAGCCTTGATTAGTGAGAGGTGAGTGAAGCAATGGCCATGTTTGATCACTAAAAAGTGAACCAAACCAAACCATACTGTACCGTACCATACTGTAAAAGTGGAAATTTTCGCGATGTTTAAATTTTCGCGCATTTCGCGCAACCACAGACTAGCGCGAAAATAAAAGCACGCGAATATTTTTGCTTGCCATATGTTCCTGTACTGATGTCTTGATTCCGCGGAATTAAAAACACGTGAAACTCTTCTTACCCGGCCTAGCGCGAAAATATCCACTTTTAAACGGGGAACATTTGGGTGCTTTGTGGAGTGTACCTCACGAGCTATTTTTGGACTCGAGTCAGAGGGATCTCACCCGCTGTAGCAACAGTGTCATGACCTGTGGCTATTACACTACATACAGCTGTCTCGAACAACGAGAATCAACTCTTTGCATTATGACATACATGTAGTGCGGGTTATGTGCATTCTTCTCGTGTCAACAGCTACTTTGGACCACTTTGCATTCAAAGGCTCTCTGACAGGCATGGTACAGTATGGTACGCATTTGGAGCGCATCAGGAAGTGGTCCACCTTTGCACTTTTGGTTTTGGTATGTTACAGTACGGTACATTTTGGGAGCATTAAAGCGCTCCTCTGGCTCAGGCATGGTAGTATATATAGTACGGTATGCTTTAGGAGAGTGTTCGTAATGTACCTGGGCCCTGTTTCATAAGGCTGTTCATAAAGTTACGTGTGACTTTAGGAACGACTAGAATATGAAGTGCCAATATGTGTGCCCATTTTTTTTCTTACGTTTTAACAAAGAACTACTATAATATGCCAATATTTCATCTACATTGGGGCAAAAATTCACTCAACTAAAAATGTGTGTCAACATGTAAGAATAATCATTGTCATCTGTAAATTTCAACTTAAGCTATTGAAATTAACAATGATTAGGAAACCCACTTGGCTTGCCATATTCCAGTCATTTGTAAAGTTGTGCATAACTTTATGAACAGCTTTATGAAACAGGGTCCTGATGAAACAGAATCATGGATGGAATATCTACCTCATTGATGGTAGATGCCTCATGATGACGTCAAGGGCCTGGATGGCGTCGTACGGCATGTGCTCTATCTCTCCCTTGAGGGCAGACTCCAGCAGGGCCAGGCTGACCTTCCCCACGTAGCGGATCTGGGTCTTGAACACCCGGTCCTTGCCTTCTCCTGGCAAGGTCGCTTCGAGCTCCACCTGCCCAGATCAAACACAGAAACAGAAGTTTGAAAGTTTAACGCTTTATATCACATACTGGCCTTATGATCTGGGCCTTGTGAGCCAAAGCAGACATTATGCATTTGGAACAATTCCTCTTTTTTTTTTTCTTTTTCTTTTTTTTTTTGCAATACACCTGCCAACCTCCACAAAATTTGACCATGCTTTTTCGAAAAGAAAATCAAAATGTGAAAACTGGCCTCAAATTTGACTGAGGTCAAGTTTGCATAGCAAAAATTTGCTGTAGGCAGTGCTTGTGAGAAGAGAAAGTTAAACAATGAGTGATGTGTAGAATTGTTTTCACAAAGTTCAAGTTTGCACATCAAAAATTTGCTGCACTCAGAGCTGGTGAAAGAAGAATCATATAAATGCGAAACAGAGGACATATCTCCAGCCAACATGACTGCTCTAGAGCGATTTGATTTCCAGAAATGTGTGCATCATTTTGGCTTCACAAGGACAAATTGTTAGTCATTGCATGATCAAGCAGGAACAAACACACTGAGGGATGATTTAGACCCTCAGAATGTAATCCCCCCCCCCCAACTGTTACTTGATAAATGCGGTAAAAAACAATACATTACTGAATGAAAACACTTGGTGGATATCAAAATTGTGTTGAATTGTGCCCCTCTCTATCCTTCTGCATGAACATGGAAATACATGGACTGAATCCTGTACCCTTTCGTGCTCAAGAGGGAGCTGTTCCTTGCAGTACATGTTTCTCCGCCCGTCGAAGACCGGTAGGTTGTGCTGGAAGTAGCGAGCCTTGTAGGCATTAACCAGAGTGTCAATCACATCCCTGTTGGCAAGGCATGACAAAGAAGGCCAGAAAGCTAATGTGAATGCTTGGACAATATCAAGACATTATTTGGTTCTCCCATTCAAGCTACAAAACACAATCAAACATTACTTGAAAGCATTTTATGACAATGACTACACACCTTTCTATCCAATACAACAAAGTAAATGAAAACAAACAAATATATGACCATAAATGAAAATTGTGATGATCTTCAATTGTCATAAACAAGGATATTCTAATATCCCACCTGAGATACAAAAACAGAAGGAAAAGAAACATGGGTATTCTATATCCTGTTGAGACCTTCTCCTTGCTTTCGCCATACAAAATGCTTCTCTTTACATCCTGTGATAATCCATAAATTATATCATGAAGACATGAGTAAATATTTGGGACCTCCTTTGGCTGTTTATGCCTGATATAGTTCAGGAAAAGTACAATTTGTTTAATTCAACATTAGTTTAGACATCTCTGTGAGAATTGAACAGCCTTGAATATCATGTAACAAAATGTTGACTTTGCCTGTATTCAATATCCTGCGCCATTAATATCATAACACAGATAGTCACCAGAACATAAGTTCTGTACCAACCACCATTCTGGTGAGTTGTGGATAATAAAGACACACAAACTCACCTGTTGACTCTGCGAGGACATTTGTCTGGAGTGATGGTCACGTCATAGTGAAAGATCTCGATCCCCGGAATCTTGACCTGGAAGTGATTGGCCCTCAGGACGATGGGTCGGCCGTCCTCTCCAAAGCCCGGCCGCGTCGGCAGGGCAACGAGTTCCGACTTTGGGGGAGCGCCCGCGGTCGGAGCGGGAGGAACCCCCTGGGGCACCGCGGGTACCCCTGGGACCGGTGGCATCGGTGGAAGGGTGGTCTGCTGGGGCTGGATGGGGGGCGGCAAGACTTGCTGGCGAGGGGGTTGGCCGGACTGGGGCCGCTGGATGGGGGCCTGGGGAAACTGGGCCACCCCTGGATCGGGTCACAAAAGAAAATAACATACACCTCACATTACTGAATTCAAATAAAATAATGCCAAGGCCATACCAAGTACTGGAAGAAAGTTTACTAAATATACTCTGCCCTTCACTTGAGGTCAAAGGAATCAGTTAAATAATTTTCTCTCATCATATTTATCCCTCCACTCTGAAACAAATAACACATGCATAATACAGTACACGTACAGCATACATACATTCTCTATGATATTGATACTTTATGAATTACAGTTGTATGTAATGTAGATAACAGAGTGATGCACGTATTGGAACTATATCAAGACTAACAAAACAATATTAACTATCAGATAACATTGACAAGAAAAAAAAAGAAGGAAATTACAACGTACTCCCAGTCTCGCACAAATTCAAAATCATCATTAATATCAAAGATAATTAAAGTGGTACTGTATAAGTGGATATTTTCATGCGACTTATTTTTTCGCGCTTGGCCTGGCAAGAAGAGTTTCACATGTTTTTAATTCCGCGGAATCAAGACGTCACGCACAGGAACATACTATGGCAAGCAAAAATATTTGCGTGCTTTTATTTTCGCGCTAGTTTTTGGTTGCGCGAAATGCGCGAAAATTTGAACTCCGCGAAAATTTCCACTTTTACAGTACATGTTCAAAAACAACATTTTTTAATACAGTGTTAACTTGCAAAAAACAAAACATACAAACAGACACACACACACACACACACAAACAAAATGTCATAACCTTTCAGGGTCCTTCCTTCAGTACTCTTACCCATGAAAGCCACATTTTCATTGATTATCCGGTCACAAACATTTACCCTTAGGTCATGATTCATCGACTATACACAATTCAATTGATAACGAATGAAAACAAAATACTAAAATGCACTGAATGATCTTTACCTGTCAAGTATCTCACATCTGAAGCAAACGCCATCTTCTGTTGATATTCTGACAAACACTTCACTGATCACAAATATATAGGTGACTAAACAGCGATTTCTTATCACACCTTGCTGTGTTTCTCAAGTATCTTCCATGTCAAGACTATTTTACCGTTCTGGAATAGATCAATTACTATCAAAACTATACTCAAAGTCACCAGCTGCTAACAAAAAACATAGCGCAAGGAAATTCCCACTTTACTGGGGAAAACCCACAGTACAATGTAGTAAAGTCATTACAACACTTCATTTGGAGCAGTTCCAAAGTGTACTTCATTACCAAAACAGCATAACTTACGGTCATGTGTTCTCCCTCTACAAGAATGACATTTATTCAACAAACACACAGCATATACTATGTCAATACCAAAAGCTTTAATAGCATATTTTGGGCTGACTTTGAGCTCATACCATACAAAGTACAATACAGTATTTGCACCCTGTTTGCACAAGGCTACCCCTTTACACCCCTATCGACAGCCACTAACGGCTGCAATTAGAGGGCATTTATTGTTTGAGCAATAATTTGTTGAGCGTACGTATCTTAGGAGGGTGGCTTTGGCGATGCAATTGAAATCCGATGCTTTTACAAATGGAGGTCTTGGGCCTGTTTCACTGTAGTCTCAATCTTGCATGTGTGTTGGCTACGTGCACAAGGCACTGGATATCAGAAAGATAATAATATCAATAATAATTAACTACACTTCTGCAGTATGACCACATGAATTATATGCCCCTGTGCACTAAAGGAAAGGAAAGATTATAATTCAATAAATAGAAGTCCCCTTCCAACAAGAAACTAGAATTATCACTGAAGGTGATGAATACCCCCGTCCCTAGTGTTGCTTTATAGTATACAATGAATGTGATGTAATGAGGGCAATGACGTTAATACCGAGTTTGTGCATTTGTCGAATTGGATACAGAATAATTTTAGTTTACTGTACAATTACAGAGTTGACACTGAGTACAAAACTTACAGCAAATGGAAACATGCTTTCCCCCAGCATCACTACACTTAAAGACCATCATACACACCAAATTTGACCTTCATAGCTTGAATGGTTTATTTTGATACAAAAATGAGTGGTTACCATGGCAACACATTTTCCTTAAACTACCACATTGGTGTCTTGCAAAACTACACTTCTAGATCATGATACATACTAAATTTGACTTTAATTGCTTGAATGATGGAAAAGTTATTCAATCTGCAAGGTTTTGGTAAAATTGTGGTTACCATGGCAATGGTTTGTGTGACAAACACAAAATTTATGTGTTCGACATCTATACCTCAGGGCCATAATGCCTACCAAATTTGGTTTCAATTGCTTGAAAACTGTGGAAGAAGTTCACTCCACAGGATTTAAAAAAAAAAAATGCGGTTACCATGGCAACGCATTGTCCGATACAAATACAAAGGACATTTTGCAAAACTACACTTAAAGAGCACCATACACACCAAATTTCACCTTCATAGATTGAATGGTTCAATTTGATACAAAAATGAGTGGTTTCCATGGCAACACATTTTTCTTATATTAACACATTGGTGTCTTGCATTTCGGATATAACTACATGTACACCTCCCGATCATAATACATACTAAATCTGACCTTAATTGCTTAAATGATGTGGAAGTTATTCAATCCACAAGGTTTTGGTAAAATTATGATTACCATGGCAACGCTTTGTCTGACAAACACAAAAATTATGTGATCCACATCTATGCCTCAAGGCCATAATGCCTACCAAATTTGATTTCAATTGCTTCAAAACTGTGGAAGTTGTTCACTCCACAAGATTTTGAAGAAAACATGTGGTTACCATGGCAACGCTTTGTCAAGTACAAACACAACGAGTGTCTTGCATAACTACACCTATAGATCATCATAGATACCAATTTTGAAATTGATTGCTTACATACTATGGAAGTTATTCAATCCACAAGGTTTTGGTAAAATTATGGTTACCATGGCAACGCATTGTCCCACAAACACAAAAAACATGTCTTGCACATCTATACCTCAATATCATCATTTACCCTAAGTTTCATTCAAATTGCTTCAAAACTGTAGGAGGAGATCGTAAATTTAATACTTTGAATTTAATACTTTGAATATTTTAATACTTTGAATTTAATACTTTGAATATATTTGATTTGTATACTTATAATACCGCTGTGTTGGGATTTTATTATTTCAAAGATATGTTACCTCATAATATTTCACGTATGTTTTCAACTAATAATGAAATTCATCAATACAATACACGAAATTGCAATAGATTTCATATGTGGGTAGTAAAAACAAATCTGGTTTCAAACTCCGTACGTCACCAATTTCCGTTAAGCTGGTATTCAATTCCTAGAGATATTTGTTCACGCAATAGCCTGTCTTCATTTAAGAAATTTTTGAAAATATACCTTCTAGCAAATCACACATAGTCATAGTCAATTTATCATATCATTTGTCTTATGATTTTGTTTTGTTTTGTTATGTTATGTTATGTTATGTTTTGTTGTATTTGTTGGTTTTCTGTCCATGTCTACACTTTGTACCTTAAAAATCAATTATTTTGTGCATAATCGTAAGGGAACTTACTTCACAAGGCCTTTTGGCTTTTCTTAAGTTCTCTTTTTTCATTTTCACTGTTATATGTAAATGATTGATTATCCTTTTGTGTATTGTAAAATCCAATACTGTTGTATTGTTTTATCCGAAAATGAGATGAATAAACGAATTGAATTGAATTGAGTGCACTCCCATTAAAACACGGTTATAATGCTCGTTACAAGAAAGTAAAAATTCATGTCCCCAAATTATCATCTTATACAGGCTGTACGTAGAATTAACTTTTTATATACTGTACTGTTTGGCTATGATGAAATGTTGATAATGAAAGTAAACTGCTGATCCAGAGGACTTTGTTATATAACGGGAGTCACCTGTTCATTGTACTTTGTTTCCTTTTTAAGTCTCTAAGTCAGAGACAACACCCTTGCACTGAAATTCCTTTTAAAATCAAGAAAACAAAGATTGAATTCCTTCTATAATTTAGATAGAGTGCTTTGAGGAAGAACAAAATGCATTCCCATCACTGCAGTCAGTGGAGAGGATTGCAAAGGTAGAATACACATTTGTTGTATATCAGTCAGGTTTATACACTGAAACTAAAAGTGTGGATTCTTCCGATGCTTGCAAGCATACTGAGGTTTTATCATCAAGGTATGGATTGATATCTGCCATTCTCTTAACAAGCCAGGAAGTAATTTATAACTCACAATATAAACAGTATTTTGCATTGTGCTTTTATTTTCGTGCATTAGGAAAGTCGACTGATATCACGTGAAACTATGTAAACGACTTACAACAATATTGCCTCTCATAACACTTATGTGCTGTAAAACATCCCCATGGTTAGTAGTCCCTGATATTCCTCTATTTCAAAAAAGGGATAAGTCTTACTTCTCATTCACTGACTATGGTTCTTAAAGTACAAGTTCACTTTCATATACATGTGGATTGAGTGAATGCAACAATATCAGTAGAACACATCAGTGAAAGTTTGGGGGAAATCCGATAATCCGTTCCAAAGTTATGAATTTTTAAAGTATCTGTGCAGTCACTGCTGGATGAGAAGACTACTACTGTGCATGATGTCACATACGTACAATGATACAAGGAAAGTAAAAAGGCAATCTCACAAAACTTTACTTTTTAGATAAAGTGCACATTTCTTCGACTTGTTACTGATGTATCTTAAGGGTAATACACGTGTATTATTCCCCCTGCCTTCTGAAAGAGACAAGTCGAGTGTTCTTTTGTTACATGTATGCGAGAAAAGTGAAAATATGTTGAATTTCCTTTATTAGAACTTTCTTTATATCGTTGTACACATGTGACATCACAATCTATATTATAGTCTTCTCATCCAGCCGTGACTGAGCAGAAACTTCAAAAATTTGTAACTTTTTAACGGATTGTCCGATTTTCCTCAACTCTCATTAATGTGTAAACTACTCATATTGCTGCATTCGCTCAACCCTCATGTCTATGAAGGTGAACTTGTCCTTTAAAGGTAGGGAATCCCATTTGCATGCCTTAAATGAAGAGTTGTATAAATACAGTGGTATGTTGAAGAGAGTATCATTTTAGAAACTCCCATAAAGTATTGAAAGTGGAAGGTAACATTTAGTACACTTTTATTGACCGTTAGATTTTGAATTGAATTTTTTTCGGGGCTCACCGTAAATTCCAGTACATTTAATACTAGGCTACCTTTGCAGACCCATGCACTGCATGTGTGTCCATCATGTATATTTTGTGAAGAAAGTTCATCAAAACTTACAAACATTTCTATATACATTCTTGCCACACACTCTATATGTTATTACATCAGCTCTTATACTTTTAGATTTGTGTTTATAGATAAAAAACAGAAGACTGCAACAAAAATGATTAAGTGTGGCTGACACACAGAACTACTGAGTAGTTGAGTTTTGTGCATTATTCAAATTGTAGATAACTGTTGACTTCCAAATTTCTCAGCAGTGGCCTAAACAAGTCCCCTGAGGTTCATATTTAATGTTTTGCTGCATTTTGGGAGGTCTGTAAAAGGTATCCCCTACCTTTAAAGACCCTTTAGCATGGGGATAACATGGAGTGGGAAGGCTGGCCCTGCACAGATATATTTAAGAATCCCCATAATGAATTGTGTAGTTTTATCACAGATCTCTACACATGTACATGTAAGTACACACGATACAGCCGTAAAGTCTCAACTGTTTAATAGCGATGAGCACATACCCTTCAATGCACATTTTTGCTGACCAACGCTATTCTTGGTTTTCAAATGTACCCCAGTGGGCAGCGAATGAATCCAGCCACCCAGGAATCCCTGTGCTACTGGGTCTTCATATGCAAATTCAGTCACTCGCAAAACTGCCTCACATATCCAAATTCACAAAATAGATGGTGTACACAGTACTATAAAATCTGCCATTTTTGGGAGGGTTGAATACAAAATTGCTAATTTCACGAATCACTGTTGGGCTGCAAATTGAATGACACACAAACATATTGCTATGTTTAGCATGGCGGAATGAAAATGTCTGTGACCTCAAATTTGGTGGCCCAATGAACGTAAGAAAAACATGAAAACAAAATCATTTACAACTAGAAATGTCGCTATGGCGACTGGTATGCCTCCGCCATAATGCATTATTCTTCAAATAGGTCTATAGTGCAATGTCTTGACAATGTGTGATGACAGTTTCATATAATTCTCCATATCGCATACAGCAAAATATCGTCCCAGAATGCATTGCGCAATCAACATCCTGGCTTTTATGCAGTCAGCTTTACTTCTGGTTATCGCCAACGCGTTACGTACGCAATGCACTGCACCGCAATGCACTGCACGCCAACGCACAGTTTCACTTGCATCGGTAGCATCTGCTCAACATCGGTCACGCAAATTTTACCTTTTCAGCGAGTGTCTTTCTAAAAGCTATTAATCATGGATGATCGCGAAAGATTCAAGAACACGACAGTTCCTCAACTGAAATATCTGAAACTGAAATATCTTGTCGAAAGGGGTGTGCCTTGCACTGGCAAACGACGATTTGAGTTAGAAAATCTCGCCGAAAAAGCCGCAAAAGTTTATCCGCTTTTGGAGGAGTGCGACCACGCAGCCTCCGAGAGGAAGCGGCGCAGAGTGACTACAGCGGACTGCTCAGTTCGCGATCTAAACGGAAAAGCAGTGACATGGACTAGGGACTTGAAACAGTTACCACCCGTTCGTATTAGCGATGTTTACGCTTATCTACTCACTGACTGTGGTTGGACATATGAAAGAATCAAGAAGCATAAGTGTGATATCTTCACAAAATTCTCACTGTTGATTCTCCAATTCGGTGAATTTGCAGCGAAATAAGACTCAATCGGGTCAGACGAAATGCGAGTAAGCACAATTGTATACGTACGTGTTAATGCAACGAAAGTGATGAATAAGTGTGTGGGACACTAGCCGCGCCGCTGCACGCAGTGTGCATGCATGCATAATAGCGCGTGGAGCAATAGCTGCAACCGGAAGTGGGGATGACTGCAAATCGCTCCAAAATACGCCGATTAAATAAGTGCGCCGCCAACGTTGGTTCTTTTATAGCTATATGTAATATGGAGAATTGGCAAAGTGCTAAAATGACAGGTTTGTCACAAATGTGAATGTTCACTTTCCTTGAACTTGGTTTAAGTGGATGAATGGCTATATTGTCTACGAGTGCAGGTATTTGTGGGTATTGCATTAATATGAGGGAAAAGTGAAATTCTGAGTTGACCTCGACCTTTGATCCATGACCTTTGACCCCAAATTCTCTAGATAATCACTACCAGTCAGTACATGCATATGTACTAAGTTTCATGAAGACAACTTGAACCTTTTACGAGGTATGGAAAAAAACATGAAATTTTAACATTTTCACTTGACCTCTGACCCTTGATCTTTGACCCCATGACCCAAAACTCTCTCTGAAGAATCTTTATTTGGTAGTTCATGTATACACTAAGTTTCAAGAAAATACCTTCACGCATCGCATAGATATGGGGGAAATAGTGAATTCTAAGAATTTGACCTTGACCTTTGACCTTGAGCATGTGCTCCTAAAAGTTGATAGGCACAACTTCACCCACTCATACATATATGTGCCAAGTTTCAGTAGGATACCTCGAATGGTTTTTAAGTTACGCTGTCCACAAAATTGATTTCGGACAGACGGACGGACAACCCAAAAACATTTAATGCCTCCGGCGACACTTCGTGGCGGAGGCATTAAAACAGTCTTATAAAAACATAAATCATGATGAGACAATAGTGTAATAATTGGCAGGTATGATAAATTGCTTCAAATACATATAACATATGTACAGTACATACTGTGACTAAGAAGTAAGGAAGACTAGAAATGTCACTACTTAAAGGCGACTGGTATGCCTCCGCCATAATGCATGATTCTCCTAATAGGTCTATAGTACATGTATGTGGACAATGTGTGATTACATTTTCACAAAATTGGCAAAATATCAAAATGACAAGTTTGTCACAAATGTGTTGAATGTTCACCTTCCTTGACCTAGGTTTAATTGAATGAATAGGAGAGCATGTATTTGGGGATTTAAGGACTTTAACTTGACTTTGACCCATTCATAAGTTAAATGCTAGTAATTTTCAAGGTATGGAGAAAAAGTGCAATTTCTGTATTGAAATGTACATTGTTACCATTTTCATCTGGCCTTTGACTCTAAAATTCATAGGATAATCACTGTCAGGCAGAACATGCATGAATATGTAGTAATAACTTGAGCCACTTCAGAGATATGGAGGAAAAAGTTAGTTCAGCACTTTACCTTGATCTTTGACCTTTTGACCTTTGAAAGTTTCCAGAGAATCTCTATTAGGTTATATGCATACACCAAGTGTAAAAAAAAAAATAATCCTGCTGTCACTGCATATGAGGGAAATAGTAAAATTTTGAAGTGTTGCCCTTGACCTATGTTCCCTGACCTTTGACCCCATGAACCCTAAATTCTCTAGATAATCACTGCCAGTCAGTACTTATATACTATGTTCCATGAAGATACCTTGAACAATTTCCAAGATACATAATGTACGGAGAAAAAAGTGCAGTTTTAATATTTTCACTCGACCTTTTGACCTTTGACCTTTGACCTCATGACCCCAAACTTTCACCAGAGAATCTTAATTGGGTAATACATGTATACACTAAGTTTCAAGAAAATATCTTCAGGCATTGCATAGATATGGTGGAAATAGTGAAATTTTACGTATTTGACCTTGACCTTTTGACCTTTGAACTTGAGCATGTGCACCCAAAAGATGATAGGCACAACTTCACCCCCTAATACACATACATGCCAAGTTTCATTAAGATACCTCAAAAGGTTTTTTAGTTACGGACGGACAACCCGAAAACATAATGCCTCCGGCACCACTTCGTGGCGGAGACATAAAAAACAGTTAAAACTAGAGAAGCACTCTGAGAGCGCAGACCTCCGCCAAGTATGCATCTCATTTCCACCACTGATCTTGTTCTTCCATAGAGATATCAGTTATTTCCACCCATATATAGCATTGTGTGCTGAAAGTCGCCCGATTTCCCAATATAAAAGCCTTTGTTACGTCATAAAACCTCAGCTGCACAGCGCGCCTCGCCCCAGCAGAAACTAGAGGACGCACTTTAGTGCGCGCATGCAAACCTCAAATACGCGCAGCCTGAACTCTCAAGTTCATTGACCCTACCTGCCAAAATATCAAAAGTCCTTCATAAATTCCCCCAAAATTCTCGGATCACTACCAAAAGTTACCGGTAATCGTTTGTTACTTGTGTCATTTTCAACCTTTCCTGCAAGTTTCATCCCAATCCGTTAACTACTTTTTGAGTTATTTTGCACACAGACAAATGAACTAACTAATGAACAAACCAACGGTAACGAAAACATAACCTCCTCCCTTGGCGGAGGTAATTAAATAATTACAAAGAATGTTAAATAAAGATTGAATAAGATTCTATAAGCCATGACGATCATTAGAAAATTGAGAGGTAAGATGAAGCGAGTTCAAGTACCACGTATAGTGTACAGTTATGACTAGGTTCACTAGTCTAAATACAGTATTGAATTGAGGCATAAACGAATTTCCATGACACCACAGTCATGAAATGATACACTGTATTTCACATCTAGGGGTATATATACCAAGTTTTATTATTTTGGATCTATCTAATTGGCTGTCAGAAAATCACATAGCATGGTTGAATTTGGCCATGAAATAGACCAGGTTTGGCCATTAACGGACTTGTGGCGAATCTGGCAACTCTGGTCGCAGCAATTAGCTATTGTGTGTGCTGTTACATTTGCAGTTACAGCTGTATCTAGCACTGAGCAGCAAGTTATTCTTCTCTGTTTTGAATGAGAATCACAAGAAGATCACAAGTTTTTGGTGGTCCGATCAGGCCACCAAAACGTATCGTTTCCTAAAAAGAGCTGGCAACCCTGGGCTACAGCTACAATGTCAAGCCTTGCAATAGGTACCAGGTATTATGTCAGCTGACTTTACTGTTGATGACATCACAAAAAGCAGGGAAGATTTTTGAGAAGTGGAACTTATGGTGTGCAGGAAACTGTAAATTCAAATCATACAAAATGAATTGTTTCAAATTTCCCTTTGACATGAGACTTTATTCTTGTTGCCACGTCTTTTGGAGGAGCCTTTAAGTCACAAGTTCCATGTGTAGCTGTAAGACAGCAATATCCTGTGTGCATAAAAGAACCCACTTTACTTTTCTCGTAAAGATATGCTGTAGAGCGGGGTGAAATCCCATAAAAGTGGTCAAACACTGAAAAAAAAAAAGCCGACATCCGCAATAATCTTGAGAATTAAAGAAGGCAGATTACCCTAAAAAAGAAGAAGAAGGATTACTATCATATTGTTTTATGATAAAAGATAATGTGTAACAAGATACAACAAACACACTAACTAGTTCAAATATAGTATAGTTTTTAAAAAATGGATTTGTTGTGCATTGATTCCAAGGAACAAAATGCAATACCTCCACCTGTCTGACAGGTAAGTACCGTACTATACATTTCAAGTGTATGACTCGGTGTGCCAGGTTGATACCGTTTGCCGACTATTGCTAGTCAGCTGGGGCGAACGAGGGGTCGGCATCATTCGCCCGTTTTCTTGTGTAGGTGGGTAGGGGGACATGAGAACATGCTATGCTGTGTTACATTAAAAACTGTTATAAATCTTACAGTGACTTTTTTTGTGAGATAATGAAAAACCTCACAAGAAATATATAAGACCATAAAATTGTATCAAAGAGGAATTAAAAGTTTGTGTGATGAAAATCGGTTTTGAAATGGCTGAGTTTTATCAAACTAGAAATGTCACGATGGCGACTCGTATGTTTCCATCATACTGCATGGTTCTCTCAACATGTCTAGAGTACATCCTGACAATGTGATGACAGTTTCACATTGTGTAATTGGCAAAAAAAATAAATAAAAATGAAATGACATGTTTGTTACAAATTATGTGTTGTTTTACTTTCCTTGACTTTGGATTCATTTGGATTGATGGCTATTTGTTTGGAGAACAAGTATTGTACTTGAATCTTGAAGTTATCAGCTTCCAAACATGCACCCAAAAAACTTTGATGCTTAACACCATTTTCGATGACCTCGTGTGCAATAACGGATCTGCCCCATAATATATTGTGCATGTTACGATCATAAAGTACTTCTAATTTACAGAAAATGAGGAATGTAACTCATCTAACTTGGCTGCAGCAGTCAAACCAAAAAAGCAAATTTTATTCAAAATCAGATATTTGACCATGCACTGGTTGCTAAGGGAGGCCGTATCTTAGCAACCATTTGACCTTGGGGCAAAATATTTCAGAATTTCCGTCAGATACTTGGGGAAACATTTGGTGCAAGTCTAAAGAAAACTGAAGAGGGTAAGGTTACAAACTGTCTGAAAATTGGTTGATTTGACATGGATTGATCCATTTTCACAACAACCACTTTGAGTTTTTTTCAAAATATATTGTATGGTAGGGGAAAAAATATATCTTAAAATATTTTCACTTGACCTTTGACCTCAAGTCAAAATGTATAGGTGTAATTTCAGTAATCCTAACTAGTACATATTCAGCCCGACTTTTCAACCCGACTTTTGACCCATGACCTTTGACCCAATGACCCCAAAATTCCTACAAGAATCATTGTCAGGCAGCACATGCATTAAGTTTCATTAAGATATCCTGAGCCATTTCTAAGATATAGAGAGAATTAAAGAAAGAGAAATGTCAGCATTTTTACTTGACCTTTGACATTTAAAGTGACATTAAAGTGATGAGCTTACACTGGTGTTCAGCAAAAAATGTCACTTTGTCGCCGAGAATTCGCCGAGAATTCCGCGCATACGGTACGAGAATTCCGCACATACGGTACGAGTTAACAATCTGAGCTCGTGATATGAGTTTGCAGTATTTTCTGCATTGAGTGGAATGAAATTAAGGTGAAACTGAGGGATATTTCCTAAGATACCAGGTATTCAATCAAAAAGTGGTCGATTAGTAGGTCCAACTATACATTTATGGGCCAGTCACAGCACACAGTGTACTATCATCAGTGTCACCGCATTTACTATGTCGGAACAATATATTTTCATCCTATTTTCTACATTTCTATACTGTCTAATATCCGGTACCATATCTAATATTACTTAAGAGTCTACGATACATCCATGTTGTTGATGTCAGTGACAGTGTGTCAAAAAACTGAGTACCATATTCGCCGGCGATAAGGCCGCAGCGCCGGATATGTTTGTTTTATATTCAGTTTTTCCGGTTGATGCATACTTCGTGTCATGCAGGATTTTTGAAAGATATTTCTGGGTGTAGGACTCTAATATGAAGGATGACTGAGCGTGTGTACACTCACACACACTATTCAAAAGCTTAGTACCGCTGTGTCTTCATTCACACACACTGATTATTCAATAGCACAGTATTGCATGAGATGGTACGGACTTTTCGATTGTGTGGACGTGGCCGCCATTCTCGTACAGCGTACGAGAGCAGCTCTAAATGGCTGCGGTCCACTTGTCACGTCCCATCACCCATTTTGACTTTCAGTGCACGCCATTCGCAACGTACTGCCATGACGTCATGGCCCCCTTCCCCCTCCAGCGGGCTGGCGATTGGTTGCACCACGCAATGACGTCATCATGTCATGAATCCGTGGTGGTCGTGAAATCCCTCAAACACACGTTCACGATTCTGGCGTTGGACGTGCTGGAGAACCTTGAGCACACGCAGTTCCTTAAAATGACGTCATTACCTCGACAGACACGTCCACGAGGTGATATCGAAAAGTCCCTAGTGATAGTGCGTGATGTGGGCAGGATTGCAATCGCCGCAATGGCTATGCACACCAACTGGTAATCGTGCTGTGCTTTCTTTTTTTACACTTTTGTCGAATTGGCACCAGCGACAGTGATAGTAGGTATGAAAAAAAAAAATGTTGTCACTTGACTGCAGAAAATTAGCATTGTCTGTAAGATTGATTAATTCAATGGTTGACATCACGTTGCTCATCGGTGTTTGCATAATCCCATACATGATTATGTGTGTTGGTTAGGTAGGTGACTCTCTGAGTTGGAAAGACAATAATTTGCTGGCGGCCTTATCGCCGGCGAATACGGTAGGCCCTATTGGTAGTACTAAATGTACTTTTGTATCCATGCACTTGATGTAGTCTAGTCGTAGATATCTCAAATTCCACTGAATCAAAATCACAGGATATAATACTAATTAGTGTAACACTCATTCTGGTGTCCAAAATCATCATCAGCCAGTCACTCTGCACTCCACAAGCTGAGTAGCATTTAGTAAACCTCCAACAAACATTCAGGGCAAAAGGGAGTGCTAGGCAGAAGGAGGAGGTCCCCCGTGGCAGACTGATTCTTTATTAAGAACCCATATAGGTTTCTTTCCATTTGCATAAAATCATAGACTACACAAATATTGAGCAAAAGAGAGTGACCTGAGGTCAAAGAAAGAACCAATGGAAATTAAAGATGAGGTGATCATGAGCTGAACTTTACATGAATGGGGACAGAACAAAAGAGTCATGAGGTGTGGAGATAGGTGAGAAATAAAGAAGGTACTGGAAAGTGTAATAGGCTCAAGAAAGGGGAATTAAAAGGAATTGGGATGTATGGGAGGCTAAGTGTAAGAAGAAATAATAAGGATAGATACCTTTATCATTTGAATGATATGACAATGATACATAATGATATCTGTAGATCTTTAGATCAATTTTATGCTCTCACATTAGGTAATTTGCAATCACTCACATAAATGTCAACCAAATCAGTCATCAGAAAGCATAGATATCGACATTAGTCATCGTATAGTGAGGTATACAAAACATTACACTTCTAGAAGTTCTACATTGTACATCAGCAAGCCAATGGTGGTGGGACTGATTGATAGTCGCCTATCTCCCCCCCCCACCACTTTCTCTGCGGAGTCCTAGATATAAAAATGCATAGTGTTTCACAATCAGAATATTGACAAATCAATGGCCATGTATGGGACTAAGTCTTCTACTGCATACAGCACAGCATGATATCAGTACAGTGCACTCCCGTTACAACGAACACGGTTAAACAAAATTTCGTTATAACGAAGTAAAACTTCTGGTCCCAAAATTATCGCCATTAAAGCCTATGGTACAAAATTTGCTTATAATGAACACAGTTTAGCGAAATTTCTGTTATAAAAAAAGTTTTTTCCGAGCACCACTGACAGAAAAACAAAAGAAATGTGCTCCATTATAACGAAATGCGGATCGCTTCCGAAAAAAAGGAGTGGAACAAGCATTTTAGCGTCTCTGCATGGGCGAACGCTTCACATCACTGTGTGTTTGCTCCGTGTGTCTCGCACAGTTTCTGAGGGAGACTTGCTTTATTGTAATACAATAATCTGAAATTAAACAAGGTTTGTTTTATTGTTCCGAAGGTACTTTCTCGAATTAAAAAACACACAGATTCTGATACACCTAAATGTCCATTAGTTCAGAAATGAAATAGGGTTAAGGTTCGTTAATCTGACAATGAAATATGGTTCTTATTATGACGGTTTGTTAGTCCGATAATGATAGGAATTCTAAACGTTCGTTAATCGGAACATTAAAAAAAAAGTTTCGTTAATCCAAAAGTGAAAAAGGTGTGTCCACTAACAAAACTTAGGAATTGCAAACTTTGTAATCGTCTTCCTATAGATAGAAGATAACCAAACCTTCGAAATAACTAACCTTTCTCATTTTTTTTAATTCTTTTATTTACAAACCTCCGGAAAAACAAACCTTCATGTCGGATTAAAAAACCTGTGGAACAACGAACCTTCGGAACAGTGAACCTATGTACATGTTGTATCTCATTCATTTACAAACCTTCGGAATTACGAAACTTATTTCATTTTCTAATCAACGAGCCTTCGGAAAACGAACAATATATTTGTATCTAAATAATGAACTTTCATAACGAATCGTCGGAAGAGCGAAGCTTCAAAATAATGAACAAACCTTCGGAATCCTGGGAATGGCGAAAATTCGGAATGAGCCTTTCGGAGTAACAAACTTGAGTAAGAAACGAATCTTTGGAATAGCGAACTGTAACCGAATCCCAAACCGTCACTTTCTATACGATTCATTGTGTAATAATACAAACAACTTAATGCTCTCTTTTAAATGTAACATTTAAACAAATTTAAAAAGGTACCATCCCATTTCACATCGCTTTCCAGTGTATGATGAGTATTCAACAAACAGAATATGATAATGATATACCGGTACGCATGGTTTCCTTGTTTTTGTATACTATAACGAAATTTCGTTACAACGAAAGAAAACTGCCGGTCCTGAACATTTCGTTATAACGGGAGTGCACTGTACAATATCAAGATATTCTATCAAAATGTGATGTTGTCAATCATTTTGAGAATGGACATATTTTGACGTAAATTTAGCAAATAGCATAGAAAGTCTAACGTAACGTTGTTAAATATTGGTAAATGAAGGCATAGAGTCGAGTCTACATCAAAACAACAAGTTTTCAGGTCTTGTAGCTAGTAGGCTACTCTAAATCTTATCATCGTGATTATTGCTTCTCGAATTGTGGCATTATAGAGGACGTGCAGAAGTGAGGAGACAGCATAGGCATACACGTCTGATTCATCCCCGCATCATCACAGTGCATCACTGACAAGTAATTTACACTGGCATTCATACAAGCCGCCACACACATCATATCAACATTGCACTGCATTGCCATACTATCTGTCCCGCTTCCAACATTGTCCAATGGCTGTCCCATTGAGTGAGTCACTGACACTGTGTGCTTTGCTTTGCGCATCAGCTGCGAACACAGGCAGCCTTATCATTCCAGCACACAAAATACGGCCTTGTATCATGGCATTTAACTCACCATACGGCAAATTCGGATGGGGCGGAGGTTGATACATCTTAAGATTTCAGTTCCTCATCTATCTAAGGCCCATATTTTTGACAAACTCCGCGGTACGTTTCCCGAATCGTAGAATCTTTCACATCACGACCCGTATATTTCCCCACTACTACGGTTCATATCTCGATTTTGTTTGTGTTTTCTTCATCTTGGTCAGGCGGAAGTGATACTGTAGTCCCTTCCTGCATGCAGCAGTGTAGTAGAGTTCAGTGGTACAGTACGCATGTATGTACATGTATGTAGGCAGGGGGGGGGGGGGGGGAATCTAACATATGGAGAGAGGTCACGGTGTACGCATGCGCAGTATTCTTTAATTTATCACGGTTTCTTCTTCTGGCAGCTTTTCTTCTTGCTTGAAGATTTTTTACTTGAGCTCATTGACGGCGGAGTTGCGGTCTGACTGTAACGTTCTATTTTGGTGTGGGTTGGTTAAATAGGTTTAGCACACACAACGAAGGAAACCATTGAAAGTAAAAAAAAAAAAAAACACACACACACACACACAATAGAACCGAGAACATTTTCTTCAGGAATATATTGCCATGAAAAGACGCAGATGAACATGTAGGCCAAATGAGAAGTAGATATAAGACAGATATATCAGGAAGTCTAACGTTAAATAAATGAACCACATATCAAATATAAATTTCTATTCAAATTTACCTTGGACTAGCAAACAAACAAACAAACAAACAAACAGCGAACCAACCAACCAAACAAATAAAAACATATGAACATGAGAAAGAATGAGACGGTCTCGTGATCATGACAATTAATAGAAGTGCCTACTAAACCAGAGATATATCATTTCACAGTGGACGTATATCATGATGCATGTTAAAAAAAAAAACACTGTAAACATTGAAATGCATTATTCTTTTGATACAAAAACACAAATCTAAAGAAATTAGGCCTAATAAGTTCTGTTTTTCATCAGGAGATCTAAAGAAGACTCGATGAATCAACGGCGAAGATACTTTTTGAACATCTCAGTTGATAATGTCAGAAGTGGTCCTCGAAGAAAGTGTATTTATCTACAGCTGTCCTTATCATTACATCACATTATTGTTTCTCATGATAAATGTAAAATCGCGCACCCATGGGGGTTATGTTTAATTCAGAGTACGTTCTTAATGCCGTTCCCCACAGATGCAAAGCAGTGGACGTGTGAAGATCTTGAAAATTAACATCTTCTTCAGATCAAGAAGGACACACTAGTAAGTTCAAGTTCAAGTTTTATTAAACCAATTCATTAAACATTTGACATTTTACAAAAGGATACAGCATTAAGAAAAATGAATGGTTTGGGACCCCAAAAGAAGCAGAGCTTGTAAAAAAGGGGTCCCGGATAAACATATAAGACAAAACATACTAAAGTTTAAGCATATTAACAAGAAGTATAATAGTAACATATTTACATAGGACAGATGCAACACAAGCACACATACACACGCACACACACACACACACACACACACATTCAATCTGGATCTGCACATTCTGCACCATGCGAATCTAGCGGCGGATCTACGGGGGGAGGGAGGGGGTTAGGGGGTTTAAAACCTCCCCTTGGGCTCCTTTTTTTACTGGTCTTTGTTTTGTTCGGGGGGGGGGGTAGGGATTTAACCCTCCCCAAGATTATTTTTGTTTCTTTTTTGTTTGTCATCTGATTTGGGGATGATTTGATTTTGCTTGGGCAGTCGATATCAAAATGCGAAGACTTTTCTTTTTTTTTTTGGCTTGACCCATTGTCAGTGGGTTCACCCCCCCCCCCCCCCCTTAGCAAAAAGCTAGATCCGCCCCTGGCATCGGGCAGGCCATGGTGGACGGTGCATACATACAATGTCATATACATACACAAAACATACACATTTTTTTTTTTTTTTTTGGTAATAATATTCTTTATTCGAATTTCGTTCGATGTCATCATCGTAATATTAACAATGGAACGAATACAAACAAACTTTTTTTTTGCAGATTCATTACAAAAATGCAGAACACACATACACACGCACACACACACACACACACACACCTGTACACACATTTTAATGAGGTGTGCTTTCGAAATCTGAATTGGGAAGACGAAGAAACACTAAATTTCTATATCCTTTCGACTTTGAGCAGTTTGGTGTGAGTTATATGAATTAATAAGGGCGGTTTGTTGGCTCAATCGGTAGCGCGTCTGCCTCCAGATTCAAGATATGAAATAGCACAGAATTCTAGGGGGAATTGAAATTTTATTTGCTAAAGCAAAGTAGTCCTAATAAATTAAAGGTGAATTCCACCTTTTATTAGGACTTCTTTGTTTTTGGATATCTCAGCCATTTCAAAACCAAATTTTATTAAATAAACTTTGATTTCCTCCTAGAGTTGTATGCTTTCATATGAAGTTTCTCATCATCTCACAAAAATGTTGAAGACCTAAGTCCCACCTCAACCAAGACTATACAATCCCTTCAACCTAATAGCCTATAGTGGCGAGGTGTTCTCAGTATTGGGTCTTGAGCTGCAAATCTGCGCATCTCAGGTATATCACATGCATAAGCAATGATCAATTCAATTCAATTCAATTCAATTTTTATTTCATTTTGCGACAAGAACATACTGTAGACATCACTTTTTTTGGTAACAGAAAATAAGTTGCGTAAAACTATAGGATGAAAAGAATGTACAATGGTTATATGCAGCTTACGATAATTATACATAGTCATAAAACTCAAGTAATTAGAAATAAGTAAACAATATGCAAAATTTGAAAAATTGAGGGACCCACTTAACAGCTAGACAGCATTCACAGACTTATACGCAATATAATTATCCTCAGTGGCACGTTTTATATGGTTCTCATTACATATACGATTGTTGTACGTTGCACTAAATCCTGTTACCATGGGAACAATGTATACATGCTCACAGCTGATTGGTTGCTTCCCATCTGCTGCTGCCATCGTGTATATGCAAGCTATTACACCATACAGTTTACTACATGAAAACCAGACCTGTTGTTTATGTTAATGATTATTCCAGCCATATAGGGTGGGTATGATAGGGGATAGGGGCCTCAGAATGCCTATTGGTTTACACTGACATTATGTATAGCAATAGCACCTGACTCATAGCATAATCAATTGAATCATCTCATCTTCTTGTTCTGGAACCACCCCCCCCCCCCCTAATATGGCCGATGTAGTTAAAATGTTTTAAACCCGAATATGTCTATACCCGAGGTTAGATGCCTGAGGCTATTACCAAACAGAGCATCGACAGTTACATATAAGTGCATTCACTATATTGACACGCTTTGAGTATATTGTGTAAACGTGTGAAACGGGAATACATGTATCTATCTTGTCCTCAAAGCTTGGATGGAAAATATCGATACATTTAAAAATCTTATATGTACACTGGCCTGCATGCTGTGGTAAAAATGGACATCATTGTGAAATGCGAATGTATGAAGTGTCTATAATCAAATACCACTCATCACTGGTCGAACAGGTTAAACAGTCTGATTCTTCTTTGACCCCCCCCCCCCATTTTAAGAAGTAATCATGATGATCTAGATATTGTGGACCTGCTGCGACGTAGTCTTCATGAGATTGACGCTGACTTCAGAGTCCGCCATCTGTAGCCGGGCACTGATACCGGAGAAGACCAGCGACATCGAGCGATAGATCGGATCACAGATGAGGCGGACGACGGCATTCATCATCATGCTGGAGATGCGGAATATGACGAAGACGGCCTTCGTGCTCGGCTGGGCGAACCAGATGATGAAGAAGTTTAAGAAGGCGAAAGTGATGCCCCACACGACCGACATGACTGGTGAGATGATCAGGGAGACCGAGGCGTAGATGGCGAACTGTTCACGAAAACGAAACAGATTCAGTGTCAGCAACTTTACTCATGACTGTTTAGTGATGTTTTTCACTAAGACATAATAATGAGTTTGTGTGTGTGTGTGTAATTTGTTTGATTAATTAAACAATTATTCATGCTTATGGATATGTTAATTTACCGAACCGAGTAACAAACCATTCGGCTCAACTCTCCCTTTTCAAGTCATGTCACTTGCAATGGACTCAAGTTGAAACCTCTGGCGTTGGTGTTGCTTTATCGCGCGAGACTCGGGCAAGATTCTGGTTGTCGGGGTACCATTGCTTATAATCTTAATTGAATAAAACATGTTTCTTAAACGGTCTATTTGTCTGTCTTATGGGATATACGCATTTTAATACGTGCGATCAAGTTGGGCAATCCTGCATGGGGCATGCAAGGTTTAGTTTGAGGAACGACAGGATTCTGAAAGTATACACACGTGAATTATGGTCTCTTAAAAGTTGAGACAATAGTAATTATGTGAAAGATGTTAGAGACTATATATCCTGCATGAATAATGGGTTTTGCAATTGGGTGATGCTGGTTATTCCGAAGGTTTATTAATCGGAAAATGAAATAAGGTTCGTTATTCCAAAATACACAAATTCCCTATAGATGTTAGATAATTCGAAAATGAAACAGGATTCGTTAAGTCGAATATTTTGTCACGTTATTCCGAAAGTTATTCCGAAGGTTTGTTAAATCAAAAATGGAATAAGATTCGTTATTCCGAGGGTTCGTTAATCTAAAAATGAATAGAAGGAGCGTACAAATCAAAGGTCGAAGTTATAATACGAACCTTTTTATTCCTATTCGGATGAAAGGGATGGTATAGTTTTGGTTGAGATGGAATTCACGTTTTAACTTTTTGCTAGATAATTAGAAGTCAATTATAATTTTTATGAAATATCAAAGTTTACATTTTGATGAAAATCGGTTTTGGAATGGCTGAGATATCCAACAAAAAAAAAAAAGAGAAGAAGAAGAAGAGAGAGATCTTAATAAAGGGAGGGACCCACCTTTATTAATACCATTTTGTTTTACTTGTTCTTGGATATCTCAGCCATTTCAAAACCCATTTTCATCAGAAACATTTAATTCCTCTTAGAATCGCATGCTCTTTATTATTCTATATAAGTTGCTTCTAATTATCTGGCAAAAAGTTAAAACCTGAATCCCCATCTCAACTAAAATTATACCATCCCTTTGGAAAACTGACTCGTGAAATCAAAAGAACACAGATTTCGAATTATGTTGCCTATAATTAATATATAAATATTATCTTCATGATACGATGGTATAAGGTAATGCATATCAGAGAGTATTTAACATAACAACTAACGGTTCTGTAATAAGAGTGATCCCGTGTCACATCAGATTGCCTGAGTGACAAATATTGTATATATATATATATATATATATATATATATATACATACACACACACACACACACACACATATATATATATATATATATTTATATCTTAAAAACAAACTGGTAATTAATTTGTGGAAGCAATACGTGAAATCTCGACATTTATATGTATATATATATATATATATATATATATATATATTATATGCATAAATTGTCTCATCATAACTATACAAAATTATACTTACATGGGTCCACCTGTAGATGTTCTCGTTGACAGATTTCATAAAAGAGAAACCTTTGGTCGTGTCAGAATTCTTGAATGTGTCATCGAATGTCACCTGTGTATGCAATCAATTGAGTATATTTTAATATCCAAATGAAGAGTTTGTTCGCAAAAACCGATAAGTCCATATTTGCCAAATGGAGATATTTGCGATTAAAGGTGAAGAAAAATAAAGAGAATAATAAGAAAAATTTTGCTTCTTTTGACAATAACTTCAAAAATGTACCTTTTATAATACGCAGTGACCAATTTATCATTCGTACTTTATGACAGAGACCGTACTTCAAAATCTTTAAAAATGGACTTATCGGTTTTTGCGAACAAACTCTTCACAAATATACCTGTTTTGATGGAGGGTACTATAAAATACTGGAACTACCCCCAAAACTATATAAAGCGAACAAACAAACAAAAAACATCAAGAAAGCAACATTTGTATAAACTTGTGACTGAAACTCATGCATTTTCAGCTAATATAGTGCATTTTCAGTTAGTCGATAGAGTTTTTTTTTTTAATTTTTTTTTTTTTTTAGTTTGGTCTGTAGTTTTACCCGTGCTCCTCATCCTGTTCTTTACACTAGGCTTTTGAATGGCCAAAGTCACTCATTAGCTCTATGAGAGACTTTCAAACAGAACTAGAATCCATGATCCATCTCATAAGTGTTGTTGTTGTTGTTATGTTTAAGAGCAACAACAACAACAACAACAACAACAACAACACTTATGTGTATTTTATTAGCGACGATTCTTTCATAAGACTTTCATGAAACGGACCGGCCCCTTGTCCGTTTCACCTTGTGTACTGACTGTTAGGCCTATACCGTCCATACCTTCACGTGCGGGGTAAGTTCGTAGATGTCCTCGCTCGAGTCCGAGAGCACGCCCTCAGTGTTGACGATGGGGGCATTTGCCTGTGGCACTGGCTGACCATTGGGGATAAGATAAACCGTTGTTTGAGGTGTCGCCGTTGGTTGGCTGGGTGTAGCAGGTGTAGGGTGGGTGCTCTCAGGAGTTGCCATTCTGCTTGAAAATATCATGAGTTGATCGTTGCTTACTCAGTACGAGTGATAATGCAATAGTGATAGGAACTCGTATTCAGTCAGTTTATATAAATATATAAAAACCTACAGTATAATGTGAATGAAGTTTGAGGAAAATCAGACTTTCCGTTAAAAAGTTATCTTAAGTTGTACAGTACTGGTTGAGGTGGGGATTCATGTTTTGAACATTCCTAAGTGAGATAATGAAAAGCCTCTTATGAAATGTGACAGAGCATGTAATTCTAAGAAGGATTCAACGTTTATTGATTAAAATTGGTTTTCAAATGGCTGAGATATCCAAAAAAAAAAAAAGTGCTAATGATAAAAGGCGACATGCCACAACTTTATTAGGATCTCTTTGTTTCACCTTGTTTTCGGATATCTCGGCCATTTCAGAACCGATTTTCATCGAATAAACTTTTGATACCCCTTAGAACTGCATACTCTTTGACATCTCATAGAGTGGTTTCTGAATATCTCGCAAAACGTTAAAAGCTAAATCCTCACCTCGACCAGAACTGTACACACCCTTTAATCCACGGGCCGTCAATCGCCGAATAAGAAGCCTAAAAATTTGTGATGCCCCAATATGAGCAACAATGTAAAGAAAATATTTGAAGAACATTCAACATAATAAATGAAGAGTTTAAATGCAAATACTTACATATCCATTTCTAACAACTTCAGATGTTGGAGAATGAAGATGCTAAAAACACACACAAATAAAAACACAGAGAAAACAATTAGAACATACAAAATAAAATGTCATGATATTAATAATGCCTTCGAAAATATTTCTTGTTATGAACCGAGTGCATTGATATTGAAAAATTTTCTTCTTGGTGATGACCCCTCTTTAAAAATGTTGAGAATGGCGTTTGTCTGATTTTGCATTCTAGCTCTTCATATTATCATTATCATTTTTCAGTATAATTATCATACAAAGAAAGGTAATGCTAACCTTTGAGCATGAACACAGCATGAACTATGAAAGAGAATTAGACTTACATGTATACCTTATGCAGAAGGCACGGGGAATAAAGATGTGTCAGAAGCATGAAGAAGAACGGTGCATTCTTCATAAGAATAAAAATGTGTGGATATCTATCGTATGAATAGGCCTAGCTATAGCTACCCTACTAATATTCGATTTTCCTAGTGACAGTTGCCCTATAATTGGACGAATTGTTGCGATCGTCTTTTCGATGCCGGCACAACGGTGTCGCGGATTTTACCCAATGCATAACTTTGAATGGATGGTCCGATTTTACTCAAACTTCAGCTAAGGTGTAATATTAATATTTGTAATTCACTGAATCCACATACATGTACGTATTTGAAATAAATTCCCCTTTGAATGTTACAGTTTCAACACCACAGAGAGACAAATGGGATCCCTTCGCCGCTGCATACTGATGGTGCTTCGAGAAAGTGAACGTTTTTAAGTCAATAAACACAATACAAATTAATTTTATACTAATCATATCAGGCTATGTGCATCGAAAATATATAAGCATAAATTATCTTATTATTTGTCAAAAGTAAACAAACAAAATAACGCACACACTCAAACACACACACACGCACATATAATATGTATATAAATACCCAATTTTGATTATAACTGGTCAATATCGAAAATTTACGTTTCGGGTTGTACAAAATAAAAATGTTAGAGAAGTAGACTTCACTATTATTACGAGAGCAAGCAGTTTTGTTCTTTTAGTAGCCGTCTTTAATTTGCATGACTGTTAATAATATTATTTGCCACTGCTCGCTTTAGCATAGGAATGTGGTAGGCCTTGCACCAGTCTACATTTTACTGTTTATGATGCTAGTATTTCACTAAACACTTGAAGGAAAGCAGCAAAAGATATCAGTCTCTGTCTGTTTATGTAATTATTTATAATAGTTACCTATTAGCGCCATAAATGTTATAGCAGTACAGTGTATATATGATAGAGTCATTTGTGTGAGGAAATATCAAACCTCTAAAACGGTAGACGGAAGTAAACATTCATAAATCAGAATTAGTGATGGTAATTGGTTGAGGTGAGAATTCGGCTTTTAACTTTTTGGGAGATATAATGGAGAGTTTTATTGCCAAATGAATTTAAGCGCCACTTTTATACATTTCAAAGTAAGTCCATCATCAGATAGATCAAAATTAAATCTTTCCAGTAATACCTCACTTGTATAATAACAAGGAATATTCTAGAAGTTATGATCAAAAATATTCCGTATCTTTTTCTTATTTTCTTTGTTTTTAGCAGCTTTAATTTCAAATATCTCACTTAAGAAGAATGGAGTAAGATCATTTTTAGATAAATCTCTTTGTATTTAGAAACCACTTTATAGAATATTAAGAAGTCTCAGATTCTAAGAATTATTCAAAGTTTATTAGATGAAAATCAGTTTTGAAATGGCTGAGATATTAAAAAACAAAGTAAAACAAAGTAATCGTAATGTTAGAATTACTTTGTTTTGGATATCTCAGCCATTTCAAAACAAATTTTAATAAGATAAGATTTGAATACTTCTTAGAATTATATGATCTTTCATATTTCATAAGAGATTTCTCATTCAGTTGTGAGTTTCTTCAATTTGTCTCCCTCTACAAATTAAATTTGTTAAGCTCGCAACTGCTGATCTGTAAATCAACAAACAAGTCGGTAAAAAAAAAATAATGGAAGAAACTCACAACTGAACCTTCGCCACTCTGAATAATATCTTTCTTTCAGATTTCTCATTATTTCAAAATGAAAATCATTATCAAAAACATTGGAAACCTCAAGTCCAATCTCAACCAAAACTGTGCCAATTCTTTCAGATTTGAAATTCAACGAATTAGATACATTTTCATAATTATCCTTGGTTGCATTATTCTAGAGGTCCTGTATCAAACACCACGCCATTATTTATCTATTTTCTTCAGTCTTCTTCTTAGTTCCATTCAGAGCCACAAAGGCCTGCGTTACGAGGGAGCCCTGCGTCATTATACATTACAAAGTGTGCAAAATCAAAAACAGAACGAACGTAAATAATGATACAGTTGATAAACAATCAACTTGTAAAAGAATTGAAAGATACCGGTAGTATGCGAACAAACAAACTTAAAACAAGTGATGACATACATAATGTCTAACTACACAGATAGTCCAGTGAGCATCAAGTAGAGATTGGTGTTTTTGTATATGTTTCTTGCTCTCAGGACCTATACTTTGAACTTCAAGACTAAAACGCAAGAGTTGAATTTTTCAAGCTTTCATGAATTTAAACTACACAAATGACCGAATTCTATGCCACATGAGAAGTCACCGTGGTCACAGCGATAGATTTTTGACAAATATACCTTTTGATATTGTTAGAATCACAAATAATTAAAATGGCGGAATCGATTTCAACTTACGGTCCAAGCTGTCGGAGAAATGCCACAAATTGCGCCGAAGTATACAAAGGGCTATGTATTATATCTGCGTTTAAATCGTGGATTGTTATTGATGTGTTCTCGCCTGTGTCAGCGGATCGGTTTGACGTAAAATATCATCTTCATATCTCTATCAAATAATTATGAACTCAGAACTAAATTAGTATATCCCGGCCTGGAAAGATTCATGCTGATAAGACTATAATGGATGGTTCATGAAAAAAAAAGAGAAAGATAATTACAGGTGGAATTTGCCCACGATCCAAAGTTCACCTAAATATCTCATCGAGTGCAGGGTGGATTCAAAATACCTATCAACGAATTCTTATTCAAGCGATGAAAAATGGTGTTTGCTAAATAATGACCTTAATGAGGAATATGCAAAGTACAACTGCGGAGATAATGATTGGTGCATATCACATTTTCGTTGTTTCGTTGTTGATGCTTTTTTAGCATTGAACGGCATAAAGACCAATCCCTTTGTTCATTGCTGTTCCGTGTGTAATGATGGCATAATACTGTGTACTGTGTATTATAATATGTCCGCCTGTTAATGTTGGGTGACGCTATGATGTGTGTTGCGCTCGCACACATCATCTATCTATTTATTTGTTTATTCAATTATACATTATGTGTAATCATCTAAATATATATTCTATATATCTAACTATCTATCTATCTATCTATCTATCTATCTATCTATCTATCTATCTATCTATCTATCTATCTATCTATCTACCTACTACTATATACGTATTATGCATACTGGAATTAGGACTATATATTCCTGGATAAAGCGACAACTTCCAATACATTTTACAGTGGTAAGAAAACGAATGACATTCTTTGAATTATATACTATTATGTCGTCAAATTATTTTATTTATGGATCCATATTGTTTTCTTTACCATTCAGACGTACTCAAAAGAGTTACTCTAAGAGATGTATCTCTCTCATTTTTACTAAAAACTGAGTGAATGTATAAAACTGTATTTTTTCCCCGTGGAGTTGTCATCTTAAGACGCGGCAAATCTACCCTTCTCATCCCCATCTGAAATGAAAGTGACGATGAGATGAAATAAACACTTCTTCGTATATTCCGCGATTATATTATATTGAAATATATCATCTTAGTAACAAAAACGATGAGGGACTTATACCGTTAAAAAGGCCGTGATATAACATGTAAAACACGTCATCCTATGATATCACGATCGAAAAGATAAATAGAGAGAGAGGTATAGATACACGGAGAGGGCGGGAGGGAGATCATGGAGGGAAAGGGGGGGGGGGGGGGGAGGGAGACGGAGAGAAAGCCACTAACTTTGACTCCGATTATATCTATAGTTTAGCGTCAAGTCTTGTTGTAGCACACACACAAACATACACACATGAATATCTACCCTCAAAAATGTATATATAGAATGAAAAAAGAAAAAAAAAAGAATCCATCACAAATATCAATGCATTTCGAAATGAAATCAATGACGAAAGAGACGGGGGGGGGGGGGGGGTCAACAGAACCTGTCCTTTTTAGCGACCATGAAGAGTAATGCTACTATTAGAGCCAACATCAAAGTTTGAACGACTATCCACAACATTGCAGAAGGGCTTTCTCAGTCGATCTCGATCTGCAAAACAATCAATCGTATAGGCCTAATTGTCTGATCTATGGGGTTTTGACCATCGATATATTATGCATTAATTGGTCCACGGTTGTTTCTTTTTTTTTCGACGTGAACTTTATCATCTCTTTTCCTCAGTTCCCTATACTCTGCATTTTCTCTTTTCTTTCAATTAACTTCCATTTTCGTTCGGTTCCCTCTCTTCCAATTTTCCTCGTATTCAAGTAATAAAAATAAATTAGGTAAGAATGACTCGTAACCTAAATAATTAAATTCTTAAAGTGAAGTTGTTTTCTTACAAAAAGACAGTTTCTTAAAATAATTAAAAACATTACTTTTTACAGTGTGTGGAAACTGAAGTGATGACTTTTTATTTTTTTCTTTTTAAAGAAAGAATGAAGAAGTTAACATACGTTTAAACTGTCTTTGTTTCGTTTGCGTCGGTATACTCAAAATTAATTGTAGGCCTACTCCTACTCCTTCTGTCTTTCTTTCTGTCTTTTTTTTTTCATTGACTAAAACGAGAGAGGGCCTTTAAATTAGGATGATGTTCCAAAGAATATGCCTCCATGTATACCTAACAACACGAGCCTCACGTCACAGAACATTGCAAATCACTTCTTTGTTCTCTGTCAGCAGCTGCCATGCATTTAGATTACGCGAGGAGATCAATATCATTTATTTACTGGGTCCCTCTTTCCTGGTTGTGGAACCATTGAAACAGATCTTTACTCCGGAATCCCTGCGTGTACGACTTGTAAAGTACAGACACAAAGAAAGCGGTTGGATGGGAACACGAAGGTAGGGCTGCTCGCGACCTCTGTGACCCCCGTGATGCGAGTGTGTTCTTCCGGGTCGAGCCACAGTCGGGACGTGCAAGAAGCAACGATTAAAGTAATGATGAAGTAAACGACGGATTTTGGCTTCTTTTGCCTCTGTAGTGAATCAGTTTACACAGGAAATTTACACAAGGGACATGTATCAACCGCCAGTTCCACCAAATTTCCCGTATTATGGTAAGTTATAGCGAAATTTGACCCTGCATGTCGTATTGATACCAAGGTTGTAGCCGAACGAAAGCGTTCAGTTTGCCGGCGCGGTCGGCATGTAATTTTACATAGGAGGTATACATGGCCTGGTTCCTCTCTAACTGTTATACATAGCGCATTGCAACAACACTAGCACACGCGCAACAGTAACACAGTGCAAGTGATACACTCAGCTCAGTCTGATATGATTATTGATATGATGAAGGAATAAAAAATCAGGAGAAGAGTGTGTAGTAGGAGGGCCAGGGCTGGGTTCACTGTTTAAACTGCCTGAAATTATCAATAAATTCGTGTGAATGGTGCATAAATTTACTGCATGGTATCTAGAGACTTTGTCGGCTGTTTCACTTCGGTCGGGGAAAACCCGCTCATCACACATGCGTGAGGGGGGCTCATGCACAGAAGGATCCCTCCTCATCAGCATCCTGGACCTGGTCATGCCCATGAGGCCCTTGGGGTGAGATGCTCATGAAGCCCCCCTGTTCACTTCTCATCCGTCTCGCATCTGACATTCAAATTGTCGCAAGTTTGCACAGTGATTTTTTTGTTGCACACACATACATGTAATGTCCAATCTCCGTGATGGAAAGAAGAAAAAATTTTGTCTGCGCTTTTCGACAAGGTTTTTTTCTTTAGGACAAGCGTAGACACTTGTAAGCTGTCCGAAATCTGGTTGCGTAAGCTTTTCTGCATTATTTATTCTACTGAAATACAATGTAACCGTTAGGCAGGTTGTATGCATTCAATGTCAATGGCAATGCTTACAGCAATCACAACTTACAAGGGTCGAATTATGGCAAGTCCGCTCCTACATTTATCCCCCAGTCACCGCATCGGCACTTTCGGAGGTATTATTTTCTTCTGCATTTTTGGGGATACCATCACACTTGAAAGTTGAAGCTTGTGATAAGGAAAAAAAAAATCACCACAAAATTGCATACTTCTTGAGTTTTAGCGCCTTTATACGACAACACTGATTCTTGAAACTAGACTTCTCAAGGTCCTGTGCAGTTTGGAACCATGACGCTGATTTTGCATTTTTGATGGCGAAATTTGTAATTTTGGGTGGATTTTTGGAGGTGACTAGGGGACTTTCCTGTGGTGAATGGCAATGCCAGTTTGTGAAGTGATGTGATTGTGTGTGTTGTGACAATAGAATTTGTTGGCTTTTTGTAAGGTAGACCACTGTTGTAGAGTAAAAGTGCCGGTTTGCGGCCGCATAAGGGTTTTTCCACTCTGAAACGCAAACTTGCTAATTGCTTTAACCCAGGTTACATTGTATATCATAGCGATTGACCACTTACCAGTTTACAATATTGTGATAATCGCAAGACCAATGTCCATCGCAATAGTAAAAAAAGACCACGGCCGTGATCCGGTAGAGCGTCCGTTGGTTTATGATCGTGGTAATCCGGTTTGCGGCCCGATGTACAATTCCTATGCGATACGCGCGTGCTCCGCGATCTTCTGCTGAACGCCTTCATTTTGGCCCGCGAACGTTGCGTAAGTGCCAAATCCCATTGCGAAAGCACGTGAAAAGGGCTCGCGCGCTTGTACTGACTGCGAACAGGCATGGCGGTGTTATTGTTGTCTTTCTCATGTTTTTCCTATTTTTTCGATCGTAACATCCACTTCCAGAAAAAAATGGCGGCCGACATCGGCTCGCGAAACTTCTATTTCTACGTGAGGACATGTATTCAAAATCCGCGAACATCGGGAAAACAACAAAATATCCAGTTTCTTTAGACCCTTGATCCTTAACTGTGATGTTACAAATAAGAAGTACCGAAAATGAAGTTTTTGATGCGAGATGTCATCATTTAAGTGAGAAAATTTCATTTTTGTTGGAGATTTTTTCCATGTTATCGGTTGGTTTTTGTAGACTGATAGTGTTAGTGAATGTGTGGTATATAAAGTGTGTGGCTGTGTTCAGCGTTATATTACCAAATATGCTGTAGCGACTGCAAACCGCCGGACGGCCGCAAACTGGAACAATTACTCTACGTGGTCAGATTCTGGTCAGATTTTGGGCGCTCTTAGAACTCTAAATTTAAACAGATGAGCACGCAAAGCCAGTACAATGTAGATGTACATTGGTAAACTTTGTGAATATCTGCGCATTTGAAATGTCCCATTTATTATCATTATTATTATTATTATTATTATTATTATTATTATTATTATTATTATTTTATTTATTTTATTTATTATTTTATTTTTTTTTTTGGGGGGGGGGGATACATGTACATGCTAATATGAACAGGAACACTAAAACTAGTACCGGTAGATCTGGTACTGTAACAGCAGTACAAATGTAGGGTGCATGCATGGTGTTGGATCATGCCCTGCCTACGTGCAGACAAATGTACGAGGTGTCCAGTAGATACACGCTCAATGATAGTACAGTCTGGCGATATGCAGTTGGGACCCTGCAGTCTAATAATCAATTGTACTCATACAGTGTACATACATCAAATGTGCATGTACATGTCCCCCATCAGTTATAACTTTGCAAGTGTTTACCAATCCATCTTGTACAAATCCTGATGAGAATGAAATGAAAACCATTAGAAGATATTAAAGGTATTAGCCCACATTTGTAAACCTGCAGCAATTGGTCTCATAGTTAGCATGGAGTTTGGGTATGATTGCAGTAACACCTGTGCAAAATTTCGTTCCAATTAGTCCATTACTTTCATAAAAATAAATGAAAATGCACCGTAATCCGTATGCATGCGTATAACGCTCGCTAGCTCCGGTCCACGTACGTGTTACATGTACAATGTACGTAGCTATAGCCCGCGCTCGTAATTCAATTTTGGGTCGGGTTGACCTGGTTTGAAAATTGATTTTAAAACGATGATTTTCTCTCTTTTATCGAATGGTATAGACAAAGAGCGACAGGTGAGGTATGTTACTGTTACACTTGTACAGTGAAGTCATATTGGACCTGTTTTATGCAGTTTTGATTTTCGTGGGTTTGCAAATGTGGGCTAGTACCTTTAATGTCTAGAATGTGAGATAAATGAGGCTACTTTCTTCATGATAGCGGTGTGAGATACTGTACACTGCTCAGTACACTGTACATTGCATGTTTTTTTGTGGTTGTATTCATAAACCAGCTATTGTACTGACACACTTGTGTGGTTGTATACAGCCGCTAAGACCATAGATGCAACCACACTTGTTTGGCTGTACTGTGAAACCAGAAGCATTCACTAATTGGAGCCAGTGACCTTTTCCACGGTATGAAACTTGTGCGAATTTGCGACTACACGTAGCATTCAATCCACTGTGTCTCGACAAAAACTTTAATGTGCATTTTATTTGTGCGAATCTTGGCTCCTTAGAAAATTCATGAAAATTTCATGCATGCAAAAATTTCTGCTTTTACAGTACCACTATGCTGCGAAAAGGAAACTTGCAGACTTGATGTTCTTCGACATCTAATCATGCTTGACTTTAGTCCAGAACACAAGAAAAATAAACATTCTCAGAGATGAAAACTGTGATCAAAACTGAAGGATTTTCAAAGAATGACCAATTATGGATCTGTAGTGAGCAAACCTGCAAATTTTAGAGTATTATGAGGGTAGAATAGAGTTTTGTAGCATTACTTTTCAGATGAATATCAGTGCTCATAACTTGACCTTAATGTAATTCTGCAGACAACAGGCAAAAATATTGCAAGACATATAAATTGTATTATGAAATGGATATTGGACTGTGGACAATGGTCATATTAAAATGAAAATCCTGCTTGATTGTTTTGCCATAATATTCACAAATTGGCTTGAAAATCTGTAATTTTGTGAATATTATGAGATCGCAGTCATGACTAAAGTTCAGCTAACATGAAAGGAAAAGTTCTGCAAACATGTGCAGTACAATGTGGATTGAGTGAATGCAGCAATAAATAGCAGAACACAACAGCAAAGTTTGAGCAAAATCAGACAATCCTTCAAGAGTTATGAACTTTTAAAGTCTTTGTGCTGTCATCATTGGGTGAGAAGACTACTTTTTTGTATGTATATGTACGGATGATGTACACTTTTACATTTGTGGTGCACAACAGTTTGTGATGTCATAATAGAACAAGGGTGTAATGGTAATGGTAACTTGGTTTAAATTCAAAAATTCATTTGCAGCCATGGAGTTGGCTGAATTGCAGAATTTTGTACAATATCGTATTTCATTTCATAATAACATACATAATCATACAATCATTCTTCGATTAAAATATAAAACTACACAGTTATATAAGACACCTGATGACCAAAATATCAAAATTGATCAAATACACTTGTACAATTGTACATACACATTGAAAAAGCTGCAATAAAAATTAAACATAAACTTCATGTCACAATCATATACATTTTGTATGCATTTACACGAACTTATAGACTAAAATATATCAAATACCGATACACAAATCATTATACTTCTCCAACAACTTGCAAATTTTGTTTATACATGTACTGAAAAAAAAAAAATAGGGCGGGCAGTGATGACATAAAAGATATTATACACTTGTGTATGGAGACTAAGAGAGAGAAACACAGAAGGGGTAGGAAGGAGAAAGCAAGAGAGATAGAAAGAGACAGAAGAGAATATTTGGAATGAGATGTGCAAAGAGATACAGAAAATAATGAATCTATTTCTTTTTCATCTTGTGTTTCTATTGGAATCATCATTTCAATCCATATTATCATTCAACATTATTATCTCTTTAACCATATTATATCATTAATGGTCAAAATTATGCAAAAACTGAAATACCTTATACATACAGTTTGTACAATGTATAAGGGGGGGGGGGGCTACCCACACATATATGCAATTTATAAGCATTATATGACAGTATTGGTGGAGATGAGAATTGGGTTCCGAACTTTTTGCGAGATACCAAGAAAATACTTATGAAATAGTACAGAGCATACCATTTTAAGAGGAATTCAAAGTTTATTTGATGAAAATCGGGTTTGGAATGACTGAGACATCCAAAAACAAAGTAAAACAAAGCGATTGTAATAAAGTGTGGGTCCCACACTTATTAGAATCGCAATGTTTTGGATATCTCAGCCATTTCAAACCCGATTTTCATCAAATAAACGTTGAATTCCTCATGGAATTACATGCTCTTTCATATTTCATAAGAGGTTTCTCATTATCTCACCAAATTAATGTTGGAAACCTGAAATTAGGTCTCAACCAAAACTATACGATCCCTATAACATTCATTTATATTTCACATTTCAATTATTCTCATAACAATTAAGATTATTTTCTAATGATTAATGAGCTGAATACAGAATTCTGCAAAATTTTTGTATTTTTTGTAGTGTAATGAAAGAGCACTTTACTTGCTTCTTTCAGAAGGCACTCAGGAAAAAAAAACTGCTCTTGGCATATAATATGTCAGTAGTAAAGTCAAAGGAATGTGCACTTTCCGAAAAAAAAGAAAAAGAAATTCAGAGTACACCATGTGTACAATACATTGTGCAATGTAGGTTGATACAGGGATGACAGTAATTAGACAAAGGAACATATAGTACATCCCACACATGCACACAAACAATTGTGATGGTGGCTACATACAATAGTATAAATTGTATGGGTGGTACAGTGAATTTGAGGTTGGGAGATGGTGTCTGGTTCAATTGTTATAAGGTTAAAGGGCAAATTGAGGACAAATAAAAGTTAATCTTTATTCAGGAAAAAAAAAAACAACTCGCAACTACAACAATTCAAGTTTTTATCAAAAATCAAGTTATGAAATTGTTGTGTTTCACTAATTGTTCTGAAACAGTTCTTGAACAATCAATATGATCATATTTTTTGTACATTATATGTTCAAATTGTGAATTGATGATGTCATCTCCTCACAATTTGCCATACATTGTACAGTATACATCATGTACAAGTACTACACCTGTATATAAAATCATGAAATTTCCATTAAAAAAAGTTACACAATTATGCCCCAGTTTCAAATCCTGATGTACAGTATCTGACTGAGCATTGTCTTTAAGTTATTCAGCATGGAATAACATTGTTTTACACTTTAATACAAGAACAAATGATTTTTTTTTTTTACATTGTCAATGGAAAATTGTGAGGTGATGACATCATCAGCTCACTCATTTATCAGCTGTAGAAAAATTTAATTGTATAATTTTTTTTTTTTTGTACATGATCAATGGAAAATTGTGATGACACCATCAGCTCACTCATTTACAAATATTCATATCAACTGTTCAAGAACTGTCAAAAAGTACAAAAATGAGCAAAACCTTGAAATTTCATAACTTCCACTTTTCTTTGGATCTGATTTTGATCAAATTTTCACTGTTATGCTTATGCAATTTTATTCTTTCTTATCAGATTGGCTTAAAACTGACCTGGAATTCCCCTTTAAAGGTACTAGCCCACATTTGCAAACCCACGAAAATCAAAACTGCATAAAACAGGTCCAATATGACTTCAAGTACAAGTTATAACAGTAACATACCTCACCTGTCGCTCTTTGTCTATACCATTCGATAAAAGAGAGAAAATCATCGTTTTAAAATCAATTTTTAAACCGGGTCAACCCGACCCAAAATCAAATTACGAGCGCGGGCTATAGCTACGTACATTGTTACATGTAACACGTACGTGGACCGGAGCTAGCGAGCGTTATACGCATGCATACGGATTACGGTGCATTTTCATTTATTTTTATGAAAGTAATGGACTAATTGGAACGAAATTTTGCACAGGTGTTATTGCAATCATACCCAAACTCCATGCTAACTATGAGACCAATTGCTGCAGGTTTACAAATGTGGGCTAATACCTTTAAGGTATAACCCCAAGGCTAGCTTCATGACTGACTCAGGGTCTCTAGTTCCCAAACTGCATGTCCTGGCTTTGAGTCAACTTGGGCAATGTCATGTCACAGTCTGTACAGAAACATGTATACAGATTGCAAAATGAACAAAATCGCGAATACATGCATGATGCAAAATCATACAAACATGGCAGCTACAAATAGCTGGGAATGACATGATCAGTGGCATGCATGTAGTTTGCTAATCTGTGAATACAACTTGCCTCTGTTTGGATCAATGTGTTCTACAATACCTTTAGCTATGATCATTTTACATCCTGTCTCACACAACTTCATGGGGGTCACTCCATTAAAAAAAAAAGATAAAAAAATGCTCGGTAGATTTCTGTAATTGTAGGCAATTTTTTTATGTTGTTAAATTTTTGGAATATCGTCATCTGCTGTAAATCGCAAACATAAAAACACCACCAAACATGTGGTATGTATACAATTGTACCTTACAAATGTAGAGAATATGTGACTTTACAAGTTATGTCTTATGCAACAAGATGTCTAGTATTATATTTTGCATTGTCTTCATTTCCAGACTATGCAAATTAGCAATTTCCAGTTGTGTATTTTGTGATTAATTGACTTAAAATTGGAACTCCATGGTCCAAATTCATGAAAGTGGTTAAAATAAGACCATGGTTTAAGCAAATTTTATTCTGTGTAAATAGGCATGACAGATTGCATGCGCTGTCTATGTCTTGCAACAGGTTCCGTGACATTTGCTCCTGCGACAGTTGCTCCCGTGAAATATCTGCACACTAAGCCAAACATGAATCCCACCCATAGACATTAATAACCCTAACCCCAAGTCCTTGGAGAAAATAAGACCGGAGAAATTGTCGGAGGAGCAAATGTTGCATCACCCTTGTAACAAACACGCTGTAATATGCACATGTCAAAGGTAAGCACATATCAAGCTTATTTTAGTCCATAAATTGAATTTAAACCATGGTCTAAATTCAAACCACCTTCATGATTTCAGGTCCTTGTGGCATGAAATATGAGTATAAAAGAGGCAAAAGCTCAGACATTTCCAGGGTGCTTGTTGCAGTGTGAGTTTCCATTTAAAGAAATGACCACATAATGTTCTCATAATACTACATCACATGTGTTCTCATAATACTAAATCTACAAACAGTATAACCAGAGGGCTGTAAAATTTGATGGCATAACGTTTTTTAAGTGTTTTGTCTGATGGAATGTCAACAGAATTCCCATGGAGCCTTTCGCTTACATTGTATGTTTCACTGTTATCAGTCAAAACAACTTTGTCAATGGGAGAAACTTCCTGTCTCATACAGTGTACATGTACATGTACATGTACACACTGTACATGTAACATGATTTTGTCCGTGTGCCTTCTAGGGAATGACAATTGTATGATCTATACTTAAAGGACAAGTCCACCTTCATAGACATGTGGGTTGAGTGAATGCAGCAATATTAATAGAACACATCAGTGAGAGTTTGAGGAAAATTGGACAATCCGTTCAAAAGTTATGAATTCTTGAAGTTTCTGCTCAGTCACGGCTGGATGAGAAGACTACTATAACTTGTGATGTCACATGTGTACAACGAAAGAAAGAATAAAGAAGATTCAACATATTTTCACTTTTCTCGCATAACAAAATAATACTTGACTTCTCTCTTTCAGAAGGCAGGGGGAATAATATTACCCTTAACAGACGTCAGTAACAAGACGAAGATATGTGCACTTTATTCAAAAAGTAAAGTTTTGTGAAATTCTCTTTTTATTTTCCTTGTATCGTTGTACGCATGTGACATCATGCACAGTAGTAGTCTTCTCATCCAGCAGTGACTGCGCAGATACTTTAGAAATTCATAACTTTTGAACGGATTGTCCGATTTTCCCCAAACTTTCACTGATGTGTTCTACTAATGTTATTGCATTCACTCAATCCACATGTATATGAAGGTGGACTTGTCCTTTAATGTTTGGAGGTACTAAACCAGAAATGCCTACGTACACCTCAGAATTCAAACATTGTAATTAAATGCATGCATTGACTCTGAAACAAAGGAGAGAATATTCAGTAGGTGATGTTTATTATATGGATTTTCAGATGAAAGAGATCTGTTATGCTTTTTTTTCCTTCTCCCTCTTGTTTCTTCTCTAGGGGTGCCCCAGTTTCCTCCGGGCCAGGGCCAAAACCCAGGCCAGCCCCCTTTCCCGCCCCCTTTCACCCCTCCCCAGCCCCCTCAGCCCCCGCCGGGGCCGAATCCGCAGCCCACCTCGACCGAACTCGTTGCCATGCCGAGGAGACCGGGCTTCGGCCAGGACGGGCGGCCCATCGCACTGCGTGCTAATCACTTCCAGGTGAAGATCCCGCCCCTCGACCTCTACCACTATGATGTCACAATCACGCCAGAGAAATGCCCCAGGAGAATCAACAGGTAAAAGGAAGCAAGACAGGTGAAGACAGAGTGGGACAGAAAGTAGAAGAGTGAGAGAGGGAGAGAGTGGAATACTGCACTATGCTCTTATCATATATCTTTGTACATGTACGTGTATGGCTATGATTTTTTTTCTGATCCAATTTTGTAACCCCCTGTTTGTATGCATGTATACAGACGACAGATGTTCTGTAAAATAAACTACACTGTACATTGTAGACACTGAACCAATTGGCACTGCTGAAATGTACACCGTGGTATCTGTTGAAGAAATTCAAGATATATTCGATCATGATATGTCAAGAGCACAAGATTTTGGGAGATAAAGGGGATGGATGCCATTCAAAATGCAGGCTGAGAATCATTTGTAGGTCATAATGAAGACACTGACCCAGTGATGCGTGTTCAACATGTACAAAAGGTACACACGAGATAGGTTGCTATGAGGGAAAGCAGTTACCGATGCTCTTGTGGGGTATGGCTTTTGATAATAGTGTACACATTGTTGTCTAACTCCAAAATCTGTTCCATGTGGGGACCTTAGCAGCGTCAGTGCAGATATCAATAAGGAACAGTGATATTGAAATAATCCTTGTAATTTAAACCCCCAAAACAGAGCAAAACCAAAAACATTTTTTCCCCCTTGTGTCATACTTTTCTGTTACCCCCAGTGTGACAGAGCACAAATCTATTATATTCAGTTTTTCATCTGAGAAGCTAGGAATTGATTAATTAGATGAGTTTCAATGTAACTTTGAAAGAAGAGTCTAGCCCACATTGTGCATCATAATATTTGCTTTTACAATATTACCAGATTTTTGTCTCATCAGTGGCATATTTGATAATAAAATGATAAGACATTAGATTAAATAGATAAATTATAGGTTTAATTTTCAAAAAAGTCATACAAATATTTGAATGCACAAGATTCCATGTCTTTGTCTCTTGCATGGGGGTATTCACTGGTGTCATCGTTCATGTGGTAGCTTGTCCTCATCAATGACATGGAAATGCCTGTAGATACAGTTAATGTCCAAATACTGTGAGAACATGAGCGATATCTTGTATGCTGAAATTCTGATTATTGGCAGCTCATTTTGTACAGAGTTTTGAAACCATTCTGCTGTGGAGCAGTTGAGTGCTTCCTATTAAACTGTATACATAATGAATTCTCCCTTCCAGAGATGTGATTGACACACTGGTCAATGCCTACAAGGGGCGGTACTTCCAGAACAACCTACCGGTCTTCGATGGGAGGAAAAACATGTACTGCAAGGAGCAGATTCCTATTGAGAGGGAGAAGGTGAGATGAGAATGATCATGTGAAGTGGGTTTAGACAATTGTGATGTGAAGTGCTCCCCCTGCTGAGATCTGAACCCTGTAGAAATCTTGTGAAAGCACTCACTTCAGCTCTAGGAGCATTCACATTTAAATATTAACAGCGGTCTAAAGTTCCATGGTAATTTGTTGGCACCATTCTCTGGTTAGCTAATACTATGGTAGTGCATACTGCGGTAATTCACGTGGTATCGTTCTCATTAACAAAATATCACAGTATTTCCAGTAAGCATTGCACATGTGCATATCTCCCTTTGGGAAGAAGACAGAAAGTGTGTCGGGTCACACCAAAAGTACACCGATGTGCAATTGCTGGTATTTCATGACAAGATTCGCACTTGAATCTCATATAATGCATATACTTTTAAGCCACATTTGCACAGGGAAAATTTAGCATCACAATGCAAAATGACAGTTGGCAGTGTAAACTTGGTTGATAAAATGTTTAATGATGCAAGTAGCTGAAGATGTCAAGCCTTGCTTCTTACCTGGTAGAAAGAAGACAGTAGCATACTGAGAGTCAAAGGCAAGAAAAAGTAAAAGAGACGCAGTGAGTTTATGTGAGATTCAGCATCAATGCGATAGTCATAAACATGCTATTATGCCATAAAACGAAGAGAGTGCTCATCACAGATGTCATTATGGTGACATTGTGGTTTCAGGAAGGAAAGACATGCTTTACCTCCCACCCCCCTTTTATCTGTCCCCCCCGCCCCTTTTCTCTCACTCTTCCATCTCAATACCCTCCCCCTCCTTTCCTTGTTCTCAGTGTTGTATACTTATGTCAGTGCTTGGTTTCGCATACTTGGGAGCCATTCAGTGCATGGTTCCCAGAAGTGTATATTGCCGGGACGTGCAGTTTCTCATACCTGGGCAATCGTCCAATTGTCTGATGTGCCATCATCAGCATTACTTGCCAGTTTTGTTTTTAACACGGCACCTCATAATAGCCTACTTGACTCCAAAGGCTTGTAGAATGCTGACATTCATATGTGCTCCTTTTCTGGTGACAGTGGCAATTGTAAAACTTTGCTAGAGATTGATATTTTTTCTTTGTTGATGCTTTCTTGACTCTTTTCATTTTTGCATCCATAACATTTTTCATACTCTTATTCTTTTGACAAACAGTGGCTTGTTTCTATTTCCTGTCTGTGTTGGTCTCGCTCAAACCGATGTAATTTGGATCACTTTTAGGGGGCCTGTGTTACTGTGAAGTAGACCACAAAAAAAAAGAAGAAGAAAAAATAGAAGGAGAAGAAGAAGAAGAAAAAAAAGCTATTGGAATTGTGCTTTTTCAACGTGTGTAAATGGGCCTGAAGATACTGGTGTCATTGGATCTTGGATTTAGTATCTCCGGAACATTCCGCAAAGGAATTTAACTTGAGTTGTGATGTTGATGGGTCATTTCTTTCAATTTGTCAAATTTGCTTTTAGGGTTTGAAATCTCTGCTTTGAATGCAGGCAGAGGTAGTCGATGTGCAGAAATTACTGAAGAAGGAAGGCCATTCCATCCTTTCTGGGTTTTAGCGGAGAATGATTTTGAATAGACATTTGTTCTTGTGTGATTATAAGGAGACATTCAGATGATTTTTTTTTTTTACATTTGAACATCTATAGATTGGTTATACTGGGTACAAAGTTTCAGAATTTAGAGTGATTGGGATGAGGAATAAGAATGTTTTCAAAATTCATACCAAATCACAATGAACAAGGGTGATGATGTACATTTGCAGCAGCGTCAAATAAGAAGAAATGATTGGTAGCCATGTTCAGACGTATTCCTAGTCGGAGTAAAATTTTATGGCGCAGCAATTAGAATTCAAATTGATGCTTAATCTTACCATGACCCTGTATCCACACGACGGTCATGGGAAGAAACTCTGACCAATTTACCACGGCCTTTGTGGGGATCACCGTGGAGGGTCGTTGTAACTTCTGGAAGTGGAAGCGCCGCCCACGTCAACCATACCATTGTTTTTTACCAGCAGCATTTATCTTCTCCATTCTTGTTGATAAGAATCTCGGAGCGCTAGCTTCTCCGTCGCGATCGACTACATTAGAATTGTACTGCATGCGCACGTGTACTCGCATAAGTTTTACCTAGGTCGTATGAGGTTTGTAATGTCATAGATACTCCGAGGACTTGTCGGCACAGGCAATTAACTCTGACCGGCTAGTCGTGGTAGCGAGATACTCCTGAAAAAACTCAGGAGTACCATATCTTGGTCGGAGGAAGAGGTCGTGGTAAGTTCCCCCGCCGGGAGGAAGATACCACGACCTTGTTCAGACGGGCACTACTCTGACCTTTCCTCCGACCTTCCTCCGACCAAGCTTCCTCCGACCCTTCCTCTGAAGTTACTGTGACCAAAACTGCCTCTGTCTGAACGCAGCTATTGTATGGAATTACAGTGCTCCATTAGTGGAATATGTCAGACTCCTATGTCGTCATCCTTGTTCAGCTGATTATGTTTGGGGTTTTTCAGAGTATTGGTTTATCTACTCGTAGACAGCAATAAATTTGATAAATCTAATACTATTGACTTCACATGCATTACATCATGTGAAAAATAGTCTGGAATGCCCCTTTAAGCTGGAATTGGTTTGTATGCCCCCTTGTTCTACCATGGATCTTTGTAGTGATGTATTTCCGATGGTCAACATTCAGAGTCCCATTTAATATTTTGTAGAGGTAGGTTGGTCTGCCTGCTGTCATCTCTCTGGCAGTGGCAACCATCCAAGGGATTTTTTGGGCGAGGTAGTACTTGTGTACCAGCCATAAATTGATGTAGTGGACCTGGCTGCAGCGTTTTGAACATGTTTGAACTAAAGATCTTTGATGTTTTTAGAAGTGAACAGGCTCCAGGCTGATGTCGCATATATTGATGCATTGTGGATATTTACGAGGGCAGATTATGGCGAAAATCCCCATAACTCATCCTCATGAGCCATTGTTCCTAAGCATGTGTCACCACGCATGAAATCAGTTCTTATCCCAAAATACCATAAGGGAACACCTTGTGTACCAGTAGAAATTTAATGCTGAGGTTTTACATCCCATAAAACCAAGTTTCCTGTGACTTAGTTTGTCCATTCAATGTTTTTTGGACCCTGGCTAAAGCCATTTCTATTGGCAAATTTCATCTCCCACACGTATAATGCACTTTTGCTTCTATCTTGCCTATTAAATTGCAGCAAAGAAAGAAAGAAAAAAATATGAACAATGTTGTTAGATCAGTTGCTAGCAGTTTGCTGTGGAGCTCAAGAACTCTTCATAACACATGTCCCCTGGTGTGAGCTTCATGATGAAATATGGACAACATGGTGGCAGTGTGATACATTACTGTAAATGTTTATTTTGATAATAATTATCCGTTGCATTAACTACACTGAAACATATAAAAACTTGCATGTTTATTGTTTGTGTGTGTATGCTGTATATATACACATATACTTAAGCATTGCATCTATGATAAATTAATATTTTCCTTTTAAAATGTAAGTTTGTTGATTTACTTTTCATGGAAACACAACTAATAGTCACTATTGAGAAACAAGTAAGTTGGGCTGTGTAAATTAAGTTTGGCTGCGTCAGTACTTACCGAACATTGGTTACAATTTCATCACTTTTACCTGGTACTTACGTTAGCTGTGAAACAGCAGATGATTACTATTTTTTTTATTTATTTATTTATTTTTTTTTTTTTTGGGGGGGAAGGTTTTGGTAACAGTGACTTGAAGGAGAAACTGAGACCCAAGTTCATCAACATTCATGAGATTCAATCTTTCTTTCCTAAAATGCTGAGTTGTAGGGCTCTATACATATCTGTCATATACATAAGGATTCTATATTGCTACTTGTATAACCCATGAAAGAATCACTGCAACCCATCTCTGTGGTGACAAAACCTTCTATCTTGAATTCTGATGAAAATTACTTTTTGTGTGTGTGTATTATGTGATGTCCTGTCCACATCCTAGCTGTCTTACCCTAAAAATGCAGCCACCATGGCATGTCAAAGGAAAGGCAGTCCAATATAGTGCTTTGGCTGCCATGTTTTTTTTTCTCTCTTGAGCATTTGAAATTGTTTAGATACAGGGTTTTGACATCCCAGCAGTGAAAGAATGTATTTGTATCTATATGAATATACAGGTGTAGATGGTTATGTTTCATGATATGTGTCGTTTTCCTTCAAAGGTGGAGCTTGAGGTGACCCTCCCAGGCGAGGGCAAGGACAGAATATTCAAGGCCAACATCAAGTATGAAGGCAAGGTCAGCCTCTCCCTGCTGGAGTCCGCCCTCAAGGGAGAGGTGGTCCAGATCCCCTATGACGCTGTCCAGGCCCTGGACGTCATTATGAGACACCTGCCATCCCTCAGGTATGGTACTGTTTGCACACCCCTGTTGGTGTTAATGGACCATTCTAACCTCATAATACAGCTGCATGATAAGGCAGCCAATGTGTCACATAGCTCTTCTTCCTTTTATGTTATAAATCATTCATTAATCTTGAGGAAGACATGTTACACGAATAAAGATGATCGTGAAAATGACAATGTGTTGTATTAAGCACCTAGTTGTAACTGCTTCAACTGCTTGCACCCCTCACAGGTATACCCCGGTGGGTCGTTCCTTCTTTTCCCCACCGGAGGAATACTCACATCCCCTGGGAGGGGGCAGGGAGGTGTGGTTTGGTTTTCACCAGAGCATCCGCCCCTCCATGTGGAAGATGATGCTGAACATTGACGGTGAGTGTAGAGAGTGAACAGTGGTGGCTGGGGGTGTCCTCCAGTGTGATTTTTTTAAAACTCTTCCTGTGTTCTGTAAAAGTATTTTGATTTTGTGTTTTACAGATTGTTCTATCTAGCCCTGAAATGTTTCTGTGGTAGACTATGGATCTATTGATGTCTGACAGTAGCATTTAGATGTTTACTGCAAATGATTAGGTTTCTTTTGTCTTTCAGTGCTGAAAATAATTAAATGCATAATGATAGTGATGATATTTGTTTTGTGTACATAGTGCCATTCCCCAAAGTAGTGATGCTCAAAGTGCTTGTGAGCAGCCCTTTCCATATCCACTTGATCATGCCACCTCCACATGAATAAGAAAATAAAGAAAAAATGGAAAAGGATTGCTAGTGTACCCATCTCTTTCTATGATTAGAATATTTTCGGATTTTGTGCATTTGTGCTACTGCTTGGAGAACAAGTTTCAAGCAATAGTATGAAATACATGCCATTGATTGTATTATAATGCTCTTCGAACTGAGGAGCATGAAACTTATAAGCCAGTTTACAGTTACAATCTGAGCATGTGCAGATAAAGGTCATTGCAGTCCTTCTCTTGAGTGGAGTGTCACTGAGATATTTAAAAAAAAATGGATAGTCTTCATGAAGACATACCTATATGTTATAAATATTCATGTATGAACCAGGTACCAGGTGCATAGTGGAATGAACTTTACAGGTGAATGTGTGTGTATTCTTTTCAACCAAATCAACAGTAGACATTCATGCAGCACTTGCATGTAAATTAAGTCGGCTGTGCTCAACTGCTCTTAAAGATAATTCCATGTTTTGTAAAGTCTTTGGTTCAAGAGGTCATTGCAGACTGGTGCTAACCGTGAACTGGCGTATTGTAGATCACATGCGTAACTATTCATTGTTTTTTATTCCTTGTGTTGTTTGTTGTCCACAGTCTCTGCCACTGCATTCTACAGCTGCCAGTCTGTGATTGACTTCCTCTGCGAAGTTCTCGACATCCAGGACATCTCAGATCAGCGGCGCCCTCTCTCGGATTCCCACAGGGTCAAGTTCACCAAGGAGATCAAAGGTCAGAGGTTATGCTGTCAGATCCTAGAATACTGGGCAGTGGCAGCAGATTTAATAAAATACCATGTAATAGTATGTATGCACCTTGAGCACTCAACAGAGTGGATTTGGCGCAACATAAATCATGTGTATCATTATTATTATCATCATCATCATCATCATCTTCATCATCATCATCATCATCATCATCATCATCATCATCATCATCATCATCATCATCATCATCATCATCATCACCGCTTAGTTAGTTACCAGACAGTGATGGGATAAACAGGCTGACTTAAAAGTGGACCTGTGGAAATATTTTCTCATGGGCAGAGTATTGTTGGGGGTAATTTTCCATGAGAGAATATTTGTTATGTTCAAAGAAATGGCAAATGAGGGAAGCAGCCTGTCAGAAGATTTGGTTACACACTGTGAGTATGAGACACAGAGATGCCAAAGATCTGTAGGGTTTTTGCAGTGCTGTTAAGCTGTAGACTGAGTGGTGATATACTGTGAAAATGGCTACCATAGGATATCGAAGTTGAAGGTGTGATTTCTTTCAAAGTAGTCTGACCCTGACCCACCCATATAGTAAAGTAAAATTATGTTTTTTGTAGTTGTCTGGCGAATTTGCAGAATGCTCTAATGGCAGGTTTTGTTTTTGTTTTTGTTTTTGTTTTGCATGTTTAAAGGTTCTGTTTACCTTTGGGAGCAGTGATTAAATAAATGTTCAAGATATCACTTTTGATGCATATTTGTAGGTCAGTTGTATCACAAAACATCCTACCATATGAAATTTTTGCAATGAAGCCTGAAATATAAAGAGATATCACTATTTTTCTCATTAAACCATAACTGGAGATGGGTTAGTCTGGAAACATTGTTATTATAACTATTATTCACATTTTGTATATTTAACAATACTTACATCAAATTTTTACATTGGTTGTTTCTATCCCTAACTCACATTTTAGCACTATTTTGAAGCACTAATGCTGGGGTTTTGTTTATCTACATGAGGTAAATTATGCCTTTAAAGTCATGAGTCCCATGACTTCTTTATCTCAGGACCTAAGACCTCCCTGAGTAGCATGTCAAGCCCTTGGAATGTATCATTCTCTATCTTCCTTCCAGCACCAGTCATCATATTTATAGTTTTGCATGGGGAAACCCTTCCATGTGGTAGTTCAATTTGAGTTTGAAATTTTGCTGGAAAGCAATAAAGGATTTCCTTTATTGCTGGAGCTGGCATTGTGCCAGCATTCCTGAATGTGTGACCAGAACAATGTGTGTTGGTTTTAGTGAGCTAAGGTTCATGTTATGTCGCCATGTACGATTGATTTCTCAAACTGACATGCCCACAATTATTTCTTGCATTCTTGAGTTAAGTGAAACTGAAAGTCTTCCATGTGCAATTACTGGCATAGTTTGTCAGTATTACTGCTGGTCATAATGATCATTATATTCCACATACTAAGAATCTTGCTATAGGATTGGTCAAGAGCTGATCACGTGATAAAGCGTAGTTTTGCCCATCACATCACCTGAGAAGAAAAGTTTGTTACACTCTATGTTGATAGTCCCTTTTATTTCGCTGATCTCTTCAGTCCATACAGTCCTAACGCGAGATGAGTACGTGCGAAATAAAAGTGCGTTGCACTGTGGACTATCATTTAACTAGGTCACCTGACAGTCCACAGCACTTTCACTTCGGTACCACGCGGTGCGCGTAGCAAATTCATTGTTTTGTCATAAGTACGCGCACACGTCTAAAGTAAACTCAAAGAGGTTCTGTGAACCTCTTTGAGTAAACTATGTAGCCTAAGCCCTAAAAGGATACCTACATGTAAAGACAGCTAAAACGGTTTCAGATGTGGAATAAAATGGGAATTTCTAGGACCCTAGATGTGGAATATAAAGCAAATAATCAACTTTTAGTTTCAGGCAATGAGAACAAACTATCACTTCCTCGGCGATCTGAATGTGTACTCTATCTTTCCTCAGCTGCGCTTCGGAAAGATAGCTACTGTACATCCAGATTGCCTCGGAAGTGATAGTTTGTCCCATCACCTTCACCAACATTGATTATTTGCTTACTAACTATCCATGACTCGCATCGATAGCAACTACAAACAGATATATGGTTCTGTCTGCAAATGTCTGTGTAAATTTCTTGAGAAAACTGAAATATTTTTCCGTTTTTGTGTGTCAGGTCTGAAGATTGAGATCACTCACTGCGGAAACATGAAGCGCAAGTATAGAGTGTGTAATGTCACCAAGAGATCGGCTCAGACTCAGACGTGAGTATTGCCCCGTCTCCACCTCCGTAACTTGCCGCACTGTGGTAGTTCTCAGCTGAAAGGCTGCATTTGAAGTCTTGCAGAGAAACCGACCAATCAGAAGCTTTGTATTGTGCCTAAAATACCATCACAGCCGTAGAATGTCATCAGTTTCATTAGTTTGAATATTGTTTCTCTCCAAGAGGCAACTCATTGATGTAATAAGCACTCTGAATACTTTTTTTTTCTGGTCATTTTAGATTCTATAAGAATGTGAAAAAAAAAAGTACATTACTTTCAAAGCATGTGCAACACAGGCTGTTGTGATTAGCATGGTGTGAGAGGTCAAACCAGGGAGGTAGGCAAAGAATTTAAGGTTGAAGCACGATAGAATGCCCCCCCCCCCCCCAGTTGACCTCATGGCCGCTTCAATATATCTCTTTGAGAACAGAAGACAGGTTTGTAAGTTGATGAAACAGTTACGAGATCAATCCCCATTTCTCAACGATGAAAAAGATTATAGAGTTAGCTGAAGAATGCTAAACCTAAGAGGCTGTAGTGTTCTGAACTACTTGGATTTAAACCTCAAACATTTATTGCTTTCCATTTTAATACTCAGTTTTCTTTGTCCTTGTCTCAGACAATGTACTTTGAATTTTTTGACAAATAACATTCTGATGTACATGACTATATATCTTCACAAACGTCTGTGTCTTTTTAATTCCTTCTTTTTTTCAGGTTTCCCTGGCAACTTGAAAATGGGCAAACCGTGGAATGCACAGTGGCCAAGTATTTCCGGGACAGACATAATCTCATTTTGCAGTAAGTCAGCTGTCGGTACTTGTCAGAATGTTGGTGGCGTCGGTGGCCAGAAAGTATTCAATTACTGGACACAAGCAATACAAGTTTTATTTAGTTTCATCTATATTGCTGTTGGCTATGCAATGAATTTTACACAGTGAGAAGACGAGTGCACGGATACATCCAGTAGACTTATTGATGACACACACTAAAACTTCTCTCTGTTTTTATGCACATAAAAGTGTTTAATCTTTTAGTGCTTGGAAAGTTGAAAGAATGAAAACACCAATCAAATTAGCTAGGGAATTAGTGTGGATGATATAATAAGATACAGCTTTGAGGAAGTGGAGCGCATCCTCTGTTTGTCTTATTCCCATTGTTGTGTCCTATATGTGGGATTGCCTGAATGTGGCACTTTAGAAGAAGCATAAGTTTGCATATCAATGATTCATTGCTATTGTCAGACATTGATGGTAAGGATAGTATAGTGATGTGAAAAATCATTGCACTATGCTCTTTCCTGTAGGTGTTCAAAGAATTTCCTTTTCTTTTTGTCTATTTGCAGATACCCTCACCTTCCCTGTCTGCAGGTTGGACAGGAGCAGCGCCACACATACCTACCTCTGGAGGTAAGCCCCTCTGAACTCCATACATTCCCCAAGATTAGAATGGATCTTCCCTTCAGTCCATAGCTATGTATGTCAGTGGACTGTACCAACATGAAGAAATGGGGATGATCATATGCCATTTTGAATGCATGCCTTGCTGCAAGAAAGAGTAATGAGATATATGTAGGCTGTGGTTTATCCTTGCATCCTTTCAGCAGTCCTTTTATTTAACCCTTTCTGGACCATTATTACCATGCAGCATTGACAGCCCATGAACAGTAGTTGGCCATTGGAAGTGAAAGATTTAAACTTGAGCTCTCTTCCACAGATGCCTACCTGATGAGCTTGTTCATGTATTTCTTCATTAAACCAATACAGTGCATGTTTGCACTCTGTATTTAATTTTTCACTGTAAGTGTACATAGCAGATAGGTAATCTGTAGTAATTGTGACAAAATGCTAAATTCTTTGGATGACTGTCCCACACAACTTCATTAGTGTTTCATGAAGATTGTTCTCAATGTATGAGTGTCTTAGTGTGCATGTACTGATTTGTGGTACTCTAACAGGAAATGCAGCATTTCTCATTTCATTGCCTGTGGATTAGACACCTATAATTATGGTCCTTTATACTTTTCTGTGAGTTTTAACCTTGCATAGCAGTGCCAAGCACATGGTTTTCTTTGGCATACATTTTATTGCTATATATGATGCACAAAGGAACTCATGTTGTATGTGATAATTATGTTATAATACCTACTTGCAGGTTTGCAATATAGTTGCCGGACAGCGCTGTATCAAGAAGCTAACAGACCTGCAGACGTCCACCATGATCAAGGTCAGTGACCCTCTGTCATAATATATTGGTTCTTGTTCAATGTTGTCATAATTTTTTGCATAATGTTTGACAGAGTACCAGTGTTAAAACTTGTAACATGGATTCCTTGTTCATACTAGATTTATATATTTATTTATTTATTTTTTCTGCACAAAGGCAATAGCGTCTACAGACTAAGGATGCATACAGCAATAACGTTACACTGTACTGGTATGCACATGTACATGTCTGTATGCAGGGCAATATCTGGCTCAGACATGTGTGTACATTGTAGCTTACTCTGTGTTTTAATGCCTCTGCCCAAAAGGATGTAGGAGGTGTTATGTTTCTGGATTGTCTGTCCCATGTCTAGTTCGTTTTGTCAGGTATTTTTTGGGTTGCATGTGTCTTGCTACAGTCATGCCTTGATCGTCTTGGAATATTTGATATTTCCAATACTTTATCAAATCTCTCTTGGATATCATTTACTCTAGAGCACTGTTGTCACTACTTCTTATGCTCAAGTATCGCAAGAACCTTTGGGTATGACAGTTTGATTCATGCTATAGAAATGGTAATCAAGATATGATTATAAAATTATGAACAAACCATTTGACACCTCACTCATTTTGGTTTCAATCTGTTTCCCCCGTGACACCCTACAGGCTACTGCCCGGTCAGCACCTGACAGGGAAAAGGAAATCAAGAACCTGGTAAGTAACAGAATCCATTCAATGTTGTTATTTTCTCCATTGTGATCCACGAGGGGTTTATCTTGAGCCAGGACAATTTAGTTGATTCCTTCTGCCAAGGGAAGATCAATTCAACTAATACAGTGTCATGGAGTTATTCTCTCAGGAAGAATGTTAATAGATGATTGACATGATGCATTCCTGAAAGATGAGAGTTATATAAACTTACTGATGAATACGCAAGGAAAGAATGTACAATGTATGTATACTTGCCCTGTCTTTGATGGGTGGTATGATGCTCCAGCAGAGTCATTAAAGACAGTTTTTTTTTTTCTTTTTCTCATTTGATAATTGAGATGCCACACACAGTCGCAAAGAGCGTGTGTGTTTCCATGCATCTATCTTGTCTAAAAAAAAATTTTTTTTTTTGGTTCCATCACTCTAACCATTAGGTACAAAAGGCCAACTTCAACAACGACCAGTACGTCCGGCAGTTTGGCCTCAGCATCAGCAACGAGATGGTGACCATCGAGGGTAGAGTGCTCCCCGCCCCCAAGATCCAGTACGGAGGAAAGGTAAATGGCCCATGAAAATAAATGCCAGAGATCTGTCCCACTAGCTAATGTATTTCCTTGTTTTCCATAATTGTAGTCACAAGGCAGCTGCTGCTACAATGTAGCTCCAAGTATGACCCTTTGGTTAGAAAATGTGAGCACTTTTGTCCAGTGGCTATGGTTCTGGAGTCTTGAGAAGAGTGAGATATCATCCTTTAGCAAGATATTTTGACCCTTTTGACCCAAATGTAAAAGTAGGTACCTGGCAATGCTAGGGGAAATAAAGATGGTGGGGGTCCTCTTGAAAGCCAGTGCTACCACTAAGGAGGCTGGATAGGTCAGATCGCAACCCCAAGAGTATGGCGATTAATAATATTCTAGCCACTGCTGATATATGACATGATAAGCCAGGACACTTTTCGTATCATGAAATTTGTGGTCAGGATGTGGTATCTTAGAGCTTTTGGATGAGATGGGTAATTTTGCCCTCATTTAATGCAATGATTAAGTGGTATGTAAGTATCTCAAAATAGTTGACCCTTCATTTTGGCACTTAGAACACCTAATTTCACGATGATTAAAGAATATGTACATTGTATAAGGAAGAAATGATACGAGTAAGAAATGTACAGAACAAATAGAAAAGAATAAATCATGGCTTGTGAGTGCAGGTGGCAACTAATTTTTTTTTTTTAAAATTTCTGTTAATTTTTTTCTTGACAAAACTTAGTTATACGTTTTGATTTGCTTGGTATATATCCAAAAATTGTGGAATGTACATGAAAGCTTATCACTTTCGTTATCCAGGAACAGTGAACTGGTAAAAGTATGCTGTCGATTTGTGTGACCCATTTTCATGGATGTTCTTTTCCTTTTTGAACCGTTTGCAGCTGAACAAGCCTCAGCAGGCCATTCCCAACCAAGGGGTGTGGGACATGAGGGGCAAGCAGTTCCACTTTGGGGTAGAGATAGAAGTCTGGGCCATCGCCTGCTTCGCACCACAACACCAGTGCCGGGAAGAAGCCCTCAGGTGAGTGTGTTTTAACCCGTCAAGGACAAGCTGATTCTCCTGTAACACGCATTTCCCATAGGCACCTTCCCGAGTATACTCGGGGCTAGTCTTCAACAGGTTCAGAGTCTGTTGTGTCAGGTGGTACAAGTAGAAATGCCTACGATACTGACCTGTGATCATACAGAGAATATGGTGGTGATGTTGAGTTGAGTAAAGATGTTTATCTACCCAAAGCAGATTTACATAAAGCCGTAAAAATATAGTGGCAGAGTGGATGAGGCCTTAGACTCCTTTTTACACACAGATCTTGAGTTCAAGTACTGTTTTTGTGTGATTTCCTGTGTGCAAGATGTTTGACCCACGATGTCCCTTTCTACTCAAGTGTAGGTATAGATATCTTGAAATGTTAGATTAATGTTAATGATAGGGCCTTCTGGCAGGACTTTGTTATTTCTGGAGGGTTTACTTTTTATAAATGGCTGATATTATTATATAAGTACCATTACAACATGCTTTGTCTCAATTGATATTGTTCAGACTTTATCAACTTGAGTAGTAGGTGTAGTCGACAGCATTACAGAGAGAATTGGTTCATCTAGAATCTTCTTTGCTGTGAGCATGTCATGGGTTATGAATCCCCCAAGTCCTAAACTGACACTCTGCGTCCACTTGTCTCTGTGCAGGAATTTCACCCTCCAGCTCCAGAAGATTTCCAACGACGCGGGGATGCCGATCAAGTGGCAGCCATGCTTCTGCAAGTACGCCGTGGGCGCTGACCAGGTGGAGCCGATGTTCAGGCACCTCAAGAAGAACTTCCCCAAGCTGCAGCTCATCATCGTGGTCCTGCCCGGAAAGACGCCTGTCTATGGTGAGATTGAAGTCTTTCTGCATTGTTAGCTGTGGTGGCTTCTCTTTAACCCTGTCGTACTCAAAGACCAAGCTTCCTTATTGTGGAGAGTGATTCAGTATCAGAACAGTCTTGCTGAAAAGGGTTTGACCATTAATGTGCCAGGGACGTTGGACAGTTTGCACAAAGCTACGGGATTATCTGTGCCAGTCAGCTCTCAAAGCACACAAAGGGTTAACCAAAGTCAGTATTGCTTCACATAGAAGACTTAAGAAAGGTACCAATGTGCAGAATGGAAGAGGAGAGCTATGTTCGGCCATTCCTTTGCCCCAAGGACAAATTGTCGGCTGAGAATGAGAAGGGCCTAAGTTGTCTCAGACACTATGGGTTTAGTGGCGACTTAATGCCCTTCTCATTCTCACCTGGCGAAATTGTCACTTGGAGTGTGCTTAAACAGCCTCATGGGGGGGGGGGGGATATTAGTATTTTGCAGGTGAAATGCGTGCTCTGGCTTCGATGTCAAGAGAGCAAAGTTTGCTAATTTTACTTGAGTTTATTGAGTTACATTTGTAGTAGGCCAGCTGATACATGTATTCATCTTGAAACGCTTTCCCATCTCATCTTGCAGCTGAAGTGAAGCGGGTCGGCGACACACTGCTGGGAATCGCCACCCAGTGCGTCCAGGTCAAGAACGTGAACCGGACGACAGCGCAGACCCTCTCCAACCTCTGCCTCAAGATCAACGTCAAGCTTGGAGGAGTCAACAACATTCTGGCGCCAAACATCAGGTAGGGAAAAAAAAAAACCACATTTCTTCCTCTTTGTTCTTCTTGAGTGATTACATTCACCTGTTTGTAGACCTCAATACACTTCTTGTTTGGTCATTTTTGAATGAGATGTGCAATTACCAGCCAGTCCAACCACCTTGTACACGTAATTGACAGTCCTAGCAAGTAATAAGTATCAATTGAGTATTTCAGACTTTAACTTTTGTTGACATTATCAATAGCCAATGAAAAGGTCAATACCTTATGTGAAAATATATACTTCAGGTATAATCAAATTACAACACAAATCGATGTGTATGGATTCATCTTCTGAACATACTTTCATATTGTTTGTGTATACATAACATCACCTCAACTGTTCAGTGACATGTATGTATCCTCACCGAACATTCTCCCCTCTCCATTACTGTTGTGATCTAATAAAAAGATTAGAATATCATTTGTTCTTTAGGTGAATTGATATAAAGACAATGAAAAGATTGTTTGAATTACTTGATGATGAGAAAGACAGCTATATGTCCAGTTTTCATTTTTTGTTTAAATTTGGAAATACAGTGTAGGAGTACATATAGATTTATAAATTGACATGTATGTTCTTGCCATTTTAAAGAAAACATGATTTGGTTATCACTATCACATGAACCCTAATATCAATTTCCTGTTTAATTCGTTCCCCACAAGAACCAGGAGCCTCCTGTACATGCCTCCTGTGCCCCACACAGTAGAAGCCTTGTCCCCTGAACCCTGTCTGGACTACAGAGATCTCCCGTCCCCCTTGCCCAACCCCCACTTTCTTGCAGACTTTCCACCATGCCTGTTTCAAAACCAGGTGGGAAGTCAAATACATTTGCCTGGAGACTCTTGTTTCTAAAACCCGGCTCGTTCCCCTCCGTGTGGACGATCCATTTCAAATCCTCTCGTATCTTTTCTGAAAACCTTCCAGGCCGCGCGTCTTCTTAGAGCCCGTGATCTTTATGGGAGCCGACGTTACACATCCACCTGCGGGCGACAATACAAAACCGTCCATTGCTGCTGTAAGTCCGTGTATGATGTAACCCTCCTCCCCCCAGTCATACCATCCATGTATGCATAAAACATTTCTCCACCGTCCCTTCCCCCCTTTTATCTCAACCTCAGACCGCGTATTTTTAACGAGCCGGTCATCTTTTGCGGAGCAGATGTAACTCACCCCCCCGCTGGTGACGATAAGAAACCCTCCATTGCCGCCGTAAGTTTTGTGTGTGTCGGCGTGTGGGAGTGGATGTTGGCGGTATAGGCCATTCTAACAATTCACCCGTCGTGTCTGTTTTAAAGTGATTTCTTTGGGTTTTTTTTCTACTGCACCAATTTTTCAAAGATGCATTAATACTGCCCTACCGATGATTTTCTTTCCTGTCTCCGCCCCAACCAGTTTGTATGGCCCAGGTCTCATTATTACGAAGTAAGGGAGACTATTCTCCAGATGCAGGCGATATCTTGGCCACGTGTACAGTACTTACAACATAGACATGCGAATGTATTCTTTGCAAAATTCCATAACTTCATAGCTGGAAGTTTCTGAACTGCGGCTAAAATGTAATCTAGCCCTAATGTCTGTTTGGAATGTCCAATGGTGATGAATGGTGAAGATAGAAAGAGGTTAAAAAAAAAGGATTAATCAAAGCACAAGTAACTTTTCTTTAACATTTGATAAAGCACTAGTTACTTTTCTTTAACATTTGATTCTTCAATTTCTTTGCTGCCAAAACTTTGAAAGTGTTGGGTTTTACTTGACTGACTAGTTCTCAAATTAACCCTTTTTTTTTTTTTTCCTCTTGCAATTAATTCAGTTTCTGAATTCTGCTTTAGGGTATGCACTCACTTTGCAAATCTAGATTAGTCAAAGTAATCATCAGTCGAGTGTATGTGTGTCTTTGTGTCTGTGTGTGTGTGTGTGCACATGTGCGTCTACAAAGCGCATTTTCAGTTGTAATTATAAGATGCACAGTCTTAAGTCAGGCTAAACATTCAAGCTGCAGTCAAGGGGCTGTGATTTCAAGCTTCAGGTGACCATGTAACAAAAGTTATCTTGCACAACATTTAATTAAAATGCTGCATTGGCCAAAATTGCACACACTCACACAGAGAAAAACAAGAATAGATAAATACTATGATTACATAAATGGTTTCCAAAGCCATGATGTATTGCCAAATATTTTATTACAGTGCTCCCTTTTTTTTTTTTTTTTGGGGGGGGGGGATGCATTGAAGTAGTGACTGTGACAACATTCCTTTTAATTTCAAGATTTTTTGTGCTGGGTAGTTGTGTAAATGTTTTTTTTTTTTGACCAAGGCATTTTGAAACACTTGTGAAATGGGGCCTGTGCTTTCGATCCTAGCAGAATCTTCGTCAGAGGCAAAATAATAAATGTGTTTTATGTTTGTCAGTTTGCCTCTGACAAAGATTCTGCTAGGAATCGAAAGCTCGGGCCCCTTTTGAATCCATTTTTGTCCATTGGCTTGCCACTATTGGATGAGCAGTTTTCAGCAGCGTTTTTTTTCTTTCTTTCTTTTTTGCTACACATGAAATTGAAAACAATACTACAATCCCCCTGTGTTTTTAAATGGGGGCAGTAATAAGAAGTCATTCCAGGAGATTTGCAGTTTTACCCGTTTTAGCTTGGAGAAAAATTCCCTAAACATGGACACTATGAATGGAATGTCCTTAATATGATGGTTAGAGGCTGAAACACAAAATATGTGAAGACAGTTGTTTCCACATGTATTTTGCATACAATTTTAAGAAATTAGGATGATAGGTAAAAATCATTCTCGGGTTTTATCATCAGTGCTAGGGATCTAATGTTCTCTTTGAGTTGCAATTTATGATTGACTTGATTTTTGAGCACCACAGAATTTATGGAGTTCCTAACCCAATTCACTCAGTGATTAACAAGTTACATACATTCACGTTTTGACACTTGTGCTTCTTGTGCTTTAGAAAGATAAATTCAAGATATCTTTGTATCTCACTTTGAGCTATAGTCCCTGGGATGACAAGATCTCGAATCTCAGTTGGCATATATCAAAAAACCTCCTACCCCAATTTTGAAGGTAGAAAATGCAGATTTGTGCTTTACAACGATTTACTAATATAAATGTTATCCAGAAAAATGTTTTACATTATTTGACATCCAACACTGATGCTATTTTTCAAAAATCTTGCATAAAAGAACTTTTTTTTTCACTCTCTTGAAAATTTATGATTTTGAGATAAGAGGTCTTGTCATCCTGTGGATGCAATAATATTGGAAGCAAAGGAGATGAGAAAGTGTGTAAGCTGAAGAAGTTTGTTTCCACAAATGATTAATGCTTGTTGGATTAGCTCATGCAGAGATACAAATCGTTACCTTTTTTTTTTTTTTTTTTTGGCAGAATTTCGTGCTGTTTTTTTCCCCCAAAATGCTGTAGTTTTCATGGAAAATACTTTTATTCTAAATTTCTTCTTCTTTTTTTTTGGGGGGGAAGACTTTGGTAGTTCCCAAATTGAGGAGATACTGCATTCAAAGCTAATGCTGGAGTAGACTTCAATGGCAGATATATGCGGAAGAAAGAATAATGACATCCAAATTCTGGACTTGGTATTTTTCTGAAGAGTTAACCATTCAGCCACATAATGCGTTTGGCCCAGTTAGCATTAGTGAAATGAGGTTTGTATCAGGAGTGTTCAGCAGATGTTTATCAACTGGTGTGAGTTGAGTGGAATTGTATCTGTGTAGAGGTCTCCTCTGTTGGTATATATCTGTGCATTGAGATCGTGAGCTCAGTCAAAAACTGGGGGGGGGGGGAGGGGTTCAAATTGGTAGGTAGTAGTGATGTTTGATAACCTGTTCCTGGCAAGCGATGATCCGTTAGTTGGGTAGAACGCAGATCAGAGCTGGCCTAAAATGCAGACGTCCCAGCATTTCTCGTAGTGGTAGAAGGTAGTAAGTAATAAGTGACATGCGAAGGGTGAGATGTGATCGTCTCTCTCTCTGTACATGCGCACCAACTCACATTCCTGCTCTCTTGGTGGCAACACACACAGGTGGTAGGCAGCATGGACGGCCACCCCAGCCGGTACTGCGCCAGCGTGCGGATCCAGACCCACCGGGTGGAGATCATCCAGGACCTGATGCTGATGGTAAAGGAGCTCCTCATCCAGTTCTACCGCTCCACTGGCTACAAGCCAGCCCGGATCATCATGTACCGGGACGGCGTCAGCGAGGGACAGTTCCTTCAGGTAACGCACCCACTGTAGACATGGAAAATATTTGAAGAGTTTGTTCGCAAATCCGGTAAGTCCATATTTGCCAAATGGAGATATTTGCGATTAAAGGTCAAGAAAAATAAAGAGAATAATAAGACAATTTTTGCTTCTTTTGACCATAATTTCAAAAATGTACCTTTATATGTATTGACCAATATATCATTTAAAAGGTTTTATTTTGTACTTTATGACAGAGACCGTACTTCAAAATCTTAAAAAATGGACTGATCAGTTTTTGCGAACAAACTCTTCATTTGTGGCATCGATATCCGCCATGGCAGCTGTTTGAATTAAGTGCTAACGCAGTCATCGTGACCATTGGCAAAATTAAAAGCATGTGAAATTCCTTTTATCTTGCTTAGCATGACAAATTACTGTATACGCCACATATCTAACTAGTCTTAATTTTTTTTCCGAATCAGGACTTCCTAACAATTACGCAAGTGGTTATAGTCGCGATCATGGAGTTCAGTATTGTCACGCTCCTTGTTCATTCATGTATTGTGTACTGCGTACCAGTATATATACGTATTGTGCACCTAGTGGTCTTGTCGCGATCAGAGTTGATATTTTTGTGTGTTCTGAAGGTCACAGATAGCACTTGACTCAAAGAAATTCACAAATAAAAACCCTGTAAAATATCTGGCGTAATTGTGCGAAAAATTATAGCTTTTACAGATCACCATGATTTTTTTTTTTTCTTTGTAGGTAGTAATAACTCTTTATCCTGCAGTATAACTGTGGATTAGTCCTTGTTAGTGTGTCTGAGACCCCAGCTATATGATTATCCATTGAGCAATATTGAGTGCTGTCTGGCCATCCAACTGTTGCATCTGTAGATCGGTCACAGGAGTGAATCGATCACACTAACGAATTTATCTCTCAATTCCCTTGATAGTGTATAAGCCGTTATTTTGGTGAGGGTGTAATTTTCATGGATTTCGCTAATCACAGTTGGATTGCAAATTTAACAACACATGAAAATGTATCCATGCGTTTGGGTAATAGTGCATGTATATTTGCGTTGGCGTCTGTTCGTGAAAACAACATCTTATGAAAATGTCTATGACCTCTTCATTGGGGAAAATATCTGTATGCGAAAATAACAGGGTATATAGTATTTGAACATGATCAAACTGTTACATCAGAATCCATTGCTGATATCAACCTGTGTAATGTAAGTTTTACCAGGGCAATATACACCTCTCTGAAGGCCACTCAATATAACATCCATCATTCCATGGTGCGTCTGTCTTCTAGGTGCTGGCCAATGAGATGAATGCCATTCGGGATGCCTGTCGTTCATTGGAGGAGGGTTACGAGCCAGGCATCACCTTCATCGTGGTGCAGAAGAGACATCACACCAGACTCTTCTGTGCAGAGAGGAGGGAACAGGTGGGCTCATGAATATGCATGAAGCTAGGGTAATGAATATGCATTCACAAACTTGTACATTTTCATGTGTGCATGAATGTAGGAGAAAACAAGTGTACGATATACATGGGTATGCAATTCATGTTAATAATAATGCATATCCAGATAACTGTGTATGCATGTTTTTAACCGTAGAGGAGATAACTAGAGTGTTTCCTATGAATATGCCTCTATCTTTCTTGACACTGAGTATGTATCAGTGTATGCTTGTATCCATAAAGTCCTAGAAGAGGAGATAACATATGAATATGCATGCACGTCAGTGGTAATGAACATGCACAACTGTTTATGCATGAACACATGGTCATATAGAAAGTGAACAGGGGTTGCCAAATGTGTATGCAAGCACTTGCATAGTAATCAATGCAAAATAATGTAATTAATTCTATGCAAAAACTATGCTACAAAATGACCCTTGGCATGACTGATGAGCAACATGAAGTCAGTTTGATAATGTACAGTAACTTTGAGGCTAAACTATATGTGACGAGATATGAACGATGCTGTTCAAATGACCCCATTAGGGATTCGAAGATGAGAAAATTGTGGTAGATTTGTTTTATGTGGAACTCTCTCTCTCTACCATTCATTCACCCACGACAGATTGGGAGAAGCGGTAACATCCCAGCCGGGACGACGGTAGACAGCGGCATCACTCACCCACTGGAGTACGACTTCTATCTCTGCAGCCACGCCGGTATCCAGGTTAGTGATGTGACTTGGTGGAGACATGGGCAAACTGTCTCCAAAATGAGGGCATGGTGTGCAACTATGCACAAAGAGTTTTTGCTGAACGTTAAGAAGGAAAGATAGCTCAGCTTGAAGGGACTGAAATAAGTTGGAAGTTTCAGGGAAACTTTTGAGGTACCAAAACTTGTTATTATCTTTAACAAGTGTCTTGTATACAGGGCTAAACATTGGAGGTGGTCCAGGGCCACTAAAAATTGATGTCAGACCACCAAACTTTCAAAAAGCATATATTATTTTGACAGCCTGGTTTTAGGCAACCTAAGATTCAAAATAGATTGGTATGTGTCCATTTATTTTGCACCACTACACTTTGTTTATGGGGGCCAGTGTTTCAAATTTAATTACATCTTAATGGCCTGTGAAATTGGCTACTTTATGTGATGGACAAAGTGATAATAGTTATGACAAAACTCTAGGGCTACTGTGGTTCTTGTGGTGGCCATTCATGACGTAGATGCTTTGCTCAGTCCCACATTGTTGCAAACTTGATCGTCAAACTGACCACAGGGCACGAGTCGTCCCTCCCACTACCACGTCCTGTGGGACGACAACGGATTCAGGGCGGATGAGCTCCAGTGTCTGACCTACCAGCTGTGCCACACCTACGTCCGCTGCACCCGAAGCGTCTCCATCCCCGCCCCTGCCTACTACGCCCACCTCGTGGCCTTCCGCGCCCGCTACCACCTCGTTGAGAAGGAACACGACCGCTACGACCACGACAGGTACGGCATGAAAATTATTGTCTGATTTCCTCTTCCTCTCCTATGTACACACATTATCTTGCCTGCCCCATTATGACCTTTAACCTCAAGAGCCAAATCAGCCAAATATTTTGTTTATATCTGTTGAGCAACAAACAACTCAGTGACGTTCAGTTTCTTTGCCATTTTCGCTGTGATTTCAAAGTGCAGCCGTGATCATGTGTTGGCAGTGCTGGCATACACCATTAAAATTACACGGCAGTGTGCATGCTCAAAAGAATGTACAGTCCTGTCAAAAGCAAGAAAGGAAGGATTGTTGGGGAAGGCTGCACGATGCATCCACTTTTAAATCAATGAAAAACCTGCCACTCATTCAGCCGCCCAATGTACAGCCCTACAGAATTACCAGGATTGACCTCACAAGCTGTGCACATATGGTTGAATACTTTGAGACCTCGCGTACACAGTGTATTGTGGCCCAGAAAGTTTGGGATTGGATGTACAGACTGAATGGTGGGTATGTTTTATGAAATTCACAGCCAATGTGCCCAAGCCGTCAGGGTCACCATTTTAGGGCATGCAATATGTTTGAGCGCATGTGCATACACGTCAAAACATCAAAGAAAATGAAAAAAACCCAAGATGGATAAAATGCAGGCAAATGAAAATGTATTTGATGAACATGCATTGTTAAAGTGAATGGTTCTGCAGTTTTATATTTGCGCTCTTTACGTTCTTTTATGTGATGATTTAAATACCAAAAGGCATGATGGCGTGTCTGTGAAAGATTACAGGGTTATGTTCGTGTAAACGTCAAATGATGCCAAGCTGCAATCAAGCAAAATTTGTACCATTTTTTTTTTTTTTTTTTTTTTTTTTGTGGCATGCTTGTTTGTGTCTTATTCAACTCTCAACTGAGAGTGATGTGCAAACACATTTAAGGCAAAGAATATTGTCAAAGAATATCATCCTCAGCATTTAGTTTGTCCAAGTGGCGTGAACTTGCCAGTAGATATTTTCACTGGTCACTCGGATTCTAATGTCCAGTGCCATGAATAATTCTGTAAATGTTGCAACACCATTTGATGCACAATACTTTCATGATTATTGGCAACAAAAGTGCACATTTAGCATTTAGAATTGTATGCAGAAAACTGTTTATAGTGTAAAAAAGCCCCCACCACAAATCAAAATTGAAATTGCATCCTAGCCAGCTAGACATGTGCACAAGCTCAATCAGATTCATGTAGATCTTTGTGATGAGCATGTTAGGAAAAGAAGTCCAAGTAGAGTTATTCAGATAGAGAATTTTGTGTTCATCCTCGAGAATTTGCACCGATGCCTAAAAAAGCAGTGAGCTCTATATATTTTGGAGTTTTTCACGTTGTCTATTCAGAAATCGGCCGAACAAAATAAGAGATACACCCTAAAAATGTTATACCTTATTCTGCAGTGTGTTTACCAACGAGCATGGTACTTGTATGTGCTGCTCTTCATACACACCTGCACAGTGTAACATGGAATAAAAAGTTTTCTCATTGCTAATAATGACATTTCTGCGGATTGTGTGATTCACACCAGATAAAGAGCAGAATGCCTGCCACGTCCCCCAAAACCACTTTACACATGTTGAAAATGTGAATCGTTCCACAATGGTAATTTCTCAGGTCACTATCATATAAGATTTTTATGTTATTCCTATTTAATCATTTTTTATGCCTCTACCTGAAGGGTGCTGGAGGCATTATGTTTTCGTTTTTTTTTTTTTTTTTTTTTTTTTACGGGCGGTGAGAATAAATTGAATGTTGTGGAGGAAGAGACAAATCCCTCACAGCCATGAGACCATTCCAAAAGCCTCAATTTTTTATTTCCATTTTTTTTTTTTTTTTTTGGTTGTAAATGAATGACACATGCATGTGGGTTACTATCGCCAGCGTGTATCCATGTCAACTAACTCCCAAGAACACACATCTTCCACTAAAGTCCCTGAGATGGTGTTTAAGCCAGGCCTAACTCTCCCGCACCTCCTCCTTTTATTTTCATCCACAGTGTTCAGTCCAGCGCTAATAGCAAGTGAGTGTCTGAAAAATGCTTGTCGATATTTTGGTTTTCGTGTTCCTCGTTCTTTTAACTGCATTCTGTGGTCTTTTTTTTTTTTCCTTTTTCCTTTTTTCTTTGTGCAGTGCTGTTAGCTGCTGTTTTTTTTTTTCACTGTAGAAAAAGAAATAGAATGAAAGAGGTACAAAATAGTGCTTAGCTGTGGCCTCATAACTGTTTCTGTTAATACTGACCTTTGCTTGTGTTCATTCTCTCTGTAGCCGCGGTATAACTGATAGAAAAAAACAACAACAACAAATGCTTTGTTCTTGTACAAAAGGGAAACTGGTGAAATATTGTTTGAAATTCAGTGTGTGTTATTCAAGGTTGAGTACATTGGTCATCATGTTGAAAACTAACTGGAGTGATGAGATCTAGGAATTTGCCGAATATTTGTCTTGTGTTTTTGTTGTTCATAACAAGCAGTGGTGTGTTTATGAAATATCTTTCCATTAATTATATCCCACTGCTATTCTAGTTTCTATGGCTCTATATTTTTGATAAGATGTAGTAGACTGCAATATGCAGGTATTTATATGTGGGACAAGTGATATTTTTTGTTCCTGTTTACAAACATCTTGAAAATGATTTGACTGTCAAAAATGGAACTGAAAAGAGTTTGTTCTTGGCACTTACACATTTTTATTTTTATTATTATTTTTTAACATTAGCCTGCAAGAAACACATTTTGCAAAAAAAAAAGAAAAGAAAAAAAAAAGAGTTTTCCTAGTAATTTCAATACTTTCTTTCTCTGCGATATTACAGTATCACCACAGGGACTTTAAATCTACATGTTCATGCTACATCTACACATTTGTCTACCATTCAGAATTGCCGCTTGAGCAATTGAAAAAGCCCATTAACCATTAGCCTTGTTTCAAGACCATTTTCAAGATGAATTTGTTTGTTGACCAACAAAGACAGATGTTGGTATACATTCTCTGATATCTCATTCCTGTAATATCCAGTATTTTTTTTTAATTATTATCATGCAGTTTTCAGTCATGCCATAAAAAGTTCACATACAGAGTTTTTTTTTTTTTTTATATATGTGTATACATTTTTTTTTCTTCGTTTTTTTAGGTCAAAACAATTTTGTAAGAGCCACTCTTTAAATGTTCGTCTAATTATATGCATATAATGAAATATAAAATTTGCACTCTTACAAAAAATCCTTACAGAGCGAGAAAGAAAGGGGGAAAACATGTCTTCACAGCAAATTTTGGGTTTATTATCTGGCATTCTTTTTGCAAAAGTCATGCCATTCATAACGATGAGGAATCATTCAGAATTACTTAGCAGCTAGACCTCAGCTTTCTCTGTAGTGTTTCTTTTTTTGTTTGGACTTGGCTAACACTTCTTAACCACCCGTGTTTTCTCGTACTCACTCCTCTTGTTTAACATTTGTTATCACATTTCATAAACACTTTGCTGACTTGTTTCAATGGTTCACTCTCCTGACTACTGGAGTGGTCTTTCTGTTTTGTTTTTTTCTTCTTCATGTTTACACCACTGTCGTAGACAGTTTGGTATTCATCATCTGTTCTACACATTAACCTAAACCTCTCCTTGTAGTGGGGACTGGGAAAGATTTGATGTAGAATCAATGCTTCATGGCTTTGTGGTAACACATCATATCTTTATAGAATTTTCTTTGAGTGGTGATCAGCCCAGTGAGGAGTTTTCTTCCCCTCAAACGTGCAATTTTCATCCATTTTCTCCTTCTGGACTTGAGGTGGTGCAGCCATTTGAGAACCCTGCCAACATTTGCAATATATATCCTGATCAATCAATGTCAAGGCAGCTCTTGGGTACATCACCTTATGGATCCACATCTTTCCGCACCTCAAATCACTGGTTGTATATAAAGTTATTTCCTCAGCAATGAATAAGAGACCAATGGACCTCTCTTCCGGTAGGAGGGAGGAGTTTCCATGACAACGATTGTTCCCATCAGTGTCCACACTGGAAGATAATAGGGTGTGGTCTATAATGACCACTGTTTCATAGATATAGGTGACTCCTGTTACAACGAAGTCCTGAGGACAGGCAGTTTTCTTTCATTATATCAAAATTTCATGAAAGCAGAACAGTGAAGTATACAAAGATATTATATAATCAGTGATATTGGGACCAGAATTTGTATTTCGTTGCAGCAAGAATTTTGTTACCGTGTTTGTGAAGGGAGTTTTTACAGGAGGGTTTATAATGGGAGTGCACTGTACATGTACAATCTGCTTATCGCAAGACCTAAAATCCCTCCTAGTGTTTTTAAATTGATCACACGTTGGTCACATGTCTGCTAAATGGCAGTTCTTAGAATTGCTCTTTGTCACTCAGCCGTTAGGCAGCTGCTTTTAGCAAATTGATAAGACAGATTAGAAAATTATATATGAATGTCGGAAGATCAGCTTTTACAAAGGGCTGCTAGTACAATATTGCCGCCAGCTCCCAGTCAATCCATAAAAGAAACACATCTGCTGCTACCGCTGTATCAAAGTGATGTTACCATTGTCTGGGCACTGCCATGAAAGAACACAAAGTCACAGTTCATGTAGCCAAGCAACACTTTAACATAGTCTCTGTTTTGTTGTTGTTGTTGTTTCTGTGTTATTTCTTACAGATGTCATTTAATTGTTCATTAACACTGTGTGTTGAAGTCTCAATGTACCATAGCTAGGCTAATATTGATGTGTGGTCGTTTTGTAAGGTGTTGTGATAGAGTGTAGTCATTCAGGTAGTAGTCTGGCCAGAGTTGTGGTTGTATAATTAAATGATGTTAGATTGCCTGACTGGACACAGCATATATCCATGCTAGGGTAACAGGACCTTGTACACCATGTATCTCAAATTTGGTGAAAATCACTATATGGGACTAATTGTCAGATAATCAGTGAAGTGATGTCCTGTCCGAATCCTAGCTTTCCTTGCCCCCAAATGAAACCGCCATGGCATGTTGAAGGAAAGGCAATCCCATTTGTTATAGTGCTTTGGCTGTCATGTTTTTCGCTCTCCTAAACTTGTGACATCTTTAAGATAGCAAAGGTTCTGTTGCCCCAAAAGCGATTATTTCTTCCCAACTGAATGGGCTGTGCAAAGGCCGATATCATAGACCACCTTAGCATAGTTAGACTTTAAATGGAGAAACTTCATAGACCAGTGTGATCACTTACAAAGGAAGTTCAGCACTGTTACCCCATCATTTTCAGAAATTACTGTCTTGTCAGTAAATTGGCACCTTTGAATTTCTCTGTATATTTCATTTTGGAGAAAGATTATTTGGAACTCGTCGGTTTCATTAAATTTGCTCAAAATTAAAAAGAAATTCACAATATTTTCCAAATTTTGAGAGAAAGAGGGCTTTCACTCTTCTTCAATTTGCTGCCAATTGAAGAACCAGTGATCATTCCAGTATTGAAAATTCTACAACCTTGCCAACATTTCAAATGACATATGATTTCTCTATACTACCGTATGAAACACAAAAAGTGAAAAGTAAACAGCATAAGAAGACACAGTACAGAACCACAGAAATATGTTATGGATTCTGGGAGTTGAAATCAATTGAAAAGGGGACATAATGCTACATCAACAAACTACGTGGTTATTTTTTCATTTATTTAGATTAGCTTGTGGGGTATGATAGCTTCATTGTGCATTTTGATGCATTTGCAAGGAAAACTCAGCTCTTTTCTAGTGACTTGGTTTGGTTATTCACTTTGTTCAACATTCCACAATGCGTTCATGCTTTTTCAGCGCATATTGTACATGAGTGTTACGCTGTGTAGTTGCACAACTTTTATGCATAAATTTTTGTGAATGAAAATTAAAAGCTAGTTGATAGATGTACTTGTAGTTGTAGCTGTTTGAAGTACTACTAGTCTTGTGTTCTGTGTATACTAATACAATTTACTTTTGCTTTTGTGTAAACGTAGTCTAGACACATTCACACTCGGGTTGTCCTTTTTTCTTTGCCATCATTTGAAAGGGACAGTAGTTGTGAAATAACAGATGTTGTCAATCTTCACCTTCTTCCAAGTTTGGTACTGATTTCTGTGCCGAGTGCTGTTGAAAGTACCAATGAGATTCGCAAACCAGCACCATTCCACAATCACCTGACCATGTTTTGAATTTACTCAATTGTCAGTTATGTTGTGATGCCACGGAAGTTGAGAGCAGACACCCAAGTCTAAGCTCGGTTTTCCCAAAGCACACAATTAATTTTTCCTCTTGGGCTGCAATGTTAGATCCCGCCCTTACATCAAAAAGCAAGGGCGTGCTGAGCTGCTCACGACATTGACATTTTTACTGAAAGTTTTTGATTTTGCCCAGTGCACATCCATTGTACAAAGTCCACCACATCAGTGGGAATGAGTTTCATGGTAGTATGTTTAATTCTGTTAGCAGTTGGACATACAGGAGAGCACTGAACACTCTGCCGATATATAGTCAAGATAAATTGACTTGAAAATACAGTATATGCTATTGATTTACTGTTAAATGTTTCATGCAGCCAAAATATGGCATCAATCCTTTGAACACTAGTGTTATCAGGGATCAGATCTCCCTGCTGCAAACAGTGGCTGTTTTGGTCAAATACTCATTTCATTGAAAAATATATGGTTGAGACTGACATTCTTTTAGATCAATTTTGCAAAAGGAATTGACCATGTTCGGAAAGAAATAGATTTTTGACACACATGATTATTTTTGAAAAGAAATGAGATCTGTTCTATTTGATTTTAGTACTCTTAAATAGAGTGGATTTAAAATTGTTCTTTGGAAGAGATATGATGTGTGATGTGCTTCATTTTGTGATAGATCTTAGTGGTCATTTCTTGCTTTAGCATTCCCACGTTATACATAGATACCAGTAGCTTTAGAGAGTGATGCCGCATACGTTCATCTATGTGTTTGTAGATAGAGCTGTATTTTGCGCATGATTCAGACGCTGCTCTCCATTGCAACTCATTCAAACCATTGCACCGTAGATGGCGCCCTTCACATGCCATCAGTTGCGAGTTCCGGTAGGCAGTGGCATTTACCCTTTATGTGCTTTGAGTGCCGATTGGAACAGAAAACCTCATAACGTACACAATGTCCAAAGTCCCTGGCATGGAAAGGGTTAAAGCATCAGCAACACTGTGTGAGGGGTACATGGAAACCAGACTCCTCATGACAAATTACATTTGACTCTTAACCCCATTATGCACGCATGCACTCGGCTTAAAACATGCCAAGCTTTCTTCGTCAGCCTTCAGTAACCTGTTCAAAACTTCATTTTGTTGTAAATTAGCAACCCAAACTTGATTATGTTGTAAATTAGCAAGGCCACTTTAGATGTAACAGTGGATTTGAGATAAGGAAGAAAATTCATTCTACTCCACCTAATGAAACACTGACAGTTAAAAATGAAAACTCTCTCAAAAAAAGATACCACACGAAACCACAAAAATGTGGTTACTTGGACTCAATGTTCATTATAAGTCTCTTGCTGAGGACGACTACAGTTAAGTAGAAATTCACCTCAATATGAATAAGGCTCTGGCTGAAAACTCACCACGTACACCAAGAGTCAATATGAAGTGAGCAAAATGTGAATTATTTATAAAAACTGTAAAGAAACACAGGCAGCCAACAAGGACAATTCAGAGCGTGTTTTTTTGAAGTGTGGCTATCACTAGAGGGCAGCGGTCAACTTTATGACAATGTGTGACATGAAATAATGTCATATTTCCACTCTTCTTGTGATTTCCAGTGCTGTATCCTCCTTGCCATGCCCTGAAATTAGACCATGAAAATGAGGAAACATAAAAAAATCAGTCTTAGGTACTTATGTGTAGAATTTAACCGGAGAATTGTCTTCAAGTTGATAAAATTTTGATTACTTGCTACCCTTACTTCCTTGTTTGTTGGCCTAATTTTGTTCGAATTGGCACTAACTCCTAATTCATGAAAGATTCTCCCAGCCTTTGCCACAAAAATTATTAAAACTGAGTTTGGTTTCCTCTAATACCCCTCCTAGTTCTCTGCTGATGGTGGATGATTTCATTTTGATATGTTTCCTTCTCTTTCTGTCTTTCTCTTCTTCTCTCTCCTTACCTCCCCCCCCCCCCCCTCCTCCATTCGGTAATTTTTCTATGATGTTGAGTTGCCCAATCTGTTTGTTGAATGCTAATTCGTTGCTTTCGGTTCCTCTTTCCTCTTTCCCCTCCCAGTGGCGGGGACGGCAGCCACCATGGAAGGGACGGCTTCGGCAGGACTCAGAAGGAGATGGCCATGGCGATCAAGGTCCACGACGACACGCTCAAGGTCATGTACTTTGCCTGAGCTTGTCGGAGGTCGGAGGTCGCAGAGGGCGATGCGTAGGCACATGGCAGCCTAGCAGGGGGCATCTCGGCAAGAGAAAATATCATGGCAAGCATCTAAACAGAATTTTTGAAAAAACAAAACAAGACAGAAGACGGGCCACAGCAATTGCTGACGAGATGAGGTGGAGCCCGGGATATTATATTATTGCCAGATTTAGTCAAAGATGACACCACGTTCACGTCGCACAACACGAAATAAATGGTGGCATGAATGTGCACTTTTTACTCTTCTTCTTCCCATTTCATATCTCACCTAGTAAATGTACCAAGCACACATAATATGCATTCTGTAGCATTTTTCTTGTTGTTTTTGTCGACACCGTCGTGTTCCTTGTTGTCGCGGAAGGGTGGTATTCACTGTAAAGTTGAGTCGTCACAAAAATAATACATCTGCCAGCTCTGTAGTAGGGCATAATCTCACCATCCCTTTATTCTTGCTTTTCTCTTCACTTAAGTCTGTCTATAGTTACAGAAGAGTCGCATTGTTATATTACTTCCGTACCGGAAAGCTGTGGCATACGTTAGCCCACGTAGGTCTGTGTTTTGATCTACGTTACTTGCTCTTATGAAGTATTGGTGTTCCCGAGATGTAGATGCTTCTGAAGATTTGTAAGCTCGGGAAAGAGACAATGTCACGAATAAATTACGAATCAGAGCTAGGCAAGTCAACACTGCTATTAAGACAGATCTCAAGTAGTTGTGACAAGATGGCTAATATGACTCGTGAGAGCAATGATTTGTGTGTTTCTGTAGGTGTGTCAAGTCCACACGGAGTATTGATGTAAGGAACTCGGAAAGTATTGCCAGTGACACTGTCAACTAGGTCTATTTGTAGTGTATCACGTAATGTTTCCAATGTGAAAGGATATACATATAGATTTAGAAAATGTGATAAAAGTGAGTCTATTTTTCATATGTCGTTGAGATGAAAGTCAATTTTACAGTAGCCTTTACATCATCGAGCACCCTGGTGTATGGGACTGTGCTCTGCATATATTTGCAGTGTGGGAGAAGCATATTTGTCTCTCAATTCGCTTATCTCAACTAGACTGTCATATTACTCACTACGTGGCTAACCAGCAGGTAATTCATCATAACTGTGTCAAATATGGCAATTTTTTCAGGTGACGTTAGCAGCTGACTGGTAAAGTATAGAAGGGTAGATCATTACAAATTCATTAGAAAACAAACACCAAAATGAACCTGGCTACTGCATGTTTTGTACGAGTGTTCCCCATTACTTTTAAATATGTTTCTCCTAGCTGTATGTAACAATATTCGGTGATAAAGAATGTACTGGTAGTCCCTTTTTGTCATATTGAATTTCAGATAAAATCAGAAATTACTTCCAACATCAGGATACTTCTTACATGCATTGTAAAGTCTAGGTGCTTTTTTTTTCTTTCAATAGTATCTGCTTGTTTATTTTTAGCGAGATATGTGTCAAATTAAAATTGCCAGCCCTGTTTTAAATTGTTTTTTTTTTAATGGTTCGTAGGATGCTGTTTCTGAGCATGCATATCGCTGAATAGCAGGAATATTATTTTTGCTCTGGTGTTCCAGGAAATATGGTTCCAAGGCTGTCTGATATGGTATTAAGTGTGAGCAAAGCAATTTTTGTCTAGTTTAGCTCCATTTCCCCCTTGTAACAATGTTTGCCCAATACCTGTTTACCAGACACAGTGTGTGCTAGATACAGCGTGTACAACATGACAGTTTAAACCAAGCAGAGTGTGTTTGCTGTACACAGTGTTTGCTTGGCACAGTGCGTGTTATAGTGTTTACCAGACACAATGTATGTGGCAGGTACATGGTTTCCTAGATCCATTGTGTGTCTACTAGGCAGTGCTTATAATTGCAAGGACACAGTGTGGGTACCAGACAGTGTTTGCTAGATCTACGATGTAGCGTTTGTGCCAAACACGGTGTTAATCTTCACACTTTGGGTGTCAGACACCGTGTGTGCAAGACACAGTGTTTATGCCAGATGAGGCACGTGTGAGAGACAGTGTGTGCACCAGACACACAGGTGTATATGGTAAGCATTTGTGAATACTGGGACTATGAAGTGTGGCTCTTTCCATTATAGTGATTCGCACAAAATTGACTCTCAAACTAAAACCTTCTTGGCTTTTGATCTTCCACACATATTCCAGAGTGCTTTGAATTTTTCATCTGATATAATTTCTTGTCAAGTGTATGTATGTGTGTGTGTGTGTGTGTGTGTGTGTGTGGATGCTTTTTGTTCTCCAGTGATTCATACCAAAATGATTTTGAATCGTGATTGACAATTTAACCACCCTTCTCTTTTGCAAGTTGTTTATTTTGGGACTGAGTGTATAGTGAAGAGCTGTTGGCACTAGAGGGAAATGGAAAATTGAACATCTTTTGATGAATTGTGTGATATAACTTGATTTCTTATACATTTGCAAGGCCCGTCTCTCATATGATTACATTGTATCCTGATGCATTTGTGAGCCATGTGTAGTCTCCACTCTTATGAATGGTATTTATCAACTACATGTATGTTGGAATATGCTGCAATTGCGCAAAATCTTGAAACCTGTTAAACTCCAACATTTATCTGTAGGTGCGTATGTACAGTGCATGCTGCTGTCGGAATGGATTTGCTCAAAGAAGTACCATATCTACCATCCGCGAACTAGCTTGGGTTACTACTAGCTAAACGTATAAAGTACCAAAGGGCTTGAATGTTAGCAACACAAATGGGATTTTTATATTGTCATCTTTTGGTCTTCATTCCATATATAACTTTTATCTGATTGAGTTTTTTTTCCCCCCATTGTAGATGCCATGATTATGCGCTTTTATGTGATTTGAAATGGAGCACAAACATTTATATGCTTGATGTACTATATATTTTTCATATTCCCCCCCCCCCCTCAACTTTATGATGTATTTATATATACTTTCTCCAGAAAGCAATTCTGTGTACAGAGCATGACTCATTAAAAGACTATTGGGTGTACTCTCTGAAATGTGTCACTTAGTTCAACGTGATATGCCGACCATCGCTGAATCACCAAGCTTTCTTCTCACTGTGAGATGTCTGTCTGCATTAGTTTCAATGATTTTGTTGCAAGAAGTCAAATTGTTGGAAATTTCCCTCTATCCTATTAGACATTTTATCCTCACTCACAATTCACCGCATCCTGGTACAATGTATATGCAAACACTCTGCGACTACTTCAGATCCCCGTAAGTTTAAGAGTGCTAGGCAAGTTTCAGTAATTTCAAAGAACATTTTTCCCTCTTGCAATAATTAAAAAGGCTTCATTGTAAACAATTTGTATGAAAATAGTGCAACCTCTTGTCATTCATCTACATCAACTGCTGCAAATCTGTTAACGCGATGTGTTACAGTGATTTTGTGTCAAAACATTTGCTAGAAGAAATAATGGATAAGAGCATAGTTTCTGTTCAAATCACACCTTGACTACCCGGAAGGAGGAAAAACAAAACAAGGAAAGGAGATGAGTGACTGAGCACTTGGGACTGTCGTGCAAAAAGTTACTAGCTTGTCTTATTTTGGCTGATGTTCTTCAGTGGACTATACAAAATGATTAGTCTAACACCCAGGATACTACTTGTCAGAGTGCGGGCATCACAGTGTAACAAACACACCCGTTGTGATTAAAATGTACTAGTAATTGCAACGACTGCAGCAATAACTATTAGATTTCTCAAGGATGATTGAATGTCGTCCAGGTGCCTCTGGTGGTTACAACTACGGTAAATTGCATTTGTTTTTGACAAGTCTTTAGAAAAAGGGGCACAAGTGGAACCCTCGTTTCTACGTAGACACATTTGAGTCGTTCATCTTATCTCCATTAAAGATTTTTCATTTTGTCGGGTGAGGGCATGTGCAGTGAATGATGTTTTGCTTAGTGATTCTACAACACGAAATTTGTTCGCTGTAGCAAAGTCGGAGACAAGCGGAATATGAGCACAAAAGCAGAGAGCGCCCCCGTAGTCTGCACGTGAGTCATGATTAGTAGCTGGAGTTGAGTATTGTCGGCGAAAACGCCATTAAGGGTATTTTCTTATTGTGCAAGTATTAAAGATAATGTGTGTGACATTTTGTGTATTTCCCTTGATTTCCATTGCTGTGAATGTTTAATTGTTTGCAGTGTGGTAGAGTCGACACTGCCTCTGGACAACTTTTGGTAGGTGAACCAGATGTAAAGCCATGCTGATATACATGTAAGGCGTCTTTTGTGTTATTAGTGGAGGTGTGTACTGTTAAAAAGCCCAAAGAAAAGCTATTTGAGTCGTCGTTACTTTGTCAGTATTTCAGTGTAATTTTTGTAAAGAGCACTTCATGTGTGAAAAGTGTGGTGTGCATTGAGACCTCACCGTTATGTAGGAGTTACACGAATAGTAACTTATTTGGCATCCGTTACCATGGCAATGGATGGGATTGGTACAAGATGATTAGCCATTGCTGCGGTCCCGTTCATGCGAGTACACGACATAATATATGCATTGTTATCCACCTTGTTTTTTGCTTCTTTCAGTGTTATTCAGACTGAAGTATCGGTCACGGCGCATGGCATGCAGAAAGTAGATTTGTGTATATCAAATTTAATCAGCCGACTTTCAGTAGCTAGCACAAACATGTTGCAGTATACGTATATGCCAGACCCAGAAATGCTGTCATGATGTTGTTTAGTTAGATCATGGTTGTGATCTTTGTTTGAATCATCGGTTCAATAAGTATTTATATTTTAGCTTTGTTCTTTCTTTGTTTTTTCTTTTTTGGTTGTTGGCTGCAATACCAAATCCGACAGAATTCTGAGTAGCATCACCTTTGTCAGAGAGTGGTTCCCTAGTCACCAAAGTTAGATCACAGAATTTCTAAACTGAAAATGCCACAGCTCACCTCAGAAAAAAACAAAACAAACTCACCAAAGTAGTGAAAAACTCTTGTAAATTAGCTTGTGTGAATTGATAGATTATGTGTATAGTTGTTTTTTTTTTTAATCACCTGTAAACTGCTTTGAGTGTCTGAGTGAAAAGTTTGTAGGACAGATACGGAGCACTCTTAACCTCAGTAGAGGGCGCTTTTCTTATTTGAGGAGGATGTTGTAACAATAAAGTGAGGCAAACTGAAATATTGTACATCCTAGACTGTAGGAAAGCTGCCTGGTGTGTGTGTTATACACAGTGACAATTAATACTGGTAGCCATTTCTAACTGCACAAATTGTACACATGTAATCTAACGTGTCTCTTCTTGGATGTATGTGATTCGTTTCCAGCTGCCTGGTTATGCTGTTGTATATAGTATCTTTTTTTTTCTAATGAAATAAAAACAATCAAGAGCTCTGGAATTTTTGTGAATACCATGATATGCCTACTTTTAGTCACGTGTGGCACATAAACAGAAAATGAAATCAGTGTATGACAAAAATAAGATTAAATGTAGCAGTTCTGATTGTATATTTTGATTGGTGAGCAGGAGTATCTTTCAAACGAAAACACCAAACAGCCAAAACATCTTTTACCCGTTTGTTCGTTCTTACTACTTCGTCACTGTTTTTGCTAGAGAACCCCTACTGAACACCTAATGGCCTAGTGGTTGTTGAGCTTGCAAGGTGTAGTGAAGGAGCTAGGGTTCAATTCTTGTCTCGGCAGAGTCATGTTCAGTATGAGGAGCATAATGGTCAGTACGCTTATTGGTAAAATCTTCTCAGAAATTGTGATGCTATGACAAGTGTGCTGTAGAAATGAAACTTTGGGTAGAGAGGCGTTCTACGTGTGCCGAACAAAGTGTGGAATTCACAGAGCAATCAAGACTTCCAGTGGTTCCTTCTTCATCTTCATAGAATTGCAATGAAGAAACTCATGAGCTCTTTATTGTGTCGCTGCTTACAAGAACTCGTAGCTGAGGAAAGCTTTGCCAAGTGCTGCCAAACCTCCCTCTGAATTTTCTGTGTTCTTCACAACAACAAAAAAGAAGAAGAAATGAGAACAATCTCTGAGAAATCCAGACAACATCTGAAAGAAAAAGCTGTCCTAGATCTTCCTAAATGAAAAGTATGATTCTGCCTCGGAATAAAGATACCTCATTTACCATATCAGATTGCCAACAAGTGCACTGATCGCGAGATTCGTTTCTTTTCTACTTTGCCAGTTTGTAGCTATTCGCAGGCATTTGCATTTCAAAGTTGTATTTTACTTCATTTTGTTTCACAGCGCTGCTCAACACATGGAACCCAATAATATGATATGTGAGGAAAATGACAACAAGCATGTTGGAATAAGATATTAGATTAAACGAAAAGAAAGAAGAAATCTCCAAAATTTGATGAGAGCGGAATAAATGAAGAGCAACATGATCTTCCAAGGCAGGATTAATGACACTGAAGTCACGAATCCTCTTGTTACCGTTGGCAACTTCTTTTGTATACTATGACCAGGGCATCTTGAGTTGATGGTCACTGTATGGTATTAAGAAAGATGGTATGACTTTGTCACATGTATTTTTATCCACCATGCAGCATTGACTCAAAAGAACTTAATTGTCTCTTTCTCTCATTGCAAATTATGCCAAGGTAGCGTCCTTTGTTTCACCTTGCCATCATTTATGACTAGAAGCGAGATGAAATGCGAGCTGGAATGCTGAAAAGAAGGAAGCTTATGAGGAGTGCGTTTAAAACATCACTCATCCCATAGTCTGTCTTGAGTTTCGGAGCCTTGAGTAGCTTCACCTTTTTGTCTCCATTCGCCAGAGATGGACATATCTGGGATATGAACCCAAATAAGGGAGGGATACTTCTGTACGTGCAACCATTACATAGCCCTGGTGTGTTGCATGTGCTGAAATGGTTTTGATGGGGCATTGGTCGTTGCAGTCAGAGGCCTCGAAACGACTCTGTGCGGTGCAATATCTGTGCGCTGTGGGGGGCATGGTGCACTTGTGCGCCCCTGTGCAGGAAATGGGCCGCCATGGTGCTTGAATGTGAAATTACCGAAATGAAGCGACCACTAGTGGATGCCTGTAGCAAGTCGGCCAGACAGATGCTACGCTGCAGACCGCTGATGAATTTGTTCGTTTCCGTAGGCACGAATGCTCTCCCAAAACTGCTGTTTAAACACAGTGCTTTTTCTCTTCTCTTTTGTCACTCCTGCTCACCAGGCTGTAGATAGAGGGGTAGGTAGGAGGTGCAGAGTAGTGAATATTTTGATATGTACCAAAGAGTTATGTAATCAATCACACGGTCTTTCTCACGCATAACCTTTGACCTTTGGAGGCATTCCATGAAACAGTTGAAAAATTAAGAAAAAAACGGGATATGGCTGTTTGCTTTTCATGAACAATCAAAAATGATGCCAGTATTTAAAAAATTTGCCGAGCTGTGGGTACGCTGCGTAATACTCATATTTAATGTGAAAGTGTGGTTGCCATGTTACGTAGTGCTAGTTGTAGCAACCTGGAGATATGTTGTACTCAATGTTCGCACTTTTGAAATAGATCATATTGATTGCACACAAGCATAAGAAATTGTATTTATGGTTATGTGTGTGAGAAAAAAAAAAGGAAAAACTAACACTAAAGAAAAAAAAATCCCTTGCTTTGTCATGTGAATTAAAGAAAATTCCATCACAACTATGGCATTTCTATGACATTGACCGATATCAGCACAAGGTTCATGAATGACTAAATCAAAAGGTGCTAAACAAAGAGAAATGCAATAACTAAATTATTGTAAAAAAAAAGAAGAAATATGTTCTTTGTGGACACACATTCCTTTGACGAGATAAGAAAAAAAAAAGTATAGAGAGAGAAGAAATATGTTCTAGTGTGCCTACATTTAACTGTGATGAGCTGATAAGTCAATCCGTAGACCCTAGGATTAGACATGGGCTAATTCGTTGATTGTTGATATTTTTCGTGTGATTACTTAAAGTTGTACATATTTTTATTTATCACTCATTTCCCTGACTCTTGACATTGTCTTGCTACACTATAATCTCATATATTGAAGGGAGAGGTAAAAAAAAAAACCCAAAAAAGAATGTGGAATATCAATGCTCGCTGGGGAAGCTGTATTCAAAATAGGCTGATTTGTGTTGCCAGATAAGAGTACCCCGTAACCATAGCAACTTAACTCAATTGTGCTTTAATGAACTACTGTAGATTGCGTAGTCGCAGCTTTGCTAATTGGTTGTGCATGCATCCTCCCTTTGTAAGCGATGTTTCAACCGTCGCGCATTACAGAGCATGCGACACGGGTGGACAACGTGTCCGGGTTACTTTGTGTGCTTGCGACTTTTAAAGGGATTGTCATTCAAAACTTTCATTTATATCTGCTGTGTTCGGTGAAGGGTCAAATGGGAACAGTGTGTCTGGGAGGAATGAAATTTCTGCTGTTTTTCTTACTATGTAAGACATGCACCCCCACTGTGGTTCATGAAATATTTTAGTGGACGTTGAGAACCCCCACCGTATGTTAACTCAAAGATATGATGGAATCAAAGTATTATTGAATGAGTACATGAAATAAGCTGTGGAAGTATAAACTTTCAAAAAAAGAATAATATTGTTCACAATCACATGTGCCAAGGTCGTACTACACAAAAACTATGCATAATTTACTTCCCAATAATTTCCAAAAGTTTGAGCACGTGATCACACTTCCGTCAAAACTACACATGGTTTGAGCGAAGTGGTCTCCAGTGCGCATGCTCCACACAGGCAAATGTCGTGTACCCTCCTTGAATATGGAAAATGCAAACAGGCAACAGCATGTGAAATAATGCGCAATGTGTGTCTAAAACAACATGAAGTGGATCTAATCACGAGACAAACTTCTCAAAATTTTAGCTGTGCGTGGCCATGCTGCACAAAACCATGCATAGTTCTGTATAGGGTGACTGCACGGCTAACCATGCATTGGGTAAGGTGATGATGTTATGACCCTTTAGCTCTAGTATAACCTGGAGGAATAGGTGTACACAGTGCATGGTTCAGTGCATGCACTTTCACCTCATTTATATGATGAAGACTGGACATGCATACATTTGTAATTTTTGTCCTGCAAAAAAAAAACAGAAGGAAGAAAAGGTAAACAAAACAACCCTATCCCCTCCCATGCACACACCAACACGCTTTCCTTCCAGTAATCAACAAAGAGTGTATACACTGCGTAGTTCAGTAAGCTTTCCGACAGGAAATTGATGAAATCCCTATATGAGCTGTAGTATAGCATATAATGACCTCGGTATATGTCAATTTGTGGTAGAACTCTTGCTAATGCGGTGTGTATATAAGCCTACCTTGGGGCGTACGGATGCTATGTGTATGCAATGTACTCAGAAATCACGGAGCAGCTATCAGGACCGTGCGTCAATGACTGAAATGCTGTTTGCTTCTCGTGCATACGTTCACGAGGTAGACCGAACTTTCTTCGCGAGAGTCCGGTCCCCTTTGATCTTTCACGGGGCGATGCTTTTTCGCTACAGTAGCAGGATCGAGTTTATTTCACTGCGTTGTGATTCTGTGCAGACTTCTCAGATTTCTTTTGCAAAGTCTAAATGTGTTGTGTTTGTTTTTTCTTTCTTTCTTTTTGAGCCATAGATGCAAAGGTACCGATTGTATGATAACAATGTAGCCTGCACCATTAATTTATAAGCTCACACCTGTATATATACGTTGTAGTCGTAGCACTTTGGTTTGTTTGTCTGCCAGTTGTGTAGACATCACGAGCTGCCTTAGCTATCAAATGCTTCTTTGAAATAATGTACTGGTAATGGGTGACATGGACCCCTGCATGCCCCTGTGTACTGCTTGATATGATATTCATGTATGAAATATTAAAACTACCACTTTCTTAGTCAAGGTCAGTAATCACTCTGGCATGGAGTGCCAAGTACCAAGATCTGATGTATTCTTTGTGAAATGCAGGCTGGCTTGGCAAATATGTATGTTCAAGAACGTTCTTAGCCTGGCCGTGTTTGACTGCAGATGAGATGCTGCCATCTTGCTCCTGCGGAGAAAATAAAGTGAAACAGCAATGATACCAAACAAACAAATAAACAGATGAAACAAAAAACAAAAACAGAGTAATCTTCCATGTCATCCAGAATTTGTGAGGAGTGTTTAGCAATAATGTTTGATGATTGTTCAATAAACCCCCCAAACTTAACCTGTTTCTCATTAGTGCATGGGTTTTATGCAGCATTTTTGACACAAGATTCCATTTGGTTTTCCCAGCAGGTTATTGTACACGCAGTTTTGGAGCCCATAAGGGCAGGGAGGTGAAGAAACTGGTATAGAAAAAGAAAACCAGGAGTTAAAAAGAGTTGCTACTTTTTATTCCTCCCACCTCCTCCCGATTTTCTGATCAACTTTACCAGGAGTACAGAGATAAAGAAGTTGCTCACACTAGTCTGTATATCAAAATTCAAGTGTCATCTTTCTGCAATAAACATGCTGTACTATGCATACAAATGGATGTCTACTGCCTGTTCATTGTACGAGTGTGATGCAAGTGTGAACGGTGAATGTGATGTGAGTGTGGGCGGAGAATAGTCCATTGAATTGTGAGTGATCCACCACACACAGAGCTAGCAGTAATAATCCCTTTGCATTTTTTTTTTTCCCACTCTGTGGATGGAAGACTTCATCAAAATCCTAGCATCTTACTTTGTATTCCTACAGTAGGTCCCAACGTACCAAGACAGACTGAATTTAAGCCATGGTTTTGAATTTCACTAGTGGTGGGGAATTCAGGCCTTAAAAGTGTACTAGAAATTTCCTCCCTACAGATCATTGTCTTTGGGATAAGAATGCATGTAGCTTCTTTGAAAGTGGTTAATGAGAACTACCCCCCCCCATTTCTATTTCAATTTTTATGGTGTTCATGCCAATATCTAGTTACATGTATATTGAATAATATGTTTTAATGGTAATGGAAGTGTGTCAGTAACCATGAAATTAAAACTTTTTGAACAAGGAAAAGTAGAAATTATGCGGTGCGTAATATATGTCCCCGCCGGAAGTAGCATTTTGTAGCAAAATGTGCAATATAGGTAAAAAATCAAGGTCAAAGGTCAAAGAAGTCAAAGGTCAAAATTCTGTGTAGAAGTTTTGAAGCCCTCACCTAGTGCCATCACATAAAGCAAACGGAATCGAAATCGGGTTAGAAATGGCGAAGGAGTAGCATTTTGTAGCCAATGTACAATACAGGTCAAAAATCAAGGTCAAAGGTCAAAGAAGGCAAAGGTCAAAATTCTGTGTAGAAGTTTTGAAGCCCTCACCTAGTGCCATCACATAAAGCAAACGGAATCGAAATCGGGTTAGAAATGGCGAAGGAGTAGCATTTTGTAGCAAAATGTACAATATAGGTCAAAAATCAAGGTCAAAGGTCAAAGAAGGCAAAGGTCAAAATTCTGTGTAGAAGTTTTGAAGCCCTCACCTAGTGCCATCACATAAAGCAAACAATCGAAATCGGGTTAGAAATGGCGAAGGAGTAGCATTTTGTAGCAAAATGTACAATATAGGTCAAAAATCAAGGTCAAAGGTCAAAGAAGTCAAAGGTCAAAGTTCTGTGTAGAAGTTTTGAAGCCCTCACCTAGTGCCATCACATAAAGCAAACGGAATCGAAATCAAGTTAGAAATGGCGAAGGAGTAGCATTTTGTAGCAAAATGTACAATATAGGTCAAAAATCAAGGTCAAAGGTCAAAGAAGTCATAGGTCAAAATTCTGTGTAGAAGTTTTGAAGCCCTTACCTAGTGTCATCACATAAAGCAAACGGAATCGAAATCGGGTTAGAAATGGCGAAGGAATAGCATTTTGTAGCAAAATGTACAATATAGGTCAAAGGTCAAGGTCAAAGGTCACAACTGAAATTCTGTGTTGAAGTTTCAAAGCTCCCATGTAGTGCTATCATATAAAGCAAACAGAATCAAAATTGGTTCATAAATGACAGAGAAGTAGCAAATTTAACATTTTGATCACACACGGACGGACTCACGGACGGACGGACGGACGGACGGACGGACGCACGGACGCACGGACACACGGACACACACACGTACGGAGCCTGTTTCATAGTCCCCTGCTCGAACTCGTACGGCGGGGACAATAAATATCAAATGTCATGACGGGTCCCCTTCTTGAGACTCCGTGCGGCACAAACTGCCAACCAAATCAATTCCCCAGCTCAGTGACTATTGCTATTATTTCCTCATACATGTACTGCACTAGATTCTCAATGAAACAGCCTCTTTTTGAGCTGCTTGACAGCATATTTCCTACAAATCTCTGTTCCTCATTGTATTTATACACATCTTTTACTGTCAGCCAGAGTTATTGGCTGCATGTGCACTGAGAATTAAAAAAGGGGGGAGGGCACTGGGATTATTTTTTTTTTGCGTAAAATGTCCGCTGCTACACAAACTAGTCACCTTGCTGTCAACACCAAATATTTGATACATGTGCATACAAATATTTTGAGCAACACTATTGGTAAGGAACCAAAGATACACACACACACACACACACACACGGAAACACTTGAGTGTTCAACCTTTGTTTTTTATTTTATAATTAATGGGTTATTTTGCTCTCAGTTTTTCTAATCTTGTTCAAAACAAACCAAATTTCTTCAGGTAAATCCCCATTTGCCTTGAAATGGGTAACCAGAGAAAATGAACATGCATGCCTTCGGTAGACAAACACACACTTTCATACACTTGTAGGTGACAGCATACATGGACCCCATATACTACTGATAGGTTCTCCAACACTTTCTTGTATATCCAAAATGAATGAATATGAATATAAATGGATTGTTGTGGTTCTTGCTCATAAATGGATATGTGAACACATTCACATTATGTGCCATTCTCCTTCACACCATTTAAACTTAACAAGTGTCCCATATAACACGACTGATTTGTCGGTTACCACACCTTTCAGCAACCTTCATGTGTGGTTGAAGTGTGAATTGACGAGCCATTTTCAGAGGCATTCAGACATAATCATACTGTGAAAAAAGCCTTGAAATATGAACCGGCTCATTGTGCAGGATATCTTAATGAATTCAAATGAAAACAAACTTTTTAAAGTTTCATTTGTATTCCTTGTAAGTGACTCTAGTTCAGGTGCTGGAATGGCATAACACAAGTTAATACATGAAAACAGTGTTACAACGAGCTCGTCGACGAGGTACCACTGTTAACAATGTGAATTTGGAGGTTTGATTTTGCATTACTATATTTAGCTGGTCTGTTCTTTAGTACAATTATGAGGTACATGTACAGTGCACTCCCGTTATAACGAACACGGTTATAACGAAATTCCGGTTACAACGAAATAAAATTTAGGGCCGCAACATTATCAACTCTATGTATTTTTATTGTTTATTCGTTCGGTTATAACGAAATTTCGTTATAATGAAAGAAAACTGCCGGTCCCGAGGACTTCGTTATAACGGGAGTCCACTGTACTGGTCATAGGGAGGCAAAATGGGCAGTCCCGGCGACCTTGTTCTAATGGGGTTTCTGTGTACCTCCGTTTCTCACTCATACTCTATCTTTGCATTAACCCTAATCAGGCTGGGGGGGGGGCAAAATCCCCCCCCCCTCGACGTTTCGCACAATATCTTCGCAACGCGATAAGCTCCCGCCGCGATGTTTCATGACTTTTTTCTTTCAAGTATCGCGCAACTTTTGAGACCCAAATTGTTGCGCCCGCGCGTACCGTTTTGACGCGACGCCCGTTCGAAAAAAATTTGTCAACCCCAACATTGCTCCAAAACGTGATTTTGTGTACAAATCCAATGCAAATTGTGTTTTTTCAATTAATTCGCATAAAAATTCATATCTTCACTTAGAATGGCCGAAATTAATTTATTTTAGCATAATAATGCTTCGAAAAATGTTTGTGACAAATTTTGTCCAAAAAACAAACAAAAACAAAAGGTCAAAAACAAAGAAATACATAAGAAATTCAAAAAACAATAAAATACATAAGAAATTAATTTCAATACAGATTTTTTTTTATCCTATGTCTCAGAAGAATGATACAAGAAACATTTTAAAAAAGAAATTAGCTTAATTGGAGCATTAATAAGTGATTTAGAGCCCAAAACTGATTTTATGCATAAATTACAATAATTAATTAATATAAAATATAAGAAAAATTTTTCGGAGAAAGCAACCATACATTTTGATAGAATACGTCGCGGGCGTCGCATGTGCCGATTTTCGGCGCAATCGCGCGTTCCATAGGCGAGATCTGAAGGGGGGGCGGAATCCGCCCCCCCCCCCCCCAGATATAGCATAGCCAAAAAAGCCCAGCCCAGAGATGCAACACTGGTAAATGAAAACTCTAAACGAGGTCGCCAAGACTGCTGATTTTATCTCCTTACAACTGGCATCTCCTTGTAAATGTACTAAAAATGAGAACAGCTAAATGCAGTAATTAGGGATGCCAATTTTCAGGCAAAGCCTAAATTCAGGCCCTGGTAGTATCAGAGTTCTCGCCGTTTCATGTACAAAGCATCTTTAGTAGATGTACTTAGGCCTTTCTTTCATTCTAACTGGTATCTCCGAGCAATGGAAAATCAGGACTGCCAAATTCACCTTGTTCAAGCGCTACCTCCATGTAAAAGAGCTTGTTATAATAGAGTTTCCCTGTATCTAAAGTTGCATTCACGACACATTAGCTTGCTCTTCTCGCAGACACATTCTTGGCTGTAACACATGGAATAACACACACATGACACGGTTATTTGGGTGCAAGAGGCAATGCGAGACTTTATTCCTAAATCACATCCAAAACAGAGGATAACCTGCGTCGGAATCAAATCACTCAAAAAATTTATGTACATATCACAACACAATATTGTGCCCTTGCTGATATATATTACTTGAGGTTTTGCTGTACACAGCTACATGTCTTCTTACTGGAGTCATACAAACCTAAAAGTCCTATGATGATGGTGTTACAATGAATGATTATTCAAATCAAAAGAGTACAGAGGGATCACTCTAGAGAAACATCTGGACAAAGACTAGGAATAATATGAACAGGCCTTGTCTCTCATCAGGATTTTTGTATTTTTTCCCACTATCATTGCTGATTTAAATGGCGTTTTGAGATCTACTTTGAAGGGGCATCGTCATCCTCTCTGATGTAGCTCTTGAGTAACTCCTGGCGTTTCTGGGCAAGGCGCTCCTCTCGGCGCTTGCGGGCCTCCTTGGTTCGGTTGCGCCTGGCCTCGGCTTGCTCGCTGTCGTGGGCAAGAAGATGGGACAAGGAATCAGAATAACAATCTGCTGCACATTCATCATAACTTTGATGAATGAATAGCTTTAAACCAGGCAAATGGAATAGTAAAAGTTTCATTACATTCAAAACTTTTTTTTTTTTGAAGTTTGGCAAAATTAGTTTCCCAACTCTTTATGGGAGAGTGATGGCAGTTGTGTTTGCATTATATGCATATTCACTGAGGTATTGATGGCATAGCCTCACAAGTCTTCCATACACCTGAACACATATCTTCATTTTCATTTCATTTCATTTCATTTTATTGTTTCTGTATGGTACAATATAATCAACTCTGATCACTTTCAGAAATACAGTGGACTCCCGTTATAACGAAGTCCTCGGGACCGGCAGTTTTCTTTCGTTATAACGTAATTTCGTTATAACCGAATGAATAAACAATAAAAATACATAGAGTTGATAATGTTGCGGCCCTAAATTTTATTTCGTTGTAACCAGAATTTCGTTATAACCGTGTTCGTTATAACGGGAGTGCACTGTAAACACATGATTCATAATAATTCATGGCTGATTTTGCACATGACAGGTAATCAAATCATAGTGACAGAGAATGAAGACATAATGATAATAAACAAAGAAGTCATTTCAAACAAGTCATTTTCTTGTGCACATTATCATTTTTCCCATTTGAGCTTAAAGATGTGACAGTTCTTTAATCTCCTAGAGTGCACAATATAATTTCATAAATATTATTATTGATTTTTTTTTTTTTTTTTTTTTTGGGGGGGGGGGGGGGGTAATTCTTCATGAAACTTTTGGGGCCACGAATTGTGCACCGAATAAATTTTGACAGACTGGTAACTCACGCAAGCATCTTGCCACGCTGGTTCTCGGCCTTCTTCTTGTGGATGTACTCCATGAGAACGCGCTTGTTCTTGAAGACATTACCCTTGACTTTCAGGTACAGGGAATGGTAGCTGGAGAAAGAGAGAGATGGAGAGGAGGGGAACACACCAATAAGAGATATTTCACATGGTTCCCTATGAGTGATTCCCACAATTCTAGTGCACCTATCTTTCCATGGCTGTCTGTAACCAACTTATGAAACATAAAATGCATACAACTGCACTGACTGAAATAGCCACCATATCTTTACCAATTTTGACATAGGTTCTACAGTTTTGAGATGCACTGCCAACATTTACAATTAACTGAAAATTTGCGTTGCCCTTTAGGTACAACTGAACAGCTATATCAGGTGCAGTGGCCATTTTATCCTACAAGTTCCTTAGGCAAGAGTTCACTTAGTTGTTGCTAGGTAGGGTAAGATTTGTGGTTGTAAAAGGCAACTTTTTAAAATTTTTTTTAATTCAAAATGAACAAAGCATTTATGGTTGTAAGGGGGTATTTTGTAAACAAAAGCATGCATAAAATCTTAATACATTAGAGCACCTGTCTATTGGGCTAGAGATACATTTATGATGCAAATAGATTAGCACAGTGCATCTTCTTAGCCCAACATGTACTTCTCAACCTAACATAATGTCACATATTGTATATCACTATCCCTCAAAATGACTATGGACAGAGAAGTGAACTCACAGATGCCTGTCAATCTTCTTGTTCTCCCTGTACTTCTTGAGAAGTCTCCTCAAGACCCGCATCCGCCTGATCCAGATCACCTTCTGGGGCATACGGGCGTTGGCCGTACCCTTTCGTTTACCTGGTGACAGATGAGATGGAGAAATATGTTGGAAAATACTAACACTAACCTGCTAATAACATTTAAATCACTTCCTTGCTAATGACCTGAACGATCTTGGCAGTATGCTAATAACCTGCCCCTTGGGCATAACTTTTTTAATTACATGACTCAATAATTAGACACATTCAAATGGAAAATCTGTTTGAGCTTCAAACCTGAACATAAACATGGAAATTGAGAAGCAAAATTCTTGTCTGTTATAAGGACTTCTAACAAACGCCTTTTCTGCAAAGCTATCTAAATCTGTAAACTGAACATGGAGAGTGAGAGAAATCTTTCAGTGCTACACAAACACTGGAAATAGTCACTACAGTATCAAACTGATGATGTCACAGTCTTTCATTGCTTGGGTTGGAACCAGGTGTGAGCATGAGCAACAATAGCATGCCCAGATATTCGGGCCAGGTGAGGTTGCTTACAGAGCTAGGCAATGGCAATGAATGGCTATGACATCATACTTTAGTACTCTATGCTCTTTTAGTCTCCCTTCGTTTTTATTGTTTATTCTTAGGTTTAAAGCTCAAAAGACCCGGTAGTGTTGGGGATATCATGGAGTGGGATGGCTGGCCATGCTCCGATTTATTCGAGAATCCCTGTAATGAAATATGTACAGCTTTACCACTAATGTCTATGTATACGTACAAACACAGCCAAAATCTCTAGTGGATTTGGCCATTACCGATGAGCGTACGCTTTGATGCATAAATTTCCCGACACGTGGCCGAGAGGCGTGTGGTTTTTGGAATACCCTGGTAGGCAGCAGCTGAAGATCAGTTCAATAGGACCATCCATGTTTCCCCACGCTACTGGGTCTTTATAGACCGACTACCAGCCTGCAACGTGGTTGTTAACCACTCCTGCTACACCTTCTCTCTCACTGACAGTGACACGACATTTGCTCCTGTGACAGTTGCTCTGGTCTTATTTTCTCCAAGGACTTAGGGTTAGGATTAGGGTTGTGAAATGCTTTTAGATTTACTTTGATGTGAGGATTAGGATTAAGGGAAGGCTTATGTTTGTAGGTAGAATTTATGTTTGGCTTATCATGCAGATATTTCATGGGAGCAATTGTCGCAGGAGCAAAAGTGATAGAACCCTCACTGACCTCTTCCGCTGTGCCGACCCTTCCTGCGAGCCTCTGCATTCTTGCGAACCCTGGCCCTGGAATGGACAGCGACTGGCTTGCGGATGATGAGGCCATCCTTGATCAGTTTGCGGATATTCTGCCCTGTGGACCATCAAGATAGAAAGAAGGCTGGAGGTGAGATGAGTCACCCAATGAATACCAAATGTATCAACATTCACTCTATTCTGCAGTTCACCTTACAACTCCTGCCTCACGTAAGTATCAGTAACCATTGGCTCACTACATCAGATGCATACCAGTAATTCATTATTTGTTTTAATCTCTTGCAGTTTCAAATGAGATATTCCACCTTTGAGATATATATACACACACACACACACCAGCCCTCTGGGTGCAGATACACACACACACAAAAACCAGAAAAAAGGAAATAGAATTCAGTTCATAAGAATCATTTGACTAGGGTGGTCCAAAACTTCATATTATAGCATGCTGCACGGACCAAGGGTGAAGGCCCTGGAAGCTGGTGCTATCCCAATCGTACTGCTGAATACTGGATCACATATAATGAGCTTAAATGCCAGGACAGAAGTCTTCTAGCAGCATTTCAGTATGTCTCATATTGCCATCAGCAAATCCACGATAAGATCTTACATTTCCAAAGAAATCACATGAATAAAAAGACACTATTTAAGAGTCAACTTTCGACTTTTCAGTCCTGGGTGACCACTGCAGTGCACTCCTGTTATAATGAACACGGTTATAATGAAATTCCGGTTACAACAAAGTAAAAATTCAAGCCGCAACATAATCCACTCTATGTATTTTTATTGTTTATCTGTTCGTTCATAACGAAATTTTGATATAACGAAAGAAAACTGCTGGTCCCAAGGACTTCATTATAATGGGAGTCCACTGTACTTACTTGAATTGGCATTTGCGATCTCGTTGATCTCGTTGGGGTCGAGCCAGACCTTGTTTTTGCCGCAGCTCATGACGCTTGCGGCCAAGCGCTTCTGCAGCCGAAGGTTACTAAAAAAAATAATAATAATCAGGGAAGACAAGACAAGAGCATAAGCTTATTGCTGCTAACTGGTAAGCAATGAAGAAAGTCACAGTTTAGAAGTGTATTGTTATTACATGTAGGCTACCCCACTCCCTGCTGCAGAAGTACAATGTACATGTATTTGATATCTAGATCCAACTGCAGTATACCATTACAATTCTGATATAAGAAGAAAAAAATTAATAAGTTCTGTATGAACACTAAAAGCCAGACCCCTCAGTAGGTTTTTTTCTCTCTCTCTCCCTCTTGTTGCTGAAAGAGTGAAGTACAAAGAAACTAAAAAACTAAGAACCTACTACCAAGGAGAAATTGCCATGTTCGTCACACAGCACAGTCCAAGAACATTACAATGAAGCCAGCTGACCCTGCCAACAATTCATCAAGGTGGATGGCTAATTTCAGCAGAATATGCACACATGTACAGGGATTTCGATGCAAGTACAGATCGAGCAGCTAATTGATAATTCAGTTTATAACCCAGATACACTTGACCCCATCTCATAAAAAGTAAAAACTAAAATGACTACAGCGCCACTAAATTTCCATAATTCAATGTAATTACGCGCTGAAAACCCAGTGCTGGTGCATATAGCGAGCGCTGCATTTTGTCTTGCACACAAAAAGCACCAAGCATTATCTTGATCTCTATAGGAAGAATTCTATGTATGCAGATTATAGGAAGAATCTAGACCCTACAACTGTCATACCATATTTTTAATATTTCCTCGGCAACTCTGGAACCATTACGTACGTAAATGTTCATACATGAGTAAAAGAAATATCAACTGTACAGCCCGAGAAAGCATTTTTAATTGTGAAAAGAACTGTTTTAGTCATTAAACTTAGGGAAAAGTTAGATGCGCTTTCAAATAACCCAATGCCTCGTAATAATTCCTCCTCAACAATAATTTCAGCAGTAAAAAACCAGCATTGACGATCAACCTGCCATGCCAAAACTCAACCGCGTGCAACTGCATCGATTTTACATGACGTAGGCCTAGCCAGGTTACGATTGAATTATGCACGGGCAGCTTGCTTTAATGGCCATGCTGTAAATCATGGTAAACTGTAACTTAGTGGAATGAATAGAATCAAAAGAGCTGTGAAACATGTGACAATAAAATGAATGCATTGAGCAACTATTGAAGCCACCCATAATTTAACCACAACACCATCAAAAATTCAACCGCAGATTGGATATTATCTAATTGCTGTAGTGCATGCTGCATGCTAGCCCCGGAGACCGCGCCGCTATGCGGCGGGGTCCTGGCGGCTACCTCGCAGTTTCGCTAAAGTGAGAACCACGAACAACTCCCTATTGCCACATACGGCGACTTCACGAATAAATTATGGATAAATTTCTATTATAAACACAGTGACAATAAAAAATGAAGTACACATTACCCCATTGCCTTGGTTCTTTTCACCAATTTATCTGGAAACTGCAAAATTTTCCACATTTTTTAGGAGTAAGCGGCCTGCCCTAGTGGGAGAGCCGTGCTACCATTTTGAACGTGTATATCCATTAGTAAGCATCTGCGCATGTAGCGAGTAATACGTAGCCTTTTGTCAAGGCCCTCTCGCTGCGTGGTGTAGAGAGCCCAGCCGAGTAAGGTAGCGCGACTCGCTTCGCTCGTCCGTTCGCTCGTCCGTTACAGCGAGAGGGCCTTGCCAAAGGCTAGCATGCAACGTTAGTGAGCATCGGTGAGCTGAAGATAATTCGCCTTATAAGACAACATTTTCTGCATCATAAGCAATGAAATGCATCAAAAAGTCGCCGATTTGAATCATTTAGGTTTAATCGACCCATGTAAGTATTTCTAGTAGTTTTTGTTGAAAAATTAAGGAAATATAGCGCCGCAACGGCACCCGTTTTGTACAACATTAAGATCTGAATGCGAAAACGGCGCAGCCCCAACGCTGCACGTTGGGGCTGGTCGCAGTTAGCTGCATGCATGCTGTTACATGTAAAACCTTGAAACTGTCCAACGTTATAATGCTTTTGGCTCATTTTGTGCATGGTCTAAACTCTAATTTTGGCACGTCACGGGAGGTCGAACCTTGTCCTTGGTCCAACTCGAAGGAAGCTTGCCTTGGTTAGGTGTGTGTTTTTTTGGCAGTGTATACAACCACACGCGTGTGTCTTTACCATCCAGCCACACGAGTGTGGTTGTAGCCATGGCCCGAGTCGCTGGATACAGCCACACTTGTGTGTAATGTACATGTACATAGGGATACAATGTACACACACGGTACGGAGAAGATGATCGCCGTGCGTGCATGTCAAACACGTAAACGCCACACAATCAGCTTGCTCACAAAGTGATGAAAGTAACCTTATTTTCATACCTTTTAATATTGTTATTAAAACAAATATATTTTTCGCTCCATTCTCATCTTGTTTGCTTGATATGATGGGTTTAGAATTAATAGCAAAGTTACAACTGCCGCTAAATTAGGGGACTTTGGATTGACATCGCTAAGCTGCTAGTGGTGTGCTAACGATCGCTCAGTGCAGCTGCAGCCTAGCCAGCGCAGTTGTGCCGCCGCCTGCCCCAGGAGGGACCCGGACTCGCGCGCCCTGTGTACGCTGGATCGTGGATGCGCGATTTGCGAGTACCCGAACGAACGACACGAAGGCGAAGTCTCAATAACGACACGATGTATCAAAATCAATTATAACTTTAAATTTACCTCATCAAATCAAGAAAATGAGAATAAAGTTAAAAATGAAAAAAAAAGTAAATTTGTCTAGATGGTGTGATAATATTAAATGGGATTAATCTAGGAGGCAGGTTCATGTTCATTGCTTTGCAGTGGTGCATGATCGCGTGTTGATGTGGCCGGCCACACACACATTCCCGCTACGCGTTTATGGATATGTATGGTTGAGGGGTCTAGATATCGCGCACGTAAATTTGAAATGCTCTTATAATAGAAGTTATTCTATAATCGTACCTGAATTTCTCAATGAATATCACGAAAAAGCAGAAAAATCACCTCCCAGAATCTCCTGATGATACGATGACGGAGTAGTGCGCTGTCGCCGTTTGTATGTCGGACTTTCTTTTATGCGTTCAATTTCTCGGGGTATGTAAAGATCGCGCAGCTGCCCTCTGTAGTTTCATGCGTGAAAGTGTCTGCCCCTCTGCGGCTGTAACGTGCTCCGGCTTTCGTAGAATATTTTTTCACTTGATATTAAATTTGTCCCTGTTATAAGCAACAGCAGTTTTACCTAACTTGTGTATATTATTGTTATTATTATTATTATATGTGTTATTATTATTATCATTATTATTATTATTATTATTATTATCATTATTATTATTATCATCATTATTACTATTATCACCACCACCATCATCGATCATCATAATCATCATCATCATTATCATTTTCATTATTATTATCACTTCCACCACCATCATTTTATCATTCTTATTATCATTATTTCTATCATTGATATTTTCATAATCGTTAATGATTTTCATTTATAAAGTTTTCTTACAATATTTCCAATCACTTTAACCAATAATATACACGTAATATAAAATGGAAAAAAGTAAAATATGAACATATACTTTGTGTGTGTGTGTGTGTGTGTGTTTGTGTGTGTGCTTACCCATTCGTCACCCTCTCATTTTCGTCACCCATTTGTCACACTCTCATCTAATTTGTTTTCTTCATATTATGGCCCTCCCCTGTCACAAATATATCACAAGTTAGCGCAAGAAATCACAAGCAAATTCAAATTGAAATCACACTTCAACTTCGATAGACTGAAATATTTATTCCTTTGTAATATTATAATCGTTGTGTTAAAATTTGACTTAAAACAACATTTATTAACAGTATTTCAGCGTAGCTGGCAGCATACATTGTTCTTGTGTATGATGACGTCACGTGGTAAACGATCGATCGAACAAATTACGAATTCTATCGACTACGAACGAGACAAGCGAGACGACACGTCTAGGCTACAACATCCTTAGAACAGATTTTAAGGGAAGGTAGGTTTGTACAAGGTAAAAAATTGGAAATTTAGTGGAAAATTCGTTGGAAATCAAAATTTCTTACCTGCTTCCTTCTCATGTTGAGCGGTAAGTCAGGTATGTTTATTCCATGGGCGTATCGGCAAATTTTGCGCTTAGTCCTACGCGTAATATCGCTTGCTATACGCAGTTACGCTATGCGCGATCATTAGGTCCCTGCGCGAGACCTAGTACCCTTACTATACATAGTACAGTACATTATACACACGAGTGTGGCTGTATCCAGCAACTAGGGCCATGGCTACAACCACACTCGTGTGGCTGGATGGTAAAGACACACGCGTGTGGTTGTATTTGTATAAAATTTTACACTGCCTTTCTTTTTTACTTCACTAACCTTACACTAACACTGAACAGTTCAATACGAATGATTTTAATACAAGGTCATGAATAATTTACATCATCAGATCATGTTCATTTTCATCATTAAAAAAAAGAAAAAAAAATCTAGAATAGATGGGCGTCTATTTTGGTATCTTTTCTTATGGGGCCGCACGCAGGCCCAACGTTCTAGCAACAATAGCGCCACGGACGGCCTACGGTGCACTGCATGTTATGCATACGTCAATGAATAAGCTACGGACAGGACAATCACCATACACCGCACCTGACACCGACCGTTCGCAAGTCTCACAACATCTCCACAAAATCATTTGTGGAACAAAATATGAAGAGCTAATAACTCTGAAAGTGATAACTCATTGAGCATAGGAATTACAGCTTGGGAAAAATCGCAAAACACTAATAAATGGTAATCATGTGTAACATTTGAATGACTTTCTTTAGCTTTTTCGTACCTCATGATGGCTATGCCTATGCAGTAACACGAGGAAAAGACAGATAGTGAGCAGGCAATGAGTGACTAATGTTCCTTCGCCGAACTCGATTTTTTTGTGACGACCTAAGACTGATTCTAGCTGTCCTCTGCTCATTAATGGTATACTTTAGGACGTATTTTACAGTTATATTTCAGGGTGAGGTAAAATAAGGCTATAATGATTTAGAAATAGGTATGAAAATAAATTTCTTTATATCGCGCAATACTCTTTGATGGTTTCAGCCGCGTGTTACGGTTTATCCGAGCCTTTTCGCTGAGTGCATATCACAGTATCGACGCATGTCACACATTTACCCTAGTACGAGTAAAACGCATGCAGAGCACAGCAAATTAAAAAAATTTGCACCATCCGAATGCAAGATTGAAATGGCCGAAGCTGCGCCTGGCCAGAACTTTGGAGAATGGCTCTCCACCAAACTGGAACAACTCAGTATTGATCAAGACGTATTTGGTAGTTATATTAGTAGTATTGTTGAAACTGATGACTCAAATGAAGAGGAGAAATCCGAGGCCTTGAATGGAATTCTTTGCGAAATTCTGGTATGCTCTATTGTATTATACAGTCCCATATACTCTATTTTATGTTGGAAATGCAGTGCTGTAGACAGCTGCTGCATGCTGAACATGAACTTCATCATTCATCATCATGATCATGAAGTACAATGAATATGTGCATAATATGTCGAAAGTGTGTGCATATACTCTTTTCAAGATAACCTGTATAGGTCTACTCTGCATTCCATATTTAGCATTGTAATCTATTCTTACCATACCATGCTCAACTTTATTACGTTAATACTATATTAGTGTATAAAACCACACGCGTGTGTCTTTACCATCCAGCCACACGAGTGTGGTTGTAGCCTTGCCCTTGGCCCGAGTTGCTGGATACAGCCACACACGTGTGTAATGTACATGTACATCTAGGGATACACACACGGTACGGAGAAGAGGATCGCTGTGCGTGCATGTCAAACACGTAAACGCCACACAATCAGCTTGCTCACAAAGTGATGAAAGTAACCTCATTTTCATACCTTTTTATATTGTTATTTTACAAATACATTTTTCGCTCCATTCTCATCGTGTTTGCTTGATATGATGGGTTAAGAATTAATAGCAAAGTTACAACTGCCGCTAAATTGGGGGACTTTGGATTGACATCGCTAAACTGCTGGTGGTGTGCTAGCGATCGCTCAGCGCAGCTGCAGCCTAGCCAGCGCAGTTGTGCCGCCCGCCGCTCCCGCCCCGGCCCAGCAGGGACCTGGACCCGCGCGCCGGCTGCCTGTGTATGCTGGATCGTGGATGTGGGATTTGCGAGTACCCGAACGAACGAAGGCGAAGTCTCAATAACGACACGATGTATCAAAATCAATTGTAACATTAATTCACCTCATCAAATCAAGAAAATGAGAATAAAGTCAGAAATGGTCTTGGTACTTTTTGAATTGTACTAAAAATGTAAATATTAGGAATTGAGTAGGTTCTAAACGTAAATTCAACATTTATCATGCACAATTGATCTCGGCAAAAATAAACCAAAATGCTAAAAAAAATTTAATTTAAATTTAGTAATGCACAAGGATGATCTCAAAATGCTATCAATTTACCACACTTCACACGAGTGTGTGACTTACCATCCAGCCACACGTACTCGTGTGGTTGTGGCTGTGCCATGCATTTATTGCATGGCCCGAGTAGCAGAGCAGAAAACAGTCACGTTGATACAGTCGTAGTAATACTTGTGTGTATAAACGTGTAAATTTACTACTGCTTGGATACTGTACATTATTGTAAACTTACATAACCATAAATACACACTCCGAAGCTGGATATCGCGTGTAATGTGTCGACATGCAATGTTATGCACTTGTCAATGTAATGACTCGCGCCACGTCCGTCATTAGATACATTATCAGACAGGGTATGGTGGCCCTCAATGCTCTTGAACAGTGTATGAATGCAAGAACTTCCTCACCGCTTGTTCTTTTTTATCACTGATGGAAAGACATTGAAATTATCTATTTCTGTAGTTCATCATCTTGAGAACATTGAAAAAAACAAATGAACAGACAAATGTGAACACAAGCTAGTATTACCAGCAATCGAGTGCCATTTTTGATTTACTGACGTGAGATGAGTATTGGAATTTAGTTTCTGTTGCTGTATGATTACCAACCATGCAGTGTAAACTATCATTTAGCAGGCCTTGCTAATGATGAAAAACACAGTGACATGATATATTTCTTCTTGCTTTGTCCTCTCATACATAGGACAATTCAGTGGATGAAACTTGCCAAGAAATTCTACAGAAATGGAAAGAGCTGAGCTCTGCAGATGAAGCGAAGCAAGTGAATGGAGGTAGAGTGCTTGTCTGTAATATTCTTTCTCATTATTCTTTTAAAAAGCTGTGATATCTTAGTTACAGGAATCTGCGTGATGCAGAGAGTCCTTGGTTCATTTTTATGCCTCCGCCACGAAGTGGTGCCGGAGGCAATATGTTTTCGGGTTGTCCGTCCGTCCGTCCGTCCGTCCTTCCGTCCGTCCGTCCGTAATGAATTTTGTGGACAGGGTAACTACCAAAATCTTTTGAGGTATCCTAATGAAACTTGGCATGTATGTGTATTAGGGGGTGAAGTTGTGCCTATCAACTTTTGGGTGCACATGCTCAAGGTCAAAGGTCAAAAGGTCAAGGTCAAATGCTTAATATTTTACTATTTCCCCCATATCTATGCCATGCCTGAAGATATTTTCTTGAAACTTAGTGTATACATGTATTACTCAATCAAGATTCTCTAGTGAAAGTTTGGGATCATGCGGTCAAAGGTCAAAGGTCAAAAGGTCAAGTAGAAAATGTGAAATTTAACTTTTTTCTCCGTATCTTGGAAATAGTTCAAGGTATCTTCATGGAACATAGTATATATGCATGTACTGACTGGCAGTGATTAGCTGGGGAATTTGGGGTTCATGGGGTCAAAGGTCAGGGGTCAAAGGTCAAGGGCAACACTTCAGAATTTTAGTATTTCCCTCATATTTCGTCGGTTGAGAATGATAAGGGCGTTAAGTTCTCACAAAACCCATAGTGTTCGAGACCACTTAACGCCCTTCTCATTCTCAACAGACGATTTGTGCAATGCCAGCAGGATTTTTTTTTTTTAAACTTGGTGTATGCATTTTTAACCTGATAGTGATTCTGTAGAAAGTTTTGTTTTTGTTTTTGTTGTTTGTTTTTTGCCAAAAAGGTCAAAAGGTCAAAGATCAAGTGAAAGTGCTGAACTTCAACTTCTTCCTCCATATCTTGGAAGTGGCTCAAGTTATGAAACTTAGTACATATTTATGCATGTTCTGCCTGACAGTAATTCTCTTATGAGTTTTAGGGTCAATGGCCAGATGAAATATACAGAAATTGCATTTTTTCTCCATACCTTGAAACTTACTCAAGGCATAAACTTATGAAAGGGTCAAAGTCAAGTTAAAGTCCTTCAATCCCCAAATACGTGCTCTCCTATTCGTCCAATTAAACCTATGTCAAGGAAGGTAAACATTCAACACTTTTGTAAAAAACATGTCATTTTGATATTTTGCCAGTTTTGTGAAAATGTAATCACACATTGTCCACATGTACTATAGACCTAGTAGGAGAATCATGCATTATGGCGGAGGCATACCAGTCGCCATAGCGACATTTCTAGTTTCTTTTAGATTTCAGTGTCAATAGTCATCATTGAATTAATTTTAAAAAGTGTTTGGAATTTCCATGATATGCTTGCCAAAAGTATTGCTTGGAGACATGAATCGTGATTTGATATAATTGAGACCAGGGCGGCATTTCATGAAGGAACTTGTCGGATAAAATATCTGACAAGTCAATTATATCCGACAAGTTCAGAGAAATCAGCCAATCAGACTAAAGAATTTCTCAAAACTTGTCGGATATAATTGACTTGTCGGACATATTATCCGACAAGTTCCTTCATGAAATGCCCCCCTGGGATTGTTTTTAGATTTTTTATCACTTGTTTTGTTTAGATCAGTTATTTGTATCCTAGAATTATTCCTGGTATTCAAAATAAATTCAGAAGAGGTTGCATGAGTAGTCACATGGAAATCATGTTCATTGGCCTTGCTTCCATTTTGCTGCACCTGCTATAAGTGTTTATTTATTTATTTAATTTTTTTTTTGCACAAGTTTTCACTCCTATATTTTTGACACAAGCATGTTAAGATCTCACATCTATCTGAAGTGTACTGTCTGAAGTAGATTGAACTTGTGTGAACAGATTGCTTGCACTCTTACACAGTTTCATTTTAAGTCTTTGTGTTTATGATGAAGATGTTGAAATCATGTCGTGGTTCTTTCAAAAAGATGTTGATTCTTCTCAGATGCCTCTGTGGCTGGTAATGCTGATGTGAAGATGGCTGCAATTATGGAACGACACGCTGCAACTCAGGTTCCCAAAGTGACCAGAACCCCGACAGAGAGCAAAGAGAAGGCAGCCCTCCTTGCAAGGTTCGCTGAGGTCTCAGAAGGAGAAGAATATCCTTTCTATTTATCTACCTGAATGTTAGAAATAATGATAATAATAATGATAATGGTGATCATGAATATGTTAATGAAAATGATAATGGTAATAACACTATTTTTATCAATAATAAAGTGCAAAGTTACATTAAAGTCTCTTCAGCATATATGAATAAAATCTTGATTAGTATTGATATTTTGAATGATCAAACTTTATTGTTGTTGTCGTATTCCCAAACCTATGGGGTAGTTGGAGTCTCTTCAATATTGATGAGGTAAATCCTTGCGGTATAGTTGAAAGTGCGCTGTAATTTGACATGGTGTTTAACTTGTAAAGTTCGACTTGATACTGGTGTAGCTCATGATGCTTTGGCTAAGATGGGATAAATCCTGTAGTAGAGCTATCATAAAGAGCAGTGATAATACTGCAGAGGTCTCCCTGGTTGAATGAGACACTACATTATCATTTTAAGCTGTTTAGAAATGCAAGAACACAGAAAGATGTAACAAAAAGGGATTTTAATGCATCACAAATTTAGCAATGTTAGTGAAATAATCGGTATTTTAAGATATTTCAGATAACTACTAGCTTGTAGGGATATTAGATATTGCATGAGAGGTTCATGTAAGCAGGATTTGACTGAAGGAGAATATGCCAACACTCTGTGTTTGCGTCTTGCTGTCTTGTGGTGCTCTTTGTACATTCCAAGAGATACAAGGTTCTTTCATTTCATGTGTTAGTGTGGGGTGTCAGATTTCTCACTCATGCCATTTTCTTTGACTGCAATGTCTCACTGATGAAGATTATGAAGAGGAGGACTACGGAGGGGGAGGAGGAGGAGGCGGCGGAGGAGGACTGGATGATTTTTGTATCCTTTTTAACAAATGAAAATCGGTGTCTTCAGGTTTTAACATCTCGGTTCAGATGATTTATGGTCTTAATTATTGTTTCGTTTTCCTGTACCTGAGCATGTCTGAGCTGTTCCTTCTCAGCTTACCATCCCAGTTAGTTCAGAATGTAGAGAGGTTTAAAGGAAAAGAACTTCTCTGTCTACTTTCACATGATGGAGACATTACCCAGACGAGTTTAGTTTTTAACTTAAAGGGATGGTGGAGATGAGAATTGGACTTTAAACTTTTTGTGAGATATTGGTACCAAGAAAACACTTATGAAATAATACAGAGCATACCATTCAAAGAGCAATTTAAAGTTTTATAATATTTGATGAAAATCGGTCTTGGAATGGCTGAAACATCCAAAACCAAAGTAAAACAAAGCGATTGTAATTAAAGGTGGGTCCCACCTTTTATTAGAATCGCTCTGTTTTGGATAACTTAGCCATTTCAAAACCAAGTTTCTTCAAATAAATTTTGAATTCCTCGTGGAATTACATGCTCTTTTATATTTCATAAGAAGTTTCTCATTATCTCACCGAAAAATGTTAGAAACCTGAAGTTACAACGATGTAGGTCTCAACCAAAACTATACAATTCCCTTTAAAGTGGGATATGATACTGTGTATCTATTACATAATTTATCTGGTTTGTGTATATGGAGCAGTCATCTTTGTGTCATTTGACGTTGCATCTGTTGAATAATCGGCTAAGTCAGCGAATATAAGAAAAAATTCCGATTTATGTTATCCTTGCATATTCCTCTGTATACACAGTAGTTGAATATAGCCTAAGTGGATATGTTTTCTCCAGTCCTGTCAAAATAGACCTACACGGAATTGACTGTATTAATCAATTTACCAGTTTGATTGTAAATTGATCGCTGAAAGATTGCCAAATGTTAATTACATGTAAGTGGTTCATTAATTTGTCAGACTTTCTTCTCACTTTGTATAAAATTGGTTTCTTTGGCTTTCTTATCATAGAAATTCATATCACATGTGCATGTATTCAAGTAAGTTCAATCAATATGTGTTTATGTTTAATGCTGCATCTTGTATGTTATCCAAAACTGATTGGTCTCTTCAATTTCTTTTTATTTTTAAGCTGAATGATAAATTTCAATGTTCTTTAATCTTTATGTGCTGTTTGATGCAGTTCTTCGCCTCATGAGTTCAACTAAGATGCTATAACATGACATATAAAAGTCCATGGAGCCAGCACCCTCCATGTTTTTAATAAATGCTATTCATATTCAGCATGATCCACTTTGTATGTATTCAATATCTTGTAATGTCCGAGGTACTTACTTCAATAGGCCTATCGCACATTCCTGGGACATAAGTGCATGAACTAGCTTCCACCAACCAGTCTGTTCTTGAGCCAGGGTCTTTTAACTGTCCCCAAGGACAACCCATCCTCTCTATGTCTGTTTCCAAATCCTGCTGCCAGCGAGTCCATGGCTCATCTCTCTACCGTAGAGCCAAGTCTCTGATATTCTTATGATGTTTGGATTGGGTTTCTAGAGGGTGTGCCCTATGTATTTCCTGCACCTATGAAGTACATCTTGTATTTCAACAGCAGTTGCTGTCTAGTTTGCTCCAATGTGCTGACATCACAGACTACATCTGGGTAACAGGTCTGAAGAATGTTAGATTAATTCCAGTCTGAGCAAGATTTTTGCTAAAGACAATATACATGTAGTTGTATGATGTGGAAATCCCCACCCCTCAAAAAACAAACACCAAAAACATGACAAATGAAAATGAACAAAAAAGTAATTCAAATTGTTTTCTCATACACTGTTAAAGTGAAAATCTTTGTACAAGTAAGTTTTCTTGCTTGACCAGGTAAGATCAATGCAGACGTGTGCAGATTCAAACATCAAATAGTGTTACATAAAACAAACGAAATATTAATTTGCATTTATTTTCATGCTAGTTTCTGGTTATATGAAATGTGCAAAAATGTCCGCACAATGAAAATGTTCACTTTTACATTACGGTACTTTCTTAGTTTGAAATATGCTCAATGAATGCTCAATGGCATTAGTTTGCCCGAGATGAGATACTCCCATCCCATATAATTTTGCCGAAAAGATACCGCCAGTGGTGCATGCCAAGAAACGGTCTATTTTCCTTGACCAGTGCCCCCCTCCCTCCCCCTGCCCGCAGTCATGAGGAACACCAATAAGGAGGACGTGGACAAGCAGGAGAGAGAAAAGCGGGAGAAGGCGAAAGCGGAGACCGCCAAGAAGAAGGCGCAGGACAAGCTCCAGCGGGAGCAGCAGAAGCAGAAGGCCCAGGACCGCAAGGACAAGGAGAAGAAGCGAACACAGAAGCAGGAGCGCCGGAGGTAGCACCCCTCCGCCCCCACATCAAGGCAGCAACTAGGCATTATCTATTTATGACAAGTATTATATTAGTCGGCCTTTGCATGTGTCTGAAAATATATACAAAAACAAGAACAGTTGACTTCAGCAAATGCATCACTTTTGCCTAAGTCCATCCATCTATCTCCCACAGATTGGAGAAAGATGATATCTAGTCTTGTTAGTAAAAATGAATTTATCAAAGAAGAAATCGGAGCAAAGATGTAACATGCATTTGCAGCAGCTGTCGACTTCTCAGCATCCCTTTTTGCCTGAAAGCTTACCAGTATTTGTTTTGTTTTGTTTTGTTTTTTCTACACAGGATAAGGTGCACAGATTGTCTTGTTTTCTATGATCTGACCAATCATTTAGTACAAGAGGAAGTTGGAAGCTCAGATGCAACATTCTTTGCATCCAGTTTTGCTTCCCTTTTCCTCTTCTATGCAAATCTGTGAAGCTATTCTTTAAATCATAAGAGAAAAGAAAAGAAAGAAAGCAAAAACATTGCAGCTGCATTGTTCATCTGACTGGACTCATATTATCCTATACAGTGCACTCCCGTTATAACGAAATGCTCGGGACCGGCAGTTTTCTTTCGTTATAACGAAATTTCGTTATAACCGAACAAATACAATATATAACGAAAACAAGGAACCACGTATATATATATCATATTATGTTTGCTGAATACTCATCATACACTGGAAAGCTATGTGAAATGTGAAGGGATAACTGTATTACAATAATAAACGCAAGTTCCCCTCAGAAACTGTGCGTGACACAAGGAGCGAACACACAGTGGTGTGAAGCGTTCACCCATGCAGAGACGGATAAGTGCTTGTTCCGCTACGTATTTTCGAAAGCAATTCGCATTTCGTTATAACGGAGCTCATTTCTTTTGTTTTTCTTTGTCTGTGGCGCTCGGAAAAGACTTCGTTGTAACGGAAATTTCGCTATAACCGTGTTCGTTATAAGCGAATTTTGTACCATAGACTTTAATGGTGTTAATTTTGGGACCAGAAGATTTACTTCGTTATAGCGAAATTTCGTTATAACCGTGTTCGTTGTAACGGGAGTGCACTGTAGTTAGTTTCAAGCAAGGTGAAAATTAAAGCATGCACATGTCTTTCTTTATCTGTCTTGAGCTAACAATGTAGTGAGTGCACTTAGGTATATCCTTTATTACAGATGAGGGTAAAGAAATCAAAAGGTGAGAGTTTTTGATTATGGGAAGTGGGATTTCTCCTTCCTCTCGCCAGTACATTAAACCAGATCTAATGAACGATTGATAAATACAATGTACCTTATTATGCAAAAATGAGGACTGACATTTTGAAAGAAGTACAAAGAGCAAACATGTTACACCAGGCCTAAATTTTTTGGTAATATTTTTACCAAATTGTAAAAAAGTGCAGCTCTGGTATTCAGGGTTTGAAGATAATATGCCCCATTCTGGAGCACACGATTTTTACCTGCCTTTCATGGTGGCCCAAGAAGTTTTTTAATGCCTTTTCCTTAGTTTTTACTGGTAGCTGTGGAAGATACTAAATCACTTCTGGTGATGGTTACTGATCTAATGTTTTATTCTAGATCTCATGTTACAGTGTATTGTACACACCAAATATTTCACGAGGCCCTTATTTTTGCAAATTCACAGGTCAGTTGCTTTTCACAAATTTATGAACACGCAAAATTATTACCTGGTAGCTCTGGCCGTGATATGAATGCAACATGCATGAGTACATGTTTCTCATCTTTACTTTACTCCAAATTGTCGTGATCGTGAAATTGTCGGGAAGTCCCGTTTCGTGAAAAATTAGACTTGCTAAATATATGGCGTATACACAGTATGTGACTGGTATTGTAAAGATGTACAGGTCAAGCCACCAGCCGCCTTGAGAAGTGTCTCAAACAGATTATCAGTGCCATATTCTCAATTCTGATGAATTTATTTTGATACTTAAAAAAATCTATTTCAGAGTGTCTAAGGAGGCCTATATTATATGTATAATCATTTGCAGCCTTGCGGGCAAACATTCTGGACACCGAGAATTGTATCTTCATGTATTACTCAATGTATCAAACAAGTCCATGTATGGTATAATGTGCAACTGTAGAAGCAGAAAATGGTAAATATTGTGTCCTATTTTTGCATGAGGCAGAAAGGAAGCAAGTCTAAACATTGTCCACTGCAGCTAGCCACTGTGGAGAATGAGCCATCGGGTCTAAATGGTGAGCTGTCTGCAAAGTCCCACATGGGTAATGTGGTGCAGTGGGTAACATAGCCAGTGCATGCCCTGAGTTCATTATATCTGTGCTCCACTTGACCACTCAGAAATTGTTGGGAAGTCCCAATAATTTGCAAAAACTTAAGACTCGCTATAAAATATATGATGTATACAGTATTTCACAGCAATATACTTACATCCATCCATTTGTGTTTGCTTTAGTTTACAGTAGTACATGTAGTTTTATTGCATGTTGTAGACTCTCCATGTTTTCTTGGCTTCGTTGCCTGCTACAATGAATGTTGGATGATTATTATCTAAACTGAGAAAAGTTTGGCTGACAACTTTTTTTTTTTTTCCCCCGAGACAAACTGGGCAAAATGTGGCCATTGTAGCAGTAATTATTTAATCAAATTTTTGTATCATGTTTCTATGTGGCTGGTGAGCAAAATTAGAAAGATGAAAGAAACAGAAATGATAGAGAAGATTGTGTGCACTGAAAAGTACTTACACAGATGTAGAAACATTAGAATTGAAATTTATTGGGGTTCATAAAAGAGTGGAAAGCCAGATACTCAGTTGTCTGTATTATGGTATTGAAGCAATTTACATTTTGTGAGAATGAATCACACACACTTCATAACATTGTGATACGTGTGTGAGTATTTCTGCATGTGGTTTTGAAAATGAATTAAAAATGTCACTAGATCTATAGGACCGTTCTGAGGCTTTACCTAGTGAATAGTTTGGCATTTTTAACCCATTGAAGACGAGTCCCGAGAATATTCGCGTAGGTTTCTATGAGAAATATGTGTAACGGCAAAATCAGTCCATCCTCGACGGGTTGATGTTGGTTGCATTTAGATGACTTGGCGTTTTGCATCAGATCCCAGTTCTGTGGTGAAATTGTTGATGTCTGAAATTTCACATGTATCCTTTTAAACTCTGTTCTTAAGCTTAAAGGTATTGCATCCTGACTCTTCTGGCCATATATTCAACATTACGTTGCAATGAATTTTCGTTGACAATAGAATTGTGTCTTCCATTTTGTTGAAATAATGGTATGTTGAGGAAAAAAAAGTATATATTTTTATCATTTGTGGGTGATCACTTAGTCAATGCATCAATAATGATTTAAATTGTCACCGACATTGTGTGTTGTATGTGGCAGTACTCGTCATTGCACAAATACTCTAACTACATGTAGTGCATGAAACTAAATGATTCTGAACTTAAGTAAGTTTTGACTTATCTTTTGTAAGTAAAAAATATTGATAAAAACTATCACAACTTGTCAAAATTACAGCATAATAGTACATGTATTAAGATTTATTGATCTGGATGAATATAGAAACAACCGCAAAAACTAAATAAGCCTAGCCTTTATGAAGTATTCTGACATGATATTCCAAAGCACAGCGTTATTTTCATAGGGAAGCATTTCCTTATTTGTTTATCTTTTTTCTTTTCAGTTTTACTTATATTTGGGATATAGTATGAGCCACCTCGGCTGACATGAACGGGACATGAATTGGTCTAAAATTGACCACATTTTTAATTTTTTGGTCTTTCTTCATCTTTTTTTTTTTTTGGTCTGTCATGAACTGTTTTATTATAGCGGACTTTTCCGAGCCTGCTTTTTATATCTTTGAGACTTTATCTGACATACATTTAGTAGCAATTGTTGTTAAACAGATGTATTATATTGTACCTACATGAGATTGTTTTATTTCCATATAACAATTTGGGAAGAAACATCCTCATTTTCAACTTCGGTTTGAATGTGGCCTATGGGCAATCTACAATTCATTGTAAGTACCTATGAGTTGCTCTTATAATAGTGGCAATGTTTTGAAAGAGACTTCAGCATGTATTGATCCACCCCCCCCCCTTTGTTTCAGTAATGTTTTGAAGTGCTGCAGATGTAGTGTCTGAAACTGGAGTTATTACTTACCAACATGTGGACTGTAAGATCTAAAATGTATTAAGCAGTTTATACATCTCATGGATTTCCAAATGCCAAAGAACAAGATCTGTTCCATGTGTTGTTACAGTTTAGTGTTGATGAATTTGATGTATGTACATGTATTGTAAGCACATTTTTGTTTTTCCTTGAGAATTCTGTCCATAACGTCCAGGACGCATCAAACATGATTGTGTAGCTTTATCTGTCAATCTTATTTGGAAGCCAGTAACTCATTGTACTGCTGAGGCAAGCCAAAATTCAGGTCAAGTTTTGTGGTGCATTTAGGGATTTTTGCCGCCTGTTACGTGTCCTGTGACAGACAAGCAGACTGGTTAAAAATCTCCCATTTTTCTTGGATGGTAAACATAGATTTGTAGCTTTGTGGAAGTCTGTTACCAATTGTGATTGATTTGCCATTCTTTTAAAATCAGGGAAAATCCTACCATCCAAAAATCATGTAAAAGTCCCCTAGCTGCTGCAGTTATGGCCCTGGGCAAGGCACTTTATCTCCACTGCCTAGTCATCCAGAGAGGTAGTCTTTTGTCAAGGCCTCATGGCTGAGGCTTGGAAAAGAGACTACAGCTCTAACTGCGAGCTAACGAGTGAACGCGAGACTGAGTGGCGTAGCCAGGAGGCCTTTTGGAACTTGACGTGAATTTCTTATCTTGAACCTTGTTTCTCATCGATTCTGCTACCAAAAAGGTAGTGGCCAATCGGCGACTGATTTGCTCGCAATGATGTCACATCAAATGAATATTCATAAGTATGCATGATGTTGATGGCTTGCTCATAGACACTTCGTAATCTAGCCTGTGTTGCCTGCAGTAGCTGCCTGCATTGCCTGCTTTGACATGTGATTCATTAGCGTACCAACTGCAGATTGACTCATGACTTTACATAAATAATTTATACTCTCGCGTATGCACAAAGTGGTAGAAAAAAAAAACCCACACAAACAAACCCAGGTTTCAAAAGGCCTCGTGGCTACACCACTTGGTCTTGCATTCACCCATTTCTTGCAGTGCTTGGTGTGGCGAGTTAGTCTTATTCCTCAGGCACAAGGCCTTGTCACAAGGCTGTCAGAGAGGCCAGGGACTCTCAGCCATTGGACCTGTGGTTGCTTGCTCATTATGAAGCACTCATTGCTTTCATAGCAGTCACATGAAACCAAGTCAAATCAAAATCAAATCAAGTGATACCCTCTGTGAGTGAAATTTCATTATTACTCTTTGTGATTTTTACAAGTCTTGTCTCAATGAACTGTCATTTTCACAAATATTGTGAGGTGAGAAGTCAAGACTGAAAACAGTAATAGCCTGCTAGTTTACTCTGCATGACTTCAAAATTGCTGTAGCTCGTACACGTACAACTATATCACATGTGCATTATTCGAGTCAGTTGGATTATGTTAGAATTGTATTTATTTGCTTATCGTTGTATTTGCTTGCTACATTTGGCACTAGGATTATACAGGATGATTATCACCATGTTACAGACACAGCTCTACATTAATGCACCACTTAAAAGTAAAAATCATGCAATCTTAAAGATGTAGAATTTGGATACTTCCAGGATTGGACCTGTAAGGAAACCCACACACTCATTTTGAGTTATTTTCATTGAAATGTTTTCCAAAGTCTGAATGGCTCTGTGAAAAATAAAAAGACACCGCAGGGAATAAGGAAGTACAGTGTATCAGCTTGCTGTTACAATAGACATGACTAAAAGGCAGTAATCAGGTTGACAACATTTTTTGATAAGTCTTTGATGAATTTTAAAAACAAAAGTTCCATCAACTCTTCATTTTCTTCTGATCCACTTGTTTTCATTTTCAGCTTTGTAATATGTACAGAAGTACATTTCTGCACACTTTGCTGACTTTGTCTTCATTGCATGCAGAGAAAAGATAAGTGCTGTCATGAGAAAAGGGGGAAATGAAGAAGTCTGTAAAGTACACAACATATGGAAATCAACATTAATTAAGTACTTGTTGACAATGTGATTACCATCTTTTATTGTTTTCAACACTTGAAAGAAGCTCTTGCTTATTCCATGATAAATTTTGTTTGAACATTTGTTGAATTGTTTAGGTGTTTCAATCTACGTGACTCGATATGAGGGTGTTGGTTTTCTTAGAAAAACAGTAAGCAGTTTGAGGCTTTATTTTATTGCATCTGCACTGCCAGCCGACATCACCAAGCACGCATATCATTTATACAGTTTGTGTGGTATTTTCACTGAATATTTAGAGAACACCAATAATTTAGAAAATCAAAGTTCTTGCTGATGGGGACTGTGGTAGAAATACTTGCTTCAGCCGAGCAAAGTTTTAATCTGACAGAGGTGATTCAATACCTTTTTAGTCAGTCTGATATCAATTTTGCTCTTTTGCCAGGGATTATGGTAATGAGATTACTTGTATCTCTGTTGGCGTAGTGTTGAATATGAGGCTTTCATTACTTTGAAGTGTGAATGTACTATTAATACATGCTAAAAGTAAAGTGATCACAATGTGACATCTGCCATTTTTGAATGTATCCAATATACAGCTGTATTGTGAATTACATGAAACACATTTATGTGACGAGATGTGTTAATACATGTATATGTGATTTTTGTGTCGTGCATGCTTTGTTTGAAATAACAATTCAATGACTTCATCTGGGTTGTGCCTGTTTTGTGTGAATGCATCATGACTGCCTACATTGCATATCACAGTATAGTTTGTTAGCTGGAGATAATTTTTTTTTCCCTCTTCAGACCTAATTTTCATTAAATTTTTCGAGACATGAATGAAATGAACAATGAAATATAAATTCCCAATACACACACACATACACACATACACACACACACACAAATGCAATCTTTATGTGTGAATACAGTGCAGATAAATGTGCTGGACTTGTTTTTCAGTACAATTCGTTTTCCATGTACACTGTATACTATGTATCTGAAAATGAGATAATAATTATACTACAAATGCAAGAAACTTGTGTGCTTTGATGGCATCTGATTGAGAAGAATATTCCATCATTCTTACACACAAATTGCCTGTGTATTCCGGTATGCATTTAAACACTATACATGCCATTCGTCAACTTGGTAGATTCCTATGACAAGTTCAGAGGCTTGTCCATGAAATCATAGCTAGGTTGCACAAACAAATGTGTGTTATTTGTTTTCTTTTAAAGGACAAGTTTACCTTCATAAACATGTGGATTGAGAGAATGCAGCAATAAGTAATAGTCGAACACATATAGTGAAAATTTTAAGAAAGTTGTACAATCCATCCAAAAGTAAAGCTTCAGTTCCGCGAGCACTGGATGTGAAGACAACGGCTTTTGATGTCGTATGTGTAGAACTACAACTGTATATAAAGAAGATTTTAAGAAGATTCAACTTATTTTTACTTTTCTCTCATGAGAAAAGAGCACATGACTTGCCTCTTTTGGAAGGCGGGGAGGAGTATTTAAAAAGTTGAGAGAATGTGTACTTTTTAAAAAAAAATGAAATTTTGTGGAATTCTCTTTATATCTTCCTTAAATTGTTCTATGCATGTGACATCATCAACTGTAGTACTGGTAGTCTTCCTATCCAGAACAAAATAAACAAAACTGTGCAGAAACCTAACTTTTTGAGTGGATTGTCTGATTTTCCTCAAACTTTCATTGGCATGTTCTAGTTTTATATTGCTGCTTTATCTCACTTCACATGTATGTATCATGGAAGTGAACTTTTCCTTTAAAGATGATGTGTCTTAGGTTCCACACAGACTGGTTTATTGTAAGGTTGCTGCCAGAGTTTTCTGCACTGAGTAAGAATGTGTATAAGAAAGTGCTGCATGTTAGACTGTGTGTTTGTAGAGACTGGTTCCATGTAATGCATTGAATCATGGGACAGGTAGATCACTTGCATAGTGTTGAAAGCAACATACAGTATTTCTTCCAATAAAAGAAAAATGCAAAGAAACTGTCAGCTGAATTGTTTATTCCATTTTTTAGTTTGTGTGCAGATTGCATTCCATATGGTATGTTTAACCTAGAGCTGCTATCATAATGAGTACCCATTTGTTTTCATTTATATATTTTCATTAATGTTATGATAACTGTTAGTATTATATCATTATCATCATTATATACAGGAAAGCAAAAGGAAAACCCTTTTATTAAAAACATTGCCCGAGACCGGTGCAATGTTTGCTTTATTCCAGACAACTAAATCAGTTCGAAGTCTTTAATAGTCACTCCACACTCCATGTAATCACTGAAGAAATAAATTGTACAATATAGTAGGTTACTCTTTTTAAAAATCACATTACAAACGTGGAGAGAGGGTGTCACATACATACTGTACACCTATAATACAGGAAACTTTCATCCCTTGACTTGAAAAAGTCCACAGGAGTGGATGAAAGCTAAAATGTTACAGGTTGGCAGAAGCCATCACTTTGGCTGTACACTGTACATGTACATCTTGAAAATGCATGAAATGCATAACTTTCCACTTCTCTGTAAATGCATGGCGCATAAATGCAAGGGGAAATGCCATTATAATGAGGTTGTTGGGGTCACTTTTACTGGGGGATTTTACCTTCATAATCACCAGTACCTCCTCGTAAACATACAAGCACGCACAAACACACACACAAAAAAACAGCAACAGTGAGAACAGCTAAAAAAAAAAAAGTGATTGAAAAGGGGACAGCCCAATTCATCTTGTTAACTCTTGGTATCTGTGCACACCCGACTCAGTTGATAGCTTACCAAGTTTGCATATTTTGCTCAAATGCACAACTCCATCAAAACCAATCAATATGTTGCCAAATACCACAGTACAATGACAGCTTCACTTGTGATATCATTCCTCACACCACGTTGCATGGTAATTGAATAGCATCATTCCTTTATACGGGTTTTCCGAATGAATTATAATTTTCTGTTGCGGTTCTGCCTGCAAAAGTTATGCCTCCCAGACATGGACAATAACATAGCTACTGGCCATTTGCAAGATATTATATACATGTATATCATACAGCTTTCTCATAAAATTTACATCACAGTAAAGCTTGGAACTTTCTCTACAGCACTGCTCATTACATGTCTAGCATAAATGTTTCTATCAAAGAAGTAAATGGCTTTGAAAGCAAAATAGTTTCAAAAGCGCTCATGTGTTGCTGTCTCAGAATAATGTAACACACATGGGGTTTACATTGTGGCACATGCACAGTTACTGTATACGCCATATATTTCACGAGTCTAAATTTTCGCGAATCTGGAATTCCTGACGATTTTGCGAGTGGCGAAATTCGCGATTGCGGAGTCCTGAACTGAACGGAGAAGTGTACACGTGTACGTCACATTCACATTGGGATCAGAGTCGATATTTTCGCTTGTCTTGAATTTCACGAATAGCACCTGACTCGCGAAATTCGCGAAAATAAAAACCTCGCGAAGTATTTGCCGTATACAGTAAAAGCGATACCTCCTTTTCAGCGATCTCTTTACAACAGGTTTTCCCTGTATGTATACCTTCTTTGTGGCTGTGTAATTGAAATATTAGATAATTCACAAAGTATAATACATTGTAAGGAACAAAAGTATAATATGCTTTTTTATTTTAACCCACTGATGAAAACAATCTTGGGATATACAGTGTATGTAGTAAAAGGCATGAAATAGGATTGAAGTAAGCGTACTGTGTAATTATTTCATTTCTCTTCCTTCTTCAATGAATATGGCTTCATCATATGGTATAAGCTGTTATTTTCGTGAGGGTTTAATTTTTGCAAAATTTGCAAATCACAATTGGATTGTGAATTTAACACACAAAAATGTTGCCATGCACTATGGTAATATGGCATTTACGATAGCGTTGGTGTCAATTCGCAAAAATAACATCTTGCGAAAATGTCTGTGACCTCAAGTGCGAAAATATCTGCATTTGAAAATAACAGCTTACACTGTAATTTATTTCTCTGGAATTATGTTAAAAGGTACAGGGCATGGTTGGTTTGTTCAATTAGATCCAGTCCCATTTACAATAGCCCTGTCAAGCAATTAAAACCTCACAGGATGTAGTGAAATATATAAAAATGTGATTATATACATTAAAACAGTAAAGCTTAAAAGTAAAATATACACATAATACAATGACAAGTTGAGAACCATTGCAAAAATGTAGCTGCCTGAAAGGTGACAAGCTTACAGATTCATAAATTGAAAACATATTTCTCATCTGCTGCTCTCAAATATACACAAATACAAAAGAAATATGTGCAATCACGTAGAGCAACGACGAAAATGTACAATACAATGTATTAACTAGGAAGCTTTGCCGAAAGTGCCATAGTCTCGGAGCTTACCCAATCATGGTTGCGATGTGATATCTCATATTTGATTACACCGATGACAATATATAATGCCACAACTGCTGTGGACACTGCATCCACTGCATGCTAGACAAGCTTGTTTTGCATGGATTCAAGACTACAGTTTGGACACGATTCAGTCATCACATACTAACAGAATTCTGCGTAACCACTACTGAACTGGGAGGGTGCTTCAGGAATAAAAGTTGGTATACCGACTTTAATCACTTCACACCTTTTCATCTAAAAATACTACAGAACAATTTGTTATCCCAGCAAATCGTGTCAGCTAGATAAGTTTCTCAGCAAAGCTTTCTGATCCGTTGCAAGCAAATTTTGATTGGTAGAACATGAATTTAGAGCCCTTATGAGTCACATACTAGTTTTGCTTTTAATTCTTTAACTCTTTTTGCTTTAAACTCTTTCATCACCAATCTGCACAACCATTTGGTGCTGTCCTCTACAATTGGCACTTGAATTTTTTTTTTTTTAAATCATACATAGTAAACCATGCACAAGTTGACATAGGTTGACACTAAGATAAAACTTCTAATTTTTTTCCCCCCTTTCGTGATTTGTTGACTTCTGCGAGAGTCAACAGATCTTCTTGGATCCTGTTCATGTTGACTGATGGAAGGGTTACCGTATCAGCAAAGTTACGGGGAATGCAATAGATTAGCAAGGTGTTGGACTATATTTCAGCACACAGGCACATCAAGGGCTAAAGATACAAATGTCACTTCATTCACATTTATGACACAAGATGCCAAAACTTGGCTCGGTGGACACGGAGAGCACACATCAGGAGTCATCACTGTTCAAACACGGTTGCAATAGCATCTGCTAGTCTCTCACCAAGGAACATATCACGTATGGCTCCGAACTCCTGCCTGATGTCTGCATCTGCAAGTTTATAAACAGACCAACAAATCACTTCGTACAAAAACTGCCTCCTGATTGGCTGATGAAAAACAATAATAATAATCATAAAAAACAATAATAATAATCATAATGATTGAACATGCATGTCACCTTTATATGATCTCTGTGTAAGCAGCATCTCTAATAAATGTTTTGGGGATAACAGATTTTCATTTTGCTCCAACTTAATGGAATACTCTCAAGGAAGATTCATCATTTAAAAGTGACGATGAGCCTGCTTCTGTTCAACACTGGCCCTCTTAGCTCTGTTGATGGAACCTTTATTACTTATTGATCTCAGGACCTTTACCACATTTTCTGGAATGTTTTGTTATTCTGAGAACATTTAATACCCATATCCTGGTTCTGAGAATGAAGAACTACACCTATGATTGCAGAAGAATACTTGAAGGCACTTTCACAGAAACACACATTATACATATTTTTACAAATTAATCTTATTTCATTAAAAAGGAATGTGGAATTGAATCCACATAGAAAAGAAAAATTACTGTTGCAGTTCATTCAAACAACATATTGAAACAAGACACGATTTAGATTTCCACTAAAAGTACCATCCAAATTGAGTATAGCACATTGTTTTGCCAATACAGGCGACTCTCATTATAACAAAGTACTTAGGATCAGCAGTTTACTTTCCTCACATCAAAATTTGTTATAGCTGAACAGTACAGTATGAACAGATATAGAGATGATAATTTTGGGACCTGAATTTTGATTTCGCTGTATAAGGAATTTTGTAATAACCATATTTGCTGTGAGGGGAGAGCACTGTATTGAGAAGATGAATCTTCAAATTTGCATTCGAGATGAGACAAACTGAATGATGTGATTAATTAACTTACTTGGCGACTCCATCAATACCCTGGTTGGTCTGTCTTTCCACAGGTCATCATAGATCAATTTGATGTCCAACATGCTGGCTGCCAACCTCCTGCTGGACAGGGTCAGGCCGATGGTATCGAAGGCATTGCTGGACACAATTTTACCCCGTATGTTCCTTGTCCTCCTTTCCTGCAAAAATTACATTGGTTAAATAATATGTAATGTAATAAAATAGTAACCATGGATAACATGTGTATTATCAAATACACTGTCATAGCTGCCAACCAGGCTGTGTACAATATACTTATCACTCTTGAGAAAACACTAAAATATGCACAGAAAAGCTCTCCTCAGCAATTCTGTAAATTGCAAATGAATTATCACTAAAATTGGGCTGGTGTGAACGATTAATTACGTAAAGTTTCCACTCTTACACTATGCAAAATATTTAGTCTTTCACAATAGGGGCAGCAGGGTAACACACATCACTACTCAGCTGAACTCACTGGGCCTTGAACCCCAGTCCTTGAATACCAGGCACAAGCACCCTACCCACTGGGCCAACTTGCCACTCTTTCGTACTACACTGCCTACAAAAGTTGCAATCTAACACACAACAGCATGGAAGAGAAGACTTCGCCTCATTTTCCCTCACCTGCGCTTCACTGACTTGCTGCTTTCTAGACACGAGAGCATTGAGAAAGTCGCCCACTTCCTGCACAAAGCGTTGGAGGTCGGTGTTGAGATGCTCCGAGACAATCTTCTTCAGGGGCATGAAGTAAGGGAGGTTGTGCTTGGTGAGATGCAGGCTCTCATCCTTGTTCATCGCCACGATGGCATAGTATGGCTGGAAGTACTCCCCACTATCAAAGGTGTCCCACCGCACACGGATGCAGTCATTGTCAGTTTTGTGAACAGTGCAACCTTGAGACGCAGCCAAAAAAAAACAAAAAAACACCAAATAAATAAAACAAGTTTTTACAATTATCACCATGAATACATAAAAAAGGACTTAAACAAGAAACACAAAATGGAGTGTCTGTTGTCACTACAGGAAGTTACATGCACACACCTGTAAAGTATGAAGTCATAAGGTGCAAACAGAATCAGATTCAAATTTGAAATTACTCATGATGGAGTCATTGGGATCATTAAAACTTAAAGTCTAAATAGGTCTTTCTTCAATCTTTATTTTTTTATTTTTTTGTTGTTGTGTTCATTATCTCATCAACACACTGAACATATTTCTGATACAGGGCACTACAATCTAATTCAGTTTATTTGAAATGCCACAAACTTAATAGAATATCAGTACCCATGACAGCTTTGTTTGAATTGTGTTGTTTACAACGCATAGTAGTACATAGACCTAAAAATAAACAACGAATATGCCTTGGAGCGCACAAACATGCAATGCACTTTAAAGGGACTGTACAGTACTGGGTGAGGTGGGAATTCATGTTTTGAACATTCCTACGTGAGATAATGAAAAACCTCTTATGAAATATGAAAGAGCATGTAATTTTAAGAAGGATTCAACATTTGATGAAAATTGGTTTTCAAATGGCTGAGATATCCAAAAAAGTGATAATAATAAAAGGCGACAGGCCACACCTTTTATTAGGATCTCATTGTTTCACCTTGTTTTCGGATATCTCAGCCATTTCAAAACCGATTTTCATCAAATAAACTTTTGATACCCCTTAGAATTGCATGCTCTTTAACATCTCATAGAGTGGTTTCTGAATATCTTGCAAAACATTAAAAGCTAAATCCTCACCTTGACCAGAACTGTACACACCCTTTAATATCTAACAGATAGAGACATAATAGATATATAGATAGACAGTCAGAAAGACGGACAGATAGATAGAGAGGAAGAGATTTGATTTGATGTAAAAAAGTGACAGAAAATAACAATCATTATTTGGATTTATTTCACACAACCAATGAGAAACAAGGAAAAGTAGAAATTACGCGGTGCGTAACATATGTCCCCGCCGGAAGTAGCATTTTGTAACAAAATGTGCAATATAGGTCAAAAAATCAAGGTCAAAGGTCAAAGAAGTCAAAGGTCAAAATTCTGTGTAGAAGTTTTGAAGCCCTCACCTAGTGCCATCACATAAAGTAAACGGAATCGAAATCGGGTTAGAAATGGCGAAGGAGTAGCATTTTGTAGCCAATGTACAATATGGGTCAAAAATCAAGGTCAAAGGTCAAAGAAGACAAAGGTCAAAATTCTGTGTAGAAGTTTTGAAGCCCTCACCTAGTGCTATCACATAAAGCAAACGGAATCGAAATCGGGTTAGAAATGGCGAAGGAGTAGCATTCTGTAGCAAAATGCACAATATAGGTCAAAAATCAAGGTCAAAGGTCATAGAAGTCAAAGGTCAAAATTCTGTGTAGAAGTTTTGAAGCCCTCAACTAGTGCCATCATATAAAGCAAACAGAATTGAAATCGGGTTAAAAATGGCGAAGGAGTAGCATTTCTAGCAAAATGTGCAATATAGGTCAAAAATCAAGGTCAAAGGTCAAAGAAGTCAAAGGTCAAAATTCTGTGTAGAAGTTTTGAAGCCCTCACCTAGTGCCATCACATAAAGCAAACGGAATCGAAATCGGGTTAGAAATGGCGAAGGAGTAGCATTTTGTAGCAAAAATGTACAATATAGGTCAAAAAATCAAGGTCAAAGGTCAAAGAAGTCAAAGGTCAAAATTCTGTGTAGAAGTTTTGAAGCCCTCACCTAGTGCCATCACATAAAGCAAACGGAATCGAAATCGGGTTAGAAATGGCGAAGGAGTAGCATTTTGTAGCAAAATGTACAATATAGGTCAAAGGTCAAGGTCAAAGGTCACGACTGAAATTCTGTGTAGAAGTTTCAAAGCTCCCAGGTAGTGCTATCATATAAAGCAAACAGAATCAAAATTGGCTCATAAATGACAGAGAAGTAGCAAATTGAAGATTTTGATCACACACGGACGCACACACGGACGGACGGACGGACGGACACACGGACGGACGGACGGACGGACGGACGGACGGACACACGGACACACACACGTACGGAGCCCGTTTCATAGTCCCCTGCTCGAACTCGTTCGGCGGGGACAAAAAGAAGACTCGTCCACAGTATACTCGGGCAGGTCTCTATGGGAAATGCATGTTGTAGCAAAATCAGCCCGTCCTCAATGGGTAAAGAATCAGCTGCCACTTGACCAACAGCCTTAAATCCCCTGCCAAGGACTATAGGCAATGAGGACAAATTTGCCTTCTGCCTTGCAATGTCCCCATCTTACCAGTGAGTCGATAAGAAGCAGAAAGTTCTCTCTCTTTCAGCTGCAAGGCCTCCGTGACGGCCTGATGGAGGACTTTCCGGTCAGCTGGACCTTGGATTGATTCCTGGACAGCAGCGGACAGGGAGTCCTTGTCTTTGGACTGGACATTCTGTAGGATTGGCCCCAATACCTGTGGAGATGTCACTGGAAAGGTTCATATCTCTGGCATTGATAACAGATTTGATGCATCCTCAACAGCTAGAATCAACATTGGCATGTATTTACAAGATGATGTAATTTCTTTCTTTCATTTGGATGTGCTACTCTGTGAAAATGAAGTCACATGTATGATACACAAAATGCGTTAACTTCAACATAACTTCACAAAGGATCAAACAAAAGTGACAGAGATACATATTACATTACTGTAGAAGACTGGCTTAGCACAGAAGATTTCTCTTTTTTTTTTCTAAATCTATTTTCCTTCCTTAAAAACAAAACAAAAACAAACAAAAATCATATCTTTGTATTAATGATGTAAGTCCAGATGCTCATTGTATTCCTGTTCATCAAGTGAAAGAGTATGTAAAGTTAATAAAAATCCTGCATTTTGAGAAATTTATGTAAGTACGACCTTGAAATTAAAAGCATACTAAGTTTGCAACTGATTGACAAATTGCCCTGCATCGACGTAAATAATTTGTCAATCAGTTGCAATGAAAGCATCTCGACGGAAGAATTTCATAAATTTGCATACTGAGTTTATACTAACAAACCGAATCATTCGCTATTGAATGAAAATCATGAATTGATTTGTTAAAGTCGGACGATCGTCACCCCTAATGGTACGTTATTGCGTAACTAACTCCTCCGAACGAACGAAATTTGTGCACGCAATTGCGCAATGCCAGACTGCAGTGCTATCCATAAATGTGTGGGACTGTGTGTGTGTGTGTGTATGCTTCATACACAAACATTGTGACCGTGAGCAGCGGTGATTGGAGGAGAGAGGCCAGAAGACGCTTGGCTCTTTTGGCCTCTCTTCATGTGCATGCGCACTGTGAGTGTGCGTCCATTCGGATCCCTTCGGAAGCTTCGCGTGGCTCGGACAGCCATTTTGGGTAAGACCTGTGTGTGTTCGCTGACCCATTGTGCCAGCGCTATTCTCATTCGGTGTCACGACATTTGATACAGAATGGGGGGAGGCAGCGTGTTGCGTTCGTCTCTGTGCCACACAAACCACTCAGCTTTAAAAGAAAAGACAGTCCTACACCTGCTAAAACACACACGAACAAACAAATGGACAAATAAACAAAAAAGATCAATCCCATGTGAGCGAATAAAAGCAATGAGAGCAATTCTCTCCGCAAGATATATCAAAAGAGTGTACCTTATTGGGAGAATTCGCAATCTGAACCTTGAGCAAGTCCCGCCTCTCTTGAAGCTGGTGGACAGCTTTCTGTAGCGCCCTCAGTGTGCGTTCCTGTTTAACCCTGCTCTCCCCCTCCTGACTTAGCTCATCAGCTTGCTCCTCCAACCTCTGCAGATGCTGGAGGGTGCCTGATATAGATCACATATACATAAGTGGATTTAAAACAAGAAAAATGAAAGGTATAGGCCCAATAGTAGATCCATAGCAGGGCTGACCTCCAAAATAGGGTAAAATCCTTGATGGTGTGGTAATTTTGAAAAAATTACCCTATCTCACTCTCTGCTAAGTGAGAATGCTTAGTAATACTATAATACATGTACTACCTTCCGTTATAGTGTAAATTCCCTGCAGGCACACACTACAATATAGTTTTTTTAGACATACTGTCAGTAGCAGTATTTCAAAATTCACAGTTTTTTGATGAATGGAGACTGAAGGTAAATAGAACCCAGAAATTTTATGCAACATAATGATATTACGCAGATGAAGGTGCAAATATTCATACAAGTAGTAGGATCTAGGCCCCTATGTGAATGATGCGTGTGTACGTGCGCCTCAATTACCAAAACACAACAACAACCGGTCTGGGCCTATATCGTGTAGATCTATACCTATATCATAATTCATATGATTATGAACAGAAAGAACACGTCATTGCCATGCCCATGGGCATGGCCATAGCCTTTTGAAGCCGGGCACTTAACGTTAGCACTTACATTTATATTAATTTACGGTCTATGTTGTTGTATGGGTGTGACAATTATGGGTCTGCTTCCTTTTGTTGATGTAAATTTAGCCTAGCCTAGACCCTATGGCTATATCAAATAAAACAGACTCATCGAGTTTGAGCATTTTCTCGAAAACCTACCTTTAGTCAGTCTCTCCGTAAGAACTTCCATCTTTCATTTCCAAGCAAAAGGCAGATCAGATGGCACCATGCGCGAGCAAGTGTATTATCATGTATACTCTGTCTCATCTGCCATGCAGCAGTCACACCGGACACCACTTCACTTGTGCTCATAGTCACCACACTCATCGAAGCATCATGGAGCTTTGGAGCGGGATCAGTGTTCGTTGCCAGCGAGCGTTCCCACTTGCTTGCCCGGCGCCTAGCCGTACCTTTTATACAGCCGTGCTGCTAGAAGCTGAGCAGCATGTTCGCAGCGATCTGTTCAACTTGTGCGCCCTTTAGAAACTTAACTTTGAGTAATGCTCACAAATTAAGAATGTAATCAAAGTAATTTTTTAATAGTTAAATCAATAAAAATATCCATAAAATATACATATTTTAAAATACCTTTAATGGGAAAAAATGATAAAAACAGATTTGTTTTTAGGAAAATAACAAAAAAATTACTGAGAAGGCCTCATAATTTTCAAGATGTCAGCGTCCATGGTGCAATACATCGTCGTACGTGGAGATCTTCTTACTGCTCTAAAATGGCCTACCGGGGCGGTGATTGCACAAGTAAGTGAACTCTAAAGAGTCTTGATAAATTTGAATATAATTATGTAGCCAAAATATCAATCAGGATCATTTAAAGATCGAAACAGTGCATGACATGGCCCCTAAACCCTTGCCTTGGAGTGCCGCGCGAGGCCCTTATAGTACACAACCGCACCGACGCGGCAACCGGCCCCGCCCTAGCCTTTAAACAAGGCGACTCGCTCTGCGTGCCCCCTATAGCGCGTTTACCCCACAAACCTGTTGGCCGGCGAGTGGAGCGAGCCGCCTTTATCCACTCGTTCAGGGATGTGTACTTTTGTTGTTGTTGCTTTATATTCTTTGACAAATTTGCGTACAAATTTGACGCAGAAAATACACATGGCACCAAGGCAAGCCGCGCGCGCTTGCTAACAAATTTGTACGCAAATTTGTCAAAGAATATAAATTTGTTAGCAAGCAAGCGCGGGTTGCCTTGGTGCCGTGTGTATTTTCTGCGTCAAATTTGTACGCAAATTTGTCAAAGAATATAAAGCAACAACAACGACAAAAGTACACATCCCTGATGAACGAGTGGATAAAGGCGGCTCCCTCCACTCGCCGGCCAACAGGTTTGTGGGGTAAACGCGCTATACGGGGGCACGCAGAGCGAGTCGCCTTGTTTAAAGGCTAGCCCCGCCCCGGCCGGCCGGCCCTTTAGTTTTCTTTGTTCCATGTCCATAGCCCTTCCCTGACGGTGCTTGTTGCATGTTATGTGATTGCTTTCCATGCTTGTTTGTTATTTTGCCTCTGATGGAGATTCTGCTAGGATTAAAAGCTCAGGCCCCCTTTTGACTCCTTTACTCCATTGTGATTGGCTCGCCACTATTGCCATATTGGATAACTAAGCAGTTTTTCAACAGTTTTTTTTTCTTTCTTTTTTTTTTTTTTGCTACTGGTGTGCTCAAATAATTAGATTTCTGCATTCACTCAATCCATATTATCAGGTTTAATTCTCTTTTAAGAGCCTGGGCATGTGTGTATTTTAATCATCATAAGAAACTCTTGTAAGTCCTGGGCTGTGATTAGGGTTAAAGGGATCGTATAGTTTTGGTTGAGACCCAATTTCGGATTTCTAACATTTTTTGGTGAGATAATGAGAAACCTCTTATGAAATATGAAAGAGCACGTAATTCTATGAGCAATTCAACATTTATTTGATGAAAATTGGTTTTGAAATGGCCGAGATAGCCACAACAGAGCGATTCTAATAAGTGTGGGACCCACACTTTTTTACGATCGCTTTGTTTTACTTTGTTTTTGGATGTTTCAGTAATGCCAAACCCAATTTTCATCAAACAAACTCTGAATTCCTCTTAAAATAGTATGCTCTGTACTATTTCATAAGTGTTTCCTTGTTATCTCGCACAAAGTTAAAAGCCAAATTCTCATCCCCACCAATACTGTACTATCCCTTTAAGGTAACTATACACAGCCCTGTCGCTGTACACAAGTGTATTAGTCGCGACATCTGGTCGGGCTAGGGTTAAGGTTGAAAATGTCGCCCTTTTAAGATTGGTAAAGCTTGTACAGTGTGTAACTGCAACTTGGTGTGACTGTCGCAAAAGGAGGTTCCCCCCCCCCCCCCGAAAAAACAACAAAAACAAACACACAAATAGAAAAACAAATATCTTTCATTTAGCTTGAAATCATGTTTTTTTTTTTTCTTCATGGTATTCCACATACCTCCACTACTTTATACCAGTTGTCCATCATTTTCGGGCAAAAATGGTGTGGTAATGTCGCAGTGTAGAACAAGTACATGTATGTACTTGTCTTCACATTTTACTTTCTTCAAATCTGTGCTCTTGTTTATCTATGTTTTACAAGGCTTGCCATGCATGTACTGCAGTGATGCATCTATTCAGGGATGATGACAACGTCCTCAAGTACACTGCTGACCTGGACAATATGCATAAAGTCATCTTGGAGGTATGTTAATCATCTACGAGTCAAAGTTACTAATAATAATACTGTATATGCCCTCTCTTTCCTCAGATTGAACAACATTTTTATTTAAATAATCTCCGAGGTCATTACCATTTCGAAATGCAATGTAAATGAGATATTGCAGAAACATGGAATTTTTCAAATCTACTTGTAAGTGAAATTACCAGTTAGGTACAAGTGTAGCAACACTGTTGCTTTAAGATAGGGCATTAGTGCCTAATAGCATTGCTGTATGTCTTGCAGTAGTACAACACTGTGTGATTTTACTGTAGTATCAATTGAATATGACAGTGTATGGGATTTGTTCTGATATGGAAATACAATGTACATATTCATGTATGTATTACCAGATGAAGGCAGATTCTGTAACTTTTCAAGGATGAAAGAATGACAATTACGAACAGTATACCAGTCAGTAAATGATACTGAGCTGTAATCATAAGTAGTGTAGCTGATTTGATTTGATGTTTGTTGTACATTGTATTGATTAGCATTTTTTTTTTAAATTTTTTTTTTTGGTGGGGGGGGGGGGGTGGGTAATGACTGCTGCATATGACTGAACCCTATCATGGTTGACCTACAATGTACACTGAATAAACGTACCTTCATTAATTGGTGTGGCAGACTTGATTTTTGCTGGGGTATCGTTGCTTGTCATGGCTCCTGATTGTGTACATGTATCTCCTTTCCTATTGATTAGGCTAAAAGTGAAGAGGATGTGAAGAACTTGTCTGAGAAGCTGACAGAGCACAGCGTTGATCACAAACTGTGGATCGAGCAGCCAGAGAACTTTGCCACTTGTCTCGCAGTGAAACCTTACCCCAAAGAGGAGGTGCAAAAGTATTTCAAGAAGTTCAAACTGTACAAATGATGGCCCAGAGTATTGGAACATTCATGTGGATGGAGTCCAGTGTGCTGAGATAGCAACTCTGTGAACAATTGTGCGGATGACTCTTGAAAAGGACTTCAGAGTTATGATCTCATTTATTCCCAGAGAGTATAAACACTGTCAAAGATGACCTGGAAGCTACTCCAGCAGTATGTATATCTTTACCTTCATCACACTTCCTTGTCATAGGTGACCTGCTATGCTTCGAGCTATGTACCATTAGAGTCATTTGAATACACATATGTACAATGTACATGTACCAGGCATTGCTGATAAAAGTTTGAAATGCTGTTATTTTTGCCCTTTCACTGAAGGTGCAAGTGTGACGAATTATGGGTTTAGGGCCCAGCCCTACTGGACATGCTCTGCATGACATGGCTGGTACACTTGGAAGGGTGCAGAGGACCTTCCGTGGTATCAGCATTTTCTTACATTCACATTGGAGAAATTTATTTAGTGCAATCCTGCTATGAAGGGTGTGGTGGCCCTTCCCATGGTACAGACGTATTGATACAATTTAATGTATGTCCTTATTTTCACTTTGGGGAAATCTGTTTAGTGCAATCCTGCTAGGGACCACCTTTGGTGTGAATTGGGTCTTGATTTGATTTCTCAAGACACACTATTTGATGAATCTATTAGATTATTGAAGTTATTCGAAACATTATAGACACTTCTGTGATTACGAAGATGCAGCTTTGTCTTTTTGTAATGTCATGAATACATGTTGTACCTGTACATGTAGTTTGAATCATGTCCACTCTGATATGTATACTTGTACATGGATACTGTATTCTGCATGTCAGACATGAGTCCAAGTGCCTACTTATAGGGACCTTATAAATTTCTATAAGAAGCCATACCATTAATACTTTGAACTTGTTGGATGTTTTTCCACAACTGAACATTTTTCTTTTTGAAATTTGGGAACTGGCTGTGATAAAAGCTTTTTGTAATGTCATGACTGACGATACAGCTCATTTGTTGGGAGGGGGAGGAGGGAGAAAGGACCGGTCAGTTCTGCAGAGCTGCCAAGTCTCCCTGATTCTGAGGGAGTCTCCCTGAAAATGTCATAATTTATTCATGTCTGAATAAGAGAATATCAAAATCTTCCTGATTTGGGAATTATTTTCGCCCACTGAAATGCATGTAACACACATATATCTCCCTGATTACTGTGTGGAATCTCCCTGATTTGGATGTGGGAATGTTGGCAGACCTGGTTTTGAGACCGATAGTCAATGAATTGAGCTGCATGCAAGTCTACCTGTATTCAGCATTTGTATGACTTTTTTTGTCCAAGGCTCGGCAATTTGGTGCACATATCTTTGTGCTAAATCATGCTCAACCTACTCATGCTCAACCTACTCATGCTCACAAAATAATCTAGAACCTCAAGAAACTGTACATGCAAAATTTAATTTGCCTCTATGGTGACTTGGCATGAGGACACTCCTGCACCAATTCCTCGTTCCATAAAGTGTAGACAAGTTGAATTTGACATCTCTCCAATATCCATTCTTTTCACATCAACCCAATGTGTGTATCAAAAGGCAGGAAAGAAAGAATTGTGAAATACATGAACATATATTCTGAAGATGATGTCTTTGACTTATTTGTACAATGACGGTCTCAAGAATACTCATACACTTGCTAATATGGTTTTAAAACAATATATTTTCTTTGTCCATTCATCACATTTCATCAGTCTATCTTCTAATATGGCTTTACAAGAAAAGAAAAAGTAAAAATGCAGATCGTACAAAATCAAACTCTTACATTTGGAGGACACACACGCATACTGTAATACACAATGTGTGCACAGTTGTTGCTGGTGGACAGCCATTGCAAAGTGGAGTCGATGTTGAAATTGAAAATAATAGAGACTGATCGATGAACCTGTGCAGAGTTACACAGATGTGATTTTTAATTCTGCATTCTTAAAATAATTTGATTTGTCTCCTGCACAAATTGATAAATATACAGCCCCCAGATTTGCAGGGATTGACTTGGAAAAGAACATGATTTAAAGTGTACACTGTATTTCACATTAATGTAGATTTCAGACCCACTCTTTATTTAGCAATAACACATGTACTGTACTGGACATGTAAAATTTCTTGGACAGTAAACACATGTACAGTGTGCTATTACCCAAACATTAGTCTATGCCATACACTGATACAGACAGGCCTTGGGATAAATGTCTACAAAATATGCTTGCATGTACTTTGTAATGATTAATATGTGTTCAGCGGGTATCACACCTTGTCAACATACAAATTCGAGGGGGTGGGGGAGGAACTTGACTAAGGAAAGGACAACATCACATTTGTTTCTACAGGTGATGTTGCTTGATTGCTTTGTAAAATTGAGACTTGATACAGATGCATGTTCTACACTAAATTGGTATATAAACTGATTGTACCCTGATACAAGACTTTTTCAAGCACAAATAAGGTTTGGCACAATAATTCTCTTAAGAGTAAAAACATTTGTGTACAGGCAGAAAAGAGCACGTACAGTAAAATGTGAGACAAGCACCAGAGAAAGATGTGGCAAGGTGTCTATCACATTATTCCAATGATAAGTTACAATGTATGGTACAGAATGAATGTGCTAGATGGTTTAATTCAATGAAACCACATTATCACAAATCATGACAGGATCACTTATCAGAATAAATTGTACATGCAGTTGATTTTGATAAATCATGACTATAAAGTCCAACACGCATACATTTGTGTGCTTTTGTTTTTGTTTGTTTGTTTTTTGTTTGTTTTTAATCAGCATATATTGGCTAAAGCAGGATTGGGGTGATCTGTAAAAATATTGTCTGGTAACACTGATCCAGAATTAAGAAAACAGCCATTCTGGAGTAGACTTGCCATTGGCCAGCTGATAGTTTAAATACTGCACATGTAGAGCCTACAGAACCATGAAATATGAAAAACACATTGTACAGTATAATATGTACTGTGAGTTTCATGCTGCATCAGACTACCCAGATGAAATACAGTACACTTAGACAATGTACTGTGTAGTCAGTTTCAGTTCCCCAAATTATTGTGTGTATACACGTGTATCTATAATATTATGTACTCTACTGTTCAGATATAATGAAATTTTGATAGATTGTACATTGTACACGTACAATGTACTGTATAACGAAAGAAAACTGCCGGTCCTGAGGACTTCATTATTTAACGAGAGTCCCCTGTATTATGCACTCGCATAATTATGTGTGCATACACGTAGGACACCGCAGTAATGATGGATTTTGCTCCCAGGTTGAATTGGTCTACAAATTGTAGCTTTCCTATCCTTAGCCAAGAAGTACCTCAACACACAATAACACAAAATATTTACACCATACACAACCTTTTTTTTTTTTTTTTTGGCATTTATACACTTGTAATGATACATATGTATTTCTCACAGATGTAAAACATTAGGCCTACTGTTTTGTTTTTTTTTTCCTCATGATGAATCTGTCTTTTACTGTCTTTCCTTTTTGTAGCCTGCAATGCCAAACACTGATACAGTACTACAAAAAGCTGAAATATTATATGATAATATTCAGCTCTATAATAAATGAAACCTGGGTGAAAAAGGACCTCAAACATTGTACACATTGTTCATTCTGCATTTCATCAAGATAACTATTTTTAATCTAAATCATGCAAATTCAATTCTTCCCTTCTAAGAAGTGAGCACATTGGTAGATTTTAAACTACACTGTACATTTTAGAGGTAAGATCCCATATCCTGGGGTAAAGAGCTGGGGGGGGGGGGGAGATGAAGGTACATAACACAGGCAACATCCTGTGTTGACACAGCATAGGTCTACCATAATCAGGCAGGTGATTTCAGTAGGATGGGGTGGGTGTGGTAAGGGATTGAATTGATAAAAATGTACAGCATTTAACTGCAAACACTGTATTTTCATTTACACACAGAGACAGGAAAACTACAACAATATATTGCCAATTAATTCTAAAACTGATTTATAATGAAATATACAGCACTAGAAATTTGCTTCTGGAATGCACACAAAACAAGAGACTACTGGTATCCTTGTGTGTTGATGTGTATTTGGGTGAGTGCCTTAAACTATACAGTATGTTTGCACATTGTGTTTTTTAGCGTAATCGACATGTCAACAAAGTGAAAGCAAGCATATAATGTTATGCTGACATGGTTTCTTACACAAAACATGTCTACTTCTTCCATCAAAAAGAAATTAAATTTCTACTGCCTGGCTCTGCCTGTTTTAATCAGTGTATCATTTCACAAAGTTACAGATATCACAACTGCTAAACAGAATTACAAAGAATTCAAGTGCAAAATCAGTTTAATCTAAGGTAGTGCACCTGAAATTAAAATTCTTTGAATACTGGTGTTGGGTACAATGCAGCGAGTATCTTGGCTGGAACGACACATCTGTTTGCTGTCATACAAATGAAGATTTATTTCATAAACTCTGTTGCACTGGCCTGGAACTTTCATACACATCTCTTCTCTAGCCGGTGTACATAAACTGTACATATTTAGTGCCGAAAACACAGTGATGGAGACACAGTCTGTATCCTCACGAGTGGGCATGGGAGGTACTCAGACCCTATGACTGTCCATTCTTTACATAACGTGATCCACAAGATACTGACAACAGCTGCCATCAAGCACGGTGGCGTTGCTATGGTGATGCGGTGATTTGTAAACAGTCCAGCATCTTCTCCAAGTGCTGCATCTTGCCATCTGTGTCTTTACCCTGGGAAAGCTGGAGAGACAAGAAAGTGAGAAATAATCAGATCCACCCTTGCATAGACAGATTTACAGAGAATTGTCACTGGGGTGACGACACCTTGTATCTAAACAATTACATTTTCAGGAGAGTGAAAAACTTTTCTATTCTTGCAACATTTTCACAAAATACAGTAACATCAATGTTGATATCAGATCAGTATTCTTGTTCTTCAAAAATTGAGGTTTTTTGATATATGCCAATTGATATACGAGGTGTAGTCACTACGGGGACAAAGACAGTGGACTCCCGTTATAATGAAGTCCTCGGGACCCGCAGTTTTCTTTCGTTATATCAAAATTTCGTTATAACCAAACAAATAAACAATAAAAATACAGTACATAAGGTGGGTAACACTAAGGCCCAAATTTTTACTTGTAAAAGAGAGTGAGATGAGAGATGGGAATCAGATTAGATGGACAGATAGAGAGAAAGCAGCTGAAAGAAATAACAACATGGACATATAGCCATGCAGAGTCAGCACATCATAAATTTTTATGCAGTTTCATGAAAGAACTCCCGAAGTAACATGGATGTCTGAAAAATATTCATTGAAATAATTCCTTGTGTCCAAAATGAGCTCTCAGAATAAAATGTATACATTTTGGGGGGTTGTAATGCAAGGGAATAGTCATTTTTTCCCCCTTTCCACTAAACTATGGGCAATATACTACAAGAGTAGTGTTCATACATGTACATGTATGTACGTACAGTATAACAACAATGCAAACAGCAACGCAACTAATTCAATGAGACATAGTTGTGAAACTGTACAATAATATACATGCAATTGTGCAGCATGACATTACAAACCTTGTACTTGTAGGCAATCTGTTGAGCCGCCCATGCTGCATACTTCATGTTATCCTTCTTGATCTTTCCAGATGCTTTGGGTGATGAAGCAAGACTTGTGGCAGCCTAGGGTTTAATGAAAAAGAGGTTTGATATGCTTTATGTTCACTGTCTGTTAACTATTGTGCATAAACACTGGTTTTTGTCCTGATTTTCCATTACTGTATTTAATAGGTTGTAACTTTTTACAATTTGTAGTACATTCACAACAAGGTACGATTGGTGATGGCAACTCAATTATAACAGGGCTTCCATGCATCTGTACTATTCATCTTGTGTAGTACAATGTAGGCCTACTGCAAAAGTGGAAATTTGGCAGAGTGGAAATTTTCTAAACATGAAACTAGTGCAGAAATAAAAGAGCATTTTTCTTTTTTTTTTTTGCTTGTTATATGTAATAGTAATTGATATTTTGATTCTCTGGAATGAATAATAAGCATAATTCATCTTATCCGGCTGAGCACGGAAAATCACGCATATGAAAATTACTGTTTTTACAATAAATTTGTTGGCATTTAACAACAGAAGTAAATAAATCAGAAGGTTGCACTTTGAAAGGATATTACTGTCGGCAACACTCAACAATACACTTGTCAAAATTGTTGAAACAAGAGAAACATTACCATGAACATGCCGTAGAGTGCCCGCATGTTGTTGCTGTTCAGCTTGAGTGCGTGAGCAAAATATTTCCGTGCAGTCTCCATGCATTCTGTCCCTCCCTGGGTGTACTGTATCTGTAAAGAGAAAATGAAAAAAAAAAGTTAAAGAAGTGCACTTCTGAATCATATATTCCCACCCAATATCATGAATCTTGGTCACATGATTAGGAAAGTCTTTATCAAACTTTTGATAGTCATGGGTATGCTTCCCTGATTCATATATTCAAGAACACTGTGTACATATAGCACTAATAACTTATGTCAATACATATCAAATTGAAACAATGTTTCTGAAAGCGCTGGTACAGTAACAGAAATTTTCCAATGGATTGAAGAGTGCAATGGATGGTCATTACTAAAATTGTGTCGCTGCTTTCAAATTTTGTTATATTGAAAGGAACAGTTCGTGAAAAAAAAAAAATAACCAGACCAGTTCTATCTTTAAAATGCTACAGAAATTAAATGTAATAATAGATGTTTTCATTCATCACTCTTGAAAATGAGAAAAAGAGAATAAATCATAGTGTTAAATGCAGGGGTAATTTACATGTTAATTTTACCAAGTCATAAAACAAGCATTTATTTGGCTTTCAAGGAGAAAAGAAATGATCATATTGGTACTAGCAGTATTAAGATTGACTCATTCAAATTCATGAAATTCTTCCGTCGAGATGCAGTAAGATTGACTCCTACAAGTTTTCACTATTCCCAAGAGCAACAAGACTGTGGAACAGCTTGCCAGGCGCAGCTGTTCAACTCACCAACCCAACAGAATTCAGAGAGGCTGCACTCCAACATATCAACACAATGCAGCCTTCTTCTGGTTCCAATGCTCTGTAAGGAGCCAACCTTATTTTTACTTGCGCGGGTTCAACCACTCTTATTGTACATACAACATATGTGGGTTACGATTATGGCACCTCTGCACCCTTGTTGACACACAACAAGGATTGTTCATTCCGGTATAGCTTCAACGGAGCTGCAGTTTTGGGATTATTTCAACAAGTAACAAGTAAGATTTTGAAGCATGCTTGGTATTATATCATTCTCCCCATTGAAGTTCAACCCTACTAACACATACCTCTGCATATTTCTGATGATACAAGTGGTTGTGTGGATTTGACATTATTAACTCCTCGTAGCAAAAGCAGGCCTTGTTGTAGCTGGAATAAGACGTGACAATCAGGATACTATGTCAGAAGATTCAGAGCTGCTGACAACAGATGCATATCTTTGCTATACAGTGGAGTTATGTTTTTACTGTGCAACAACATACAAATAGTGTAAATGGTCACAAGTGTGATGGTACAAGATTCCACCAAAATCTTTCATCAAGTGCGTAATCTTGCTAAATTGAATGAGAAGAGGACATTCACTTATTTGTTTTATATAACACCATGAATGTCAATGCAGGTGGTCTAAGCTATTAAGACTTGAATATTGTGCAATAATGGCAACCATTTCAGAGAAGGGCAAAGGGTTCATGTGCATAAGGAAGCAGTTGAGCACGCACTTTTAGCTGATTGATTGTACACTGCAAAAGTATGATTCGTATATTATGACATCAGAGGAGTGTGATAAAGAGCTAATTGTGGGAGTAAACACAAATGCTCAGTACAGAGTCTATTTCAAAGTCAGAAATTATTCTTTGCATTTATCTTATACACTTGCAGCCTATGGAGTCTTGATTACCCTGGCATATATACAACTATTCACTTCTTGATACAATTGTAGTGACAAAAACCAAATCGAACATCTTCACAGATTGAAAAGTCATCACCGTTCAAATACTGTATCTATTTATCTCTATTGCTACAATATTTCATTTGTATTTTGTACACATACCTTTATAGAATTAATTTTAGACAAAATGTCATATCATATCTTTTTACTACCACAAAGATAAGGGATCACAGTACTGGTAATAGTGGTCATCATAACCAGAATTTGTTCAAGCCCCTTTTTAATGTATATCAGCTATTGATGCAGGCATTCTCTATTAATGTCAGTCAAAATTTTACATCAAACATTACTAGCAACCTATTACTTGAAATGTCCACCATAGTTTTATCAGTGTGCTTACTTCTGTTCTTGGATATAAAGGTCAGCAAGCTCCATCCATGCCTCGTGGTCACTCATAAAGCTGAGGAATACAAGACAATATATAAATGAGCATATTCTATGGGGTACAAAGTTGGCACATATAAAGGGATGAGGTGGGGAACTACTTGGCATGGTTCATGAATCCAGGGTAGCCTCTTCATTGTCACATCAGGGCCCTGTTTCATAAAACTTGTTATCAGTAACAACTGCCGCATTTCTATGACAAATTTGCTCTCAGCCAATCAGATGCAAGGATATCAGTAGCTCATAACAACTATCATAACTTGTTATTGATATCTAAGTTTTATGAAATGGGGCCCAGCTCTCACGTGGGGGGAGGGTGGTGCCATGGCCATCCAAAAGTATTTCCCCAGCATTGTGAGCCACACATCTACACACTTTGGTCAACAAGGGGAACAAATTTGGTAAAGCATCTGGTCAACAGAAGAATGCTCTTTTGAGGGGATTTGAACCCAAGATCCCTACCAAAGAGTCTGCAACCTTATGCACTATACTACAGTCAACGTTACTTCTGTCATCTTCACCATGATCTATACTTTGTAGAAAGTAGAAACATCAGCAAATCATGCTAACATATACAAATATATTTAATGACCTCATGGTACACAGCTAGTATTCAACCTCATCAAACCTTCCTGCTTTTAATAGAAAATGCATGGTTAAGATACATGTCTTTTTAACAGTCTATGTTAAATTTGTTGATAAGACTTCTAAAGGCCCAAGAGAAAACTTACTTTGATAGATAGTTGTTTAATTCCTTGATCGCTTCCCCTATCCTGTTCTGAGCTTTCAGTATCGTCACAAGCCTCTTCCGAACCATCTGTAATAAGAGAGCAAACATCACATTAAAAGGGAATTTTGTCTTTGCATCAGATAATTATGAATGAATCATTATCTGGGTTATGATTGAGCAGCTCACTTCCCTTCACTTCACTTCAGCAAAGCACCTACATATTTACTACTTCTCACGAATCGTATAAAAAGCAGCATTACAAATTAATGGATGGGTCATCAAACACACTATACCTCCTCAACTCAAATATTATACTCTGGTTATTCATACATAAAATGAGAGAAAAATATACTTGTTAAATGCTTTGCATGTCATATCTATTTGGGGAGACTATTTAGTATTCTTTTTTTTAACAGTAGAAAGAAATGTGAAATATTTTTCAGCATAGATGACTATAGATCAGTACGTAATAGATATTAACTATATACACCATTAATATGAATAAAGATATGCTTATCCAAATTGATAACAAGTACAAAGTTCCATTTTAAGACAGTACTTCTTCTTTACTAACGAACATTCCCTTATACTACAATCATAATATGCTAACGAAATCAAATGCAGTCTGTTTTTATTGCAACTGATTGACAAATTGCCCTGCATCGAGAAAGCATCTCGACGGAAGAATTTCATGAATTTGTATCTGTTTTTAGCTCTTCCTATTCATTTGGATCTATTCTATGTACATAATTTGGGTGGGTAGGTAGTGTGAATGTATGATTCCTGTGTGTAAAGAAATGCACTTACTGCGTTGGATGGGTCATCTTCAAGCAAAGAGTCATAATGATCTTTGGCATCAGCGTATCTGAGGAAAATAAATTGAATTTGATGTGAAAAGTGATACATCAGTTTCTCAGCATTAATTTCAGATTAAAAGAAAGGGGGAAAAATGAATAGACTCACTGGTCACGTATATGAACATAGAAAACAAAGCACACACACATACTAGCATCACAATGCTTCATACAAATGTACATGCTCAATGTGTAACACTGTAAATGTGGAAACTTTTGTGTGATTAATTTTTCTCAAACTAGGCCACTTTCAGTGAACTTTACAATTTTTTTTTCCAGATGAGAGTACATTTGTACAAAATTTGGTATCTTCAAAATTCTCACACATAGTTTCCATCATCGACCTGCTGAGCTTGCTAATCCCCACACTGCGAAATGTTTGATGTTTACATTACACAGACATACTGTCTCAGTTTTGCTAGCAAACCACTCCATGTGCTACTTGAATATCTAGCTGCTATCTGCACATTCAGTAGTGAAAAGAGATGTACTTACTGTCCTGTACTCTCCAACTGCAGGCCCTCTAACCTCTGAGCACGAATGCTGCTTGGAAAGTTCTGTTGCACTGTGTCTATGATTTCTGTGGCTAGAGCTTGATTTCCACAGTCTAACGCTGCTATGCATACTTGCTCATATATTGTCCATACTGTTGAAAGAAACAAGAAAGCAGGGATATTGCAAGTACACCTACATCACTGGTGAATCATAACAAAGACTGTTTATACTATTCCTTGAAAAAGAATTACCATGTGCGTAAATGTGACTACAAGTGTATAAATATAGATCTAGTTTAAAGAACCATTACAATGACATGGTGGAAAATCATAAATAAAACTAACTACACTGTATACACCATATATTTCGTGAGCCTTTTATTTTTGTAAATTTCACATGCTGGATGACAACAAGCACATTTATCAACTCTGACTGTGACATGAATGGAATGTGCACGAATACATTTTTGCTTTCATTACTGTACTGTACTATTGTAAATATTTAACCTCTGGTGAAATTGTAGCCAAGTCCAGATTTGCGAAAAATTAGAAAAATTGCTGAATAGATGGCATATAGTAATTCATATTATGAGATGATCTGTACATTGAATAGTGAGTCAAGATTCGGAAAAAGGAACCACAGGAGATTCAGAAGGCATGCAACAAAAACAGTTAGCTCCGACTGACTTAAAGAGAGGATGAATTAAACCAGAAATCAGTACAACACCACATATAAATATGTGCCACAAGACAAGAGAGAAAATGTATCTCTTCAATTTCCTTCCTTCTTTCTAGGAAAATTAAATCCTAATATTATGTTGCTCTGAATGAAAACAGAAATATCTGAGAAGTAGATTGATGAATTTTTTTTTTTTTTTTTTTGGGGGGGGGGGGGGGAAATAGACACATAAAAAAAAGATTAGGAAATATAAATGAATGACAAATTAGTCACTCTGTTATATAGGCATTGAGCAGCTCTCCATTCATTTTGTACTAAAAAATTCTTCCAAATTTCATTCGCCTCCCACAAAATTTCCCTTTCAGACCTGTTCTTGGCATACAATTGGAGTAATACATTGTGTGTCCTCCTCAGTGGATAAGTTTTGGCTGTGCTGAAGTACTTGAATGAGTAAAATTTTATGTCAGTATCGTATGTAAATCATAACTGTTTTTTTGTCTGTGTTTAATTGTTTTATCTTTAGTGCTTATGTTTCTAGCAATGTCTACCTCTTCTTATGGAAGGAAGCAGTAAATTTCTGTCATCACATATCAAATTATACTATAGGAGAGGGAACATGTACAGTAAGAAAGATAAAATGATAAGTATGAGGAAAAGAAATACACTCACTTATCACACACCCACATCCACAGCATAGCCACCCATCAAAAAACAAAAACAAAACAAAACAAAACCCAACAACAAAAAACAAACAAAGCAAAAACAAAAACAAAAACAAACATACATGTTATGATGTGGATGTGCATACACAGTCAAACACACATATAGATATAAGTAATTGCACAGCACGTGATCCAAAGCAAATTTCAAGAAGGGCGGCCTGCCACAGGTAGTTCAGATGCGTAGTAGGAAGATTACACAAGAAGTTACAACTGCTTCTTCTTTACCTTCATCACCCAGTTTCCTGCGATAGTTCTGGAGAAGATACTGGCCCAGTTCCACCGTCTCTATGCTGTTCCTTGTATTCTCTTCACGCCACTTCTTTAGTTTGTCTTTTGCATCTACAGAAATGTGCAAAATATTCAAGTAGTCTAAATAAGAGACAGAGAAACAGATTTTTCTTCCTTTCTCCACTGGAGCAGACGATACACACACACACACACAAAAAAAAATAAAAATAGAAAAACAGTAAAGGAAACTTCAGAATTGGTCTACCATTCGAGGGCATTAACATCAAAGCTCATTCAACACAGAACACTTCGTGCTCGGGCTGGTCAAAATTATTATATGCAAAGTGCATCGGGAATTTCATGAATTCAGCTGAACAAACACAGAACAAAGAAAACAAAGGAGGAGGCTTGGAGGTAATGGGCAAGGAGCCCAACAGGTGGAGGGAGGGGGATTAAAGGGAGAGGGAGGGGGATCAACCTGTTGGGCTCAGTCCTAGCCCATGACCTCCAACCCTCCCCTTTTGTTTTCTTTGTTCTGTGTCCCTGGCCCTTCCCTGACTGTTCTTGTTGAATGTAGTCATTATATTCTATGTGATCATTGTCCCTGCCTGTTTGACATTTTGCCTCTGACAAAGATTCTGCTAGGATTGAAAGCTCAGGCACAGGCCCCTCTTGACTCATAAATACCTTGTAAGTTGTATCTTACAAAATATATCTCAGTTTCACCTTACTTAATTTCATTCCACTTGAGGCAGAAAATACCACAGATTCATATCCCAGGCTCAGATTGTTGACTTGTACTGTACGCGCGGAATCAGCAACAAACACAAGTGACATTTTTTACTGCACACCAGCGCAAGCTCATCATTTTAATCGACCCATTCCCATAGAAAAGCATGTAAATCCAGTGAATGGGCAAATACGTCAATTACGTGTTAACAATAATTACGTGTAGAGTCTAGACGTGTCTTGCTGTCAATTAATTGATGATTTTCTTCAATTTTTTTTCCTCCTATATTCCTGAGGTTGTTTACCTGTGTGGGCCCTATCCCCTAATTTCTCTCGATTTGCATTCAAGTTCGAATGTTCGAGCGTATATCGATATTATCGTATTGCACACCATCCCACGTGCAATGTTTTATTTTAATATGTGAGAAAGCCATTGCGCAAGAGTGGTCGATGTAAATTAAAAATAGGTCACACAAGGTGGTCGATGAGAGTAGCACTGCAGTATAGCACGTAGACCCATTAAATTACTAAAATCTATACAATATACATCATGCCATGTCTAACTCACTGTAACTGTCTAATGTGCATGCATGGGCCATGCCCATGGGCTGGCAGCATTGAACTCATTTTATGAATTGCCCCACTTTCAATCACACTCCTTCACCATCTTCAAAACTGGCAAGAGAGTCCACCGCCTATTTCCACACACACACTGCCAACTCCACTGCCTAGCTAGACCCCCACGCACTAGCATAGGCCTACCTACGCAGTTATTCTGCCCGCATGCATGCATGCCTACTCGACCATTCCGGCCAGCCAGACGCCGCGACTTCTGTCATGTAGGCATACATACAGCGAGCGCGAGCGAGCGACTGGTACAGGGCTGTACAAGACGACCTAGTGTATTGCATGCATGCCATGAGGATCTGAACGACTGCGACCGCTGTTCACGTCACGTCGTCTGATTACTTCAAAGAGCGTGTGATTCAAATGAATATAGCTGCAACATCTGTTGATTATTTAGTACGGAAGGTGTACAATCGCAAAATATATGAACTTACGGGTACAAATATTGCACAAGAATCATACACAATATGCCAGGACCGGATTTATTCAAAGGTTTTAATCACTTTGTAGTAGAGAGTCGCACTTACCTTGCCAGCTCATGGAGGACGCCATCTTGGAATACAATGCATGATGGGAAGATCTCGCGGTGCCCCTTGGGTAAGTTTCCAAGGGTTTCCCGTGACAACAACTGTGACGAGTTCTGTGGAGTGTGGTACTGACTTCTTGAAATAAATCAAATTTTTACATATTTTTGGCATTCAGCCGATTTACTGAAACACAAGATGATTCCACCAAATGCATCACTTTTAAAATATGACAACCCCGTCCTCGTCAGTCGAAATACAGAGAAGAAAACACCTAGGGTAAGTACGTTTGTTTGTCGAGACCGAGTGATTTGAGATGAATGCCCACACACAGTCCTACCACATGCACACAATGGTCCGTGGGCCATGCACAATTTCAATTCTTGCAGTCTGCAGAGCCGCATCTTGCCTTTATTCGGTAACTGTCTCGTCAATGAATAGCAAGTGATATATGGAGAACTGAGTTAAACTTAGTTTGTGTCCAGAAGTTGCACCGTACATCATTGTACATTGTGTCTTTGCAGGTGTTTGTTGTAACTCTTTGCCATTTGCTTTTAATTTCAATACGCACACCGTAGTAGCTTCCTGATAACTAACGTTACTTAAGTTAGAGAGGCTCAAGGTAGGATACCTACCACTGTACCAGTGTTTAGTGTAGAGGCGGTTCTAGTAGATGTAAGTGATCAATAGGAAACAAGCAATTAGATCTAAGTGATGTCTAACATTAGCAATGATTTTGGTGCAATTTGGTTTTGTGGAATTCGCGATAGAACCTCTATTTGAATAGAGATAGGCAGAAAAATCTGTCTGTCCGGAGGAGTTTTTCTATAATTTTTTTTTTTGTTGTTGCTATGAATACGGCTCTCCTCCATATAGTAAAGCCTTTAAAAGGGGATTCCATGAAGCCAGACGCAGTCTCTGCGGAACATATCCCCGACAAGATACAGACCGATCTCTCGGTCAATCGCAATATCTGCAACGATTGGATACGAAAGTACCTGGTAGTAGTGGTACATTAGCACCAATTTTTGCTTAATTTTTAGTAGGATCTAATGATAGTAGATGGCTTGATAGATCATATGATGTTAGTTTGTAACTTTGTATTTGGAAGGCTACACTACAGTAAACGGTAGACGTAATGTTAGTATAGCCTATGGGGTGACAAGTTTCAATTGAATAATAGCTAACAACTGAGTATTTAATAGGCTGATATTTAGCAGGGCATCTAAAATTTGTACTCATTAGATAAAGTAAGAACATGGGTCTCTATAGGTTCTAAAGATATCGACATTGACTTCCATGTTGTTGCTCAAAAGGACTCGTTCCTCGCAAATCTATAATTTCAACTCTCACTCTGGGTTACTCCTAGTCATAGTCTTTTTAAATACATTGAACATAGACCCATGTCTGCATCTGTGTCCATCACATACAATCGCCAGGCCCGGTCGTCGTGTACAACAAGGAATACTTATCACTTAGCAGCAATGTCTGCCAACTAGATAATCTAAAACTAACATTTACAATGGAAGGAGCACAATTGCCAATACATGTATTTGACAGTATTTCTACTTAAAACAACAGTCTTTCATGATCATGGCAACCACGGGTACTGCAGAAAATGGTCTTCTTCTTCTTCTTCTTCTTCTTCTATTATCTTTATGGTCATGTATGCCTTAATGCTTGATAATTTGCCAATTTGCGCTCCTTCCATAGTGTAGATATTACATTATTAGTCTTATATTATTAGTTGGCAGACATTGCTGCTAAGTGCTAGTTTTTCTTTTGTTTTTCTTCTCCTTTTCCTTCTTCTTCTGAAGAAAATGGTCATGGAATGTCGGATGTAAAATGAGAGAACACTACCTGTAACCACCTTATCTTCTTTGTCTCTGTGAAAGTATCGGTTTATTAGTGTGCATTGCAATGAATCAATATTAGTATTAAATGCCAAATTTTAGGAGTAAATTGCACAGTTCTGTATTTTATGTTAGATGATTCTCCTTCACTTGCAAGCACTCCCACGCTATTTTAGAAATTTGTGCCTGTTCAGCCATACTCTTCAATAGATTCATGATGTTCATGAACAGTGTTTTATTGTGATGTCACCCTTTCTCCAGGCTAGAGCGTTGAAGACATCGCCACAACAGCCAACCAACACCGGCCCTGTTCCAAATCCCCCACCCAAGGGAGGCAGCAAGCTTCCTCCCGTTGAGTCACAAAAGGCACAGCAGACTGATGAAATCCTCAACTCCATCTTACCACCAAGGTATGTCAGCCATTCGTGAAGATAGACTGATAACTAAATGTAGTATTAGCAAATATCCTGTCCCCCCCCCCCCCCGAAAGGGCAATACCAACACAGAACATATCGTGTTTGAGTTTTTGATCTCATAAACCTGGTTAATGAAATCAATCTTTCTATTCAACAGCAATGATTGTGTCATGGCAGTTTTCTTGATGACTTTGCCTCAATTACCATTCAAAATAATGAAGGCAAGAACTTTTAAGTACATTGATGCACTGAATTCCTGGTGGTCTGTACATCTATGAAAGATGATGCACATGTATGCTGTTAAAAATTTGGTGTACAATATGCTACAGGCGACTCTCATAACAAAGTCTTAGGGTCCGGCAATTTTCTTTTGTTATTTTGAAATTTTGTTATAGCAGACAATAAAGTATATAAAGATATAAGGTAATACTTTTGGGACCTGAATTTTTACTTTGTTGTAACAAGAGTTTCGTTATAACGGTGTTTGTTATACAGGCAATGGGAATGCGCTGTATGTATGAATACCAGTGCCACATTATGCAAACACTACTTGCAACCTATGAACATAAATGGTATATTGCTACAAAGGTTGCAGGGATATTCCTTTTCCAGTGGGTTGCATTTTGTAAAGTCATTAATATCTACCGGTATTTAGGAACTTGAAAACAAAAGGGAGTGAAAATTGTGTGTATACTTATGACTTCCATAGAGTTCATGGATTGTGGAGTTTATCTTTTTCTTTTTTTTTTAGGTGTATTGGTATAAAGTTAGTATGTTTTTCCTAAAATGAGGATACAAAAGAATTATGTATGCTTAAGCCCTTTTTTTTCTATGGTTCTCCTGAGAATGTTTTAACAAATGGTTTAGAACCAGACCTAATCAAATTTACAAGGGATCCTAGAGAAATATGTGTGATCAAAACTGATATGTCTTTGAGGAGCTGTGTTGTCTGCCTCAATTTACCACTTGTGCATTCATCATCAACTTTTAACTTCTCTGAGTTGCTAGTTGATTTCGCTCACATTGTCTCAAATATGAATGATTTCTTCTTTTTTTTTCAGAGAATGGACAGAGTCTGGTCAGTTGTGGGTCCAGCAGGTGTCCAGTACACCAGCCACACGTCTGGATGTGGTCAATCTCCAAGAGCAGCTGGACATGAGGCTGCAGCAGAGGCAGGCCCGAGAGACCGGAATCTGTCCGGTCCGGAGAGAGCTCTACTCCCAGTGCTTCGGTGAGTCAAGTTGGGTCCTCTCTAGATAGCCAGCGCTGTACACTAGCACTTGTCCGACGGTCCAGACCGATAAAAACCACTGTTGGGACCAGTAACTTCTTTTCTGGAATGGACTAGTAAAAATAGAAAAACTGGGTACCTACTGGTCCGACAGACAGGTCGAACCAGTAGAGAAAAATGGATTAGTGCATTTGCAGTGAGATAGCACAGTTCGTATGGATGTTCTCTACAAGATATTGCACAGTGTACAGATCACAACTTAAGCATCTTTCAATTCTGACAAGCAGTGCAAGTGGAGATAATGACATCTGGACTTAAACTTTGAATCCTGGATTGTTCAGTTAAGACGGTAAGCACAAAAGATTACTCTTTCTGTAGGATGTATAGTCCTTTGATAAACTGTACACTATGCCAAGAACTTGTTTGTGCGCAGCACACTGGAGTAAAGAGAGAATCATTGTAATATACACACATCCTTGTGTTTCACACTGCACTCTGTTTGTCCCCTCCAGACGAACTCATCCGCCAGGTGACTATCGAGTGCGCAGAGCGTGGCCTGCTCCTGCTGAGGGTCAGGGACGAAATCAGGATGACCATTGCCGCTTACCAGACCTTGTACGAGAGCAGCGTGGCCTTTGGCATGCGCAAGGCTCTACAAGCTGAGCAGGGCAAGTCGGACATGGAGAAGAAGGTGAGTTGAAGGATCTTGCCGCTTCTATTGTATAATAAGGTTTATGTTTCAAGTGCATTCTGCTTTCTTCTAGCTGTCGTTTTATCTGTTTTGTTGTTGATTTTTCTTCTTTTTTTTTGGGGGGGGGGTGGGGAGGATTGGGGAGGCTTTGAAGTCCTGAGGTTGAGATGTGTGCTTGGATTTGAATTATAGAAGCTGGTCTTGATATCTAATGTGAAGGCGTTTGTTATTTTAAAATGGCTACGCTTAATTAGTAAGTGTGAAAAATCATTGCAAATGAATATGCTGCAGTAGAATTGTAGGCCAGAAGGATGAATTAAGCAATAGTTTATATTAGGTTACACTTTCTGATGGTAGTGAATATAGAGGAAACAGCCAACACCACTAGTAAGGTGGCCAATAATCTCATCTTAGTCTTGAAATGCTACTCTTCAGACTACAACAGTACTGGTCGGTTTACATACAACTCAATAAATGATTGAAAACAGAGCAAAGACTTACATGGTTTTCAATTGTAATGTTGAATTTACATATCTTCTTCAAAGTTCTGAAATGCAAGGGAATTTTGTCAAGCTTTGGGCCATTTTCTGCATCCCTTGCCTGCCTGATTTCTTCACCATTCCCTGATGCTATCTCTTCTCTCCTCCCCCACCCCCTCCCCAATCAGATCACAGAGTTGGAACAGGAGAAGAGAGAGCTGGAACGCCAGGTGAACGAGCTCAAGGCTAAGTGTGAGGCCATCGAGAAGAGGGAGGCTGAGAGGAGACAGGTGGAGGAGAAGAAGCATGCTGAGGAGATCCAGTTCCTGAAGAGGACCAACCAGCAGCTTAAGGTAGGCAAGGACCACCGTCCCTCATTCATCCCCCCCCCCCCCACCATCTATTAATCCAAATCAAAGCTCATATACCATATAAAAGGAGAATTATCTGAAGAGGGAACACTGTCTTAAAGGTGCATGGTCCCGGTGGTTTAGTCAAATGCGTACACGGGCGCACGGCGCAAGTTTCCTGTAGAGACCTACGCTATCGACTCCTATTTAGCGCTTACGCTGTGGCCCACTTCCCCGAGTCCTAAGAAGTCCAGTTCACTGTAGTCAGTGGTCCGATCACAGTTCTGCTCATGATTCGGCTGAGGGGGATGACAGCTTTAGCAAACTTCTTTTCTGATGTCATAATAACAAGCACATATGCAAGCACCCTGGCATTACTACAGACTGCGCGATGCGCAGAGAAGACAACGAAGGCAACGTTACTTAGCAACACCTACGCACTTTACTCTTGATGACAGCTCAACTTCGGTAATCTTTGTATCAATGCTAACGGTGATTGGCAGTATCATCAACAGCGCCCTCTACACTACCGGGACTATGCACCTTTAAGAAAACCCAAAATGAAATGTTAACAGATTGGCCAAAATTTGTGCTCATGTGTGAAAGTTATTAGAAAGTGCCAGTGGTTATTGTGAAAGTTCAAGAGTGATATCATAATCATCTTGAATGTTGTCTTTGATTATCAACCCCACTGGTGAGCCAAAATGAATGTCTTTCAGTAGATAATGGTTATTTCACTTAAGTTGTTCTCATTTGTTTTCAGTTGGGGAAAATTCAAACTGATCATTTATTGCCATCATTGTGTATGCTGTTAGATTTCCAAAAGTGTATACCTGTATGACACAAATCTCGATTACTGTTCAGTACTAGATATTCAGCACATACTCTAGAAGTTTGCAGTGGACACTTTGCCCCTTATTTCATGTTCCTCTCAATTATACTTGCTATGATGCAAGTTCTCTGAAGACACTGTTTCGTCTTGCAGTAAAATTATCTATGCATGGTAAAGTTATACTGAGATATCAAGGCCTCTGAACAAAGAGTGCAAACATTGTCAGATAGTAAAGAATATCCCAGCTGGTGCAACCAGTGTCTATATGCCTGCGGCATCACCTTTCCTTAGATGTCTCACTGTTTTGTGAGGAAAGTTTAAAGATTTTGCAAAGACTTCATTATATTCTCTCCCTTCTCTTTACAGACTCAACTGGAAGGAATAATTGCCCCCAACAAGAAGTAGGAAGTGAAGCCGCAGCGGAGCAACAGGAGATCTTGCGGCACTTCAAGAATTGTTCTAGAGTCATTTGAACTCATTGGTTGGAAAATGTTGCCTTGTATATATTTCCTAGTTATTGGTAATAACATGATTACGAACTGTTATTCAGATCAGTGGAAGATCACAAGAACCTGTCAGAATAATGATGCGTTCAAGCAATAAATGCCTAGCCTCACCTAAATTCACCTTGATTCGTGTTATCGTAACATGACATGTGATAACTGCAGGAGATCAGCCGTTTGGGCTTTCGAACAGATACATATCTGTTTGAATGACAGGTTTAGACTGCTGATAATCCACCATTTATGTGTGAGTTATCTTTTCCAAATGGTAATGTACAATATCTTCATGTGTTCTATGTCAGTCAGAGCCTAATTTCATCTTTTCTGATGTCTGCTATCCAGATGGCATTGCGAGAAGGGACTGTATCTCGACAGTTGTGCTAGTTTTATAAGCTTGACTTCAAAGGATACATTTTTTTTCTCTCTCATGATCTTGTCTACAAGAAAGAAGAAATTCTAATGCATGACAATGACAATTATCTATTAAGCATGGAGAGTAATTTATTGGTTGTGAATAGTTATTTGTGTACAGTGCATTGTTTCTCCATTGCACGTTCCTCAAGCTGGTGAAAACAATTTGTTGGAAACATTGTGGTAAAAAAGAAAAACCTATATTTTGATCCTTCCACGCATTATAAGAATGCAGCTTTTCCATCTACAGTGGCCTCAGATATATATATAAAATGTATAACAATATATACAAATATATGTGTACACATAACACACACACACACACACACACAAAATGATATTTAATTTCCAGGATTCGATTGTGTATACATAGAGCTGATAGCAGGGTAAAGTCGATCGAGGTCATAGTGTTTTTCATCATTCTTCGGGTATTCCGTGCTTGCGGGAGTACTGTCCTTGATGTTTGAGACACTCAAGCTTACTGCATCATGCGTTCTCCAGTGGGCCATCCTGTTGCTCAGAGGTTTAGTGTCTTGTGAGATTAATGCTGTTGTTGGCTCACTGGCAAGAAAGTATTTTCTGTAAACTTGCAGTCTATAGTCACTAATCTGAAACAGGCTGTTGGTATGATGCTTTTGGACATGTCATTGTTTATTCCGTCCTAAAAGTAGTTAACAGGATCAGTACATGGTACATGGGGTCAATATAATTGAGGAGTAAGATATTTTACTCTGTTGTGCATTTGTACATTTTCTACTTGTGTATGTGTCTAGATGAAATGTGAGAGAACTTATGCAAATTGTTGAAATTAGAATTACATTTAAAGGTCTTATGCCTTATTCTTGTATAAAATTTCACTTTTGTACAAACATCTGAAAGAAAGTGTATTTATTGCATTTGTGATTGAGTGAAGTTCAAAAAAGGAGTCACTATAGCAGTGAATTCAGTTCTGTGTTGAACAGTTGACAAAAATTAACGCAGATGTTTCAGTTTCCATTAAACTGAAGTACACATTGTGCACTCCACTGTATGCACAATATTTGTTGTGCCAAGCAGTGGCACAGTTTTGAGTGATGGAAATTCTTATAACTGCCTGAAACTTTTACTGTGTGGCCTTCAAAAATCTTTCAGCATAGTTAAATCTTCAGGTTCTGTAGGGTAGTCAAAAATATAGAAATACAGTTCCATCACTGGTTCTGTACGAGAACAAGTGCCGCGCAATATGAACGTACATTGTGTAAAAAGCACCATCCTAATTCATATTCCACTTTGCCTCTCTATCACTATGCATTCCATGTCTTCAATGAGATTGTTCACCTTGGTAATTCACACGCCGCCCCTGGAGCTATGTATGTACAATGTATTTCTGTACAGAATAAATTCATATATTCTTTCACCTTCACATCACATTTAACTATGTCTGAATTTCTGTCTCTTAACTTGAATCACGTCCTTCGTAAATATAGTTCAGTTTCACTGCAACTTATGTGCTTGGTCATCAGCAATGGGGTTCACTGCAGGTTTGAATTAATGCCCACATTGTGATGTTAGAAAATTTGGTAGCGCGAAAAAGAAAGGTAGGGCCCCGAAATAAACAGAAAAGTAACCCATTTGGAATCTTCAGTGCCCGATCAGGACACCAAAAGATAGCCTTTTTTGAAATTTGATGGCGCAACAAAGTTTTAGTAGCCCCGGGCCACTCCCTATGTTGAGCCCTGGCATGTTGTGTGTATGTTGAGTGACCCTCTTTGACCATGTATCATGGTCATTTTCATGGCTGGCTGTTTGTGACTGTTTCAATGCCTGTTGAAGCTGGGGTAGGGGGAAAATAATTAAAACAGAACAAAACAAAACAAAAACTTCTGTCCCTTGTCTCCACTGGTATACATACAGTTTACTGTACCAGTATTTAAGCAGTGATAGCGGCAATTTGTAACTAGATGTGATTGAGACTGGGAAAGAACTTGTAGTTGGGAAGTGATTTGATACGTGTGTTCAGATTGGAATGCTGTTCTTAGGTTGTATCTTTCTTTCAAATTTGTTTCTGTGTTGGTTTGCTTCTCAATTTTTGAAATGCATGCTTTATATACGTACGTGTTTCTACTCTACAATGCACTTTTGGTACACCATATACATTTCAGTGTTACAAACATGCATGAAATAGAATGTTGATACTTTCTCAATAGATCTGCCACATAAAAAACTGTAGTTATCTTTAATCCATCCTTTAGCAATTACAATGTACTTCAAATTACCTTTGCTACCATACCGACGCCAATTTGATTGTGGAGAAACAAATTTTTGAGCATGTTCAAACACCATGAAAACTCCGATCAAATTCCACTAGAAGCAGGGAAATGCAGTGTAGCTTTGGCAATGACACTTTGGATCCAATTAAATCAAAGTGGAATGCCATCCTGATATTATGTTGCTTTGTATGAAAACATGAATCGGAAAAGTACATCAGTGAAATTGGCAATTCTGTGTGACAAAGATATTTAGCAGCTTTTCATTCCATTTTTACAAATCACAATTGTTCATACAGTGTATTTCTCTAAGAAAATTTTCTTCGGATCTGTTATTGGTATACATCATAAGAGTAATACATATTTTTGCATGTCCTCCTCAGCAGGTAAGTCCCGTCCATGCCAAAATATTAGAGAAAACAGTAAAGAGCTGCTCAACATCTACGTCAAAACATAGTTGTCAATTTGTCTTACTCTCAAAACTTCACAACTCTTTACGTGGGTCTGTTTTCCCAATATTTGTGCTGATCTACTCTGATTTTCTGTTCTTATACAAAGCAGCATAATGGTATTATATCAGGATGGAATTCCCCTTCAACACAATAAGGAGCTTTAGATTTGCAGCACGGACGCTCGCGACGATGCTTGAGCTGGACATTCTCCTCTTCCCCGTGTCGTGCTGAAAAGAAGCTTTAGATTAGCTGGGACGCAACGTATAAAAAAGAAAATGGCGCCCCCATTTGATCGGAGCATGAAGTTGCTCTCTACATCATGAACTGAGTGGATGTAAAAATAGCCCAGAATGCGTAGTGAAGAAAAGATGATGCAAGCTGAAAATAGAGCGATACTTGATGCGCACTTTTGCTCATGCTTAGAATAGGTGTTTTTCCTCTGAACGTCCCCATCGCAAAAATCTAAAGCTCCCTATTGTCTGATCACGTCTTCTCGCTTACATTTACCCATCAAAATGGAAATGTATTGGTTTAACACATTGGTGTGACCAAGGCAGTTTAAAAAAGATGTCGACGTAACTGATCATGTGTCAGGCAGTCAACACAATGTACATGTACATGTGTTTAGTGATGAAACTTGTTACTGCAGTGTGCCTTTCTATACAGTACTACATGTACTAAAGGTCCCTATCACAGAATACAGAGAAAGTTTAAATATCATTCAACTCCAAGCGTTCTCAACATCAGCAGTCAAAATCACATCATTCTACAATCATACAAGCTCATCAACTGAAGTGACTAAATATGATGTACCGCCAATTCCATGTAGGCCCATGTAACGTGCGTAAGCCAACATTTTCATTTGACCTGTCATGTAAGTCAACATTTTTTCTGCAGTCATGTGAATGTTAACTTACACAAAGTATACTATTAAGATATACATATACATTTTCTGTTAACTGCATAATTATTGACCACAGAATGCACTTCCATTCAAGTCCTCCAACAAATAAACTGTAAGACAATCAATCACACAAGACATTTAATGTTTTAGAGTCAGAACCAAAGGTTTTATTTTTGAAATTTTTTATGAAACACACAACTGGCCTGAAAGGTACAATCTCGGTCTAGAGCAAATCACCAAGAATTGTTCAGCAGGCGCCTTGGCATGCATTTGAACTCAAAAATCATGAGGCTTGTACAGTGTGAGATTGCAGTCGTCTGCATATGAAGACAACTGAAATGAACTCATGCACAGTAAAACAAAGCAAAATTCATTGTCTTCCACAAATATCAGGTGACGTTCTTGAAGATTTTCTCCCTAACCAAATTGTACCTACACCTGCAGTAGTAATTGCCATAAAAATGAAACCCAGAAGGTGTTTCAATGATTTTTTTTTTCAACTTTTGATTTTTTTTTTTGTTTTGTTGTTGGCTATATGACTGTTGATATAGATGTCTGCTGTGGTGTATCTTTTGGCCTACATCATAACTTCGATTAATGATGTTATGCGCGAGGGTTAAAGTACAGTCAAGGTTTGAAATATAGTACAAATTATCAGATGAAAAGGAAAATAAAGAATAAAGCAATATGCGAACATGCAAGATTCACATTTTATAAAGTACATGAAAGCAAGAAAATCAGAGGGGGAAAAAAACATGTAAGAAAGGCACTTTTATACATTCTGTACCACATGCAATTGATGCAAATGCATTAGAAAACTTTGCCTTTAACCAAACCAAAAGGTAACTGAAGAAAGAAATACAGGACGAAATTGCTTGCTTCATCAATCTACATCTACTGATATATGCAACGTATGTAATTTGTTTTGTCATAAAGATAATAAAAAATGTGAATAAAACAAACCTTTCAAAAACAAAAGTATACACCACACGACAAAATTCATCAGTCATATTTGAAGCAAATTTTTTTTTTAAAGTCAGTTTTGCATTTTTTTTTAAAGATTTTCTTTTTTTTTGTCTCTCACTTTCATGCAAACAACATGAAATACTTCAATACATAAGTTACATACTATCCCCTCTCCATGTAAAATTTTCAGTGTTTTTCGATTTTTTTTTATTTTTTTCTAACATTTTTTACACATTTAAAGTTAGGAGCAACATCTTATGCGTTCTTTTTCATTCATAGACAAGTACTAAGTCCATTGGTTTTTTGTTTCTTTTTAATTTAGCTAGACCCGTGTTTTTTCATTCTTTTTTTTTCTTTTTTGCAATTTTTGTGAAACTTTGCACCTGTCTGAGGCACAATAACTTTTGCTTTTTTTTTCTTTTCATTTTTATATGAAAATATGGTTTTACTTTAAATAACCAAATTGCTGGTTAATCACCATCAGTGCCATTAATCACCTTTAAATGGACAAGTACTCAAATTGGGTAGGTAATTCTGTGTGCAACCAAACTTATGGGAGGGCACCAAAACAAGCAGTAAGTCATCACATTTAATGACTTGCTCTATGGCCTCTTGTTAAATGCTAAGAATTCCTTCTCAAGCTATAAATATTGGGTTTGGCGATTCCAAATATGACCTAGCGGGGGAAAATTGGGTACATCTTTTTGGCAGCAAACAGCCAGGGATTTGCACTGGCCATCTAGGTACCTCTGCCTTGTTAACTGTGATTGCTATTTCAGACTGAGCGAGGAATAAAGACTACTGACGGCAGGAAACTACTGGAGGGTGGGGTCGGGGTACTTTTATGGTGCTGGGGTGAAGGGTGTGAGGTGATTACTGGGCTGCCACCACATTGGCCTTGGCTCCTTCCTTCTGGTGGTTCATGAGTACCTGCACTGCCTCTTCAACCTGTGAGAGAACAAGAGCGAGAGAGAGAAGGAAAGAAAGATAGTGTGTCAGTGACTCACCAATGCTCTCTCCACCAAATAGTCCTGCTTCCACAATTTTATTCTAACACAAAACTATGGATGTCTCACTTTATTCATCAGTCAACTCACGTGAAGTGCCTGGTAACCCTTTGTAAATTGTAAACAAAAGTAAAATACCTTAATCATCTTGTGTGGTGTGTGTGTGTGTGTGTGTCATTAATTAAATGGTATTCTATTTCCAGCATGTGAATGCATACATATTATAGACTTTCAAGCCTGTCCAATCCAGACTGACATATATGTAATTTAGAGCGCTACTGTGTGCTACAAAATAATTAGGGACAAATCACAGCTGCTCCTACAACTCAGCCTTTCATCATGCCTAAGTAAGAATCTCCCATCGACAAAGGTTTGCAATGTAGCAAAGTGGAGCCCGATGACTGCCACATACCTTTTTCTCAAGGGACTCGCGCGACTCCAACATGTGGAGCAGCTCGGTGTTGTCGATTTCCAGCAGCATGCCAGTGATCTTGCCGGCAAGCTCCTTGTGCGTCTCTGCAATGATGGAGAACAGACGCTCTCCCAACATCTGCTTTTGCTCCTGGGGAGGGGCTGAGGCCAACATCTGAGGGGTCAGCGGCTCCTGACCAGGGACGTGGAGGGCCTGCACTGGCTGAGTCTCCTGTAGAGGGGAAAAGGAGCATATTCTTTGTCATTTTCAGGTCAAGTTTCAAGGGCCGCAAACTCATTTTCAAAGGGGCATGGTAACAGCACAGCTGATTTAACTAGGTCTTTTTGAAACCTCTATTTACAAGACATCAGTGGAGAATACTGACTTACTACACTTCAGCACACTCTAATATCCTGCACAATAAAAGATAATAAAAGGGTACAAGAATTCAATTTAGATCATTACCTCTCCACAAATAGAAAGGGGAGAAAACACACAAATCTACAGCGAAAAGTTAACGGTGCATTTGAAGAAAACAGCATCATTCCTAATTTTAGAGTGTTACTTTATTTTATGATTTGATGTTTCAGTATCAAATTCAATTATTGCCGAGGCATACGCAACAACTTGATTGGTATCAAGTCACACTGCATCCATTCCTAATCTCACAAAAGATACTCACTGCTGGCATTTGTCCTGGCATGGCTGCCCGGGCCACAGGGTACTTGGTGTACTGCTTCGCACTGACTGCAGTCAGCTGGGCGTTACCCCCAAGGCGCATCTGTTGCTGGGTGGGTGCAGCCATGGCTGTGGAATACAAAAGAGTCATTACCTTTAGAGCAACTTTTAGCAACCACCAAGCGGAGAAAAGAGTTTATCCACGATGAAGTACACTGCTTGTTTGCTTCAGCATTTTCGGGCGTGGACAGCTATGGCATTGGAATATGATGGCACAGTCATTCTTGGACCAAACTTAATGTAGGATGTGTTTTTGTAAAGACTAGATGGTGGGATAAATGACTTGCCTTAACTGCTGAGGAAGTGAACTGGAGTGAATGAGGGAAGGCGACAAAAGCCACTTTCATGTGCTGATCAGTGTTGGATTGAACCATCAAAATATATTCAGACGGCAATTCCTTGGTCATCACATCAACACATGTCACTTCAGCGGGATCAATTCAAGTGCAGTCAACTTTGCCAAAGTCAAACTCTCACCAGTTAAAAAATTGGCGAGTCCAAAGAATATATCACCCCCCTCCCCCATGGCTATGAATGCGTTAATTATATTGTGTCAGGCAAAATTCAATGGACCATATGAACATAGGGCTACCGATACTGGATCATATCTCCAGTATAGCCAGTTCACCGATTCAAATGGTTCTCATATACAGTGCAGTCCCCTTATAATGAACGAGGTTATAACGAAATTCCAGTTGCAAGGTTGCAACATTATGGGCTCTGTCTTTGTTTTTGTTTTTTTGTACTTGTTCGGCTATAACTAAATTTCGATATAACAAAAGAAGACTGCCAGTCCCAAGGACTTCGTCAAAACGGGAGTCCACTGTACTACTGATGTCAACATCAAGGGGATTGAGCGTACTCATGGTAAGCACATAATATACTTCAAACTGTGAATTTGATGAAACATTGACAATACCTCCAACACGCTGTCCAGCGGGTGCGGTCTGAACAGGGAGACGAGCAGCTGGCATGGGTTGGCGCACTTGGGCTGTGGCTGTCGCTGAGCGTGGTGCACCGAACTGACCACGTGCTGCACCTGGCATTGCCTGGAAGCTGGCCTGTCCGGCTGTGAAAATCAAATCATCACTTGGATTACCTTCTTGATAGATATCAAGGCTCATAGAGGCTAGAATGGGATGGACATTTTCATTCTATGCATCAATCATTTTTTTTTTTTTTTTTTTACAATCATTCTGCAATTTACTGAATATTGGGGGAGACTTCTTGTTCAAGATTGTTCATTCTTTAAATCAAGCACTTTTTAACAATCTTTTGGCAATTTGCTAAGTTTTGAGAAACTTCTTGTCCAAGATTTTGCAATTATTTTTAGAGAATTGAAATGTCTATGCAATTAACATTTATAGAAGCAAGATTCATAAGCTTCACTGGATACAGGGATGTGAAAATTCATATACTGAAAATAGTGGCAAAATATGATGTACAAAAGGGCATGTCATATACAGGAAATGCAAATTACACCTTTGGTCGCTCATTGGCATTCTCATCAAACTTCATATCATTAGAATAAAATCTTTGACACAAAAACTGCAGCCTTGATGATACTCTGTGTACAGCTACAATGCTTTGCACCTGCTTCCATGGGAAGGGCTCGTGATGAAAACTACAGACTTCCAACAGTGAAGAGAGAAGCCACTTTACTCACTTGTTCTGGTCTGCTGAGGCTGCTGACCCCACCTTGGGTGTCTAACCTGGGCCAGCTGGCCGGCTGCTGGGAACATGTTCCTCTGGGCCTGGGGCATGGTTGCATAGTGGTAAGCAGCCATGGGGTAGACTGGGTTCACTTGCTGACCCGCCTTGAGGCACAGACAGAAGAGAATATGGCACATTTAATCTGCATTCGTTTTCTACAATAGTAGAATGGTTTGAGGTTGTACCAGCTCAAGTCTTTGTGGTTCAGCTTTGTAGAAAGCCCAAGATCGCATTCTCTGCATTTTCTTTACACACCAAGAGACTACTCTCACATATTTTCTCACATGAAGTACATATCTCACGAACACAACAAAACAATGGTAGATTGTGACAGAAATCTTGTGTCTTCTCCTATCACTGCAAAGGCTTACTTGTAATATTCAGGGAATTAAAAAAAGAAAGAAAGATAAAAAACAGGATTGCAACTGGGAAGGAGAGCATAACAACCAAGCAACTTTAAAAGTTGTTTATAAACATTGTCTTGCAACATGGTTCTGCTCAGTACATATAGAGCATAACTGTGTTGTGTGTTCTTTTTTTTTTGTGAGTGTTTTCAGTATTCATGGTCAGAGTAACTGAAAAATACCTCACACAACAAACATCTCGCTGGAGGTTTCATCATTTGGGATCTACATGTAAAACAGCTACAGTGTAGATGACTTCAGTGTGTTCTACTTTTATTCAAACACAAGTGACACCATCACCATACTTCAGAATAAATTCACTAAATGAGAAACATTGACATCAACATTGTCCATTGTCTTTTGAACGGCCCTCCTACATCCCGGATTCTTGCCCAAAATTTGCCTCTTATGGCTACATACCCCAACTCTAACTTGGGGCGCAACACGCTGCATGTACTGAGAGGCAAGCTGGGCACGGCGCTCCTCCTTTCGTTGGGCGAGGGCGACATACAGGGGCTTGGCGACAAGGATGCGTCCGTTCATCTCCGTGACGGCCTTGGTGGCTTCCTCTGGCGAGGAGAAACAAACGAAGCCGAAGCCCTTGGAGTTGGCTTTGTCGTCGCTCATGACCTAGTAGGGAAGCAGAGAAATGTTGTGTCAAATTTCTGCCCGAGGTTTGCATAGCTTCTGTGTTTGCTACTTTCCTACACTACAGAATCATCAAGCCTACTACCTCTGGCATATTTTAGTTTACCTAAAACAGGTTATATCAGCACAAAAATCACAGATTATCCCTTAGACCTCAATCGCCGGTTGCTTCCTTGGTTTCTGCTCTTTGCTTTTCCCCCCGAGTTCAAACAGGGTATTTCCCTAATAAATCCCACCTCTTGTCTACAAATAACCACTTTCAATATTCCATGAAAACTTGTACTTCTATATTCACAAAGCACACATGTGCAGAATGAGCACCACTTTGAACTCTGAGAGAATATCACAAGGCCCATGGTGCGAGTTTTAACTCACAAGTACAAAGATATGTGGATAACTAAAACTTTGTGTTAACACAATTTTCAATACATAAAATGCAGATAGGGTGACATTTTCTCCGCTGTTGTCACTGAGCTCAAAGTACCGCAAGGAATGAGCAAGTTATGCTCTTGATTTCCTCACAGCAGCCTTACAATACATCCATCTCCCACTTGGACTCACCTTGGCACTGGTGATGGTGCCAAACCGACTGAACTCTTTTCGGAGCTTCTCGTCGTCGATCTCGTCATCGAGGTTCTTGATGTACAGGTTGACGCCCTGATATCTTGTGCTTCGCTCCTGTTGGAAAACGACGAGAATGAACCACAATGTTAGACGAAATGGTTAGCTATTGTTCACCAGAATGTTTCTCAATTTTCCCTCTCCATATTGCATTCCTACTGTCGATTTGGGGACAAACTACTGATAATATCTGCATGTACCTCGGAATAGAACTGATGAGGGTTGAAGACTGAACACCGCGCGGTGGCAATAGCTGGTTACAACTCTTAAAACAGTACCTTAGACTGGCGCAACAATACCCCACTAGCATGATGCTACTTTAAATTGCATTTAAGTGGGATCACACAAGAATGTTCACACCATAACACCAGCTCTGTTGAGACAACCTGCCTAGAATGTAACTCTGCAAACTGCTTTTATATTGCTTACCTATTTCTTAATGGGGGGCGGGGGGTCCATTCTTGACTGTGATCATATATGACATTTAAATGCACATAGGATGACAATTACCTGCACAAAGAAAAAGGTGACTTAGACATATACCTAGGCCTTCATGTTGAAAGGTTGATCAGTGTTGGATTGAACCATCAAATATTTTTTTCAGACGGCAATTCCTCAGTCATCACGTCAACACAGGGAAGGCCTTTCCACGGACTCAAATAAAGTGGCCCCCAACTTGCCCTACCCTCTAAAACGGTGTCAACATACCTGTTTCAGTGCCTCAAATCTGGCCTTCAATTCTGCTGCTCTTTCTGCCTTCTTCTGAGCTCGTCCAGCATACAGAATCCTTCCATTGATCTCCATACCATTCACCTGTTTCACGCACTACAAAGAGGAAAAGAAGGGAAGAAGAATGTCTCATTAATCATTTGATGGACAGTAATGCTACAATCCTACATGCTTCATTGGGCTAACTCAGGCAAAACTCGGCTGAATGTGGCATCTATAAATACTGCAGTAGACACCAAATACGGAAAACAATCCAGCACAAAGAAACAAGGCATGGTAGCTCCTAAACAAATAACAGACGATTAATCAGGTCCCAGTATGTAACAAGTACCACAGCAGCATACAGACAGCTCAAATTTCAACATTGCATGTGCTTTCAAATTTCATTTGTTTAGTGAGTTCATTCAACCACGATAAAAGCTTCGAAAATGAGGGTACCTACAATCAGCAAGTACTGAACGTACCTGCACATTCATCGTCTTACCTCCTGGGCAGCCTCGTGGTTCTCAAAGCTGATGAATCCGAAACCCTTGGTCTTGCCAAACTCGTCATGCATGATCTTGGCCGAGAGGATCTTGCCGTACTGAGAGCCAAACTCCATCAACTTCTGGTCGTCGACGTCATCTGCCAGGTTCTTCAGGAAGACATTGGTGAACTTTTTCTGCTGATCCCCCATCTGCATCAGACGCTCCTTGCGGGGGATGAAGTAACCTACGTATCTGTAGCCGGCAACAGAGACAAAAAAGTGCAGGTGACCTTGCAAGGGAGACTTCGCATGAAACACATGGCATTATCTCATTGATAATTCCAGAAGAAACTGAATGTGGCATGCATTAAAAACCTTTAAACTACAGTATGACTGTTGAGACATCTTTCTAACATATCTGTCCGAGTTGGACTTGTGAAATACTCACACTTTTTTTCCGTTCAGCAACATGCCATTAACTTTCTCAATGGCTTTGTTTGCTGCCTCCTGGGTCTCAAAATGCACAAATCCATAGCCTTTGTTTGTTCCATTCTCGTCAGTGACGACCTGTAACAAGAGAAGTACACACAAAACAAATTTGACATGATCATACAATATGCTTTGGAACTTGCTGTCCATTGCAATCATGTTTCAACAGCTCGAGGTTAAAGGAATCGTATAGTTTTGGTTGAGACCTAATGTCAGGTTTCTAACATTTTTTTGGTGAGATAATAAGAAACCTCTTATCAAATATGAAATAGCATGTAATTCAATGAGGAATTCAACATTTGATGAAAATTGATTTTGAAATAGCCGATATCCAAAACAGAGCAATTCTAATAAAGTGTGGGACCCACACTTTATTACTTTGTTTTTTGAGGTTTCAGTTATTCCAAACCCGATTTTCATCAAATAAACTTTGAATTCCTCTTAAAATGGTATGCTCTGTACTATTTCATAAGCGTTTTCTTGGTATCTCGCAGAAAGTTAAAAGCCCAATTCAATCCCTTTAAGCTAAGTAAAGGAAATACTTAGGCACACTGTGAGCAGAGAATATCTTTATTTCGTTCACTGGTTTGTTTGTTGTTGTTTTACCATGGTGGGGACAATACATGAGAAATTCAAAGATATCACAATGTGAATGTTTTCATGAAAGTACAGTCTTAAAGTTACAGTGCACATACCATCTATCAACACTCATGAGCTGAATATACATGGCACAGCATTCTGATAAAAAACAATGAATTAAAATATTCGCAGAAAAGAAATACGGAAATTTGTAACTGCATATGTACTTTACTGTTCACTTGGAACTTATACAGTGAAGAAAAAATTGTGTTATTTTGTGAACATTACTGGCTCAAGTGTCAGTGAGCATGGGGGTCTGTTAAAATACATTTTTGCTGCTAACAAGCTATCGATATTAACTCACCTTACAGGACAATATGTGACCAAAGGCGGAGAATGTGTCGTACATAGCCTTGTTGTCAATGGACTTGTCCAGGTTCTTGATAAACACATTTCCAACTCCTGATTTCCTGAGTGAGGGATCACGCTGAGACCACATGATGCGAATAGGTCGCCCTTTCAGTGTGTCAAAGTTCATTGTGTCCAAAGCACGCTCAGCTGAGGAGAAAATTTGTCACATTGTATCTCATAAGAAACATGAACAGCAATGACTTAATAGTAAGTTTTCCTACAAAAAAAAAAAATCACATTAGAAAAATGATTTTTACCTCCCAGCACTAATTAACTGACTGCTGTGCAACAATCTTTTCCACTAACGTTAAAACACAGTGTTCTTGTGTGTGTGTGTGTGTGTTTTGGGAAGCGAGGCGGTGGGGCATATTGTTTGATTTGTGGTATTTCAAGATGTCTATAATCAGAGGATGTCTATTTAGTAGTAGGGTAACACCCCCAGTTTTCGGTCACTTAAGATTTTTTGCAATATAGGCCCTATTTCAAACTAAAATAATACATACATATACATCATATCTACAGCAATATATGTGAAATATATCAAATTTCTTTAATCTCAATTTCAATTTTGTTAAATATCACACAGAATTTCACAAAATTCCAAAATACATCACCTTGAAAATTCCCCAGAATACGGTCACCGCGACCAGTATTCGGTCACGCGATATGCACGTTCAAGGTCAATGCGTGTTCAAAGCAGCTGAAAAATGCGCTGCGCGCTACCTTGTTGGCGCCAATTTGCATCGGTGACGTTGCGGTGCCTGATGGTGACCGAATACTGGGGAATCAGCACTTGCATTCAACCCTTGTACATTGAGACACTACTATCTGCACGTACAGAAATTTTGTTTTTCTTTTGCATTTTTTAGGACACCATCACACTCCAAGCTTGCGATAAGCAAAAAATCCCGCGGGAGAATGGCAAATTTCTCAAGTTTTAGTGCTTTTTCGGTGACCCGCACTCTTAAAAGTGGGCTCAATCCGCATGTGAATTGATGTGACTTGCGTGTGCACGTGTTGTGACAGTTGAACTTACTGGCTGGTGACAAGTGACAAGTGACCGAATACGGGGGGGGGGGGGGGGGGGGGAAGCATTTTAAGTTTGGTTCACATTCATGTCAGTGATTGTCGATTGTCAGTCCCACACTCAACACAGCACAGCAGATCAGTCAGACCAGGGTTGTTCAATTGCGCGAAAGGGCAATCTATCATCGTGATCATACTCCCTAACCACCCACTAACATCAAATCATGATTTAACATTAAATTTTAAAGATTCCGCCTTTTGTAAAGCTAATGTAATGATAGAAGTGACCTTCAATATGCCCATGGTTTTTCCCTTTTTTTTGGGGGGGGGGTGGGGTGGGGTTTACCAGACACAATTGGAAAAGATTTGTCAAACTCGCTCTGTAGTCTGCATAGGTCTGTGCTATAAATATGCCATAGGCCTACTCTAATCTTGGATATAACCGACTATTGGGGCTGCCTGCAGTTCGACATCATCATGGAAGACGCAGACAGCTAGTAACTTAGACTCGCATACGACACGTTCGTCGTTACAAAGCAGTGACTCACCATCTGCCGGCTGTTGGAAATTCACGTAGGCATATCCTAGTGAACGGCGTGTGATCATGTCTCGACAGACGCGAATAGACAAGATTGGTCCTGCTGTGGAGAATTTCTCGAAAAGCAAGGCTTCAGTCACATCAGCATGAAGATCCCCAACATAGAGGGAGTTCATTGGGTAATTTTGGCCTGGTTGCTGCATTTTCACTAACTAGACTATAAAGGCGTGTGAGGAAATAAAAGAGAGAACGTAAAATATGCTGATCGTAGGGCGTATCAGAACCAGATCGGCGAAGAACTCACGCACACAGTCGGGACGGTAGTACGTCACACGGATTGCGAACAGAGCTAGACGAACAATATGGCGAATTCTCTGACGAATCGAGCAGTGGAAGAACGCGAATTTTCGGCAAGAGGATATGAAATCTATCACAGAAGTACACTAAAAATGACAATTTTTATTTTATTTTTGAATTTTGAGATTTTTTTGTTTTTTTTTTAATTTTTGAACGCAAAAAATGCAAAAACTGTACGACGACAGCTTTCTTGCTCCTGATCGCTCTACTTGTGTAGACGAAGAGGATTTGCCATGCGGCGGCGGCGTAATTCGAACGGACAGTACAGTCGAACATCTTTAAATGCCATTGAAAAATATCGATCCGCGCAAGAGGAAGAAATGTAGTCCCTTACATACAAGTAACAAACTCCTACCATCGACGAATTTCCCAACTTTAAAGCTATGAATTTGTATTTTCCTTCGAAGTTACAAGTAGAAACGTATCTAAACTTGATAATGATGCAGGAAACTTAAAAACAACGTAAGAATTCGCGTATGGGCGGGTTCAGGGTTCATGACTCGATCACAATAAAATTCGCCCCAAGGCTGTATAGTTGTACCTCCGATGTATACAACTTGCCTAAGTACTAGTATACTTCTGCTGTCCGATGTTGAATAGCCATTAGAAATATCATAACCTAAATCACACTACTGTACAAGTACATCCTTGGTATTATCCCCTTGGTCCGCAAAGGTGTTAGGAACTAGGCATGTCCGCGATGGAATGTCCCTTTAAACCCACTTCCATACACATTTATTTTTTTTTATGTTACACTGTAGGCCTCTATACAAGTAGGAACACAAGGCCTATAAAATCTACTTCCATCAGGTATAAAAGGAGACTTTTCAAGAAACAATGGATTGTTACCCCTGACACCATAGGAATGGCAACTACATGGTAACCACATCAATGACGTCAGGTACTGTGGTATACTTCCAACAAAGACCCCTGACGCAAAATGCAATGGCAGCAGGGAGGTATTATACTATGTTAGACTTGAGGGTATACTGCATCATGTTCACAGTGCAATGAGCCACCATCCAGCTTGATTTCATCACAATTCAACTATAATTAACATTTATATCGCGCTTAATACACAGTTTCTATGCGCCTTACATGTTGAATCATAACCATACCAAAACGTAATCTTAAGCAGCGTTTACACTTTGGCGAGTTGACATGGCGAGCTATGGCGAGTTAAGGCGAGTTGCCAAAATGAGGCACTCGCGATAACTCGCGTGAAGCTCACCATGTAACTCGGGATAACTCGCGACAACTCGGCATGGCTCGGCGGAGCTCGTTCAAGCTCGGGACAACTCTCCTTGAAGTCGTGAGCAGTCCCAAAATTTTTGAACATGTTCAAAATTTTTGCTAACTCGCTGTAACTCGTGCTGAACTCAGCTAGACTCGTTATATACTCGCGGTACTCGCAATAACTCGAAAGAAGCTCGAGATAAACTCGTAATAGCTCGTAATAACTCGCCATATTTGAGTATACGCGAGTGCATTCCGAGTTTACTAGAGCGAGATACGAGCACTGCGATCGTATTACGAGTGAAGGAGAGGTGCCCGCGAGATTAGCGCGAGTTCAGATCGAGCACCCCGAGTTACAGCGAGTTTCGTATGAGTTTAGTCAGATTGCGTTGCAAATGCACATTGACATGCCAGCTGAATAATAAATATCCAGTGTTCTATATTTTTCCATATATATTTTAAAATGAGAGCACATTTTAATCGACCCACCCATGTACACGTACTTTTAAAACGGCCATTGTCACTGTATTATTACAACTAGCAAAAATAGGAGAGGAATATGCCCTCACCCAAGAGATCCAAGAGTTGTGGCCATTCAGGTAGTTAAACACCGAAAGAATAATGTCATTCAAACAAGGGTAGAAGTAGAAGAAGTGCAGGAAGAGAGAATGGAGACGGAAGAGGAGATCAATGACGAGCAGAGACAGGTAGAAGAACAACTGAGACACCAAACTAGACCAGGTCCAAGCTCAAACTACTGAGCATCAGGCCTCGCCTGTCGAACTGGTTGGGGAGGAAAATGAACCCATTTTTCTCCACTCGCATGTTCTCCGTCTGGCACGCCAGGGAAGACGGGAAAAAAAAAAGAACAAAGAAGTCCACCCCAAACAAGAAGTCCACCCCTAAGAAGTGCACCCCGAAGAGACGAAAAACACCTCACTGCATACACATTCACTGAAGAGCAAGAAGTAGAATAAGCAGAGTGGTACAGAGACCACGATTGTCTGTATAACAGGCGACTAAAGTCATACAAGGATACTGCAAAGAAGACAACGCTAATCGAAGAGAAGGCCAAGGAGTACAATCCGGTGTGCTCCGGTAAGTGAAGATGAATATTAATATCTATTATTTAGGGGGGGGGGGGTCTGGCGGCAAAACAGAGTTTCGCTAAATATATTTTGTTGAATTCATTACCATGATTATTACTATGATTATGATTGCCATAATTATCGAAAATCCTGTAAACAACTGACAACATGACATGCATAATATTTAGTCCTGAAAATTTTGACCCCCACATTTCGTTTATCCCGTTAGCTAGCTATATACTTTACTGTATGAGAAACAAGAATTTAATAAAGTTATTTGTTTCTTTCCATTAATTTATGTGATCTAAATTCCCAGTGTTCGATTTTTTTTTTTCAGTTGAACAGCTGAACAATTTCCTCAAGTCGATGAGGACACAGTACAGCCGTCTGACGAACCCAAAGTCTGGAAAGGGGACCAGAGACACACCTTACAGTGAGAGAGATCAGTGGATTCTCAATACATTCCGCGTCCTAGAGGGACATATTGTGAGGATGAAAGGGAGAACATTGGGAAGGGTAAATATGCATTTGATTTTATTAAGATCTGTAATAAGCTACATTTAAACAAAATATAGAAATTGCCATCGTGTGTCTTTCTTGTAAAAGATGTTGATCGAGTGATTTACTTATTTTTTGCAGACCTCTAAAGGACAAGTAGCATCCCAACCAAGAGAAGACGAATTAAATACTCTCCCCCGACCAGGATACTGAGACTGATGGGCATGATGACAGCAGTGAGAATGACCAGACCACTCAAGAAGCTGATGACCCCAGCAGAGCATGAAGCTGGTTCCTCTTACACCAACTTATCAATTGTTGGCAAGGGCAAGGGCAAAATGAAAGGGAGGTGTACAACCCCCAAGGTGGCCTCTGAAGAAGCCAAGGACAGAGAACTGTTGGAAAAGGTGAATGTGTGAATTGTTGTAAAGAAAAGAGAGTACGGATCGAGTAATACATGTATTTTATGAACATTTATTTTTTAATACAAGTACATGTACGAATAACAAAAATGACTAATCCACCATATTGTTAGAGGGTAAAACTCAGTTCGTGTGTTTATCATGATAACGCCATGATATAAAACCGGTGAAAAGGATACTCAACACGTATATCCATTAAGGCCACTGCAACATTGTGGTTGGTCGATTTTTAAAAATATTCTTAAAATGAGCTACATGGCCTGTCTAATTATGTTCAGATTGATTAAAACAACCAAGAATATGAAATAACGAACGACACACATTCACTACCAATATGTTTATAATCTTTTTCATTATTATCTGCTACAGTAATAATTCCAGAACAGTGGGGTGAAGTGTTAGGTTTTCACCTTTTGAAGCACTAAATGATTCCTGTGAAGCATAATTTTTTCAAAGGTTAACTTTTACATCCCAACATTATATTCTGAAAACATGTCAGGACATGCAGCCCAGATTCTTTTTAATGAAAATTGTAATTATCATCTGCTAGAATAATAATTCCAGTACAGTTGTCCATGAGGTGAAGTTTTAGGTTTTCACTCTGGAAGGACAGAATGCTTACTGTAAAGCATAATTATGTTTAATGTAACTTTTACATCCAAACATAATATATTCTGAAAGCACTTTGACATGCAGCTCATTTTTAACTGAACATAATGTTAAATACATGTATTACCTCTAACATCAAAACAAGAGATTAAACACGTAAATTGCGACTGACCACACAGAAACCTTATTGTTTGAGTTAACTCCGTCAAAGTAAAATTATATGCATGCTTTCACGATAGGCATTTCTTTAAATTTACATTTTCGTCAACCAGTTGTATCCGAGTAATTGGAAATATTTAATCTCAATGTTATAAAGGAGTTACTTACTTTTAGCATGTGGATTTCAAACTGTTCTCAATTTCGCTGATATTGTAGTTTTGTATATATTCACCTACATAATTTTGTTTGAATTAATATGGCAGATGTTAAGGAATAAAGATTCGCAAGTACATTTTAACACTCGATATCAAAACAAGCTTTGAACACTAAGGCCCGAATTCACGAAGGTGGTACAATGAAACCATGGTTTAAACCATGGACAAAAACCATGGAGCGTCAAGTGTCGCATGGAATATTTCGTTACGAAATTAGTCATTTCATCGATGAAATGATTATTTTGTAACGAAATGACAACATTTTATTACTAAATGAACATTTCGTCCACGAAATGATAATTTCGTTAACGAAACGGTCATTTTGTCGATGAAATGACCAATTTCGTAACGAAATATTCCATGCGACACTTGGTGCTCCATGGTTTTTGTCCATGGTTTAAACCATGGTTTCATTTGTACCACCTTCGTGAATTCGGGCCTAAGTGTTGCAGTGAACAAAAATTTTGATCAGGCATTGTCCCATACACTAACATGAATTAAAATAACGCACAGAATTATTACTAAAATTATTCAGTTCTTGGGGTTTTTCTGGGATACATTAATAGGTGATTAAACATTATGATAATGAACATTGTTCTGTATCAAAGAAAAGGAACAGTAAAGTGTTACATTACTGTCATTAATCTCAAGATCTCAAAATATGTTTTATTACGTGTGCAGAACATTTTGGTTAACTGTAATTTTTTGTTTTTGTTTCAGTACTCTCGAGATAATTTCGTGATACCGTATAATTCCTGGTTAACTGCTCAATAACTTACTAGTTTTGTGTAACATGGTGAAATATAAACGATGTACCCTTATGAGTATTGAAGTGACTGGTATCCTTTTATTATGTTATAGCTCCTCCAGCGAGCAGATGAGGTCAGAGATCTACGAAGGTCTTCTTTCGCCTTGTCATAACCCCCGCAAGACCGTCCAGGTCTTCACCAGCTAACTCCGCCATCAGCGTCTCATAGTGTCCGTACTAAGGCCTCCTCAACAACCAGGGTCTTGTCCAAAACCTCCTTTGAAGCATTTTGGTCCTCTCTTGAGCATCTCTTTTTCTGCGGCGCCTCCTTGACAACAGGGTCGCACCAATCGTGCAGAAGATCAGGGTCTCTTCTTCTTCAAGCAGAGCGAAAATGCTTCTGGCAATCATCTTTGAGCGCCAAAATGTGCATTTCCCGCCCCTCGATCGTATAAAACTCTTATTACTCGTAATAAAATCTTGACAACTCGTTTAAAGCTCGCTTTAAGTCGTATAAAGGTCACTGCAACTCATACTAAGCTCGGTATGTCTCGTTTCGAGCTCGGTTCACTCGTACAGCGAGCGTAGTGAACTCGGCGTTGAGTCTTATATCACTCATGCAAATTCCAGGGGAAAAAATACATTTCGCGCGAGTTTGTGCGAGTTAACGCGAGTTGAAGCTCGCACAGCTCGCGCACGACTCGCGACTCCAACTCGCCAAAGTGTAAACGTTGCTTTACATTATTCAACATAACTACAAAAATCCACACTTCGTGATTTACATTACTTAATATACTTTAACAATAATCAGATACTAAAATTAGCATACTTAATACTATTTTGTTACTGTAGGACCAAAGTTGGCCAGTAAGATTCCTGAAACACAAATTAATCTAAAAGAATTCCTGGGGCAAAAGAATAATAAATCGTTATTTTGCAGGCCAGTTACAGAGAAAGAAGTGCTAGATAATTCATTCGCATTATAGACTCTAAGAAATCACATGGATATGATAATTTATCAGTAAGATTACTAAAGGATGCAGCAAGTTTTGTTTGTAAGCCATTGCTTTACATTTTTAATTTGCCCTAGAACCTGGAATTTATCCTCAGGACACCAATATAATATATTATATTATATAATATATATAAAATATTGTATATTATACAAAAGGACTGAAATCGGACCCCGGAAATTACCGACCTATCTCGGTTCTGCCAATAATTGGAAAGGTTTTAGAGAAAATTGTAAATGATAGACCTCTTTGATTTTTTTTTTTGAGTCCAATGATATTTTAGAAACACCAGTATGGCTTTCGTAAGAGATACAGTACGAAATTGTCTTTAATTAATCTTGTAAATACACTAATGACATCACTTGATGAAGGAAAAATAACACTTGGTATTTTTATTGATTTTAAAAAGGCTTTTGATACGATAAATCATGATATTCTTTTATGTAAACTGGCTCATTATGGTATTCGTGGAATTCCACTTCAATGGTTTGCTGATTATCTGTCCAACAGTCTCCAGATCTCAGCTGCTATCTTATAAAGGAATGGTCTCGACACCGAAGACTATAACTTGTGGAGTCCCGCAAGGGTCAGTTTTGGGGCCTACACTCTTTTTGATATTTATACATGATTTGCCACGCTCTTCCTCTTTCTTTAAATTCAGATTGTTTGCTGACGATTCAAATATTTTTCATACTTAAATTATATGCTGCTCGCCAAAAGAAATTGATGTGAATGAAGTAAATGAAAACTTGCATAAAGTTCAACCATGGTGTAATGCCAAAAAAAAAAAATACAATCAATTTAAAGAAACATATTATATGGTAATAAGAGGAAAACGCCAGTTAGTTGCGATGAGGGGTGCAATAAAACTATCTGACACAGGCATTGATGAGGTGGGTGTTGCATCCTTCATCGGAACTCAGATTGATCGTCATCTGACTTGGAAACCTCACATTCAATAGTATTGGTAAATAAATGTGTTCGAAGGAAAGTAGGTGTATTGTATACATTAAGACAGTATATGTTCCGCAGCGCATTCTTGTGCTTTTGTATAAATATTGTATACAGCCACGCGGTATCGAGGTATGGGGCAGTACTTATAAATCTCACTTATATTGTATATTTCTCAAAAATGGCTCTGAGAGTAAAATAACATTTTCATCGTTATGAACACATTCAGAACCATTGTTCCAACGATTCAAACTTCTAGATGTTGTTAGGTTACATATGAGTTCTTAGTTCTTTTATACATTTATGTACGACCTCTGCAATGGAACTATTCCGCACCTCGAGTGTATGACATTGCCAAATTGTGCATCATACTTATAGGACAAGAACAAATGAAAAGAGAATGTTGTACTTACCAAAATTTAGAACCACAGAGGGACAATTTTCGATTTCTTTATACTTAGGACCAAAACTTTGGAACACATTGCCACGAGAAATGCTTGAACAAAGCAAAAGTTGGCTAAGTTGGAGATGGATTGAGCGGGATGATCGCAGAACACGGGGTGAATTCTTGGAAACTATAATTCAGAGATGTATCCAGGGGCTATAACTATATAAAAGGTGAAGCGGGTTTGGCCTCGTACGTTGTGGGTGCTGCATTATCTTTGGGTATATGTGTGACGGAGAAATGACTCGCAGACGTTTCATTACTGCAACGTCTGCGAGTCATTCCTCCGTCACACACACACACACACACACACACACACACACACTTACAACAGAATCAAAGTTCTTGCTGACTATTGTTGCAATTTTGATTGTACATGTGTCACCTCTCACTATACACACAGGATTCAGGCCGGCGGAGCGTTTTCAAAAGTGGGGAGGGGGGGGGGGGGCACTTCCTGGTTTCATGAGCTAACAAGCAAAAAAAAAAAAAGGAAAAAAAAAAGAAAAACGTTTTCAGCGAAAAAAAGTAACCTTACCGCGCTCACACTTCAACGTTTCTATCTATTTCTTTCCATTGCCACTTACGCACTTCCGGGGTACAAAAAAGTGTGTGTGTGTGGGGGGGGGGGGGACTGAAAGTGGTGATACCTTATGCATTCCTTTGTATGGCGCAAAAAGAGTGGGGGGGGGGCGGGCGAGCCACCTTTCCCCCCACCCCTCCTCCCCCCCCCCGTTCCCGCCGACCATGGGGTTGGTGTTTTTTTCTTGTTGTTTTCTTGTCTTTTTCGTCCAGTGTGGGGTCCTGTGCAATAGTGAGCTCAGATCCTGTCTCACTTATAAAATTACGAACTATTTACTCACAAAATATTAATCATATAATTTTCTCTTTGGTGGTATTCTGATGTAAAATACAATACAATACAATACAATACGTAATGGCTTCTTGATGGCGGATACAGTAATACATCCGAATATAATATGTCATATCTTCAATGAACATGAAAAGCGAAAATGTTGACGCTGACGGTCGAAACTGCAGCGCCCGTTGGCCGAGGACTATAATACTAATTGAGGCGAATTGTTTGGGGCCGAATCATAAATTTGTCGGATTGCACGCGACCGGGCTTGAGAAGTATGGTCCTGCGTTCATTCATGCATGTCGTCATTGATCCACGAGGTAGGCGGTGAAGCGGATGGTTGAGTCATGTAGAAGTCACCGGACACGGTAGAAGTTCGCACCGGATAAACTGCTGCTGCGGCACTATTTCGCAATACATTATGATGTACAAAATAATGTAGGTTAAAATTTTCATTCGTAATGGAAAAAGCATTATGGTCCGCCTCCTCCACTTATGTACAGCTGATTTTACTGTTTCAAAATTTATGAACACTCCGGTCCGTGATAGTGTTCTTCTATGCTTCCGACGACGATGGACAGCGGCAGGGGAATGGATTATTTCAAGTACGATTTTGTCATTTTTGGTTTATATTCTGTACAGCTGTTGATGTATAATAGGGGACATAACTCCGTTTTCAATGTATGGAGATGCCCCTTTCGTATGCGGAGCAAGAAGCGAGAATGAAGCAAGGCGAGACAAGATCAACTAAAAAAAAAAAAAAAAAAAAAGGAAGGAGAATCGAAGACACGAGGAACGAGACATAAAAAGTGTCATCATAATTATCATATTATTATGGTTGATGGAGGTGACAGGGGGTTGACAGAAAAATAAAGCAGAGCTTGAAAGCTTGACATCCTTGAACGTGTAATATTTACAAATTGGTATTTTATTATTTAAGGGCAAAATATACAAATGATTGCTACAGTGTATTAGGTTCCTACTCAATATACCCCCTAAAAAAACAACAACAATATACAAACCTTGTATTTTTAGTATCCCATTCACTTAATTAACTTTAAGTATGACTCTAAATTTCTCTGAAACTTCTCTTAAAAGACGTCAGAAAGTGTACATTAACTGTTCGAGAAATGTGTGCAGAAAAAAAATCATTAAAACTCCAATAACTTAAAGCATTCTCTTTCTATTGTTTTTTTAAATCAAATTCTCATTGTTGTTATTATAACATTGCCCACATTTTCTTTCTTGGAAATGTATGCTCTTTAATATTTCACAAATGGTTTCCAGTTATCTTGCTAACAGTTAGAATCTGACGGAATCCCCATCTCAAACCAAAACAGTAACTATACCATCCCTTTAAAGGAAACCAAAACCCAGTGGCGTATCTAGGGGGGGGGGGGACAAGGGGCACGTGCCCCGGGCGCCACTCCTTGGGGGCGCAAAAAAAACGAAAAAAAAAACGAAGAAGAAGAAGAAAAAATAAAAAAACGAAGAAGAAGAAGAAAAAAAAAAGAAAAGAAAAGGAGAAGAAGAAGGAAAAAAAAAACTCGCCTGGAAAAGGGGGGGGGGGGGGGGGAGGGAGAATGGTGGGGGGGGGGGGGCAGAAAACCAAATCAAGATAAAAACAAAACATGATGATGACGCGGACAAAATGACAATGTTTATTGTTTTCACACAAAAATTCCATGTTCTGTGAGCTCAAATACAAAAATTTTCGGCTCGCTCGCTGCGCTCGCTCGCCAAAATTTATATAAAAAGGAAGGTAAGAACAAAACGTGATGGTGACAAAATGACAGTGTCTATTGTGTTCACACATGTCATTTTATCTTTAGCAGGCAAAATGTTTCACGGAGCAGCGGCTGCAATTTCGTTCTGAAGCGATCGCCAATTGGATCAAAAGAAGGCGCCAATGGTTTCGAACATACGGGGGGGGGGGGGGCGCAAAAAACCCCGAATCAAACAAGATTACAACAAAACGTAATGATGACGCGGAAATATACAAATTTCGGCTCACTCGCTCGTACTCATTTAGAATATTTTTTTCAAGTCCTCATTTTGTTGGTATAAATCGTTATCTATAAGGCCGTCACTATATCTTGATTAGAATTGTAAGATTTAATAAGCAAAAAATGACAAGAGTTTCATGATTTATAAGCTGAAATACAAACATTTTCGGCTAGCTCGCTGCGCTCGCTCGCCAAAATTTGTATAAAAAAAAAGAGAAGAAGATAAGAACAAAACGTGACGATGACGAGGACAAAATGATAATGTCTATTGTGTTCACTCATGTCATTTTATATTTAGCAGGAAAAATGTTACACGGAGCAGCGACTGCAATTTCATTCGTTCTGAAGCGATCGCCGATTGGATCAAAAGAGGACGCCAACGGTTTCGAACATACGGGGGAGGGAGGCGCAAAAAAAAAAAATCAAAAAAGATAAGAAAAAAACGTAATGATGACGCAGAAATATACAAATTTCGGCTCACTCGCTCGTACTAATTTAGAGTATTTTTTCAAGTCCTCAGTTTGTTGGTATAAATCGTTATCTATAAGGTCGTCACTATAATTGTGAGATTTGATAAGCCAAAAATGACAAGAATTCCATGTTTTGTAAGCTGAAATACAAAAATTTTCGGCTCGCTCGCTGCGCTCGCTCGCCAGAATTTATATACAAAAAGATAAAAACAATACGTGATGATGACGAGGACATAATACAAATTTCAGCTCACTCGCGCACACTAATTTAGAGTATTTTTTAAAGTCCTCATTTTTTTTTTTTTGGTATAAATCTTTATCTATAAGGCTGTCACTATATCTTGATTAGAATTGTATTTGGTAAGCAAAAAATGACAAGAATTCCATGTTTTGTAAGCTGAAATACAAAAGTTTAAAATTCATTACATTTAAATCACCCTCAAAAGATCCCTTTTAAGTGCTTGAAAAAGCATCATGTGGACTTTGTTTAAAGTCCCTACCGGGATGGTGGTGGGGTTGAACACTTTTTCAGAAATTAGGGGCGCAATTTTCGTGCTTGCCCCGGGCGCCGTTTTCCCTAGAGACGCCACTACCAAAACCCAAAGAGAAATGTGGATTGAGTGAAAGCAGCAACATTAGAAAAACACATCAGTGAAAGTTTAATTCTTTAAAGTTTTAGTGCTGTAACCTCTTGATAAGGAGGCTACTATAGATCATGACATCATGTGTGGACAACAATATAAAGAAAATTTAAAGAAAATAAAAAAAAATCATTTTTCATGAAAATTAATTACACATTCCATCAACTTGATATTGGAATATTAGCTATATTAAGGGTAGCAATGATTCCATCCGACTGCTTTCTGAAAGCGGTTAGTCAGGTGCTCCTTCATTACGCTAGAAAAGTGAAAGCATGTTGAATTTTCTTTATATTATCTTTATATTGTTGTCCACACATGATGTCATAAACTCAAGTAGTCTCCTTATCTAGTGGTTCCAACACCAAAACTTTAAAAAGTCATAACTTCTGCATCGATTGTCCGACTTTGCTCAAACTTTCACTGATGTGTTCTTCTAATCACACATTTCACTCAATCCACATATCTCTTTGGATTTAAAAAAAAAAAGAAACATCCTCTGTATAACAGTGAGGTAGACGTAGCCCTCGACTTGGAGACGGCCGTCATTTTATTAAACATCAGTTATCTAATCATGACCAAATTACCATTCGGGCTCTTTTTCATCAGCTGTTCCAAATCTTTGTTGGTATTTATGTTGCTCTTAATTGACATACGAATTTTTAAGAAATATATTGTATATACCGAAATTAATCCCACGTAAAAACCTTAATGATAAAAAAAAACCCAATGAAACCTTAACGAAGTTTAACGTGAGATGGCGCTGTTGCTCAATTGCACACAACTCTAATGTTAGGGACATAACTTCTGCACTTTCACACTTGTATTTTGAAATACAAAAATACGAAGTGAAATGGCAAAATAGTATCGAAATATAGTATAAATATAGTAGAAATATTGTTATTGTCATAACTTCCTGAAACTAAAAGGGCGTTTTTACCCTCAACGCAAATGACATAGCCTTGAGTTCTCTTCATTACGCTCCCACCAGCAATATAACATTGCCAATATTGCAAAATCAGAAATATTCGCTGCATTAAATTTTTGCGTCTATTGCCAGTGGCATTCAATGCAAAGTATAGACAAGGACCTTTGAATGCATCTTAGTTTGACGAATCTTGGATCCTCGTAAAATTAGCGAAGATTTCATTTACGCCAAAATTTCAGTTTTTTATTTTTGCGCCCAGTCATTCACAAAATCACAATTCTGATGCTGATACGCTGGGTATTACGTACCCCCCCCCCCCCCGCCCGCCGTAATAATAGTTTGAGTGTTGTGAAGTTAGCGTGAGTTACCATCTCTAATGATGGCGTGGGGGGGGGGGGGAGGATGGGTACTCTCTAAATTCCCTTTTGTCCTTTTTTTCGGATATAAGAGCAGTGAAGAGTGTAGGCACTATTCGGGGCTGGCGGAAGGGGGGAGGGGAGGGTGGGGGGGGGGGAGGGCGTTGGGGCCCCTACTTTTTTTTGGGCACAATACATGGGAATACAAAGGGTGTGTAACCACTTTGCCCCCCTCCCCCTTACGTGAAAAAAAAATTGAATGCGGTTTTTAAAAGCTTTTCTTTTTCTTCTTCTCCTTCTTCTTCTTCTCTCCCTCTCTCTTTGGTCAGCGGATGAAACCTTCGCTGATGAAACCAGGAAGTGGTACCAGAATATCAACTGCATGCCCCTCCCACTTTTAAAAACTTGGCGACGGCCGTGTATAGTTGCTTCATTGTTTGCATGATTTGCTCTTATGCACCAGCCCCCATCTGGCGTTTGATAAACATTTTGAGCTGGATGTAAGTAGGGAGGTGGGAGCAATCAAGAAAATAAAGAGTGAATCATTGAATCATTAAATCATTGAAAAGGAGAGAGAAATAAGTGTTTTTCTTGGAATAAATTATAAGCAGGTATATATGTGTCTGTACAAAATGCCACTTGACTATTATAGTGTAAGCGTAAATTCTCATATAATGAATAAAACAATACTTCATAGGAGTAACTAATTGAGGAAATATGTTTTTAATTTAAAACATAGACAGCTGTCTTTCATTTTGACATTTCCGCAATATATTTGGTTGATGGGGGGGGGGGGGTGGGAGAGGATGTGAAGTACCTAAATCATCGACAAAATGCGTCAAATGCACAGTTGTGGCATGATGAAATCAGCAACTTAACTTATTTGTAAATGTGTTTGCAACCATTTTATATGAAAAGATGAAAACAGGTGCAACTTTGAAATTCAAGAGCTTCCTCATTTCGAAACCCGATGTTGAAAAAAAAAAATCATCATTTTGTTTAATGCCAATGTTTTGATATTAATGACAGCTTGACAAGGAGTGCAATTAAGATGTAATTAAATTTTAATGAAAGGTGGGCAGACGTGCACTTTTCAAAACTTTCTCCTGAGAAATGGTAAATGTCAAAAAAAGAAAAAAGATCGAGAGAAAGAGAATGCGAGGGAGCTAGGGAAAGATGAGGAAAGAAGCGCTTCATCAGTGATGCGGGTTATTTGCTTCATGGAAGGCTGACAACAAGAATGTGATATAATCTTCGCAGAAATCAAGTCAGAAACCCGCTCGACGGCGAACACTGCAGACTGATGACATTTAACTTTTCGCGTGATGATACTGAGAAACCTCGTCGCTATATTCCTCGCTGCTCTTCGACCACAATGCATGTCGTCACGCGTAGTTCGAACACCTGCTTTTTGTATGACTTTGGCATTGACAGTGATGGGTATTCCGGATGTGAAAGTCACAGTAGCGCACTGCCAATTGCATCATAACAAACATCTGAGTTATTAAAGTTCTTTCGACGTACAGACGAGCCGTTCGTCGGAAAGGTAGGGTCTATGCACTCCTGCTTGCGATAAAGCAAGGTTAGATAAATGTAATTTGCAAAATTTCAAATCAAATCAGACGTGTGATCATGGTTTCCTGGAAGTAAATTTGTAACCTTCGAAGAGAAATGCCCTGAAATGTGACGGCAGAGCTAATAAGCTTTGTCGTTTCCCTGCCTTTTGAGAAACAGGAGAACGACCAATAACGATGTATAGAGATAACAGTACACGCAGCGCATAATAGGTGGCGTTATGGGAATTAGACTCGACAGAAAGTACATTGTATCAAAATCAAAGAATAAGAGAGTGTTTTTTATTTTTTATTTTGATCAATTCAATTCAAAAGGTAGTAGTTGCACGATGAGTCACTGAACACTGTCAATTCACAAGCCATCATGATGGTTCCTATACGAGCCTTTCAAGGAATATCTTGTAATGTCCTAATTTGTAGGGGCACGGAAAATTTTGCAAAGAACAAAAGCATTGCAATTTCTCAGTACGATACAGCATTAAAGCACTATAGAGTCATTTCTGTCCCTTCTCGCACAAAATAATGACAATTTTCCATAACAATTTTTGTTTCTCTTCATTCTACATTTGTAAAAAAAAAATACAAAGACTTCCAGTACTTGTTTGAAGGTGAATTTAAGGGCCGATATCATCACCTCATTTTTTTTCCATGTATTTGATAACTATGGCAAACATTATGCACTGTTTCTAGAACAGAGGTACTGAAAATATTAAAAGTTTCGGATTATTATCTCTCTCTCTCTCTCTCTCTCTCTCTATAGATATATATATATATATATATATATATATATATATATATATATATATATATATATATATATAGCCATATGTTTGATTTTCCGGTATTTCGCTAGTAAATAAAATTGCTTAAAGGACGGAGTGTCATTCTGAAAGTTGGCCATGACTTCAGATGGGGTCATCACACGAGCTCAACACCCACGAGTCATAGCCGGTCAATCACGCTCGACATTAAAGAAAAAGTCTATGAGTCATACAGCCCACGAGCTCGACATGCATGCAGGCAAAAGGCCTGGGCCATGAGTCCGACGCAAAGCAAAGCAAGGCAAAGCAAAGCAAAGCAAAGCAAGGCAAAGCAAAGCAAAGCAAGGCAAAGCAAGGCAAAGCAAAGCAAAGCAAAGCAAAGCAAAGCAAAGCAAAGCAAAGCAAAGCAAAGCAAAGCAAAGCAAAGCAAAGCAAAGCAAAGCAAAGCAAAGCAAAGCAAAGCAAAGCAAAGCAAAGCAAAGCAAAGCAAAGCAAAGCAAAGCAAAGCAAAGCAAAGCAAAGCAAAGCAAAGCAAAGCAAAGCAAAGCAAAGCAAAGCAAAGCAAAGCAAAGCAAAGCAAAGCAAAGCAAAGCAAAGCAAAGCAAAGCAAAGCAAAGCAAAGCAATCGTGATGGGCCGGGTTTTCCTGATATAGGACTCGTGGGCATTTTTTTGCGTATTGTCGGACTTATAGGTCTTGTTTGCTTATAGTGTTGAGCTCATATGCCTGATTTGCTAGTGTCGAGCTTGTGGGTTGTATGACTCGTTAGCTGTACGACTCGTGGGTTAAAGTATGACTCGTGGACTATGATTCGCGTGCATCCCTTCAAGCATCTTACGGGCTTCGAGATCACCATAATTATATTCAATTTCGTCTCGGAAAGTACTCATAATTTCAGAGCTATTACCATAAACATGCAGTGATACTTTGTAATCCATCACAGTCCGATTTTTAAATAACACATCTGCAATGTCTTACATTTTTGGTCCGTCTGCTCCATTGCACTAATACCAGTTTCTTCTTTTGAAGATTGATAAACAGAACAGCTTCAATACAAGAGTTTAGCCGGAGTGGGGTAGTTGTCCTTATACTGTATGTGGGAAGCCATGCGAGAATCTAGCGTGCTGTGAAACTAATCTCACGAGTCGGCAGTCATTCTGCAACATTGCATCACTCTTCGCTGAAATCTCCACGGATATCTTAGTACCTTGGATCGACGTTAAATTTGAGAAATAGAGAAAGAGATATAGAAAAAAAAAGAGGAAGGGGGTGGGAGGAGAAGGGGGGGGGAAGAGATAAAAACGAAGATAGATAGATAGAGAGGGAGAGAGAGAGAGAGAGAGAGAGAGAGAGAGAGAGGGAGGGAGGGAGAGGGAGTCCGTATTTAATTCCAACAGTCTCTGCCATAAAAAGACGTTTCAGTCACATCAAAAGGAATATTGTTTTCAATAATACATCAGTGAAATCAAAACGACTGATTAATGCATGTTTGTAGCAAAACCAGGATAACATGAAAATAGTCGTAACACTCTTTTAATACATGTAAACAACAACGACAAACAAACAAAGAAATAAAACCAGAATATGATTTGTTTCCTATTTGTACGAAAGCCTCAATGTCCACTTGTTGTCCTGGATGTGGAAGGAAACGCACTCTTGCGATTGTCTTGAGTGGAGTTATGAAGAAGAGAAATAAAAAGGAATATGGAATATTTCATTGATTTCATTACTGTCACGTGACCAAGGCGAGTTTACAATGGGAACAGTCGCAATTCAAAATGACGTAACTTTCCTGTTTACCTTATACAGCCTAAACTAAATGTCAGTCTTCAGTTCCATACCGTTCCTCTGGATTCACACTATGATAATAGCTGTAAAGGTCATCGCAAAAGGACGGAAAAGTCCAATTGTATTGTTATACTTTGAGAACAGATTTAGACGCGGCACACTCATCATGAAGCTATAATAGGCGAAAGCAAAATTTGAAGGGGGGGGGGGTACAAAACGAGAAAAAAAAAGTAGGATGAGGAGAATAGACAGGTTAAAAGAAGAAAATGGGGTGAAGAAAACAAAATGACGACACAAAGGAGAAGAATAGAAACGAGGAAGAGGAGGAGGAGGAAGAAGAGGAGGTCAGAGGAGGTGGTGGAGGAGGAGAGAAGATTGTGTTGGTGGGAGAGACGAAGAAAGGACTAAAGGAGAAGATGGTACTAAATGAGCGAAAAAAAGTTGGTAATTTGCATCAATTTAGCTGACGACAGACTGTCGGGTCGATGTTCTCATGAAATGACATGAATTCAATATTATTCGATGACTCATTCTCAGATATCATCAAATAGGCATAAGCTGTCAAATTATCCGATGTAATATTTCCGATATACCCAATCGGGCGTGTCGAGATGTTGTCAAGGAAACGAATAAAGTGGTTTCTCGTCTGTTTCGAGCCATAATGGCTGAGTTGCATTGGAGTAAATGTTTCTGCGAACGGCATAGTTCTCCCAGTCAGCCGCAATATCCGTTATGTCGGAGGGTTCAAGTCCTGGTTTCCCGGAAATACGAAAAGACTAAATTACAATCGCTTTGAACAAAAGTAATTTTTCTCTTTTTAGAGAGAAACGTATTATGTCATTTATTCTTCTTTTTTTTTTTGAGGGGGGAGGGGGTTGGGGAGGGGGGAAGGGTGTGTGTGTAAACTTTGCAAAAGTGCGGAGCCCTTGCGAGAAGCACAGTCGTTCTGCATTTTCTTGCGAGATGCATCACGTGACAAAATATTCCTCAGCCAGCCAATGAGCGAGCAAATTCGTCCCGCTATTCGATTGCAGTGTACCCTGGCGACACACTTACGCCTCATGGTGTGTGTCCACTTTCGCAAAGTGCACGGTTAATACTCGACTCGCACAGGAAGTAAACATACTAACTGGAGGCAGGAGGCACAGACAGTCTAGCAAACTGAGCTGGCGTTGTGAAAATTATCGCGAGTCGCGCCTCTTCGTTCTGTCGTCTGCTGCGTGTTAGCGTCCAAATAGTTCAATCTCGGGTGCTAGTGCGTCGTGAATATGCAGAAGATTCCCTGCCCTGTGGATGTAATATACAGCACCTGTCTCTGATGTGCGATTTGTCGTAAGATTCTCTGAATAGCTGATACTCGATGGCTATCAAAACACCTCCCCAGTGAACGGATGCATACCTCGCAAGATGACCTGACGCGGATGACGAATCGCTCTCCAGGGAAAACCTCTTCACTACAAGTGTCTATCTACTGTTGATATCTTCCCTGTGGTTTCAAAGTTCCGGTAAATGGTTGAAGAACGAGGAATTCTCAGAGTGCAGTCTTCTGTTTGAAAGAGACAGCTTAGACCGGCAACTTCTGTTTGTGATTTGCGTGCGGCATTATAAACTGTTGCATTTATTTTTGGATGGCTTCTAAGGTTTGCTGAAAACTTTGGCGTCGCCGGAAGTGCAGCATCATGGAGAAACTGACCGCGTTGGCAGTGCTGCTGTCTGCCGTTCGCGCAGGGGCGACGGGTATGAGAGGTGAGTGTAAGACTCCACCAGCACTTAAAAAAAAAAAACAACCCAAATATATAGTTGACGAATTTTCGACTGCAAATTATACCATCAAACTTTGCACTATATTTATGTCGATGTACGGCAAATTGTCAATCAGTTGCAATCATCAAACTTTTCGTAATGATAGTGCATACGGTCAGATAAGCATTATTATGTAGTTTCTAAAAAGAAACTTGTTGAAACTGTTGTAAAGGTTGTAAATGTAGTCTGTGAGTTTCTTTTTTCGTTAAACGAAATGAAATGAAATGAAATGAAATGAAGAGACAACTACATCAAGCCCATCTATTGAGATGACAATATTCCCAATACGGAAAGAATTTCATTTCTTCGCGGAGAGTAGAGTAGAGAGAGATCAATAAAGTTCCTCTTAATTTTACGGAATATAACCCGTCGTGATACAAATAATGGATGATGCAAAAACAGTCCTTGCAGGTATGTATCTGTATGTGTGTGGGTGTGTGTATGTGAGTGAAACAGGGGTGGGGAGAAAAAAGGTCGTGTATACAATATTCTTGCAAGAAAAAAGGGTCGTGTATACAATATTCTTGCAAGGTTAATTGAGGGTTTTTTTTTCAATGAGTAAATCATCATTTGACGAGTAACATGCCCCCTATAGTGAAAATCAAGGATATGTGACCATGTGTACAACATCTGGAACGAAGCCATATGACAAGCTTTGTATGTTGAAACAATTGCTTCATTTTTTTTTTCCTCCTACATAGAAAGTGTCATTCTTCTTCGGAAGTTTAGATCAGGGTTTATACATTAAAAGGATCGTATAATTTTGGTTGAGACCTAATTTCAGGTTTCTAACATTTTTGGTGAGATAATGAGAAACCTCTCATGAAATATGAAAGAGCATGCAATTCTAAGAGGAATTCAACGTTTATTTGATGAAAATTGTTTTTGAAATGGGTGAGATATCCAAAAAAGAGCAATTCTAATAAATTGTGGGACCCACACTTTATTACGATCTCTTTGTTTTACTTTGTTTTTGGATGTTTCAGTCATTCCAAACCCGATTTTCATCAAATAAAATTTGAATTCCTCTTAAAATGGTATGCTCTGTACTATACCAGAAGTGTTTTCTTGGTATCTCGCAAAAAGTTAAAAGCCCAATTCTCATCTCCACCAATACTGTACCATCCCTTTAAGGAAAGAGTATATATATATATATATATATATATATATGTATATAATTTATAATAAGATTACATTTCATGTCGCACGAATAATCTCTGTACTGTATGTTCAATGTACTTTCCAATCCCTGACAAGAAAGACCACACGCAATAATTATTTTCTCGGTCTACGCGTGGCGCTCTCAGGATTTAATAAAGTTTTACAAGACACTCGGAAACTTGAACAGGTTTTCGACTTGCCAAACTGATAATATGGGTCGACTTCTCTTCAAGATTATTGAGTTTCGACATTCGACATCTCAGTCTTGATTTGAATGTGAAATGCCGCTCCATTTTGAAATTTGTTTGATTATTAGAGCAATCATCATGATAAAGGCAGAAGTTCATTAAACTAGGTAACGACATAGTGAAAGCATTGTGGATTTCTTTTTCACATTTTCTTTACATGTTTTCCATGAAAGCTATTGGCCACAAATACAGAATTTTATGTAAATATGGATGATGTAATCACCTCACAACTCTCCCACTGTTATGATTGTGTCCTGCACAATAATATCATTAGAGAATTACTTGTATAGTCGATAATTGACAGCTATCCATTCCTTTGAAATCATCACAGATAAGCCATCACTAAAGCACATAGATAAATAGTTAGGGATATGAAGTTCAGATAAAGAATGTGAAGCATGACGTCATTATGCACCATCTAATTTGCATGTTATTCCTACAAACATGTGAAATCACCTAGATTTTTTTTTCTCCTCTAAATGTACACTACTACGACTAATTCGAGGGCATATTAGCTTCAGTCCATGCCAACTCAGGTTCCATAAACGAAGTTGCACCTCCAAACATGTCTATCTACATGGCTGTCCTCAGTTCATTAATACTATCAAGGCCTGCGTCCTTCTTCAGTACACTGATTAAAGTGGCCTTACTTCTTCCTCTTTTTGCAATTCCCTGTTTGGGCTCTCAGAGTACGAGGGAATTGGCAGATAGCTCAGGGTGTCGCGCACACCCTGAGCTATCTGCTTAACATAATTATGAAACTCCCAAATTCCATGTTTATTCAATTTCATGTCCAATATTTCATTGATTTTCCACTCGTCAAAATCAACTTTCACGTTTGAATGCAGTGATTTTGAGGCGTGACATCGAGCAGGTTAAAGACTTGAATGTCTCCATGGTAACGTGAGCCTCTTCATCCGCCTTACCAGCCAGACCTATTGAGCATGCGCAGTAACTTGTCAAGTCGTCATTCATGCCTTGTTAAATTGAGTTTCGCGCCGTAATTTTTGACGGATGTCACACGCGCGTTACCTGATTCGCAAAAATTAACTAGTTGATCTCCGTGTTTTAATCGCCGTTACACACCGCACAGAATGGCAGTGGAGGTGATGACGTGTTATGAGTGGGAGAAAGGAATTCGCCCCTGATGCGACCTTGAGAATAAATCTTGAAAATTAATTTCATCTGCAAACAGTTCCCACCTCGTCTGAGAACGGTGATCGTATCAGCAGCCTTTATCAATAAACAGCACCCGTACTCATGAAGGTGTACTTCGCAGATGTAACTAGTGATGAGAATGCTGTTGACAGAACAGATAAGAATCATTATATGATATGATTTTGCACAGTTTGCACAGTATGTCATTTGATAGATGTACAAGTTAGATGTTTAAGAATGCAAAGTAATTGAACTAATGCATTTTCTTTTTAAGATCGTTCGAAATGCACGCAGGTGAAAGTATGTCATTAAAGGGAAAATCCACCCCATATATGCACATGACTTTGAAAATGTGTAAGAATCAATCAAACAGAACAGAACAAATTTGATAAGTTATATTATGTCATAAGTTCCCAAATTTTGCTCTAGCTTGCGCACAAATCTTCGCTAGACTATTTGTGTGTGTGTGTGTGTGTGTGTGTGTGTGTGTGTGTGTGCAATAAATTCATAAATGAAAAGTATATTGTCTCCTCCCGCCAAAACATTCTACAGCACCACTGATTAATATATTTTATCATGGACGGTTTTGTAAGGGGAAGCATAGTTTCTTTATCAGTGACCATGGGGGTGAATTTTATCTCTTTTCAATGTACAAACATTACATTTGATGAAAGTTGTGAAGTGATGGTGACGTCATCTAGTTCGCAAATATGACTAGGTGAAATATAGTTACATGAAAGCACAATAAGTTTCTACTCTAATCACACCACTTTGTCTGATTTTGTTAAACTTTCTCTGTTCCGTGTGTAAATTTCAGTCCGTTAACATTAGTCTAATGGAACAAGTTATGCATGGGGTCTCACTTTAATATTTATCATATTCGCATATCTCAGCCCAAACGGCACCCATCACTATGTCGATCAGAGAAAGTCGTCGTAAAATGGCATAAACAATATATCTTAATTGCATTAGTGACAGAGCTTGAAGAAAGATGAATCGGATCACAGTCTTTCGCCTCTTTGCGATGGTTTCAAAGATTTGGTTGCAATGCTGTACAAAATTGAGAGATTACTTGGGAATTCGTGTATGTAGAAGGGGGGGGGGGGGCAACGACTACGCGATGACCTTCATGTACAGACGATACAATCGTAAACCGTTGTCGTTGCCCTGTTTTGTATACTATCAGATATCACTTTCCATAATTTGTGAGTGTTGCGATGACCTGATGGATTCTCCACAGCTTGTGAGATGACTCTGAAGAGATAAGTTCAGAATTATTAACGATGGGATTTTCCTGGCATAATTCATCACGATCACAAAAGGGAAAACATGGGCTTTACAATCAAGGCTATCGTACGAACGATGAGAGTCGCAAATTACTTTCTTCTCTCTCTGACTCGGATGTACGTAATTCTTTTGCAGCTGATGCGGAGGGTTAGATAAAAGAAAATCATGACTTTTGTGTATATCATCATTTACTAACAGTGTCAATGATCGGGAGAGGAATCGTTTCTGATGAAATATGTATAATTTATTCGATCCGAATGAACTCCTCCTGCGATCGTGTGTATACTCTATTATGCATATGTATATTTATGTAATACATTCATATCATGTCATGTAGTGTGTGTATCATAAATACATGTATATATATATATATATATATGAAGAGTTTGTTTGCAAAAACCGATATGTCCATATTTGCCAAATGGAGATATTTGCGATTAAAGGTCAAGAAAAATAAGGAGAATAATAGGAAAAATTTTGCTTCTTTTGACCATATCTTCAAAAATGTACCTTTACAGTATATGTAGTGACCAATATATCATTTAAGAGTTAATATTTTGTACTTTATGACAGAGACCTTACTTCAAAATCTTCAAAAATGGACATCGGTTTTTGCAAACAAACTCTTCATACACACACACACACACACACATATATATATATATATATATATATATATATATATATATATATATATGTGTGTGTGTGTGTGTGTGTGTGTGTGTGTATTACACGCACACACACACACAAACACACACACACACACTATATATATATATATATATATATATATATATATATATATATAGGCCTATACACAAGCATGTATATATTACATGTGTGAGATATAAGGGTAAAGATAAAAGGGAGCGTATAACTTTGAAATTTTGATAAAATACAGGCGTATATTTATGATTATGTATATTGTTTGGAAATGAAAATAATATATGAATGAATGAAATAGGCCTATATATATATATATATATATATATATATATATATATTCCTTATGTTATTTGTTGGTCTACTTTCGCTTCTTCTTTCTCTCTTGACAGACATAGACGTAGACAATAATATACATTACTCTTAAGCCAGCAAGTGCTGGGTAAAGGGTGTTTGGTGTGTTTAGAGGAGCATGTTAACTTTGTAACGCCATGTGGCACTGCATGGGGAAAACAGATCACGCCGACACTGAACAGGAAACAGGCCTCCCAGTACGCCCCGACGTGACATACCAAATCTGACATAGCAGCTTTTTGGACGAAGATGAGCGCTGAGGCCCATTGATACAATAAGTCATTGTACTCTCAAAATCCATAGGGTCAGTTGAAAACGAGGGACCTCGTAATATCGCTTGGGTCATTTGTCGGGCGATGCAAGCCTTCATAATCTAATGAGACAGCGTAGGTTCTTCGCACTATGTCGTCTTTTTAAGGCATACAAACCTTCGTCAAGCCTCTCATAAATATGCCGGCCTCTCCTATATCTAACCGGCCTCTCCCACACTCGCTCGATGTTATTCCATAATTTCCTTACCGAGATTTTATGAAGGCTGTCTGCTCTTTTCATTATTACAAAATTTAGCCGTCCAGTTGGCTGACACACTAGGCTCTAGTGGACTCAGAGGAGACTACAGTATCAATCATAAATGGAATGCGTAAAAAGGGCGTAAATATTCACAACTGAATGAGCTTAAAAAATCAAAATAGCAACAACAACAATAACAACAGGAGGAAACACCGTTGAAAAGAAAGAACAAAAGAAAGATAAAGCAAATAGTCACAGAATGAATTTGAATTTGAAATTGTTTAGATTCAAAAAATCAATCAGAATTTCACATCTTCAAGAGTATTTGAAGATACTTCACAAACACGTATGTAATTTTGTTTTTGTGTTTGCGGGATTCCTAGCAGTCCAAAAGCAATGCGGAACAGCTATATAACCACAAGCGTCCCCACCAAAGCACTATATAATATAATGAGAGGAACGATAAGCTGAAACTTTTTAAGGAAACACTTATTCATTTCTTTAATCTGTTTTTGAATATTTTGTAAGTTCATCCTCTAAGATAGTATGATCAATCAAGTCCTAGTCGGCGGGTGCTTCTCTTGCAGGGCCTTGTATTCAAAAATATTCCCGTTCTCTGTCTTTTGATTCACTCATTTTGACAGAGTTATTATGATGAGAATAATGTCATGCAGCTTTCAGTACACATATTAAGGTTGTATTCTCAATATCCTGAGCAGTTGTTGAGTGCGGCGAGACACCTGTGGTCGTGACAGCCGACGGCATGCCTCACCGGGGATTGTAGCTTCTAGGGGAGGGGGAGAAGGGAAGATAGCTAGGGCGGAGGGAGCCCCTTCCGGAAACGGACAGAAACACAATCTCAAAAGACTCTCCAGCAAGACACTTGGCAGTCTGAGAGATAGCAATTATTGTCTTGAGGTAATACAAATGTGTTAGGTGAGGGTCGCTTTGTGAAGTCTTTCATTCCAGACTACATGCAGTCATCATAATTTTGGGGATATCGCGTAAAATCAAGGAGCTTCACTGGTAGAATTGACAGTCTCTTGCGGAGTCTGACATTCAAGAAATCGTCACCCATGATCAAAGGTTTATTTCCAGGTTTTGGATATGATATGTATAATTGGTCCATGTCACAGAAAGTGTTAGTTGATTGTATGTATTTCATCTTTTTTGGTTTGAGGGCTCCAGCCACAAGCACACAATAATAATTGCTTCTTATAGGAGTCCTGGCATGTATTTGTTTCTTTGTAATGACCTGTAAGTTGTATATTGTTTTATATTTTGCCAAATAAATGAATGAATGAATGAATGAATAAAGATAAGATTAGATAGCACTCACTGGTTTATTCGTTGAGCAGTCCGCACCTTTTGGTGCCACAGCGATAAGAAAAAAAAAAAAACCACAAAAAACCCAAACATTATTATGACTAACTAAAGTATAAAAACACATGCACCAGCACGTTGTTATTCCCATCCGTCTCCATGACAACCAAAGAAGAGACAGAACATTGTTATCCCGACCCTCCAGTGAAGATGACAGAAAGAAACCTCAAAACGTCTCTTGTTCACAGCGCAAACCTTGAGGGAATGGTTCCCCATATCAAAAAAGGGGCAAAACAACTTCCGGTTTAGAAGACATGCTTTTCTAGCGCGTGTGTGCGTATACGGTAGAGACACATTTAAAGGCGTTACTGCGAATGTGAATACATCTTTGAAAAGACCTTCAGTTCTTTTGTTTCTCCTCTCGTATTTGACAGAACAATTTTGGTGGAAACAATGACAACAGATAGGAACATTTTGCAGCTGAAACATAGTGGTTTATTTGATATGATTGAATTTATATCCGCTTTGTGTGTTAAAGAAACGTGCAAATATTAGAACATTTTGCATTGACAAAAGGATCAAAACAAAGGAAAGAAGCGTTGTTATTTACGACCGTACGGGGAGAAATATGTTCACTGTGAATTTAACAGAACCTAACAAAGGGGACAAATTTACACTCTGAGCGTAATTCGACAGACGTTAATGAATGTACATAGTATCTGTATATGCATCTGCTTGTTGATTTTTTTTTGAAATGGTTTACCGAATTAAGGGCGGGCTATAATTTTACCGATTTAGAGGGTTTTTAAAGATTTTGCCACCAAAGCAAACAGTGATATATGAACACAATAAAGCTCAGACAATGTATAAGATTTCTATCCTTTTTATTCTTCTTTATAGTTATGAACCATTGAAGATGAATATTACCAGCACCAAACCACTAACGTGTGGTTTCTTTTAGTCGATGGGTTAAAGACAGGGTTGTTTATCAATCCTGTAAAGTATTTCGACATTATGACTGAAGATGCACCTGCTATTCAAACACACTTGTCAAACCAAGTTTCGTGACACATATCTATCTTGGGTGTTGAAAAAAAAACTGAATACCTGCCCTTTACGCGCACAACTTTAATGTTGGTGCTGAGAGACCTTTCCTCGCTAGTTCTTCATGTTCTTGCGGGCGCGCAACACACATGGGCGTAATCTGACGACCTGCGGATGACTGAACCATGCTATATACGTGTATATACACCCATGTGTTATGTATCAAAGAACTGCATAGAATAATTGTGTGGATGACAGTAAGAGGTCCCTATTAATAGCTCAACAGTTGTTGCATGAGCGCCTGTCACCGTGTACATCGTTTCCGACAATCCGCCTGTTTCAGTTTTGTCATTTTTTTTCCAGCTGCGTCCTTTTCTTCTTCAATTGGTTGCACCCGAGAAATATGTCATTACATAAAGGTCAAAGGATATACCAATAGAACCACGTGTCTCGACATTCTATAGTAAAACAGGCTAACTTTAATACGGCGAACGTTTAGCACTGTCAAACAGGCACTAATTTTCCTGTGCCCGTGACGGGGCAGTCGATTGAATGATACCACAGTTTTCCTTATTTCTTTTTTTTTTTGGTTTATTTTTGTGTTCATCAATTTCTTATCGTATAAATCAAATGCTTTGCATTCAGTTGATATTGGACAGTATCATCTTTAGTACTTGTAACTTTTGACAGCTGGCAAGAATGATAGTTGTCACAAACTCCAGACTAAGTAATGTACATTATTTGTTTAATAAAATGGTCGCGGTATTTTTACATTCCGTGTTAGCATTTTTGTAGGAGATACCTATAGGCCAACGCTAGCTCCAAGATAACTTACACGCATGCATTCATAATCACAAGCAATGCATCTGAGCGCAAAAGAGTGGTATATACCGGTCATTAGTGTGCTAACGCCCGGTATAAAAAATAAATTGGCTTTTAGGGGAAAAAGATAAACACAGATCACGTGGTAGCTCTCAGCCAATCGTTTGTAGTGCCAAGGATCCATATCATTACATTGCTATTTGTCTTATTGTCCTAGGTCTCCGCAATGACAATGTGCCTCCTATTCCAGGCCTTTAATCCCTTTGTTAGTCTCGTTCACTCATAATTTACATCAGACGAAGGCTCACGTAATGATGAGCCAAGTCCACACAATCTATTAATCACTGTGTAAAAAAAAAAAAGCCCCTCGTAAGCGATGACTCCAACCATTGATGGTTGCCTCGATCAAGTCAGGGACTCTCTGAGATTAAAGGGAAATTCCGGACTACTTAAAGGTTATTCTGATAAGAAAAGTGAAATTGCGTAAGCACAATTACAGTGGAAATTTGATCAAGATCGGAGAAACATTAAGAAAGTTGTAAAATTGTGAACTTTTCACAAAGTATAGTGTTTGAACAGTCAGTATTATCAATCATGTGATATGAGTGAGTTAATTATACCATCTCCTCTCCGCTTGCCATAATTTGTACACAAAATCTTGTAATCCTTTCTTTTATTTTTGTTCAAATGCAATTAATAATTGATTAGTGATTCCGGGAGAGTTAACGCATGAAGTTCAAGAAATCACATTTCCGTGGTTTGGTACTATATATTTTTCTGGGTAATCCCACGAGTCATATGGCCCACGAATTCCTCATCGAAAAAAAAAAAGGTCCATGAATCATACAGCCCACGAGTCATACAACCACTGAGTTCGACACTAGACAAAAAATGTCCACGAGTTCGACGTTACATCTCTGGGCTTAATGTGCTGGTTTCGTGGGCCTTGTTTGCTTAGTGTCGAATTCGTGGGCTGTATGACTGATGGGTTGTATAACTTTTGGGCTGCATGATTCGTGGGTGTCGAACTCGTGACGTGCACCCGTATCTTTCTATCATAACTTACGCTGTTCGTAACGTTTCATGAGGTACAATAAGACATTCTCATTCATCATTTGAGCCCCTTTTTGTTTTCGTTTTGCCTGTTTTCGTCGGTTTAATGAATTTAATAAGCCAAATCGTATTCTTGTGCACATTTGGACCCATGCCCTTTCTTTTTTTTTTTTTCTCTCAGTTGGTTCACTCGTCGTCAGAGTGATATCGGACAACTTGCCCGACGTAACAATATATGGAATTCATGTTCAAACAACAAATAAACCTGCCTGTACCGGACTAGAATTTTCCGTCAGTTTACACTTGGGGAAGCAGCTATCTCGTTGTTTTGCATTGAAACACTAATCAATATTGCTAAATACCAGGCTTGCTGTCAGTTGGACGCGCTGGACGCGCTGGTAATTAAGCACAATTTACACGGATTACATGAATAACCACTATATCACAGATGCTGATCTCGGTAGATTTAAAACCCAACATGCCTGTTACCTCAAACGACCTTTTTCTACTCATGCGCAAAGTTGAACTACGAGCTGGTTTATTGTAAAATTCACATTTGATTCTTAAATTGGCAACAAATACGCCTATTATGCAGAAGAATAATTTTCCTGTTTCTCTCTCGATTTCAGCAAACTTTGATATTACATGCGAATTCAATTCTATCTGATCTTAGTCTTCAGCGTCGTAGTATACCCAGTGAAAATTCAAAGGTGCCAATTTAATGATGAAAAGATGTTTAAGTCTTCAGCAAAATTCCTCCAAGCCTGAATGGATTATTGGATACATAACACAATAATGCCCAGTTTCAGCCGCAGTTTGGGGTGCGCAAGTTTCACAGACAGATGAAGTTATACGACAGACGACTGTCATATTCTTGGCAAACGGGGTATGCTGTATTTAAAAAAAATATTCTCACTGGCTCAAAGAACAACATTTTTGTAACTGAGACATGAAAGAGTCAACACTTCGGGTTCTAACGTCCTCAGGTTATTTGACTCCGTTGAATCACGGTTACGTGCGATGAGATCATTGCAACGGAATCACATCTGCCCCACGCACCGTCCTCCTTTTCTCCGTCTTTAAAGGTGCATTCCAGACGATTTTCATAATTTCACATCATGTAGTACATAAATCGACAGCTCCATGTATACATTTGTGGAATTTATTGTGGTCCTTGAGCAGAGAAACAGTACTCTGAAAAATCTTAAACAAACTACAGTGAACAGTGTTGATGACATAGGAGCCTCACATATTTCAGAAATGTAAAAGTGTACTTTCATTACAATACCACTTGCTTATCAAGTTCACCTGTGAAGAATGTATGCATGCCATTTTCTTCTGTTCTGCTTCCTTGAGGCTATCAATAACTCTGCATACTTTTGACGATGTTGCCATGTCATCATCCTTGTTCATTGCAATTTGTTGAATTTTAAAAACATTCTTATTCTTCAACCCAATCACTATAAATTCTGAAACTCTGTTCTTGGTATAGCTAATTAATAGTTGTTCAAACGTTAAAGTCTGAAAATCATCCGGTGGTCTCCTTTAAAATCATAACGTCTCATATAGTCAGATAGTCTTCAGGGTTTGCATGATATCACGTAGTCTTGTGTAACATATATTTCTCTATTATTGAACCTCTGGTGTATAGTATTTCTGATCAGATAGAAATGTTTATCAGGACAGTTTTCGCAATACATGGATGCTACTATTCAATTTTGTTTCCTTTTATAAATCGGACGTTATTTTGTTTGAACGTAATCTAAAGATATTAAAAGCGGATGAAAGAGAGAGTGCATTCAAAATTGTTGTAGCAAATTGGCTCTAAAATTTTCGACGTCAATATGCAGCTCGTCACTCAGAAAGGTTCGAATGCTGTACAATGGTCACGGAGTTATTTCACAGAGTCAATTCACTTTTTGATCAAAGATGACAGACGTGAAAAAAAATCTATTCGTAAATTAAAGCTGTTCTAGGTTGTTGTTAAGACATTGAAACGTTCTCGATCGCTTACTTTATTTTCACCTCCCTCTATGCAATGGCAGATGTTCGTCAATTATCCAACTTGCTTCCATTTCACTCTGTGTATATGTAGTCACAATGAGTAGTCGTTTGTCCAGTCGTGCCTTTAAAACTCTTGTGCTTTCAGATTACAAGTGTGTATACCAGGTGTAGGACACAACCCAGAACCCTTGTAATAAGGGCTCTGATATATATATAAGGGCCCGACATCATTGGTGTGATTTAGACATCGACAGGTGTTAAGTGATAACATCAGTCCCTACCTGGTTGTGAAAGAGCAAGCTGATTGCACGAGATCTCTGCCCGCGCTTCACTTTTACACTTTTTAACTTTCTCGAAGTAGAGATATAAATTGGATTGTTTTTAAATTTGATAACATGATGGCGTCATGACGTATGAATAAAATAAAAGAAAAATCATGCCTTGACCTGCACACAAATCTCCGCTAATTTTTTTCTCTGGAAACGAATTCAACAAGACAAGATTACATCAGTCGGCTGCAACCATTCTAGGGTAGTAAAGACTCACTGTAACTTTTGGACAGAGGGATCACAGTAGTTGAAATATTGACAAAAGTAGCTTTTTAAAAACCTTGTTATCAGCGGAGAAATAGATGAGAGAAGCTGTTAGTTATGTTATGTTTGTTTTACTGCATTTCTGGTACTTCAATGATCTTGAACATGAAACAAAATTGCCCTTTGAAATCTGAGAGTGACAAAAAACTGGAAAATGAGGATTTCCACTGGTAAAAACAAAAAGCGCGCCCGTCACATGGAAACAAAGATTTATCGACTTTCCGGAACATCGTCTTGTTTTTGTGTACTCATATCCCTAACAATTTTTCGACAAGACGTGACAAACAGCGGAAATGTACAATCAATTGATAATCAATTTTGAAATCCGCTGAGTTGTCCTGTCTACGTGATGTGAATCCTATTTGTTTCAGCATCGTAACCTTTTACTGACAAATCTTCACATTTGTGGGGATATGTTGAAGCGATGTTATCTGTAGAGACGAAACGAATGATTCATTCAATGTGTCTGCAGTGATTTCAGAGAGCACGAGGGGGTGACTTTCTCAGAGGACGGAGGACTAGCAAGTCGTCACTCGCCACCCTCAATGAGAAGTTGCTACCTCCTCATTAAAGATTGCAAAATAATAATGTCAGCATTTCCGAACAGAAAGCGTCAAAAACCGATGTTTGCTTGGCTAAAAACATTATGCAGTTGTACTCCAACTGAGCAACGCATGCAGAGTCTTCCAGCGACAGTCTAAACCAGGAACAATATATAGTTTCTGTTACCATGGCAACAGCTTAACAGCAACCAATCAGCTGTGAGTAAGTCAGGCGTTGCTATGGTTACAGTAGTCATTGTAGCTCACAACATTTGCAGATATCTTGGCTACCTGTGAGGTGCGCTAAAAGTTGCGTCTAGCAACCACCCTCTTAAAATGAAACGCAAATTTACGTTTTATTGCACATCACATTGATCCAAGTTTCAGTCAGTCGCAACTCAAAAGTTACATGCGACTTTGCCCAGACCCAAGGTTTTCATTTGGTTTGCTTATTCATGGTCGTGTTATGACGGTGTCCTGCCACGAAGATATTCCATTACGCTTACTAAGTTTTCAACACCTAATTTTTAGTCCATGTATTAGAAAAGTGTCCATTTTCTACTGTGACAGCGATCACTGCATGACACGTTATATTTCTGAATTATAATTTTGTATGCGTGAAACTTGCTGCATCTGTGTTACGAATCTTTTAAAACAAATCAAATCATGTCTAAATGAAGTCTTAGGTGAAATTTGAGCATTTGACCTGTAAACATGCTAAATTAGTAATATTATTGAAACTTGTATATCAATGAATTGATTATTTAACAATGAATCAACAAATGATAGGTAACAAATGAAGTGAATGAAACGATTTTCCACCTAATGGTGACCCAATTGCTGTTTCTTGCATGCTTTAATGTCAGTGGCGAAAGCTTGCATTATCTAAGTAAGATATGATATCAGCACTAAGAAAGTAAATTAGAGCACGAAATCTTGCAAAAGACTGAAACGTGCTTCCTGTAACCAGAAAAAGGTGATGATAATCATAACTGAGGGACATACCGTTATAACGCCTTCTGAGGAGGAGTGGAAAATATGGCGAGAATATGAAGGATTTTTGCCCTTACTTTCCAGAATTGATTTTAATCACGTCTCATGGAATTCAGTGGGCTTTGAGCGTAACAATGTCCTCGCTGTTTAAGGACACGAAAGTCAATATTGCGACCTTCTTGAAATACTACCGCTACTCGATTGACTGATTTAATGAATTACTGTAAGAAAAGACATGTTCAGACTTAGTCTTGTATCTCTAGACAATCTACAGCAAGAATGCAATCTTCGTCCTGTCAATGAATATTACTTGATCAGCTTTACTTATTTTGACTGAGATAAACAAGAATTAAAAGATAGACAGACATATAGATAGATAGATAGATGCCTAGATACATGCGTACAAACATATACGCCAAGAGATTCTGATAAAAAGCGAAATTTTACCTATTTTTGTTGGCCATGGTAATGCGGACACATTCAGGTTTTCTCCGTTAAATTTCATATTATGGAGTTTCGGTTTTGCTTCCGAAGAAGAGTCTTGAATGTAGACTAAATAGTAATTACGACAGTTTGGACCATAATTTCCCCAGACAGTGTTACATGCGACCCTAATTAATGGCTGATTACGAAGGTGAGACGTAGAAAGGACGCTTTAGATTTCTCTAGCGGGTAAACGCATGGACGCACTCCAAACCGTGAAATTGCATGGCTTTTAAACTATTTGGTTTTAAACATTTTGCTTTGGTGTTTGTTTTCTTGAGCTCACTTGCATATTGTATACCGTGATCCTTAATCGGTTCAAACAGCGCACGACAGTTGCGACAATAATGGATGTATATTATGAAGATATATGAGTAAAAACTGTCTGCTTTAGATGTTAAGCCTGTTTACAGTTAGTAGTCAACATAGTTAGGTTGATGTACAAGCTGTCTAACTGGATATTAATATCAATTAATTGTCATTATCAAGATCTATCAGAGAGACAAATTCTTCTCGAGAATCTCCTACATGCCGGCTGCTCCTTCTCACCATCTGTGTCGACCGTCAAACATTCTTGTACCAAGACAAGATTCATATCGGTTTCCATGGCAACGATTAATGGCGGGGGCCCGAAGGAGCGTCACTTTACGCTCACACGCTGACACGATCGCCAATTTCCGACATGCCAATTTTCACCCGTAGGGCTTCTCGCCAATGAATGCTGCTCGAAACTAGAGCACGTGTCGTGGCGAACAAATTATTTCACAATTGTTTCGCGAGTGGTACACTTTCATCGACAGCTGTATCTTGTTTCCTCAGTGTGTGGAATTTTCGTACATATCAGGAATAATATCGTGCAGAGATAACAAAGATGAATAAACGAGCATAAGCATCAGAACATCGCACATAAATGTCATTCAAGACCTGACTAATTAGATAAGTAAATAAATAATCAATAATACAAGTAAGTAAATAAGTATAAAAATGATGATAATATTATGAAGGCCTACAAAATATCTAAAGAAATGAATGCAACAGAAGATACACAGATTAAACAACACAAAACAAATACAATTGCATGCATCCACGTAATGTAACCACTTCATATCTGAAAATGTCTGTGTGGCTGCCAAGTGAAAAATCAAAAGATATTAAGATGTTTTTGAAGGATATATATATATATATATATATATATATATATATATATATATGCATTCAGCCACGTCACTCGAGCGCGTCCAGACGGCGGGACCTATTTCCAGGTAATTTCCCATTCTCACCTGCTTCCCCCTTTCGTACCCTGATAAGGCAAATGCTTCATCATGCCGTTCCTGTTGCCAAAACGGGTCTATTACTTTCCCTTTACCTATACCGCTACAAGTATCCTATATACTGTATTGTACTTGCATAATTATTCCTTATTGCCCGCTGTCGTTTTTGACTAATACTATCTTCCTTTTTCTTGACCATTCTTACCCTGGAATCTACCTATAATCATAATAATTTCTTCTTCTTCTCCAACTCCGTCAGCAATTTAAATAACGATCAGACGTATAAGTGATTGTGTTGATGATTGTGATGGTAATGTTTGTCTTTTGTTATTCTCAGCGCTGTCATCATTATCAACGTCATCATCAGCATCATTACCATCATCGTAGGCATTATTGTCACCATCATCAACATCTTCATCATCATTATCATCATCATCATCATCATCATCATCATCATCATCATCATCATCGTCGTCGTCACCATCGTCATCATCATTATTGTCATCAGTATCATTATTGCCATCATCATCATCATCATCACCATCATCATCATAACATTGTAATCATTGTTTAACCACACTCATTTCTGCGTTTTCCTCCTCATCGTCGTCATCACCAACGTGATCATCCTTGTCTTCATGAAAGTGTTGAAAGTGCCGAAAAGTGGTGTCTGTGATAATAGAAACAACGGTTTTCCTCTGCTTCCTCCATTGTAACTGATTAAACTTCGAAGTGGTCATTCCTTGACGCTACCAACTACCAGCAGTCAGATTATCCTTATCATATCCCATTTGTGGTATCCTTTGTAGATCTTTGCATATCTTTTTCTTTATCTCGTATCTCTATGTGTGGGTGTGCATGTTGATGTGTCAGAGTGTAAGTGTATGTGTTTGTCTTTATTTGTTTTCGTTGCGCGTGCATGATAACTTCTATCTCTTTGTATCTGTGTGTTTGTCTATTTTTCAGTTTGTATGTGTGTGCGTGTGCGTGCGTGTGTGATGTGCGTGTGTGTATGTGTGTGTGTGTGTGTGTGATGCTAGAGTTCCCTCACTTTACTATGTGAACACACCATTAGAACACTTTCCAGTGACAGACGCTTATCACCCTTGGCTTGGTGCAATCAAGCCCCCTACCGGATCATCCCCGGACCGATCGTAGTAGAATTGGTAAAGGTCTCACGCAGAACGTAACTGATTTGTATACCGAGGCTAGATGACCGGCCTCATTCAGTTCTAAGACTCCTAACCTCCCTAAGTGTTGCCCATCCCAACGGGTTTGACACTTTTCCGTAATATACCACGTCACGATCCAAAAACTGCATTGACCGTTAATATCCAGTTTTACCTTTGTTACGTCAGACATGGTTCAATGGATTTCACGTCGACTTCTGACAAGAAAAGAGCCCAAGTTCGATTCTCAACTGGACAAGAAGAAAAAAAAAATAATATGTGTATTAATAAACGTACAATACTCCCCTTCCTTTAATACACTTCACAAACTTCATCTTTCTGTAGGACCTATAATGCCGAACGCAGGTGCCTCGAGTGGGATAGGAAAACTCAGCACAAGCGGGAAGAAGATATCACTCTTCATATACATCGAATAAAATAAACCCCTCCCCCCCAAAAAAAAAAACAACAACAACCGTCCAACAACAACACCTAACAAAAACAAATATAATTATTGAAAGCAGGTAAATCGCATTCAACCCATCTTTTTTTTTTTTTTTTTTAGCTCCTAGTATATCACGGATTTCATCCCTTTAAGTGCAGGTTAGGAGCGGAAAAATGAACCCTCAAATCGCGTAAGCAATTCCTTCATAATAATTATGTGATGTTACCCGACGGACTCTTCGTTTACACTCAACTCCCGCCCAAAGTTTCCCCAGCGTGAAGACCGCCAAGAAGATTATACCGCAGGGCAGGGTCCGAACCCAGGATCTCCTAAGTCAATAATAGCTTTATTCACTGTCCCTTCCTTGATAATTGCTTTCATCATCTTTTTATCACTGTTTTTTTTTTTTTTGCCTACACACTGCAATGTGGTGCTAGTGTAAAGTGTTGAATGCGACTCCCTCACTCTTCTTACTTCGCACATGTCGCACCTGGGAAGATACGTTTGGAGTGTTTAAGTGGATGGTGCTTGAATTGAGAATGTTGGGAAGTATGTAATTAACTGTGCTTATGTTAGATCAGCGGCTTACAGCGGTAGGGTGACTTGTACCACAGGAACGCCAGCACATTAGCAGCATCACCCGTGCCTGCGATATGACGGAGTTCAATGACACCGACTGTCTGGTGACTCTATGCTCTTCACGCCCCGGCACGACGGCGTTCGTATGACCCGATAGCTTCAGGCAATTCTGCAGACACCAAAATGCATTACGGATTCACAGTCTGTTTTGCATGTAGTGCGAATTTTGTGACTTTCTGCCGCCTTGGGGGGGGGGGGGGGTAGGGAGGGGAAAGAAGTCAAACAACCTTCCGGTGTGTTTGCACACTCTCGACACACTGTCTACTGAAGATAGTGTCTATTTTATGGCTCGCTGAATCTTCCGCTAGTAGTGCCCACTATGCCCACCTTTGCATTAAAGGTTCGTTTTAATCTACACACCTCCATTTGTACAGTTTTTACTCTTCTTGTCGTATTCAATTACCCAGGACTCCAGGAGAGTCTCTAGATCTTAATCCCAGATTATTCATAAAATCCTTGAATCTGAATCATGTCCTTTTCTCTTTGTGACACTATGCTCTTCTCACTGTGTGACAGCCATTAGTCCTGCAGAAACACGTGTCTATTGGACTTTCGAATTGTGATGGAACGACATCAAGCGAGCGGAGATTTTTTGTTTGCTTATTTTTTTTTCTTAATTTTCATCAATATCTGCGTTATAGATACCATTAATTCATTAGCTGCATTTGCCTGTCCAATACATAACGGCAATGATGTGTCTGACTTCAGAGTCTTTGATGTAATATTGGGCAACAGCTGGGGTTGCTGTAATTCGTCTTTGCTCCAATAATATCTACACGCCACTCTAATCTCAAAGCTAATTATAGGGCGCCTTAGAAAAGCAGTTTAAACACACAAGGAATGACTATTTTAGAAGAATGATAACCTGGCCATGAAAATGTAGTGATGATGATTAGCTAATAATCACGATAATAACAATAACACTATCAGTAATATCAATAAAATCATTGTAATAGATTGTCACTATCACAATCATTATTATCCTTATTGTTATTTTTTAATTATTATTATTTTTTGGTGTTATATTCATCATTAATGTCAATGATAGTTTGTACTACTGCAATTACTAATTTACTTTTTACATTACTATTGTCGTCACTATAATCTATTTGTTATAACGATAGCTAAATAGTGAAGTGGGGAGCGGGGGGGGGGGGGGAGGGCAGGGAGAGAACAAGAAGGAGAGGAACAGACAATGAAATCTGAATGAGAAACAAGTGGAAAGAGGCGAGATTTACTCCACCTATCAATCATCGGGGCGTTGTAATTAAATACGTCGTATACCTATAGTTACCATTAAAGCAATCATATGAACTTTACCCTGCAGTTAAAAAAAAAAAATATTTCTTTAGCTACTTCTCTTCAGGCGACCTTGAGTGGACTATTTACCCGTCATGCTCATAATTTTGTGTGATATGCATAGCTGGAGCAGCAAGAAGGCGTCTGCTGCCCTTCGTCTTTACTCAATGCGCTGACGTCTGCACTCTCTATTGCACGGCATTTTCTACTCTCTGAGGGTCAGAATCACATCAATCTATCAAGTCTTTGAGAAATTTTGTTGAAATTATCATCTTGACATTATTACAATCTAGGTATTTGATAGTGTGTTTGTCATACGTACTTGTATGTTCCATTCTTATATTCTCAAGCCATCTATTTTCACTGCGTCGAAATGGTTATGGGACCTGTGTGTTAGTGATCTGAAAGAGCACACGCGGATAACGCAGAATCGGGATTGTGATCGATAACAAAATGAAAATCGTGAACGTGCAAAATGTCAAGTTCGTGACGTGTGCTTTCCATGCTATCTGCCACATAATGGACTATCACCATTAACCCTTCCGTGTATAATACTACATGCCAAGTTAAACATGGAAGTATGTCATGTCCGTTGAACGCATTACCTTTATGAAAAAAAAAATGAAAAGAATGAAAGTTACAGGTAACGGGAAATTAGTTTCAGGTGTTACCACAGAGGTTAAAAAGAGATTTTATCGAAAGCTAAATTGTTTACGTCACGCCTGCTCTGATTTTGATATGCAATCGAACGTCAATGAACGGATTATCTAATCGTGTTTGCTACTGCAAGATCAGCAAAAAGGTGAAATCGTTAAAGTCAGGACCAAGTAAGGCAGAGCAGCCCATATTTAGGGCCATGGTACTTATATATATTTTTTTTTTTCTTTAGACGGTGTGTGTGTGTGGGGGGGGGGGGGTGTGGGGGTGGGCAAGGGCCCATGGTCTCCCCCCCCACCCACACGCACACACTCAGACACGCTGACCTCGCAGAATCGAGGGTTTTGGTGTTATTTTGTTTATTTTTTTTGTCGATCCCCCCCCCCCCCCCCGCCCCTGTTATTTTCAGGCGTGAAAGATCTCTTTGGAATGCGTGAATCTATAGTGATAGATCCAATCATAGTCATCTCATATGATTAGCAAAACAGAGGACATGTTAGCGCTGATCAGTGTAAAAGCTTGACACATCAGTTTGACCAAAACTTCGAAAGATACCATGTTGTTTTCCACAGCCATCTCTATAAAAGACATAGCAAGAATCCTGAAGAGTTTCGGAAGGTCGTAATCACCTTTAAATGCTTCAAATGTTTCAACATTGCGGGTGGCTTTTGTTTCAGTGACTCTTGCGATGGTTTTATTTAGAGTCAGCGATAAGTGAGCCGGGCATGATACAGCCGATCTGACGTCGATAGTACGGGTCCAAGATATCCTGATGCCAGTTGGAAAGCTTGGATTCTCGTCTACGATTACGGGATGCCCGTCAAGATCTTAACCATGGTGAATGTCAAACGTCTCTATTTTGGCGCTGCGACCCGCCTGCCTGCCTGCGGTGTGTCGGACACGCTGTGTCGGGTCGGCCCGTCCTGTTGATGAAGGGCTTCCCCCGACCCAATCCTAACTTTCATCGCACTTTCCGCCCCCATGACATTGCAGTCATGCCGACACCGAGATTTTGCCTCCCCCCTCCCTCCTGACTTACCCCCTTCCCCTCCCCTCCCTTCCGCTCCGCTCCGTCCCCCTCCCCTTTCCCCCACCCCGTCCGAATACTATGTTCCTTCAGGTCTTTCATAAGCCCCTCTTGTTCCGTATTGTCTTTCCCCTTTTTCAAAGCTTTTGCTTCTCATTCGCTTACACTGCATCTGTCCAAATTCTCCTTTTCATCTCCCTATACTGTTTCCTCCCCATGTAGAGCTCATTATTCAGTGAACTTTTATCCTTCCAGCCTTCCGATTTCTATCCTCAAAATGTGTCTGACTTTTGATTTTCCGTCATCGCTTTCATCCCTGTCTCTCCTGCGTCAAAATCTTGTCTCTCGCTGTCTATCCTTCTGTCGTTCTCAGCCGACATCTCCAGCCTTTTGTCTTCTTCGAACGTGTCGTATTACGGTTTTAATTTCTCTTTTCCGTTTGATGTTTGCATTTGTGCGGGGAGCAGCAATATCCATGTCATAGCACAGCATGGGTAAACGGAAATATAGCAAAAATGTATTCACTGCTCTCTAACATCCATGGATAGAATGCCATAATAATTGTCATGACTGTGTATCGGAAGTTCTGGTTAAGCTTGAATAGTTTAATCTTGATTATATGTTCGTGTTAAAGTACTACAGCCCTTTCCCGCGAGACACCTTAGCTTTAAGTTTAACAACTTTTTACTGCAAATTCATTAATATCCTTCTCTTACTTTCTTTTTTCAAGCTATTTCTCTCTCTGCTATGAATAGAGACACCTAGGGACAACCCAGAATATGCCATAACCGTCCAAAGAATGTGAGAGCAAGTTTAGGAATTTCTTGCTAATAATTATTATGTTCTGTTTCCCCATTTTCTATATCCATTCCAGGATCAGATCAATGTACACAATTAGGCGTGTGGTATTATGGAGATGTCTGCTATTGCTGGTAAAAGTTTTAGGAAAAAACTAAGAGCTTTCAATACTTAAGGGTTGTGTATTTTTTGCTTGTTTTGCTGGCTCAATACCACGCGGGTTGATTATAACAAATGACTGAATGACAAAAAATGAAGAGATCGAATACCGATACGAGAGTTTTTGCATGTCAGTTGTCACAATGCATGCCAATTTGTTCTAATTATGAAAGGCGGAAATAGTTGTTCATTATCACTAGGGCCCTATTTGTTAGCGTCCAGCCAAAAATGAGCTGAGCCGAGCCAGGGAATATGTAGTCGGATATGCTTTAAAGCGGCTGGACCAACTTCCGGTTGGAAATGTTTTTGTCGATTACAACCACACTATCGAATGCGACTTTACTTCTCTCTCTCATTCCTCGTCTCTCATTCTTTTTCCCCTTTTCGACTTCCCTCTGTCTGTCCATCTCACTATCTCTTTCTATCTATTTATCTATCTATCTATCGTATACATATCTATGTCTATCTATCTATTTATCTATCAATCTACATATCTATGTCTATCTATCTATCTATCTATCTACTGGCTTATCTATCTATCTATCTATCTATCTATCTATCTATCTATCTATCTATCTATCTATCTATCTATCCAACTATCGACAACTAATCAAATCAAACGAGTACATACTCAATTGAAAACAAGGTAATAACTTCCAAGCCATGTATACAGAAAGTACTCTGTATAGAGTCACGGTGGATCGGCTGAAGTCCCCCCTGGATACAACGTCATGTTATCAGTATATAGTAGCACCCATCAGAAGTAGCACAATGACTTTTTTCTGTCAGCATTCAACAAACAATGCCTGGCGATGAACCAAGTACTAGTATACTTGGTGTGCCGCCAGTTGTATTAGAGGTACCGTTTCAGTCTCGGAGATCTTGAACGTCATTGTAGTGAAATCACAATATCTGGAACGCATTACTAGCTCCGACTTGGTGCCTTCCAAAGCTTGGTTTTCTCATTGTTGTAACGAAAGTTAACAAATTGAATACATTTTTTCTTCTATTCATGGATTATCGAGTTATTGACATACACAAATCACGATTGACTTGATCGAGTCAATCACGATTGACTTGATCGAGTTTCGTCAGTGTCGTTAGATGGATATGGGACATGCTGGATGGATGTATTGTGCATAAAGAAAAAAAGTTGCCGAAGTCAATTTCAATTTCAATTTCAAATTTTATTTCATTTTCGACAAAGCATGTACATTTCACTTCCTTTGATAACAGAGAATAAGGTAAACAGAACATTTTTTTTTTTAAATGACAATGCATTTATCCTTGCGAGCAATTTCAATTTTTACGAACTTGTACAGGTCGAATTGCCTCCAGCCTTTGCGATGACAAAACGGAATGTTTCGTACACTCTGGTAATTTCATAATGCTGAAGGTATCTTCCAATTTCACTGCAGAGATTAAACCCTCAGCCACGAGCTAAAGCTGTAGTGACCATAACGTGAGCGCCCGAATTCAGTTCTTGATGAGGGCCTTTAAACCCAGTAATTTTTCTGTGACTGTCCGACGAGCTATCTTTGGAACACTTCTGGCACAGTCCATCAAACAATTCCTCTGTGACTCACTGTGCAGAAGCAATTATACGATTATGAAACGAGAACAATGAGCCACTTTTGCACGACTCCTGATTCCATTGTAGCCTCCCGTATATATAGCTCCAACTAGGGAGGTTCTTTTCCCACCTCCCTGCCCCAAACATATCGTCATCTGTTGAGGGATGTGTGAGGATGGAGACTCTCTATCAGTGGCCTAACGAGGGAGACACAGCAAAGAGTGCGTGGGACTAAACAAGCTGGTGAAATCACATTGCTAATAAAGGGATGCACACGTGTACTGCCCATCTTTGTCGTTGTCAGCAACATCTTATGCTCATTCTTCTTTGTCATACCAATGCATGTACAATGTATCTGAACTATGACCCCAGGGCCCTGTTTCATAAAGCTGTTCGTAAAGTTACGAACAACTTACGAGCGACTGGTGATCAGCTCTGATGTGCTATACTTACCAGAATTTCAATAATTCAGCACAAGAACTGATCACCAGTCGCTCGTAAGTTGATTGTAACTTTACGAACAGCTTTATAAAACAGGGCCCAGCAATGGTATTTCTGCGAGTAAATTGTTGTCAGTAAACTCGTCATCACACACTGTAAAAACATCGGTGTTAGATTTAACACCATGGGTGTTAGATGACCACACCCACATGTGTAGAAAATGTATTGTGACGGTGTTAAAAGTGTTCACATGGCACTTCGTGGTGTTAATTTGACACTGGCTGGTGATATTTTGACACTGCGCTAGAGTTAATTCAATAATGACACCGCATGGTGTTGATTTGATATTGGTGGTGTTAATTTCAATGGTATAACACCCGTCCAGCTTCAATAGGGGACCACACCGACTGGTGTTACTGTGGTGTTTATTTACAGATTTTTTCAAAAATCAAGTACTTTATCGGAAAATTCTTTATCGTCTTGTTGAAGTTCTAAATTAACAAGAAGTGCAGTAACTAAGAAACTATTCAAAAAACAATTTTAAATTTTGAAATGACACCCGGAGGTGTTAATCTAACACCATGAATGAGCACCGGAAATTTAACACCAGCTCGGTGTTTCATATTTAACACCGGACTTTTTGCAGTGCAGGGTTAATATTTCTTGGGGTTGCTTTGCCATTCCACCATCATCTTTGTCATTGTTCATGTTGTTTCATAAATATGTTTTTTAACAAACCAACCGATCACCAAGAACGATCATCAAAGCGAAAAACATTATGATTATCTGTAGAAAATTGCCTACATTAACTGGACATCAATTTTATTTGATGTCCAGAAATGCATCGTAGGGCGAAATATCAAAGAATGCTGAAACACATGTGTGTTGCAGCGTAATTTATGAAACCTGCACAGTGTTGCGATTTACTTTTTAGGTGCAGGTGTCTGGGTAGACCTTTTCTTTTCCCCAACATATAAACATATATAAAACAAACATTAAAGAAGCAACAATACAGATAATACTTAAAGATAAAATGGAGTTCCTGTTAAGGTGCATTTCACCGAGTGAAACCATGATTCAAAGTATCTGGATATAACTGCTAGTCAGTATGATGCTTAGGGAGCATTATAACTCATGTTTGATTACTAGAACGTCAATTTAGATGAGAACTGCAGTAGTGACTCTCGCAAGTTTATGTATTGACAATAAATGATGGTTGAATGTACCCTGTGTTGATTGATGACCTATCTTGATCACATCGACATCCGTTCTCCACGTTCCTGTTCCAGTGGCTCTCTGCAGTCGTTATTGAAATAAACCAGTATACTGAATTATCATATCATATATTTTCCCTTGCATGGCGTCCCGATTTTTAAGTACTTCAATTTATTGCCACCAACCGCAACAAGATTTAATATACCTTTTGGTATATGGCACTATAGTATTATGCATTGAAATCAATTCCACAGCAAAATTGTGTGTGTGTGCGTTTGAGCGTCTTTTAAAAAAAATTTTGACAGCAATTACGCTTCCCACTAAAGTATACAAACAGCGGTTGTGTACAAAAAGGTTCATTATTATTCTCTGCAGCACAATTTCATTTCGGTGGTAGCGAAGTGTCATCATCAAAGTTATTGAAAAAAAAATATCTCAATTATACATAAAGTCCACAGTGCGTTACATCAACACAATAGGCCGCCACAAAAGAGTGACGATCATACGAAATGCTGCAGCGCTTTTATGGTCTTTAGACTCCATGTATTATGTATGACGAGATGCCTGTTGTGAAAGTTTTCATTTCTTTAACAAATGGCACTTGCTTCGAAGAATGGAAGTTCATATTGCTTATTGGCTGTAAATATCAATCATATGATCAGCTAATTCGGTTCCAGTTTGTTTGTTTGATTTCTCCACTTGTACAAATGAAATCGTTGTGACAAAATCACCAATAAACATCAAACTAATAAAAGAAGAGTGCTCAAATGAAACAGGCAATTACGGTTATAGTATAAGTATACATATTTTATTTCATCCTATCTTGGGTATATAGGAGGAGGAGACATTTATCAAAAGCAATTCACTTGAATTGGATGATGACTTCTCGGCATTTACGTCAGCAAAGGATGCATAATGAGATACGAAAGCTATGAAAGCGATTACTTTCCATCAGTCATGGTTCATGTATTCTTTCAACGTTTGATTCTATAATAATAAAGCATGTCCTAATAAATTGTATTCATCCTCTCCTGATCGTTGCAGGTTGCATCGCACGTTTTTCATTAACTTTCTATTAAAACGTGATTGGACGTCATTATACCGACAAATTCTGGACTGAATGACCAATTATAGCTTTGTGTTGCTGACAACGGACATTTCATAGAAAGTCGACGAATTAGCAGATTGGAAATTAAAAATAATACCCACAAACCATCTAATTGGCCGAAATGTACAATGAGATTCCCTGAAAATGATATTGGGACAATAATAATAGTAAAACCTGTATGTAAAGACCATCCAGGGGAGTAAACATTTTTCTTCATGGGCATTTTTTTTTTCTATAGAGGTATGGTCGCTAGAGAAAGTTTGGCTGAAATGACGTCATCTCTTTGAGAGAGAGGTACATGACCGGATTGTATACTGCATCAGAAGAGAGTCGTTTTGGGTGTGTTAGATTATGCATTCTTGTTTTTATCATGGTGATTTTGGTTTGTGACCAGGAATTGAAGAGTCTGAGTCCGTGACTCACAATTTTGAGACAAAATGGCGCCATTTCTTATTTATTTACTCAATCCTAATTTTGGTTGTTATTATTATTATATTATTGTACATAACACTGTATATTATTTTTATATTTTTTCCGTACTTAATGCTCTTATAAACGTCAGTATTAAGCGCTATATAAGTGTTATTTATTATCATTATTTTTATTATCACTATTATCATTACTACTACTTCTACTACTATACTATTACTACTACTACTACTACTACTACTACTACTACTATACTATTACTACTACTACTACTACTACTACTTATATTACTACTACTACTACTACTACTACTACTACTACTACTACTACTACTACTACTACATATTGTAGTTCTCTTAGACACATTGAATGGTATTGTGAGTATTCGGTGGAGGAGTAACTGTGAAGAATGTGTTATGTCACTTTTCAGCAAATCCATTATTACATTGGGATGTATTCAATAAGATAGAGGTATTTGCGGGACCAAAAGGTGCAGGTTACAACAATCAAGCCCTCTAGAATATTGCTTTAAAAATCTTAAAATGTGATGAACGTAAACATTCTGTTTCACAAAAGTCTGTTGATAGAACGAAATTAGGATGTACGGTTATGTCTGGACAAAGTTATGACCAAAAGAAAAGAGATAACGAAACTCAGATAACAAAAGTATACAGTTATCTCAAATAAAGATTAGTAAAATAACTAAGAGAAACAAGATTTTGGAAAGGCCAAGTCTGTATGTTTTTTTTTTTAACTAAACTTGTCTGAACACTTTGCCTCTTCTTTTTTTCCAGTTGTCATTCTGATCTGTTTACAACAACTCCTTCAGAGCTCAATTACATTACAATATTCATTCGATATCTATTCCCATTGATACCACAGAGTATTCTGTTAACTTTGGCCCAAAGTCATCCAATATTGAGTCACCAACTTGAAATCAATTGCCCGCAAGATACCCGACAGGATTGTTATCACTGTCATGTAAGGGAATATCTGCAAAGAAGATGAAGAAGGAAAAAAAAAAGCTTTGTAATGGCGCTGTTTGTTGATGCTCGGTCATTCAGACTTGGACAGTGTTATTAATGAGACTGGTTTTGCCTTTCCTATTTGTGATACTTGCCACTACCGCAAAGTTAATCTTGTTAAGTGACGTATGCGAATTTGACACTTACTCGCTTAGTTTCATGAAAGTAACAATGTCTTCATATCTGCCAGCGGGCGGGATACACATTCTGATAAAGTGCTTCCCAGGATTTCATTATTCAAGTTGCTCTTCTAATGTCCCTCGAGGGAAAGTGTACTCCAACTATTAAGTAAAATAGTAAGCAAAATATATTGAGATGAATATAATACCGTTTGTTCAATTATTTTTGCGGAGGTCTAAGACATGCGTTTTAAAAACTGAGGCTTGTGTGTGTTTGTTTCTTTCTTAACTTGTACCTCGTGAAAGAACACTTAAAGGGGATGGCTAGTACCTGATCAGTGGGAATCAGTGGGAATGCTGGGGATGATTGTTCCAATCCTTGTGGGATTCATTTAAGAGTACATTATATCTATTGTTGTGTGAAAATTATTTGGTTCAGAATGTTCTCATATTCAAGTAATGTGCAGTTTAATGTTTCCTGGTTAGCATGCCTGTACAGTGACGGGGCATTAAACTGCACATTACTTGAATATGAGACCGTTCTGACGCAAATAATTTTCACACAACAATAGATATATAATGTACTCTTAAATGAATCCCACAAGAATAGGAACAATCATCCCCCAGTATTCCCACTGATTCCCACTGATTAGTTACTAGCCATCCCCTTTAAGGAGCAAAAGAACAAACACATGAGCGCGAGCAGTTTTCTCATTAGATATGCCGAAAATGAATACTACCGAATAACGGAAATGACATTCATCCTATATACGAAACATGTATCGAAATATTCATGCATATGTTTATGTCTCTTCCTCACTTGATCATGATATTATACACATGAACATAACTATATATAGTGTTATTTTTGTTTCATGTATATTACTCAAATCCATGTCCAAATTCACTCATGACTTTGTATATTCTGTTTAAAAAATGAAAAGAAAGTTTACACTGATATTGAATTTAATGTGGTATTCAAGCTATGACTGAACAGAAAGAAAAAAAAAATGATTTTATTGGTGATTCGATGTTTCAATCATTCTTAATGACATGCGAGCATATGGGCAATCCTCTACGATGAATAGGCCGATGCGTGCATACAGTCCGTATAGATTATATGTACGCACACAGGCATCTTGGACACGTGACTGATTGACGGCCTCTTCTGATATTTCTGAACCTCAGTCAAAACGTTACTTATCTTCAATTTTCTAGAAAGGGATAATCTCATCTGCCTCTGACGATTTAGAATTCCTGTAATTTTACTTGATCTGCCTTTCGAAAAGTGTCAAGAAGAACATATAACTGTGAAAATTTGAAGTTATATTTATTATGTTTGGCGAAAAACCTTAACAACAGCGACAAATTCCCAAAGACCCACCAGAAGTGTTACAAAAGTTACACTGTTACCGATAGCATGTATGGTGGGAGCAATTTTTTCTTTATTTGTCTAATTCTGACATTTCAGTTTTCGCTTTCATGGGCGGTTTTGTTCATGTGTGTATAGTATTTCCGTTTATGTGCGTATGCACCCATGCATTGATACACATGCTTTACACTGAACATTATACCTGCATGATATATTCAGCGAAAGTCTAATCAACAGCGAGCTCCTTAATTGGTTATGCGACCATGAAGCCACTTTGCACAGAAACACCTGCATAATCCCAAATCAAAGTTTCAGCAAGGGCTGAGGTGTAATTATCGACACTCAAATTAGTAGGTGGCTGCATTGACTCAGGAAAATTGTGTGTGGGGGGGGGGGGGGAGGGGAGGGGTACTAGGTTGGAACGGAGCTTGTAGGTATCGTGCCAGGGTTTGGCAATTTGTAGCAACATACGTTAATGAAGGTGAAATTATCGCAGACGAAATACGCGATCATTGGCAGAGGTGACGAAGTGGGGGCACGTGAGGTGATTAGAGATTATGGGTACATGGTGATAGGAAAAGGGGGACACGTAGCAGATTCTCCTCGACAGAGAAAAAAAAATGAGGGTACAGGGAGATAAGGATATGTATGTATATAATTTATGATATATTATGATGATATGGCTAGACATAAATGAACAGAACGAGAGGGAGAGAGATATGTATGTATATAACATATATGGCTAGATATATTATGAACAGAAAAAGAGGGAGAGAATTGTCTTTTTTTTAATATTTCTTCCAATATCTCACAATCGGACAATACCAGCACACCCTTTGAGGATCGACCAAGGTGAATAATCGGACACGAAAGAACGAAAAGAAAGATGAAAAGTACAATTAGGGGACAACAAAATCATGATTGTAGTTCTTTTTGAAGTTATAATTGTGTGGGATTTTACTCGAGATTTGGAGAGAGTGTAGACAAGTGGCAGAGTGGGGGTAAGAATTATAGACAGGGAGAGGGAGAGAGAAAGAGAAGGTATATTCCATTGAGAAAAGAAGGTGAATGTGAAGGGAGAGATAGATAGATAGGCAGACAGATATATTGATAGATTAATAGACAAGAATGTTCATATATTGAATGATTGGTATATAGACAGATAGACATAACAGTTAGATAATAAGTGGATGGATAGATATGTTTAGATAAGATAAATGGAGAAATCGATAGGCACACAAAATATGTTGATATAAAGATGGACAGACATATGGATGAATGGGTAGATAGATAGATAGATAGATACTAGATAGATAGATAGATAGGCAAGTCGACGCAGGGAGAGAAAGAGAGGGGGAAAGATGGGAGATAGATAGATGTATAGGTGGACAGACAGACAAGAGAGAAAAGAAAAAAGAAGAAAGAGAGATTATGATATATATAGAGAGAAGAAAGCGGATGTAACAGGGGAATGAGATGCGTGAAGGGCATCCACTGGCTAATACGAGGTAATTACTTAGATTTCCGCTGACTTATTTGGTCTTGGTATCGCTTGGCGGTAGACTAAATTAGCTGCTCGTAATCAGTGAAAGTAACGATTCGTCGTACAACAGAACATTTAGTGTAACTTTAATTCAAACATTTTCAGGCGTGTCAGGTGTCACGTGTTCGCACGTTCAATTAGCGTAAGTGAAAATGTCTACTTCAGCGTAATTACTAGCATGAGAACACTATGGCGTGAAGCAGACAGTAATGCCTCCCATAGAAATCTGTATTCTGCAATACGATGCCTGCTTTTGATAGAAAAGATTGGGAAATCTTTACCATTTTGTTACCATTGTAACGAATCACAATTTTATATCTTTGGCGATTAATTGTTGCAGATTCTAATGATATTTCTTACGCGTAATTCTTCCTTTGAATTTCATCCGGCTACGACTGCCCCCCCCCCAAAAAAAAAAAAAACACAAAAAAACAGAAACCAAAACACTTTAATCTTTATTCAAATGTATTAGTAAGCTTGTTTAGAAAATCGGTCAAATGCGTTATATATCACAAAATCTACTGTAGCCCTCACGTCTCAGCGTATTCCCTATATACAAGAAACTTAACATATATCCTATAGGAGGTTTTCAGAGGCTTGAAATGGAATATGAAATTCTGGTTTTAGAGGAATGACACGTGTTTGTGGCCAGCTCAAGAGAATTTTGTCGCAATGTGAATAAGAGAAAAGCAAAACAAAACATAACAGTAAATGCCAATTCATCGCGAAAGTGGCTTATAACACGGGAAACGGTCCTTTGCCGTTACCAGGGCGAATTCTAAATGTTCATAATTGCGCCATATTTTCACTTGCCGGGGAACGGCCCGGGTATAGAACGATTGAAGACAACGAAAATTGCGAAGGCACGTACCTCTTCCTCATGTGTTATTTGATTTGGTGCATTATTACCGAGACAGTTAGAGGTCAGGTTGCTTTTTGCCACCCCTGTGAGCCATTTGGAGTATCAAACTGACCCCATGGTCAAGTGAAGTAATTCCTCTTCATCCAACAGGTGCCCCATGCCTAATTCATGATGGCGGCAGCGAAGGTATAGCGCTTTATCGTCCTCGACATATTTATATTTCCTCTACAGGTGTCTGTTCAATACCCATGTCTCGAGTTAGCGCGTCACGCTTTGAGGCTTCGGAGACCCGCTGTAAAGTCATCTTGAATTCTTGCGACGTCCAAACACTCTCGTGGATCACGAAATCTGATCATTAATACTCTTGAAAACAACAACAGCAACAACAACCTCTTACTTCCACTGTTTAGCGCCGTGGTTGGCCAGCCTATAGAACTCCAAGAGATCACACTCGGTGACGTCACCCGTCATCATTGACATCATAAAAATATCGACATTTGATATCACTTTCCGTATCTAGATACACTTGTAGATGGATGTTAAGTCGTATGCTTCACAGCATACAATTCCCAACATCTGCTAGTCAGACATGAAAGGTACTTTGATGAAAACGTGACTCTATATTAGATGGTGGTGTTTGATGAACTCGCCATGCTCTATGTTATGAACAAGTGCACCTGTATCATTATGTGGGACGCTACTTAATATTGTGTTGATATACTTCCAGCTGTCAGATTATTTCCTATTAACAATGTAGGCCTATATTGTTCATGATTAGCTCAAATGTCACCAGTCTTTCTGAAGCTTGCGTATCTTCAGTAGATTGCCATGAAATTATATGAATATATATCTATTTAATTATATTTATATATATATTTGAATATAATACGCACACGCACACACACACATACATACAAACATATTTGTATGTCTTTTCCTTTTCTAAATGCAATTTCCTTGTTTTTGGCTTTGCCGATCACCCTCGCCAACATCAAGAGGAATAAGGGTGTTTAGAAGTCCTGATGCGAACAAAACTTCCCGTACTAGAGTGAGAGCATTTGGCTATCTTGCAGCAATTTGCCCGTGTCAAGTATATAACCGTGTTTCAAAAGTGTCCGTGATACACAGTGCTATTGCTGTGACCCCGATAATCCAATTATCCTGAAATATCATCCCCCGATATTTGGTCGGATTGACCCCCTCATCTCCCGCTCTCCTCGAGCAAGCTTCGTCAGGTCGTGCCCTTCCATTTTTCATAGCTTAACGGCGTTTTCCTACTTTTAGCACATTGCTCAAGCTGCACTCAATCCTCACACCAGCGTCTGTTTTTTTTTGTTTTGTTTTGTTTTTTTTTTTTTTTTTTTTTTGCAGTTACCCTTTGGCTGTTTCACGAAGAGGCTTTTAAATATAAGTACGCCTTAAATCGCACTTAATCTATGAATGACCATCACAGTGCCCATATGTATATGGAAAAATTCCTCTGAAATACAAGTGACACCACAATATGCAACGCAAGATTTTTCCAGACAAAGATACATGAATGGCCACCCACAAACCAAGTCAAACTTAAGTGAAACTTTTTTTTTTGAAACACAACGCAGTAATACAGAGAATTTCGAGTCCAAAACAGAGCGATGGAACTTTTGTATTTAATTTAAGCGCTCTATGTTGCTTAATACTTCTTTTCTCTCACGGTTATCGTGAAGTAATAACATCGATTTTGAAGTCATACGCATTTGTCTTGGCAATACAACATTCTGCGAGGGCATCACCTTATAAAATCAGGGTTCAAAGTTGGAAAAAAGCGTCACGCCTAAAAAAGCTGATTTTAATGAAAAGAGTAAAGTGAATAAGCAGACTAGTGAAAATTTCTCCGCCATCGAATAATTGATTAGCATGTGTAGGTTCTAATTGTGACCAATGTAATTGTTTCTGTGAGCGTAAATTAAGAAACGTAAAAAAATGGTACTTTAAAAAAAAAATTGTTTCATTGGCTTTGAAAAACGGAATGTGGATTCAATAGTGCATAATAATTGTACAGAGAAATAAAGAGTTGCAATGAGTCTTTTCAATGTAGTTTTCTTGTTATACGTTGATGCGATGTAAAGTCATGAAATCTCAGTTAGCAAAACTTCGCAACCTTAAGCCGAGGGTATAATCTTAAATGGTTTAACGTGACGCTGTGTGAGATCTGTGTACCCCATTCGGCTATTAATTTGTGGATCCAGGAAGTTGCTGGTGTCTTCACCCCAGCGGAGACAGCCACGGATATTCCCATTTCCTTACATATTATAATCCTGTGTTCAATAAGTCGCAGCGAAATTTCACTCCTATGTTTGAATACCAACACTTATTGCGTTTTTTGTTTTGTTTTTGTTTAGGCCTATAGCTTTGCAGCTTTTCATTCGATCGAGTATCATATCGTAAATCAAAAGAAGCCATTCACGTGCATTTAGATGAAAACGCACTTTTTACATCGCCCTGGACATGGAGAAGTTCTAAAGGTTATTGTTAATGTCAAGTTATCTATTTCTGTATCCTACCAGCCCATACTGATGGAAATTAAATTTTACCAACATGCCATCAACATTTGCATTGGTTGGCATATGTATACCATTGAAAGGGGCAATTAGAGTTATAAAGTTATAATCTATTAACGTACCGACTGTCGCAAAATCTTTTACGTTGTAATGGTTGGCATCAGGAAACTACATACAAAAATGTTGCCTTTCCCTTGAGCTGTCGGCTGCTCATTTGTTTGTTTCTCTTCATACATGTCATACCTGCCAGTTTGATCCATTTCGCATGGTTTCTTTCTTTCTTCTTCTTCTTTTTTGGGGAAAAAGGTGCAAATATTTTTTTTTCAAGGTTCCAAGAGGGCATGAATAGAGTTGGATGAGGTACACTGATATTCGCATAGCTGTCGGAGTTAGCACTGTTATCGCTTTTCTTTTTGATCGAGTTTAAAACTTTAACCAACTATTATGCTAACACGTTCGGAATTGGCTCTAACTCACCTTGCACTGCGTGTGCAGGCTAAATATTCCTTATGATTTCGTGTAGAAATGCATAATTATTACTCCGCAAAAAAAAAGTCACGTAAATAATTTCGTGTACATTTGGCGCGCTCTTGTCATTTCCTTTCCTCGCTTTTAGTCTCGTGATGGGGGACCTCCTGATCTCAATGATGAATGTAAGCCGACTTCCAATCTCCCTGGACTTCAGCGAGAATTAGTCACGAAACTTCAAAGAATCGCATTTTAAGTGTAGGTCGGTAAATCTCTCGATGATTAGCAGTTCATATGAGGGTTGAATGTAATGTGGCATGTCCGATCAAATAGTTTGATGTAGGAAGACATCCCAAAGTAAACATTAAAGCTAAACGTAAGGCCTGCACTTACTCCCCTACAGTAGATACGTGTACGTGCAGTATATTCTAGGTCCAAGTCAGTTAATACTGATGGAAGAAGTGAAGCACGTTTTGTGTGAATAAAACCGTAGGCCTACTTCGTGAGCCCGGGACGGTAGTACCATGCCCAAGTGGTTAAAGCCTTGGAATCTTAAGCAAAAGATTATGATAGCGGTAGAACAATATGACTATTTTGATTATATGTGTCTTTTAACATGTCTTAGAGATTTTCCTAAACTTCGAAAGTGAATGGTCTTTTAAAAGTCATGTGTCAGTTACATGAGGTGGATTACCCGAGCAAATCAGCAAGCATGAAAGTTTTGCTGTTGAGTACAGCATTCAAAAGAGAGTGAGCGTATGGCGCCAACCTAAAAGACGTGTGTACATAATCAACGTCGCTTCCCGAAAAAACTAGTCTCATTTTAAGCCACAAGAATGCATATCTGTAGATTGCATTCGTTCATTAATTCTTCGTCTTAGTAAAGTATACAGCTTGGCTAATCGTCACGAGCAAGTGACGATATTCAAAGATACTGCTATCCATTTAAAGCAACTTTATCCAAGCAGAGAGTGAGAATTATCGTGGGGAACCTCAACAATACACATCGATATATCTCACCTGTCGGACTGTGAGATTAGATGGCGTCAAAGGCACGCTTAAGATCGTCATTGTGTTTACCTCGGACCAGAGGCCCATACTTTCATTGTAGCTAACTTTCGGGGGACGTGTTGATTAGTAATGAATCTTTTGGTATTCGTGGCATGTACTCAGTTTCTGTAAATATGAAAATACTACTATCAATTTCTGTGGGGAAAGACTATTTTTGTAATGCTGGGATATCCCGGACGGGATAGGAAGCAGAGGGTGTGGTCAAAAGGGGTTGACAAGCTCAAACGTCGACACAGACTTCAGGTAGGCTTTTAATATGATGAAGACGATCACAGAGCTAACGGCGCATCATACCATGACTATATCTCAAGACATTTCATTTTAAATCATCATTACGTCCTTTACCATCTGGTAAAGCATGTTTCCGTTTTAATTGTATCATTCTTTTTTTTTTAAACTTTAGAATATAGCTACCAAGTTGTACTTTGTCATTCAGTGGACATTATATCACTAAATGTTCAACCCAACCTTAACCTTAATGTATGTTGGAGTAGGCCTGGAGGTGCCTGAGCTTTTGATCCTAGCAGAATCTTCGTCAGACAGTCAGAGGTAAATTTGAAATCTAAGCAGACACAATCATGTCATATTACATCTTATCCTGCTGGGCACCACGTCTCTATGTGTATTACCCATTATTTAGTTATATCTGTATATAACTTAAAATATCTTTATAATATCCATCTAGCAGGGTATCTCATTATTGTGTTTTGCTCTCATCCATCAGACATATGGGAGGCCAGATCATTATCTATACCAGGTTCAAATAAGCAGAATTGAAAACTGCAGGGCCTACTTGTATACATTCTACATACTAATGATCTTTATAAATAATTATGTATAGATTGCACTTTGAATGACTTCATTATAGTAGGCTTACCTATACCTGCTAAATTATTGGTGAAGAGCTAGAAGTATTTCTTTCTCGCTGTATTTCGTTTGATATAAATTTGTTTGGGACATAAAGGGGCATGATGATTGTGTGAGTGAGTGTATGTGTGGGAGTGTGAGAGTACGCGTGTTATTTCGTGTTCTCCATCTGATCGAATCAAGGAGTTCGCTACGAGAGAACTCCTCCATCAAATCAAACAAATTGCTTCCCCCGTGTAGAATATGTCCACGCCGTTTGGGCAGAAATCGAAACCGCCCCTGACGTTCATCTTTTCAGCTGTTATACTCTGCTAATCCAAGAAAGATGAAAAGTGTGGCGGGCAAAATATTTGTGTCTTTTTCTTGATTTTTCTTGCTATTATTACTGTTCGCACATATGTGTCCACTTTCCTGTGTTGTGACCACTAGCTTACCCGACGACACCCTTTCTTACAGCTATTCCCCTCCCCCTCCCTCTTCCCCCTCTCCCAGCTAATTTGTTGTTTCCTTGGGGGAGGGAGACAAATCTGGAGTTGTCGCGCCGCTGAATGCTTAGCGGCAGACTCGTCTGGCGTTCTTGCAACGGCTAACCTTCCTTCGAGAGCTCAGAGAATGCAACGAAGAAAACGAAAAAAAAAAAAAAAGAACAGAAACGAAGAAACAATACGGTAGACTTGTCACGGTGATATTCGACATTGTGCTGAGAAAATCGATTGTTTCTCGGCTATCGACCAATCAGAATTTGGCGTGTATGACACTGAGTGCTTGATGCAGATGTCTATGGTTTTTCAGTAATCTTACTCGAAGCATGTAATCATATACGACGGCCGCAAGGATGTAGTTTGAGAAGAGCATGCACTGAATGCATGTGATACGACCCCGTACTTCTTCCATCATGCAACCCCTGATGACGGATGTAACTTTCTAGCGAAAGACAGACACCTGTTATCAAAGATGATGTACACTCCACTCCTGTGGCCCCTGTTGATAAGGGCAGTGATGGTGCCTCGAATAAAGGAGATAATGATGCGCAAGACATGATGACAAGTTTGAAGAACACAGACGAGCAGTAAAATGTGTTGCTTTTAAATTGGTATTTTATCATGGATGACTGGCATCTTTAACTGAGAATGTGCTGTTTGTTAATCTGGTCATATTTCATTTCATTTCATTTCATTTCATTTCATTTCATTTCATTTCATTTCATTTCATTTATTAAATTTCCACACAAATCATACAGTATTGTTGCTTATATTGTGATTAGAGTGACAATATTAATTTGAGAGGTACAATGACATTAATTCAAAGAATCGTCACTTATATCAGCTGCAGTGTTCTTTTTACTTCAAGTTCAGTTATTTAGTTCTTCTTGTGTGTATAAATTGGCCTGCTGTCCAGTAAGTGCGCTTCAATCTCTCGCTGTCGTTAACCTATCCATGTTAATTCAGTGGTTTGTTTCGCTGAAACTGTAACTGCAGGCGGCATGAACTTGATTGTGTTGCGTAACCCTCAGCCATTAAAATGTCTTTATGTAAATAAACATAATAAATTATATAATGATTATGACCGTGCCGCAAACAGGTTATGTGCGAAGAAGAGCCTATCAAAGACTTCAGAAGTATTGTAATGCTTTCACAGTAGACGACTCTGTCCTTCCCAATCTGAAACAAGGATCTGTGTTCGTTACCATGGTGACTACTCTTCGTTAGGTGGCTTTAGATGCTCGTGATGTCTGTCTGTAGCCTAGAGCCATCCTCCAGGGTCTGTAGTGACTGGCTTGTAGTAGTCTCACATCAAGGCGAATCTCTACTTTAATCCTCTCTCTGTGAACATGACCGCTGATTGACATGAGTGCCAAACAAAGCTGTTTGAATCTTGAACGTCAGAGGACGGTTCGGAGAACGATCGCGGAGTTCAGTGATGGATCCATCCCCTGGCGGAGGGCGGTGATTGACAGCACGACCTGTAAATGGGATGACATCCTCAGCCCATAACATTGCATCACAGCCTTACGGGTAGATCTATGAGGAAATGCAGTGTAGTCCCTATGGTAATCCTTTAGATCAGTAAGGTAGCAGGCTTGATGGCAGTGTGCGGAATCCGTCGGCTCCTCGTCCCCCGTTCCCCTCGCAGACTCTCTGATCCAGGTGCCCTTTGGAGCGATGAAAAGGTGTCCTTCCTCCTGCTAAAAATGTCTTTTTCTTGATGAAATGTGAACTTCCAGTGATGCCAAAAAAGCCCTGAGAAGGAAGTGCCTTGTACTCAAGTGAAAAGAAGTGCAGGACGGACTCCGGTAGGATAACGTTAAGTTTTAGTTTGTATACGTCATTATTTAATAGTTTTTTCCATCTCCTATCGATTCCTTGTGAAATTGAAAACCAACTCCCCTTAACGAAACATATAAGCCCGATCAGAAACAACAACTAACACAAAAACAGAAGCGCAGAAACCAATTCATGCGGTCTTAATATAGTTATGGTGCAATTCAAAGTGTGTTCAGTAATAACCGTTTGAGACTTACGCATGTAACAGAGAGAGAGAGAAAAAAAAACACACACACCAGTTTTTTCTCTTTATCTCGTCACTTTAATGGTGCTCTTTCATGCCGATGGTCAATCTCTAATCCCGTCTGATGTTATTTGGTTGAATCCTCATACAGATAGATAATAGATTATATGAATTTGAAAGGACACCATCAGTTTTCGTGAAAGAATGTGAACAAGCGTTAGTCCCACATACCTGTGTATCGCGTTTTTTGTTTCATACCTCCAAGCATTATTCTTACCCACTTTGGTAATATGTTTTAAGATCTGATCATAGATGTGATCAAAGTGGATGGAATTTGCACAATAACTTTGTCTAAAAAGAATAAAAATGTGTATTTTGTGGTACACACATACGCTCAGGCACAAAGCATAATAATTATTCATTACTCCTACATGCAGTCAAAGCCACAATGACAACAAAAGCTGTTTCATCCCTAGCTGAAATCCAGCCCAAATCACTCACCAGATCTGTCCGCATGATTTCTGGGACATTTCTTATCCGGAAATAGAGGGAAACCGTTAATCGGCAGTTCAAATTCAGCCGACATCCTCTAATTCAGTACGTGGTCAAGAATTCGCCCCTATCAACTGTATAACATCAAGTTAGGCTCATGTGTCTCTTATCTTGAATGAAATCTTCTCCCCCCCCCCCCCATTCATCTCTTTCTCTCTCTATTTACATCTCCATCTTGGCTATATGTTAGTCTATGATACTATACCCGTGAAAATTTAAGGATGTATGTTTGCTATATTTTCCGTTACATGGTATACCATCTCTCTCGTTCTCTTTAGGGCTTTTTACACTTGTAAAATTTTGCTTAGCCCCGGACCAACGGTGGGGCTAAGGGGGGGGGGGGGGGGCTTAGCCCCACCGTTGGTACGGGACTATCCTTAGCCCACTTTCTGTTTACACTCGTTTTTGCCAAAGTGGGCTAGCCCCACCGATAGTACGGTACTATCTGGCCCTGCAAAATAGCAGGGGTTAGCACCGCAATTGCGGTGCCAAGCAAGTGAGTGTAAACAGAACGAAAAAATAATTCTGGGCTAAGCGACGGAGACGAAGTCCGACCCTCACTGACCAATCAGAAACGAGGTAGTCAAGTGCTGCCGGTGCGTGCGTGTACGTGTACAGTACACAGCGTAATTATGAATATTATGGTTTGGAAAGTCCGGGGCTAAGAAATACGAGTGTAAAAAGGTCAGTTTTCTCCTTAGCCCCGGACAAGAGATAGTACGGGACTAATTGGCAAGTGTAAAAAGCTGAAAAAATTGGTACGGGACTAACGATAGTCCTGGGTCCGAGAAAGTCCGGGGTTAAGAAACACAAGTGTAAAAAGCCCTTTTCTATACCTCTGGTCTACTCTCTTATTATGTTTGTTTGTTTGGTTTTTTTTTTTTTCATCTCACTGTCACCCTGTCTATACATCTGTTGTGTTATATGTCAGTCTGAAACACTATTACGTGTGACAGTTGTGAGGGCGTAGTGTACTTTGCTTATTTTGACGTCTGTGTTTTTCCGCCCCAACCCCAATCTCTATAGATATTCCTCACTTTGCGTAAGGGCGTATAGTGTGTTTTTCCACACTACGTTGGCTGGGGGTACGCTTTGGTCTCTGTATTCTCGCTATAATTATATATAGTGAAGACATGAGCAATGATGAGTCTACGAAGTAGGCGAACTAGCACTATCTGAGCAATAACGCTGTTGCCTCCGATTTCCTCTGACTGAACATTGCTGCTCTTAAAGGAGAATTAGCGATATGGCTGTATTATCCGATCTCATACACCGTGAAATAGGGATGCGGAGGAGATGAAGCAAGATGCCCATGCGCCTTTGCAACATCAGGTCCGCTCTCATGGATATTGTCCTTTCATCGGTTGTCCATGATGGGTGCTGGTCAACGCAGCATCATACTAGCTCATACTGTAGGTCACTAGAACAGAAGCAAATTGCCAGTCTCTGGTTTTCAGAGCGGTGATGATAACTTACCGTTTGCTTGTGGTTGATGTGATAAGTCGCTGTTTCTCCACCCGACATTGTGTGAGGAACTTCCCTATCCTTCGGTTTCAAACGGGCAATATTGTGAGCGGTCTTCCACTTTCGCCCTCTTTTTTTGTAAGTTTTTTTTTTTTTCATTCTATCAAAATCTTAATTCATTTACACAAGTTGAGAGAAAACTGAGAGTTTTCCCTTTCATTCTTCAGTTCATACCCTGTTCATTCATAATCATCTTCCCAGTTGTTTACTTTATTTAATTCAGCTAATTCTTTAACAGTTGTTTCATTCGTCCCTCGTCGCCTCTTTTATGACGAAAAGCTGTTTTTATAAGTTCAGAAATTTCACATTCTTGCCTCTTCGACATAAGCAAGGCTCCAAGAGTTTTAAAAATTCGTCCAGACGATTTATTTTTAATTTTACATTATGTAGTACGTACATGGATAGTGCCATACATAGATTTGTGGAACTTACTGTGGTCCTTGACCAGACAAACCATTCTGAAAACTCTCAGACATAGTACACTGAGCAAGGATAATGACATACTGTCATAGAGGCCCAGATATTCCAGTAACGTAGCAATGTAATCCCACTACAATATCACTTTCTTAACAAGCTAACCTGTGGAGTAAATTATGCATACTTTCTCCTTTTGTTCGGCTTCCATGAGTACGTGAAGCTGCTGTTATCATCCTCGTTCATGGTGATTTGTAATCAATTCTGAAAACATTCTTATTCCTCATCCCAAGCACTATAAATTCTAAAACCCTGTACCCAGTACAACCAATTCATAGATGTTTAAATGCACAAGTCTGAAAATCATGCGGAGGTCTCCGTTAAAATTCCGTAACTTTCACTGACTTTGCTCTTTAAAATGTAAAGATACCCCCCCCCCCCTTTTCTCCTTTGCTACGCCTCTGCTAACCCTTCCCGTGACCCATTTCCGTGGGCTACCTTTTCATTTTGAGACTCGTCTCATTCACTGCAAGTCAGACAATAAATTTCCCGCGGCTTTGCCCGTGTTTATGTTGGATGATTATGTTGGCAAGAGGGAATAGATTCGATTTAGCTAGGCGTGATTTACAGGAAGCGCCATTTTCGGAGTGCGAAATGTACAGTTGTGGGGATTAGGAAAACACCCCGATATAGTATTTGTTATCGATTGCTAATTGCGTTAATTATCTTCCTGTCATGCGCGGCGTTGGTCATCTTAAAGTCGAATAACCATCTGTTACAGAACTTTGCAACGGTCGCTATTAAAGGCGAAAACGTTCATTGAGGCAGAAATGTTCTTTATGCAAGCAGAATGGCTTGTACATGTATGAATTTTTATTCAGAAGTGCCGATTGGATTCACACTCTACCAATGCACAACTCTTGCGATGAAAAACGAATATAAGGTCTTGATCTCTCTCTCTCTCTCTCTCTCTCTCTCTCTATATATATATATGTATATATTATATATATATATATATATATATATATATATATATATAATATATTCATATATATTCATATTTTTTCTTCTGAACATAGGTTCTTGATCTATATAATATATATATATATATATTCATATTCTTTTTTTTTCTTACAAACGCGCACCAGTGTATTTCAGCTAATAGGATGAATGAATGAAATATACTATGAACAGTTGATGGACGGTAGTTCGTGAATTCTTATGTGGGCATGTTTGTTGCCTGTGTTTGTTTGTGTGTGTGTGTGTGTGTGTGTGTGTGCGCGTGCGTGTGCATGTTGCAAGAACAATAATACCCCAAAGGTTATCATTGTAAGATTAATAGAATACATCTCAAATCAAACTGTCATGCTGCAATTTTAAATTATTTTCTACTAATTTGTATATTGGATGTAACTCATAAGTGATAAAATCAAGACACAAACGTCAGTTTTTTTTAGCATGTCAAAGAATAAAAGAGAAGAAGAAAGATATTTTTTAATGTAGAAGGGAGATAAGCGTAATACCATGAAAGTTTGTCGGATTGACAGGTGTCGTGGGTTGGTGTTTTTCTCTCTCCCCTATCTCTTTTAATAAAGGAGGGGAGGAGAAAGTTAATTTCGAGAATGGAAACATTCTTTTGTCGATGTTTTCTTTCAAAATACAGGTTGACAAGCGAAAGATGTTAAGTATTTGGCGGTTCTGTTGTCTTATAGAAACGTACTTAAGTGACAAGTTCACCTTCATATACATGTGGACTGAGTGAATGCTGCAATATTAATAGAATACTGCAGTGAAAGTCTGGGGAAAATCGGACAATCCGTTTAAAAGTTATGAAGTTTTGAAGTTTCTGCGCGGTCACTGCTGGATGAGAAGACTACTACAGTGTGTGTTGTCACATGCGTAGAACGATATATGAAAATATAAAGAGAATTTTACAAAATTTTACTCTTTGAAAAAAAAGTGCACATTTCCTCGACTAGTCACTGACGTATGTTAAGGATAGTATCATTCCCTCTGCCTTCTGAAAGAGGCAAGTCAAGTGTTCTTTTATTATGCGAGAAAAGTTAAAATGCGTTGAATTTTCTTTATATCGTTGTACACATGTGACATCACAAGCTGTGGTAGTCTTCTAATCCAGCAGTAACAAAAAACTTCAAAAATTCATATATTTTGAACGGATTGTCCGATTTTCCTCAAACTCTCACTGATGTGTTCTAATAATATTGGTGCATTCACTCAATCCACATGTCTATGAAGGTGGACTTGTCCTTTAATTTCAACTTTAGCATAACCTTAATTTGCTAGATAACTTCTCTCTATTCTCTTCCTTTTCAGGTTTTTCTGGCAGCCTTACCGAGACTTGCACTACGGAGCAAACTTGTGTTGGGCACTGCCCCGGAAGCACTTCGAGTAACAGACGCCCTCCTCTCTGTTACTGTGACCCTGACTGTCATCAGTTCCGTGACTGTTGCAAGGACCAATCTCAATGCGCTACTGTGCCATTCTCAGGCGAGCCCTGGACGTCGACTCCAATTGGGAGGAACTCAACCCAGAGGGCGCCATATAGTTGTATGTATTTGAAAAATTACCGCGATCTCCGGCGGTGGCTGGTAGGCAGTGCTGGACGAACTGAGATAATGAAACATGGATATTTCCTGATAGCATCTTGTCCTAAACTGAGCACGTCAGACATCTCCGCGAACCATCGGAAGCTCTGCGAGCAGGAGAGGGACGAGACGCTACTCAATACGCCAGTTTTCGATCGTGACGGAGTAACCTATAAGAACATGTTCTGCGCCCTATGTAACGGCGTGCCACTTTCAGACACGACATCCTGGACAGTGGAGTATACCAACTGTAATGGATCGTTTAATAGCACGGAGGTATGGACGGAACCACCTCCTGGGGGTGCATTGCCACGATACAGGAAACTGTCAGAAGGACTTCATATGGCGGCTAAACACTGTCACGTGAGTGTCACCAAACCAGCCGACGCCAAACCTCTCCGAAGGTGTTTCCCAGATCTCGTTTCCGATTGCCCGAGCTCATTCCCTGATCACCGAATTCGAACGTGGTGCGATAGTTACCAGTCGGTCATTGTCACCAACGGAATCTACTACAGGAACAAGTATTGTGCGCAGTGTAACCCGGGAGTGCAAGTCAGGTGCAACACGGTGAGCTATTTACCCTCTGACATAAGGTTCTACTCCCTGCGTATAGTTGCGGATTTTGCGAAAGGACATTATTACGTCATCAACCATGAAGGCGAACGATCGGTAGGGTTTCCGCCTTGCTCAAGCCAAGATCAAATCTTTGACATCTTTCTTGAGAAGTGTCGTGTTATCAACTGCGCCAAAGGCTATTTAACGCCTTTTGGAGATTGCATCAAGATACCCTCAACGATACCGGTGTCGTGTGGGCCACAGAAAGAGGAGAAAAATGTGCGTATTGAAGCCCAAATTGTTAACAAGTTTGGCTTTACACCGAGCGAATGCTCGGATATGATTGATTGGTGGCTCTCTTGTGTGGTAGACTCTGGAAACAGTAACATCTTACTCAGGCTGAGCGAACTCACCGGGACGTGTATCATGGACAGTGTGAACAGAATAGCAAACTTCTCGATCACTACACAGAACAGTAGTCATCCCAGCGTACGTGCGTCCCTCTCCAGTCTCGTAGACGTCTTTGCATCGCATTTAGAGTCGCAAAGTATGCCCTGCGATACAAAGTTCATAGATTTTCAACAAGGATGTATGTCGCTGCAGCATGATGCCATAGGGGCTGGAAAATGTCGTGACGTCACAATGAATTCCAGTCGCTCTGTCGATTCGAATGGAAACCAGACAATGGTGACGACAAATCTCAACGTGAACTACCAGGCAAAAATCTTGCAGAATTTGATTTACGTTACGAAGTTTGCCATCAGTGGCAATCAGTTGGAGTCTGACCAACGGGTCATGGCGTGCAACCGATTAGCCCTGGACCACGTGCCCTGTGCTGTGGATGCCGCGCCTTACAGTGACTTCATGGTCCTTCCAATGACCAACGGCAAGGATCAGCTGAAGTATCTCCCTACGGAAATCGTCATTCAGGCCAATCAGTACGAGATCACAGCTAACGGGACTGTTCTAGTCTGTCACGGCGTCCTCGGCAATGTCTCGGCCTCGGTCTCCCAGGCCAGCATCCCAATCTTCAGCTTCTCCTCGGCCGAGATCCTCGTGAGTTGCTTTGGCCTCGGGCTGTCTCTGATCGCCATGTTGATCACGTTCGTCACGTACCTCGTCTTCCCCTCTATGCGAAACCTTCCTGGGAAGACCGTCATGTCTCTCATCGTAGCCCTCTTCACCGGTCAAGGACTGTTCCTCTTCGGTGTCGGCGAGACGCACAACGATATCGCATGCACGGTGATCGCCATCATTCTCCATTACTCCTGGTTGTGTGCCTTCTCCTGGACCAACGTCCTGGCTTTCCATCTCTCCAAGAGTCTCGGCTCGCGAGCGAGCTCCATGAGGAAGCCCCCCTTCATCTCCAAAACATTTCTCCTTTACAGCGCCTACGGCTGGGGAGCGCCTCTCGTGGTTGTCGCCGTCAGCGTCATAGTCGACTTCGCAAGCAATGCCAACTTCCAGTACGGTACTCACACAAGTTGCTGGATCACAGGCGGTCTGGCAAACCTGCTGGCGTTCGGTGTCCCTGTTGGAGCGACACTGCTGGTCAATGTCGCCATGTTCACGAACATCGTGAGCGGCTTTCTATCGCGGAGGGCGCCAGACAGCGGGCTGGAGGGAGACATGCGAAGAAGGAGGAAAAACAGGAGAGACACCATGGTGTCTTTTAAGGTAACAATAAGTGAGTGTGTGTGTGTGTGTGTGTGTGTTCTTGGTGTCAACTGAAATAATGATAAGATTCTTGTCTTTTTTTACACAAAGTCTGCTGTTTATACGCAATATGCGTTTGGTCATGTATGGTGCTTACATTCTTTGACACGGGTTTTTACTCAGCGGGCAATATTCTGCCTACGATGGCTTTTACGCAAGTGACATTTAAAGCTGCCGAACGCAGAGACAGCTTGTTAAAATTTTATAGCGACAGCAATGATTTTCGAATGTTATTTTGCTTATGAAACTGTACATCACTCATCTGCATTGTTGGGGAAGGGAGGAAAGTAATATGGGTGGATTGCACGATCCAAGGCTTCATCGTAGGTGGCGCTAGACCATTAACGAAGCCGATCGAATGTATCTCTCCAGGTAGCTGACGAACGTCTACCCAAAAGGAACAATTACCAAATTAGCACAGACCACAATTATGATTATATTGTTGCAATTTTCTCTTCAAGTCTTTTAATAAACCCCTCAAAATAAATTCTGCAATTAAAGTTTGATGTATCATATTTCTCTTATCCCGGCATTATCTTCATTAAATATGACATCATAAGAAAGCCTGATTAATTATCTTTAAAATGACACCTCACTTGCTATGACTGGGTGTTCTTGAAATGTGCAAAACAGCTCAGTATGGCGACAGATCAAAAGTGAAAAGTCGCAACAATTCTGCTATTGATGATGTACAGTTTTGATGAAAAAAGGCCACTGGAATAAGCAATGCTGAAATGAGAGCACTTACAAAAACTCCCATTTTCTAAACTTTTGATGACTGTTGTTCAACCTTTATGTTTAATTCTAATCTGCAGATACTACTGCAGTTTTTGATTCATGGATGAGGCCTGGAATCTAATGATAATCTCACAATGTATTCTTTTCAAGCACATTCCTTCCCTGAAACGACAAAGCAAATGGGTATTCTACTGTTTGACATAACACGTTTGCTCTATTTTGCAACATTTCACATTTGACCTTTCCTCATACTCAGTCGTACTGTGCATTCCAGGAATGCATAATGTAAACAAGCGAGTTGTCGTTTTAAAGAAAATTAATCAGGCTTTCTTATGATGTCACATTTGAATGAAATGATGTAGTTTTAAGAGAAACGTGATACATCAAATTGGAATTGCAGGACTTTTCTGAGGAGTTTAGATTTGATTAACACGCTTCGTAACATATGTCTTAGTAAAGGCTTTTTCACTCCTTTCTTTATCATCTTCGCCAGAGTCCTGTGGCCTAATTGCAAAATAGAGTTTAATAGGAACTTTACAGGACAATGGAACACTAACACGTCGTTCGTGTTTTAATCGGTCCTTACTATTCTTTTCCACAGATCGCTCTACTGCTAGGCTTTACCTGGTTGTTTGCTTACATTGCTGCATGGGCGGCCATCACAGCGCTGTGGTACGTCTTCATCCTCTTAAACAGCTTGCAGGGAGTCTATATCCTGACCGCTTTCACCTGCAATCGAGGGACGTGTAAGCTGTGGAGATCAAAAGTTTTCAGGTAATAATGATTTGTTAAGAGAAACTCGAATTGACTTGTAGAAGAAAAAAATGAAAATTTATGAACGACGTAATTAGAAGAGGCCATTGCTCTTATTACCTCTCACACTTTCACAAGGAGCAACTTTACTTTCAGCAAAACGGAATCCAAATACGAATCGAATAAGCAGGGAATACTGGCCAATGCTCTTGATATTTTACAGTTGGTGATAAAATAGGCGTAAACCAAATGTCTTGAACTCGCACAGGTTATACAAGTATTCTCAAAGCATGTTTTGATTTATAAGCGTTTCTGCGGGAAAATATAACCTTTCGTAAACCATGTTATTGTAAGTAGGTTACAGGTGAATACGACAGCGTAATCCTTGTCTTTCACTGTCTCCCGCAGGTGTCGCGAGCGATGCTCTAAGATCACACTGAAAACCATGAATAACAACTCAAGCGGACAAAGATGCATCCGAGATGACATGAGCGGAGATATATGCGAGGCGGAAGAGGCACTCGAAGAGGGCAAAGGTCACGACGAAACGATCGAAGGCAACGCCGATACACCGGACAAGAGGTTATCGATCACACCTCTTTGAGTGATGTCCAATCCACGAATAAAAACGGATTGTTCGCATGGTACCATGAACGCATCTCCTGAAAAAATAGGATGCTCAAGACTATACGTGCAATAATAAAACATCACACAGCACTTGCCAGCGGTCGTCAGTTGTTATTAAGTCAACAGCAAAATTCTCTCACGAGGACTTGCAGACTTCATCTATCAGTACGTCAGATTTTAGTTTCTATTTGCAGACCGAAATCGCGGAGACAATGCGAAACCGGCAGAAATCCGATTGAGTCGGATCATCGCCATATTGCTTTGATTTAGAGTTCGTCGAATGTCATGAATGAGTTTGAGTCGGCAAGATATTATTTTAAAAGATTTTCTGCAGATGCACATCATCAAGACGGACTATTTAGCACGTTTGTGAAATGTGAGTGAAGTTTGAGTGTCTTTAACGAATATGTTATTGGTCCCATATTTCCTTTACATTCATAACAATTACGATGTTGCGAACGAAAAATGTAGAAGGGCTAGATACCTAGATGAAGGAGGAAGGAAGGCATGCATAATACGTCGCGCAATGTGCAGATTGATTGTCATGATAAAGCTTGTGTACTAATGAATACTAATTTATGCACATTTTCTAGGGTACCCAGCGAAAGGTCAGTTCACCTGTTTTCACTGAATACAAGTAGGCCTGCGTTACATACTTTGGATGAAGTTTGCACCATTAGTTGTGACGTTGGACACGATGCGACAAAGCTTTGTTGTTGTTGTTGTCAGGAACAACCCTTACTCTGATTGTATGCATAATATTTAAACGTGTTCGTAAAGTTGGCTACTCAGACCAGGGAGTTTCGTCTCACGTCCCTGCTCAGACCGTGATCAGACAGACCAGACAGACCATAATTGAAGGATGAGAACAGAATGCTGTAATTTCTCTGTGTAAGTGCCATGTAAAGCGTTTATAATACGTCAGAGAGGGCTTCTAGGGATCATGTACGGCAGGAAAAATCTATCGTTTCGAAACAGTTACTGAGAAACCTCTGAACCTTGATTTGGAGTATATCATATTGGCTTGCTCCTAGATACTGACAATGCATGTCCATGAAAGTGACGTCACTGTCAGGACTTCTTTGTTCTCTATTAATTTTCTGGATAAATAAATACGACAATAATTATAACGTTTCCATACAATCAAAAAGTTACTTTCATATTGCACGATAATCATTTGGATCAGAAATTCCGAGAGGTAGGTTTTTGTACTGATATTATACCTATACAGGAACAAACATTATTGTGCAGATTACTGAGTATATCATTATCAGAACTTAATAAATAGAGCTTTGAAAGATATTTAAGTATTTGGACTATGAAATCAGACCTGTAAATTCTGTTTTAAATGATATACACTTGCATAGGTATAACTTTCGTATGTAAGTTGTTAGTGAATACGAATCTTATTTTTCTCCTTTTTTATATACTTTTTCTCTTGGGGCGGTTGTTGGAATTCTTTGATAAATCTCAGGCATTGTCAGATGAGACTTGAATGGAAGTGATACATTATTTTGTCCTCGGTATACCACACAGCAGCAGCCACATCTGTACCACGGCTCTAGGCTCACTCAAGCACTGCTGAAACGTTTATGTGTGTTAATGAAGGCCTCAATGTGTGCTTGTGTCTGTGTGTGCATGTGTGTATGTGACAGTTATGTCAAGAATGAAGGCTACCATCGCTATAGATTAACATAGAAAGCAATCTGAGATTCTGTATGTTTGATACGCTTTGTATTCACTACTATTGAAATCATCAATAGGGAAAGAATCTGTCGCAAATTTGCGACTGCAACGATGACTTTGTGGAAAATATGAAAACGTCAATGACAGTAAACAACATAATTTTACAGAATATCGTTTTTTATGTTGCAGTGGAATTTTGATCGTTTAGCCTATCATTGAGGATTATTGTTCCTTAATGCTGCTCTCTGAAGACAGTTTGATTTATATATGTTCGTCTAAATGCGTTTAGAGCCACATCATATTCTGTCGTTTAATTTTCAATACAGATGATTGTTTGATACATATGCGGCTGTTTCATTTTCAATCTAAACCAAGGACAAGTAGCACATGATAATTGTGGAAAACAAGATTTTGGTTCGCCTACTTAGCTGCAGTTTGTATTAGAAATAATGCTTGATTTCAAGTTGTAGTCCGATCCCTATAGACATTGCTGTTGGTCGTAACGTTGTCTTAACTCATAATGGTGCTGCCATATCCTGCCGGGAAAAAGGGTAAATATGCGTATGTCAATGCCAATTCATTTGCCATCTAGTCAAGTACACTCTTCCTGCATGATAATGTTAAAATAAGTAAGAACAACCCCTCCCCCCCAAAAAACACACACACACACACACACACACACACACACACACACACACACACAAACAACAGCAACCACAACCAAGTAACAAAACTTGTAAGAATCATGCTTTCACTCTCAATTTTTAACTAACAAAAATCAAACTTGACTCTCACATAATATACTGCTAAGCCGTCACAGCAATTATTAATTTTATGATTACACTTCTACCTAATACAGGGAAATTGTAAAGGGTAAACCCTGATACTTACAGACTTATTTTTGTTAAAGCCTTTAGCGAGAGCTTTAATTTGTTATTTCGCCACTTCGGTTTGATACAGGATCAGCAACAATGCCAACATTTAGGACCAAGCATCTTATAGTTTTTAAGCAGGAAGCATGGAAAGGTAAAGCGTTTACTGCTGTAAATATGATATGTTGATGTACTTTTTCATTGTAGAATGTTGTAATATAATTGAGAATTGTTAAATATTTATTGAATCGTCTGTAATCTCAGTCTAGTTGGAAGGTCAGATTCGAACAGCATTATGACGTCACTCGAGAAGCTCAAATGCTGACATACATGTAGGCTTAACACCAAATGGTCTACATAAATACTGTTCTGTGATTAGTCAAAATGGAATCTCGTGACTAATGCTTGTATAGAACAACTGATGTACAACGATGAAGCTGATTACCAAAGGATGATATTAAACTTCACACTGACAAAAGCTTACTTGTACAAGAATGTGTATGATGAGTGTCGTGTAAGTACGGTGTAGTATCATACGGTTTTCTATGATATTTACTGTTTTTATATAACATGCACCTAGTTATCCCATGTGCACATTACCTTACAACTTTTGAACAACTTTAGACAGACGAAGATATTCATTCACCCCATCACACAAGTCATTTACACGTGCTGGTGCTATATATCATGTCGTAGAAATAGAGCAAATTACATCTCCATATGGCAATAATCTCTCGTATCATAGTGGTATTTTATTCACCACCATGCCATGATTGGAAGGCGTCTTATGGGCTGTACTTTCGGCACTTTCTCTTTCTCCTCGGTACTTTCTCTGCACATCAGTACAACTTAATGATGAGATAACAGTCAAAAGCTGAACACCAACATTAGGACTGCACGATGCAACATTCGTTTGTAAAATAAAGGTTACCCTAGTACTAATTTTAACGCTGAAAAAAAAGAAGAAGATATGATAGCGCGATACTATTAGGAGAGAGAGGGAGAGGGGGAGGGAGAGAAAGAAGAAGAAAGAAAGAAAGAAAGAAAGAAAGAAAGAAAGAAAGAAAGAAAGAAAGAAAGAAATAAAGAAAGGGTAGGAGGGAGAGAAAACATGTCCTATGGAATGTAGGCGTTTTACCTTGCTGTAAAGTGATGACTGCGGTTTTAGATTCACAACGCATTCTTCACTCTTTCGACAACATGTATAGCGCCACCTATCGGCGATGCACATACTCACTTGCTTTTGAGGAAAAAAAAAACCCTTTCAGATTTCCCATAGTGATGCAAAGACTCATCGTAAGTGAGGTTAATAAGTACACTTGCCAATCTTGTGCTGTTGCATGGCAACTAATGCATATCAAGAATGAGTCATTCCGAGCCTTCTGCCATAGCGAAGTTCTCTTTTGTGAAAACCAGCAAACGCCAGCTGCGTTTCAAAGAAACCTGACGAGGATTCTTCAGACGTTCAAATGTCCACTTGAGTATTTCATCATATTTCTTCATATTGGAAATAAACTAGAAAATGTCAATCACTTTTTTTTTCTTGTTAATGTCTACTGAAGTCATGTTTTGTTTGTTTGTTTGTTTTTTGTTTGTTTTTTGTACTAAAGCTGCAGCTGTGTTATAAAACATTACCTTCATGTCGGTCATCCGTGGAATACGCAGGCCACTACACAAGAAGACATTGAAGACTGCATCTTATGTGAGGATGGCCTCGCAACTTGATATATTAAATAGTCCCCCCCCCCCAACATGAATTCTGCCGGAACTTGAATAGCTTTATACAACTATGCCGAATGTTAAAGGAGAATGGAATCCATGTATATTGATATATTTATATGGATTGATTATATGCAAACAAAAATGATAATGATATAACACATCAGTGTTATAACAGTGTATAACAAATCAGTGTTAAGAAAATCATTCTACATGCATTTTATAGCATGATAAATGAGCACTTCTCTTACATCTTTCAGAATGTAGGAAGAATAAAATTATCCTCGATATTAATTTTGTTAGTATCTGAAAATAACGCGTAGAACTTGTGAGATGCTATTGATACCTTCTTTACATCATTGCCCTATTGTGGCATGACGAAATAGCAACTTTGAAACGAAACTTTGAAAATTCTTAGCTTGCCAAAGAAATGTCCGATTTTTCTCAAACTTCATTGATAGGTTCTATCAGAAATTCTGCATTCACTCAATGCACATATATATTTGGGTGTCATTCTCCTTTTGCTATACTTGGTTGCTTTCCCGTCTTTGTGCACTAAATCACGCAGACGTCAAGCTGAGAGCACTGTCTCCCTCCCTTTACGTCGTCTCAGAAGGCTCTATCGATAACAACAGACCGCCTATGCGGATTTTCGAGCAAAGCTTTCAGTACACTTTGCAAGGCGATCATATCCAAAGTCAAAGCAAGAGGAACCTCCTTGGTCGAAGCCATTGAGTACAATATCGCATTCAACAAATCACATAAAAACACCTGCACACAGACACAGACACACAGACAGACAGACACACACACATGCATTCATAAAATGGTGATGTGACTACTTGGTGCAAATATTATTCATTCTGATCTCCAATGTTAATCCAACTTGTACGCATGCGTGACCAGTGTTGTGTATGGGCAAAATGTATGGAAGACGCAGTGGGCTGCCACGCCCCAACTATCTTAATTACACATGCGCACATGGAATAAGCTGTATCGATGTACAGTAAGAGAATTATGCACAAACAGTTAGGTAATCTTACGACGTACATAAAAATCCATTCCTCTATGTGGATGTGGTATACAGGGCCTACTCTATTCAACGATCTTACTACTAAAATCTTAAGTATGGCTTTTGAAGGATGTTCACATGCTATAGGTACACAATACTACGCATATCTGGACGAGTGTAATTGTTCAAACAGAAAAACAAAATATGTAACAACTTTTCCTTATAATGGTGTGAATGCAAATATTCATATATATATATATATATATATATATATATATATATATATATATACTAGTATATATATAAGTACGTAAATAGATAGATAGATGGCTTGGTAGATTGATAGATAGCTGGGTATATAGATAGATGAAAAGATAAATGAACAGATAGGTGACCAATGCGATGAGATACATAGACAATCGAATAGGTATATAAATAGATAACATATTGATAGATAGGTGCAAGAATAGGTAGATAAATGAATATATAGTTAGACAATTCAACAATCAATAGATATTTAAGGAATAAGACGGAGAAAAAAGATAGAGAAATAGAGAAGGAAAGTTGATATTGGATTTCATCAGTGTATGCGCTAACTTGAATGATAACACGTTTGCACTATGCACCATTTCGCCTTTGTTTCCCCATTCGGCATCTGCTCGGTGGGTGGTGACTGGACTATCTATGACATGTATCATTGTAAAATGCGTATTTCTGAGACCATAATCTTGGCAAGATTCTACTTATGATATTGGTCTCCTGCACTTCTATTTTAATAAGATTTGCTCAATTTGTTTTTTGAACACCAGATACATGAAATCTTTTTTGTTCTCTGAATACGTAAATGACACCTGCCCGTATTTATTCATTTTGTACTATGAAGAAAATCAGTGTTGTTCATTTACCTGTTTCCATGTGTTTTCACTCTTCAAATATTACTCAATAATTTAATTCAAACGACTTTCTGTTATATTCTGTAAGAAAAAGAAATCAAGTCATATCAAATCAAATCAAATCAAATCAAATCAAATCAAATCAAATCAAATCAAATCAAATCAAATCAATACAAGAGCATTACCATTACACTTACCAACGCTGTAAGTCTGCACACATTATGTGAAATGAATTTCTGAATAAATTGCCATGAACATAATTTTTTGTTTGTTTTTTGGTCTACATAAATACTGTAGAGTTGATATACGACTTTTTGAAAACATGACTAATTGACTATCAACTTAAACCAACCGAAAATGATTTCTATGTGAAATTCTATGGGAAATATGAAATGCAAGAAAAAACAAACAAACAAAAAAGAGTAAGAGAAAACCAAAACCAAAACCAAGACCAAAACCAAAACCAAAACCAAAACCAAAACCAAAAATGCAGGTGAGCTAGTCGACGTGCCTGTATCACAGACATAGGGTAAGCGGCCACGGTAAAGGCGGACAGCTCTCCGTTAGAAGCGAGAGTGAATGGTATATTTTGTCAGCGGCATTACTCAAAAGACGATCGTCGGTGACTGAGAGAGAAAACCTACCATCAGCGGTGGTCATTATACTGCTACTGCTACGAAATTGATCGAGGATCGTTGATATTATCTGAAGCTTACTTGGTTCACATCACATCGTCTTTTAATTCAGCAATCGTTAAATATTTTGCAGCAATGATATTATATGAGTCTAAATACCTTTTGATCTTCTTTCCTATCAAGAAGAGATTGAAGCAAACAGAGACGTTGCCTTTATAAGAGTTAAGAGAAGCCAAATTGTGTTCGACAAGAGGAACTTACATCCTTTTAAATGAACAACCACAGATGCGAAGAAGCAGAAATCTCTGTATAACCCATGCAAGCGATTGAGCGCAGATTAAATTGTCGGGTCATGGAATTTTCGCAGCTCAGGTTACCGCAGCTCCGCAACATTCACAATCCTGAAAAGGATAGCAAATGGCTGATATTGTCATTATTGATTTTCCTGTCATAATTTTCAACATCACCTGATTCAGCATGTAAACAGATTGAATTCTTTGAATTTAAGTTTGTGTGTTTTATTCCATCATATTGAATCATTCCTTGTCAATGAATTAAACGAAATGCATAACCCCAAATATATGCTCTGCTTCCAACGGTCAACTGCTGTTGAGACTGTGATTAGAATAGTCTTTTTATTCGCGTATTTAAAGGCTATGCGCTGATTGGCGAAATTAGCAAGCAATGGTGTTACTATAAGTAACACCTTTTCTACCGTACTTAAACTTTGGCTGCACATAACATGGCAGATAAGTTTTATCGCAATGAGTAGAGCAAGAAAACTAACAATACATCACAGGTATACCTGCTTTATGCTGTAACCTAAAATTCTCTCAAAGAGAATTTAAATCCCTACTTGTGGAGGCCAAAACATTTGCATTCAATGGTGATTATTTAACTGTGTCTAGCTGTCACTTACGCCATTTCAGTACCAGCTAGAACAAAGACGAAAATTGCTAAATTCCTTAATTACCAGTTTTTCTTTGTTTCAAATTATTCATTACTGCTTTATTTCAGAAACTGTTAATTGATCTATTTATTTCTGCACTTCTTTTTCATACATAAATAATACTCCAAAAATAATAATCCAAATACAATTCAACAAAGTTTTTGAATGCCATATGCTATGAATCTAACAGTAAAAAAGAAAAACCACCCAAACAATAGGTTAGTTATTAATTCAATTGTACGACATTATTCCATGACAATACAATATGAAAACAAGAGGGTGTTATTTTATCCACATGCAAAATTTAAGAAACACATGTACCTGCCGTTCAAAAGACAAATTCAGCAACTCTAAATGTAACAGAAATACAGGAGACCATCATAATAAGCAAAATCTTGAATAGGATAATGAACTCAGAAACAGCTGTCTTTACAGTACGAAAAATCAAGGGGATATTTGATTTACCACTCACTGAATGGAGAAAAAGAAAGAAAATAGTGCAGCAGTGCGTTATGCAAAAGTGTGAAGAGTTTGTGTGGAGATGACCTGTGTGTACGTAATAATGACTGTGTCTTTTATATCCATGCTTGTCGTGTACGTTCAGTTTGTACGTTCAGTTTGTACGTTCAGTTTGTACGTTCAGTTTGTAGAAGAATTATAAATTAACATTTATCCGCATCCGTATAAGAATACAATATGCATACACACGAATAGACATCTGTATATATGTGTACATCTACTTCATCAATCAATATGGCTAATGGCTGCCCACCAGTTCATAAAGGTAATCTTTTTCAGCTACCCGAACAACCTCTGCTAACAGGTTTTAATATGATAATATTAAGTATTATATGTAATATGTGTATATATATATATATATATATATATATATATATATATATATACATATATATATCCTTGAATACACGTCAAAATCACAAGGATTCAAGGTTGCAAGCTGTAATACTTCTTTAGCGAGGATTTGTCCAAACACGAAACCTACAAGTTCAAGTAGCAAAATAATGGTTGCAACCTGGCATTGGTCAGATGTATTTGTACGTATGCCCTTCAGATATTTCAAATACTTGTTGTTTTGTTGCGCAGGTAAATCTTTTTGAAGAATGCAATAGATATCGGGAACTTTATCTTATATTATAAAAAAAAAGAAGTTTCCAAGTCTAATGGCAAATGCATTGATCGCCGGAGGCGACAGGTATTGTTAAATCGAATAAACGTAGGCATGTACAGGAATGCATGAATAGATGCATAGTACTTTGTAAGATATTAGTCCAAAGGAAAATATGGATTCCATACATTCAATGGATCCCGTAAGGTCATCATACTACAGAAGAAAAGAAAAAGGAGAAGAGGGAAAAAATACTTGGCAAAGACATTTTTCCGGGGCTTTTAGATTATTGATGCGGTTTCATCGCTCTCCTTTGAAGTGAAGTAGAGCCACGGCGGCGTACAGACGTTGATGTACCTACGATATTGATTGGTCTTTTGTCATCCCACTTTGAATGGAATCCTTGAGCACTTGTTAAAAGACAGCTTGCGAATATCATATACTCTTCCTCTCGCCACAATTGGCGTTTCAGTCATTTTATCTGGAGTCCTCTCCCCCCCAACAATTAGTAGACTAATGGAATATATGTTTGTGCCTTTTCTTTTCTTTTCTATTTTTTATTTTTGTTAGCGCATATTTGCACACGGATTCCGAGTAATGTTCAGATAAGTATATTTATTTGAAATGTTTCCCGGTGAAGTTGCAAAATCACCAGGCAAACTTTGCCAAACAAAAACCAAACATGCGCGTGCGCACATACACGCACACACTTACTGCAATACTCTCTGTCATTGGTCTCTGTCTTTCTCCCTCTCTCTCTCTCGCACATGCGCGAATACATCAAAGCACAGAGAGGAGAACACGCCGCTCAAGTATACACACTGAGAGTTAACAGCGGGAGAGAGGGAGAGACATGTAGACACAGAAATAGAGAGAGAGGGAGAGAGAGAGACTGAAAGGTAGATAAGAAGAGATGGTCCTATATACTGACAAAGAGGGAGAGAGAAAGAGAGAGACAGAGACAGATAGAGGCGGAGAGAGAGAGAGAGAGAGAGGTGACGCGAGATGCCGGACCGGTAGAGATGCAAACCTCATACATTCTTATGCTTTTACCGCATGAGAGTTCTGCATTATAAGCTACAACTATTCCAATAACTACTATTGAATTTCTCAATCTTCATTAATATGTTTGAGTTTTCTCACTCTTACAATTACAACATAACCCAGCACGATGAACGAAATGTTAGCTTAAAAGACCAAACAAAGACCAAAGAAATTTGATCTCCGGTAAGGACATATGGGGAAATCCCCTTTCATGCGAGAAAACAGGTAATCGTTGTTTTTTTTTTTTTTCAAATATAGACGCTCTTTTTTAAAATCTCATTTCTATCAGGTATTACTTATTTCCTCTTGAATTTTTCGTATAAATGTCTTATATACCTTTGTTTTGGCATGCATCACTTTATGCCTTTGCTTTATGTTATCAAGAGTATGTAAACTTGAGTTCTTGCTGGAAGAGTTTTCAAGTTTTGAATTGGAATAACTTTTTATGTTATACATCCATATATTTCGATAACTATTCTAAATACAGCTGTTTTATTTTTTTTTTTATTTTAAAGAGCTAGTATATATTTTCGGTTTTGATGGGACTTAAGGTTTCCAGCTTTTTGGCACGATGAGAAACTTGCTACGAAATATGAAAAAACATATAATTCTAAGAGGAATTCAAATTTCATTGGTAAAAATTAGATTTTGAAATAGGCTGAGATCTCAAAACAAAGCGATACCAATAAAAAGAGGGACACATGCACGCATTATTTCGATCGCTTTGTTTTTCTTTGTTTTTGGATGTTTCAGCCATTTCAAAACCAATTTTTATCAGATAAACTTTGAAATGCTCCTAGAGTTGTATACCTTTTAACATTTCATAGAGTGGTTTCTAAGTGTCTCGCACAAAGCTTAAATCCTGAATCATCATCTCAACCAATACTATACAATACCTTTTACACACACTTACACACACAAAAAGATGTCATTGATTTGTTGATTTATTTTTCTTCCAACATAATTTCGTACATAAATCAAGTTTTTTTTTTTCAGTAATATCACATATAATACCAGTATACAGATTACAAGATAGTACATGATTCGGAGAAGGAAAATAAATTAGTTAATTCATTCCATTAACAAAATATATATCATATTTCTAAATTTCCAAATAATTACCTGAGCAATCATGCAGAAGAAGGACTGCAAATGCTTGAACACGTGGCAGCAAAGGAAACCTACCTACATAATATACATATTTTATTGACCAGAATGGGGAAATAGTACTGAACATCTAAATGCATCATGTTTTATATTCTAGTACATATATGCTAATAGAAATAAAGTGAATTAAGATTGTGATGACAACAGGGTGATGATGAGAAAAAATGTGTAATGAAGACGAAAGTGATGGTGGTATATAAAATCATATTTATGAAATATGATGTTATATTCATACTATCAGTATGTAATTTTTTAGCTTGGATTGCACAGGACCTTTATGTGAAGCACCATTCACTTGATGATCTTGTTATGCTATCATATCATCTAATATGTTATGCAGCATGTTGAAATGGGTTGAAATAGATAAACAATAAACCGCAGAATGAGTGTTTCCACATTAGTCAACCATTATTTTTTTTTTCAATTTGTGCTGCCCTTACTTTCTACCTATCTGAAAGATTTACAAGGTATTTTGTAGATTGAAAAGTTATTTCTTCCCCTTCCGGATTCACTTCACGTGTCTAAGTGTATCTCACAATTGTTATCGTTTTTGTTCGATTAGAAATTGGCATAGTTGGTGCCCAACAAATTACGATGGGTTGTACTGTTTTGAATGAGCCGCAGCCCTTCTTGGTCTTGTTCAACTTTTGTTTGCAAAGTACTACCTTTCGGTAACCAACCACTTCTAATTCAACAATTTAAAATCAATACAACTACAGACATAATCGTTGCCTTCATCAAAAGTATTATGATTAGAAAAGCTACACCAATGTTCAGAATACTTACATTGATTGCTATTAGAATGACTCTAAATATAAAAAGAAAGTTAAGGAACTTTGAGGTACAGCATACTTCTATACAAAAACAGTAGCATCAGTTATGATCTTATGTAGAGAGGTCCTCAATTTCTCCTGCACTTTCTGTACACAAAAGTATAATAAAATAGGCCACAAATCAGCTTTGAAAAAAGCCAACAACCCTGAAACTGTAACTCATCCGCTACAGAGTGATAATTGTGGATCTGTAAAAAGATGAGAACACTTATGCACGGAATAAAACTTCTTTTTAAAATCATGCCGAGAGAAGATACTTCGCAAAGATTTGGTTGTAAGCGAAAGCGCGTTTTGGCAGCTGGGAGCTGTACGACCATTCCAACTGTCTAGTTGGGTTTGTGTCATTTTTCAAATGGAAACGAAATCATCAATTACGCGATATGTAAAACAAATTTACATAAACTGGATAAATATCTGAAAACGAGGTACACGATACAGTACAACAGGGTGAAATACAAATATTATCATTATGTTTCACAAATGATATCAATAACAATCACATTTAATTTGTATTCTTTCACTGTGACTAATATTTCTAATTTGTGAAAGCTTGTGTAAAGTAATAATGTCATAACTTTCTTATCTTGAGTACGAGTTTAATTGTTTGCAGAAGGTGATTATTCCTAACAGGTGAGATTTTCTGATTATTCAGTCTTCTTGGGCTAACAAAGCAAAAGCAACAACAACGAAAGGAGACTTGGCGAAATTAAATTCGAGAATAAACATCAGCTCACAAGGCAGTCATGAAAATCAGAAACTTTAGTTTCATTGTCCACAACCTTCTCCTCTCTAACACTATATATTTTTAATTTTTATTATTTGGTTCAACAATCCGTTGTGAAGAATTACAGGAAAAAATATCTTTGTTTCAGATAAAGGGAGAATAAGTTAGAGACTGATCAAGACTAGGATCCCATAACAATATAGCAGGACCCCCCCCCAAAAAAAAAAGAAAAGAAAAAAAAACCCACCCTAACAAAAACAACCCAAAACATACAATATGCCATGATAAAATATGCGACAACATAACATGAAGCGTAGAGAATTGGAAAAGGAATTCAAAGTTTATTTAACAATAATTGGTTTTGAAATGGATTAGATGTCCAAAACAAAGCAATCCTAATAAAAGGTGGGACCCAACATTTATTAGGATTGCTTTGTTTTAATTTGTTTTTGGATATCTAAACCATTTCAAAACCGATTTGAATAAAATAAACTTCGAATCTGGACATTTTGTTCCTATTTCTTAGTATTTCGTTGATTAATAGAATACCCAATACCCACACCACCACATTGATGAGGATTTATGGCCCTAGGTATAAAAGGAATATCATTATCTTAACAATATCGTGTATATATATATACATATTAAATCAACCCTATTCCCGATGTAAACTGCTTCTACATCCATTGCCTTCAATTCTATTTCAAATGTAAATATAATGGATGAAACAAAACATAATGTGCATCACTGATTCTTCAATGACATTGAAATCAGTGATATCAATGGTTTAAATCATGAAATAATATGGTAATTTTGTAATAAAATTTATCCATTTATTTCAGTGGTTGCAACTTTGGCAGTTGTGTTATGCAATTCATAATTGAAACGCACGGAAGGTTACTCACAAAGAAATGAAATGAGTACTGAATTGTCATGATTTTCCAAAAAAAAAAAAAATCATATAATCAATAGCGCAGTATAGATGAATTACGAATAAGGGCAAGCAGATCATTTGCTGTAACTGGCGATGCATCTATAAGCTCACTAAACCATATACTATCTGGCTCAACGCCTGGAAACCTTCATCCCCATGACAACGCGCATGCGTCGATCAATCCTCAAAACTACAAATATAAAGGACGACCAATTTTCATGCATCCCACTACTTACAAAATTTTGCATACATGTGCATATCAGGTCGTTTAAGGTGATTTCTGCGCGGTCTACGAATCTTTCATCATCACTTGTAACGCTTCAGTGAGGTGAGTATTGTTTTCATCAGTTTTATTTATGGTTTGCATTTTTGTCATTTATGCTTGCTTTGCTTAGGGTTGCATAAAATTGTGATATTATCATGACAGGAGTATAAGCAAGAAAAATTAAAGTCTTCAGTCTACTTGATTATGCTAACTTAGAATATTCATATGCAACGATGTACATCCCCCTAGAAAATAAATTGATAAATGGACAAATGATAATGATAACAATAATGAATTGTAGCTGTCGCACGTAACGTGATCTGCATTATTCCCCTCTAGCCCAATATGCAAACAAAATTTCAATTGGATAATCAATGAGCTTTAAGATATTTCGGATGTATTCTGAATGACAATTTATAGACCTACATTCTCTTCATCATTTCCCTGACTTTGATCAGGGAACCCAACCTCAAACTGATAAAACAACAACACTGCTTAAAGGTTTTATGATTTGTACCCATTGCACAATATATCTATTCATATATTTGTATTTATGTTACAATCATTAAATTTGACTTTGTTAACCTCCTCATTCTAAAGGACAGCCATGGAAATTCATCGTGTCTACGTTTATTTGCTATTCGTCACACTTTATGGATACGTCAGCTGTGAATATATCGAATCTGAGGGGATGTCAGAGTTATCATTTACTCTTTCAGAAAAGAGAGACGATACCGAAGCTTTCGACAAATACAATGTCATTACAAGGGATTTTTTGATAACGAGTGATTCGTCAATTCTTGAGGCAGAAGACAGTCTTTCGATTTTCAGCGTCTCTGAAAGTTCGTCAGTTCTGTCCGAAAGCGACCAATCAACACAGGTGACTTGGTTATGGCAGCCTATCGTCTGGAGCTGGGTGACCATTTTAAAAATGTTTGCGGCTTTGCTTGGAATCGTGGGAAATCTCATGGTGGTGCTCGTCCTGCACGCCAGGCGGAGGAACAGCAGATCGACCGATGTCCTGATCGGAGCACTGGCCGCTGCAGATTTCCTGACGTCAGTCTTCATGCTCCCGCTGCCGGTGCCTCTCAGGGTTCCTCAAACATTGCTGGGAACGATCTACTGTAAGGTGGTGTCAACATCTCTGTGTTTATGGATCTCGATTGATGCGTCCATACTCACCCTGACAGTGATACCTCTTGAACGATACCTTGCCATCGCCTACCCACTTCGCTTCAAGCGACTTGTCACAAGAAAGAGAGTGACCATAGTAATCGTCACCATCTGGATTTCGACTTTCATAGCAAACTTATTTTTGCTCGTCGTCAGTCGCGTCGAGAATTTCAAATGCGTAGAAATATTCTCTTCCCGCGGAACACAGCTCCTTGTTGGGTGTATGCTGTATTTAGTCATGTTTCTGTTCCCCGCTCTCATTATGTTAATAAGTCAGGCGCAAACAGCTTTGGTTCTCCATCGCCAGTCCCGCCTGTACCTGAGGGAAGGCAGTCGCCAGGAGGAACACTCAAATCCGTCAGCCAAGCATCTCGTTGCAAAGAAACGTGTCTTGAAGATGCTGTTCGTGGTGGTAGCCGTTTTCATCGTATGCTGGTCATCGTCCCAAACCGCCTACCTGGCCTACAATCTTGGTGTGATCCCAACAACGTATCTCTACAGTCCACTGTACAACTTCATCACTGTCCTTGCTTTCTGCAATTCATGCGCTAATCCGATCATTTATGCAGTCAGAAACCCTGCATTTCGTACAGCCGTGAAAGATCTCTTTATGATGTCGTCAGCGACTGGGAAAACCTCTATATTTAGCGAAAGAATACAGGGCAAATTTGAAGTGTCCTCAGAGAAGGACGTTGTGTAATGCCTATCAACGTCCTTATACGTTTTCTTTTTAAATTCTTCTATTCAAATTTGATTATTTTGTCAACAATAGCATTTTGTAACACTCTGAAAGCATATATTTATCCATTTTTATCAAGTTAGAAATGGACTGATTACAACGCCGATTCATTTCAAATTTTCATGAATTTCCCAACGAATGTATTTTTTTTTTCACAAACCAAATTCACGATGGGAACACTGTCTAATACGCTGCCAACTCAAGTCTTGACGTTTTCAACTGTATCTCTGTTAATAAGATTTAACAGAATAGCTAGAATTAAGGCTACGTTTGTTGGTTTAGTTATACAGTGTTCACATATTTCAATTTCAATTTATTTCATATTTTTGTCTATATTATTATTATAAACATACAATATATCAAACTGTCTCCTTGATAACAATTGGATTTCCATTTAAATACTTATAACTCATACATAATAATTACGATATAGTATCCAACATAGTTTAGAAGTACAATAGATGGCGATATAGAATAACAGTTTTAAGATATCTTTTATATTAAAAGCCCTGCCCCTGCTGATGGGCGAGATACTAGCAAATTCAAAAATCATTATAAGATTTGTGACAGTAACAAATCACATAAAGAAGCAAAATTCGTATATAAGATTTTGGACTTCTTAAAACTAAGACGCGGATGTTAAGGAACAAATATGTGACATTTGATACAATTTCCCACTCACGTAGGTTCTCCAGTCATACGTCTACATATTTCTGTGTCAACATCGTGTTTATATCTTAGTTGTTATTTTTTTCGTATCAGCAAATGATTGAATATGTTTTGCCAGAGTTGGGGGAAAGTAACTATGTTTGATAGTGCTTTTTGTAATTGAGTGTAAGTATCTCTTAGCGAAATTGAAACATTAAATGTGTATGTACAGATTTACGAATGGAAGAATTCATCCTTTCATTATTTGTCTATATGGCTCTTTAATGTGTTTGGTTTCCAAGCTTGGCTTGGTTTTCTGCTACCAGATTTTGTAAAAATGATCTTTGAGACAAAGACTTATGTGTATAAGCAGTTCACAGTTAGCAATGGTCTTCAGTGATCTCTCAACCACAGACTTTCAAAATAGGGTTGATATTTTAATGAGAAGTGAGGTTGAAAACAGCAGTGAAGAAAACATGTAAGTATTGCATGAAAGGCTTTGTCCATTTGGTTTAAAACATTTACTTGTTCATTTCATACAGGAGTAAACATTTATCCACTTCGTAAAATACCTCTGTAACGAACCAGTTTAAAGAGAAGTTTTGCTATCAGTGACCTTTATCAGCACATAATCAGAATGTGATTATGAAATTAGTCACTAAATGAAAGTTAAACAATGCTTAACCGCACTTTCCTGGTCGATGGTGGCTGTAAGACCATTTTTTGGGTACCGATACTTTGAGTATTTTCTATCCATGTTTCATCTCATTCAATGCTGTCAGTTGCTGCAGTTAAAGAGGAAATCCACAACAAAAAATAAATAAACTTCAAAAGAAAGAGAAACATATTTCCTACAGAACGATAAAAAATGACAAAAATCGGATAAGAAATAAGGAAGATAAGACATTTTGAAATTTTACATTTTTTCAGATATTTCTTGATTCAGTCCTTATGAATATTCAAATGAGCAAGTTGACGATGTCATGCTCTCGCAATTTCTTACACATTTCAAATTAAAAAATGACAAAATTTTCATATTTCCGCTGTATAAATATAAAGCTTGCCTTAAAACCTCCAAAAAAGAAAAAAAAAATTAAATGTTAATGGTATGAGAACATGCTTTTACTTTCAATAGCTAAAAATAATTTTTCCGAATTTCACATGTAACATACATGAAAAAATGTGAGGGTATGACATCATTAACTAGCTCATTTGAATATTCATAACGACTGGTCAAGGAACGTTTTCCGAAAAAATGTGAAATTTTAAAATGTCAGATGTTCCTTATTTCTTATCCGATTTTGGTCATTTTTTGTATCGTTCTGTAGGGTACATTTTTCTCTTTCTTTTGAAGTTTATTATTTTTGGGGTGAATTTCCACTTTAAAGGGGATGGCTAGTAACTGATCAGTGGGAATCAGAGGGAATGCTGAGGGATGATAGTTCCAATCCTTGTGAGATTCATTTAAGAGTACATTATCTATCTATTGTTGTGTGAAAATTATTTGCTTCAGATTGGTCTCATATTCAAGTAATGTGCAGTTCAAGTTTTCCAGGTTAGCATGCCTGTACAGTGTCACAGTTTCGAAATCTGGGCCGTTAACGATCGCCCCGACACTGTACAGGCATGCTAACCTGGAAACATTGAACTGCACATTACTTGAATATGAGAACAATCCGAAGCCTATTTTCTCACAACAATAGATGTACTCTTAAATGAAGCCCACAAGGATTGGAACAATCATCCCCCAGCATTCCCACTGATTCCCACCGATCAGTTAGTAGCCATCCCCTTTAAGTGTCACACGGCAAGACTATTCGTTGTATAGGAATATGTACTGATCTAATGGCGGTGGTAAACCGCAGGGTTCGCAGGGTCCCTTAATAGAAAAATCCAAACAACTCAACCACTGTTTTGTTTAACTCTTTTCAGGATGAATGCACTGCCAGACACCTTAAAAAGAGTCGATAACTAATCATGCGCAAAATTACACGATACATTAGAAAGGGAAAGAGATAATTTTCATACCTGCATTCACTTGCTTTGAAAATCTCACAAAGTGAAACATGAAATAAACTTTTCGTGTTTAACAATATCGATCGTTAAAAGAGGAATAAAAGACGGTAAATCAGCCTAAGTAGGTCTCGTTTGAGTTGTGAGATGATTAAAATCACCACAAGCGTTAAGCACTGTTGAAATGATGATTTTTCCTGACATTGATTTATTACCATCAATCTAACAAATGAAACATTAACTTCTCATTTCACGTTCATCCAGGAAACAAAGGCTTATTCTTGAATAGAGGAATTCTAAGGTATCAATCTGAAGACATGCCGACTACGAGTTTCCAAGTTTCCATCTGTACACCATTTAAAAAAGAAATAATTCAATACGCAATACGTGCAATTTTATTTCTCCTGAAGTAATTTGTGTGTGGATGACTGTAATGTTAGTATTTGCTTGTACAATATTTGTGCGTTTGCTTGGATAATATGAAGGAAAAATGCAAAGGATAACTCCTTTCATGCCATTAGATGCATCACTTTGCATTTACTGGTTTCTATCTGCGCGTGCGCAATTCCCGATCTGCCGAGTCACTTGAGGTATAAAAATCTTGACATTATACCCACACGTATGTTGTTCCAGAACAGCTGACGACCATTGCCAGTCCAGCGATACGTGGATCACCATCACGTTTTCAAACTAACGAATGCACTCACGGTGAGTGTAAAGTTTAGCTTAATATTATTTTCATATCAAACGTATAGACTGTCATAAAGAATCGATGCTGATGCTGGTCTCGCACCAAGTTAAAAAATAAGCCCTTCAAAATGTTGCGATGACCTTCGCACTACTGCTAACAAGCTGCAATTCGCACATTTTTGTTCTTTTTTACCATAATTCTGTCATTTTATACATTACATGTAAGTCATTTTTGTGCTGCTGGTTTTAATTGAGTGGCTGTTTTCGGAGACGGCACCAGAAGTAGCAAATGTTTAGAAAAAAAAACAAACACCTAAACCCAACAACAACTATTAAAACCCACACATACGGGTACACAATGCATTTTGTATTTAGGAATTAAGAGCATTGAAAATTCACTTCATCCAATGGTAATGCACCAAATTTATTGATATTTTTCGCCATTAAAATCATTTTGGGATAATAAAACCATAGAAAAAAAGCTTATCAGGGGGATAAAAGCAATTATTTTTACTCTTTTCAGACGACACGATGTATACAAGAAGAATTTCGTCATGGATCTACCTGATCTTATCAGCCATCTCCTTTGTGCAAAGTGAGCAAAGTTTGCCGACGTCATTTCCTCATGTAACATTTTCAACAGTGAATTATCAGTCCGCGTCGAATGAAAGAGGGACTGAAACGTTAGGCAGAGTCGAGTTGAACGACACATACACACAAATTCAATTGATCGACAAGCCCTGTGAGTATTACCCATGTAGCAACATGGAGATGTTAATCTGGCCGGGAAACGATACAAAGGCAGCTCCTGGTCATCCTTCACACTCGTACAACTCTTCGGACACCCAAGGTAGAGCAAAAAACGAAAAGTTGTGGAAGACATCATGGTTGTGCATGTTCATGCCATGGACGTGGGTTACCATTTTCCAGCTGACCACGGCAACGCTTGGGGTCGTCGGAAACCTAATCGTCATTCTAGTTGTGTTTGGAAGACAACACAAGTGTCGTCCTACCGATACCCTGATCGGTGCCTTGGCCATTGCTGATTTCTCGACCTCGATGTTTATGATTCCCTTGCCACACTGCCTGCATGTGCCTCAATCCTGGTTGGGAGAACTCTTCTGCAAAACAGTTTACTCTACTACGTTCAAATGGATCTCGATTGACGCCTCCATATACACTCTGACACTGATACCACTTGAGCGTTATCTGGCTATTGCTTACCCCTTTCAATCTAAGCATTTGATCACGCGGGTCCGAGTCAGGTATGCAATCGCCGGAGTTTGGTTCTTTGCTCTGCTGCTCAACGTATTGACATTTTCCACATCTGTGGTGAAGAATTGGGAATGTGCACAAGTATATCCTTCTCACCCGATCCAGGCTGCTAAAGGACTCATCATCTTCTCTTTAGAATTCCTCGTACCGACTGTAATGATGTTGATAACGCAGGCAATGACAGCCATCGTGCTCCATCGACAGGGTCGTCTTCGTCTAGCAGAGGACAAGACCACAAATTCATCGAAGCTCTCATCAAGGCATCACGTTGCTAAGAAACGAGTTCTTCAGATGCTTTTCATTGTGGTAGTAGTTTTCATCGTTTCCTGGGCTCCAGCGCAAACGACGTTTCTGGCTTACAACCTGAACGTGCTCCCAACTTCTTTTTTCTACAGCACCTTAGATAATTGCCTGATAGTGCTTGCATTCTGTAATTCATGTGTAAACCCGGTGATTTACACAATTCGAAATCGTGAGTTCCGAATGGCAATCAAAGATCTCTTCAAAGCTACAGCTGGCTCTTCTGTTGGTATATTCAGCGATAAGACGCAGGAGAAAAACATAAGTTACCATGATCCGATACCCTGAAAAATAGAAATGTGAATACAAGACAATGTCTACTGCACTATTATTTCAACAATACCCAGTCACCATCATCATACACTTTGTATAGCTCTTAGTTCTTCGTCTTATGAGTAAATGTTCCCTATGATAATAATAATGATAATAATAATTGCATTTATATGGCGCTTCATACTGACGTTTCTAAGCGCACATCTTATCTATATTTTCTTCCCAAGCATGCCAAGTGTAATGAATCTAATCGTAGTATTAAATACAGAATTACAGAATGCTTGCAATTTGATATCTGTCGTAAAAACGGTCACATCTAGCTCGTAAGATAATGGAATGATGAATTCTTATGTCATCTTAGGCTGGATTGTCAAACCGATATGTTATATGCATGTATCATGATACATGCATAATATGTGTGTGTATATGTATGGTTGTGCATGTCTGTTACTCAACAGAGTCTTTATTAAAGAGAATATAACATGTAACTGACGCATTTTTGAGTCATATTTTCTTTGAAATTACAAAATAACGTCTGATCACATATCTCACTAAATCTCACTAAATATTTCCTGTTGATTTCAAATCAGGCACCACCATTTCCAAATCGAAGATGCTGTCAGTGTCTTCTCCTTGGTCTTGTATTTACCCCTGAGTAATATTAGTTCAACTTCAAGATTTTGTTATTCACGTTTCTCAATAATGTGTTTCTGTTAATACATGCTGAAATCTTGCATGCTTTTTACTTACAACTCAGCATGCTTCGAAAGCATTTTGCATCTTAAAAACGTCTTAATGTGTTGCATTGGTTGTGTTTACTAATGGAATATGAGAGAGCAGGATTGCTTGTACACTGCCATCATGTCTGAAATCAATTCAGGAATAAAGATTGTGGAAAGCACCTGAAGATGTTTAAAGAAATCTTAAAGGGACTGACATTATTTTCATATCTAATCTTTCCAGCACAGTAATTATAACTCAGGTATAGATACTTCTCTTTGTCTCCTCTCTCTGGATATATTGATAGATATACATTTATATATATGTATATGTATATATATATATATATATATATATATATATTATATATGAAGGGTTTGTTTGCAAAAACCGATAAGTCCATTTTTGAAGATTTTGAAGTGCGATCTCTGTCATAAAGTTCAAAATAATACCTTTTAAATGATATGTATTGGTCACTACATATAATGGTATATATTTTTAAGTTATGGTCAAAAGAAGCAAAAATTTTCTTATTATTCTCTTTATTTTTCTTGACCTTTAATCGCAAATATCTCCATTTGACAAATGTGGACTTATCGGTTTTTGCAAACAAACTCTTTATATATATATATATATATATATATATATGTGTGTGTGTGTGTGTGTGTGTGTGTGTGTGTATTGTTATGAATACATGTGCATTGTAATATACACGTACAGATTGACATACATTAAATACAGGGATAGATTATATTGAGAGTGCAAAAACACATGGTACGTGACACGAGTCACGTGTCTGAAATAATTAGTCGCATCAATAGAAAGATTGTTTTCAAAATGAATGTCTTGATTTCCTGCACGTCAAATTAACAACATGATTTGCTGTATGGTGAATAGTATGTCTTTAATAAACTACCGGTAGATGTTATTTATCTTCTCGACATTTCCAGGGACCGCCCGGTATACAGCCTAAAGAACAAAAGCAAAAAATCTTTAATGTGTAATGCCATACCAGTTCCCCTTAAAGCCTCGTGTGTGTGTGTGTGTGTGTGTGTGTGTGTGTAGGTGTATTGATCTGCGCGTATTTACTCGAGGTTTATTCTATTTTATTTTATTTTTTTGAGAAGGAGTGTTGCAAACTTCCGCAGACACACCAAAACTGTCGAGTCTCTTCTGCGCAAGCGCACATATATCAAACGATCTACCAAGGAATTCACGGTATAAAAATTGCGACACAACTTCGAAAATGTACGAACCCAGTTGAACATCTAACCTATCAGTCCAGCGACACTTGCATCACCTACACGACTCTGAGCAACTCATGGTGAGAATGAATCTCATCATTTTTTTTTTCAGAATATCCTCATCTCGTTTAGATCTTAATATTCGTCAAATATTTTAATAACGTAAAAATTAACAATTGTCATCTATCATTCCTAAACACAACTCGCTGTACAATATGAATCAGCATTTTTGGGATAAAAAAAAACAATCCATTTGTAAAATTCATTCTGTCCAAATGGAAACATTTTACTAATGTTTTTTTGTTACCCTTGGATAACTTGACTTATAAAACATGTTTTTATTGTAGAAATGTCTCTTTTCTTCTTCTAATATATGTTTCTGACTTACTGAAAAGCTGTGTCTTTTATTTACACGTAGGCCTATTAACAATTATGGACGAAAGACAAAGCCAAACATAAATATATCAACCTGATGAACTGAAACGCTGTTAACGGGCGATACGATTTGGGTACAATTAATAACTAGCCTTAATCAAGCTTGATAAAAAAAACCCTGTCTCTATGTGTTTATTTTGTTTTTTCAGAAAAATCATGACGTCGTGTTCAAATCTTCTGTTGGTATTCATCTCCGTTTCAGAAGTTCAAGCAGATGTGTCAACTGATATTCCTCGACTAACTCTCGACCTAACTAAGGCAAGAGAGGACATCAAGCCGACTTTGAACAATCAATCTATTGACCATGTTGACGATGTATTTGTAACGGAATCGTCTCTCGTCGATTTGTATGCACTGACTCAGTTGATAAACCAGACCTGTGAAACTTACCAATGCATCACACAGGAGATGTTAGGATGGGTAGAAAATAACTCCTATCCTACATCCTACAATTCTTCGAAAGCTCCCGGAACACCAAGACCTAAAAGGCGTTTGCAGACATCGTGGTTGTGCATGTTCGCACCATGGACGTGGGTGACCGTTCTTCAACTGACAACAGCAACGCTGGGTGTCATCGGAAACCTAATCGTCGTTATAGTCGTGTTCGGAAGACGACACAAGTGTCGTCCTACCGATACCCTGATCGGCGCCTTGGCCGTTGCTGATTTCTTGACTTCGATCTTCATGATTCCGCTGCCACATTGCCAGCAGGTGCCTGCATCGACGTGGGGAGAAATCTTCTGCAAAACAGTTTACTCCTCTACTTTCAAATGGATTTCGATTGACGCCTCCATATACACTCTGACACTGATTCCACTGGAGCGTTATCTGGCTATTGCTTACCCCTTTCAATTTAAGCGTTTGATCACGCGGGTTCACGTCAGGTATGCAATTGGAGGAGTTTGGTTCTTTGCTTTGCTGTTTAACGTTTTGGTAGTTTCAACATCCGTGGTGAAGAATGGGGAATGTGCAAAAGTATATCCTTCTTTCTCCACACAACTTGCTACTGGCATAACGACTTTCTCTATTGAACTTCTCCTACCGGCTGTAATCATGTTGATGACACAGGTGATGACAGCCATTGTGCTTCATCGACAGGGTCGTCTTCGTCTAGCAGAGGACAAGACCACAAATTCATCGAAGCCCTCATCCCGGCATCACGTTGCAAAGAAACGAGTTCTTCAGATGTTGCTCACTGTGGTCGTAGTGTTCATCGTTTCCTGGGCCCCTGTACAAATAACGTATCTGGCTTACAATCTTAACGTGCTCCAGACTTCTTATTTGAACAGCCAATTGGATAATTGCTTAACAGTGCTTGCATTCTGTAATTCATGTGCAAACCCGGTCATCTACACACTTCGAAATGGAGAATTCCGAGTGGCGATCAAAGAACTCTTCAAACCCACGGCTAGCTCTTCTGCAGGTATATTCAGCGAAAAGACAAGGGAGAAAAATATGACTTACCATGATAAGATCCCTAAGGAAAGTAGGCCCTACTGTGAATATTCGCTAAGTTATTAGTTCAACATTATTCATTATCACCATAATTATACACTTAATGTCGTTCTTCAAGTCACGACGTGTCCCGTGCCATGTATAATTTTATTTATTATGAGTCTAATTCTAATTCTACATCCAAATTAGAGAATTAGAGAATTAGAGCTTAGTACCTAAAATCTGATGGAAGAGAAGGACGCATTTTGCTAGTAAGATGTTGCAGTGATGACTTCTGATTCCAGTAGTATATCTGTGATTTGCTGGATATTATATCAGATTTTTTGACAAATCTATGTTGACATGTATTCAATATAATAATATTTCCTTTTGCTGGCCCTTGTATACGAGCCACCGAAATCAGCATATTTCACTTTGTGGTGCATGGCCGACACTGAAATTGAGTGACCAGAAACAAAAAATCAAATCATTTCATAAAACAGTAAATAATAAGATAAACCATGATACCCATGTAAAATTGGGTAGGTACAAAAATTGCTTTAAATACCGTGTCCTGAGACTGACCAATAGGAAAAAATTGAATCATTTCAATAGAACTTATTGTAAACCATGATGATTATGAAAAAAAAGTCATGTATGACAAAGGGCTTCACCCTGACTAAATTCAGTAAGTGTACGATATCAATATTGAATTGAGACATTGACAAGATTTTCCACGACACCACATATTCCTGAAATTATCATGTTTAACATATCGGGTATAGCCAGCTGTATTATTGGATAGACAAATTTGACCGAGAAATTTGGTCGTGTAAAGTACGGAACAGTTTGGCTGATTTTTGCAGTAAAATTAACAGTTATCAAACATTCACTTGTTTAATATTCTTCCCAAAACATATAATTTCTTCTAGAAATGATACATACATAATAATACGTGTGTATGAAAGTGTTAGTCAATATATCAAAGTCATTATCGCCGAGAGGATAACGTATAGTTGAACATTCACAAACCATATCTTTTCCAATTACTAAAGCATGTTGTATGGGCAAAATTGTATCTCTTTCTTAAAACATACCTTTTTCACCCTTAATTAGAAACTTATAAAGGTACACAATACCACACCATACCATATAGATTGTTATATCTCACGTATTTTCCGTTGATTTTTCTTTGAACCAAGCATTAGCGCTACCGGATTAAAGATGCTGGGAGTTTGGTTCCTTGTTCTAAGGGAAATTTACCCCTACATAAGTAACATTCTGCATGCGTCTACGTTTTCTAATTCACATATTTCTATAATGTATTCCTTTTATATGCCGAAAATCTAATGAGCTTTTCACTTGATGCTCAGAATGCTTTCAAAGCATTTAGATCTTTGAAAAAGTCGTACTATGCTTCTTATATTGTGCTTTTGAGTGGATTGCGGCAAGTGTATGTGAATGTGTTTGAAGAAATCTTAAAGGGAGTGTCATCACGCTGAAAGCCACTTTACAGATTATGTTTGGTTGTTTTTTTTTTTCAGCACAGTGATTGCAGCGCAGATATTCTCCCACCTCCCTCTCTCTCTCTTTCTTTCTTTCTTTCTTTTGTTCTTTCTTTCTCTCTCTCTCTCTCTCATAAGTATTTATATATAGACGGAGAGAATTTGAAAATACATTCAATAGGGAGATAGAAATGAAAAGGTTGCGTCTTACGTAACATTCGCATATAAAGTTATCAGTCAGATCGATAGAATGATTAATTTTCAAAACGGATGTCTTGATTTTCTCTGTATATCAAGTCAACAACATGATTTGGCTATATAATGTGACTAACAATTAACTAAGGTATAAACCCGATGATTATTTATTGATTTTCCAAACAGTTCCAGGGACCCGAATACTGCTAAAAGGAGAAATAAAACTGTTTAATGGATGCCACGCTTGTCACCCTGAAAGCCTCTTTTGTGTTTGTGTGTTTGTTTGTTTGTTTGTGTGTGTCTCTGTGTGTGTGTCTGTGTGCATGTCTAAACGTGTCTGTGTGTGTTTCCTCGTGCTTTTGTGTGGGCGCAAAGGTGTAAGGGAGCGTTGCAAATTTCCACAAACTCGCGAGACTGTTGTTTCCCTTCTGCGCAAGCGCACATATATCCAACGATCCTCTAAGTCACTCACGGTATAAATATCGTGACACAACTCCCGTCAAGTTGTTCTAAATCAGTTGACCACCAAACCTATCAGTCAAGCGATACTTGCATCACCTTCACCACCACGCGGTATACTAACGGTGAGGATAAATCTGTTTACTTGTTTTTACAGATGTTTATTTGTTTTTTACCTCGATTGGATTAAGTCGACAGTTTTTTCAATATCGTGAAAATCGTTATTCTGATCGTCCATGCCATGTTTTGGCAAAATAGTAAGGAATCATTTTTAAAAAACATAATATGTTGTGCTTAATTTTAAGATTGTTTACAAGTTCATAGTTGCTTGTGGTTTTTCATGTCGGCATGCGCATTTATACTTAAATTTATAGATGACTTAACTTATTCCACCTGTTTTCAACAGAGATATATCTTTTCTTTAATTCTAGTTAATCAATGTTTCTCATTTAATAATTCAATAATAACAAAATGGTGCCTATTCAATATTTCCAAGAACAGACATCGATGGAAATCAAAATTGAGTTAATCAATTTGTTGAAGAAAAGCGCTTTAGGGTTTATATCGATATTAGAGGGGAAAAAACTGACTAAAAATTAGCTTTGTCAAATATCTGTTCTCTATGTTGGCGATTTCTTTCAGAAGGAATTAACACGAAAGAGCAGGAAAACATGCCGTTGTGTTCATATATACTCTTGGTAATCGTCTCTGTTGCACAACTTCAGAAGGGTTTGCCTACTGACATTCGTCAATCAACTTTTGGCATATCTACAGTAAAGAAAGACATCCTATCAACTTTGAACTATCAATCCAATGACAACGTATTCGTGACCGAATCGTCGAACAGCCAATGTAGCACGCTGGGGATGTTAGGTTGGATTGAAAACAATTCAAAGGCACATTCTTACAACCCTACAAACTGGTATAACTCTTCGGACACTCAAGAAACATCAGGATCAAAAACGCTTCTACAGCCATCGTGGTTGTGCTTTTTGGCACCATGGACGTGGGTGACCGTTCTTCAGTTGATAACAGCAACTTTCGGTGTCATCGGAAACCTAATCGTCATTAAAATCGTGTTTGGAAGACGCCACAAGTGTCGTGCTACCGATACTCTGATTGGTGCCTTGGCCGTTGCGGATTTCTGGACCTCAATCTTCATGATTCCGCTGCCGCATTGCCTGCAGGTTCCTTCATAGTTTTTGGGAGAAGCCTTCTGCAAATTAATTTACTCACAAACGTTTAAATGGATTGCGATTGACGCTTCCATATACACTCTGACGCTCATACCACTTGAGCGTTATCTGGCTATTGCTTACCCATTTCAATTTAAGCGCATCATCACTAGGGTCCGAGTCAGATTTGCCATCGCGGGAGTCTGGTTTTTTGCTTTGCTGCTTAACGTTTTGCTAGTTTTAACATCTGTGGTAAAGAATGGGGAATGTGCACAAGCATATCCTTCTCAAAATCTCCAACTTGCTAGAGGGCTGATGACCTTATGTATTGAATTTCTTGTACCAGCTGTAATCATGTTGATAACACAGGTGATGACAGCCATCGTGCTTCACCGACAGGGTCGTCTTCGTCTAGCAGAGGACAAGTATAACGATTCATCGTCGAAGCCTTCATCAAAGCATTACGTTGCTAAGAAACGAGTTCTTCAGATGTTGTTCATTGTGGTAGTTGTTTTCATCGTTTCCTGGGCTCCAGTACAAATGGCGTATCTGGCCTACAATCTTAATGTTCTCCCGGTCTCTTATTTCAACAGTGCATTGGATAATTGCCTGATAGTGCTTGCATTCTGTAATTCATGTGCAAATCCAATAATTTACACAATAAGAAATCGGGAGTTCCGAGTGGCGATCAAAGATCTCTTCAAACCCATGGCTGGCTCTTCTGTTGGTATATTCAGCGAAAAGACAAAGGAGAAAGACGTAACCGACCATGATTCGACCACAAGAACAATAGTGTGATGACCTATCAATTTCCGCTTCATGACTTTTCCAACAATACCTTTAATCGTCACTTCTATACACTTTGTGTCTTTCTTCGTCTCACGATATGTTCATGTCCCTTGTGAATATTTCCCCTTTAATAATATCAGAGAATGCTTGAAACATGATAGTTGAAAATATCTGTCTTTAAAGTGAAGGTCACATATTGTTCGTAAGATATTGAAATGATGGATTCTGTTGTCAAAAATTGTCAGAAAAAATTTCGGTTCTGAGTTAAAGTATCATATGGGGTGCATCTGAAAAGCTGATAGGATCAAGGTCGATTTTTTAAAGTAATATAATAATACATTAAGTTTCGACTTGTGGGAGATCGATTTCTTGAAAGTGTATGAAAAGTCAGACACACACTTCATAAAAAGAAAATAGATCTAATTCAAATAAGGAATGATTTGCTAGGTTAATTGAATTCATATATATATATACATATATATATATAATATACATACATATATTATACATATAATCACTGATATAAGATAGGTTTAAGTATTCCTTAGCAGTTCCATGCAAGATCAGCATTTCAAAATAAAATCTTTAGAAGCATTATGTAACGGTCGTCAGATAGGACAGTATTGTGAACAGATTGAATAGATGTGTTCGTTCCACTGAATGATTCTTTTTCTGTCACACCGATAGGCAAAGACAGTGATTGCTTTTCTCGTATGTTTTTGCTTGTTTTTGATGGCAATAACCCTAGATACATAGGATAGGATACGTACAGTCATGGCTTACTGTAGATAATCAGGGAAACAGTCAGCATAGATTACAGTTCTCCATTGGGTAGCCATGTTTCCTCTTTAGGCTTTCAATTTCGAGACGAGATGTGAACACCATCGTCCACTCTAGACAGTTAATTAAACACCAATTTTACTCACGATATGATGCTCAGGGTCGACCAACAGGATTATCTCGACCGGCATATTCACCTTTAGCTTGAGTTCTGATATTGCTGGTCGTGACAGGAGTCTTGGACTCGTCTAAGGTCTGTTTTGTAGATTTCAGAACTGATAGGAGGGTCATGTGGTAATGCGTTTCATATCGTTATTACTATCCTTCTTTACTATCTTCCTGACTGCCATGATTATCTTACACGGTCATTCTAAGATCGCGAAGTCTCCGCGATATTTTGTCGTGCGGTCACACTGGCAAAACTTCGAGATCTTAAGATTAGCGATCTTAAACATCTCGATCTTTTGCCAGTCTGACCGCGCCTATAGTTATCATTTTCAGCATTATCATTATCAAAGTTATAGAGAATTTGCCAACTGAGCCACTCAAGACCGTCAAGTATGTGTAATTTTGTTTGTCCATCTGCATACATACCCCGAATAGGAATATGTTTTCTTCAAATCAAACACTGTAAACATAAACAACTTTGAAGATTAAAGTTGATTTTAACTTTATGGATTTCGTGGTGGCTTCTATTCTTTCTGAGTCAAAGCAGCAAAAAACGAAGAAAAAAAAATCATTCACATATCACCACTAAAGTCATAATTGACCAAATCACATGTCATATTGTCAGACAATCAAAATGTTTCACAGGCATATATTTTTTTTTTGTATGAATGAATGCATATTTCTTTATGCAGTTTTAGATTTATTCAATGCGCCAGAGTCTCTTGAGGAGAATTTAAGCATAACTGACTCATTATGCAAACCATTGTCTTTTTCATGTATGGCATTATCTGTGGTGACAATTGTGTTTACATTATTCCTGACTGCAATTGTTCATGAGGAACGTGCGATATCAGAAAATATCATTAATTTGTGCGTAAATGTATGCGTGTGTGTGTGTGTGCATCTGTATGTGTTAATTCCCGAGCAAGTATCATTATTTATACGCAATCAATGTTCCGCTACTTAATTGAACTTCAATCTTAAACTTCGAACATTTATTTATATTTAAATCACGTCTTAAATCATGTTTTCGTTCAAATTACACTTTGTTGTACTTTATTTGGATTTTAGATGAGGTATGTACAACCTGCTTATTTGAGAGTATCGTATACTTTACTTGACAGAAAAAAGTAAGATTTCCAGGGTGCAGAGGCACATTATTACTTTCTATATCTCTAGATTTTTATCCCGCTAATTTGCATACAAGTGAATTCCACTATACATGATCGCTTTTATACATAACACTATTACACTCCCAGTCGAATAAAGGTATGGCACGCTCTAAAACGACGAATACAGACGTAGCGACATTTTTTTTCCCCAAAGAAACTGCCCTATAACTTACATTTAGATCTTACATTGCATTAAGATCCATCGAAGAGTGGCAAATATTTTGGTCCTTTTCACAGTTTTCCCACTATCATTTGTAAAGACGCAAGTTTCAGCATATAAGGGCGAATTTTAACAAAATCTAATATAGAATTTGTTTAATTCCACTAGACAGTGCAAACACTAATGTGGAATTAGATGTTTCAATTTGATAATAAAATGCTTGTGTAATTTGAACGATTTGAAAAACATTTTACCTTTGTATAAGTGTATACGAGAAATTCGATCTGTATCGTGTAACCTTTATTGTTTTGTTGTTGTTGTTGGTTTTTTTTTTTGCCATGATAAAAAATCATGGGCGTACATTTTTTTTTTAATCATGGCTACTACTAAAACACTGATCAATTCAGTGCTTATTTACGTCGATGTAGGGCAATTTGTCAATCAGTTGCAATGAAAACATCTCGACGGAAGTATTTCATGAATTTGAATTACAAAGCAGTACCCGCTGCATGCTATAAGGATTAGAACCAACACTTGCTGTCGAGCGAAAGCTCGGTGGTCTAGTGGAGATGACGCCTGTCCGGTGATCAGGAGGTCGTAGGTTCGAATCCTGCTCGAGTATGTACGCCCATGATTTTTTATCATGGCTACTACTAAAACACTGATCAATTCAGTGCTTATTTACGTCGATGTAGGGCAATTTGTCAATCAGTTGCAAAGTTGAATATGTATATGAATATGTCAAAGAGCATGCAATTCTAAAGGATATCAAAAGTTTATTTGATGAAAATCGGTTTTGAAGTAGCCGAGATATCCAAAAACAAGGTGAAACAAATAGATCCTTATAAAGTTGTGGCCTGTAGTCTTTTATCATTATCACTTTTTTGGATATCTCAGCCATTTGAAAACCAATTTTCATCAAATAAATGTTGATTACTTTTTGAAATTACATGCTCTTTCATATTTCATACGAGGTTTCTCATTATCTCACTCAGGAATGTAAAAAACATGAATCCCCACCTCAACCAGTACTGTACAGCCCCTTTAATGTTACCTGCAACCCCTTGTATGAATATCATTTCTGTCTATGACATGAAGGATTTGCATATCACAACAGCTGTATTGCCAAGGGTCAAAATATGCATAAACAAGCAACATTCGCATCAAGTGGTTATCAATTTCATAATGAGGCAAACTTCCTCAGGCACGCGCAGATGTCCTCTGCGCAGGCTTACATACATCACAATATCCTTCACGTCACTCAGTATAAAAATCGTGACACAACTCCCACATCTTGTTGTAATGCGGTTGACAACCAAACCAAAATCAGTCCAGCGATACTTGTATCACCTTCAAGGCTTGGAGCGACTCACGGTGAGGATGAATTAACTCTTCCTTGTTTTGATTTGCATATTGGATATTTTACCTTGATAAGAATGTTTATAATATTGAGTATTAGTAACACAAATAAAGTTCGCCACATACTAGTATCATCTCTCATCACATCTCCCTTTTCTTTCGTCAGAAATGTACTTAAAAAGTTATCAATAATTTGACTCATTGTGTATGTTTAGTTTAGATCTTTTAAGGGAGGAGGATTTGCTGATCGATATTGTTCACTAAGGTCCAGTCCGTTCCTATATGCAGTACCATTTACTTTGCAAATATTGAGTATGAAATATGAATCACTACATGCGCAATTACAATGTGTTAAAGAGTAGGCAACGTACATAGAATCATGAACATAGTCTCAATAGCTAAAAGATATTGGTCAGTTAAACATCTAAGAAGAGAAATAAATCAAGTTAAACAGATATCTTTGTGGACCTCTTTTTCAGACGAAATCGACCCACAAGAATAGGAAATCATGACATCGTGTTCCAATCTACTGTTCGTATTCATCTCCATTGCACAAGTTCATACAGCTTTGTCGACTGATATTCCTCGCCTAACTGCTGGCCTATCTACGATAAGAGAGGGCATCATACCAACCTCGAAGGAACAAACTATTGACAATGCGACAGAATCAACCGTCAGAGCTTATTTGTATACACAATCTCAATTGATCGACACGGCTTGTAAGAACATCCCATGTAGTATGGAGAAGGTGAAGAAAGCTACTTCCGGGTCATCTCCTTACCCACCTACTAACCCGTACAGCTTTTCGGACAACGAAGACAAGTTGAGATCTGAAAGGCCACTGGAGACATCGTGGTTGTGCATGTTTGCACCCTGGACGTGGATGACCGTTCTCCAACTGACCACGGCAACGGTCGGTGTCATTGGAAACCTAATTGTCATTTTAGTTGTGTTTGGAAGACGTCACAAATGTCATCCTACCGATACCCTGATCGGTGCCTTGGCCGTTGCTGATTTCTCGACCTCGATCTTCATGATTCCGTTGCCACACTGCCTGCGAGTGCCTCCATCGTGGTTGGGAGAAACGTTCTGCAAAATAGTTTATCCCGGTATGCTCAAATGGATTTCAGTTGATGCCTCCATATACACTCTGACACTGATTCCACTGGAGCGTTATCTGGCTATTGCTTACCCATTTCAGTTTAGGCATTTCATCACGCGCGTCCATGTCAGGTATGTTATCACTGGGGTCTGGCTTTTTGCTCTGCTACTCAACGTTTTCATTGCTTCTACGTCTATGGTAAAGAATGGGGAATGTACACACGTATATCCTTCTAAGACCCTTCAGCTTGCTAGAGGGCTAACGACTTTCTCTGTTGAACTTCTCGTACCGGCTATAATCATGCTGATAACACAAGTGATGACAGCCATTGTGCTTCATCGACAGGGTCGTCTTCGTCTAGCAGAGGACAAGACCACAAATTCATCGAAGCTCTCATCCAGGCATCACGTTGCAAAGAAACGAGTTCTTCAGATGTTGTTCATTGTGGTGGTAGTTTTCATCGTTTCCTGGGCTCCAGCTCAAACGACATATGTGGCTTACAACCTCAATGTGCTCCCAGCTTCTTTTTTCCTCAGCCCCTTAGGTAATTGCCTAATAGTGCTCCCATTCAGTAATTCATGTGCAAATCCGATAATTTACACAATGCGAAATCGTGAATTCCGAATGGCAATCAAAGATCTCTTCAAGGCTAGAGGTGGATCGTCTGTGGGTATATTCAGCGATAAGACGCAACCTACTATGATTCGACCACAAGATCACTAGTGTGATGAACTGAACAATTTTTGTTCAATAATTTTCCATTAAATCCTTTAATCACCCTTGTTATATACTTTGTGTCTTTTTCGTCCCAAGCTATGTTCATGTCCCTAATGTAGATTTTACCCTTCATTCCCTAAATCAGAGAATGCTTAAAATAGTGTCCTTGAAAATACATGTATCTATTTTAAAGAGTTCGGCCAATATATCTCGTACGATATCTGAATGGTAATTCCATTGTCGAAAGTTATGAGAAAAGAATTTTAGTTTCGAGGTAAAGTTTTAATTGGGATATATCTGAAAAGCTGATAGGATAAACGTTTAGTTCCTTTAATCTTATATAGAAATCCATTCAGTTAAAGACTCGTCGCATACTGATTTCTTGAAAGCCCGACACAGACTTGAAAAGTGAAAACTGATATTGGAATGCTATGATTTGCTATCCTGATTAAATTCACCATGTCACTGACTGAAGATAGGTTCAGTCTCTTGTTTTTTAGTTAAATTATGTAGTCTCAGGCTATTGAAATAAAATCTATAGAAACACTATGTTACTGTCGTCAGACTGTACAGTATTGTGAACAGATCAAATAGAGAACTAAGGTGTGCATTCTACTGAATGCTTCCATTTGTGTCAGACAGATAAGCAAAATCATTGTATTGAAGTAGAACATTCTGCTTGCAATGATTACTTTTCTCATGTTATTTTATTTGTTTTGGATGGCAATTCCCCTAGATAGGATAGGGTATGTGCAATCATGATCATTGTAGGTAATCCGGGAGAATACTGCTTGAGTATAGATTACAGATCTCCATTTGGGTAGCATACGTTTCCTCGTTGGGTTTTCAACATTGAGGCGTGATGCGTAACCCGCCTGCCACCATTGTCAAATGAAGGCCAAAAGGCAATTTGATTTACGAGACAATGCTCGGAGTCGATCAACGATATGGACCTACCTTTGTCTTGAGTTCATAATCTTATGTATATATTGCTGGTCTCCGATGAAGTCTGATTTTGGTATCAGGACTGTTTTGAAAGTTTCAGAACTGACTGGAGGGCCAGTAGTAATGCGTCTAGTATCATTATCATTTTCATTGTTATCATCATTTCATTTTTTCAGTTTTCATTATCATGCAAATCATTATCATCATCGTAACTATAACCAATAACAAATATATCTTATAGGAAATCTTGTGAGATCACCGCAAAATATACATTGCTAATATCATATTAAAATATCTCTAAAGGAAGTACACATTGAGTAGTCATAAGTGCGTCTAAAGAAAATGTCAACGACGGAATCAATCAGATAAATAGTTCTGAAATTATCAAAGCCAAAACTTTCATGCACGCTCCCACACACGCACACACTCAACTCATACATATACATACATAAATTGATACTCTGGCGAATGCTGTTCAATATGTATTTGAGCACTATCTACTACTCACTATTTAGTATTTGCAATATAATTACATTTTGATTATAATCAAGTACAATGGTATCGTGTTCGTGTGTGGATGTGTAAGCAGAGCGGAATGACCAAGTCTGCAGGGTCCACCAAGACGTAAGAAAAACGATCTAGATTGCAGAAACCAAAGACCACGAGAGCAACGGACACTAAGGACGTGAGCCATGCGTAACTAAGGAAAATTTGCCAACTGAACCACTCAAGATCGTCAGTTTATACTTATAATTTATCAATCTGTTTACATACCTTGAATACTAAGCGAATAGGTATATTCTAACGCTGTAAACGTAAACAAATCTGAAGATTAAATTAACTTTGATTTTAAAAAAATTGTCTTGGTTGTCGTTTTTTCTGAATCGAAGCAGCGAAAACGAAAAAAAAAATCGCTCATATCCTAACTTAGTCATATTTGAAATGTCAATTGACTTTACATTGTTTCCAATTCAAATGTTCATGAGGAACAAGCGAAATCATATTTAAAGGATTTCCGCTCGCGCGCGTGTGTGTGTGTGTTTATGTGTTATTCCCCGAGCAAATAACTATATTACTCGATCAATATTTTACATTTTTTAAACATCTGTTTGTCTATAATTCACATTTTCCTTAAAAGTTTGTCATGCCTTATTGATCAGTGATCCAAATGATCTAACTTTGTGTAAACATTTAGCGAAAGCAGACAGACCTCTCCCTTTCTTTCTTCTATCCTATATATTTCTATATGCAAGTCATCCCTCCTTCCTATATTTTAGCTATATTTTATGTATCATGTACGAGGGCTGCATGCAAATCAAGCCAATCTTAAGCTGTAGCCCTTCTGTATTATTCATTGTATCGCTGATATGTTTTGCTGTACATTGTAAAGACAATGAAGAAAATTACTTTCTTATCAACTAATGTTTATGGATATGTATGGCACCAACAATGTATCATACATGACATGTATATGTATATTTATCTACATGTGCAATGATAACACAGGAAACAATAAATCAATTCAATTCAAATCAAATCAAATCAAATCAAATCAAATCAAATCAAATCAACATTACATCTTTTTGTATGTGGAATGTGGATCAGGTATGACATGGTGGTAAGAATATGGTTACATTACTTGGCAGAAAAATAAGCGATCAAGTAGTATAAATGGGTAGGTAGCAGCTTATTAAGTGATTTAAGAGGTACGAATGCAATATTGACTCTTTCTACCACAAAATGTGTATAAAAAAGCACTTGTGTTGGTCAACATCTATAGGTATTTACAAAAATATTCTTCATCCTTTGAATCTTTTTCCTTTGTTCTACCTATATACATCTTTCCACGTGCGTACTAAAAGATGATCGTTCCACAAAAGCTGTGAATCTGATATCACCCCCTGGTGTTTAACAGTACCATTTCCCCCTAATATTCAATTAGTTATTTTGAAACTAACAACGTTAGAAAGGTTTTACAGCGTGAATACTCTTCAATTCATATTATTCTGTATTTTATATCTATATTTTCCTGTTCTATTTTGTACTAAACTATCTAAATCTCCCGATTTGAATCCCGCTTATTCACGTACATGTGAATCCAACAATTACAAAAATTATCGCTTTTTATAGTGATGTCACTGCCTGTTAAATAAATGTATAATCAACTATTAGAGCAGCGACACTTTTCCCCGGATAACGTGAATAACTCACATCGAGATCTTACATCGCATTAAGATCTATAGAAGATTGGCAAATATTTAGGTCTTTTCTCAGCTGTCTTAATATTGTTTGTTACAGATGCAAGTGTCAGTATAATTCACCCATCATGCCCATGGTATGTATGCTCAAACATTAAAGCACCATACCTAAAATTTGTTTTCACTCCTCATGGCAGTGAAAGGGCTGATATGAAAATTGAGGATTTATGTTTATAATGGATTGCTGATGTGATGCGAATGATTAGAAAAAAGTCCTACCTCTATCTCTATAATATAACCCTTAATATTAGGTGGTATCATAATATTACTAGTAATCAGGGTATGAGGGGAAGAAATTTAGTGATGTGCACGCCATAGCCCTGTTTCTAGTGTCTTCACGCTTTATTTTCCCTACATTCTGACGACATACGCCTATGAACGTCTCACTATTACTTTATATACCACAAGATTTAGGTATTACTCTAGATTTAAGTTCCTAGAATAAATTAGTTTTAAAGGGATCGTATAGTTTTGGATGAGACCTAACTTCAGGTTCCTAACGTGCATTTTGTGTGTGTGTGTGTGTGTGTGTGTGTGTGTGTGTGTGTGTGATAATGAGAACCCTCATATGAAATGTAAAAGATCATGTAATTGCAATAGGAATTCAACGTTTATTTGATGAAAATTGGTTTTGAAATGGCCGAGATATCCCAAACTGAGCGATCCTAAAAAAAGGTGGGATCCATCTTTTATGACGATTGCTTTGTTTTACTAGTACTTGGATTTTGGATGTCTCAGCCATTCAAAAACTAATTTTCATGAAATAAACTTTCATTTCCTCTTAGAATGGTATGCTCTGTATTATTGCATAAGTGGTTTCTTGGTATCTCGCAAAAAGCTCAAAGCCCAATCCTCATATCCAACAATACTGGCATCCCTTCAAATATCGTCTAATGTCGATTGGCCGTCTGTGTGCTCCCATTACTCTCATTATCATTCCTTACCAGTCCTTCTCTTTAGAGATACAATTTACCGTTGAGAGGAGTGATTAAAAAAAAAAAATCGGGATATCACATTATTGATGCATATGTGTAGGTCAGTTGTATCACAAAACATCCTACCATGTAAGCATTTCGCAATACAGCCTTGAATATAAAGAGATATCACTATTTTTTTTTCTCAATAAGCCACACTTTAGACGGTTTAGTCGCCCAGCGACACTTATATCACTTTCAAGGATTTGAGATACTCATGGTGAGGATTAATTGCATTTTCTTCGTTCATCCAATATCTTACCTTGATAAGATTTATTATAGTATTCAGTATTCGTAAAACAATAGAAGTTTGCCAAATACTAGCATTATCGCTTTTTATCACATAGGAACTGGATTTGTTGGGCGGAGTAATGTTCAAGTCAGATAATCCTGAACACTTTGGTATGTATGCATATTTGCTTTTCTGTCGCCAGAACTTTGCTCAAAAGTTATTAATAACATGACTAATTGTGCATGTATCGATTATTTTAAGGGGGGGGGGAGGTTGCTGATCGATATTTTTAACTCAGGACCAATCCGTTCCTATGAAGTCCATGTACTTAACAAATATTGAATATGAAGTACCACTCTTGCTTGTTCGTGCGCAATTGAAATGAAAAAAAAGTTTTAAGGATAGGTAAAGAAAATGTAACTATAAACGTAGATTTTTTGACTATTTGAACGATTAATATTGATCAGTGGAACAATCAACAAGTGACGTAAATAAAGTTAAACATGATTTCTATGTGGACCTCTTTTTCAGACGAAATTGACCTACAAGAATAGGAAATCATGACATCGTGTTCCAATCTACTGTTACTATTCATCTCCATTGCACAAGTTCATACAGCTTTGTCGACTGATATTCCTCGCCTATCTGTAAGCCTTTCTACGATAAGAGACGACATCATGCCAACTTTGAACGCTCAATCAATTGATAATGTGACCGAATCGGCTGTCCGAGCTTATTTGTATACACAATCTCGATTGATCTACACGACTTGTAAGAATATCCCATGTAGCATGGATGAGATGAAGGAAGCTACTTCAAGTTCATCTCCTGACCCACCTACTAACCCGTACAACTTTTCGGACACCGAAGACACGTTGAGATCTGAAAGGCCACGGGAGATATCGTGATTGTGCATGTTTCCACCCTGGACGTGGGTGACCGTTCTCCAACTGACCACTGCAACGCTCGGTGTCATTGGAAACCTAATCGTCATTGTAGTCGTGTTTGGAAGACGCCACAAGTGTCGTCCTACCGATACCCTGATTGGTGCCCTGGCCGTTGCTGATTTGTCGACCTCGATTTTCATGATTCCGCTGCCACATTGCCTGCAGGTGCCTCCATTCTGGTTGGGAGAAGCCTTCTGCAAAATAGTTTATCCCGCTACGCTCAAATGGATTTCAGTTGATGCCTCCATATACACTCTGACACTGATTCCACTTGAGCGTTATCTAGCTATTGCGTACAGCCCCTTTTACACTTTCACGGATTACTACACGGATGACCACGGATCGTCATCCGTGGTGATCCGGCATGCAAAAAATCGATTTTCCTCTCAATGCCGGTGTGAATACGATGCCAACTGGATGTCTACACGGACAAGTACTGATGCTACAAGGACAAGTACGGTGCCTACACGGACAGACAAGGAACCAACGCGGACCACAGCGGAAACGATACGGAGCTAACACGGCCATATCAAGGAAGAGGACGGATGCAACTTGGTCCCTTCGCGGTCTTTACACGGATATCTCAAAAATGTTGACAGATAACATTTACTTTTGCTTTTGATACTTTATCATTCTCAGGCAACATGCCTCCAGCGCTAATAACAAGCACATCAGAAAATCTACAGCAGCCATGCCTCGGCTTGTCGACGTCAGGCAAATCTCTTTGTTGCAAACTCTCATTTTGCGGGAACATCATCACATAAACAAAGCAAATCAAAACAAAACAAAACAAAACAAAACAAAACAAATCAAAATGCACACACATACACAAAAAAAAAGGTCAAGGAAATGTGTGGGTCACTGAAGGTTTTCGTGCGACCATTATACAGAGTATGAGGGGTTGCTGGCTGTACTGATGGGGGAAGATGTGAGCAAATTTAATGGACTTCATGAGCTTGTATTTACAAAATACACGAATTTTTCATCCCGGATGGAGCCGATGCTAGTACGGACGTCCCGATGTCTTCACGGATTGTCCCGGAAAGAGTACGGAGGCTACACGGAATAGCCGGTGCCTGCAAGGAAGGAATACGGAAGCAACACGGAGTAGACGGTGCCAACAAGGAAGAGTTCGTATTGATTTTCGTCCGTGATGTCCGGGATGAAAAATTAAGCAAGCTTAATTTTTTCCGCGGACATACCGGATGATCAAGGATAATGCCGGATGACTTCACGGAGTCAACACGGTCATGCCGGAAACAGTACGGATGATCCCGGATCGACGATCCGTGGTCATCCGTGATGCAATCCGTGAAAGTGTAAAAGGGGCTTACCCATTCCATTTCAATTTAGGCGTTTCATCGCACGGGTCCATGTCAGGTATGCTATCGCTGGGGTTTGGCTTTTTGCTCTTCTTCTTAACGTTTTCATTGCTTCGAAGTCTATGGTAAAGAATGGAAGATGTACACACGTATATCCTTCTCAAACTCTTCAGCTTGTGAGAGGGCTAACGACTTCCTCTATTGAACTTCTCGTACCGGCTATAATCATGCTGATAACACAGGCAATGACAGTCATCGTGCTTCATCGACAGGGTCGTCTTCGTCTAGCAGAGGACAAGACCACAAATTCATCGAAGCTCTCATCCAGGCATCACGTTGCTAAGAAACGAGTTCTTCAGATGTTGTTCATTGTGGTAATAGTTTTCATCGTTTCCTGGGCTCCAGCTCAAACGACGTATCTGGCTTACAACCTGAATGTGCTCCCAACTTCTTATTTCCACAGCCCCGTAGACAATTGCCTGATAGTGCTTGCATTCTGTAATTCATGTGCAAACCCGGTAATTTACACATTGCGAAATCGTGAGTTCCGAATGGCAATCAAAGATGTCTTCAAGGCGAGAGCTGGATCTTCGGCGGGTATATTCAGCGATAAGAGGCAGGAGAAAGACGTAACCTACTATGATTCGACCACAAGAACAATAGTGTGATGACTTGAACAATTCTTGTTCAATTATTTTCCATTAAACCCTTTACTCGCCCTTGTTATACGCTTTGTGTCTGCTTTGTGTCAATATAATTATGTTCATGTCCCTAACGTAGATTTTACCCTTCAGCACTATTTTCGAAATCAGAGAATGCTTGAAATAGGATCTTTAGAAAAAGATGTATCTGTTTTAAAGTGATGGATACTTGTTGCTCGTAAGATATCTGAATGGTGATTCAATTGTCGAAAAATGAGAGAAAAATTTTTAGTTTTGAGGTAAAGTTTCAATTGGAATATATATCAAAAGCTAATAGGAGTAACGTTTGGTTTCTTTGATTTTATACAAAAGTCCATTGAGTTAAAGACCTGTCGAATACTGACTTCTTGAAAGGCCGACACAAACTTGATGAAAAGTGAAAATTAATCGTAGAATGGTACGATTTGCTTACCTAATTAGATTCAGATAAAATATACATGTCAGTGACTGAAGGTATAAATTTAAGTAATGTTATGTAGTTTTATTTTGTATCAGACTCTTGAAAGAAAATCTAAAGAAACATTATCTAACTGTCGTCAGAATAGACAGTATTGTGAACTGATTGATTACAACCCAAATGTGTGCATTTCCATGAATGCTTCCATTTGTGTCAGACAGATAAGCAAAATCATTGTACATAAAACGAAATATTCTTCTTGCAATGAGTACTTTTCTCATCTTATTTTTTTTTTTTGATGGTAATTCCCCTAGACAGGTAAGGGTATGTAAAAATCATGATAATTGTAGATAATCCGGGAGAATAATAATAACAATAACAATTGCATTTATATGGCGCTTCATACTGACGTTTTTAAGTGCACTTTTGCTACTCATACAAATAGACTAGAAAACACAATAGCATTAACAAAATCAGCGTTAACAGTAACAAGAGAAGAAGAAAGAAAAGAAAAGAAAAGAAAATACATGTGATGCAATGGTACAATAATTGATAAATGTGTGCGCCTCCAGAAAAAAAAATACAACTGATTAAACAGGTGAGTTTTGAGAAGAATTTTAAATGATTCGACAGATGAGGCATTCTGAATATAAAGAGGGAGTTTATTCCATAGAGTGGGAGCAATGGAAGAGAAGGCTCGGTCACCATAACGGGTTTTTGTACGTGGGCCATGAAGTAATATGGCTTGAGTATAGATTACAGATCTCCAGTTAGGTACCATACGTTTAGTATTTGGGTTTTCCACTTTGAGGCGTAATGCATAGCCCGCTTGCAACCATTATCAACTGAAAACCAAAAACCGATTTGGTTTACAAGACAATGCTCAAGGTCGACCAACATGTCGATATCGACCTACATTTGTCTTGTGTTCATAATCTTATATATTGCTAGTCTCAGAAGAAGTCTGATTTTTAGGTATTTGGTATCAGGACGGATTTGAAGGCTTGATTGGATGGCCAGTAGTAATACATCTATTATTATTATTATTATTATTATTATTATTATTATTATTATTATCACTTTCGTTATTCGTATTCTTATTATTCTTCTTATTATCATCATGAATTTCTCATAATGTTATCATCATGTTTATAAACGTTTTCAAATATATCTAATAGACAAACTTGCAAAATTATCGCAAAATATACATCGCTAATATATATAAACACTTCGAAACAAAGTACACATTGTCTTCTCCTACATGTGTTGAAAGAAATAAAGGTCAACGACAGAATTAATCAGATATACTTCTGGAATTATCTAAAACAAAGCTTTCATGCACACACCCATACACACACACACACACACACACGCACACACACACACACACACTTAACTCATACATATACATACATAAATTGAGACTCTGCGAAGGTTGTTCAATATGTATTTGTGACATACAGAAATATTTTACTATTTAGTATCTAGTATTTGCAATATACTAAATTTTGATTATAACCAAATACATTGAAATCATGTTCGTGTGTAGAGGTGAAAGTACAGCTGAGTGGCCATGTCAAGTGTTCAGGATCCACCACGACATAAGTTGAGGTATCCGTGAGAACACATTCTTTCGTCAGAAAGAATCTACGATCAATAATCCAGAGCATTGGCAATTAACAAACGTGTACTGAATCATTCCTCTCATTCGACACTGTGCTTGAAACTTGAGTTACCAATAACCCCATAATTATTAATTATGAATAACTTTTGAATGTTTTTATCTACACGTGATCTATGTCTTGAAAGATGTGCATATCACATCTGTCGTATTTCCAAGAGTCAAAACTAGCATAAACAAGCAACATTCGAATCAAGTGGTTATCATTGTCATAGTGAGGCAAATTTCCACAGGCACGCGCTGATGTCCTCTGCGCAGGCGCACATATATCAAAATATCCTCCACGTCACTCAGTATATAAACGGTGACATAACTCCCACATCTTGTTTAATGCGGTTGACGTCCAGCGACACTTGTATCAATTTCAAGGCTTCGGGCTACTCACGGTGAGGAAGAATTGGATTTTCTTTTTGTTTTGTTTGTTCATTAAATATTGAACCTTCATGATTTTCGTAAGACAGTGAAAGTCCCCCATATACTAGTATTATCTCTCAACACTCTTTGCCTTTAATTGAATGTACACATCACTCCGTCTAAAAGTAAGGATTTGATTTGTTGGGCGGAGTAATGTTCAAGTCAGAATATCTTGTACATTTTGGTAGGTGCAGATTTTCTTTTCTTTCGTCAGAACTTTATTTGAAGGTTATCAACAACTTGAATTGTTGTGCATGTTTAGTTTCGATTTGTTAAAGGTAAGGGGGATAGAGGTATTTTTCACTCACTACCAATCCGTTATTATGCACTGCATATACTGAAACATACTGAAATATTTAATATAAAGTATCCACTCGTGCTTATGCATGCGAATTACAATGACAAAAATGCGCCAAGTATACTACATAACAATATAACCATGAACATAGGTTATTGACTTGTTTGAACGGTTGATATTGATTAGTGGAATATCTAACAAGTGACGTAAATAAAGTTATACATGATCTCTGTGTGGACCTCTTTTACAGACGAAATCGACCCAACAGGACATCATGACGTTGTGTTCCAACCTGCTGTTGGTAATGATCTGCATTGGACAAGTTCAAACAGCTTTGTCGACTGATATTCCTCGCCTAACTGTTGGCCTATCTGCGATAAAAGCGGACATCAAGCCAACTTTAAACTATCAATCTGTTGACAATGTATTTTTGACCGACTCGACTCAATTGATCTACACAACTTGTAAGAATTACCCATGTAGCATGCAGGAGATATTAGATTTGATGGAAAAAACTTCAAGGTCATTGCATGACCAAACTGCTCATCCGTACATCTTTTCGGACACCGAAGATACCTTGAGATCTGAAGGGTCCCTGATGGAGACATCGTGGTTGTGTATGTTTGCACCCTGGACATGGGTGACCGTTCTCCAACTGACTACGGCAATGCTCGGTGTCGTCGGAAACCTAATCGTCATTTTAGTTGTGTTTGGAAGACGTCACAAGTGTCGTCCTACCGATACCCTGATCGGCGCCTTGGCCGTTGCTGATTTCTCAACTTCGATCTTCATGATTCCGTTGCCACATTGCCTGCGAGTGCCTCCATCCAGGTTGGGAGAAATCTTCTGCAAAGTAGTTTACTCTGCTGCGCTCAAATGGATTTCAGTTGATGCCTCCATATATACTCTGACACTGATTCCACTGGAGCGTTATCTGGCTATTGCGTACCCATTTCAATTCAAGCGTTTCATCACGCGGGTCCATGTCAGGTATGCTATCGGTGGGGTCTGGTTTTTCGCTCTGCTGCTTAACGTATTCGTTTTTTCTACGTTTATGGTAAAGAATGGGGAATGTACACACGTATATCCTTCTCAAACCCTTCAGCTTGCTAGAGGGCTAACGACTTTCTCTATTGAACTTCTCGTACCGGCTATAATCATGCTGATAACACAAGTGATGACAGCCATCGTGCTTCATCGACAGGGTCGTCTTCGTCTAGCAGAGGACAAGATCACCGGTTTCTCGAAGCCCTCTTCCAGGCATCACGTTGCCAAGAGACGAGTTCTTCAATTGTTGTTAATTGTGGTAGTAGTTTTCATCGTTTCCTGGGCTCCAGCTCAAACGACGTATCTGGCTTATAACCTGAACGTGCTCCCAACTTCTTTTTTCTACAGCACCTTAGATAATTGCCTGATAGTGCTTGCATTCTGTAATTCATGTGCAAACCCGGTAATTTACACACTACGAAATCGTGAGTTCCGAATGGCAATCAAAGATCTCTTCAATGCTACAGCTGGATCTTCGGTGGGTATATTCAGCGATAAGACGCAGGAGAAAGACGTATCCTACTCTGATTCGACCACAAGAACAATAGTGTGATGACCTGAACAATTCTTGTTCAATTACTTTCCAGTAAACCCTTTTATCGCCCTTGTTATACACTTCGTTTCTTTTTCGTCTCAAGATATGTTCATGTCCCTAGCGTAGATTTTACCCTTTAGTAATATTTCCGAAATCAGAGATTGTTTGAAATAGAGTCTTTGAAAATAGATGTATCTGTTTTAAAGAGATGGACACATATTGCTCGTAAGATATCTGAATGGTGATTCCATTGTCGAAAGTTGTCTGAAAAGAATTTTAGTTTTGAGCTGAAGTTTAATTGGGATATATCTGAAAAGCTGATAGGATAAACATTTAGTTTCTTTCATCGTATACGGAAATCCATTCAGTAAAAGTCTTGTCAGATGCTGGGAATTTTTTGAAAGCCAGACGAGGACTTGATAAAAAGTGAAAACTAATTTTAGAATGCTATGATCTGCTATCCTGATTAGATTCATGTATATGTATGTCACTGACTGAATGTTGGCTCAACTGTTGGTTTGCAGTTAAAACATTGTAATATCAGGCTATTGAAATAGAATATAATATAAAGCACAATATTCTACTTGCAATGATTACTTTTCTCATGTTATTTTGTCTGTTTTGGATGACAATTCCCCTAGATAGGGTAGAGCATGTAAAATCATGCTAATTATAGATAATCCTGGAGAATAATGCTTAAGTAGAGATTATGGATCTCCATTTGGGTAGCATACGTTTCCTCGTTGGGTTTTCAACTTTGAGGCGTGATGCATAACCAGCTGCCACGATTATCAAATGAAAACCAAAAAGCAATTGGTTTAAAAGACAATGCTCGGGGTCGATCAACAGGCCGATCTCGATCTGCCTTTGTCTTGAGTTCCATATCATATTGCTGGTTTCCAAAAAAAGTCTGAGTTTGGTATCAAGACTGTTTTGAAGGTTTCAGAAATGACTGAAAGGCCAGGAGTAAGGAGTCTAGCGTCATTATCATTATCATTGTTATTATCATTATCTTTTTCATTATCATGCTAATCAGTATCATTTTATCATCGTAATTATAATCATTATTAGATATATCTCATAGGCAATCTAGCGAAATTATCGGAATATATATACATATCGCTAATATATACAAATGCTGCAAAAGAAAGTCCACAATGAGTCGTCATGAGTGTGTCTAAAGAAAATGTAAACGACGGAATTAATCAGATTAATACTTCTGGAATTATCAAAACCAAAACTTTCATGCACACACCCATACACGCACACACTCAACTCATACATACATATGCGTAAATTAATACTCTGGCGAATGCTGTTCAAGATGTATTTGTGAACTATCTACTACTTACTATTTAGTATTTGCAATATACTTACATTTTGATTATTATTAAGTACAATGGTATCGTGTTCGTGTGTGGATGTGTAAGTAGAGCGGAATGGCCAAGTCTACAGGGTCCACCAAGACGTAACAGGGGCGGATCCAGGAATTCCGTAAAGAGGGGGCGTGTTTACAAAATTAAAGGGGGGGGGCGCACGCACCCCTCCCCCATTTTTTTCTTTTTATTTCTTTTGTTTCAACAAAAAATAAGGGGGGGGGGGGGCGTGCGCCGGTTGCGGTCCTCCCTGGATCCGCCCCTGCGTAAGATGAGCGATCTAGAATGCGGAAACCAAAGACGACAAGAGCAATGTACAGTAAGGACGTCGGCCCTGCGTAACTAAGGAGAATTTGCCAAGTGAGACCGTCAGTTACTTGTAATTTAACCGATCTGCATACATACCCTGAATAGGTATATTATGTTTTCTTCGAATCAAACGCTGTAAAAGTAAACAAATCTGAAGATTGACTTAACTTTAATCTTAAGGAAGCTGGTAGCTGTTCTTTCTGAATCAAAGTAGCGAAGTCATATTATAACTTAGTCATAATTGTAATGTAAATTGTCTTTACATTGTTTCCAATTTCAAATGTTCATGAGGAACAGGTGATATAATATTTAAAGGATTTACGCTCGTGTGTGTGTGTGTGTGTTTACGTGTTATTCCTCGAGCAAATAACATTATTACTCGGTCAATATTCACATCATTTTAAACATCTATTTGTCTATAAAATTCACATTTTCGTTAAAAGTTTGTCATGCCTTATTGATCAGAGATCCAGGTGATCTAACTTTTTGTAAACATTTAGCGAAAGCAGACAGACCTCTCCCTTCCCTTTTACTTTCTTCTATCCTATCTGTATATGCAAGTCATCCCGCCCTCCCATTTTTCCTATATGTTATGTATTAATGCATGCATATCAAGTTATGCTTAAGAAGCTTTAGCCGTTCTGTATTATTCATTGTATCGCTAAATATGTTTTGCTGTACATTGTAAAGACAATGAAGAAAAATTATTTTTTTTAACAACTAATGTTTATGTATAAGATGTATGACACCAACAATGTATATTTACATGTGTATGTATCTTCATGTGCAATGATAATGCAGGAAACAATAAATCAATTCAAATCAAATCAAATCAAATCAAATCAAAATTACATCTTTTTGCATGTGGATTGTGGCTCAGGTATTGACATGATGGTATTTTAAGAATATAAGTAATCAAGTAGTAGAAATGGGTACTTACCAGCTTATTAAGGGATTTAAGAGATACGTATGCAATATTGACCCTTTCTCCCACAAAATGTTAATCAAAAAGCACTTGTGTTGATCAACATCTGGAGCTGTTTTTAAAAATACAATACGTGTACAAAATATTCTTCATCCTTTGAATCTTTTTCATTTGTTTTTGAAAACCTTTCCCATCTTGGAAAGTTTTTACTAGGTTTTATTTGCCGAATAGTCTACATATCTTTCCACGTGTGTACTAAAAGATGATCGTTCCACAAAAATTGTGTATCTGATATTACTCGTATGTGTTTAACAGTATCATTTCATCATAATTACGGGTACTGTGTTTTTCTTTTTTATATTGCAACAAACAACATTAGAGAAGTTTGTAGGGTGAATACTATTCAATTTCTATCATTCTGTATTCTATATTTATATTTTCCTATTCTATATTGGTACTGGACTATCTAAATCTCCCGATTTGAATCCCGCTTATTCACGTACGTGTGAATCCAACAATTACAAAAATGATCGCTTTCTATAGTGATGTAGTGATGTTACTGCAAGTCAAATAATGTAATGTATAATCGACGATTAGAGCAGCGGCACTTTTCCCCCGATAACGTGTATAACTCACATTGAGATCTTACATCACATTAAGATCTAAAGAAGAGTGGCAAATACTTTGGTCCTGTCACAGCTGTCTTACTATGGTTTGTTACAGGTGCAAGTTTCAGTATATATCACTCATCATGCCCATTGTGTGTATGTGCAAGCATTGGAACAAATACCTAAAATTTGTTTCATTCCCCTTGTCAGTGAAAGGACTGATGTGAAAATTGACGATTACACTATAATATAACCTTTGATATAAGGTGGTTGCATAATAATAATAATAATAATAATAATAATAATAATAATAATAATAATAATGATAATAATAATAATACATACAATTTCTATAGCGCCGTTCTCCACTTTGATTAAATGCTCAAGGCGCTTTACAATAATTGTACATCAAAGCAAACAGACTGAAGATACAAGTACATCACCGTAATAGAAGAAGATGAAGAAGCAGAAGAAAAAAAAAAGACATGAAAGTTTGTCTTCAAAAGGCACTGGTCTTCAAAATGCACTGCTAAACAAATAGGATTTTAAATTACTCCTGAAAGATGTTATAGAGCTTGAGTCTTTCAGCTCACGAGGAAGTGCATTCCACAGTGTTGGTCCAGCGTGAGCGAAAGCTCGTTCCCCCCAAGATTTCCTACAAAACGGAATACGTAAGAGACCTGAAGTTGAGGATCGAAGAGTTCGTGAAGGTTGGTATTGACGAAACAAACAAACATTGTAATCAGGAGCTGTTCCCTCAATAACGTGATAAACCAAAAGAAGTATCTTAAACCGAATACTCTCCTGTACAGGCAACCAATGAAGACTCTTCAGGATAGGTGTGATATGACTGCGTTTACTTGACAAAGAAACAATACGTGCAACGGCATTTTGTAGCTTTTGTGATAAACAATTGGGCAATTTGTGAGTTTGGTAGATTGAAAAACAAACCATTACCGAAATCAAGGCGTGAAGAAATAAGTGCATGAACAAGTTTTTCCGTGGCAGAGCGAATCAAATACTTGCGAATAAAACCAATATTACGCAATTGATAACAGACTGATTTAGAAATGTTGGTGATTTGATCAGACATAGCCATGTGAGAGTCAAACATAACACCCAGATTGCGACATGACTTTGACAGACGGATATCATTACCTACAATAATATCAATTAGGTTATGAGGGGAAGATATTTATTGATGTGCATGCGATATTCCTGTTTCTAGTGTCTTCAGTCTTTATATTCCCTACCTTCTGACGACATACGCCTACTTTATAAATATCTCACTAATACTTTGTCTTTATATACCACACGATTTAGGTATTACCATTTTGGGTGAGACCTAACTTCAGGTTCCTAACATTCATTTTGTGTGTGTGTGTGTGTGTGTGTGTGTGTGTGTGTGTGTGTGTGTGTGTAATGAGAACCCTCTTATAAAATGTGAAAGATCATGTAATTCCAAGAGTAATCCAACGCGTATTTGATGAAAATTTGATGACATATCCAAAAACTGATCCTAATAAAAGTTGGGACCCATCTTTTTTTTTTTTTTTTTTTTTACGATCGCTTTGTTTTACTTGGTTTTTGGATGTCTCAGCAATTCTAAAACTGATTTTCATCAAATAAACTTTCATTTCCTCTTAGACTGGTGTGCTATTGCATAAGTGGTTTCTTGGTATCTCGCAAAAAAGCTCAAAGCCCCATTCTCATATCCACCAATACTATACCATCCCTTCAAATATCGTCTAATATTAATTGTCCTTCTGTGTGCTCCCATTACTCTCATTATCTCTTCTTACCAGTCCTTCTCTTGAAAGGCACTGTTTACCATTCGGAGTAGTGATTTAAGAAATGACCGAGATATCACATTTGATGCATATGTGTATAGGTCAGTTGTATCACAAAACATCCTTCCACGCAAGCATTTCGCAATATAGCCTAAAATATAAGGAGATGTTACTATTTTTCTCAATAGACCATAACTGTAGACGGTTTAGTCGAGAAACATTTATATCATAATTATTGTTCACATTTTGTATATTTACCCATACTTAACATTGATTATACTGATTCAAATTTTTACATTGGTTGTTTCTATCCCTAACCCACAGTGGTTTTTTTTAGAACTGTTTTGAAGCACTAAAGCTGACTTTTTGTTTCATGTGCAAATTGTAAATTTTGCCTTTAAAATACTATATTGACGGCAAGATGTACACGAAGATCTAGTCATGACCAGTATAACTATCTGTTATAGCATAATATACTTATAACGCCAACAGCTTGCTGTGAGTTAAGAAGGTCAAATCAGAAACAAAACGTCATTTTGGGATCAGTTTTCCTCTTTTTGAACCGGATTGAGAATCTGACGCATCGGGAAATAGCAGGTGGCACATATTCTTTCGTCAGAAATAATCTACGATCATTCATCCAGAGAACTGGCAATTAACAAACATCTGCTACATAGCTCTTGTCATTCGACGCTGTGGTTGAAACTTGAATTACCTATAACCCCATAATTATGAATAACATTTAAATGTTTCTATCTACACGTGATTTATGCCTTGAAAGATTTGCATATCACAGCAGGTGTATTGCCAAGGATCAAAATGTGCATGAACAAGTAACATTCGCATGGAGTGGTTATCAGTTATAGTGATGCAATCTTCAGCAGGCACCCGGAGATATCCTCTGCGCAGGCGCACATATCTTAAAATATCCTCTAAGTCACACAGTATAAAAATCGTGACATAACTCCTACATCTTGTTGTAATGCGGTTGACGACCAAACCTATCAGTCCAGCGATACTTGTATCACCTTCAAGGATTTGAGCTACTCAGGGTGAGGATCAACTGCATTTTTCTTTGTTCATCCAATATCTAACCTTGATAAGAATGTTTACAGTATTCAGTATCATAGAAGTTTGCCTAATACTAGTATTATCGCTTTTTATTACATGTACACGTCACGTTGCCTAAAGGTAAGAACGGGATTTGTTGGGCGGAGTAATGGCAAGTCAGATAATCTTGTACACTTTGGAATATACGCATGTTTTCTTTTCTGTCGTTAGAACGTTACTTAAAAGGTATCAATAAATTGAATAGTTGTGTATGTTTTAGATTGTTTTTAAGGGGCTGGGTGTAGATCGATTTTTTTTTTCACTCAAATCACACAAATCCGTTCCTATGTAGTTCATTTACGTAACAAACGTTGAATATGAATGACCACTCTTGCTTGTACATGCACAATTACTATGATAAAAACACGTGTTAAGGGTATTCAAAGCACATAGAACCATAAACATAGATTTTTGAATAGGTCAGCGATTAATATTGATCAGTGGAACATTCAACAAGTGACGTAAATCAAGTTAAACAGATCTGCGTGTGGACCTCTTTTTTTTTCAGACGAAATCGACCCACAAGAATAGGAAATCATGACACCGTGTTCCAAACTACTGTTGTTATTCATCTTCATTGGACAAGTTCACACAGCTTTGTCGGCTGATATTCCTCGCCTAACTGATGGCCTATCTACGATAATAGAGGACATCATGCCAACTTTGAACGAACAATCTATTGACAATGTAACTGAATCGACTGCCTCCACTCTCCTATACAGCTGTTCAGACACCGAAGACATGTTGAGATCTGAAAGGCCACTGGAGACATCGTGGTTGTGCATGTTTACACCCTGGACGTGGGTGACCGCTCTCCAACTGACCACGGCAACGCTCGGTGTCGTCGGAAACCTTATCGTTTTCATCGTCGTGTTTAGAAGACGTCACAAGCGTCGTCATACCGATACCCTGGTCGGTGCCTTGGCCGTTGCTGATTTCTCGACCTCGATCTTCATGATTCCGTTGCCACAATGCCTGCGGGTTCCTCCATCCTGGCTGGGAGAAATCTTCTGTAAAATAGTTTACACTGCTGCGCTGAAATGGATTTCAATTGACGCCTCCATATACACTCTGACACTGATTCCACTTGAGCGTTATCTAGCTATTGCGTACCCATTTCAATTTAAGCGTTTCATCGCGCGGGTCCATGTCAGGTATGCTATCGCTGGGGTTTGGCTTTTTGCTCTGCTACTTAACGTTTTCATTGCTTCTACGTCTAGGGTAGAGAATGGAAGGTGTACACACATATATCCTTCTCAAACTCTTCAGCTTGCCAGAGGGCTAACGACTTTCTCTATTGAACTTCTCGTACCGGCTATAATCATGTTAATAACACAGGTGATGACAGCCCTCGTGCTTCATCGACAGGGTCGTCTTCGTCTAGCAGAGGACAAGATCACAGATTCCTCGAAGCCCTTATCCAAGCATCACGTTGCTAGGAAACGAGTTCTTCAGATGTTGTTCATTGTGGTAGTAGTTTTCATCATTTCTTGTGCTCCAGTACAAATGGCATACTTGGCTTTCAATCTTAACTTGCTTCCGACTTCTTATTTCAGCAGTCCACTGGGTAACTGCTTTACTGTGCTTGCATTCTGTAATTCATGTGCAAATCCTGTAATCTACACGATTCGAAATCGTGAGTTCCGAGTGGCGATCAAAGATTTATTTAAACCCACGGCTGCTGCTTCTGTTGGTATATTCAGCGAAAAGACAAAAGAAAAAAACATAACTTTATCATTCAACCCTCAAGTTTAACGGTGTAATGACCTAACAATGTCAGCTCAAGATTCATTAGAACATTCATTCAGAAATTCATTCAGTTAAAGACTTGTGGGACACTGATGTCTTGAAAGTGTATGAAAAGTTAGAGAGGAAATTGATAAAAAGGAAAATCTAATCTCACAAGGCAAAGATTGGCTAGGTAAATTAGCTTTAGATAGTATGCGTTACGTCACTAATTAGTAATGACGGGTTTAAATATAGTTTGATGCAAATTTAAGCTTTTGAGGTATAATGTATAGAAATAAAATGTAATAATCTTCTGGCTAGACAGTGTTGAGAATAGATTGAATAGAACGCTAGAATAGTGTGTGTTTTCCATCGAATGTTTGCATTTGTAATGAATAGCCAGTCAAAATCATTGTGTAGAAGGAGACACATTCTACTTGCAATAATTTCTTCTCTTCTGCTATAAATTTGTCCGGTTTGGATGGTAATTCTCCTAGGTTAGATAGGAAATGCACATGCTTATTGTAAATGGTCTGGAGAATAGTTCAGTCATGCAGTACAGCAGGCAGCATACGCTTCCTCTTAGGGTTGCAAACTCTAGCTTCTACCATTATTAAGTGAACACCAATTTTATTTACAATATAATGCTCACGGTCGATCAACAGGTCGTATACGTATTTATCCACAAACTCATCAAATAAATACTTCTGGGATTACTTTAACCAGAACTCTACACGATCACGCCTCCCCTCCATACAAACTTAACCCATACGCACACATACATGATTGATACTCTGGCGAATGTTGTTCAGTATGTATTCGTGAAGCACTAGTTATCATCTACTTATATTTGTGCAACATATTTATACATTTTCATTGTTAATGAGTACATTGTGATGGTGTATGTGCATGTAGTTGTGCGCATATAGAGGGCGAAACGAGACATAATTAACACAACCATGCAACTACACTGCCATGGAATGAATGTCAGGTTTAGACCAATCAGAACGCAAGAAACCTTACAACTGTGCAAATGTGCAGCTGTGCAACCCTTGAATGCCTGCATGGTTGTCACTCGTAATGCGAGGAGCTGAGAGACAAGTCTGCAGGGGCGGAGAAGACACAGGCTGAGCGATCCAGGGTGCTGAAGCTATAAGACACCGAGAGCTGCGAACATCAAAGTCTCCAGTCCTGCGTATTACAGAAAATTTAAGATTTGAGTCATCAAAGTTACATTCCTTTTTGTATTGTATTTTTTTTTAAGAATTTGTATATAGACTTAGAGTATTGATACATCCGGTTCATGTCAAACGGTGTAGACACAAACCTGAAGATTAAATTTCACTTCTGATTTATGCCATTTGTCTTGGTTTTTTTTCTTGAAATGGCATTAAGTAATCTCATGACACCAGTGAACAATATTCATTTGCTATTAGAATATCTTACGAAAGCTTAAAAATGATAGGTTTTTTTATGTATATGTACACCAATTAATGTTCATTTGATTTCATGTTATATATTTCATTCAATACATCAGAGTCATTATTGAAAAGTATGGCAAGTATATCAAACTTACACACATAATATACTGACAATAATCTATTGTGTTCTTTCGTGTACGATATCATCTTAGGTCAGAATCGTGACTACATTGTTCCAAATTTTAGTTGTTTTTATATCAGGGAGGTGCCACCTCCCTGATTACATCCATAAGAAAGTGCTATATTCATGTATGTCCTCTCGGATGTTTCTGTGTGTGCGTATCAGGATTACACGCTAATAGGTGCAAGACACTTTGAATTTAATCCTTGATACATTAATTTATCTATGCATGTATAAATGTTTTCTTCAAAACTTACAAGTTTACCAAAACATTGAATAATCCTGCGCATATTTAAGTTGATGTAAGGGGATTTGTTAATCAGTTGGCAAAAAAAAAACAAAAACAAAAACAAAAACAAACCTAAACAAACTCGACGGAATAGTTCCAACACTTCTAATGGACTTAAGACCCTCTTTGATTCCTTTATAGTTAACTTTCCATTTTCCGTTACATGTATTAGAATATCTGAAACCGGCAAGGCTCCATGCAGATTCCTTAGATATATTCAGTCTTTACGGATTATGAAATGTTCCATGTCCACAGAAACAAAGGAAGAGAAGGAGCTGTTGCTCTGTATAAGGGAAATATATATATAAATATATATATATATATATATATATATATATATATATATATATATATATATATATAGGTATATAGGGAAAGGCATACAGGTTCAATATCTGAAGGTATTCTTGGAGAATTTAGGGAATGAGGTTGGCAAAATATCATTGAAATGTATACAGACCAGGTAATACCTTGGAGAATTTAACGTTAATTCAATGAAATCAGTTAAATTCGGTTATACAAATCTTTTAAATGTATAGTAATTCTACCTATCAAAATGAAAATAATAGCAGCAATTTCTTAATAACGCGAAACTATAAATTGATGTAGTTGTGAGTTATTGGTGATTTAACCATGAAAACCCCATTTTCATCACTAATTGGCAATATATTCACTAATTTAGATGTTATTTCACACCACTCTGAGTATCTTATCGTATTCATCTATCTTTGAGCCAGTGGACACTAATTTCTTATGTATTTTATAATAAAAGAATATGTGTAATGAAACGAGAATGATAAAATCAATCAAACTTTGGTAAAGACAATATTACAGATACTTTTTCTAAATGTTTGAGATATCCGAACTTTTTCTGGTTTTACTTACATCTTCACAACTATTCCAAAGTACCCGAGATGTATTTAACCCAAAGTAGAGAATATACGGGGAAAAAATAGAATGTTAAAGTAGGTGAATAGTAGTTTGATGTTGATGAACAAAAGATTATCACAGAGCATATGAAATGTTGATAATTAAATGAAATCAATATGACTTTGACAACAGGACTATACCTATGGTAAAAAAAAAAGTCGTGTAAAATATCTGCAAAAAGCTCATAAATAGCAGAAGGAAAATAAAAATCAAATTAAGATCCGTAATAAATGATATAAAATATATTGTGTAAATCCATTGAATTGAATTAACATAAGTGTGAACAGTATCGAAATAAGGTTACTAAAGTAATTCGTATATCTAACATAATGTGTCATTTACAAGTATTGCAAAAAAGCAAATGGGTGATATACGTAAAATATTACAGCTACAATTTTGACACAATATGAATGATAAAATCATCTCATCTTGGATTCTAAGATTTATAACGAATGACACTACGGGTTTAGCTTCTCATGGAAACCATCATAACCTTATTTTACCAATCAAATTGAGAACTGCAGAAAATATCATATAACTTATCTTTGAATATTGGTGAAGCACACTCCAATGTTTATCCGCAAATTTATCATGATATACATATTCGTGGCTTATTCTTAGACAGAAAGGATAATAGCCAATATATCTTCACAATTAGGCAAAGGAGCAGAAAGATTGTGAAGAGGAAAACGTGACTCTTGCAAAGATTTGCATGTCACAGCTGTATTGCCAGAGGTCAAAATATGCATAAACAAGTAACATTCGCATGCAGGAGTTATCAGTCAAAGCGAACACGCGGAGATTGTTGGCTATCATCTGCGCAGGCGCACATATCAAAATATCGACTACTTCACTCAGTATAAAAATGGTGGCATAACTGACACATCTTGTTGTAATCCAGTTGACGACAGAATCTGTCAGTCAAGCAATACTATATCACCCTCAAGGCTTTCAGTTACTCACGGTGAGGAAGAATTGCATCTTGTTCTTGTTGTTGTTAACCGAATATTTTACTTTGATTAGATAGAGTATGTGTAATACCGTGGAAGTTTACCATTGCCCAATGTCATCCCTAGCACGTCTCATTCGGGGCAGAAATAAAGATTGGATTTGGTGGGTTGAGTAGTGTTCATTTCGCACCATCTTTCTGTCACGTTGGCAGTTGTATTATGTGTCGTTAGGACTGTATTCATAAGTTATCAATAACTTCATTTTGTTGTTGTTGTAGGGGAGGTGAGATGTACACATCCATGTTTTCTTCTCCGTTCCAAATCGGTTCCTGTGCAGTCTCTCTGATTTAACAAATACTGAGTATAAGCTGCCACTTCATGTTTGTACTCTCTAAAAAAAAATCGAGTGAAAATATTCACTCTTAAAGGAGTGAATACAAAAAAGAGTGAAATTAGAGTGAAATTGGAGTGAATTTTGAGTGAAAATGTTCATTTTCACTCGTTTTAGAGTGACGTCAGGGATCACTCCGAAATCTTCGAGTGATCCCTGAGGTCACTCCAAAATGAGTGAAAATGAACATTTTCACTGCAATTTCACTCCAATTTCACTCTAATTTCACTCCTTTTTGTATTCACTCCTCTAAGAGTGAATATTTTCACTCGATTTTTTTTTTAGAGAGAGTATACATGGGCAGCAATTACAACGATGAATATGCTACGGGTAGGCAAAGTACATACAACCATCGACATGACTTTATTAACTGCAAAGAAATTAAGCTGGGTAAACGGTTGATTTACTGATCTGCAAAACATTTCACAAGCTTCGTAAAAAACTTGTTCTCTATGTGGACCTCTTTTTCAGACGAAGTCGACCCAATGAAACAAGAAATCATGACATTGAGTTCTAATCTACTGTTGGTATTTATCTACATTGCACAAGTTCAAACATCTTTGTCGTCCAGCATTCCACGACATACTGCTCGCCTATCTACTGAAAGAGAGGAAATGAAGCTAACTTTAAACTATCAATCCATCGACAATTTATTTGTGACAGAATTGTCTGTCGTCGATTTGAATACACAAAGTCAATTAATCAACGAGACTTGTAAGAATTACTCATGTAGCATGCAGAAGTCGTTAGGTTGGATGGACATTAGTTCAAAGCCATCTTCTAACCTCTCTACCAAACTCGTTAACAGCTTTACGGAAACTCAAGACACGTTGATATCGAAAAGGCCGTTGCAGACATCGTGGTTGTGCGTGTATGTACCCTGGACATGGGTGACCATTCTCCAACTGACCACGGCAATGCTTGGTGTCGTCGGAAACCTAATCGTCATTTTAGTTGTGTTTGGAAGACGCCACAAGTGTCGTCCTACCGATACCCTGATTGGCGCCTTGGCCGTTGCTGATTTCTCGACCTCCATCTTCATGATTCCGTTGCCTCATTGCTTGCAGGTTCCTCCGTCCTGGTTGGGAGAAACCTTCTGCAAAATAGTTTACTCTTCTACGCTCAAATGGATTTCAATTGACGCCTCCATATATACTCTGACACTGATTCCACTGGAGCGTTATCTGGCTATTGCTTACCCTTTTCAATTTAAGCGTTTCATCACGCGGGACCATGTCAGGTATGCTATTGCTGGGGTATGGTTTTTCGCTCTGCTACTTAACGTTTTCATATTTTCTACATCGGTAGTGAAAAATGGGGAATGTACACGTGTATATCCTTCTGACATCATCCAGCTTGCTACAGGACTAATGACTTTCTTTGTCGAATTTCTAATTCCCGCTTTAATCATGTTGATAACCCAGGCGATAACAGCCACCGTGCTTCATCGACAGGGTCGTCTTCGTCTAGCAGAGGACAAGACCACCAGATCCCCAAAACCCTCATCCAAGCACTACGTTGCTAAAAGACGAGTTCTTCAGATGCTGTTTATTGTGGTAGTGGTTTTCATTGTTTCCTGGGCTCCAGCGCAAACAGCGTACCTGGCTTACAATCTGAATGTCCTTCCTCCTTCTTATATCTACAGCCCTCTGGATAATAGCCTTACAGTGCTTGCATTTTGTAATTCATGTGCAAACCCGGTAATCTACACAATTCGAAATCGCGACTTCCGAGTGGCGATCAAAGAACTCTGCGGACCCACGGCTAACTCTTCTGTTGGTATATTCAGCGAAAAGGCTAAGGAAAAAGACATAATTTACAATGATTCAATCCCCCACAGTCTAGTAATGTGATTATCCGATAAATTCCGCCTCATTATCAGTTCGATAGTTATCATCCATTATCACTTTTATCACACACTAGGCATCATTCCTCGTCTCATAAAGTGTCCATGTATCTTTCTGCCGTATAATGTTTAATGATTCTCATACATATAGGTTCAAAATTATGGAATGCTTGTAACCTTACCTTTTAAGTATAGGTCAAAACAAGTCAAAATGCGCTGGTAAGATAGTGGAATATCATGTCAAACCATAATCAGATGATTTCCTCTTTGATGGGTCGGATTGATGTATATATAATATATAATACATTTCATATCATATATTATATATTATAATTATGTGATATACATTATATATTTAAATATATTACATGATATGAATATTCATGTTTCCTATATCTATCACAAAGTAATTAATGGTTCCAAATCCGTATCATTTCATAACCATTCCATACTTTAAAGTTTAATTGTTAACGAACAGGTACCAGCACGAAGAATTCTTAATCTGAATCAGGTACCAGCCTTATCCGGTGAAAGAGACGCTGTCAGTATCATTTTCTTCATCTTAGATCATTAAACTCTGAGTAACGTTGGTAATGATTCCACGTTTGTCAGTCACGCTTAGTCAACATTTTTTTCCCTGTTGAAATATTCCATTGACATTCAGCTAGGAATGCTTTGAAAACAGTCTCTTTCTTTGAAAGCGTGGTAATGTGTTCCACGTGTTGATTTCTTTAGTGGAATATAAAAAAGCGGAGATTGTTGGTACACTGCCATTATAATGATTGATTATGTCGGAAATATTGCAGAGGTGCATATTGCAGAATGTACGGTGTATAAATGTGGTCACAACAGCTTGTTTTGAAGCAATGATTATACGATATACATACGTTAAGTTGTCTGGAACACTATGGGTTTAGTGGCAACTCAACGCCTTTCTCATTCTCACCCGACGTATTCATAAGTGAAATCTTATAGGAGTGACATTACTATGTTAAAGGACCAGTCAAATACGATAGATAATACGGTCTCCTTCCATGGGCATTGATCACAGCGAAGCTAGATATCTGTCTGTCTTTATGTCTGTTTCTTTTATCCTTTTCTCTCTCTCATATATATACATACAGACGCAGAGAATGATCTGGAAATATGATGCATAGATATATATATAAGGTGATATTATACCAGGTTTAAGAAGACATGTGCTACTTGTATTAGTAGAATTTGACATACCGAGATCAATGGAAAGGTGAATTTTCAAAATGATTTTTTTTTTTAATTTTCTGTACGTCAACGCAACAACGTAATTCCTTCTACCACGTATTACATGCTTCTGTTTCGTGTTTTCTTTTTTTCTGGTTATAGAGAGCTTTAGATTTGCAGCCTCTCCTGTTAGACAATGGACCCAGCTGTTTCGCGCATGTGCAGAATACCATTTTTCCTAATTTGAGTAGTCGTAGCGTTCTCATGGCAGATCTAAGGCTCGTTAATACATGTTTTTTTTTTTTTTTTCAATATAGGGACAGAAATACAGTTTAAGGTAATCTGGTAACATTGTACGCCATGCCAGTCCCCCAAAGCTTATATTGTGTGTGTGTTTGTTTTTGCATATCTTTTTTCTGTGTATCTAGCGTTTATGCTTGTGTGTGTGTGTGTGTGTTTGTATGTGTGCGTTTCCTCAAGTATATTTCATTGTGTGTGTGTGTGTGCGTGTGTGTGTGTGCGTGTGTATGTCTGTGCATGAGAATGAGAGCGCATGGCTCAACCTTCGGAAGACGAGCAGAGATTGTTGGCTCTCCTTTGCGCAGCAGCACACATATCAAAATATCGACCAAGTCACTCAGTATAAAATCTTGACAAAGCTCCGACATCTTGTTGTAATCCACTTGACGGCCAACGTACCAGTCCAGCGATACTTGTATTACCTTCAAGATTTTGAGGTACTCACGGTGAGGATAAATTTCATCGCCTGTTTTAATGCTAGAATTCCTTACCGCGATTACACTCAGATTATAATTATTAGATATGCCACATTCGCAAAAATCAATATTCTACTATCCCTGAACTTACCTGTGCATTGTGAGTCACTAGTTCGCAAAAAAAAATGATGTGTTGGTAAACTTCAATCTTCGAAAGTAAAGATTCAATTTGCTTGATTTGTATCATTGTTAATAAGTCATAGAGTTGCATATATATCTACTATTTCGTTTTGTATAGTTCCTTTACATTCATCATTAACTTAGATTATACTGCCTGTTTTCATAACAAGAAAAAAAAAATCTTTGTTACCTTAGCAGATCCGTGTTTCAGACGTAGCCCAATTACGTGCCTATTCAGCCTACTAATCTAACAGATATTGAGTGTGAGGTACGACTTTATGTTCGCATGAGGCGTAATTACAACGATAAAATGCTGAAGAAATGCAGAGTAAACACAACCACAGACAAAGCTTTATTGACATGTAGAGGTGAAGCAAGGCAGGCAGTTGAATTGGAAAAGGGGAATATTTGTAATTGAAGAAAGCGTAGTCAAACTAGGTTTGAAAACCTGTTCTTTTTGTGCATGGGCCTCTTTTTCAGACGAAGTCAACACATTATAACGGGAAAGAATGGCGCTGTGTTCACATTTACAGCTGGTATTCATCTCCATCGCACTGACATTCTTTGACTAACTGTTGGCTTCTCCACGGCAAGAGAGGACATCTTCCCAACTTTGAACAATCAATTCATTGACAACATATTTGTCACTGAATCGTCTGACAGAGTTTTGGATACACAAACTCAGTTGATGGACACGACTTATAAGAATTACCCGTGTAGCACGCAGGAGATGTTAGGTAAAATGGAACCTAGTTCAAAGTCATCTGCTGACATTCCTACAAGCTCATACAGCTTTTCGAACACCCAAGACACACAGAGATCTGAAAGACCCTTACTGGTGACATCGTGATTGTGCATGTTTATACCCTGGACTTGAGTGACCATTCTCCAACTGACCACGGCAACGCTCGGTGTCATCGGAAACCTAATCGTCGTTATAGTCGTGTTCGGAAGACGACACAAGTGTCGTCCTACTGATACCCTGATGGGTGCCTTGGCCGTTGCTGATTTCTCGACCTCCATCTTTATGATTCCGCTGCCATATTGCATGCAGGTGCGTCCATCGTGGTCGGGAGAAATCTTCTGCAAACTAGTTCACTCTTCTACGTTCAAATGGATTTCGATTGACACCTCCATAAAAATTATACACCCTGACACTGATACCACTTGAGCGGTATCTTGGTATTGCTTGCCCTTTTCACTCGGGCTCATATCAGGTATGCAATCGCTGGTGTTTGGTTCTTTGCCCTGGTGCTTAACGTTCTGGCATTTTCTTCTTTAGTGGTGAAGAATGGACAATGTGCACACATAAATACTTCTCACACCATGCAGATTGCTAAAGGGCTGACAATATTCTGTGTTGAATTTCTCCTACCGGCTGTAATCATGTTGATAACGCAGGCAATGACAGCCATCGTGCTCCATCGACAGGGTCGTCTTCGTCTAACAGAGGACAAGACCACAAATTCATCGAAGCCCTCATCCAGGCATCACGTTGCTAAGAAACGAGTTCTTTAGATGTTGTTCACTGTGGTCATTGTTTACGTAATTTCCTGGCCTCCAGTGCAAACGGTATATCTGACTTACAATCTTAACGTACTCCCGACTTTGTATTTCAACAGCCCCTTGGATGATAGCCTGATTGTGATTTTCTATGGGGGCAAGTACAAGATCGGGGGGGGGGGGTGGTTGTGTATACTCCCTCCCACTCGAGGGAGCTTCTGTATTTTTAGATCTGAAGTCGATGATCTGATGCACCATTTTCTTGTGGTATATTTTGGAAAATTGTCACACACTCACGCACACGTACATGTAAGTTATACACACCCAGTTACTTTATACACACTCACACACACACACACACACCTACACACACACACACACACACACACACACGTACACACACACACATAGTCATTCATTCCTGATCTCTTTTATTATGTTAATGCAGTTGAATAATAAAACCCATAGGTTTCAGATGTCTTGTCAGTGTCTTTGAAGGGTTAATTCACGAGTGCAATTTATTGTTTTCAGATAATGATATGTAATTCCGGTGTATATTTGTGAGCGAAAGAGATGGCGTAAAGAGAAAATAAAAGAGAAAATAAAGGCGCATGCCATAAGAGAAAGAGAGATATTCAATTTATAACATAAGAAAGAATACTGTTACTTCTTTATAGTCTTCATCTGCCTCCTTCACTTCCAAATTTCCAATCTGTAAAATTCTTGGTCTTCAATAAAGCTTTTCACAAAAATCCTTTGAGGCGTCTATTTGAATATTGAATAATCTAGTTGACCTAATTTTGATCATAAATTGGTACTCATAAATGAGCGCTTTTACAAGCATGCATACCAGTCCCATAAATGCATAATCTATGGCACGCTATGAAACGATAAATACTAATACAGTTCAAAGAAACTGCCCTGTCGTAAATTTACAGGTTTTCACATTAAGATCTAAGATCACATAAAAATCTATACAACGAGTAACAAAATGTATATAATTATATATTATATTATAATTATATATTATATATATATAATTTTCTTATGCCTCCGCCACAAAGTGATTATATTTTCGAGTTGCCCGTCCATGGATCTTCCCGTCCGTAATCGATTTTGTGGACAGCGTAACTAAAGCACCGTTTGAGGTATCCAAATGGAACTTGGTATATGTATGTATGTATGAGTGAACGAAGGTGCCCATTAACTTGTCGATGTTGGTTCTCACCGTCAAAAGGCATAGGTCAAGGTCATACTGTCAAATTTCTCTATTTCCCCCCATATCTTTGCAATGTATTTTCTTGAAAATTTGTGTCTGAATGTATTGCAAGGTAAAGATTCTCTAAAATTTTAGGCCATGGGGTTAAAGATAAAGGGTCAAATGAAAATGCTTAAATTTCGTGTTTTTCTCCACTTCTCTCGAAAATACATGGCTCAAGGTATCTTCATGAAACTTTAGTAATGTACATTTATTGCGTGCCAATGATTCTCTTGGGAAGTTTGGGTCATGAGGTCAAAGGCAAAGGGTTAAAATGCTAAAATTACTCTACAAACTGGTTGAAATTACAATATTTTCTCCATACAACTCAATTTTCCTTAGAAATGACTCAGTTACATGCTTAAATAAACTTCGTATACATACATTACTGCACAATGATTTAGAAGACTAAGGGCTTATGACGATCTTGTCGCAGCCATCTTAATCATTATTTTGATACGATACAATTTACTTACAACACAAACAGGTCGGAAGGAATCTGCAATCATTTATCCAGCACTCATTCGACTCTGTCTTTAAGCCTTGTTAAAGTTACAGGAGCGTTTTCGCCGACTGTCAACCTTCACCGAGTTTATTGATATTGCGTTGTAGTCGTGTGCTTCAAAACCAATGTCGAATGAGTACATGTTGTATTGTTGCAGCACATGTTCTTAACCGAAATGCAACAAGAATGGATAATACTCGAATGTGTCAGAAACATGTGTCTGTATCGCATATCGGATGAATTACATGGATATTACAACTCCATTGCAAACTGGTGGAAGCATGCTTGAATAAGTGACCTTGGAAGCTATAGTCATAAGTTAGAGAGATGCAAACTTTCACAGACACGGGAAGATTGCCAGCTATTCTCTGCGCAGGCGCACATATATTAAGGCATCTACCTAGTCACTGACGCTATAAAAATCATGACATAACTCCCACATGTTGTTCTAAACCGGTTGGCGACCAAACCTATCAGTCCAGCGATACTTCACCTTCAAGACTTTGAGCTGCTCACGGTAAGGGTGAATCGCATCATTTTTTTTTCCTTGCAGGATATTGCTCCTTCGATTAGGTTTAGTATTTATCATTCGGGATACCGTAAAAGTCTCCTTAGCACTACTATCACCCCTCGACATTCCTTGCTTTCTATCGGCGATCTTTTTCTGCCCAAAACTGAAGATTGAATTTGTTTGGAGTTGGAGTGTTCAGTTCGGACCATCTTTTCACGTTGGTAGTTGCATATTCTTCCCTTTCGTCAGAAATGTACTTTAGAATTAGCAATAACTTGACAGTTATAGTGTGTTTTCATTAGACTTTTTTTGTTATTGTTAATTTCCAGGTCCATCACGTTCGTGATTAAAGGCCAAATTAGTTTCTATGCAATCATTCATTAAACCAATATTGAGTATGAGGCACGAGTCCTTCCTCGCACATCAGGCACAATTACAACGATAAAAGATGATAGGCAAAGTAAATATCAACCTGAACATGAACTTCACAACTTTCTGAAAGGAAATGGGTAAAACAGTTGATATCGATAAGGGGAACATGAAATCAGTGACCTAAACTGAGCTTTGTTAGATTTTCTTTTTTTGTATACTTCCCTCTTTTTCAGACGAAGTCGATCCAATAGAAAAAGGGAAACATGACGCTGTGTTCACATCTGCTGTTGGTCTTCGTCTTCGTTCCAAACATTGAAATAGGTTTGTCGACTGACATTCCTCGACTTACTGTTGCCCTATCTCCGTTGCCAGAGAACACCATATCAACTTTGAGGTCTCAATCCACTGACGATATATTTGTGACGGAATCGTCTGTCAGCGTCGATTTGTATACACAAACTCAAGTGATCGATATGACTTGTAACAACTATCCATGTAGCACGCAGGAGATATTAGGTTGGATGGAAAATAATTCAGAGTCAATTCCTGATCATGCGCCAAACACGTACAACTCTTCAAACAATCAAGACACACATACATCTACAGGACTCCTGGATACATCGTGGTTCTGCGTGTCTGTACCCTGGACTTGGGTGACCATTCTCCAACTGACCACGGCAACGCTCGGTGTCATCGGAAATCTACTGGTCATTAGAGTCGTGTTCGGGCGACGTCACAAGTGTCGTCCTACCGATACCCTGATCGGTGCCTTGGCCATTGCTGATTTCTCTACCTCGATCTTCATGATTCCGCTGCCACACTGCCTGCAGGTGCCTCAATCTTGGTTGGGAGAAATCTTCTGCAAAGTAGTTTACTCTTTCACGTTCTATTGGATTTCCATTGACGCCTCCATATACACTCTGACACTGATACCACTTGAACGTCATCTAGCTATTGCTTACCCATTTCAATTCAAGCGTTACATCACAAGGGTCCGAGTCAGGTATGCAATCGCTGGAGTCTGGTTCTTTGCTCTCCTTCTTAATGTCTCGTTATTTCCGTTGTCGAAGGTAAAAGATGGGGAATGTTCGCGGGTGTATCCTTCTTTCACTATCCAGCTTGCTACAGGGCTAATTACTTTTTCTGTTGAATTCCTCGTACCGACTATAATCATGTTGATAACGCAGGCAATGACCGCCATCGTGCTTCATCGACAGGGTCGTCTTCGTCTAGCAGAGGACAAGACCACAGATTCCTCAAGGCCCTCATCCAGGCATCACGTTGCTAAGAGACGAGTTCTTCAAATGTTGTTCATTGTGGTCATTGTTTACGTAATTTCCTGGGCTCCAGTGCAAACGGCATATCTTGCTTACAATCTTAACTTACTCCCGACTTCTTATTTCAACAGCCCCTTGAATAATTGCCTGATAGTGCTTGCATTCTGTAATTCATGTGCAAACCCCATAATTTACACAATAAGAAATTCCGAGTTTCGACTAGCGATAAAAGAACTCTTGAAGTCCACAGCCAGTTCTTCTATAGGAATGTTTAGCGAAAAGAAGGATGAAGACACGTCATACCTGGATTAGATCGTGCAATGTTCGCCTCATTTTTTTTTTCAATATTATCCGTTATCACCATGGCCGTAGGCAAGAATATTTATTGGGGAGGGGGGGGGGGGGGGAGCAAGTACATGTACAAGACGTGGGGATGTGGTATCCTTCCTCCCACTCGAGGGAGCTTTTGTATTTTTAGAACTGTAGTCGATGTACCATTTTTCTCGTGGAATATTAGGACATCAAAAAGTAAGTCAAATAAATAGGAAGAAAGCAGGAAAAAGGTAAATGCCTAAATCGTGGTGTCTGTCACCTCTTTCTTTTTTTTTTTTTTTTACCGTGTGCGTCTTCACTGTGTACTAAGTCTATGCACATGGACAGATGGGAAAGGGTGGTATCAGCCTCCCTTTCACACAATGGAGCTATTGCATTTTAGAACTGAAATTCAACAATCAGCTGCTCACTTTTTTTTTTAATATTTGGACAATTTTACATTGAAAAGTAAGAAAAATGGGTTCTTCAAACAATTTGGATGTTAAAATGATTATCACATTCAGATGTATCTATGTTCCTTGAGTATATCTAACTTTTTATTCTGTCACTGCTCATCAAATAATGGAATGATGATTATGTAGGTGGTAAATCTAAGATTTGCTGAATTATATGCGAGATTGTCAAACAATTAAATGTGTTAAAGTATATGTCTAATTACGTACATGTTTATACATATGCATATGTGTACAATGTATTTATATGTACAGATTGCTTTTCTAAACGGTACTTTAGCTATTTGTCATCAAATTGACTTTTTTCTTTTACAGAAATGTATCCATAATTAGTAGTCCCATATAGTAAAAACTTTAAAGTATTGAAATTCTTTTGAGAAAAGGGGGAAATCAGGCAATTGAAAATGACGTTTGTGTCACAATGCGCCAAATCCATTCCTGTTCTGTTCCGAAAGATGTTTGAATCCAGTCAGGTGTATACTAGAAACATGTGTGTCAGCCATCCTGCACTTTGGTCGCAGCGTAGGAACAGGGAATGACCTACAAATAACTTGATCATTAACGATAAAAATTTTTCATTTTTTTCTTTTTGGCATAATATTCTTTAGAAAATAAAGGAAAAAGCAGGATGATGTGAAGAGATATAAAATCATCCCCCAAAATATACAAAGTACTAAGCAATTGTGTCTAGTCACAAAAACGACATTTGCTAGTTGTATCTTACGTGCATTTTCTTGGTTAAATCCAGTAAATTAAAAAAAGAATATTGCTTCCTTAAAATTAGTTCAGATACGTAGGCTTTTATTTTCAAAGCACATTTCTCTAGCCCATTATGGGGTTCTCCAGACATAACGTCATCGCCTAAAAATCTAAGAAGTTGTGAAATAGCAATCCAGGATTTTCTCCTTATTATCAAAAGTGAATTTAGTACCTTTTTGAAAGGAACTCTTCATTGTTTTACAACTATTAGTGTAATATGCTATGATTACCTATGTTAATAAACATATTACAGTCTCAGCTGAAGAGAATGTAACGTATGACTCTGACATTTGCACACCATACTGTCGTTTCCATGTACGGTCTCATCCCTTCAATTGTGTCTACATTGTTCTCTATTCTACTGTTAATGAAGAACAGTCGATGTCGTAACGGTTGGAAATCTTATAAATCTTGAGTGTAAATTTCAGTTAAAGTATCAGCATTACCATATTGAAGACCATGTCAAAAATGTGTTTCTTTAATTTGTAAAAACCTTATAACTACGCTACGTCTGGTATCCTAATGTTTTGAAACCATCCGGCGCATTTTCATCGAAATGTATTTTCTGACTTGTGATGTGTTTTTAGTGGAAGAGAGAGAGAGAAAGAGAGAGATAGGAAAAAAGAGAGGAAAGGGTATTGGTTTATCGTCTTTATTTTGGTAATAAATGCACAATAGGATTGCGGAAAGCTGAGGGTAAGGTGTATAAATGTCTTTTTGAGACTGTAAGGTAAATGAGACAGTTCTTGTAAGGTAATGACTTCAAATTAGTTTGAAATCTAGTCTAATGCCAAGTCATGGAAATAAACCAAATTTTATTGTATTCACAGTTTATATGATATGATAAAGATACATCAACATATTGAATGTTTGAACATTGATGTTGATATAAAACATGATATTTGTTTAATCTTTTACAATGTTGACAAAGTGATGCCCCTCTTGTGTCTTATATGACATTTAAATGTTGTTTATGTAATTGTGTATCATTTTGTAAAAGGCATGTTGACAAAACAAATTTGGGTGATATGGACAATCAATGATTGAAATGAATGAAATGTATATACATATATATACATATATATATTATATAGGGACTTATTTTGGTTTTAGTTTATAATTTGCAGACCTGGACTTTTGTCACATATTCATGCACACACACATGTTAGTTATACACACCCAGCTACTTTATACACGTACACACACACACCTACATACACACATAAAAACACATACACGTACATACACACACAGAGTCATCCATTCCTGATCTCTTAATTATGTAAATGCAGTTGAATAAAAAACAATGGGTTTCAGATAGAAACCCACGGGCAGTCTGTAACAAGTCGACATGAGGTGAAGAAGTGTTCTGTCTGGTCAGTGTCTTATACCTACATATAGCGTACATGGCTGTGTGTGTGTATGTACATGTATAATACATTTGTACAATATGAACTTGAAATAATACAAAATACTATGATACATATATCCTCAGATTACAAATACACGTGTTATGATAATTTTGAAAGGTTAATTCACGACTGCGATTTGTTGTTTTCAGATTAAAAAATATAACAACTGTCGGAGTATATTTATGAACGAAAGAAAGGACATAAGGAGAAAATAAAAGACCCCCCTCCCGAAGAAAAATATCGCATGCCATAAGAGATAAGGAAACATTCACTTGTGAAGAAGGAACGTGACTTCTATATCTTCTTCATCTGCCTTCTTCAATTTCATTTTGCGACATTCTTGGTGTACACTCAATTTTTTTTTTCTCGCCAGAATGCGTAAGGTGTTCATTTGAATGTTGAATAATCTAGTTGACCTAATTTTGATCACAAAGTGGTACTTATGAATGAGCGCTTTTATAAGTATGCATATCGGTGTTACTGCCAGTCGCATAAATGTATAATCTATGGCACGTTGTGAAATGATAAATATCAATACATTAAAAAAATTGTCCTGTCATAAATTCACAGGTTTTCACATTAAGATCTAAGATCACATAAAAATCAAAGCAAAGAGTAGCAAATGTATATTTCTCATGCCTCCGCCACAAAATGATTATGTTTTCGAGTTGCCCGTCCATCGATCTTCCCGTCTGTAATCGATTTTGTGGACAGCGTAACTAAACCACCGTTTGAGGTGTCCAAACGAAACTTGGTATATGTATGTATGAGTGGACGAAGGTGCCCATTTACTTGTCGATGCTATTCTCACGGTCAAAAGGCATAGGTCGAGGTCATACTGTAAAATTTCTCTATTTCCCTCCATATCTTTACAATGCCTCTATGTATTTTCATGAACTTTGTGTCTGAATGTATTCCAAGGTAAAGATTCTCTAAAGTTTTAGGCCATGGGGTAAAAGATAAAAGGTCAAGTGAAGATGCGAAAATTTCATGTTTTTCTCCACATCTCGAAAATACATGACTCAGATTATCTTCATGAAACATTCATAATGTACATTTATTGCGTGCAAATAATTCTCTTGGAAAGTTTGGATCATGAGGTCAAAGGCAAAGGGTCAAAGATCAGGTTAAAATGCTAAAATTACACTGCATGCATAATGGCTGAAATTACAATATTTTCTCCATACAACTCAAGTTCCTTAGAACTGACTCTGTTAAAATAATATGCTTAATTAAACTTTTGATACATGCATTATATACTGCACAATGATTTAGAAGACTAGGGGCTTATGATGATCTTGTCGTGGTCATGGTAATCATTTCATACGATACAATTTACTTATAACACAAACAGGTTAAAAGGTGAAACACATTGTTGGGTCAGAAGGAATCTGCGATCATTTATCCGGAGCACTAGTAAATAACAAACAACTGAATCGCTCTTATCATTTGATGCTGTATAAAGTTACACGTTTTCTCCGAGTTTCGCTTCTTCACTGAGTCTATCGAGTTTATTGCTATTACGCTGTAGTCCATGTGCTTCATAACCAATATCGAATGCACATGTTGTTAACCGAAATACCACAAGAATAAATAATACTTTAATGTGTCAGTAACATGTGTCTATAGCATATCGGTTGAATTACATGTATATTACAACTTCATTGCAAGATGGTGGAAGTATGACCTGGGAAGCTATAATCATAAGTTATAGGGAGATGCAAACTTCCACAGACACGGGAAGATTGCTAGCCCTTCTCTGCGCCGGCGCACATATATTAAGAGATCTACCAAGTCAATGACGCTATAAAAATCATGACATAGCTCCCACATGTTGTTCTAAACCAGCTGACGATCAAACCTATCAGTGCAGCGATACTTGTATCACCTTCAAGACTTTGAGCTACTCACGGTAAGGATGAATTGCATCATTTTATATTTTCTTGCAGAATGTGTTACTTCGATTAGATTCATTGTTGATCATTTGCGATACAGTAAAGTCGCCTTTAATAGCACTACTTTCATCCCGAGATATTCATTGCTTTCTATTGTGTGTACACCTTTTATGCCCAAAGGTAGACTGGATTTGTTTGGGGTAGTAGTGTTCAGTTCGTACCATTTTTTCATATTGGTAGTTGCATTTTTTCTTCCTTTTCGTCTAAACTGTACTTTTGAATTAGCAATAGCTTGACTATTATTGTGTGTTTTCATTAGAGTTTTTTTTGTTATTGTTACATTTCTATATTCATCATGTTCGTGACTGAGAGCCAAATTCGTTCCTATACAAGCATTCATTTAAGTAATATTGAGTGTGAGGCTCGAGTCTTTTCTTGCACATCAGGCACAATTACAAAGATAAAAGACAACATTAAACACTAGCATGAATTTATAAACTTTCTGAAATGAAACGGGATAAACAGGTGATATCGATAAGGGAAACATGAAGTCAGTACTATTAGTGACCTAAACTGAGCTTTGTTAAATTTTTTCTTTGTATGTTGGCCTCTTTTTCAGGCGACGTCGACCCGATAGAAAAGAGAAGCATGACGCCGTGTTCACATCTGGCGTTTTTATCCATCTTCGTTTCACTTGTTCAAATAGGATTGTCGACCCAAATTCCTCGTCTTGCTGTTGCTCTTTCTCCGGTAAGAGAGAAAATCACACCAATTTTGAACTCTCAATCAAGTGACGATGTTTTTGTGACGCAATCGTCTGTCAGAGTCGATTTGTATACAGAAACTCAAGTGATCGACATAACTTGTAAAAACTATCCATGTAGCACGCAGGAGATATTAGGTAGGATGGAAAATAATTCAAAGTCAATTCCTGACCATCGTCCAAACATGTACAACTCTTCAAATACTAGTAGTCAAGACACACATACATCTACAGGACTCCTGGATACATCGTGGTTCTGCGTGTCTGTACCCTGGACTTGGGTGACTATTCTCCAACTGACAACGGCAACGCTCGGTGTCATCGGAAATCTACTGGTCATTAGAGTCGTGTTCGGGCGACGTCACAAGTGTCGTCCTACCGATACCCTGATCGGTGCCTTGGCCGTTGCTGATTTCTCGACCTCGATCTTCATGATTCCGCTGCCACACTGCCTGCAGGTGCCTCAATCCTGGTTGGGAGAAATCTTCTGCAAAATAGTTTACTCTTCGACGTTCAAATGGATATCGATTGACGCCTCCATATACACTCTGACACTGATACCACTTGAGCGGTATCTTGCTATTGCTTACCCATTCCAATTTAAGCGTTACATCACAAGGGTGCGAGTCAGGTATGCAATCGCTGGAGTCTGGTTCTTTGCTCTCCTTCTTAATGTCTTTTTATTTCCGGTGTCGAAGGTAAAAGATGGGAAATGTTCGCGGGTGTATCCTTCTTTCACTATCCAGCTTGCTACAGGGCTAATGACTTTTTCTGTTGAATTTCTCCTACCGGCTGTAATCATGTTGATAACGCAGGCAATGACAGCCATCGTGCTTCATCGCCAGGGTCGTCTTCGTCTAGCAGAGGACAAGACCACAGATTCCTCGAAGCCCTCATCCAGGCATCACGTTGCTAAGAGACGAGTTCTTCAGATGTTGTTCATTGTGGTCATTGTTTATGTAATTTCCTGGGCTCCAGTGCAAACGGCATATCTTGCTTACAATCTTAACGTTCTCCCGACTTCTTATTCCAAAAGCCCCTTGAATAATAGCCTGATAGTGCTTGCATTCTGTAATTCATGTGCAAACCCCATAATTTACACAATAAGAAATTCCGAGTTTCGACTAGCGATAAAAGAACTCTTCAAGTCCACAGCCAGTTCTTCTATATGAATGTTTAGCGAAAAGAACTGAGGAGGAAGACACGTCATACCTTGATTAGATCGTGCGATGTTCGCCTTTTTTTTTTCATTATTATCCATTATCACCACGGCCGTAGGCAAGAGTATTTATTCGGGGGGGGGGGGGGAGCAAGTACATGTACAAGACGTGGGGTTGTGGTATCCTTCCTCCCATTCGAGGGAGCTTTTGTATTTTTAGAACTGCAGTCGATGTACCATTTTTTCGTGGAACATTAGGACATCAAAAAGTAAAACAAATAAATAGGAATAAAGCAGGGACAAGGTAAATGCCTAAATCGTGGTATCTGTCACCTCTTTTTTTGCAGTGTGCGTCTTCACTGTGTACTAAGTCTATGCACATGGACAGATGGGAAATGGTGGTATCATCCTCCCTTTCACACAATGGAGCTATTGCATTTTAGAACTGAAATTCAACAGTCAGCTGCTCACTTTTTTGGGAATATTTGGACAATTTTACATTGAAAAGTAAGAAAAATGGGTTCTTCAAACAATTTGGATGTTAAAATGATTATCACATTCAGATGTATCTATGTTCCTTGAGTATTTCTAACTTTTTATTCTGTCACCGCTCATCAGATACTGGAATGATGATTATGTAGGTGCTAAATCTAAGATTTGCTGAATTATATGCGAGATTGTCGAACAATTATTAAAATGTGTTATATGTATAACTGTATATGCATATACATATATGCACAATGTATTTATATGTACAGATTGTTTTTCTAAAAGGTACTTTAGCTATTTGTCATCAAATTGACTTTTTTCTTTGACAGAAATGTATCCATAATTAGTAGTCCCATACAGTAAAAACTTCAAAGTATTGAAATTCTTTTGAGAAAACGGAGAAATCAGGCAATGAAAAATGACGTTTGTGTCAAAATGCGCCAAATCCATTCCTGTTCTATTCCAAAAGGTGTTTGAATCCAGTCAGGTGTATACACTAAAAACATGTATGCCAGCCATCCTGCACTTTGGACGCAGCGTAGGAACAGGGGATGACCTACAAATAACTTGATTATTAACGATGAGATTTTTTTTTTCTTTTTTTTTCTTTTTGGTATATGTATTCTTTAGAAAATAGAAGAAAAAGCAGGATGATGTGAAGAGATATTAAATCTTCCCCCAAAATACACAAAGGAATTTTATCTGGTCACAAAAACCACATTTGCAAGTTGTATCTTACGTGCATATTTTTTTTTTTTTTTGCTCCAAATGGTGTTTCTACATCCAGTAAACTTTAAACAAATATTTCTTCCTTAAAATTAGTTTAGATATGTAGGCTTTTATTTTCAAAGCACATTTCTCCAGCCCATTATGGGCTTCCCCAGACATAATGTAATCGCCTAAAAATTCTAAGAAGTTGTGAAATAGAAATTGAGGATTTTCTCCTTATTATCTGTAGTGAATTTAGTACCTTTTTGAAATGAACTCTTCATTGTTTTAGTGTAATATGCTATGATTACCACTGTTAATAAACATATCACAGTCTCAGCTGAATAGAATGTAACGTATGACTCTGACATTTGCACACCATATTGTCTTTTCCATGTACGGTCTCATCTTTGGTCATCACTTCAATTGTGCCTACATTGCTTTCTATTCTACTGTTAATGAAGAACAGTCGATGTCCTAACGGTATGAAATCTTATCAATCTTGAGTGTAAATTTCAGATAAAGTATCAGCATTACCTGATTGAAGACCATGTCAAAAATGTGTTTCTTTAATTTGTAAAAATCTTATAACTACGCTACGTCTTGTATACGAATGTTTTGAAACCATCCGGCATTTTCATCGAAATGTATTTTCTGACTTGTGCTGTGTTTTTAGTGGAAGAGAGAGAGAGAGAGACAGGAAAAAAGAGAGGAAAGGGTATTGGTTTATCGTCTTTATTTTGGTAATAAATGCACAATAGGATTGCGGAAAGCTGAAGGTATAAGGTGTATAAATGTCTTTTTGAGACTGTAAGGTAAATTAGACAGTTCTTGCAAGGCAATGACTTCAAACTAGTTTGAAATCTAGTCTAATACCAAGTCATAGAAATAAACCAAATTTCATTGTATTCACAGTTTATATGATTATGTTAAGTTACATCAACATATTGAATGTTTGAACATTGATGTTGATATAAAACATGATATTTGTTTAATCTTTTACAATGTTGACAAAGTGATGCCTATCTTAATGTCATTCAAATGCTGTTTATGTAATTGTGTATCTTTCTGTAAAAGGCATGTGGACAAAACAAATTTCGGTGATATGGACAATAAATGATTTAAATGAATGAAATGTATGTATATATATATATATATATATATATATATATATAGGGACTTATTTTGGTTTTAGTTTATAATTTGCAGACCTGGACTTTTGTCACATATTCACGCACACGCACATGTTAGATATACACACCCAGCTACTTTATACACATACACAAACACACTTACGTACATACACACACAGAATCATTCATTCCTGATCTCTTAATTATGTTAATGTAGTTGAATAAAAAACCAATGGGTTTCAGACAGAAATCCACGTGCAGTCTGTAACAAGTCTACATGAGGTGAAGAAGTGTTCTGTCTGGTAAGTGTCTTACTTGCAATGTACCTACATATACATGGCTGTGTGTGTATATATGTGTGTGTGTGTGTGTGTGTGTATGTACATGTTTAATACATTTGCATAATATGAACTTGAAATAATAATAATAATAATTCACAACATTTATATAGCGCGTTATTATATAAAATGTCTCTAAGCGCTATGGGACAAAGAAAACAATAGAAAGGGAAGAAGAGGAAAGAAAAGAGAGAAAGAAGAAGAAGGTACAGTTTCAGACACGGTATAAGACATGAGACACAGTCATAATACTACTCAATAAACAAATACGTTTTTAACATGGATTTAAATTTGTCTACTGAGTCTGTTTGTTTCAAGCACTCAGGTAAACTGTTCCAGAGTTGAGGTGATGCTGACTGAAAAGCTCTAGAACCATAAGATTGTGTATTGACAGGAGGAGGTATTAAAAGTGATTTGTTGTTAGACCGCAAGTTCCGGGAGGGTAGGTATTCAGTTATCAACTGTTGAAGATAAACCGGTGCAATATTTCGCAAACATTTAAAAGTTAACAAAAGAATCTTGAAGTTTATTCGTTCGCGGATTCTTAACATATGCAGTTCTCTCAGTAGTGGGGTAACCGACTCACGTGAACGACGTTTAGCAATAAGCCTGGCAACTGAGTTTTGAACTCTCTGCAGTTTGTTGATTTGCGCATCAGGCAGACCATACAAGAGACTGTTGCAAAAGTCAATGCGAGACATAACCAGTGCCTGAGCGAGTCTCTGGGTTGTCTTTTTCGTCAGAAATTGGCGGATGCTGCCAATTTTGTGTAGGGCAAATGAGGCTGATCTGCACACATTGTTCACATGAGTCTTCAAAGGCAGATTGTGATCAAATATGACACCCAAGTTCCTTGCATCTGTGCAGCATTGTATAGTAGTATCATCTAAAGAAATCATACTCACTGGGCTTGAAATCCTGTGCCTGCTTGTGAAATGTACACATTCTGTTTTGCTTTCATTTAGCTTCAAACCATTCTGTATTGACCAAATATACAAAATTGACCAAATATACAAAATACTGTGATACATAATTTATATCCTGAGATTACAAATACACGTGTTATGATAATTTTGAAAGGTTAATTCACGACTGCGATTTGTTGTTTTCAGATAAGAATATAACAACTATCGGTGTATATTTATGAACGAAAGACAGGGCATAAAGAGAAAATAAAAGACAAAAAAAAAAAATAGCGCATGCCATAAGAGATAAGAAAATATTCACTTAACATAAGAAGGAATATGACTTCTTTATCTTCTTCATCTGCCTTCTTCAATTTCATTCTGTGACATTCTTGGTGTACATTCAATTTTTTTTTTTTGCTCCAGAATCCTTAAGGTGTCCATTTGAATGTTGAATAATCTAGTTGACCTAATTTTGATCACAAAGTGGTACTTATGAATGAGCGCTTTTATAAGTATGCATATCGATGTTACTGCCAGTCTCATAAATGTATAATCTATGGCACGCTGTGAAACGATAAATATCAATACATTTAAAAAAAAATTGTCCTGTCATAAATTCACAGGTTTTCACATTAAGATTTAAGATCGCATAAAAATCAAAGCAAAGAGTAGCAAATACATATTTCTTATGCCTTCGCCACAAAGTGATTATGTTTTCGAGTTGCCCGTCCATCGATCTTCACGTCCGTAATCGATTTTGTGGACAGCGTAATTGAAACACGGTTTGAAGTATCCAAACGAAACTTGGTATATGTATGTATGAGTGGACGAAGGTGCCCATTTACTTGTCGATGCTGGTTCTCACGGTCAAAAGGGATAGGTCAAGGTCACACTGTAAACTTTCTCTATTTCCCTCCCAGGCCCGTAGCCAGGGGGGGGGGGGGGTGCGTCGGGCGCGTACGCACCCCCCCCCCAAATTCTGAAAGGTCCACTTTTCCATAATAACGATTTTTAGCAATTCTCAAGATAACAATCCAAATAAATATAAAGACACATTATATGCTACGTAAATGTGGAAGAGTACGTTTAACAATGTTAAAAATAATTGTACGAAACCCTTTTGTTGTATGAACCATCGGATCGTCCCCATGCACACAAACACAAATGTTATGTATCAATTTGTGCGAGCTATTATTATATTGGCACTGCATGCCATGGCCCTTGGCGCGTGTGACCGGTGTTTTTTTTTTTTTTTTTTCCACTGGCCGCCCGAGTACGTGCGATTCGTATATGACATTGAGGTTGACACTTGCATTTTTTTCACAGGAACAGAGGTAAGTGGATGAAAATCTAATAGCCTCAAGTTTACATATATGATAAAAATTAAAGAAATTTCCTCGAAATTACTATAATCGAAAACCTGAGACATTTTATATCTACGTCTCACAAAGATATAGTACATGTATATATAAGTACATGTTGGCATGATAATGCCTGGGGATACATTATTATGTCAACTATTTTCCATTATGAATGCATGCTCCCATCAAATTGTGAAAAGGTGGTCATGAATTATCATTTCTTACGAACGATCAGGAGAGACAAAACAAAATGAAAGACCTCTCTTACTCCAGCTCTCTTGTAACACTCATTAGGCCATTATGCATGCCTAACGAATTATAATAGCTGCTTTTTCTAGCCCTTTTGCTAGTACCAACATTCGAGAAAAGATCATCTATCAAGTAACTGTACGATCTCCGTGCATAATCTAATGCTTTTAAACACACTTGCCTACTCGCCTTCAGCTGGCATTTGCTTACGGTTCCAACAAATTATTAATTATACATTTTCTCATGTTGTGACAGTTCGATTGGTTCTCATTTTGAAGTGAGCCAAAACCTAAGAACATTCTCACTTATAATTTCCAAAGAGTATTATGCAGGCACGCAAACTCAATTTAGTTGTATTTCATTTAAATGTAATGGGTAAGAGGGTATGAGAGAGAATGCTGAGCTATGAAGTAAAATGGTAAAGTAAAAAGTTTGTCAGATAGTATTACAAAAGCCTGAATATTGCAAGAGCTCCGGAGTAAAAAGAGTCAGGGAAAATCCCTGTGTATGATAACACAATGAGAGCGTTAGAAACTAACTTACAGGTAGCGGATTTCTTTGCAGGCCAAATTCGGAAATGTACTGTTGATTATTACTTATACATTTTCTCATGTTGTGACAGTTCTATTGGTTCTCATCTTAAAGTGAGCCAAAACCTAAGAACATTCTCACTTATAATTTCCAAAGAGTATTATGCAGGCACGCAAACTCATTTTAGTTATATTTCATTTAAATGTAATGGGTAAGAGGGTATGAGAGATAATGGAAAGTGCTGATCTATGAAGTAAAATGGTAAAGTAAAAAGTTTGTCAGATAGTATTACAAAAGCCTGAATATTGCAAGAGCTCCGGAGTAAAAACAGTCAGTGAAAAACCCTATGTATGATAGCATTGTGAGAGCGTTAGACTGCATTGTTTTTTTTCCTCCAAACATAACTTTGTATTTTGCCGGTATGCATGTATAATTTCGTATTTGTTAACCATTATCTCACCATGTAAAGTCGAATACATGCCTATGTTATGTCTTCTGATACATTTCGTGTTATGTTTGACGAAAAAGAAAGAAGGAATGAAATAAATGAAATGAAATGAAATGAAAATGAAAAATGAAATTGTGACGCATCGTTATTTAATTTACATTCTTTATTGATATATTTTCATAAATATCTCATGAGTCGGATTGGATTACAATTCTCACTTACAGCTTTGTAGAAGTCTGAGTCAACAGTATCACACAGTACTTCAAGACGTATTATAGTACAAACGATTTCTTGAGCCTGCACCGTTTCAGGCTCTGTTCTGGATACGGCGGTAGAAACTCATTCTTTTTTGTTGTTTATTTTATCATTATTTACTAATCTCTTTTCTAACTTACAGGTAGCGGATTTCTTTTCAGGCCAAATTCGGAAATGTAGTGTTGATTATTACTTATACATTTTCTCATGTTGTGACAGTTCTATTGGTTCTCATTTTAAAGTGAGCCAAAACCTAAGAACATTTTCACTTATAATTTCCAAAGAGTATTATGCAGGCACGCAAACTCATTTTAGTTGTATTTCATTTAAATGTAATGGGTAAGAGGGTATGAGAGAGAATGGAAAGTGCTGAGCTATGAAGTAAAAATATGGTAAAGTAAAAAGTTTGTCAGATAGTATTACAAAAGAAACTCATTCTTTTTTTGTTTGTCTATTTTATCATTATTTGCTTATCTCTCTTCTAACTTAAAGGTAGTGGATCTCTTTGCAGCCCAAATTCGAAAATGCCTAGAGACAGCTGGTAACCAAATATGCTACTATAATTTAATAAATAAGAAATAACCATTCCAGTATGTATCTTAGTGTGCACAGTAAGACAGATCAAATCAAATAGGAAAACATCTGAGCACTAAGCCTGAGGTCTGAATTTGCACTCAACTTCTTCCAATGGCTAACGGATGTTTAATTTTTGAATTTCACTGACCTCCAAATTTCACAAAGAAAACCTTTTTAGCATGATGGTTAATATGACATTTGACTGATATTGGAGATGTTTGCGAATCGGATCTACTACCTTTAATATTATTAAATCTAAAATGATTATTTGAAAGTTCGGAAATGCTGGAAATATCCTACCACAAGGAGGCAAAATATAAATGGTTCACATTTACAATTCATTTTGTTTTAAAAATTTTCTTATTTATTTTCGTTTTTGACAAACTCGCATACCAGGCTTCAGGCCTGCTAACGCGGGTATGCAATAGAAAAAATAAAAGTTAAAGCAACACCAGGAAAATCACTATTCTCAATTTTGCGGCGCACTACGAGCGCAGAGTCTCCGAACACAATTAAACTTGCAACTTCCTGGCAAAATGAGTTTTTACTATTTCCTAGATTAAATACCGTAACGCGATTGCATGCAACAGACAAAAATACAGATTTCCTCGAGACTTTAAAACGTCATTAAAACAGTCAAAATTCACAATTTGCGGCGCGCTTCGCGCGCAAATTCTTATACAACTTTTGTAGTTCGGTCGTCCAAAGAATATATATATATATATATATATATATATATATAATTGAGTGTGTGTGTGTGTGTGTGTGTGTGTGTGTCATCATTGGTATTGGTACCGAAGGTCCGTTTTTTTAGTGACCGCACCCCCCCCCCTTGAAAAATCCTGGCTACGGGCCTGCCTCCACATCTTTACAATGCCTCTGATGTATTTTCATGAAACGTTGTGTCTGAATGTATTGCAAGCTAAAGATACCCCTTTCAGATAATAGCGGTTCAATTATCCGCATCCAAATAATGCGGATGAAGAAATCAAAATCGTGTTCATATATTCCATGAAGTGCGCACTACTTTTACGAGCGCCCGTTCATATAACGGTGCGAAAGACGGGAGTATTTGTCATGGTTACTGCGCACGCCTCTATAATGACGTAATGTTTCCGGTGATATATACTCACGTGTATGCACAGCTCTCGCTCAAGCTCAGCAATCAGCGGTTGTGCGGGAAATCGAGTGACCTTTGACCGAACTGTGGAATGTTAGTGCGCATAAGTCGTAAAACGCGTTCATGTATTCTCGATCAACTCCTCATGCTGCAATAATGCGGATAATAGCAGCATCAAAATAATGCGCACGTTTTTACTCCTCTCCCGTAAATTTTACGACTTAGTGCTCCTTTTATCCGCATCCACGATTACCTGAAAGGGGTATAAAGTTTTAGGCCATGGAGTCAAAGATAAAGGGTCAAGTGAAAATGCGAAAATGTCATGTTTTTCTCCACATCTCAAGAATACATGGCTCAAAGTATCTTCATGAAACTTTCATAATGTGCATTTATTGCATGCCAATGATTGTTTGGGTCATGAGGTCAAAGGCAAAGGGTCAAAGATAAGGTTAAAATGCTAAAATTACACTGCATACTGGCTGAAATTACAATATTTTCTTCACACAACTCAGTGTTCCTTAGAAATGAGTCTGTTATATGCTTAATGAATCTTCGTATACACGCATTTACTGCACAATAATTTAGAAGACTATGGGCTTATGATGATCTTGTCGTGGCCTTCGTAATCATTTGATACGATACAGTTTACTTATAACACAAACAGGTTAGAAGGTGAAACACATTGTTGCGTCAGAATGAATCTGCGATCATTTATCCAGAGCACTAGTGAATAACAAACATCTAAATCGCTCTTATCATTTGATGCTGTATAAAGTTACACGTTTTCTCCGAGTTTCGCTTCTTCACCGAGTTTATTGAGTTTACTGATATTACGCTGTAGTCCATGTGCTTCATAACCAATATCGAATGAATAAATGTTGTACTGTCGGAGCACATGTTGTTAACCGAAATACCACAAGAATGAATAATACTTTAATGTGTCAGTAACATGTGTCTATAGCATATCGATTGAATTACATGCATAATTTATTATTACACCTTCATTGCAAGACGGTGGAAGTATGACCTTGGAAGCTATAGTCATAAGTTACAGAGATGCAAACTTCCACAGACTCGGGAAGATTGCTAGCCCTTCTCTGCGCAGGCGCACATATATTAAGAGATCTACCAAGCCACTGACGCTATAAAAATCATAGCATAGCTCCCACATGTTGTTCTATATCAGCTGACGACCAAACCTATCAGTCCAGCGATACTTGTATCACCTTCCAGACTTTGAGCTACTCACGGTAAGGGTGAATTGCATCACTTTATATTTTCTTACAGAATGTGTTACTTCGATTAGATTCATTGTTGATCATTTGCGATACCGTAAAGTCGCCTTAGCACTACTTTCATCCCGAGACATTCATTGCGTTCTATTGTGTGTACACCTTTTCTGCCCAAAAGTAAAGCTTGGATTTGTTTGGGGTAGTAATGTTCAGTTCGTACCATCTTTTCATATGGGTAGTTGCATTTTTTCTTCCTTTTCGTCTAAACTGTAAGCAATAGCTTGACTATTATTGTGTGTTTTCATTAGATTTTTTTTTTTATTGTTACATTATAGATCCATCATGTCCCGTGACTGAGGGCCAAATTCGTTCCTGTACAAGCATTCATTTAAGCAATATTGAGTGTGAGGCACGAGTCTTTTGTTGCACATCAGGCACAATTACAAAGATAAAAGATGATTAGCAAAGTAAATACAAACATTAGCATGAATTTATAAACTTTCTGAAATGAAACGGGGTAAACAGGTGATATCGATGAGGGGAACATGAAGTCAACACTATACGTGATCTAAACTGAGCTTTGTTAGATTTTGTTTCTTTGTATGTTGGCCTCTTTTTCAGACGAAGTCGACCCAATAGAATAGAGAAGCATGATGCTGTGTTCACATCTGGTGATGGTATTCATCTTCGTTCCACTTGTTCAAATAGGATTGTCGACCCAAATTCCTCGTCTTACTGTTGCTCTTTCTCCGGTAAGAGAGAAGATCATACCAACTTTGAACTCTCAATCAAGTGACGATGTTTTTGTGACGCAATCGTCTGTCAGAGTCGATTTGTATACAGAAACTCAAGTTATCGACATGACTTGTAAAAATTACCCATGTAGCACTCAGGAGGTATTAGGTTGGATGGAAAATAATTCAAAGTCAGTTTCTGACCATCCTCCCAACACGTACAACACTTCAAACAGTCAAGACACACACACATCTACAGGACTAGCGGATATATCGTGGTTCTGCGTGTCTATACCCTGGACTTGGGTGACCATTCTCCAACTGACCACGGCAACGCTCGGTGTCATCGGAAATCTACTGGTCATTAGAGTCGTGTTCGGGCGACGTCACAAGTGTCGTCCTACCGATACCCTGATCGGCGCCTTGGCCATTGCTGATTTCTCGACCTCGATATTCATGATTCCGCTGCCACACTGCCTGCAGGTGCCTCAATCCTGGTTGGGAGAAATCTTCTGCAAAATAGTTTACTCTTCGACGTTCAAATGGATATCGATTGACGCCTCCATATACACTCTGACACTGATACCACTTGAGCGTTATCTGGCTATTGCTTACCCACTTCAATTTAAGCGCTTAATCACTCGGGCTCATATCAGGTATACAATTGCTGGTGTTTGGTTTTTTGCCCTGCTCCTAAATGTCTTTTTATTTCCGGTGTCGAAGGTAAAAAATGGGGAATGTTCGCGGGTGTATCCTTCTTTCACCATCCAGCTTGCTACAGGACTAATGACTTTTTCTGTTGAATTCCTCGTTCCGGCTGTAATCATGTTGATAACGCAGGCGATGACAGCGATCGTGCTTCATCGACAAGGTCGTCTTCGTCTAGCAGAGGACAAGACCATGAATTTATCGAAGCCCTCATCCAGGCATCACGTTGCTAAGAAACGAGTTCTTCAGATGTTGTTCATGGTGATTGCAGTTTACATCGTTTCCTGGGCTCCACTCCAGTCGACATATCTGGCTTACAATCTCAACGTGCTCCCAACTTCTTACATCTACAGCCCTTTGGATAATTGCCTTACAGTGCTTGCATTCTGTAATTCATGTGCAAACCCTGTAATCTACACAGTCCGAAATCACGAGTTCCGAGTGGCTGTTAAGGAGCTATTCAAACCCACGGCAAGCTCCTCCGTAGGTATATTCAGCGAAAAGACAAAAGATAAAGAAGACATAATTGTCTATGATTCGATCTCTAATGTAGTATGACTTTGACGATGAGAAACATGGCAAACGGAAGCAACGATTCATTTTCTTGAGAAATTCCACTCTGTAATATCTGCTCTCCTGTCTTGGTATTCATGGCTTTAATTCGGTTCATTATGTTTGTGCGTTACTTACATCATTACCTTATGATTTCTCTAAATCAATCAACTTACATCGCATAGATATTTGAACAATTACCCGTGGCAGTACAAGGTGATAGTGATCTTGCAAGAAAGTAAAATCTCTACATATGGCTTTGGATTCCAAACCCACTTGTATTGTAAAAAGAACAGTTGAACCAAGAAATGATTATAACTTACAGATATAATTATTTCTTGATCTATTCAAGTGTGTATCATGTATCTACTGCGTTAAAATGCAATTGTTGAATTAAGAACGTCGTGTGGCTCGAATTATTTGCAAGCATTTTCTCAAAAGATAGTAAAAAGGACATTTTTTTTTTTTGTGACAATTTCTCTATAATTTGGTCCTTCGAGTGATTATTAAGACAGTTTTTTTTTTCAGTCACCCGTTATGAAAATTGTCACAAAAGTGTTTCAACACAATATACTCCATATAAAGTACACTTTACTTCTTGACACACTGTAAAGTAGATGTATGTACGATGTATGATGTATACATGACAAAAGAAAAAATTTTATCACATGCACATCGTATTTAATTGAAACGGCTTTGTTGTTGATTTGAGTATCTTAATCTCTGTTTTCCGGTTACAACATTCAGTGATCCCATACATAATATGATATACGTTCACACGAGTTTCCGATATTGTTCATGTTTTTGTAACGTTCCTTCGCAAGGAGGTTTGATCGTAAGTCAGTGTTACAGCTTTTCCGTTATTGTTCGGCTCCATATCATTTCATTTATTTTTTTTTTTAAAGATAGCTTTACCTCTGGCAAACGTTGATTACGCGAAACCACATCTTCTTTTGTCGGCCTACTAAAGGAATTGCTCCAGAAAGCCATTTATAAGTGCACAGTAGATGTTTGTGAGGCTCTGCAGGTTTGTAGGTTTCACGTTGTAATCACGTGAAGTGCGGTTCATGTTTCTCTGCAACAATGGAGTGGTATCTTCAAAACGTGCTGTCAGCAAAGCGCTACACAGTGCTCTTGTTCGTTATAGAGGCATGTAGGGAAATGAAGGTAAAGTATTTTTTAAAAACGGGTAAGAAGTGTATTATATGTATGTACGGGGCTGCACGCAAATCAAGCCACGTTTATGCTGTAGCCCCACTGTATTATTCATTGTTGTATGTTTCTTGTACGTTTTGCTGTACATTGTGCAAAAGCAATGAAGAAAAAAAAATATTGTGAACCACTTATATTTATGCTTGTATATGAATGTGCACGTACAATGATGATACAGAAACCAATAAATCAAGTCAAATCAAAGTGTATATTATCACATCACTTTACTGCTATTTGATAAATGATTATGGCTATATACAAGTTTCCAATCGCATTTGATATCAATTAAATATGAATGACAATGAAAATGTGTTTTGGATCACCCGAAAATTTGTAAGTATCCTGTTCAAGACACTGCCTTTTGCATCTGTACGCATCTAATCATCATTATATATGCTACGCATCTATCAGTTGTGTTTGCATTCTACCAGAGAAATATATAAATGTGCATATTAACCTTTATATGAACAAGCAGGATTCTATATCAAGAGATGCTGAAGTCAATTACACACTTAAATGTTCATCATCAAGCAATTCAATTCTCTTAAATATCTTAAGTTGGAATGTATTGTCTTTACCATGTTGCGTTTGAATCTTTTCATTAAAATCATTGACTCACATCATGATCTACCTAAAATTCAATGAAGCGTGTGTCTGAGTAATGATGTTTACACAGAGCTCACTCAAATCATAAGTCAATTATGAAGCTACTTTGAAAAAACGACAACCGTTGAAAACAGGAAAACAAAATCTTATCGGCAGTTGAACAAACGTATGGTTTGTGTAATACTTTGCTACGGATAACAACAAACACAGAATAGCCCAATCACATAATAACACATAGCTATAACGCGTAAGCATGTGATAGTCTAAGACAGAGATATGCACCGAATACCCAAAGATAAAAGCGACAACAACTTCTTCCTTAGGAAAAGCCGCCTACATTTCGCCTGGCTGAATGTTTTTTTTTCTTTTTCTTTCTCTCTCTCTTTACATGCCATATTGAATGACTATATAGCTGATCATCTTGAATCAACACGTTTGTAATTAATCATAGACTTACCACCACTGGAGGGAAACGAGCAAAGGTTCGTTAATGCGAAGTTACTTAAATTTTACTTAAAATTCGATGCTTTGTTGGTCCATTGCATTCCAAGGAAATTATAACAATAACTGTAATAAATGATAGGTTGTTTTAACAAATAAACGACCTTCATGTACATTACACAACACACATAAAAATCAGTATCATCACGTGTTACGTCTGATGTGAAGAGTGATGTATTCTTGTGAGTGTTTTGTTTGGATTTGGTAATACATTATAATTCATTAGTGGAAAAATGAACAAAGAAACTGGGATTCCATCGGGATACGAACCCGAGACCTCCGGATTGCTAGCCCGGTGCTCTACCGACTGAGCTATAGAAAGCCCTAGTTCAGTGTTCGTCCCAGAAACCCTTAAATATCAATGCTCGAATGGTCAGAAGCTATATCAGTGTGTTTGTGTGTGACACCCACGCACACACTTAAACCTGGCATAAACCCGAAGGATAATTCAACTTGGGGATATAAAAATGCGAGGGATCACCGAAGTGATGCAGCTTTTTTTAGTATGGAATCCCATTTCTTTTTTTTTTTTTGCTTATTTTTGCACTAATAAATCATATCCATTTCTGGTCAGTTTCCTCCTGTTTGCGTTTGTTACATTATAATTCAGATAAATCTAATACTCAGATGCAATGTCAAATCATGGGAGTACATGTATTGATGTAGTTGGAAATTTTACAGTCCCATATTTCATGAGTAATATTGCTCTTGCGTGCTGTGGTATAGTGTTTTCTTGTGTATGTATGTGTGTGTGTGTGTGTGTGTGTGTGGTGAAGGGTACTATGTTTGGCGTATATCATTGGCTGAATTCTACCCACACTCTGCTCATGCGCATTGTTTGATACCATATATTTAAGCCTATAGACATGCATGTCGAACACATCATTTCAGCGAAGTACGGATATACGTGAAGCAGTCATATCGCTAACCTGTGCTCAGGAGTACTGCTGCTTCAGGTAAGGTTTGTTAGATGATTTGGTCAAGTCTACGGAAAGGGACTTGAATATCCCAATATTATACTACTTTTTGACTGCACAGAAATATTGCTTTTTCTCGTAATAGATCAATGCAGTGTAGAATTCTCACTCTGTTTCGTTCCATAAATATAGATTTCTGGAATATTATGATACCTTTAATACTCAACGATACAGAAATTATGCACTTGAACTAAGGAACTAAGCTATGCAGACACAGTCAACGAGCACTGCTACTCCAAACTCCCGTTGACGGCACTGAATAACACAAGGGAAAACAATTCAAATCTTCATATGAATTGGAGCTGGAATTAAGAAAGGAATAAAATCTGATGTTTTACCTGTTTTCATGGAAGAAAAACTATTTGCCGTAACCACATTTGCCAATTAAGTTGATTACGTTCTCACAACATTAAATCTTTCCGCTTGTTCGTAACCAGACATTGATAATCATGTTGAGCAGCCAAAGTTCCAAAATACTATTATTTACTTTTTTTTTTGACAGCAAATAAACCATACTGAGAGAAAGATGATATGATTTTATCTGGAAAATAGAAATGGTGATGAATTTGTCAGCGGGTCATATTAAACAAAAGAAAGGATTTTAAGCATTGACATGTTATTATGTGATTTGGTAATACTGTTCCATGTTAGTTTGCCGTAAATATAGACGAATAAACGTTGTATTACGATGTATTGTTCTTAACACAGAAAAAAAAAACAACCCAAAATGAGGATACTGGCAACTCGGATAATCTTTCTCCTCATCTTATCCGAAACGGTCCATCTTACACTCACGACGCAACCGGTCAGCAGTACAACTGTTCAATATGCTACCCTAAACACTGCAGGGACATCAGTTGTCAACTTTGAAAGTCATTTGGACACTGAGATCATCGACAGCAGTTTGTCCACACTAACACAAGCTTCGGAAAATGATAAAGTTTCTCCTCAATTCGAAAGGAGTCATCCAGACAGCAAAACAAACCTGCACTCAGACAAATCTGTTCAAACTGACACATTCTCGGAAGAGGAATCTAATATTTGTGAAAACAACTATGAAAGTCTTACAGAAATCTACACAGAGGCTGCAGAGATAGGTACGCCGAATATTATGCAAACTGAGGAAGAACCTGCTGTACACCAACAGTTTTGGAAGTGGCAGTCAATTAGATGGACATGGGTAACGATTCCTCAGCTAGCAATGTCCGTGCTGGGAATAGTTGGAAACTTGACCGTAATCCTTGTGTTATTTCAAAGGCGCCATAATTGCCGGTCGACTGATGCCCTGATCGGTGCTCTGGCCGTTGCGGACTTCTTAACTTCAGTGTTCGTGGTCCCGTTGCCTACGCCTCTCAGGGTACCTGAAACATGGTTAGGGAATGTCTACTGCAAGTTAGTTTATTCAGCCGTGTTAATGTGGGTTTCAGTGGATGCCTCCATCTTCATTCTGGCCTTGATTCCAATAGAAAGGTACATTGCGATTGCCCACCCTCTTCATTACAAACGTTTAGTAACACGGCGGAGAGTTGGGAGAGTAGTTGCCGTGACATGGATGATCGCGTTCTTGGTAAACCTCTTTGAATTCTTCGTGGCTGGTGCAACGGGCGACAAGTGCGCTGAGACTTATCATACACAGCTTTCTCAGATTATGACAGGCTGTATGCTTTTCCTTGTTCAGTTTCTCATACCAGCTTGCATCATGCTTGTAGCACAGGTTCTTACCGCACTGGTGCTCCATCGCCAATCCCGCCGGAGGCTTGGAGAAGATTCAAACTTCAATAACTCAAAATCTAGGTATCTTAGGGCTAGGAAACGTGTTCTCAAGATTCTGTTCCTTGTGGTCGTCGTTTTTCTCATCTCGTGGACACCAACACAGATAGCATATCTCTTGTACAACCTTCGTTTTCTACCGAAGACTTATTTAAATAGCTCTCTAGATTTCGCTTTTATTGTCCTAGCCTTCTGCAATTCTTGTGCAAATCCTGTCATTTACACGATACAGAATCCTGCTTTCCGTAAGGCGATAAGAGAATTGTTCAAATCAACCACGGGCGCTTCGCAAAGAACGACTTTGTTCGGTGAAAAAACGTTAACAGATAAAACGGATTCGACAATTTACAATGTGAATGTGTAACAAAAAATTACATAGAGTTGCAAACTTTGCTTTAGATATTCGAAATACATTTGCCATGTTTTAACGTTCTAATTATGTAACTATGTATGAAATTCACGCAGAGTATGAAATTGTTAGCGATATATCACGACGACGTACTGAAATCGAGCAAACTCTACGTTGTTTAATGTAAAATAATTTTCAATTTTTGTAGCCTCATTTTTGTTTTTGTTAGGGAAGTATGTGTTGGGTTTTGCCAAGGTGCAATTTAATCGTTTCACTGAAATCATTGCCTAATATTATCTTCTACATCTACTTCGACTTTATTGAAATGTGTATTTTATTTGAATAATGTCTTAATTGAGCTTAGGCATACTTAAGATTGTGATTAAGTCATGAATTGATGTAAAAAAAAAACCCAGAAAATGGGAAAATATGACCTTATCGGCAGTTAACGAAGCTGTTTATTTCAAAGACATAGACTTATCACCTAATACCTCAAGGGAGTGTCGACAACACAATCTGTCTTCGGGGAAGTTATTCATATTTCGCTTTATATTCATATCATTTATATTTTTTGCATACGCTACCTCATTGTCTGGAATCAACTCATGTGTAATCTTGATCACATATACATCCCGGCATTGGATGGAGAAGGAGCAATGCGTGAGTATTGCGAAGTCACTTCAAGATTTATTGATCCATCGCATCCCCCCCCAAAAAAAAAGGCAAAGGAGAGCATAAAAAAGTACATCTCTAAATAAGGAATAAGTGTCCTCCATGTACAAATAACTATAGCTGACATAAAAGTCCACATCAAACGTGTTAAGCCTGTTGTGCCCACTGATGTAATATTGTGAGTGTTGTGAGTGGATTTGCTCATAAATAATAATGCAGATAAATTTGAGAATCAGACGTAATAATATTAAATGACCTGTTTGACAATTTAGACAGAAGCTTTACAGTGCCATGGTGATGGGTGATTTTGTTCTTGCGCGCTATGGTATAACGTTACGTTGGGTACGTTTGTATGTGTATGTATGCATGTGTGTGTGTGTGTGTGTGTGTTTCACGGTACTCTGTCAAATTATCAATGATGTATGATATCATTTGCCGAATTCGACCCATCCTCTGCTCGTTCGCGTTATTTGACGCCAACTATCTAAGCCCAAAGACATGCAATTCGAATGCATCATATCGACGAAGTGAGGATGCACGTGAACCACTGATATTGCTATTAATCTGTGCTTGAAAGTTCAGCTGCTTCGGGTAAGATTTTGCTTGTTGATTTGCTCAGACCTGCAACGAAATACCGGCTCTGACCGTAAATGAGACTGAATATATCATAAGTAAACCTACTCTATTAATGTCTCGCAAATAATGTGTTTATATTAATCATAATTACTACATGCAGGATCGTATAATCTATTTTGTTTCTTCAATAGCGTCTGGAATATCGCGTTAGCTTAAATACCCAAGACACAGAAGCATCTTACAATGATGCTTTTTCTGTACAAGGAACAAAGGGAATCCGTAAGTGAATTCTTTGAGGAACCTTGTATAATCGTTTACTGGAGCTGGCTTTTAAACCTGAAGGCTAACATACGAATGAACAGTAGTAAAAATTATACAGTCCAGAATTTTGTACAAATCGCAGATGAAATTATAAGAAAGGGAGGAAGGGAGGTTTTCGAAGGAAATAACATTGATCATCATCCACGTAGCTTTTAACATCTAGACGTAAATTTATCACTTTAAACAATGTTCAATTTGTATTTCAGTTTGAAGGTGTAGACAAAAGAACAATAGGGCATTATATTTCTTAAATTCTGTGAAGGGAATAGGGAAAACATACCTTGATATTACAAAAAGATGTCACAGCGAAAAACATGACTATACGAATGAAGTCCCCAACTAAATTAATGGTTTTAGTAAAGGACACAGTGGCCAGTGAGAGGAAATGTTCATGAATGGGCTGGTAAATTCAAGAAAGCAACGAAATTGTAAGTTTTAACTGTTTTCATGGAAAAACGAAATTGACCGCAGCCACATGACATTCAACAATTATCCGTACATCCGTACATTAATCAGGGGAATAATGTGTATACATATCAAATTGTATTTCACAACCAAGGTCTCGGAGAGTTATTAGTGACTAATTTTACGGCAAAGGAATCATAATAATTGTCAAAAAGGTTATCATATTTCTTCTATTATCACTTCAGTTAAGATAAAATCAACTCTGATTTGTAATGTCAAAAGAATGGATTTCAAGGCGTTAACATGTTGATATCATAAGTTTTTGTAATACTGTTTGAGAACCTTTAACGTGACGATAAGTTTAAACTCAATAGAGACCTTCAGATCTGCGATGCGAACGAGGCAGCTATTTCCATTATCCAACCCGAGATGCTGCGTTGTCTTAGCGTTCGCGTCGCAGGCTTTAAGCTCACTGCTATCTAGTATTTATTCTAAGGTACTATGTTCTTCACAGGAAAAGAACAAAGATGAGGATGATAACAATCCGGATGGTCATTCTGCTCATATCAGGAACGGTCTATTTTACATTCACAAAATTGACCATAGCACAGCCGGTGAGTACTACAGCTGTTCAACATTCTACCCCAAACACTGAGGGGGCATCAACTGTCAACTCTAGAAGTCACTATGCAGCAGACAGTAAAGCCATCGACGGCAGTTTGACCACTCATACGCAAGATTTAGACGATGGTCAAGTTTCTCCCCAGTTCGGAGAGAACAATTTTGATATCGGGACAACCTCGCACCACAACAAAACCATACACACGAGGACATTCCCGCCAAATGATGTTAATATTATCGATATCGACAGTGAAAATCTGACAGATATCTACACAGAGGCTGTAGAGATTGGTACGCCGGATTGTATGCAAAATGAGCAAGAACCTACCGTTCCCAAACCGCATTGGAAGTGGAAGTCAATTACATGGACATGGGTGACGATTTCCCAACTAGTAATGTCCATGCTGGGTATAGTAGGAAACCTGACCGTGATCCTGGTGGTATTCCAAATGCGTCACACTTGCCGGTCGACTGATGCGTTGATCGGTTCTCTGGCCGTTGCGGATTTCTTAACCTCAGTGTTCACGATTCCGCTACCAACGCCACTCAGGGTTCCTGGAACATGGTTAGGGAATTTCTACTGCAAGTTAGTTTATTCAAGAATGTTAAGATGGATTTCAATTGATGCCTCCATTTTCATTCTGACCTTGATTCCAATAGAGAGATACATTGCGATTGCCCACCCTCTTCATTTCAAGCGTCTTGTTACACGGCAGAGAGTTGGCAAGGTTGTTTCCGTGACATGGATGCTCGCATTCTTGGCCAACCTTTTCGAGTTCTTTGTGAATTCTGTTCAATGCGATATGTGCATTGTGACATATCATTCACAGCTTTCTCAGATTATAACAGGCTGTATTCTTTTCTTCATTCAGTTAATCATACCGGCTTTTATCATGCTTGTAGCCCAGGCTCTCACTGCACTGGTCCTCCATCGACAATCCCGCCAAAAACTTGGAGAAAATTCAAAATGCAACAACTCAAACCCATCAGCTAAGTACCTTGTGGCTAGGAAACGTGTTCTCACGATTCTGTTCCTTGTGGTCGCCGTTTTTCTCATCTCGTGGACACCAACACAGACGGGATATTTCTTGTACAACCTTCGAGTTCTACCAACGTCCTATTTGAAAAGTTATCTTAGTTCCGCTATGAACGTCCTAGCCTTCTGCAATTCTTGCGCAAATCCTGTCATTTACACGATTCGGAATCATACATTTCGCAAGGCGATAGGAGAATTAATCACTCGTCCATCAGAAAGAACAGCTTCATTCTGCGAAGAATAGATAGCAGGTAAGACATATTCGTCATTTGCAATATAGATGTCCACGAACTAATGGTTATATTGCATCCCAAGGAACTATGTACAGACTAGTAAACTTATCCCAGATATATCATTAGACGTACATTTATTCTCCTTTTGGACAAATGATGTAATTGATACTTTTAATTATCTCAGTAGCTGATTTATGATATTCATGATTTCGTTTGATTTCCATAAACTTAAAATATTAATTACTTTCAACTCTGCTGCACAGAATTATACTCGAGTTTATCTTATCTACGTTCCACTCAGCATTTGACAGGAAATCAACGTGTCTTTCACAGTACCATTTTGTTACATTTCATGAAAATAAACACACAATGCAGTTGCAGTAAATCACCGCGAAATCGCCATAAAGGAATGCTATCATCTCCGCCTGTGATAAACTATGCCATTAAAAACTACAGGACCCTACATTGACTTTGAACGTAATAGTACGTAATAGAACGTAAAAGATTTATGAAAGAATACCAATGTACAACTTCCACACGCTACAGTTGATATCATACGTTACACACAATATAATAGAAAAATAAATTAAACTGCGAAGAGAATGTACATAAATTCTTTTTGATGAGGATCAACAAGACATTTCTACAAAGCACTACCTTTGATGTTAAAAGAAATCCAATTTGATCTGGCAAGCTAGTTAATACAGGACGTGATTTGTAGAATACACACTACAATTAGGAAGTGTAACCACCTGTAACGTCCAGACACTTCTCTAGAATTATGCCAGTGAAGATCCTAATGGTCATCCTTGGGGTTTTCCCTTGCCTATCTATGCCTTTTGTTTTCATTTTTCTCTTTCTCTAGCCCTCGCCAGACTCTGCTTATTATGTGAATTCTATATATGAAGGGTTTGTTTGCAAAAACCGATAAGTCCATTTTTGAAGATGTTGAAGTACGGTCTCTGTCATAAAGTACAAAATAATACCTTTTAAATGATATATTGGGCACTACATATAAAGGTATATTTTTGAAGTTATGGTCAAAAGAAGCAAAAAATTTCTTATTATTCTCTTTATTTTTCTTGACCTTTAATCGCAAATATCTCCATTTGGCAAATATGGACTTATCGGTTTTTGCAAACAAACTCTTCATATGTAATTGCTTTCCCTACATATTTTTCATTTTGCCTCATACAAAGACTGTGGTAGGATCGAAAGCTCAAAACCTTTTTGACTCTAATTCATATAATATAATTTTATATCATATATATATATATATATATATAGTGATATATACTTTCTTCTTGGCCATTTTTTTTTTGCCAAAAAAGAGAAAATGGATATATTTCTAATGTCTCCCCCCAATAGAATATACAAGCTAGGGCATATCTCATTTGTGGCAGCTAATCAACTATTCATTCAATCATTGCACCATTTCCGGCAGAAATATCTAAATATTTTACCAGAGTTCAGATGGATGGCCGGAAAACAAACAGACTTTCTGCTTTTATTCTAAAAATACACGTTTGTTGTCAGGATATCTATGAATATTTCAAGTTTGCAATTTAGTTTTTCACATTAGCTTTTGACTAATAAAGGCATTTTGCTGTCCCTGAAATGAAAGGGATGTAATGCAATACACATAATGCATTGGTTATAAAATGGCAAAGCTTTCAGGTCTAACCTGCCTAAATCATACTCACATGGATTTAACATGAATTAACAGCCAAACTTACTTTGGGTTTTTATTCAAGGTAATGCATTTGATGTCAGAATAGGTATAGATATTTAAAGTTTGCACTTTGCTCATGGACCTAGATTTTCAGTTGATATATATGGAATATCTGATACACTCAAATATTCAAAGCACAATTTGTATGAAAGCAATATCAATTTCTGATTTTCTCTTTACTGGAGCGCACTGAAAACATAATCACGTTTTCATCAAAAGCAGAGTGCCCTTCACAGGATGTACGATTCTCAAACAGGTTTCTGTTAGAACTATACGTTAAAAAAAGCGTAAAAAGTAACACACACACAGCGAAACCCCCCCCCAAAAAAAAAAACAAAAAAAAAACCAAAAACCAAACAAAACAAAAACACCCCCCAAAAAACAAACACGCGTAATCTCTTTTACACTGTTTGCATCTTAAGTTAGAATACACAGAGCAGAATCAAACATTACTGCAAAGAAGACGATTCCCAAACAATATCTGCCCCCAAGGAAAACGCAGTATCCTTTTTTTTTGCGCATATAAATATACTCTGTGAACAATGCTTTTTCATGTAATAAATTCACTTTTCTGAAAAAAAATATATAAAAAAATCACGTGTTGTGGCATCTGCAAAATGCAGTATCTGTGGCCAACTTTGAGTACTCCATGAAAAAAAAAAAAAAAAAAAAAAAAACACCAACATTGAGTCTATGCATTTCCCCAGGAAAAAACGCAGCATTTACATTCCCCGAGGGAAAAAAAAAGTATTTAGAAAGATTGTTAATCCAGCGGCATAGTAAAATAATTGTTTAAATTTTTCTATAAATGTAGCCAATTCGGCGCACATGTAAACTGCTATACTCTAAGCGGATTTGGATATTGAGACCTCAGAATTCTGACGTCTTTACTCTGATATCATGATACCATAATAACCGATGATTTATTTTTTCGTTTGGAAAATAAAGTTATATTTCAAATCATACTAAACTACAATGTAAGAAATGTCCCTGTATTCATAAATCTGAACTGAATCATTCAAGTGCAATAAAAGTACATCTCGCATGTCTTTTCCCGTTGCCATGTTAACGAACTTAAAAAAAATCAAATAGGTCCAATTAAATGCTACTTTAATGCAATGAAGCATATACGAAAGTCACTAAATTTATAGATTTAGAATGACTTATTCAATTACAGTTAAAATCCTATCTAATCTCTGATGTCTTCGCCCGTTGCACTTGTCACAGATTATCAGAGAAAAAAGATTTTTCATGAAACTGTATCAACTGCGACAAAAGTGAGTAAATCAATAAGCTTAGAGTTACCCGTTTAAATTCAGTCGAAAGCATAATGGTAAGGTAATGGGAATAATATATATGTCCGTTGCTATATGGTTACAACTGAAATTTCGGAACTGATATCATTAGTTATTAAAATATATATTCTATATTTATCAAAGCTTAATAACAGTGTCTGGGAATGCTTGTTTCATGTGAAAACTTCGTTTGTCATCAAAATATTAGTCATCCAAAGTCACAATTCCTCTAAAACATGATGGTTGGCATGGTAACGACTTTATGTAAATTGCTGAATAAGAGCATTTTTATATCAAAACATGGCACAAGGAAGACATAATTTCAACTCTGGCTAATTACAATATAATAAAGAATTATGTTTTCAAGGCAAAGGACATGCCTGATAGGACAGTTGGTAAGCAACACAGCGATGAACATGTATATGTAGCTGTGCATGATTTACAACGCAATGAAAGCTGCATGCCCTAATATATTTGTAAACGTATACCTCTCTCTGACGCAACATAATCCAACGTTCTCTAGCCTAGTTGAATTTCCTAATAGGTCTCTTTGTCACTGATGATTTCATGGTAACATATCAATTGAAAAATGTACCAAAAATAAATACAATGCTGATTGTGTGGAATTACACAACAACAACAACAATAACAACACACAATAGCGTATACCTGGATTTTGCAACACATTACATATCGTCCATAAATGTCAAATCTTATTTCTTACTAACACATTTCATAGAATGCAGCTCTCCCTGTTCGTGAGTAATCATTGTCAGTAACGTTAGTTAGTTTATACCTTTGATCTATTTATGTGACCTTTGACATCGAGCTCTATATAAAAGATCTCTCTTACAGTTGCAAGTTATGAACCCAAGAGAATGAACTTCCGGTAAACTTTAACTGTCCACCTCATTTGACCTTCGACCTACTCACGTGACCTACAAACTTCTAATAACATCATTTACGTTTGTATACAAACAAGCATACATTAGCATGGAAATCAAACTTGGAAGAAACTACCAGGTAAGTTTTACCTCATTTGACCTTTGACTTACTAACATGGCCTCTAACACCAAAGTGTAGTTACGGTTGTTATAAGGCTTCTACGACTCGAATTTGGTTACCAATAGGCTTATTGTCGCAAAGCTTTTTCAGTTTTTGTAAGCGTTGCGGACTTACGGACAACGGAGGGACAAACGGCGGACGGACGACGGACAGACGACGGACACGGACGGCCAGACGAGCATTGGGATCCTTTGGCCTTGCTCTCTGGGGGAGTTTGTTCGGTTAATCAATAATACAACAACAAAAATCACCACTTTTATTTCATTGTATACTTATCTTTTCCCTTGGCAAAACGGCCAAACAGTAATGACTTTCCCAGAGGTTCTACATTTTTATCAAAAACTTGGAAATAAAATGCCTCCTAATCCTACTTACAGAAAGAATAATAACCACCTAGCTGGTAGGGGGAGAGGCATTTGATAGAACATACAGGTACAGAATACATGCATATCCGTTAGATACAAAATGAAATGATAGCCAGCTATAAACTAATTGCATATTAAACTACTGAACAAAAAGTAAAGGTTAGACATGTTTCTTGAAAAGGACCCTGCCACCAGTTTCATCTAAACTTGCTTTTCATATTGACAGAGAACTTACATTCTTTACTTGACAAAGGGTTAAAAGAGTTACTTCTGTCCGGTTGACGCAACAATCTATTATCTTATTTATGTGGTAACCGTAGGAATGTCTATTTTTTTTTCTCGAAACTACTTAATAGTTTAAAAACCCACTTATGCCTCATTTGAAAATTTGATGGAACTTTGTCTGTTTGCACAATTTTACCATGTTTCAAAACTCAAAGTGAACTTTAAATCGTAGCGCACATTTAAAGATCCTCTTTTAACACACCAGATGAATCAACCTGTGTATCGATTTTACAAAATTATGGTCATTACAAGAAAAGGAGAGCAAAAATTAGGATAATGTCACCTCGAGCAATCATTCTTCTCATGATGTCTGGAATGGTCCATCTTAGAGTCGCTGCACAGCCAGTCAACACTACAGCTATCAAGCATTCAATCCCAAACATTGTTGGAAAATCAGTTTACTGTCAACTTTAAAAGCTTTAGACACTGATTCAGTTCCCTCTCAGTTCAATAAGGCCCATTTTCATATCGAAACAACCCTACATGACAAAAGCGTGAAAACAGAACATTTCCCCCAAAAAATTCCAATATTTCAGAAAAATGCAGTGACTTTTAGTAGTTTGAGAAAAATCTGTTCGTTTTCCTTGTCTCGAAGACACCAACACAGACTTGATATTTCTTGTACGACATTCATGTTTTGCCACCCTCCTATTTGTACAGTCCTCTTAGTTTCTCTCTCATAGTCCTGGCCTTCTACAACTACCGCGCAAATCCTGTGATAATCATTCAATTCGGAATCCTGAATTGAGTAAGGCGATAGGATAATTATTCAAATCAATCACTAGCATATCGGGTAAAAGAGCTCTTCAGCGGAAAATAATAGCTTATACAGATTTGACAATTTACAATGTGGATGTGCAAATCTTTGATAATGATATTGCATACATTCAGTAAAGCGCATGCCTTACCCCATTACCTTTGATAATGATATTGCATACATTCAGTAAAGCCCATACCTTACCCCCAGAATAGGCATGCTACAGCCTTTATTCTCTCTTGCACTGTCACCTGCACACACGACGCACTGTCACTCGCACACACCTACACTTTTATTGTCTACTATACCATGCAGTAGTCAATGGTGCAGCGCGCTGTTTTTTTTTTCTTGTTTTAAAGCGCCAAGTCACTATTTTTCTTTTCTGTTTTTTTTTCTATAGCAAAATGTGTTTCGTGTATTAAGATTAAGAGTTTTATGAGTACATATATAATTGGTGATGTATTATATTGGTATCACATATTCAGATAGGGCCTCATCCACGTCAAGCTCTGCTTATGATGACGGTCCCCTGTATTGATTTCTTCTTTGTTAATAGATACAGTATGCCTTAATATGTTACTTTGATTCATATGTCACTTCAGACTAATGTTGTTACGCAAATGATTTTTTTTTTGTATTGATTTGTATGTTATCTGTATCATTCTGTTTTCATTTGCAATTGTATTCGGAGAAAGAAAATGCAAAAATAAACCAACCAACCAAACAAACAAACATATAGCAGAAAGCGTTAAGAGTTATAGACTTATTATAGATATGACCACATTTCTCTATATCGTCTAACTGAAGTACTCAGTAATGAATCCAATTAACAGATTGTATCTAAGTGCACAGAATATTCATATTTTTCTTTTGTTTATATGAATACGTTTTACATGTCTAAACAATTCTTTTTCATGTGTGGTTCATGTTTCTTTACGGCAATGGGGTTAAAACTTCAAGTGCTACACGCTGTTGTATAATAAATGCGAGAAGGAAAATGGCTCCAGAGATTAAATCTTAAAAAAAGTGAAATATGTACATCACGTCACGTGACTGCAATATAATGTTTTGCATTGCCTTTAATCTGTGTTGATAAAAAGTGAATGGTATATCCTAATGATTGAAGACACTGCGTTTCGATTTAATAACGCCCAAGTAATTTACATATTCAGTCAGGTTTACTTTCTTCTTATAGACGAAATTGTTTATTTACCTTTACATGAAAATGTAGAATGTTTCAGTTTTAGTTTCAATATCATTCTTTTGTTGTACTTCTATCAATGAGATCATGATGAAATAAAAATTATTTGCATTAAAATATAAACAAGAGTACTTAAAATAAATATATGTAATTACGTGAATAATAAACGTACATGTATATTTTGTCGTATCCTAAGATAAACAGAGGTGGAGGTGAAGCACTTTGCTTGACTTTTGGATTACGGCCTCTAGATGATATGTTTTTTGTGTGTCTTTTTTACAAACTTCTCTTTTACCCTTTAAACTTTCCCACCATTCCCAACATACCAAATGTACAACCTTGAAATGTATATTAATTCTTTTGCTTGTTTGTTTTACATGTATATTAATATTTAAGCATTACTGGGGCCCCTATTTATAAGCACTGCTTCTCCTGGGGTTCCCACCATCAAGTTTAATTGTTTTCTGTCTTATTTTTGTTTGCTTTGTATATAGTTATGTATCTTTGTGTATGTTTTTTCATTGTATACTCCTAAATTGATGGTGAATAAAACTGAACTGAACTGAACTGAAACTACAACAGGAAGGACAGGAGGACAGGATGGTTTCTTTCCTTATATCAAAATTTCGGTACAGCTATAGTCAGTACCATATTTAAAGACAGGTAGCTGATAATGTTGGTACGTGACTTTTCCTTTGTTGTAACGAAAATTTTGTTTTAACCGTGTTGCCTATACAGAGAGTAAACTGTATAAAGGAAAAAAAGTTGAGAGTAGAGAAGCGATATCATACAGCGTTTACAGACTTGGAGCTTTAATAGAAGAAAAAACTACATGGGGCTTCGTATTAAAAAGAAATGATGATTTTAAGGTAAAGCAATTACCATGAATTTAAACTTCATATGGATTGGTGAGCAAAATGTCTAATTCGAGTGATACATTGCCATGGGGAATTGTAGAGTGATTTAAACATTATACAGAAGATCGTCAGACAAAGAGTTCCATGTAATCAGGTCCACATTGTCTTGAAGAATTTTGAGCGACAATAGGTTTAGGATTTTCTTCATGGTAGCCTGCTTTATTACAGTTAGGATACGAATGAATGTTAAAGTTTGAAATAAACTTATCTTTAAACATCATAAGGAGCTGATCTTTAATATATCTACACATGACTATTGTTATTTGTCAAGTATATGTATTGGATCTAAGAAAAAAAGTTCAACGTCGGGGTGTAGGCCTACTGAGTAGTGACAAGCAATGATGAGTCTTATGACACATTCTTTTTAATGACAATGATTATAGAATTGACTTTTCTGATACATTTTCCTGATACAATATTATTACAGTAAGGAATGTGAATTAGTATTATAATGCATTGTAAAGAATTTCCATGATGTCTTCAGTAAGATATTTTTGGACTTTCCAGAGGATCACGATATTTCGTGATATCGTTGAATAAACGCTGTGTAAACGACGGGACCATGACATGAATGTGAATCAATAGTTATCCCCAAAAATTTAACACAAGACTTTTGATCCACTTTTTTTTTAACCATCTGCGTTAATAGTAACATCTCCTATTACTGTACGACTATTTTCAAAAAGAACATCAGTCATTGTATCAGCATTTGGTGACGATCTATTACACAAAAAGCAACTTAATTGAGACTTTATACACTTCTGATTTGAATTCTGTGTCAGTGTATGTAAGTTCTTATAAGAAAAAAAGGGTGGTCGATCGTGTCATCTACAAACAGAATAGGTATATCCTGCATCTGTGGGAAAGGCAAGACAAAAGGAAAGGCAAAAAAAAAAAAACAAACAAACAAAAACAACTATTAAATTCTTCGGCGGTATCTTAACTGGACCATCTAAATATGTATATGAGATATATCGAGACGCACTGATGTAAGCATATCACTTTAGATGTTTATCACAAATTAGTTGGGCGTCTGGAATTTTCGATTAAAGAATGTGCTGGCTTTTGCCACTCTGCGTTTGAATCTTTTGATTTTGAATAAATCATTGCTTTACAATTATCTTCTACAAAGCCTTGATTGAAATGTGTTTCTGAATCAAGATATTTTTAGTAGAGTTTAAGTAAACTGAGTCACTCATGAAAGAATGTTAACAAACGGCCACTAGTCGAAATAGGAAAATATGACGTCATCAGCAGTTGAAGTAAATGTTTTCATTATAGAATTTCCTTGATCTGAATAAAACCATGCAATGTGGCGTTAATGAGAAGCTTTTTTAGATTAAATGCAATACTTTATTTATCCATCTCATTCCGAACAAGACAAAAGGAAAACTGAAAATATGAGATCTCCTCAAGAAATGAAATGAAATCACGATCATGTTATCCCCTACAAATATCCAAGTCACACAAAGTAAACATCATATCGTGATTTGGATAATGTATTGATTGACGTATGCTTGAAAGTGTTTTATTGGTTTTACTTATTCATAATCAGACAGATTTGTTTTGGTTTATTTCTGCATTTTCTTTCTCCAAATACAATAACAAATGAAAACAAAGTGATTCAGAGTGTGCAAAAAAAGGGGTGTATATTAAACAAACAAATCAATACAAAAAACTGCGATTTCATAATTACATCAGTCTGTAATAGCATGAATTAAAACAACATATTAAGGCATACTCTATTTATATATGAACAAAGGAGAAATCAATACAGGGGACCGTCATAATAAGCAGAGCTTGACGTGGATAAGGCCCTGTCTATTATGTACGAATATATTACACACCAATAGAGCTACACATTAAAAAAAAAAATCTACACATAAGATGAATTTGACTGCCACATGAAATGCCTATACTTCCATGATTGTTGATTTAGTCAGAAGCTTACAGCTCTATGGCACGTGGGCAATTTGTTCTTGTGTGCGATGCTTTTATGTTTGCGTGTTGTGTGTGTGTGTGTGCGTATGTGTATGTAAGAGTACTATGTCAAATAATGTTTGGCGTATGATATCATTGGCTGAATTCGTCCCGCGTTCTGCTCATGCGCATAACTTGACGCAGACTACTTTTAAGTCAAAGACATGAAGTTCGAATGCATCATTCAACGAAGTGCGGATCTACGCGTGACTTGCTGTTCTTGCTTGTAATCTGTGCTTAGGAGTTCGGCAGCTTCTGGTAAGGGTTTGCAAGTTCATTTGCTTGTTAACAAAGCCAGTAACGAACTACTGGCACTAAACCGAACGGAAATTGAAAAGTTAATGCTCTTTTTGGTTTCTCATAAATAATATGTCTTTGTTTTTTCATTATCACATCATAGAAAGAATATGTACTGTGTTTCGTTGAAAGTTTTACCTATTTTCATTGAACGAAAACACTGTTAATAATCATTGTAGCTGATAAAATCTATACCTCTGGCCAAAATTATCATTTTGTTTTTACTCTGATATTGAGGTCTATGCTAAAAATGTCAGCAATGATCATCGTTTTCAGTCATAAAACGGTAATTCAGACAGTGGAGCTAAATATTATATATGAAAAGGACTCACTAGCGGAATATATGCCTTTGAAGATGAAGTCAATACAGACAATCCTATGTCATAACAAAATCGTGTCTTTTTGTATTGACATGATTGACATATCAAAAGAAATGTAAAAAGGTGGTAATTTGACAAGTTGAAATATCTGGTAAAATTTAGTCTATTTTCAAAGGTTTTCAAGTTGATCGGTCCGACAGTCCTGAAGAAGAGCTAGAGAACATAAATCATGCATGTCAGCTCACAACTGCTACTTAATATTTTAGTCACTGATCAATTCTATTAATCCAATCAATGAATAAGCTGTCAGTACGATTATGTGTACACAATTGTGGTTTTGATTGTTATAGCTATAAGCTGGCCTGGAGAAAAAAAATTGAAAGGCTCAACTTCAGAATTCAGACAGATTTCGGAAAGGTCTTTTCTATGCGTCTTTGCTCTCAGCGCGAGTAGCACAAGGTGAAACCTTATGTGTAACAATTAAAAAGTCATATCAAATTTGATGTGAAATTAAGAAACGGAATTAAAGCTGAAGTGTGCTTGTACTTACGTATTCACTATCATTATTAGCCGTAGTCACATCCTCTAATTATCAAAAAAAAAATAAAAAAAAAAAATAAGTGTGTGTATCATGAGCTCACAACGCTCCCGGTGGTTGGCCACCAGATATTTACAAAATTCATGTTTAGCCACCAAATTATCTAAAAGTAACCATGGATATGTTTTTCATATTCTATGTTTTTATGATTTTATCAAAGACAAAGAGGTAGCGATTTGTCAGTGAGTCAAGAGAAGAGAAGAGCTTTTAGGCGATGACATGATATCATCTGATTTGAAAATACTATTTCATGAATCACTGACATGACAATTCGCATATCAACTCCTCTTATTACGTGTGTTCGCTACAGGAAAAGAACAGCAAAAATGAGGATAATAGCAACGATCGTTCTCATCATATCTGGAGCAATCCACTCTACAGTCACAGCACAACGGGCCAACACCACAGCTCTTGAACATTCTCCCCCGCACACAATGAGGGTATCGGTTGTCAACTTAAGAAGTCATTCAGACACCGAGGCCATCGACGGTAGTCAGTCGATACATACGCAAGCTTTAGACAATGATCTACTCTCTACTCTCTACAATTCCATTGCGCAAAATGAGGAAGGACCTGCTGTCCCCCAGACGCGATGGAAGTTTCAGTCAGTTACATGGACATGGGTGACGATTCCGCAAATAGGAATGTCCACACTTGGAATAGTTGGAAATCTGACCGTGATCCTGGTGTTAATCCAAAGGCGCCACACTTGCCGTTCGACTGATGCACTGATCGGTGCTCTGGCCGTTGCGGATTTCTTGACGTCGGTATTCATGGTCCCACTGCCTAGGCCACTTAGGGTTCCTGAAACATGGTTAGGCAGTGTTTACTGCAAGGTAATTAATTCAGCGGTGTTAATGTGGTTTTCAGTGCTTTCCTCCATCTTCATTCTAACCTTGATTCCAATTGAGAGATACATTGCGATTGCCCACCCTCTTCACTTCAAGCGGCTCGTAACACGGCAGAGAGTTATCAAAATTGTTGTTGTGACATGGATGACTGCATTTATGGCAACCTTTTACCTATTCTTTGTGGCTGCCGCCAAAGGCGGCACGTGTTCTGAGACGTTTCATTCAGGACTTTCTCAGATTGTGACAGGCTGTATGGTTTTCATCGTTCAGTTTCTCATACCAGCTTTCATCATGCTCGTAGCCCAGGCTCTCACCGCGCTGGTGCTCCATCGACAATCCCGCCGAAGGCTGGGAGAAGATTCAATCTGTAGTAACTCAAATCCGTCAGCTAAGTACCTTGTGGCTAGGAAAAGAGTTCTCAAGATACTGTTCTTTGTTGTCGTCGTTTTTCTTATCTCGTGGGCACCAACAAGCACTGGATATCTATTGTACAACCTACGCATTCTGCCGAAGTCCTATTTGAACAGCCGTCTAGATTCCGCTGTAAATGTTCTAGCCTTCTGCAATTCTTGCGCAAATCCTATCATATACACGGTTCAGAATCCTGCGTTCCGCAAGGCGGTAGGAGAATTGTTCAAATCAGCCACTGGCCCATCAAAGAGAACAGCTTTGTTTAGCGAAAAAATAACAGGTGATAGAGATTCTACAATCTACAATGTGGATGTCTAAGACAGTTTTTTTTTGTGTGTGTAGGTTTCCTATATGTACTTTTCATGTGCGCGTCCTTTTGTTTCCGCCAACTGAAGTAATTTTTGCAGTCAATAATATCTATCAAAGCGCTCAGTGGATGCACATGCGGCTTTTGTTGATTTGGATACGTTTCGCTTGTTTTAAAGGTAGGGAATCCCATTTGCATGCCTTGAATGAAGAGTTGTATAAATACAGTGGTATGTTGAAGAGAGTATCATTTTAGAAACTCCCATAAAGTATTGAAAGTGGAAGGTAACATTTAGTACATTTTCATTGACAGTTAGATTTTGAATTGATTTTTTTCCGGGGCTCACCGTAAATTCCAGTACATTACTAGGCTATCTTAGCAGACCCATGCACTGCATGTGTGTCCATCATGTATATTTTGTGAAGAAAGATCATCAAAACTTACAAACATTTCTATATACATTCTTGCCACACACTCTATATGTTATTACATCAGCTCTTTTACTTTTAGATTTGTGTTTATAGATAAAAGATACAGAAGACTGCAACAAAAAGGCTTAAGTGTGACTGACACACAGAACTACTGAGTGGTTGAGTTTTGTGCATTATTCAAATTGTAGATAACTGTTGGCTTCCAAATTTCTAAGCAGTGGCCTAAACAAGTCCCCTGAGGTTCATATTTAATGTTCTGCTACATTTTGGGAGGTCTGTAAAAGGTATCCCCTACCTTTAACGTTACATGAAAACCGTGATTTACATTACAGTGACCTATAGTTTCATATAACTGAATAAAGGAAAATGGCTGAAAATCTGGTCTTACGTGGAAGACATTTATCGCATCACTTCACTGCAATGTTATGATTTGCGTTGCGGATAACTTTGATCGATGATGAAAATGATTTGTAAATACCTTGATTTAGACTGTGCGTTTTGCTTTTATACTGCGTTGATAAACTATAAATGTCGATCATGTTTGCAATCTCCCGCATTAACAAACGTGTCTATCTAACTTTTTGCGAAATATAGAATGTGAATTGTTATCAAGCAATGCTGATGATAAGTATGTAAACACCTACATGTTTATCACCACACAATTTTCACACAAATTTTACAGCCTCTGTTTTTTTTAAAGGATGTGTTGACTTTATGTGTCAATATTTAACTTAATCTTTTCACTAACATTATTGCTTCGTGGATCTTCTACTTCGACTTCTTATGTGTGTCTGAGTCACATTTAAGTTGAGTTCACTTAAATTTATAAATTAATCATAATATATTACTCTTCATAAAGAACGACAACTCTCGAACAGGAAAATATCACCTTATCGGCAGATAAAGAGACGTGCAGTTTGGTTAACACTTTGCATTGGATAACAAACATGATAAGCGTTAAACTGAAACTGATAAAAGACATAACTGAAATTTGTGACCAAGTTGTATTCCAGAGACATAGATTTAGTTAGTAATCACTGGACAGAGTGTCGACAACAAAATCCCCAATCAGGAAAGTCGATTACATTTTGTTTCGACTGTCTGAAGACGTAATTAATTGCACATCGGTTATTTGATCATAGATTAACAGGCATTGGATAATAAAGAAGATTTTGTTTTCTTATTGATGTGTTCTACTAATGTTGCTATTTTCACTCAATCCACATTCCTCTTTGGGTTTTGGTTTCTCGTAGTAGTACTTTAAATCCAATACTGTAATAATATCGCATGTATTTTGTAATAATCTCTTTGGGTTTGGGTTTCCTTTAATGCATTGTGAAGAAATTGCATGAAGCTTTTAGCAGTTTAGTAACATATTCCTTGACTTTCCAGAGGATCTCGATATTTCGTGATATTGTTGCATGAACCATTATATGAATGTGAATCAATAATCATCTCCACAAATTTAAGACAAGACTTTTGATCCGCTCTTTACCATCTACGTGAGTAATACAATCTTCTATCAGTGTATGGTTATTTTCAAAAAGAACATTAGTCGTTGTATCAATATTTGGTGATAATTTATTACACTAAAACCAACTTGAGACTTCATACAATTCTGGTTTGATTTTTGTGTCAGCGTATGTAAGTTCTTATGAGAAGATAAAGGTGCTCGATTATGTCATCTACAAACAGAATGGGTATTTCCAATATCTGTGGTAAAGAGGACCAACCTCAACAAGAAAACCTATAATTTCTTTGGTGATCTCATCTGGACCATTTAAAGATATGGGTAATAGTATTATCGAGACGCACTCACGCTAAGCACATAACGTAGATGTTTATTACAAATTAGCTTGGCGTCTGAATTTTCAATTAAAGAATGTGCTAGCTTTTGACACTCTGTGTTTGAATCTTTTAATTTTGAATAAATCATTGCTTTACAACTAACTTCTACGTCGACTTGATTGAAGTTTGTTTCTGAATCAAGATATTTTTAGTAGAGTTTAAGTAAACTGAGTCATTGTGAGTCACTCTTGAAAAAATGTTAACAAATGGCCACTAGTCAAAATAGGAAAATATGACGTCATTAGCAGTTGAGGTAAATCTTTTCATCTTAGACTTTCCTTCAGTTGAGTAGAACCAGGAATAGTGTCGGTGATGAGAAGCTTTTTAAATTATTTTAAAAATGTAATGCTTTATTGATCCATCACATTCCAAGTTAGACATGTTATACAAACAGAAAATTGAAAATATTGGATCTCCTCAAGAAATGAAATGAAATGACGATCAGGTTAGTCCTTACAAAAATCCAACACACAAAATGTAAACATCATCCCGTGTTGTGCCTCTTGTACCAAGTGACGTTTACTTGAGAGTGTTTTATTGGTTTTACTCGTTCATAATCAGATAGATGAATTTGATTGCCAGATTTAATGCCTACTTACGTGATTGTTTATTTAGTCAGAAGCTTATAGTACACGGCGAATTGTCACAATATTGGGGTGTTCTTAAAATTTTCTGTAGATTTTGATTTTTTGTGCTATTTCCCCTATTTTTGGGGTGCTGAACACGAATCCACTTGTTGCCATTTTTCTAACCAACGTCTTCAGCCGTTGCCATGGCAGCGCATTATTTTCTGTAAAAGAACGTGTATTCTCTATTAAATATCATAAAAAATACTGCAATTTCCAACAGATCTCAATATATACATATTTCTTTCATTAAACTGAAAATCACAATTTCCGAATGTCACAGCTACCCTATAGTGATGACGGTTACCATGGTAACAGCTATTTTTTAAAAGAAAACGATTTTTTTTAAATCAAAAAGCATGAAAACATGAAAAGATTGAGTAGTTATTCATTACCATTTAGGGTGTTATTATGATTATCAGCTTTCTTTCCTTATGCGCATCCCACATTATTATCATTGCTATGGCAACAACATGATGGAAACTTTCTTTTATAGAAAGAAAAACTGTTTCATTAAAAAGGAAAGAAAGAATAAAATTTTCAAACAAATGATCAATTTCTGTAAAGTTTTAATCTTTTGTGCTTTTTCCTCTATTTGGGGGAATCTGAACAGGATTGCACCTGTGGTCATTTTTCTAAATGACGTTTTAAGCCATTGCCATGGTAACAAATTGTTTTCTTTAAAAGAAGATGTGTTCTTCTTTAAACATCATGAACAAATGCTGTGAACACCAAAATGTGTCAAGATAAACATGTCTCTTTAATTTAGCAAAACATCACAATTTTAAATTTCATGGTTACCTCAGAGCAATGACAGTTGCCACGGTAACAGCAATGTATTACAAAAAATAATATTTTCATGTAAAAACATGAAAAAAACTAGAAATGTCGCTATACGACTGGTATTCCTCTGCCATAATGCATGGTTATCCGAATAAGTCTATAGCACAATGTCTTGACAATGTGTGATGACAGCTTCACATAACTGGCAAAATATTAAAATGACAGGTTTGTCACAAATGGACTAAGTGTTCACTATCCTTGAACTAGGTTTATTTGGATGAATGGCTGTACTGTCTAAGAGTGCAGGTATTTGGGGATTTGAGGATTTGTACCCAACTTTTGACCCTTTTATAAGTTTAAAGAACAAGTGAAATTTAGCACTTTCACATGACATTTGACCTTTTACCTTTAGGCAAGAGAATCTGTATTGGGTAATATATGCATACACTATGTTTCAAGAAAAAAAATCCTGCAGGCATTGCATAGATAAGAGAGAAATTATGACATTTTGATGAGTTGACCTTGACCTTTCACCCCCTGACCTTTGACCCATGACCCCTGAATTCCCTACATGATCACTGCCAGTCAGTACATGTATATATACTAAGTTCCATGAAGATACCTTGAAATATTTGTGAGATATGGAGAAAAAAGTGAAATTTTAACATTTTCACTTGACCTTTGACCCTTGACCTTTGACCTCATGACCCAAAGCTCTCTCTGGGGAATCTTTATTTGGTAGTTCATGTATACACCAAGTTTCAAGAAAATACCTCCAAGCATTGCATAGATATAGGGAAAATAGTGAAATTTTGAGCATTTGACCTTGACCATTTGACCTTTGACCTTGAGCATGTGCGCCCGAAAGTTGACAGGCACAACATTGCCCACTCATACATATACATGCCAAGTTCCATTAGGATACCTCAAACAGTTTTTTTCAATACGCTGTCCACAAAATTGATTACGGACGGAAGGACGGACGGACGGACGGACGGACAACCCGAAAACATAATACCTCCGGCGACACTTCGTGGCAGAGGCATTATGACAAGATTTAGTAACATATTTATGACAAATTACTGTCAGTTCTTTTTTCACTATATCCATCCCACATCGTTTTTGTTGCTATAGCAATGACATGAGAAAAAATGTTCTTTTTTTTAAAGAAAAAAAAATAATGTTAATCATTAGATAAGGAATGAATACTAAACGAAAAAAATATAAGTAAAAGCACAAAAGTTTAGTCAGGTTCCTGAATTTCTGATCGCATTGCACCTTCAAAACCTTAAGTATCCGTAATAATGGTTAATATTTGACATGGTTGCCATGGAAATGCATCAATTCTTTAGAAAAAAAAAATCTTCAAGAAAAAATGTTGAAATTATGGTGTAAATTTTGAAGTATTACAAATTAACAATCCTATTAACCATACATAATTCTGTTCGTGGAAGATCATTTCTGTTCCTATCGCAACAACATTTTAAGGAATAGATTTTTTTTTAACCATAGAAATACCTAGGGAATATAAAACACAAATAACAAGCAATACAAATGTGTAAAAACCTCCCCAACAGTTCCTATTTTCTCGTCATGATGTACTCTTTCAGCATCAATGTCTCCAAGACATCTGAAAACCTTAAATGACTATATACTAGTACCTCCCCTATAGCAACTTCCAACAGATTGCTATGGAACTTTTATCCTTAAAAAAGAAACATTTTTCTCATGTTATTGCTATGGCAACAGAAATGATGTGGAATGAACATTGTGAAAATAAAAGCTGATAGTACTTTGTAATGAATATGCTACTCAATCTCGTCATTTTTTCATTTTTTTCATTAAAATATCAGTATTTTCTTTTTAGGAATTGTTACTATGGCAACTGTCATTGCTATAAGGTAACAATGTAATTGAAAAAAGAGATTGTTTCAATCAAATTGCAGAAAAATGTATAAATTGACATATTGATATATTTTGGCCTTAACAATATGTTTTTATGATGTTTAATGAAAAACACATGTTCTTTTAATGGAAATAATTTGTTGTCATGGCAACGGCTGAAGACATCATTTAGAAAAGTAGTTATAGGTGGATTCCTTTTCAGCATTTCCAAAATGTAAAAAAAAAAGCGGAAAAACTTAAACTCTGTAAAAATTCATCATTTATTTTTTTTCTTTTAATGATATACTTCTCCTTTCTTTTGGAAAAAAATCATGTTGTTGCCATAGCAACGATAATAGTGTGGCATGAGCATAGTGAAAAAACCCTGACAATTATCATAGTAATTTGTAATGAGTATGCAACTCAAACTTTTCATGTTTTTATGTTTTTTGAAAAAAAAACCAACTTTTTCTTTTAAAAAATAGATGTTACCATGGCAACCGTCATTGCCATGAGGTTGCTGTGACAATCGGAAATTGTGATTTGTGATTTGATTGACGCGATATGTTTATATTGACTTATTTTGGTGTTTTTAGCATGTCTTTATGATGTTTAATGAAGAATACATGTTATTTCCAAGAAAATAATTTGTTGCCATGGCAACGGCTAAAGATGTCATTTACAAATATGGCAACAGGTGTTCGGCACCCCCAAAATAAAGGAAATACCACAAAAGATCTCACTATACAGAAATCTATTTTCTACCGACGTATCTTATAATTGCTTTTCCTTCAATCGCAATGCTTATTTTTCTTTAAAAGGCAACTTGTCATGTTGTTACTATAGCAACAAAAATGCTGTGAAATGAACATAGTGGAAAAAGAAGCTGAAAATCAAGATAGTCACTTATGATAAATATTCCACCAATCTTGTCATGTTTTCTTGCTTTTTCATGAAAATATGATTTTTTTCTTTAAAAATAGTTGTTGCCATGGTAACCGTCATTGCTATGAAAAGTAACTATGACATTACAAAAATTGTATTGTTTTTAAATCTGATTGAAGAGGGTTTATAATGACATATTTTGATGTTTACAACATGTTTTTATGATGTTTAATGAAGAATACATGTTCTTTTAAGGGAAATAATGCGTTGCCACGGCAACCGCTGAAGACGTCGGTTAGAAAAATGGCAACAAGTGGATTCGTGTTCCGCACCCCCAAAATAGGGGAAATAGCACAAAAAATCAAAATCTACAGACAATTTTAAGAACATTACAACTCGCCGTCTACTATTACAGCTGTATGGCACATGGACAATTTTCTTCTTGCGTGCGATGCTGCAATGTTGTGTGTGTGTGTGTGTGTGTGTGTGTGCGTGTGTGTGTGTGTGTAAGAGTGTAAGAGTACTATGTCACATAATGTTCGACGTATAATATCATTGGCTGAATTCATCCCGCGTTCTGCTCATGCGCATAATTTGACGCCGACTACTTAAGTCAAAAGACATGCAGTTTGAATGCATCATTCAACGAAGTGCGGATCTACGCGTGAATTGCTGTTCTTGCTAGTAATCTGTGCTTAGGAGTTCAGCTGCTTCGGATAAGGTTTGCAGGTTCATTTGCTTGTTAAGAAAGCCAGTAAAGAAATACTGACGCTGAACTGAATGGAAATCGAAAAGTAAGTACTCTTTGGTTTTTCCTAAATACTTTTTTTTTTTCATAGCATATCACATCGTAGAAAGAATATGTTCTTACTGTGTTTCGTCGGAAGTTGTGCCTATTTTCACTGAAAGAAAACACTGTTAATAATCATTGTAGCTGATAAAATCTATATCTCTGGCCAAAATTATCATTTTGTTTTCAATCTGATATTGAGGTCTATATTTTATGAAATGTTAGTAATAATTCTCCTTTTCAGTCATAAAACGGTATTTCAGACAACGGAGCTAAATGGGATAAAAACGGGACTCTAATAGCGGAATCAATTTTCGAAGATAAAGTCAATACAGACAATCCTTTGTCATAACAAAATTGTGCCTTTTTGTATTGACATATCAAAACAATTGTAAATAGTTGGTACTTTGACAAGTTAAAATGTCAGGTAAAGTTTAGTTTATTTTTAAATCTCCGACAGTCCTGAAGAAGAGCTGGAGAACTTAAGTAATGCGTGTCAGCGCATTATACTCCCACTTAATATTTCAGTCACAGACAAATTCTTTTAATGTAATCGATGAATTAGCTGTCAGTACGATTATGTGTACGCGATTGTGGTTGTGATTGTTATAGCTACAAGCTAGACTGTAGAAAACTTTGACAGATTTAACTTCAGAATCTTGGACAGATTTCCAAAGGTCTTCTCTGTGCATCTTTGCTCTCAGTGTGAGTAGCTCAAAGAAAAATATTATGTGTAACATTTAAAAAGTCACATATTATTTTGATGTGAAATTAAGAAAAGGAATGAGACCTAAAGTCTGCCTTTATTCACGAACGAATATTGTCAGCCGTAACCACATCCTCAAATGGATCAAAAGATTACGTATGTGTATTATGAGCTCACAACTCCCCCGGTGGTTTACCACCAGATATTTACAAAATGTATGTTCAGCAACCAAAGTCTCTAAGAGTAACATAAGTTTTGGTTGAAAAAAAAAGGTAGCGATTTGTCAGTGAGTCAAAAGAAGAGGTTTTAAGGCGTTGACATAAATGATAACATCTGATTTGGAAATACTATTTCATGAATCATTGACATGACAATTCGCGTATCAACTCCTCTTATTACGTGTGTTCGTTACAGGAAAAGAACAGCAAAAATGAGGATAATGACAACGATCGTTTTCATCATATCTGGAGCAATCCACCCTGCAGTCACAGCACAACGGGTCAACATCACAGCTCTTGAACAGTCTCCCCAGACCACAACGAGGGTATCGGTTGTCAACTTTAGAAGTTATTCAGACACCGAGGCCATCGACGGTAGTCAGTCAATACATACGCAAGCTTTAGACAATGATCTACTCTCTACTCAGCTTGAACAGAGCTATTTACATATCGACGCAACCTTGCACCACGAGGAAACCTTTCAAACACAGACCTTCATCCTAAAGGATGCCAATATTTTTGAAATCAACCTTCAAAATCTGACAGAAATCTATACAAAGGCTGCGAAAATTGGTACATCGAATTCCACTGCGCAAAATGAGGAAGGACATGCCGTCCCCGAGACGCGTTGGAAGTGGCAATCGGTAACATGGACATGGGTGACAATTCCGCAAATAGGAATGTCCATACTTGGAATAGTGGGAAACCTGACCGTGATCCTGGTGTTAATCCAAAGGCGCCACACGTGCCGGTCGACTGATGCCCTAATCGGTGCTCTGGCCGTTGCGGATTTCTTCACGTCAGTGTTCATGGTTCCATTGCCTAGGGCACTCAGGGTTCCTGAAACATGGTTAGGCAATATTTACTGCAAGGTAATTTATTCAGCAGTCTTAATGTGGGTTTCAGTGGTTGCTTCCATTTTCATTCTGACCTTGATTCCAATAGAGAGATACATTGCGATTGCCCACCCTCTTCATTACAAGTATCTCGTAACACGGCAAAGAGTTATTAAAGTTGTTGTTGTGACATGGATGATTGCGTTCATGGCAAACTTTTTCTTATTTTTTGTGGCTGCCGCCAAAGGCGGCACGTGCTCTGAGACGTTTCATTCTGGACTTTCCCAGATTGTGACAGGCTGTATGGTTTTTATCGTTCAGTTTTTCATACCAGCTGTCATCATGCTTGTAGCCCAGGCCCTTACCGCACTGGTGCTCCATCGACAATCAGGCCGGAGGCTGGGAAAAGATTCAAACTGCAGTAACTCAAACCTGTCAGCTAAGTACCTTGTGGCTAGGAAAAGAGTTCTCAAGATACTGTTCCTTGTTGTCGTCGTTTTTCTCATCTCGTGGACACCGACACACACTGGATATCTATTGTACAACCTACGTTTTCTGCCGAAGTCCTATTTGAACAGCCGTCTAGATTCCGCTGTAAATGTCCTAGCCTTCTTCAATTCTTGCGCAAATCCTATCATATATACGATTCAGAATCCTGCATTTCGCATGGCGATAGGAGAATTGTTGAAACCAGCTACTGGCACATCAAAAAGAACAGCTTTGTTTAGCGAGAAAATAACAGGTAATACAGATTCTACATTCTACAATGTGGATGTCTAAGACAATTTTTTTTTTGTAGGTTTCCTATATGTACTCTTGATGTACGCATCCTTTTGCTTCCGCCAACTGACGTGATTTTTGCAGTCAATAATATGTATCAAAGCGCTCAGTGGATGCACATGCGGTTCTTGTTAATTGGAAACGTTTTACTTGTTTTAACGTTATATGCAAACCGTGGTTTATGTTTCTTTTATGGCAGCAATGGGGTTAAAACTTGATAGCGCAGAGAGCTATACAGTGACCTATATTTTTATGTAAATGAATAAAGGAAAATGGATGAAAAGCTGGTCTTACGTGGAAGATATTTATCCCATCACTTCATTGCAATGTTATCATTTGCGTCGAGGATAACTTTGATCGATGATAAAATTTCGATTATGTTTGCAATCTCCTGCATAGACATGTGTCTACCTAACTTTTGTGAAGATGTAGAATGTGAAATAATGTTATTATCAAGAAATGCTGATGATAAGTGTATAAATACCTTCATGTTTATCATCACACAATTCAAATTTCATAATCTCTGCTTTTTTTTTTAAAAGAAGGATCCGTTGACATAATGTACCAATATATATTTGAGTCTTTTCGCTAACATTATTAGTTCGCGTACCTTCTACTTCGACTTCTTTGAAATGTGTGTCTGAGTGTCATTCACGTGGAGTTCACTTAAATTATGAATCAGTCATGAAATAATTATACTCTTTAGGAAATGCTGAAAATATCACCTTATCGGCAGTTATAGAAACGTGCATTTGGTTAACACTTTGCCTTGGATAACAACAAACATGAAAAGCCTTAAACTGACACTGATAAAAGACATAACTGAAATTTGTGGCCAAGCTGTATTCCAGATACACAGATTTAGCAAGTATGACTCAATAGAGTATCCACAAAAAAAAATCTACAATCAGGAAAGTCGGTTATATTAATTTTGTTTCGACTATTCTGAACACGTGAATATTTGCACATCGGTTATTTTGATCATAGATTGACAGAGATTGAATAGTAAAGAAGGAATGTCTCAGTAACGCAAAGTTTCTCAGAATCGCTAAAATTGTGTTCCTCATTAATCTTTTCCAAAAAGAAGTATCAATTATTATGGATCTCATACAAAAATAAGTGACGTTCTTGTGAAAACATCTGATTCTCATCATAGGCGACGACAAGACGTTTTTGTTACTCGTGATGTATACCTTGTGATGGATCATTGTTGATGTTTTAACTGGCTATGCTCATGCATGATCATGCAGATGATTTTGATTATCAGATGTAATGTCAAAATGTGGGATTGCTCTTAAGCCTAATTGACATCTTAACAGCGCTATAGCGTATGGGAAATTTTGTTCTTCAGCACTGATATATAGTGTTTGCATGGTGTGTGTAAGCGTGTTTGTTTGGGCATGTGAGTATAGGCCCTATGTGTGTACTGTGTCAAATTATAATTTATGTTTCGCGTATATCATTGGCTGAATTCAATCCGTACTCTGCTCATGCGCATCATTTGACGCCGACTACTTAAGCCCAGAGGCATACAGTACGAATACGTCATTTTCGCGAAGTGCGGATGTACGTGAACCAGTGTGAACTGTTGGTATTCCTCATAAATCTTTGCTCAGGAGTTCGGAGGCTTGGGGTAAGATTTACTACTTGATTTGCCAAATCCTATCAGAGTGTACTGGCTGTGAAGGAAAGTGAGTGAAATACTTATAGTTATCATGCTTTTAAATTTCTCACAAATTATCTTTTGGAAATCATTGATAATTTACACATGGTCTTTATTCTTACTGTTTTCCCTTTCTTGACTAGGTATCTGGAATATTATGTTACCTGAAATACACTAAGAAATAAAATCATTGTGCTCATGATTCTTTGCAAGTAAGGGACTAAGCAAATCAGCTGTAAATAAATGCTTGTAACAGACGTCTAATTTATGTTATTACTTTCTGACGCGTAAAATCGTCAATCAAGTTTTCATAACATGTACACTAACAACTGCGAATCATATTGATTACTTTATCATAATTTCAATAGTATAGTGTATCCAAATGCATAATAGTAATTCATATTTTCCATCCATGTGAAAGCAAATCAAGAAAACGTAGCTAAATGCCACAGAAAGACTCAAAATCGAAATCTTGTAAAGGTGAAATCGCCATCATACAGTCTTTATTCATAGCCAATATCGTGTCTATAAGTGTTGACATATCACGATTCTCGTTAAAGATTGGTATTTTGAGCTGTCAGAAAGCCTGGGAAGTAGTCTTCTATTTCAAAGGACGTCAAATTGTTTTTGTTTCCGACATTCGCCAAAGAAGAACTAGAGAGCAAAAGCTACTTGAGTCAGAGAGCACCCTCCTAATGGATATTTCAATCTCTAACTGGTTCAATTAGTCACCTTAATCAATGAATCAGCTGTCAGTACGAACATGTACGAACATTATTACGGATGTGACTCTTGCTACCAGTACCAGGTAGCCTGTAGCAACCTCCTTAATTAAGTAATTAAGTGATTGATTAAGGCGTAAGTTTAGAATTTTGGATAGATCTCCAGAAGCATTCTCTGAACGTCTTGACTCTCTCTTGACTAAATATCGTGATTTTGAAAGGTATATAGATTCAATATTATTGGTATCATCAAAGGGCTTAATAGGTGCCTACATGGTTTGTTTGTACGCATGACAAGACACACAGTGTGAACCTAAGGGAGTGTAGACAAGAAGCCTGAGATTATTATTACGTAAACTTGTGTTTCACATTACAAAGGTCATTCTTTAATTGATAATGGGTTAAAAGAAGACTTGATATTCGTTGACATGAACAATTTTATGATTTACAAAAGTCGTAACTGTATGTGGAATATTAAATATGGTATATGAAATCAGTTGTGATTTAAAACAATAGTTACCGTGATATTTTAAAATTTGATGGAACTCGTCGGTATGATTTTACGATGTTGTCAAAGTCAAAGCGAACACAGAATGATCCTCTAACACCTCAGCAGATGAATCCGCCCTTCTTATTGATTTTACAATGTTATGTTCTTTACAGGAAAAGAAGAACAAATATTATGAAAATGACTCCAGCAGTCATTCTCCTCATAATGTCTGGAATGGTCCATCTTGGAGTCACTGCACAGCCAGTCAACACTTCAGCTACCGAACTTTCAACCCCAAATACTGTTGGGAAATCAGTTGCAAACGTCAAAAGTCATCCAGACGTTGAGGTCGTAGACGGCTGTTTGACCACAAAAACGCGAGATTTAGACAGTGATCCACTTCCACCTCAGTTCGATAACACCTATTTACATATTGAAACAACCCCACCAGACAAAAGCGCTGAAATGAACACATTTCCGCAAAAGGATTTTAATATTCTTGAAATCAACAGCGAATCCTCTACTTATAGTGAAGTCTATACAGAAGCTGTAGAGATTGATACGCCGAATTTTATAGCGCAAATTGAGGAAGGACGTGCCATCCCCCATCCGCTTTGGAAGTGGGAGTCAGTTACATGGACATGGGTTACGATTCCGCAATTAGCAATGTGTGTGCTGGGGATTGTTGGAAATTTGATCGTGATACTGGTGTTATTCCAAAGGCGCAGAAATTGCCGGTCGACTGATGCACTGATCGGTGCTCTGGCCGTTGCGGATTTCTTAACGTCAGTGTTCATGGTCCCGCTTCCTGCGCCACTCAGGGTTCCGGGAACATGGCTAGGGGATGTATACTGCAAGTTAGTTTATTCAGCCGTGTTATTGTGGGTTTCAGTGGATGCCTCCATCTTTATTCTGACGTTGATTCCAATGGAGAGATACATCGCGATTGCTCATCCTCTTCATTTCAAGCGTCTCGTAACACGGCAGAGAGTTGGCAAAGCTGTCGCTTTGGCATGGATGATCGCGTTCATGGCAAACTTTTTCTTATTCTTTGTGGCTGGTGCGAAGGGTGGAACGTGCACCGAAGCGTTTCATTCACCGCTTTCCCAGACTATTACAGGCTGCATACTTTTCCTCATTCAGTTCCTGATACCGGCTTGCATCATGCTTGTAGCACAGGCTCTCACCGCACTGGTGCTCCATAGACAATCCCGTCGAAGGCTAGGAGAAGATTTCAACTGTAAAAACTCAAACCCGTCAGCTAAGTACCTTTTGGCTAGGAAAAGAGTTCTCAAGATTCTGTTTCTTGTTGTCGCCGTTTTTCTCATCTCGTGGACACCAACGCAGATTGGATATCTCTTGTACAACCTACGTTTTCTGCCAACGTCCTATTTAAACAGCCCCTTGGATTCCATTGTAAATGTTTTAGCTTTCTGCAATTCTTGCGCAAATCCTGTCATTTACATTGTTCAGAATTCTACATTCCGCAAAGCGATAGGAGAATTGTTCAAATCAACCACTAGCACAACGTCCTTGTTCAGCGAAAAATTGGCTGGTAATACAGATTCGGCAAATTACAATGTGGATATCTCAAAAACATTTTCGACTCGAAACTGATGCAGCATCGCCAGGAACTATGCATAGAGTTGCATATTTACTTTAGTGTTAATATCCTCTTATATCCGCCAATTCAAGTAATTTATCTGGGTCACAGTAGTGTACAATACATTATAATATGGTGTTTTTTTTTGCGCGAGTTATGGATACATCTAGGAAGTATTAGCGTGCTGATTATTATAAATCGTGGTTCGTGTTTGGCAACAATGAGATTAAAACATCAAAGCGCGATTTTAGCAAAGAGTTAAACAGTGTCCTATAGTCGTAGTCTGACGTTCGGGTATTTAGCGGCGGCTGGATCGAAATCAAGTCAATGATCAAGGTATTTTTGAGACGAAATCATCTACTCCCTTTTCGTGATTGGCTTTCAAATTAAATGAAACTGGCACCTATGGTCCATGTTATTAACATTTTGATAGTCAAGAGAATTGTTTTTGACAAATTATGTAAAAGAATAGTAAATTGAGGATTCTGAACGCCGACGCCGTGTCGTGTCTATGACCACGTAGATTCGTATACTGTATGCCCTGTGCATGCACAACATTCACACCGCTTACCGATTCACACTCACACTCCAGCTCCGCACAGGTACTGTACAGGAGAGCTGTTTGTTTCACTCCATTTACACCGAAAGTGACGTATACCCAACCACGAGAATTGTTTCATAAATATATACATGCATATAAAAGGAAGGAGTGAACAGCTGTTTTTATAAAAATGATGATAATAATAATGATAATAATAGCTGTTTTAAAGTATATGAGAGATGTTTAACGTATCACTTTACTGAAATATTATGTTTCGCGTTGCATTCAACTTTGATTAGTATAAAAAGTGAATTTATGATTTGCTTTGCTACTGCGGCAATAATACACAGATATCACAATATCAATTGTTTGGATTCCCACACATACTCAAATATCTTAACTTTTTTTTTTGGGTAAAAATACAGAAGGTGAGATAAATCAAGACAGGCTGAAGTCAAATATAGAGACTTACATAGATTACCAAATAATTCAAATAATTCAATTCTCATACCCTGTTTTTATGGAAGATTTGTTGACTTTTGTGACTATATAAGCCCTACGCCTATTTGTATGCTTTCACTATTGTTTGCGTGGTATACCGCGCCTTCATTGAAATGTGCGTCGAAATCATATTCCGATAGAGTTCACTTAACATGTTTAAACTGTAAATCAATTATAAATCATTGTTGAAAAATGGGAACTTTTCAGAATGACAATTGAAAAACCTCACAGTTTTTCTGACACTTTGTCGTGGATAACAAAAAAACAAAAAAACATGAAAAGCCCCAAACTGAAATTGATATAACACGTAACTGAAATGTGTGAACAAGTTGTATTCCAAACACATACAGTTAGCAGGTGATGCACAATAGAGTGTCGACAGCAAAATCTACAATCAGGAAAGGCGACTATATATTTGTTTCGACTTGCTGAACAAGTAAATACTAATTGCGCAACTGTAATTGGATCATACATTTACCAGCATTTGAGAGAAAAGAAGAAATGTGTCACCACTGTATCTCTTTGAGAAATATTTAATTCTTTATATACCATGGTGTAAACCCCCTGTGTGCCACATTATTCTGAGATAGTCATGCTGTGAGAAAACGTTCTTTTTTCAAATCTGTGTAACGTGTGTAGATTTCTGTTACCCTAGACATGTTATGAGCAAACTCTAGTGAGAAAATGTCAAGCTTTGCTTTGATGCAATTGTACTAGAAATTTATGTTTGCTTTTCTTTCAAATGACCCGTAGATACATTCAAGGTATGACATTTGCACACAAAACAGTGACAGAAAGTCAAATCAAACTAGAAATGTCGCTATGGCGACTGGTATGCCTCCGCCATAGAGCATGATTCTCCTAATAGGTCCATAGTACATGTTGACAATGTGTGATGACAGTTTCACATAATTGGCAAAATATCAAATGGCATTCTTGTCACAAATATGTTGAATGTTCACTTTCCTTGAACTACAATGTAGGCTTAATTGGATGAATGGCTATATTGTCTAAGAGAGCATGTATTTGGGGGATTGAGGACTTTTACTTGACTTTTGACCGTCTTATAAAGTTTATGCATTGAGTAATTGTCAAGGTATGGGGAAAAAGTATAATTTCTGTTTTAAATAGTAAATTCCTAGCACTTTTACCTGGCCTTTGACCCTTGTGTAACACTCTTATTTTGAATCGTTGTTGTGGTAAGCGTGGACTTGCATGCGAGTGTTACTGTATCGTTGTCACCAGAATGTAACCCTTCGCTGGGTGTTACTAACGTATAACAGTTAAGTAGAATTTGCGATGACACAATGATAATTGTTTGTTTTGTTTCGTTTTTTTATTGTTCCATATTCCACTTTCAACAAATACATATAACATGAACATCACAGTACAAAAGCACGGATGAATTGTCAAGTACAGCTTATAAGACAATAAAAAACCCCGTGAAATATGAGGAATCTACATAGAAGCATTGCTTGTAGGGTGTAGATTCCCAGATGCGGATGTGAGATAATGATGATGAAGAGACGCGAATGAAGTACAGTTCAGCCAGGATGTATATCTTACTTGTCGTAAAACAGGAACTGCGTGAAAGTACACTCTCAATATAAACACTTGGCACTCCCTGTTGTGCTCCCAATCGGGGCTGGAGTGTATTGCTGATGAACCCTCTGCCGGGTGGCAAGAGGACTGGCAGAACCAGTAGTTCGGCTGAACAAGAACCAAGAACATGGGTTTACAGGGACATTTATACTTCAACATGTGAATATATTATCTTTGGCACTTTGCATAAAATGAAAGGGGAGAATATTATTGATTATACAACGTCCAAGTAGATCCTTGTAATTTGATTGGAGGATTGTTGGTGACGTGATATTCAATAAGTACTCCATTCAACGCGCCGTGCAATTTTGGTTCTATTTTTGCGTGCAACTTGGTTCGATTTTTTCGCTCTATTCCACGGTTCGAGAACCTACGGTACTGCATGTACTGTGTACAGCTAGCGCAGTGTACGTGTGCGGTACATTGCGGATGCGCGTATGTAGGCCTACGTAGTGCTAGTGTACGAGCGCTAGCTGTACCTACACTGATTGCACAAGCCAGAAAGAGAATCGCAGTGGATCCACATGTAAGTATGGCTATATTTTTCATACATATATAGACTTCTAGGCCTACTTAGACCTACCCAACAATCCTCAAACCAAATAACAAAGATCTACTTGGACGTTGTATAAAACAAATAGTGTATGGTCTTTACTCGTGCAATGGAACGAAATTTCGCACTCGGTGAAAGATGAGGCGCACTATTCAACTCGGCTTCGCCTCGTTGAATAGAGCGCCTCTATCTTTCACCTCGTGCGAAATCTCGTACCATTGCACTCGTGACAATTCACTATTTGTATACTAATGCATATGCTAGATATTTCTGAGAAGGGCAATCCAAATTTGGGAAGGGGAAAGTTCTTATACCATATTTGGTCATGAGATTTTATAAATGAACTCACTACTCTGTTGTAGTGGTCGTCAGCACAATGGAATGTGCTGGTCAAGTGTTTAGGCAGAAGTCTAAAATAAAGGGGCACTAGAGGGAGGTGGAATGGGTCAGTGGGGACTGACCACTTTCCAAATAAACCTGTGCGTCATGCGTCATAATGTACTGTAAGGACATTTACTGCATGAGGGAAGTGAGGAGTGAGGAGAAGGACAAAATTTTGGGTCTTACACTTGAACCTATGACCATAAGATTCACAAGAGAATCACTGTCAGACAGAACATCCATAAATATGTACTAAGTTTCACGATAAAACCTAAAGCCACTTCCGAGATACGGAGGAAAAAGTGAAATTCAGCACTTTCACTTTATCTTGGACCTTTTGACCTTTGACATTTTTGGCTTCCCACAGAATCTCTATTGGGTAATACATGTATACACCAATTAAAAAAACTAAAGCCCTAGAAATCCTACAGGCACTGCATAAATATGAAGGAAAGGTGAAGTTTTGAAGAGTTGACCTTGACTTTTTACCCCTGACCTTTGACCCCTGACCCCAAAATTCCCTTGATAATCACTGCCAGTCATTACATGCATATGTAGTATGTTCCATGAAGATACCTTGAACGATTTCCGAGATGTGGAGAAAAAAGTGAAATTTTAACATTTTCACTTGACCTTTGACCCCTTGACCTTTGACCTCATGACCCAAAACTCTAACCAGAGAATCTTTATTGGGTAGTACATGTATACATTAAGTTTCAAGAAAATACCTTCAGTCATTGCATAGATATGGGAGAAATAGTGAAATTTTGAGCATTTGACCTTGACCTCTGACCTTTGACCTTGAGCATGTGCATCCAAAAGTTGATAGGCACAACTTCATCCACTCATGCATATACATACCAAGTCTCATTAGGATACCTCAAACGTTTTTTTCTTTTTTTAGTTACGCTGTCCACAAAATTCATTACGGACGGACGGACGGACGGAAGGACGGACAACCCGAAAACAGAATGCTCCGGCACCACTTCGTGGCGGTGGCATAATGAAAACACCCCTTGATAGTCAATCACCACATAAAATGCAAGCTACATGTGACAAGAATGAAATCATGAGAAACGCTTTCATTAAAGTGCAGCGTTTGGCTATTTATCGATGGTTTTGGGCAGGTGTGTGCGTTTGAGCAGAATATGAGAAGTTGGCACGCCTGTTGCGACACGGATTGTCGCCCCTACACGGATTGTCGCCTCCTGCTCGGGGCGACAATCCGTGACGGGCGCTGGCGGCACGGATTGTCGCCCCCTACACGGATTGTCGCCTGGCGACAATCCGTGACGCTTGTGCAGTTCCCAGTTTTTGACCTCGAAGGCGACAATCCGTGTTGGCAAAAAAATTGTTGCGACACGGATTGTCGCCCCGTCACAGATTGTCGCCCCGGGCTCGGGGTGGTTCCTCCGGTATTAAGCTTTGGTGGGATGGGTATGACTGGTAAGTTATGCGTATGTGTGTGTGTGTGTGTGTGTGTGTGTGTGTGGGTGTGCGTGCGTGTGTGTGTGTGTGTATTGTGAGCTGCATGATATGTGATGTGTATGATTTGTTGTGTGTGTGTGTGTCTGTGTGTGTGTGTGTAAGTGTGTGTATGTGTGTGTGTTTGGAGTATAATAATACAATTATGTAGAAACTGTGCATGTGTGGTGGTCATAGTGGTAGTGGTTTGTTTGTCTGTGTGTATACGTGTGCCTGTATGCTTACGTGTGTATGTGGAATATAGCGGCGCTACTGTGGCAATACAAACGCCTTCAGAATGTATGAGCACGTGTTTAAAAAATTCACACCAGCGTTGATCTAAAAATAGTATGGGTGTGTCAACCAATATCAGCGGTGAGGCAGGCTAGGCGAGAGAGAGACCGAGAGAAAATACATACGAGGGAGGTACCCTCCCCAAATGTTATTTGTCTTTGTTCATTTTTCACTGCAGTTATTTTCTTCCATCAGTCTTATAAACTAGAACGTCCATACCACTATTCTTTGTCCCAGAATAGGTTTGGCATGCTTTATGCATGAGCGAATAATTTCCACACGCCGTAAAAAAATTTGTCAATCGTTAGTTGATTTTAGCACAAACGAACTGCCATTGCACACCGCTAATACATACGTAATACAAACAAACACCAACAAACACTCAAACAAATCCTCATAATGCAAATAAACCAACTCAACACTTTTTTCCTTGATATTCATTGATTTCATTCAAATCATTCATAAATCGACTCATTCTGGGTGTAACATGAAAAAAAAAAGTTACAAATGGCAATTCGAAACAGAAACAAATCCATTTTTCAATTTATACCACAAATAATCTCACTTCAACATAGATAACTCGATTATAGACCAACCCTACTAACAATTTCTTCACGAGAAAGTTTTGACATGTAGGGCCCTACCAAACCTATATTCCTTGAATACATTGGTTTGGATCATGCAACACCTTCTTACTTACAAGGGCATATACATAAAAATAAACCACAAATACATTACACGAATCTAGAATGAAATCAGTCTTAAAAAAACCCGACCACCCCCTCCCCTCCCCATCCGAAACAAATCTAGGGCCTACATCTATCCTAAATATTAAATCCTACCAACATCTGTCATACCATTTATAACTATCCTTCTTCAAATCCAATCCCCAACCCACCAACCCCTGATTAAACAAAACCTAAATCATCCCACACCCACATTCACCAACCCAAATACATACACACACACACACACACGCACACACACACACGCACACACACAAACGAAGGTTCCGTTATTCCGAAGTTTCGTTTTTTCCGAGGCTTCATTTCAATATCCAAAACACACAATTCCCTATACTATACATAGAGGTTCGTTGATCCAAAAATGAAATTCGGAATAACGAACCTTCGGAATAATGAGCCTTCGGACGAATGAGCCTTCAGAGTAACAAACTTTTGCAATAACGAAATGTAACCCCCTTCCCACATACCGACGCACACCCGAACCGATACCACATTCCTTCCTGATGAAACGATTTCCCAATGTTGATAAATAAGACATAATGGACCGTATGCAGAAAAGCAGCATCTGCCCGCACGCAAGCTCCACTCCGAATTCATAATTATACAAATCAGCCAAACAAACTCATCAAATTCAAAGCTGCTGATAAAATCAATATCAACGTTTATGCCAGCAACACCTTACTAGTTATCCCTCCCCACGCGCAGCTAAAAAACACATACGCAAAAAACTGACATAATAAACACATTCTTCCATCACACACTCACACACACACACACACACACACAAACACACGCACAAACGGACACTAAATTATCATGTGCACGCGCACATACACACTTTCTTGAAACCTCACCATGACTTTTTACATGGCATGTTTGCATGGATGTATAGCCATGTACGTTATGTGTTAGTATTTCAATGATTATGTCCAGAACGATATTACCCAGCAAAATGTGCTTCGAGGGCGGGCGACAATCCGTGCCGCCAGCCCCCTACACGGATTGTCGCCAGGCGACAATCCGTGTAGGGGGCGACAATCCGTGCCGCCAACGCCCGTCACGGATTGTCGCCCCGAGCAGGAGGCGACAATCCGTGTAGGGGCGACAATCCGTGTCGCAACACACGCCGTCGAGCGTGCGAACGTGGCACATAAAGAGTTAAGTGAAGTTCATGTGGAAAGATTTAGCTCTCATCAAAGGCGACGACAAGACGTGTTATGCTTTATGTACCCAGTGATGGATCATTGTTAATGTTTTGACTGGCTGTGATTTTAAATAGTCAGATGGAATCATATGTCAACGTGTGTGTAATGTCAAGTTGTGAGAGTATTAAAATAGTTCGAAGCTGTAGTGTATTGGTGGTTTTGTTCTGTGCTGTGATATAATGTTTGCATGGTGTGTGTGTGTGTATGTGTGTGTGTGTGTGTGTGTATATATATAAGGGTCCTGTGTCAATTTATGTTTGGCGTATCATTGGTTGAATTCAACCCATACTCTGCTCATGCGCATTATTTGACGCCGACTACTTAATTCCAAAGACATACAGTTCGAATACATCATTACCACGAAGTGCGGATGTACGTGAACTGCTATATTCCTAGATCTGTGCTCGGGAGTTCTGCTGCTTCGGGTAAGTTTTGATAGTGGATTTGCTCAATCCCATCAGAACATACATGGCTCTACTAAATGGAAATTGAATCAGAGCCTTATATTTAGTCTAATTTTTTATTTCTTACAAATTGTGTGGTTTTTTTATATCACTGTAACAGCATACAATGGACTTATTATGACTGTGTTTCACTTCTTGAATTAGTGTCTGAAATAGATTCATACCCCTATCATCCTAAGAATTCAAAGCATCGCTTTTGAAGCCAGGCACTAAGCAAATCGGCTCTAGATAGATTCTGTTATAAGTTATCTTAAATATGTCCTAAAAGTTGGTTGAGATATCATTAATCAAGATATCTTATCTTATAACACCTACATTAGCAATGGCATGCATTGATTACTTCTATTCTTACTTCAATTATATGGTGTATAAAACATGGCAATTTATATTTTCCATTCATGTAAAGAAAAAAAAAATGGCTAAATGTCATAGACTCGAAATCAAAATCTTGCCTTTGAAGATAATCGTCACTAGACAGTCTTTAGTCATAACAAAATGTTTTGTCTTTTAGAATTGGCAGATGAATAGTCACGTGTAAGACTCGTATTTTCACATGTTAAAATGCCTCGTAAATGGTAGTCTATTTCGAAGTCTGTAAAAATGACGGCTCTGACAATCTTAGAAGAAACGTTAGAGAGCCGAAATCATGTGTGTCAGAGCACAACTCCTACTGAATATTTCAGTCACAAAGTGATTCACTTTATAGACACTTTAATCAATGAATCAGGCGTCAGTACAAACATGTGTCTATTATTGTGGATGTGACATTTGCTAGCAGATACCTGATAAAAAAATCGTGTAATTCAAATCCGAATGTACAAAATTTCGGAAAGATCTCGAAAGGTCTTCTCATTGAGCACTTCTTGGCTTTCACTGGTGGGTTGATTTGTTTTGCGTAACGACCCTTTCTTTGCTCATCTTGCAATCACTAGAACTGTAGAGCATTTGGCAAAAACTTGGGAAAGTGGGATCAATTTGAGTTTTTCTGGCAAGGAATCTTATCATTAAAATGTGAAATTAGAAAAGGAATGGAATATGAAGTTTTGCCCTGTTTATGGATGAATAATAATGATTGTAACCATACTTGCCCATTATTAGAAGGTAAAGTATAACTCATGATATTTAAACTCCCCACTGGTTAGTGACAAGATAGGACCCTAATATTTTGAAATAACGTTTGTACATCAAGGTCATTCAAAATTATAACTGATCAGTTTCAACAACAGTGAAACAATATTGCCTGAAAGACGATTGTTGCGACACGGATTTTCGCCCCTACACGGATTGTCGCCTCCTGCTCGGGGCGACAATCCGTGACGGGCGTTGGCAGCACGGATTGTCGCCCCCTACACGGATTGTCGCCTGGCGACAATCCGTGACGCTTGTGCAGTTCCCAGTTTTTGACCTCGAAGGCGACAATCCGTGTTGGCAAAAAATTTGTTGCGACACGGATTGTCGCCCCGTCACGGATTGTCGCCCCGGGCTCGGGGTGGTTCCTCCGGTGTTAAGCTTTGGTGGGATGGGTATGACTGGTAAGTTATGCGTATGTGTGTGTGTGTGTGCGTGTGTGTGTGTGTGTGTGTGTATTGTGAGCTGCATGACATGTGATGTGTATGATTTGTTGTGTGTGTATATATGTGTGTGTGTTTGGAGTATAGTAATACAATATGTAGAAGCTGTGCATGTGTGGTGGTTGTATAGTGGTAGTGGTTTGTTTGTCTGTGTGTATACGTGTGCCTGTATGCTTACGTGTGTATGTGGAATATAGTGGCGTATGTGTATATCAAAGGGTATGTGATGGTGCGTGTTTGTGGGCGCAGTTTTGTGCCTGCGTGAGTATCTGAGGGGTTTGGTGTTCGTGGGCTACGTAGGCCCTACGTATGTGTGTTGTGTGTGAGCGTTCGTCTGTCTACGTAAGGCCCCAGTCACATAAATGCTCTGCGTCCGGCGTTACGTCCAAATAAGTCATTCTTTTTTTCTCTTTTTTTCTGCGGACACCCGGGGATCTCTTGCTGTCACCAGAGCATTTTACCAAACATATACGGGAAAAAATATGCGGGGCGATACGGAGAGATTTTGCACGAATTGGCACGCAATTTTGTTCTTTCGACTTGCATTTAAAACTTCCGAATAGTTCGGAAGACCTGCGGAGAGTTGCGACTATTTACAGAGAGTTGCGGATATTTTCGGATAGTTACAGATTGGTATGAATAATTATGTACAATATGACGATCCCTGCCAAGTCAATGTATTATGACAGAAATTCATCACATATTGGACTGTCTTACAATGTACACTGGGGAAAAGTGAAATTGAATTTACGTACAAGTTGTGAAAAGTTTTCGCATTTCTTTAATTTGCTTTACAGTAATGAAAGATATGTGAAATTTTGAACTTGAAGTTTGAATTTTATTTGTGCAGCTCAGATATGGATAAACATCATAATGTAAAGACTACATAACATAATTATACCACAAATAGAATACTCTCTAGATCGATAAGTTAAACAGAGTAAGAAAATATTACTTACAGTTATGGAATAGACAAACTGTGGTTATGCTGTCATTGTGCAGTGATATTCATGACTTTCTGGGTTATGTTAAGGAAATTGTTATAATAAAGCGAAGCCTATTACATTTCCAGAAAAAAAAAATCATTAGAACATTCGGACACCCCTCCCACACCCAAATACAATAAAAAATGTAATATCCATGGAGCGTAAAGTGGGTAAGACTATAGAGAAATACTACATTCGTTCTCATTGTATATCGTTTATCGCTGTCCCACACCTTCCCGGCCACACACACACACACACACACACACACACGAAGGTTCGTTTTTCCGAAGTTTCGTTTTTTCCGAGGCTTCATTTATCCGAAACACACAATTCCCTATACCTAGTGGTTCGTTGATCCAAAAATGAAATTCGGAATAACGAACCTTCGGAATAATGACCCTTCGGACGAATGAGCCTTCGGACGAATGATCCTTCAGAATAACAAACTTTTGCAGTAACGAAATGTAACCCCCTTCCCACATACCGACGCACACCCGAACCAATACCACATCCTTCCTGATGAAACGATTTCCCAATAATGATAAATAAGACATAATGGACCGTATGCAGAAAAGCAGCATCCGCCCGCACGCAAGCTCCACTCCGAATTCATATACAAATCTGTCAAACAAACTCATCAAATTCAAAGCTGCTGATAAAATCAATATCAACATTTATGCCAGCAACAGCTTACTAGGTATCCCTCCCCACGCGCAGCTAAAAAACACATACGCAAAAAACTGACATAATAAACACATTCTTCCATCACACACACACACACACACACACACACACGCACGCACAAACGGACACTAAATTATCATGTGCACGCGCACATACACACTTCCTTGAAACCTCACCATGACTTTTTACATGGCATGTTTGCATGGATGTAGCCATGTAAGTTATGTGTGAGTATTTCAATGATTATGTCCAGAACGATATTACCCAGCAAAATGTGCTTCGAGGGCGGGCGACAATCCGTGCCGCCAGCCCCCTACACGGATTGTCGCCAGGCGACAATCCGTGTAGGGGGCGACAATCCGTGCCGCCAACGCCCGTCACGGATTGTCGCCCCGAGCAGGAGGCGACAATCCGTGTAGGGGAGACAATCCGTGTCGCAACACCTTCGCATTTTGGAGGATTTCATTGAAAGCATTCTATTTCATTTTATTCATTCACAAAATGCGTATACATAATATATGAGTTGTACTCGGAATAATAATTTTCATGTCATTAACATTTATAAGTGGATTGTCACTAGCTATTCAAAGGTTGACTGGGATGTCCAGTGATACATATAAACCTAACATTCAAAATATTGCATTTTTGCATGTTTGATATTAAATGAAGACTCTTTCTTGAAAAAAAAACTAAATTAGATATTAAAGCATTAATGAAATATTAAAGCATTATGATAGAAGGGGAGTGAAAAAGACGGAGAAACGCTGAAAAAGTAGAAGAGGGGGCACTTGGAGAAAAAGAGGGTCACTCTATATCGTGATTGTGAAAGGCATACAAATTCAATATTCCTGGGCCCCGTTTTATCAAAAGATAAAATCGATTTTAAATTTCCTTACCACACAGGCTGTCATAGTCTTACAATTGAAATTAACTATACAGGGTTGCCCGCAACCGGTGGGCTTATGATTGAATTAATGTAATATATGATCTTCATTACGCTTGCTTTTCTCTGTAGTTTTCATTCATCTGAACATTACTATACAGGTCAGACAGCTCAGATTGAGAATTTTTAAAATCGGTCAGCCACATTGTTAAATCGTGTCTTTAAATTTCTTGCAACTGCTCGGAGACACTGTAATTTCACAATAGACGTATCAGAGTCGTAGGCTAGCGAAGACATCTCTGCAACTAGCATAATCTGCAGTCGCGAACTAGTTTCAATCCCGGTGAGATACCCGTAAATTCGTTCATAACCGACACAGCAATAAACTCAGTTCTCGCTGTATTTAGCAATGGATAATTAATTAAGTACGGGCTTTATTCTTAACTCATGAACTCACGTCACTGCCAATCATGCCTTTGAGCAAACGTCGCTATTTTCCAGCTAAATTTAGCCTCTCAATGAGCCCAACAGGTCGTCTCATTCACAATGGTAACGGACAATGACAATCACACCGTCCGCCCCACATTTAACACATTGTGAACGCTACTGGTTCTATGGCAAGCCGAACTCTCGCTGGTTTTGGTATCTGTGAGAGTGCAAAATGATCACATTTTGAAAATTGCAATGGTTGACAAAAACGGTCATGAAATCATAACGCATAAATCAAAATTTTAGAATTTGGTGTCATTCTATTGCAAAAAGAATGACCTTTTCAATAGTATGCAACATAATGACATATTTGCAACAATATTGCTGAAATTAAAGATCATAGGTGTTCCGTTCTTTTTGGACCACTCTGTATAATCAATTTTAAGTTTTCATAAAACTGGGCCGAGGTATCATGAAAAAATTTGTTACTATGCCTACGTGGTTAGTTTGTACCTATGACAAGATAAATTTGTGAACCACGGGAGTGCAGGCAAGAACCATGGTGGTTTTTTTTTTTTTTAACGTAAACTTGGGTTTCATATTTACAATGAAGGTCATTCTCTACTTTACAGTGGGTTAAAAGAACGCTCGGTAGGCTTTGATATGATAAATTATCAGATTTTTTTTTTTTTGTGTGTGTGTGTGTGTGCAAATGTAGCTATAACAACGTAACTTTTCTTGAAACCAATTATTATAAAAAAATACTGTGTCAAATTCAAATTTGATGGACCTTCGTCTGTTCTAGAATATGACCATATTTTCAAAGTCAAAGCGAACACAGAATGATCAACCCTTTTTATTGATTTTACAATGTTATGTTCTGTTATGTTTGTGAGTTCACTTGAGCCGAAATACAGACAATTCAAAGTCATGATTTGAAGCCAATCACAAGAGCACATTTGTACTCCTTTATTACTTCAGTTGCAGTCCCATTGTGTCTACAACACATATGGATACATGTATGTCAGTATACTGTACTGGCTATCATATAGTCTGTGTCTTCAGACCTTGTATGACTAGTCTTAACAACTCAGTCTCCTATATAACATGTTCTTTACAGGGAGGAAGAACAAATCTGATGATAATGACTCCAGCAATCATTCTCCTCATAATGTATGAAATCATCCATCTTAGAGTCATTTCACAGCCAGTCAACACTACAGCTATCGAGCATTCAACCCCAAACACTGTTGGGAAATCAGTTGTCAACTCAAAAAGTCATCCAGACATTGAGGTCGTAGACGACGATTTGACCACAAATACGCACGCTTTAGACAGTCATTTCAGTAAGACGTATTTACATATTGAAACAACCCCACACGACAACAGTGCTGAGATGAAGACATTTCCGCAAAAGGATTTTAATATTCTTGAAATCAACAGTGAATCCTCTACTCTTAGTGAAGTCTATAGAGAAGCAGTAAAGATTGATACGCAGACTTTTATAGCGCAAATTGAGGAAGGACGTGCCGTTCCCCATCCGCTTTGGAAGTGGCAGTCAGTTACATGGACATGGGTGACAATTCCGCAACTAGCAATGTCTGTGCTGGGAATAGTTGGAAATTTGACCGTGATACTGGTGTTATTCCAAAGGCGCAAAAATTGCCGGTCGACTGATGCACTAATCGGTGCTCTGGCTGTTGCGGATTTCTTAACGTCAGTGTTCATGGTCCCGCTTCCTAAGCCACTCCGGGTTCCCGAAACATGGTTAGCGGATGTTTACTGCAAGATAATTCATTCGTCTGTGTTAATGTGGGTTTTAGTAGATGCCTCCATATTTATTCTGACCTTGATTCCAATTGAGAGATACATTGCGATTGCACACCCTCTTCATTTTAAGCGACTGATTACACGGGAGAGAGTTGGCCGAGTTGTTGCTGTGACGTGGCTGGTCGCTTTCTTGGCCAATATTTTCGAATTCTTTGTGGCTGGTGCGAAGGACGACAAGTGCGTTGAGAATTTTCCCTCTGAGCTTGCCCAGAATATCACGGGTTATATGCTTTTCCTCGTTCAGCTTCTCATACCGGCTTTCATTATGGTTGCAGCCCAAGGTCTCACCGCACTGGTGCTCCATCGACAATCCTGCCGGAGGTTAGGAGAAGATTCAAATTGCAGTAACTCAAACGTGTCAGCTAAGTACCTTGTGGCCAGGAAAAAAGTTCTCAAGATTCTCTTTCTTGTTGTCATTGTTTTCTTCATATCGTGGACACCAACGCAAACTGGGTATCTCTTATACAACCTTCGTTTTCTGCCGAAGTCATATTTAAACAGCCCTCTATATTCTGTTCTAAATGTCCTAGCCTTTTGCAATTCTTGCGCAAATCCTGTCATCTACACGATTCAGAATCCTGCATTCCGCGCGGCAATAGGAGAACTGTTCAAATCAACCACTGGCTCATCGGAAAGAACGGCCTTGTTCAGCGAAAAAGTAACAGGTAGTACTGGTTCAACAATTTACATTGTGGATGTGTAATAAATTCTCCCGACTTTAAACGGTCATGTTGCATCGCAAGAATCTATAGAAAGTGTGTCTATAGATTAGAAATTGTCAGTAAATGTGACTAAACACAACTAAATGGAATAAATATTTACGTTGTAAATTATTTGGAAACGGTTTGGAATTGAATATATTGAATTCGTGAAATTTCTTGATCTCTACATTAAATTTAAGTCAACATGTCGAGTCCAAATTGATATTCTATGTAAATTGCATGAAAACATAGGTGTCCTAGCCATTTCCCAATCATATTTTATATTTCATGTATTCAATACTTTTTACTGCCTAACATATAGGTTATAACACTGCATGGCTAAACTATTGTTAAATACGTTTGAGGTTCCTTTAACTTGTACAAAAAAAAAAAAAAGAGCCATACACAGAAGAATTTTTACAAAAGTTTCGAATGCCATTTTTTCCTCCTCTAAAAGATCAAATATCATGACTTGTATCAGGTGACACCCGTTATAGCTTCGGTCTTCGGGACCTTGCTGTTTTGATTCGTTATAGCAGAACAGTAAAAATGAAAAAAAAAATCCAATATACCCTAATCATTAATTGAAGGGATCATCTAAATTTTCACTGTCATACAATTTTCAAATTGTTATGCACTTTTTCCCTTCATTATTATTATATCTTAATTTTTAAAACGGCAACTTTCATGCAGGAAGTCACTTTGTTTATAATTCCTGGGCATGGTCTTTTTCAATCTGTACAAGGAACACTTTGCCGTTGATTTCTCATATTTCACAATTATCAAATCCCTTTGTCATTGTATTTGATAAATTTGGCATTTCAATTACTTGGTGTATTGAGCATTTACCTATGAAATGTTGAATGTTAATCAATAATAAATACAAACAAAGAAACAAGTAAACGGAGTTTTCTTCGATCTGCCATCTAACTTAATTGCTGTGGGTGTAAACTCTATTGTTATAAGAGCATCTAAAAAGATTAGATGTTCAGTTTCTGCCAATCCCGAATTGAAGGATCATGTAATTTAGCAGTATTGTTCAAATTCAGTGTATTTTTTTTTTCAAATTATACGCTAAATGACTGCATATTTTTTTGGGTTATTTACAACTGCATATTTTATGTAATATGAGGTCACTTCATTTAAGCTGTTGGGCATCTGCCACTAACAAGGAATTCCTCGCTGTACATTTCTCATATTTCGCAAATATCAAATCCCTATTGTATTCGACAATTCGCCCATTTCAGTTTGTTGATGTGTTTAGAATTTTCATGTGAAAATGTAAGATTTGGATTAATAATGCAAGCAAACAAAGAAACACCCAAACGAAGTTTTTCTTTGATCTGCCAACTTAGTAATTGATCCAAGTAACAATTAACAATTAGCGCACAGAGGATGTACGTGTGTGTGTGTGTGATTTGCTGGATTTGGATAATTTTAAAAAGTTTGAAATTTGTCATCATATGGAACGTAATTCATGTTTCTTTGTTATATAGGAGTTGCAACTTTACATTTGCGCAAAGCGCTACACAGTCTATTTGATACGGATAAAGGAAGGGAAATTGCTAAAACGATATCTTGAATTTGTGAAAAATGCGTATCATCTCATACGACTGTAACATTATATTTGGCGTTGTATTTTTCTTTGGTTGGTGCTAACTAGAATTATAAATCTGAATCAGAAACTGCATTTTATATATAGTATACATGTATCACGCTTATAATACACTTTGTATAAAAGTCTGGTTGCATTTCCACACATTATATAAATGTTCATCTACTTTATGTGGATAATTATGTGGAATGTGAGCTATGTCAAGCCAATCTGAAGTCAAGCATGCACTTTAATGTTTAATAAACCACAATTAATGCATTCTCCTTCCTTCTAACCTTTGTTATGTACGCATACTATTGTCTTTTGCCATTTTTGAATCGTTTCATTATAATCATTAGTTCACATCATCATCGAGTCATAGTACTTAAATGGCGTTTTGAATTATGAGTCAACAAACAGTCTATTGAAAAAAGGAAAACTATTCAAAATGACGAACTATCACCTGCCCGGCATTTGAAGAAATCTATAATTATTGTTTATAGTTTGTGCAATGCTTTGTCATGGATAAATACATGTATAAAAGAATATAAAACCCCAAACTGAACATAGGTATGAAATATAACTGAAAATTGTCCACAAAGCTACCATAAAAACAAAGATTTAAGACATAACGCTTCAAGAGAGGGAGGTACTGCAACGAAATCTGCCTTCGGGAAAACCGCTTAGATGTCGTTTCGGCTGACCGAATACGTTTTTCTGTGTGTGTGTGTGTGTGTGTGTGTGTGTTCGTGTGTTTCACATGCCATATTACTATTTGATTTTCTGGAATCAGCACATCTGTAGTAGTAATCAAAGACTTACCACCATTGGAGAGAAAAGATGCGAAGTGTCAGTAAATCTATGTTCTTCAAATAACTCAAATTCGGTGCTTTATTTTCGATAAGACAAAACATAGTATCAATAAATTGGATCTCCGTATTAATCAAAAAACAACAAGAAAAAAAAGATAATCATAATCAAATATCCATCTCCTACGAAAGTCAACATCATTTTGTGTTACGCTTGATATGCAATGCATTTTTGTGTTGGGACTGCAGTTGATTATTGGATTATCATTCAGATCAATTTTGTAATGAGATGAAACGCGAAATCACCGGATCGTTAATTTAGTTAGAGGGTTTCTAGTTCTATTGTACATAGCTTCAGTGGTCTGGTGTGTGTGTGTGTGTGTGCGTTTAAGTTTAAGTGCACTATGTCTGATTATGTCTGGGGTATGATATCATTGGCTGAATTCAACCCGTACTCTGCTCATGCGCGTTATATGACGACGACTACTAAAACCTAAAGACATACAGTCGGAATGCATCATTTCAACGAGGTGCGGATGTACGTGAACTAGTGATATTCCTACAAATCTGTGCTGAGGCCCGGAGTTCAGCTGCTTCGGGTAAGGTTTGCTTGTTGGTTTGCTCAAGCCTGCAGAAGAGGAGGCATGCTGGCCGTCAAGGGAAATGGAATTTGGTATTTCATAGTTAGCCTTCATTTTTATTTTTCGCAAATGCGAATTTTCTTTGTCACTAATAGATGATACCAAGACCGTATTCTCACTCTGTTTCTTACCCTCTTTGTGCCACGTCAATTTTCTGACCATAGGTTTGTGTATGAAAATTGTGCACATTTGATTCATTGGCACAGAAAGGGTTAAATAGGCAATTTTAGGACCCAAGGAAATAAGACACTGTACTCATGATGCTGTTGATGATAAAGGAACTCTGTGAATCAGCTATAATTGAATCCTCAATAATTGAATTCTAAATGTATTATCGATAATCAAGGTAGCTTTGAACATCTCGGCTAACTTGAGTAAATAGCGCCAAAAAAAAAAAAAAAAATCCAGAATTTTGCACATACCGGATGTCAAATTAGGAAAGGATGTAATTTTACTCTTTTCATGAAAGAATAACATGGGTCATAGTCTTTACGACTTGAACAATCTAGAATGGTGATGAAAAGGTGAACACTTCATATTTGCACTTAAATTTATAGGGTGTATGCAAAGGAATAATAGGGTAATATTAGACCCATCGTGTGAGGGGAATTAAGACATTAAGCTTATTGTCATAAATAGGGCTCAACGAAGTCAATCATAAAGGATATCCCCAACAGAGAATGTATAGTCATTACCAGTTTTGTGTGTTTTAGTATTGACATCAACAATTTCAGACTAATTTTGTCAAAATGTCTGATAAAGCGTTCTTTCAATGCCGTCAAGTTGTTGTTAGCTCCCACAATACTGAAAAAAAGAGCTAGAGATTCAAATTCATGTCAGTCAGCTCATCAACTGTTATTAAATGATTTAGTAGCTGAATAGCTAGTCACTTTAATCAATGAATCAGTTGTCTATCATGTCTATGATAGTGTTTTTGACGTTTGCGTCAGGCCACTCGGTAGCAAAATTCCGTAATTCAAAGACATGAGTTTAAAAATGTGGACAAATCTCTAAAGACCGTCTCGGATTGTCTTTGATCTCACTGGTGGGTTGAATTGTCTCGAGTATAAAATAATCTCTGCTTGCTACTCTTGCGATGACAGTTTAACAATTTATACTGCTTTTGAAAAAAAAAAGTAGTAAAAGGAAGGATTTTTAGGCGTTTTTTAATTGATTTTGTAATACTGTTTAATGACCCTTTGGCATAGCCATATTCAAATCCACACATCGTTTTCATTTTGGGATATAATGTTCTTTACAGGAAAAAAAGAACAAGAATGAGGACAATAAGAACTGGGATGATCGTTCTCCTCGTCATATCTGGAACGGTCAATCTCACATTCACAACACAGCCGCTAAGTACTACAGCTGTTGAAGAATTTACTCCAAACACTGTCTGGGCGTCATTTGGCAACTTAAAACGTCATACAGACACTGCGGTTCTTGACATCAATTTGACGACACGTACGCAACCTTTAGACAATGAGGCAATTTCTCCTCAGTTTAAAAAGAGCTATTTGCATATCGATGCAACCCCGCACCACGACAAAGCTGTTCAAACTACGACACTTCCTCAACGGGATTATAATACTTCTGAAATCAACAGGAAAAATGTGACAGAAATCATTACAGAGACTGCAGAGATTGGTATGTCGAAATTTATCGCGCAAAATGAAGCAGTGTGGAAGTGGCAGTCAGTTGCATGGACACGGGTTACAATTCCGCAACTAGCAATGTCCATTCTGGGAATAGTAGGAAACCTCACAGTGATCCTGGTGGTATTTCAACGGCGCCACAATAATTGCCGTTCGACTGATGCACTGATAGGTGCTCTGGCCGTTGCGGATTTCTTCACGTCAGTGTTCATGGTTCCGCTGCCGACTCCACTCAGGGTTCCTGAGACATGGCTGGGGGATTTCTACTGCAAAGTAGTTTACTCAGGAATGTTAAGGTGGATTTCAGTGGATGCCTCCATCTTCATTCTGGCCTTAATTCCAATAGAGAGATACATTGCCATTGCCCACCCTCTTCATTTCAAGCGTCTTGTAACACGGAAGAGAGTTGGCAAAGCTGTTGCCGTGACATGGCTTCTCGCTTTCTTGGCCAACATTTTCGAATTCTTTGTGGCTGGTGCGAAGGGCGACATGTGCACTGAGACGTTTCATTCACAGCTAGCCCAGATTATGACAGGCTGTATGCTTTTCCTCGTTCAGTTTCTCATACCGGCTTTCATCATGCTTGTAGCCCAGGCTCTCACTGCACTCGTGCTCCATCGACAATCCCGCCGAAGTCTGGGAGAAGATTCTAACTGCCATACATCAAATCCAACAGCTAAGTACCTCGTAGCCAGGAAGAGTGTTCTCAAGATTCTGTTCCTTGTTGTTGCCGTTTTTTCATCTCGTGGACACCGACACAAACGGCATATCTCTTGTACAACCTTCGCATTCTGCCAACGTCATATTTGTACAGCCCTCTAAATTCCACTCTTATTGTCTTAGCCTTTTGCAATTCTTGCGCAAATCCAGTCATTTACACTATTCAGAATCCTGCGTTCCGGAAGGCGATAGGAGAGTTGTTTAAATCAACCACTAGCACACGAACGGCTTTGTTCAGCGAAAAAATAACAGGAAATACAGAACTAACAGTTTACAATGTGGATGTCTAAGAAACTTTTTCGACTTTAAACTTTCAGTTTGCATCGCAGGAATGTATGTGTGAAGTTATCAATGTACTTTAGATATTTACATGTGATTTAGATATTTCCATGCTCCTGTATTGTTTAACTGAAATAATGGATCCACTTTTCAGTTTTTAAGCGCACAGTACGTAGCTCTTCATGTGCAAAGAAAGGGATATCCGTATATGAAAAAGTTGAGAGAAGAGAAACAACAGCATACAGTATTTATACGTTTATAACTATTTACATCAAACAGCAACAAAAAATAACTTTACGTAAACAACTTAAAAAAACCCCCACATGATAATTTACGGCAAAGGCTCCATTTCACCGACCATTGGAGGCTCATCTGATCCCAGAAATACCGAAATTTCGGCGTTCCGATGAGTTCCGATGAAATCTGAGCCGACAAGCGGAATTTGGGGGCCCTGATTTCTTGTAAATCCAACAAAGATCTGACGTTGATCGGAATAATCGGATGGAAGACAGGTAGCAGCCCGATATCTGTCATCTGTTCATCTGATTGTGATTGGAGGGTGATCTGACAGTGATCCAACACTTCCGACCATCACAGGACACAAGTCCGACTAATCGGTCAGAAATCACATGGTAATCAGACTTAGACCAGATACTGGGCTGATTTGCGCAAAAATCAGAATTCGTGTATGGAAGTGGGTCAGTACACCTCCTGACGATAGTTTAAGTGAAATGACAATTCCATGTATCCCTGAAGTCTTTAGATAAGAGGGAAGCTAGAACAATTCAAAACAACAATGCTCGTAACATAAACAGATATATTTATACTTCTTATTTTAGTTTCGTAAACTCAACTGTACTTCCCAATTATGAGGGAGCCCTGGGTCCCAACAGTAGCATTAGGGGTGACGGGGACCTGAGTATCCTCTGTCGTTGAATCCTCGGGAGCCGTATATAGGCGTAGTAGTGCGTAAGTACGATAGTCCACTGGCATTTAAGGTTTATATGGGCACAGGAGAATCTGCTGACACTTAAAGAAGAATAAGTTCAAATGTATGCATGGATTAAGTAGATGCAGCAATAGTAGCAGAACACACTAGTGAAATAATTTTGAGGGAAATCGGTCAATCCGTTTAAAAGTCATGAATCCTACAGTTTCGGTGATGCTATATCGCTGGATGAGAAGTCTACAACAAGTCTACATTTTGCTTACGTCGCCTATGGAAAACGACGTAAGCAAAATATAAGAAAATTAAATGACATATTAGCTGCTTCACTTTTCTGGCATCTAACAATATCACTTAATTTACCTCACTCAGAAAGGGTGGGCGATAAATTTTCTCTTACCATATGTTTATGTCAGGAGCATGTCGAGGGAATGTGAACTTTTCACAGAAAAAAAAAGTTCAATTTTGTGGAATTCGTTATATCGTTTTCCATACGTGACGTCAAAAATTCTGTAGTCCTCTTATCCAGCAGTAGCGGCACAAAAACTTTAACAATTCATTAACTTGTGGATGGATCTACCGATTTTCCTCACGCTTGCACTGGTGTGTTCAACTAATACTGTAGACTCAATCCACATTTTTTATTTACGCAATGTCTCACTCCACATTAAAACGCAGAAGGGGGCTTGGTTGTCGACTCCCAATCTTTACACTCGGGATGTAGCTAACGGTTATTGTCCGAAAAAAGTTTGCCAAGGCGCCCGTGTTGGCTGAGCTTGGTATCACCCTCCTATTATAGACAGTTGGCCATCCGATGTTACTAGGTTTATACGATGAGTGTACGATGAGATTCAGGTGACAGTTGAGTTGATGAGCTTTTAACCCTTCGATCTCACAACGGATAGCAATCGGACGGTGCAGAATATCGTTTACCCTCCTGGTGTTGCATTTGTGCTGGGCGACTGTCGAACACGTCGAGCAGATCGTAGATTGGAATCAGATGAGTGTCCGATTACGGTTAATCCTTGGACACTCCACAGATTATTGCCGGACGTCGGCAAGATACGCCCGATGGCTGTACAATACAAATTTGACACACGACAGACTGACTCGACACTCACCCGACAGTAATTCGACTTGCGATCAGGAAAGGCGCCCGAAGACGAACTGTAAGCTCTGAGCTTAGTTCCTTCATCGGACGATCTTGCCTTATCAGATCACGCCCGACGTGTCTGACACTGACCTGATAGTCGACCAACGCAAGTCGGATTCATCAGACTGTGATCCAATACACTTCAGTGGGTGGCCGGAAGCAACAAACCTTGCTTCCGGCGAGTGACCGATTAGAAAAAAGAATATCTCTGTAGAATGGGGTATAAACCAATAATCATGACTTGTGGTACGAAATGGATCGGCGAGCAAAATGTCTAATTTGAGTAATGCATTGCGTGAAGAATGATTTTGTAAGATGACTTAAAAGATTGTAGAGAAGAACTCGTCCAAGATCGTCAGACAATGAGTTCCATGCAATGAGATGTGATAAGTTCAGGTTTTCCTAAATGATAGTCTTTTGGATGACGTGTATGATATAAATGAATGGGGAAAGTTCTGAAAAAAAGTATCTTTGAACACCACATGGAGCTGATTTTGGTATATTCATATATGGATATCGCGGTTTGCCATGCGTGCATATCGGAGACTCTATAAAGTCATAAAACAAAGAGACATCCAGGATGTGCTAAGTAATGAGAACCTGTGATTAATTCTATCGCGCGCTTATGTAATGACAATATAGAATTAATTTTGCTAATACCACAGTTTCCGATTACAATATTACAGTAGGTAATACGAGGTAGTATGAATGCATTAACAGATGCTGGGTGTTTTTAGAAAGATATTCCCCAACTTTCCAGAAGATCCCGATATTTCTCGATGTTGTTGAATGAACCCTGTTTATATGATCGGGCCATGTTCAATATAAATCTATGGATAACCCCTCAAAATTAACACAAGACTTTTGATCCAATTGTTTACCATCTATATATACGTGTATAGTTATGTGTTCTATTGATGTATGGTTATTTTTTTTTAAGGAACATAATTTACTTAGAATTCATTACACTTAAACCACGTTGGGACTTTGAATGATTCGAAGTTAATTACTGTGGTCAGTGTAAGTTCATATAAAAAAAAGGGTGCTCGATCGTGTCATCTGATAACTGAATGAGAATTACATTCTTTTTGGACTTGAACTGGATCATTTGAAGATGTAAGATATATCAAGACACACTGAATTCAAGCAGACAGAAACTAATTTAGCCTCTGAATTTCTAATGTGTGGGACTATGTGTTGGCTTTTGACACTGTGCATTTGCATCTGTTCATCTGTAACATCATTCACTTCATTTATTATTTAATTAAAGTGTGGTTCTCAATCATGATTTATCCATTCATTTTTTATTCATTTATTTACTCATTCATTCATTTAGTAGAGTTAATTTAAATTGTGAGTCAATCATGAATTAATGTTAACGAATGGTCACTATTCGAAACAAGAAACTGCGGCGAAATCGACAGTTGAAGAAAATGTATAATTATTTTGATTATAGACTTTCATTTAGTGGAGTGAAAACAAGCAAAGTGTCGGTATTGCGCCGTTTCTTTAAATTAATCAAATGGAATGTTGTATCGATCCCTTGCATTCCAGATAAGACAGAAACAAAGCACTAAAAATACTGGATCTCTTTTAAGTTAAGAAATAAAATGAAATGACGATCATGTAGGCACCTACAAATATCCAACTCATGTAAACGTCAACATCATCACGTGGTATGCTTGATGTACCCAGTGATGTATTCTTGTGTGTGTTTTACTGGCTTTCCTTAAACATGCTCATGCAGATGAACTTGATGAAAATATGTAATGTCAACTTCCATGATTGTTTATTCAGTCGGAAGCCTTACAGTCTAGGGTGCACGAGTGATTTTGTTCTTGCGTGCGGTACTTTCATGTTTGCTTGGTGCGTGTATGTGTATATGTGTGTATGCATGTCTAAAGGTATGCCAAATTATGTTTGGTGTATGAGTATGATATCATTGGCTGAATTCTTCCTGTGCTCTGCACATGCGCATAATTTGATGCCGAATACTTAAGTCCAAAGACATACAGTTCGAATACATCATTTCAACAAAGTGCGGATGCACATGACGTGCTGATATTGCTGTTAATCTGTGCTCAGGAGTTCAAATGTTTCGGGTAAGGTTTGGAAGTTGATTTTCTCAAACCCGCAATAGAATGCTGGCTTCAAACAGCACTGGAAATCAATATTTCACAGTTGTCCTGCGCTTTAATTTCTCAGAAATGATATGCGGGTTTTTTCAGTATTACATTATGGAAGGATCGTATTATCACTGTATTTCATTTCTTAAATAGGTGTCTGGAATATTATCATTTCTTTAAAACCCATGGAAATAGATACACTTTGTATTCACTATGCTTTTAAAGTAAGGAATCATCAAAATCAGCTATAAATGTATTGTATTGGTACGTTTTCCAACCTGGACCCTGTTTCATAAAGCTGTTCGTAAAGGAAGTGCATGGGTTTCCTGATCATTGTTAATTTCAAAAGCTAGAGTTGAAATTTGCAGATAATGATTATTCTTACATGTTAACACATATTTTAATTGAAAGTGTATTTTTGCACCAATGCAGATGAAATATTGACATACAGTCGTACTTTGTTAAAACGTAAGGGGAAAAAATGAGCATGCATATAGGCACTTATTGCAATCGTTCGTAAAGTCATACGTAACTTTACGAACAGCTTTACGAAACAAAGCCCAGGTTGTATTGTCGGTCGTTAATCAAGGTTGCTTACAGCGTCTCAGCTGTCACGAGTAATTGTCACCAAAAAACAAAACACAAAGAATCCAAAATTTTATATAAATAGAAGGTGAAACTAAGAAAGGAGTGATATCGGAAGTGTCACCTGTTCGCATTGAAGAAAATCAATTGTCGAAATCGTTGTAGCTTAGAACATGAAAAAAAAAATGGCAAAAAATAAATACTATTGTGTTGTCACTTTGATATTTAGGTGTATCTAAAGGAATGTTAGTAAACTATCATTTCCAGTCATAAATTAACACAACGAAGATAGTTATCATAAAAAGGATCGATTCTTATAGAAATACATTCCCTTGAAGATGAAGTCCTTTTATACAGACAATCTTTTGTCATAACCAATATTGTGTCTTTTAGTATTGACATATCAAAAGACTCGTTAAAGACTTGTATTTTAACATGCCATAATGACTGGTAAAGAGTAGTATTTTTCAAAGGCCGGCAAGATGTTAGGCTCCAACAGTTCTGAAAGAAGAGGTATAGAATGGAATCGAAAGTTTTACCTGTTCTCGTGGAAGAATGATATTGGCCGTAACCACATTCGCCAATAATCAATACATTAAGAATATATTGTATTTATTATTGCCTTACAACTCTCCAAAGTTTTTACGGAAAAGAAACCACTTTTTGTTTTGCGAAAGATGGTATTTGTGTTTCTGATGATTTGGTTAAAAAAAACAAAACATTGTGATTTGCCCGTGGGTCATAAAAAGGGCTATAGACGTATACATGTTATCATCTAATTCCGGAATACTTTTTGATCAACCTTTGACATAGCAAATGCGTATCAACTCCTCGTTTCTTTTTACGATATCATGTTCTGTTCAGGAAAAGAACAGCAAAATGAGGATAATGACCACGATCGCTTTCATCATATCAGGGACGATTCATCCTGCAGTCACAGCACAACCGGTCAACACCACAGCTCCTGAACATTCTCCCCCGAACACTCTGGGGGTATCAGCTGTCAACTCTGGAAGTCATTCAGACATCGAGGCCACCGACGGTACTCAGTCCATACATACGCAATTTTTAGACAGTGATCTAGTTTCTTCTCAGTTCGGACAGAGCTATTTACATACCAAGACAACCTCGCACCACGAACAAACCTTTCAAACACAGACATTCAACCTAAAGGATGCCAATATCTTTGAAATAAGCCTTAATAATCTGACAGACATCTACACAGAGGCTGCTGCGATTGGTACACCGAATTCTATCGCTCAAAATGTGGAAGAACCTGTCGTCCACCAATCCCTTTGGAAGTGGGAGTCAGTTACGTGGACATGGGTGACGATTCCGCAAATAACAATGTCCATGCTGGGAATAGTGGGAAATCTGACCGTGATCCTGGTGCTTTTCCAAAGGCGCCACACGTGCCGGTCGACTGATGCCCTGATCGGTGCTCTGGCCGTTGCTGATTTCTTGACGTCAGTGTTCATGATCCCTCTACCTACGGCACTCAGGGTTCCTGGAACATGGCTAGGGGATGTTTACTGCAAAATAGTTTACTCAGAAATATTTATGTGGGTTTCAGTGGATGCCTCCATCTTCATTCTGGCCTTGATTCCATTAGAGAGATACATTGCAATTGCCCACCCTCTTCATTTCAAGCGTCTTGTAACACGGCAGAGAGTTGGCAAAGTTATTGCCTTGACATGGCTGGTTGCTTTCTTGGCTAACTTATTCTTATTCTCTGTGGCTGGTGCTAGGGGCGATATGTGCACTGTGACGTTTTATTCAGATCTTGCCCAGATTATGACAGGCTGTATGCTTTACCTTGTTCAGTTTCTCATACCGGCTGTCATCATGCTTGTAGCCCAGGCTCTAACTGCACTGGTGCTCCATCAACAATCCCGCCGGAGGATAGGAGAAGATTTGAACTGCAATAACTCAAACCCATCCACTAAGTACCTTTTGGCTAGGAAGAGTGTTCTCAAGATTCTGTTTCTTGTCGTCGTCGTTTTCCTAATCTCATGGACACCGACACAGACGGCATATCTCTTGTACAACCTTCGTGTTTTGCCAACGTCATATTTGTACAGCCCTTTAAGTTCAGCTTTTATCGTCTTAGCCTTCTGCAATTCTTGCGCAAATCCTGTCATTTACACGATTCAGAATCCTGCGTTCCGGAAGGCGGTAGGAGAATTGTTTAAATCAACCACAAGTGCGTTGGAAAGAACGGCTTTGTTCAGCGAAAAATAACAGATAACACAGATTCGACAATTTACTGTGTGGATGTGTAACCCTATTAAGCCCAAGCTATTTTGACCCTTCCCAGGGTCAAGGTGGGGGAGGGGTGGGGGGGGGGGTGCGCTATTTACCAAAATATAAGGAAAGACATGGGGTATTTGCTAAAAACATGATTTTCTGCGCAATTTCTTTATCCCCAGTACATATGTGTTATTATATACCAATAATATTCATATTTGCCACAAATGATAAGTAAGTGGAATCTTACTATTTGTTATGGTTGACATTTCTTAAGGTCACCACATGGTGGCGCTTTTCATAAAAACATAAAGAAATACATCATGAGACCTGTTATGAAATGTTTGGGATCGGTACATGTGCATAGTTATCACATTTCATATTTGCATGATACTGGAATTTTGAGTTTGCAGATTGATAATATGATAAACTAATGACTTTACAGCAATAACCTGGGTGAAGGAATCAAAATTACACCAAATAGCGGGGCAATCTGTTGATAATACTGTTTTTGTTTCAATTATCTCTATTATGTTTATTGTTTTATGCCTTTGTCACATAAAAACAAAGGAAAAAATAAGAAACACATTTCAGGACCTTCACATTTTGCTTCCTTAGGAGATTTCATCCGAGAAACATCCATTTCATACACTGTAATATTGTTAATTGAAATTGGAACAGAACAAAAATGCAAAATCTGACTGATATGGTTGTAAGTTATGGTTGCCATGGCAACCAGCAATATCAAATATACATAAATTCTCTATAAAAATGTTTGCAAATAGATTTTAGGAAAAGTCACAAAATTTGATTGAAATTGGATTGAGGCAGAGGAGTGACAAATGAAAATCGGGTAGGGGGCACAATGTGCCCCGTAGGGCTTTATGGGGTTAGGAAACTTTTTCGCTTTTAAACCTTCAGCCTGCATAGCAGGAATCAATGTGTAGAATTTACTTTAGATATGTTCATGCTCCTGTATTGTCTACTTGAAATAATGGATCTACTTACCATTTTTTTTTAAAGCACAGTAGCTGCACAAACGCAAAGAAGGGGATTAATGTTTATGAACAAGTTGAGAGAAGAGAAGCGACAGCATACAGTTTATACGTTTGGAACTATTTGCTAGTACATCAAACAAACAACAAACAAACAAGCCAATAACTAAGTTTACCTAAGAATTTTATCAAAACGACACGATGATTTACAGTACACTGACAATCATTACTTATGGTAAGAAATGTTTCGGTGAGCAAAATGTCTAATTTGAGTGATGCATTTCAAGAAGGATGATTTTGTGAGATGATTTACAAAGATAGAGGGAAGGATTAGTGTAAGATTGTCAGACAATGAGTTTCAAACATCAAGTGTGTGGTTTTTGAAATATTTTTTTGAGAAATGATATGTTTAGGATTTTTCTAAATGATAGTATTTGCATGACGAGCAGGATATGAATGAATGTTACAGTTTAGAATAAAAGTATCTTTGATCATCGTAGGGAGCTGATTTTTAGTGTAGTCATATACATGAATATTGCGGTTTGCCATGCATGCCTATCGGAGACTCTAAGTCATGAAGCAAAGAGGCAATGACAATATAGAATTGATTTTGCTAATACCACAGTTTCCGAGTACACACATTACAGTAGGTAATATTAGACAGTATGAATGCATTAACAGATGCTATGTGTTTTTAGAAAGATACTCCCTATAACTTTGCAGAGGATCCCGATATTTCTCGATGTTGTTGAATGAACCCTGTGTATATGACCGGGCCATGTTCAATGTAAATCTATGGATAACCCCTCAAAATTAACACAAGACTTTTGATCCAATAGTTTACCCTCTGTATATATACGTGTATAGTTTAATATGTGTTCTATTGATGTATGATTATTTTTAAAAATAACATAATGTACTATTAACAATTCATTACACTTAAACCACGTTGGGACTTTGAATGATTCGAAGTTAATTACTGTGGTCAGTGTATGTAAGTTCATATTAAAAAAAAAGAGTGCTCGATCGTGTCATCTGCAAACAGAATGAGAATTGGTCGCATCTATGGTGAAGGAAAGACGAGAACCCATCTATTACATTCTTTTGTATTACATTCTTTTGGGATTTGAACTGGATCATGTAAAGATGTGAGATATATCAAGACACACTAATGTCAGGCATACAGAAACTAATGTAACATCTGAATTTTTAATGTGTGTGTTGGCTTTTGACACTGTGCATTTGAATCTGTTCATTAAAATCATTCACTTCATTTATCATTTCATTAAAGTGTGGTTCTGAGTCATGATTTATCTACTCATTTGTTTATTCATTTATCTATCTATCTATCTATTCATTCATTCATTCATTCATTCATTCATTCATTTAGTAGAGTTGAGTCAGTAATGAATGAATTTAACAAATGGCCACTATTCGAAAGAGGAAACTGCGGCAGTTGGGGGCATCTTGTACAATTATTTTGATTATAGACTTTCATTCAGTGGAGTGAAAACAAGCAAAGTGTCGGTTATGCGCCGTTTCTTCAAATTACTCACATGGCATGATCCGTCGCATTCCAGATAAGAGAGAAACAAAGCATAAAAGAAAAATACTGGATCTCTTTTAAGAAGAACGATAAATGACGATCAAGTAACCCCCTACAAATATCCAACTCACGTAAACGTCAACATCATCACGTGGCATGTCTGATGTACCCAGTGATGTATTCTTGTGTGTGTTTTACTAGCTTCGCTTTATATACATGCTCATGCAGATGAATTTGATGAAAATATGTAATGTCTACTTCCATGATTGTTAATTCAGTCGGAAGCTTCACAGTCTAGGATGCACAAGTAATTTTGTTCTTGCGTGCGGTGCTATCATGTTTGCGTGGAGCGTGTGTGTGTGTGTATACCTAAAAGTATGTCAAATTGTGTTTGCTGTATGATATCATTGGCTGAATTCGTCCCGTCCCTTGCCCATGCGCATAATTTGATGCCCACTACTTAAGTCCAAAGACAGGCAGATCGAATACATCATTTCAACAAAGTGCGGATGTACATGTCGTGAGGATATTGCTGTTAGTCAGTGCTCAGGAGTTCACCTGTTTCGGGTAAGATTTGGTAAGTTGATTTTCTCAAACCGGTAATAGAATACTGGCTTCAAACAGCATGGCATGGGAAAACAGTTGTCCTAGGCTTTAATTTCTAAGAAACAATATGCATTTCAACTGATTGACAAATTGCCCTACATCGACGTAAATAAGCACTGAATTGATCAGTGTTTAGTAGTAACCATGATAAAAAATCATGGGCGTACATACTCGAGCAGGATTCGAACCTACGACCTCCTGATCACCGGACAGGCGTCATCTCCACTAGACCACCGAGCTTTCGCCCGACAGCAAGTGTTGGTTCTAATCCTTATCTAATCCTTATATTATGAATTGATCAATTCAGTGCTTATTTACGTCGATGTAGGGCAATTTGTCAATCAGTTGCAATGAAAACATCTCGACGGAAGAATTTTCATGAATTTGAATAACAAAGCAGTACCCGCTGCATGCTATAAGGATTAGAACCAACACTTGCTGTCGGGCGAAAGCTCGGTGGTCTAGTGGAGATGACGCCTGTCCGGTGATCAGGAGGTCGTAGGTTCGAATCCTGCTCGAGTATGTACGCCCATGATTTTTTTATCATGGCTACTACTAAAACACTGATCAATTCAGTGCTTATTTACGTCGATGTAGGGCAATTTGTCAATCAGTTGCAATGAAAACATCTCGACGGAAGAATTTTCATGAATTTAAACAATATGCATTTTTTGGTATTTCATCATAGGATGGTATTATCACTGTTTTTCATTTCTTAAATAGGTATCTTGAATATTGCTATTCCTTTAAAAGTTATGAAAATAGATTCACTTTATGTTCACTATGCTTTTAAAGGGATCGTACAGTTTTGGTTGAGACCTAATTTCAGGTTTCTAACATTTTTTGGTGAGATAATGAGAAACCTCTTATGAAATATGAAAGAGCATGTAATTCTATGAGGAATTCAACGTTTATTTGATGAAAATTGGTTTTGAAATAGCTGAGATATCCAAAAAAGAGCGATTCTAATAACGTGTGGGACCCACACTTTATTACGATCGCTTTGTTTTACTTTGTTTTTGGATGTTTCAGTCATTCCAAACCCGATTTTCATCAAATTAACTTTGAATTCCTCCTAAATCGGTATGATCTGTACTATTTCATTAGTGTTTTCTTGGTATCTCACAAAAAGTTAAAAGCCAAATTCTCATCTCCACCAAAACTGAACTATTCCTTTAAAACAAAGAGTCATGCAAATCAGCCATTAATAGATTTCATTTGAACATTTTACAACTACGGCCCTGTTTCATAAAGCTGTTCGTAAAGTTACGCACGACTTTGCGAACGACTTATATATGTCATGCCACATTAATGAGTTTCCTAATCACTGTTAATTTCAATAGCTAAAGCTGAATTTTGGAGATAATGATTATTCTGACATAGGTCTATTTACTCATATTTTTATTTGAACGTGTATTTTTGCCATAATGCTCATAAAATATTGATACAAATACAGTCGTACTTTGTTAACACGAAAGGAAAAATGAGCATACATATTGGCACTTCATATTCTATTCGTTCGTAGAGTCACACGTAAGTCTACGAACAGCTTTATGAGACAAAGCCCAGGTTGTATCGTCGGTCGTTAATAAGGTTGCTTAGAGAATGTCAGCTGACACGAGTCAATATCACCAAAAAACAAAACAAAAATCAAAAAATTTAGATAAATAGAAGGTGAAATTAAGAAATGCGTGAAATAATAAGTTTCCCCTGTTCGCATTGAAGAAAAACAATGATCGAAATCGTTGTAGCTTAAAACATGAAGGTTATCATTGGCAAAAATTAAATACCATTTTGTAGTCACTTTGATATTAAGGTGTGACTTTGATATTAAGGTGTATCTGAAAGAATGTTAGTGAACTGTCTTTTCCAGTCACAATTTAGATTTAAGACAAGTAGTTAGCTGTCAGTAAAAGGGATCGACTCTTATTGAAATCCATTCCTTTGAGGATGAAGTCCTTTACAAACAATCTCGTGTCATAACCAATATTGTGTCTTTTAGTATTGACAGACCAAAGACTCGTAAAAGATTTGTATTTTAACGTGCAATTAACAATGATAATGACTGGTAAAGTGTACTATGTTTCAAAGGCCGTCAAGATGTTAGCTCAAACAGTTCTGAAAGAGGAGTTATAGAATGAATAAAAATTTTTATCTGTTCTCGTGGAAGAATGATTTTGGCCCTAACCACATTCGCCAATAATCAATACATGAATTGTACCTATCATGACCTTACAACTCTCCCCAGAGTGTTTTTTTAGTTTTTCTGGAAAAGAAAAAACTTTTTGCTTTGTGAAAGATGGTATTTTGTTTTTTCTGACGATTTCATTAAAAAACATCGTTATTTGTCTGTGGGTCATAAAAAGGACTTTAGACGTATACCTGTTATCATCTGATTCCGGAATACTGTTTAATTAACCTTAAATGACATAACAAAATGCGTATCAACTCCTCATTCATTTTTATGATATTATATTCTGTTCAGGAAAAAACAGCAAAAATGAGGATAATGACAACGATCGTTCTCATCATATCAGGAACGATTCATTCTGCAGTCACAGCACAACCAGCCAACACCACTGAACAGTCTCCCCCGAACACTCGGGGGGTATCAGCTGTCAACTCTGGAAGTCTCTCAGTCATCGAGGCCACCGACTGGAGTCAGTCCATACACACGCAAGCTTTAGACAGTGATCTAGTTTCTTATCAGTTCGAACAGAGCTATGGACATACCAAGACAGCCTCGCACCACGACCACACCTTTCAAACACAGACATTCAACCTAAAGCATGCCAATAATTTTGAAATAAGCCTTAATAATCTGACAGATACCTACACAGAGGCTGCTGCGATTAGTGCACCGAATTCTATCGCTCTAAATGTGGAAGAACCTGTCGTCCACCAATCCCTTTGGAAGTGGGAGTCAGTTACGTGGACATGGGTGACGATTCCACAACTGGCAATGTCCATACTAGGAATAGTGGGAAACCTGATCGTGATCCTGGTGTTATTCCAAAGGAGCCACAATTGCCGGTCGACTGACGCACTGATCGGTGCTCTGGCCGTTGCGGATTTCTTGACTTCAGTGTTCATGATCCCTTTACCTACGGCACTAAGGGTTCCTGGAACATGGCTAGGGGATATTTACTGCAAAGTAGTTTACTCAGAAATATTTATGTGGATTTCAGTGGATGCCTCCATCTTCATTCTGGCCTTGATTCCAATAGAGAGATACATTGCGATTGCCCATCCTCTTCATTTCAAGCGTCTTGTAACACGGCAGAGAGTTGGCAAGACTGTTGCCTTGACATGGCTGGTTTCTTGCTTGGCTAACTTATTCTCATTATTTGTGGCTGGTGCTAGGGGCGACATGTGCAGTGTAACGTATTATTCAGAATTTGTCCAGATTATGACAGGCTGTATGCTTTTCCTCGTTCAGTTTCTCATACCGGCTGTCATCATGCTTGTAGCCCAGGCTCTGACTGCACTGGTGCTCCATCAACAATCCCGTCGGAGGATAGGAGAAGATTTGAACTGTAATAGATCAAACCCATCCACTAAGTACCTCTTAGCTAGGAAAAGGGTTCTCAAGATTCTTTTCCTTGTTGTCGTCGTTTTCCTAATCTCATGGGCACCAACACAGACGGCATATCTCTTGTTCAACCTTCGTGTTTTGCCAACGTCCTATTTGTACAGCCCTTTAAGTTCCGCTTTCATTGTCCTAGCCTTCTGCAATTCTTGCGCAAATCCTGTCATTTACATGATTAAGAATCCTGCGTTCCGGAAGGCGATACGAGAAATGTTTAAATCAAGCACTAATGCATTGGAAAGAACGGCTCTGTTCAGCGACAAAATAACAGATAATACAGATTCGACAATTTACAGTGCGGATGTCTAAGAAACTTTTTTTTTTTTTCGCTTTTAAGCCTTCAGCTTGCATAGCAAAAATCAATGTGTAGTATGTACTTTATACATGCTCCTGTATCGTCTACCTGATACATAGATTTACTTACCAGTTTTTAAGCGCACAGTAACCACAAACGCGAAGAAGGGGATAAATGTTTATGAAACAGTCGAGAGAAGAGAAGCGACAGCATACGGTTTATAAGAAGTTTGGAATCATTTATATACATCAATCAAACAAACATATAAAAAAACCCGCAAACCAACAAGTAGATTTACCTCAGAATTATATTAAAAAGACATTATGATTTACAGTATTCTGATAATCATGACATGGTATGAAATGTTTCGGTGAGAAAAATGTCTAATTTGAGTGATGCATTGCGTGAAGGATGATTGTGAGATGATTTACAAAGATGGAGGGAAAAATTGGTGTAAGATCGTCAGGCAATTAGTTTCAAACATCAATTCTATGATTTCTGAAAGATTTTTCGAGAAATGATACGTTAAGTATTTTCTTCATGATAGTATTTGCATGACGGGCAGGATATGAATGAATGTTACAGTTTAGAATAAAAGTATCTTTGAACATCGTAGGGAGCTGATTTTTAGTGTAGTCATAATATACATGAATATTGCGGTGCATTTGTATCGGAGACTATAAGTCATGAAGCAAAGAAACATTCAGTGTGTACTAAGTAATGAGAACCGGTGATTGATGCTGTCGCACTTTTTTTTTGTTGTTGTAATGACAATATAGATTTGATTTTGCTAATACTGAGTATACCAGTTTCAGAGTACAATATCACAGCAGATAATACGGGATAGTATGAGTGCACGAATTACAAAATGCATCGTGTTTTAGTAAAATACTCTCTCATTTTCCAGAGGATTACGATATTCCTCGATGTTCTTGAATTATCTCTGTTCATACAATCAGACAATGCTCTGTGTAAATCTATGGACATCTCCGCCCCAAAAAACAACAAGAACAAAATAATACCAACATTTTGATCCAGTTGTTTTTCATCTACGTGAGTGAATAGTCATGTCTTCAATTGGTGATTGGTTATTCACAAAGAGAACGTAATTTGATGGCAATAAATCACAATTAAACCATGATGAGACTTTGAACAATTCGAAGTTAAGTACTGTCGGCATTGTATATAAGATTTATACCAATAAAAAAAATTCTTGATGGTGTAATCTGCAAACAGATTGGGCATTTCCTGCATCCATGATGGATGCAGGACTAGAAGCAATTTGGACAAAAATTTACTACTTTTTTTTTTTGCAATTTTAACTTGATCATTTAAAAATGTCAGATTTATCGAGCCACAGCGGTACACTGTATCATGTATGCACATTTAAATGTTTATCACAGAGTATAATTTAGCCCAAGAATTCTTAATGGAAATATGTGTTGACTTTTGACACTGCGCATTTGAATCTTTTCATTAAAATCATTGGTTCACCTCATCTTCTACGTTTACGTCATTCAAGTGTTCCGATTTTTGTTTAAATGAAGTAAGATTAAATCTGTAGTTATTCATGAGTTACCATTAGAAATGTTTACGTCATCGACAGTTGAAGAAAATGTGAAATTTTGATCATAGACATTCCTTCAGGGGAACAAAAACAAGCTATTAATGTATCAGTAAATGCAAAGTTCATTTGAATTGCTAAAATACATGGCGTTTTACTGTTTCTTCGCATTCTTCATAACTAACACAGAAAAATACCCCTAAAATAGATATTTTAAAACAAAATGGCAAGAAATGGAATGAAATGACAAATATGTAGACCTGTATGGAGCAAATATTCAACTTACATTAAAGGCAACATCATCATGGGTAATGGCTAATGTAGCCAGCGATGTATTTTTGTGTTTGACTTGCTTTGCTATTCAAATTCACGAAGATGAATTTGATGATCAAAGGCCATGCCTACTTCCGTGATTTTTAATTTAGTCGGAGGCCTTGAACATTTCTATGGTGCACGAGTAATTTTGATTCTTGGGTGCGGTGGTATAATGTTTGCGTGCTGTGTGTAACTATGTGTGTGTATAAATGTGTAAGATTTCTATACCCCTAGTAGCTTCATGGTAAATTATGTGAATGGTGTATGATGTGATTTGCTTTTCCCTACATCTGCTCTGCCCATGCGCATAATTTGACGCCGACTACATAAGTCCAAAGACATGCAGTTCGACTATACCATTTCAACGAAGTGCGGGTGCAAGTGAATCTATTATTGGTTTTGCCAGGAATCTGCGCTTAAGAGTTTAGCTGCTTCGGGTAAGGTTTGCACATTGATTTGCTTAAGACCGTCGTAAGATATTGACGCTGAAGAGAACGGGAATTTGATAGTTTAAGGTTTGCATCCTTTCAGAATTTTTCTTGAATAATTTGCCTTCTTTTCATATTCACATCATAGAAGGATAATATTTCTACTATCTTATGTTTCGTCTGAAGTGTCATCGTACATTATTAAAGCTATAACGCTGGCGAAAATTACTGATTACTGTTTCGTTCTTATATACTTCGATATCATGTTATATGTAATTACTGTTTGTAGCTTGTTCAGTCATAATTGTCAGTCATAAAATGGAATTTCAAACAACAAAGGCTAATGCTATAAAAAAGGAATCTTAACGAAATTCATGCATTTGAAAATAAAGTTGTTTACAGACAATCTTTTACAATAACCATTTTTGTGTTTTTTTTTCTATTGACATAGTCATTAAAGACCTCGTAAAAAGTTAGTATTTTGTCTGTTGAAGTGTAGTCTATATCAAAGCTAATCAAGTTGCCAGGTCCGCCATTCTTAAACAAGAGCTCGAAAACCTAAGCCATGATCCTTAGCACACCACTCCAACTTGATATTTCGGTCACTGACTAACTTCTGCAGTTACCTTTATAAGTAATTGAGCTGTCAGAACGGCTGTGGTTGTGATGTTTATGATTATGAAGTGGTATAGCTGAGAGAAGAATTCCGGAATTGAAAAGCTTACCTTCTGAATTTCGTATAGATTTCTAGAGCTCTTCTCTCTCTATGTCTTTGCTCTCACTAATGCGTTCAATTGACTCGATTATAACAACCCTCTATTTTTCTCCTCTTGTACCGTAATCACTATACAGCTGGAGAACATGTTGACAGATACTTGGTGAAGGGGTTTCCAATTCGTGTTCTGCTGGAAAGGCATCGACTTTGTAAGCTATGTACACGCAGTCAATTTGCCTGTATGACATTTTTAGGTTGACGTCAGTGTGAATAGCACACAAAGTTTTTATGCAACCATTAAAAAGTAACGTAAATTTGAGGGGATATCAAGAAAGGAAAGAGGAATAATAACCTGATGTTTGAAACGAAAGAATGATTACAGCCGCAATGAAAAGATAAAGTGTATGTAACGTCAATGACCTCACAACTCTTTCGCTGGTTGGTTAAGAAATGTTAAGAAAACCTCACAACTCTTTCGCTGGTTGGTTACGAAATGGTTAGAAAACCTCACAGCTCTTACGCTGGTTGGTTACCAAATGTTTAGAAAACCTCGCAACTCTTTTTCTGGTTGGCTACGAAATGTTTAGAAAAAACTCCCCCAAAACAATGTGTTGGAATCAAAGTCTCTAAGGGAAATTATTCATAAGTGTTACAAGTATAAGACTTTTATGAGTTCATTGAAGAAATAAAATGCAGTCATTTGCAAACAAGTCCAAAGAAGAATTTTTAGGCATTGACATAATAATATTATCTGATTTGTTAGTATACTGTTTCATGAATTTTCGACAAGTGGCTGATCAACTCTTCTGATTACAATATTGCGTTCAAGAGGAAAAACAACAAAGATGAGGATAATGGCAACGAGCGTTCTCATCATATTAGGAACGGTCCACTCTATGGTCACAACACAACAGACCAGCACGGCAACTTTTGAACAGTCTCCCCAGAACACAATGAGGGTATCAGTTGTCAACTTTGGAAGTCATTCAGACATTGAGGCAAACGACGGTGATCAACCCAGCCATAAGCAAGCTTTAGACAAAGATCCAGTTTCCACTCAGTTTGAACAAAGCTATTTGAATATCGAAACTACCTCGCACCACGAAAAAAACATTGAAATAAAGACATTTAAGTTAAAAGATTCCAGTATTTCTGCAATCAGCTTTCAAAATCTGACTGAAATCTATACAGAGGCTGCGGAAAATGATACTCCGAGTTCTACTGCGCAAACTGAGGGAGAACCTGCTGTCTCCCAACCGCCTTGGAAGTGGCAGTCAGTTACGTGGACATGGGTGACTATTCCGCAACTAGCAATGTCCGTGTTGGGTATAGTAGGAAACCTGACAGTGATCCTGGTGTTTTTCCGAAAGCGCCATGATTGCCGGTCGACTGATGCCCTGATCGGTGCTCTGGCCATCGCGGATTTCTCCACGTCGGTATTCATGGTCCCGTTGCCTACGCCACTCAGGGTTCCTGAAACGTGGTTAGGGAATGTTTACTGCAAGTTATTTTACACATCATTGCTCATGTGGGTTTCAGTGGGTGCTTCCGTCTTCATTTTGACCTTGATTCCAATGGAAAGATACATTGCGATTGCCCATCCTCTTCATTTTAAGCGTCTTGTGACACGGCAAAGAATCGACAAAGTTGTTGCGTTGACATGGATAGTTGCGTTTATGGTAAACTTTTTCTTATTATTTGTGGCTAGTGTAAAAGACAATAATTGCATTGAGATGTTTCATTCACGAGTCGCCCAGATTATCACAGGCTGTATGGTTTTCCTCGTTCAGTTTCTCATACCGGCTGTCATCATGCTTGTAGCCCAGGCTCTCACTGCACTGGTGCTCCATCGACAATCCCGCCAGAGGCTAGGGGAAGATTCACACTGCAGTAATTCATACCCGACAGCTAAGTACCTTGCAGCTCGGAAAAACGTTCTCAAGATTCTATTCCTTGTCATCATCGTCTACCTCATCTCATGGACACCGGCACATACGGGGTATGTTTTGTACAACCTTCGTTTTGCGCCAACATCCTATTTGTACAGCCCTCTTTATTTCGCTGTAACTGTCCTCGCCTTCTGTAATTCTTGCGCAAATCCTGTCATTTACGCAATTCAGAATCCTGCGTTCCGTAAGGAAATAAGAGAATTGTTAATCAACCATAAACGCGTCACAAAGAAGGGTCTGTTCAGTGAAAAACTAAGAGCTAATGAAGATTCGACAGCTTACAATGTCGATATCTAAGATTTCTTTTTTTAAGGTGACCAACCCAACAATTTTCGCCCCAAAGTGTAAATGCATTTAAAAATAGATACAATTAACATCCGTTGATATATTTCATCGAATCCTGATATATAAAGAGGTGGAGGAGACCGCTATCGGTAATCACTTTGCTTGACTATAGGGAAACTGCTCATGCGCTGGTATGTTATTACTCTTATTACCATTATTAATATTATTACTGTACTACTATTATTATTATTATTATTATTATTATTCTTATCATTGTTATATTTCTCTCTTACGTTTAAGTAAAGAAACAAGTCGGACGTAAACAACTTGAAGTTTTGAACATTTAGAGTGTCATTTGGCTGAGGAGGACAAAAATATCTAAAATCCGGAGCGAATTGAGAGGATAAAGAAGGGTATGCCTGTATTGGGAAAAGTTAAGAGAAAGAAAAACCGATAACAATCAGTGCTTAAAAGTTTGGAGATTTAGTCAAGAAAGAAAGAAAGAAAGAAAGAAAGAAACAAAATCAAACTAATTACTTAAAGGGATGGTACAGTATTGATGGAGGTGAGAATTGGGCTTTTAACTTTTTGCGAGATATCAAGAAAACACTTATTAAATAGTACAGAGCATACCATTTTAAGAGGAATTCAAAGTTTATTTGATGAAAATCGGATTTGGAATGACTGAAACATCCAAAAACAAAGTAAAACAAAGCGATCGTAATAAGTGTGGGTCCCACTCTTTACTAGAATTGTTCTTTTTGGATATTTCAGCCATTTCGAAACCAATTTTCATCACATGAAGGTTGAATTCCTCATAGAATTACATGCTCTTTCATATTTCATAGGGGGTTTCTCATTATCTCACCAAAAAAAAAAAAGAAAAAATTTTAGAAACCTGAAATTACGTATCGACCAAAACTGTACAATCCCTTTAAGTAATCTCACTTCAAAATCTGGAACAAAAAAATGTGCGGTAAACCAATAATTATGACTTGTGGCATGAAATGCATGAAGGTGAAAAGTACTAGTCTAAGATAATGAGTTCCACACACCATGTCTATATAATGTCTTAAAGACCTTTTAAATATGATGAGTTTAGGATTTTCGAAACGATAGTCTTTTGCATCACGGATAGGATATGAATGAATGTTAATGTCTGAAACCAACGTAAATGTTTAAAAAGCATAGATTAAAAAAAAATTATAACTTTTTACATATATTTACACATGAATATTATGATTTCCCATACACGTATATGAGAGAAATAAAGATTCTGTGTGTACCAAATAGCAAAAGGAAGTCATAGGTTTTATGGAGCGGTTTTGTCATGACAAAATAAGTCTATTTTGCTAATGCCACAATTTCCCTCTAACAATATCACAGTACATAGACGTAGTATAAGTGCATTAGAGAGAATTTCAGGGTGTTTAGTAACATATTCTTGACTTTCCAGAGGATCGTGTTTTTTTTATTCTTGTTGTATGACCCCCGTGTAAATGATGGGACCATGTTCTGTGTGAATCAATAATTATCCCCACCAACTGAACATTAGAATTTTAATCCGATTTGTTTTTTTTTTTTTTATCATCGACACAAATAATACTTTTCTGTATTGGTGTACGGTTACTTTGTTTTCAGTATTTAATGACAATGTATTCCACTGATCTATATTGAGAATTTACATCATTTTAACTGTAGGAGGTCAGTGCATGTAAGTTTTCATACGAAGAAAAACAATACAGTGTTAGATTGTGTCACATAAATTATTAACAGAATGGGCGTTCCCAGTATTTTCGGTGGAGACAAGAAAAGAATTGATCTCAACAACAACAACAACAACAAAAACGTGAATATTTCATTTCCGATTTTAACTGGATCTTTTGAAGACGCACTGCTGTGAAGCATATATGTACCTGAAAATAATATATAGGTAGGTGATGGTTTGAAAAGTGAATTTGCATTTCAATCTTTTCATTAAATTCATCGCTTCACCTCATGTCATCAAAATATGTTTCTTGTTTCGTGTTTCGTGTTTAAAAGGGATCGTACAGTTTTGGTTGAGACCTAATTTCATGTTTCTAACATTTTTTGGTGAGATAATGAGAAACCTCTTATAAAATGTGAAAAACATGTAATTCCATGAGGAATTCAACGTTTATTTGATGAAAATTGGATTTGAAATGGCTGAGATACCCAGAACAGAGTGATTCTAATAAGTGTGGGACCCACACTTTATTACGATCGCTTTGTTTTACTTTGGTTTTGGATGTTTCAGTCATTCCAAACCGATTTGTATCAAATAAACTTTGAATTCCTCTTCAATGGTATTCCCTGTATTATTTCATAAGTGTTTTTTAATGGTATCTCGCAAGTAGTTAAAAGCCCAATTCTCATCTCCGCCAATACTGTATCATCCCTTCAACTTTTCTTGATGAATATTTTTGAGTTTGTGAGAAATCTTTTATGAAATATGAAATAAACATATGATTCTAAGAGGAATTCAAAGTGTATGTAATGAAAATTAGTTTAGAAATGGCTGAGATGTCCGAAACAAAGCCATCCCAATAACGGGAGGGATCCCCATTTTATTAGAACCACTTTGTTTTGAAAATAATTTCAAAACGGATCTTCATCAAATAAACCCAGAATTACATGGTCTCAATTCATATAGAGTGGTTTCTCAGTATCTCACAAAAAGTTAAAAGCTGAATCCTCACCTCAACCACCCCTTTAATGTCTTAATTTAGTTGAAGGCCATACAGATGCGTGGTGCCCGAGTACTTTTGTTGTTGACTGCGGTGATGTACCGTTGTATACCATTTGCTTGATGTGTGTGTGTGTGTGTGTCTGTGTGTGTGTATGTATGTGTAGGAATACAATATGGAATCATGTTAGTCGTATATCATTGGGTGAATTCAACCAACGCTCTGCTCATGCGCATAATGTATTGACGCCGACTATTTAAGTCCAAAGACATGTAATTCGAATGCAACATTTCAACGAAGCGTGGATGAACGTGAACTGCTGATATTAGTTATCTATGCCTAGGACCGCAGCTTCTTCGGGTAAGCTTTAAAAGTTGAATTGTTCACGCCTGAAGAGAAATGTCAATGGAATATTTCCTAGTTAGCATACGTTGAGATTCGACACATTCATTCTTTGTGTGTGTGTGTGTGTGGGGGGGGGGGTGTCATTGTCACATCTTAGTAGTATCGTACTTTTAACGCGTTTTCTTTTTCGTACTGATGTCTTTGAAGTGGTCTTTGTTTGATACGCAAAGAAATAAAGGACTACAGTGTATTCTGTTCTATAGCCCGGTTATGTTATCAGTAATCAAGGTTGCTTATATCATATAAGCTCACGTAAGTGACTATCTTCATGTGGAGGTCAGTGTGAGCAGCACAAATCAAAACTTTATGTGTAACAATAAAAAAGCGTCAATTGAATTTGAGGTGATATTAAGAAAGGGATGAATTTGAAATTTTAATCTGCTATAATTAAAGCGTGATATTGAATGTAACCACGTAATTTTCGTAGGTAAGGTGTGTATCATGACCACTGAAGAAGTCTGCTTGTAGGTTATCAGATATTCACAAAATAACACATGTAAATATAAAACCATTCTACTGATGTATAATCATTGATTAGTGTTTATGGTTCTCTCTATAAAAAAAGAAAGTGGTATAGTAATTTGTCAATGAGTAAACGAAAAAAAAAAAACCCGCATTGACATGGTACCTTTACGTATCGTTTTTGAATCTTTAACGTTACAATATGTGAATCAGCTCATCGCATTCATTAATTTTCATTATATTATTTTCTTTACAGGGAAAAGGCAAGAAAAAATGAGGATATTGACAACTCGAATGATTGTTGTCCTCATCATGTCAAGAAGGTTCCATCTAACAGTCACTGCACAACCGGTCAGCACTACAGCTCCAGAACATTTTGTCCCAAACACTACGGGTGTAACAATAGCAAATGATAACAGTTATTCAGACATTGAGGTAATCGACGGTACTCAAACTTCAGATAGACGAGATCCAGTTTCTACTCAGTTTGAACAAGGATATCTTCATTTCGAAACCACCCCGCAACCCGATAAAATCTTTCAACTCGAGATATTTCCTCAAAAAGATATTTTTGAAATCAACGCTAAAAATATGACAGATATGTACACAGATGTTGCAAAGATTGGGACACAGAATTCTATCGCGCAAACTGTGGAAGTACCTGGAGTCCCTCAACCATTTTGGAAGTGGCAGTCAGTCACATGGACATGGGTGACTATCGCGCAACTAGCAATGTCTGTACTTGGAATAGTGGGAAACCTAACAGTGATCCTGGTGCTATTCCAAAGGCGCCACACTTGCCGGTCAACTGATGCTCTGATCGGTGCTCTAGCCGTTGCGGATTTCTTGACGTCAGTGTTCATGGTTCCACTGCCCACGCCACTCAGGGTTCCTGGAACATGGTTAGGTGATATCTACTGCAAGTTGGTTTATTCGGCCGTGTTAAGATGGATTTCAGTGGATGCCTCCATCTTCATTCTGGCATTGATTCCAATAGAGAGATACATTGCGATTGCCCATCCTCTTCATTTCAAGCGTCTTGTAACACGGCAGAGAGTTGACAAGGTTGTTACCGTGGCATGGCTTGTTGCGTTTTTGGTAAACCTTTTCATATTCTTTGTGGCTAGGGCCAAGGGCGGCACATGCACTGGCGATTTTCACTCACAATTTTCCCAGACTATAACAGGCTGTATACTTTTCTTCATTGAGTTTCTGGCACCAGCTGTCATCATGCTTGTAGCACAGGCTCTCACCGCACTGGTGCTCCATCAACAATCCCGCCAGAGGCTAGGGGAAGATTCAAACTATAATAACTCCAACCCATCATCCAAGTATCTTGTAGCTAGGAAAAGTGTTGTCAAGATGCTGTTCCTTGTTGTTGTCGTTTACCTAATCTCTTGGACACCAACACAGACGGTATATCTCTTGCACAACCTTCGTTTGGTTCCCATGTCGTATTTGTTCAGCCCCCTGTATTTCGTTCTGAATGTCCTAGCCTTCTGCAATTCTTGCGCAAATCCTGTCATTTACGCGATTCAGTATCCTGCCTTCCGTAAGGCGATAGGAGAATTGTTCAAGTCAAATACAAGCGCATCGCAAAGAAGGGCTCTTTTTAGCGAAAAAATAACAGGCACACCTAATGTAGATTCGACAATTTACAATGTAAATAAGTAAGAATTGTGTTTTCTTTTAATCGAAACTTTCATGTTGCATTGCAGAGAGTTTGCATAGCGCTATAGATTCATTTTATTTATTCACATCAACATTATCATCTACTGGGCAACTGAAATAATCATTTCAATTAACAATTTGTAAGTACACAATAGACTAGAAAAGAAAACCACATGAAACTGATATTGCCTCAGAATTTGTATTGAAAAGAAATGAAAGATTTTACGGTAAACCAGTGATTATGTTATGCGGTATGAAATGGTGGTTGAGCAAAATTTCCAGCTCATATGATACATTGGAAGAAGAAGGTGTTTTTTTTTTTTTGTAAGATGATATAAAACAATAAAGAGAAGGGCGGCATTTGACATCCTCACACAATAAGTTGTATACACCAGGTTCATGGTTCATGGAATGTTTGGGATTTTCTCAATTGATTAGGATTTCTATGTCTGGTGCATAAAGGGTATGTGGACATGAGTGAATGTTAAAGCTTAAGATCAGCGTATTATTTAATATCATAGCGAGTTTTCTTTATAGTATTTCCATTTATTTATTTCATTCACTGTAATATTTGTATTCCAATTACACGCCTAAAATACGATTTTTGTAAACGAGAAACAAGTGCACATATTTCATACATTGCAAAATGTGATAACTGAAATTCATGATACGCCATTAATAAGGAATGATAAAAGAAAATAGAAATATTCTGAATATATCTGTGTATATGAAAGTGGTAGAGATAGCGAGGAATGCGAGAAAGCATTCCTCAGAAGGGGCCACTCCCCTAAATTTAGTAAATAATAATACATTAATTGACCTGCTATTCTTATGCATAATGATCGGAATTGCAAAACCGAATGAAATGAATTGAGAATACAAACCTATTAAATCCCCACAAAAACAACAACAAACAAACACGTGGACAAATCACAACACTAAGGCGCTGCCGTAGTAAAGAAAGGAAAACGGGAAAGAAAAGAAAGAAGAGGCATTGAAAGAGAGGGGACGGTGGATATGAAAGAATGTCGATGGCGAAGACAGAAAGTGACGGATGAACGGGGCCGCTGAGCTATCAATGTTAAAGGAAAATCAAACTAAATGTCTCGTTATTTCTGCAACCATTGACAATTCAACACCTTTATTCTCACAATTTGGATAAAGAATAAACAAAGAGCCCAATCATATTCAGTAATGGAGCTCAGATGATTTCTTTTTTTGAATGTCTATAAAAGAATTTATTTAGATTTATTTTAAAGGTATCAAATATTACGGTTTGACATGTATGTATATGGGTGTATGGAAGGTTCTATTGTCTTGAAGTCATTAGCAAAGAAGTTAGTGTGTGCTAAGAAATGAAAAATAGTGATAAATATTCCGGCACTTTTTTTTTGGTAAAAATAATACAACCATGATTTTCTCAACGTCCAAGTTATAACAAGAAATTTAGGACATTAGTTTTGGTCCAGTTATATTTCATTTATATATGTTTATGTTTTTAAGGAACATTATTTGTCTTATCAATATCTTATGACAATTTATTACACTCTATTCCATGTTGAGAATTTACATAAATGCAAATTAAATCACTGTGACCAATGTTTGGTAGTTTTTATCAGAAAAAAAAAATGGTGCTCGATTGTGTCATCTGCAAACAGAATTAGCATTTCCCACGTCTATGGTGCAGACAAGACAAGAACCCATTAAAAAACCGTATGCAATTCTTTTGTGATTATAACTGGATCTTTTAGAGACGTGATATATATCATAACACATTGATGTCGACCTGTGTCCTCAGATGTTTATCAGAAACGAATTTAGCCTATGAATTTTTTTTTTTCAGTATATGTGTTCATTTTTGACATCGTGCATTTGAATTCTTTTTTTTTTAATCATTGGTTCACTTCATCTTCTGCATGGACATCATCGAATTGTGTTCTTAATTAAGATTTTTTTTTTAAGTAGAGTTTATATGAAGATCATGAGTCAATCATGAGTAAATATTAAGAAATGTCAACTTTTCAACGTAGGAAAGGCTGCCTGTCATCTGCAATCGAAATAAGTATTAGTAATGCATATTTTCTTTAAAGGGGATGGCTAGTAACTGATCAGTTGGAATTTTGTGGGATTCATTTACGAGTACATTATATATCTCTTGTGTGAAAATTATTTTCTGCAGAACGGTCTCATCAGCTCAAGTAATGTGCGCTTTAATGCCCCGTCACTGTACAGGCATCCTAACCTGGAACATTGAATTGCAAACTACTTGAATATGACACATTCTGAAGCAAATAATTTTCACAGAACAATAGATGTATGCTGTACTCTTAAATGAATCCCACAAGGATGGGAACAACTATCCCCTAGCATTTCCACCGATTCCCACCGATCAGTTACTAGCCATCCCCTTTAAATTGCTTTCATATTAAATGGTTTATTGATCCATCACATTCCAAATAAAACGAAAAGAAAGTATAAAAATACTGTATCTCCTTGAGTAATAAAATTAAATGACGATCATACAGGCCTCTACAAATATATACCTCACATAAAAGGCCACATTGTCGCTTGTTATACCTGATGTACGCAGTGATGTAGTCTTGTGAGTGTTTTTATTGCTCAGGTTCTACATACATAATCATGCAGGTAACTATGATGATTGGGTGTAATGTGTACTTTCATGATTGCCAATTTAGTCGGAGGCTTTACAGTAACCCAGGCTGCCCGAGTAATTTTGTTCTTGAGTGCGTTGCTATAATATTGTGCTTGGGGTGTATAATATGCGTGTGTGTGTGTATTTGTAAGAGTACTATGCCCCATTATGTTTTGAGTGTGATATCATTGGCTGAATTCAACCCGTGTGCTGCTCATGCGCACAATTTCGTGCCGACTACTTATAAAGTCCAAATACGTTCACTTCGAATACATCATTCTAACGAAGTGCGGATATACGTGAATTGCTGATATTGCAAGTAATCAGTGATCAGGAGTTCAGCTGCTTCGGGTAAGGTTTTGAAATTGAATTGCTCAAGCAGGAAATTGAATACTGGCTTAGAACAGAATGAGAATTGAATATTTCATGGTTGAAAGTTTCAAGTTTCCAGAAGCAATATGGGTTCGTTGGTGTTTTTTTTCCTTTCATTAGAGTAGGATCGTATCATCACTGTTTTCAATTTCTTAAACAGGCGTCTAGCCGGAAAGATGTTATTTTTTTTTGTCAATAACTATACCTTTGGTGTAGAGGGAGTGATGGAAATCAGGCATAAAAGTATTGTATTGTTGTTATGTCAATTAGAGTAACTTATTACATGTGATATTCCAGATAGCGCAGCACCACAATGAAAATCATAAATTTGACATACTCCTAAATATCTGCTGAAGTTAAGAGAGGGGTGAAAACAATAGTAATAATCATTTTAGCTGATAACACGAAGATAGATATACGGGAATATATGTCACGTCACAAGAGAGTATCTTATTAGTTTTTTTTTATGGCAGTGAAATCACATTTTGTTTTGCGAAAAATGACAAAATCTTTTTGTGATGGTTTCTTAGAAAGAAAATCTAGTGATTTGTCATCTGGTCATAAACGGGGCCTTACAGGCGTATACATGATATCCTCTTATTCTTCTTCTTCTTCTGGTTAAGTCTGCCTCCTTCAATAGCCTGAAGATTCTTGCAGACTGGTGCTATTTACATTATAATACAATTTATTTACAGATATTTACAAGCACATAGAAAATTTGACGAAATCAACTAGCCACTGTGATCAACCGTTAGACGGTTTCGAAATGATCCCACAGATGGCGCAGAAACAATGTCTGACGACAGGGAATTCCAGTTCCTTACAGTTCTTGGGAAGAACGAATGGCGATGCGATTCAGTTCTCGAATACGGTACCTGATATGAGTGTGGTTGCGAGGCTCTCGTTAACTGAGTAGCCTGTTTGATAATATAGTCCTGTGCTGAAAGAGGAGTAAGATTATTGTGTATTTTGTACATCATAATTAACCTGTCATTTTCTCTGCGCTGTTCCAGAGTGGTCCAATCAAGTTCTTGTAGCATTTTGGTGACACTTGAGGTGTTATGGTAGCGATTTAAAGTGAATCGCGCAGCTCTTCTCTTCTATTTGGTAATACTTTTTGATACATCTTTGATAACACAGTTTGCATTTCACCTCCTCATCTTATTTTGCAGTATCATAATCTTTACAGGGAGAGAACAGCAAAAATGAGGATAAGGACAATCATCGTTCTCATCATATCTGCAGGAAGGGTCAATTTGACAGTCACATCACAACCGCCCAACACCCAAGCTTTTTAACATTCTCCCGCGAACATTTTTGAGGTATCAGTTGTCAACTTTGGAAGTCATTCAGACATCGACGGCACTGACGGTAGTTATTCCTTATATACGCAAGCTTTAGTCAATGATCCAGGTTCTACTCAGTTTGAACAGAGCTATTTGCGTATCGAAACAACCTCGCAACACGCCAAACCCGTTCAAACAAGGACATTTCAGCTAAAGGATTCCAGTACTATTAATATTAACCTTAAAAATCTGACAGAAATCTATACAGAGGAAATTAGTCCAACGAATTTTGTTGGACAAAATAAGGGAAAACCTGTCATTCCCCAACCGCTTTGGAAGTGGCAGTCAGTTACATGGACATGGGTGACGATTCTACAACTAGCAATGTCCATTCTAGGAATAGTGGGAAACCTGACGGTGATTCTGGTGTTATTCCAAAGGCGCCACACCTGCAGGTCGACTGATGTACTGATCGGTGCTCTGGCCGTCGCGGATTTCTTGACGTCAGTGTTCATGATCCCGTTGCCTACGCCACTCAGCGTACCTGGAACATGGCTAGGAGATATCTACTGCAAGTTGATTTATTCTGCTGTGTTAATGTGGGTTTCAGTGGGTGCCTCCGTCTTCATTCTGACCTTGATTCCAATAGAGAGATACATTGCGATTGCCCACCCTCTTCATTTTAAGCGTCTTGTTACACGGCAGAGAGTTGGCAAAGCTGTTGCCTTGACATGGCTTGCTGCATTTTCGGTAAACCTTTTCATATTCTTTGTGGTTCGCGCCAAGAACGACACGTGCTTTGAAACGTTTCATTCACGTCTTTCGCAAATTATGACAGGATGCATGGTTTTCCTCATTCAGTTTCTGATACCTGCTTTCATCATGATTGTAGCTCAGGCTCTAACCGCACTGGTGCTGCATCGACAATCCCGATGGAGGCTTGGAGACAATTCAAATGGCAGTAACTCAAACTCTGCAACTAGGTACCTCGTGGCTAGGAAAAGTGTTCTCAAGATTCTGTTCCTTGTTGTCATCGTTTTTCTCATCTCGTGGACACCGACACAGACGGCATATCTCTTGCATAATCTTCGTTTTGTGCCAGCGGCTTATTTGTATAGCCCTCTATATTTCGCTTTAAATGTCCTAGCCTTCTGCAATTCTTGCGCAAATCCCTTCATTTACGCTATACAGTATCCTGCCTTCCGTAAGGCTATAGGAGAATTATTCAAATCAACCACAAGCGCATCGCAAAAAAGTGCCCTGTTTAGCGAAAAATTAACAATACAGATTTAACCGTTTACAATGTGGATATCTAGGGAATTTTCTATTTCTTTTTTTTTTTGGGGGGGGGGGGGAGACTTGAAACTTTAACGTTGTATTTGAAAGACCTATGTATGGCGTCACAAATTCATTTTATTTATTCACATCCTGTTGTTTTAGCCAACTGAAGTAATTCATTAGATCAAGAAGTAGATGTATAGTTATTACATGACTTCTTTTTTATTTGGATACTTTTGGCAGGTTCTAAGGCTATTATCAAAGCACAGTTCACGATTTCTCCCAACAATGAGGAAATAACATGGAAGTGCGCTTTCAGCAAAGTGCTACACCGTGTCATAGTGTCTTATGATGATGCAGGGGGAAACGGCAGAATTGTGGATCATGAAACATTGTGAAATATTAGGTATAGTGCCCAGGTAATTCATATCTTTCAGTCTTGTTTACTTATATCCCACAGTCTTGTTTACTTATATCCCACACTGAAACGTGCAGTTTCAGTCTGTTTTATTTCTCCACTTATATAATGTTAAATAATTTTACATTAAAACATAGATACTGTTTTCATAAAAATAGATATGATGACGTGTATAATATACGTATGGACATATACAATTATATCTTTTCGTATTTACACATATGCACATGCAGATGCGACAGTTTGATAAATACGGACTTTGCTTGACTTTAGGATAACATTTTTTTGTTCCCTGAATCGTGAATTTTTGAGTTAATCATGAATGCTAGCAAAGGACAACTTAGAAAAGATGAAATTATGACATCATCGGCAGTTTAAGAAAATTGATCATAAACTTTGATGAGTATTTGACTGAGTATCAGTAAGGCAATGTTTCATAACATTTCCTAAAGGTTAAATTCCTTAATGATCGATGACGTTAAAAATAAGAGAAAAAGAAAGCATTAGAAAGTATGAATGCCTCTTGCTAGAAATCAAAAGAAATGAAGATCATTAGTTAGATCAAATATCTATCTCATGCAAAAGGCAACATCATTATGTGTCATGATTGATGTACCCAGTGATGTATTCTTGTGAGTGTTCAACTGGTTTTCAAGTTTTCAATCACTTTATCAATCTAAAGCGCAAAACCTAAAGACATATATTTTCTGTGCTGCAAAAGCCTCTGATGTACTTGATGATAATAGACAGTTAAAGGAAAAGATATGTTTTGAGGCGTGATTTAAAGACTTCTACAGTTGAAGATTTCTTCGATACCCCGAGAAATTAACACTAGACTTTTGATCGAATTGTTTAGCATATACTAGTATGGTCATGTTCTCTATTGGTGAGTGAGTATAAAGAAAGAAAATGTGCATTTCTCTTGTATATGATGTAAGCAAAACGAGAACCCATTAAAAGATTAACACACATTCATTTTGATACATGTTTACCACAACTATTTATTTAGCCCCTAAATTTCTAATGCAAGACTGTGGTGGCCTTTGACACTGCATTAGAATCTGTCATTAAAATCATCGGTACACATCATCTTCAACTTGATAGACTCTATCAAAGCGTGTTTCTTAGTCATTGTTTTTAACAAGCTTTACTTAGAGCATAAGTCATTCATGAATAGTGTTAACTACAGACCACTATTGAAAATAAGAAACAATGACGTCATCGACAGTTCAGGAAAATGTATAATTTTGATCATAGACTTTTATTCAGTAGAGTGAAAACAAGCAAAATCACTGTTACACGTCATCTTGTACGCAAACTCCATCAAAGTGCGTTTCTGGATCACTTTTTTAAGTAGATTTCACTTAAATCGTGAGTCAATCATGAATGAATGTTAACAAATGGCCACTTTTCAAAATAGGAAACTACTGAAGTTGAAGAAAATCTATAATTGTGATTATTGACTTTCATTCAGCTGAGCGAGAACAAGCAGAATTTTGGTAACGCGAAGATTATTAAATTGCTTAAGAGTAAAATACTTTTCTTGATCAATGGCATTACAAATAAGATTTAAAAAAATGAAATATATTGTATGTATCTCAGGAATCTAATAAAATGAAGATGATGTATGCTCCTACAAATATCCAACTCAATTAACATCATCACGTCTTATCCCTGATGAACCCAGTGATGTATTTTTGTAAGTGTTTTACTGGTTTTACTTGTATATAATAGTGCAGATGAATGTAATGATTGGATATAATGTCTACGTTCATGATTGTTAATTTTGTCGGAGGCTTTGCGGCTCTATAGCGTGCACGTGTTATTTTGTTCTTGCATGCGGTGCTGCAATGTTTGCATGGTATGTGTATGTGTATGTGCGTATGAATGTGTAAGAGTACTATGTCAAATTATGTTTGGTGTATGATCTTATTGGCTGAATTCAACCCATGATCTGCTCATGCGCATAATTTGATGCCGGCTACTTAAGTCAAAAGCATGCTGTTCGAACGTATCATTTCTGCGAGGTGCGGATGTACGTGATCCGGTGATATTGCTGTCAATCTATGCTCATGATTTCAGCTGCTTGTGGTAAGGTTTTCTACTTGATTTGTGCAAGCCCGCAATAGAACACTGACTCTACACAAAATGGGAGGAGAATATTTCATAGCTACCAAGACTACCTTACATTTATTTCTTTGTTATTATCACGTCATAGTACGATCGTACTATAGGTTTTCCCGGCCAATTTCGCACTTTTGTCAGTCCATTTGATAGAATGTTCATTCAATTTAGGAAAAAACCCTCGTTATCGCATAGTCTGTCATGCAAAATTGCAACTTGTGTGTTCAGTTTAGCATTTCGATCAATGGAATTTGCACATGTGGTTTTCAAATTCTTAAAAAGGGCATTCAAATTGGCTGGTACTCTACGTTAACTCGAATTCGCCACCACTCGCCGAAAAGGGTACTTGAGTCATTCGATTTTGCGGATGGGCAATCAAATTCAATTTTCATTCAAATTTAACATCATGTTATTTCTTTTTTGAACAGGTGAGAACATTCAAATGTATGCATTTCTACGAGAATTTTTCGTTTCATCCACACACTGTTAAACAGTAAAAGTATCATTTTCTTTTGACCCGATATAGCTTGAATTTGTTGTTCTGTGAATCCCCTTTTCTTTCGTACATATAGGCGTACATGTACCAATACTACAGATTAACTTCATCTTCTTACAGTCATGACAGCACAAGTTAGATACAGACGTATATTTCAACAGACATGTGAGAAAGAATTATAGGAACATTTGAAGAGTTTGTTTGCAAAAACCGATAAGTCCATATTTGCCAAATGGAGATATTTGCGATTAAAGGTCAAGAAAAATAAAGAGAATAACAAGAAAATTTTTGCTTCTTTTGACCATAACTTCAAAAATATACCTTTATATGTAGTGAACAATATATTATTTAAAAGGTATCATTTTGTAGTTTATGACAGAGACCGTACTTCAAAATCGTCAAAAATGGACTTATCGGTTTTTGCAAACAAACTCTTCATTTAATGATCATAACCTTGATTTCCTAGAACTGGCCAACACACTCGGAATAGAACGCTCAACGGCTAGATACGTTGTGGCCACATGCACTTCGGACTGGGAGACCAAATAAGCACGTTGAAAAAAGGTGTTGCCAAAATCTCCAAAATAAGTACGAAACTATGAAGTGTAATGATGCTTACAAAACAACAATATGTTGTATAAAATAAAGAAAGAACCAAAGCATAAACATGTGTGCTAAATTGACTGCAAAAGATGTTAGATTGGATGCACAAAATGAATTTGAATAAACGAGTGCAGCATATACGTGATCATGTGACCATATCATTCTAAACTGAATGAACGAATAACGAAATGGTGCTTGTTTTACGAATTGAGATGGAGAGTGTTAATCAGAATGAGATTAAGTGTAATTTGAATGGTCCAAAATGAATTTGAATGAAGAGATCATAAAATTGAAATACGGCACATGTCATCTACGCTAAAATTTGCGAAATTGAATTCAGCAATAAAGAATTGGACTGGCAAAAGTGCGAAATTGGCCGGGAAACCCTATATTAGTGCGTCTTGCTTCTCAAACTGGTATTTGGAATGTACTAATTTGTTTGATTACCAAAGAATAAAAAAAAAGTTATGATACATTCTGTTAGAATGTTTTACGACTTGGGTGTACTATTGGTTATCAAGGGTTAGCTTATTACATCTATTATGTTAAAGTAACTGATTACCACAAAATAAAACAAAATCTAAAACTTAAATGAAATAGAGCTAGGAAAAAGTGAAATCTGAATTGTTCTGCTTTCTTTGTAAAAATGTTCATAAGCATTGTAGCTTATTACAACTACATTAACGTTTACGATAATCAAATACTATTTTGTTCTCACTTCGATATTAACCCTTTGCTTCCTCCTCTTACAATCACTGCAGCTGGAGAGCACGTGGCAGAGAAGTTGAACCTACTTTCAGGAAAGGGTGATATTGGTTGTAACCCCATATACATAATTATTATAAGTGGATAGGGTGTGTATCATGACCTCGCCAGTAACCCGCTCGTTGGTTATTAGATACTTATCATGTCATGATTTGCAACCAATTTCCCAAATGGCAATCATTGTTTAGTTTTTAAGGTTCTCTTTCACAGTGATTTCGTTAAAGAAAAAAAAAATGGTTGTAATCTGTCCGTGAGGCAAAACACAATGTTTAGGCATTGACGTGATACCACCTGATTTTGAAATATTCTTTAATGAATTGTTGTTGTTGTTTTTTAGATTAGGACTGCTTGTATTTATTTGACGATGTTATACTCTTTACAGGAGAAGGACAGGAAAAATGAGGATAATCACAACTCGAACGATTGTTCTCATCCTATCAAGAACCATTCATCTCACAGTTTCAACACAACCGGTCAGCACAGCAGCTCTTGATCAATTTGTCCCAAATACTACGGAGGTATCAGTTTTCAGTGTTGAAAGTCATTCAGATATTGAGGTCCCCGAACGCAATAACACCACACATACGCAAGCTTCAACCAATGAACCAGTTTCTACTCATTTCGAACAAAGATATTTTCATATCGAAACAACCCCGCACCCCAATATGTCCGTTCAAATGGAGACATCCCTTCCAAAAGATTTTTTTGAAAACAGCTCTAAAAATCTGGGAGAAGTCTATACAGACGTTGCAGGGATTGATACACTGAATTCAAATGCGCAAAATGAGGAAGAACATGCAGTCCCTCAACCGCTTTGGAAGTGGCAGTCAGTCGCATGGACATGGGTGACGATTCCGCAACTAGCAATGTCTCTTCTCGGAATAGTGGGAAACCTGACTGTGATCCTAGTGTTATTCCAAAGGCGCCGCACTTGCCGGTCGACTGATGCTCTGATCGGTGCTCTGGCCGTTGCGGATTTCTTGACGTCAGTGTTCATGGTCCCACTGCCCACGCCAATCAGCGTTCCTGGAACATGGCTAGGGGATGTCTACTGCAAGTTGATTTATACTACTGTGTTAAGGTGGGTTTCAATGGGTGCATCCATTTTCATTCTGACCATGATTCCAATAGAGAGATACATTGCGATTGCCCATCCTCTTCATTTCAAGCTCCTCGTAACACGGCAGAGAGTTGGCAAAGTTGTTGCCATGGCATGGCTGGTGGCGTTTTTGTTAAATCTTTACATATTCTTTGTGGTTAGTGCCAATGGCGGAAAGTGCTATGACAGGTTTCATTCACGACTTTCCCAGAATATGAGTGGCTGTATTTTTTTCATCGTTCAGTTTGTCATACCGGCCATCATCATGCTTGTAGCCCAGGCTGCCACGGCACTGGTGCTCCATCGACAATCCCGCCGGAGGTTAGGAGAAGATCCATACTGCAATAACTCAAAGCCGTCAGCTAAGTATCTTGTGGCAAGGAAAAGTGTCCTCAAGATTCTTTTTCTTGTTGTCGTCGTTTATCTCATCTCATTGACACCAGTGCAGACGGGATATCTCTTGAACAATCTTGGTTTCGTGCCAACTTCATATGTGTTCAGCCCTATAGATTCTGCTCTAAATGTTCTAGCTTTTTGTAATTCTTGTGCAAATCCTGTCATTTACACGATTCGGAATCCCGTATTCCGGAAGGCGATAGGGGAATTATTCAAATCAACCAAAAGCTCTTCTCAGAGAACCTCCTTGTTCAGTGAAAATGTAGCAGGTAACACAGACTCGACAATTTACAATGTGGATATTTCATAAAATGTTCTGACTTGAAAATTTCATGTTGCATTAGAAATGACTGTGTATAGAAACATGCAATCACTTTACATATTGCTTTTATTGGTTCCTCTATTGATGAGGAGTTCATCCAGTTTGGAACAGTTTGCAAATGAGTGCACTGTTAACGTAATGCAAAAATAGCTTTGTTGAGTCTAATTTGGTAAATCATGGTTCATGTTTCTCTGGAACAACGATGTCAAAACTTCAAGATATGCTTTTAGCAAAGTGCTACACAGTGTCATGGTGCTTGATTACGATGCAAGAATTAAGGTGGCAGATATCTATGTAAATAATGAAAATATGATTACTTGGATTTCATCAACTCCTTGGAACATCTCTTTGGTTGTAAAAGTACAAACAAACAGACCGCAAAGAACAGTTTGACAGACTTGTGAATACAATACTGGTAGATTATATATAAATGCACAAAGATATTAAAGGCAATACAGTGTGTGAGAGTATAAACATGAGTACAAATCGAATGACAAAAAGGAACGGAGAAACAAAAAATAGCATACAATTGAATAAAATCTCACATGTGATAACAAAGCACCTACTTGTTTAACAACAAGGGCCTTTACACAGACAATCTACACGTATACAATAGTTTTTTTTTTTTTTTTTTTGGCAAGCTAAACAAAGGAGTCTCTTTCGTGATCCTACCCCCACGAGTACGTGTAAAGGTCCAACTGTATCTGTACCACTTACTGTTTGAGATAATCGCAACATAAGGCGAAATGAAATATGCGCCTGTCGTCACTCCTCTGAAATATCATATTCTGCATTGCATAAATCTTTAAATGATAGTAAAGATGAATTGTACACATCCCGATTAGAAACCACGTTTTGATTGTATAGCGCCCAAGAAAAAAGTTATTTATATATTTCAGTTGTGTTTGCATTTCCACGTAAAGGAAAGTGTTTATCTATACATGATGTAGCTTTATATGATGATATAGAATGTTTCGGTTTCACTTCCATTTTGATTTGTTTCTCCACTTATACAAAACAATAAATAATGATCAAATCATCAAATTTCTCACCCGTATATGAATAAAAATACTCAGAATGAATAAGTTTAATGTACGCACATAATTTCATCGTATCTTAAAGGGTGCGCATTTCGAGGAGACTGCTATCGATAAGCACATCACTTGAGTGTTAAAGGATAACGGTTTTATTTTGTTTCATTTTGTTTTTCTTTTCTTTTTCTCCCTTATGTTTAACTTAAGGAAGTAAAAAACACATATGTAAAACGTTAATACAATATTGCTGAGGAGACATAAAGTGAAAATACCTAGATAGAAGCAGAGATAGAAGCAAGTTCAGAGGACAAAGAAGGGGATAAATGTATTGGGAAAATTGAGAGAAGAAAATCATTCACTACAGACAGAAAATCAAAAAAAAAAAAAACAAACACCAAACTAATTTTACCTTTGAATTTGTATTAAAAAAGAAATGGGAATTGTATGATAAGACATTAATTGCGATTTGTGGTACATGAAATGGATCGGTGACTAAAATGCGTAATTAGAATAATACACTGCAAGAAGAATGTTTTTCAAAGATGATTGTAAACATTGTTGAAAAGGCTACGTTTATAATCGTCAGATGATGAGTTCAATATGACAAGTCTATGGTTCAGGTGCAATAAGATCAGAATTTTTCACATTAAAGGCTTTTGCATGATGGATTATAGGATATGTATGAGCGTTAGTTAAAAATAGACGCATCTTTAAACATCATAACGATCTCACAGTTTTTTCGTTCTTCGTGTTTCATTTTCATATGAATGTTGTGATTTGTCATGCATGTATATCGGAATAAGTAAGAGTGTGTTAGTCATGAAACAAGCAGTCAATGAGTGCTTAGTAGTGAGAATAAGTGATAAGTCCTATGGCATGTTTTTGTAATGACAATGTAATTGATTTTACTATAGGACCACCACAGAGAAATTGCATGCTCTGCATAGTAAAATTTTTTCCGACTTTCCAGAGGATCTCTATATATCTGATATTGTTGAATGAACTGTGTGTATAAAACGATCGGACTATGATATGTGCATGCAATAGTAATCGATTTCATTTTTTTTTCTTTGCCACGTATAATACATACGACTGTTATCTTCTGTTGGTTTATGACTATTTTCAAAAAGAACGTCAGTTGTTTTATCAATATTTACTTGACGTTAAGACTAAATATTTCTAAATGAATTACCGTGGTCAGTGTATATCAGTTTTTATGAGAAGAAGAAGAAAAAAGAAAGGCGGCCGATTATGTCATCTGCAAACCGAATGGCACTTCCAGCATCTATGGTGGAGGCAAGATCAGGACCCATCTCAACAACGTATTCAAGTATATTTTGCTGTTTAATCTGGATCTTATAGAGCCGTGAGATATATGTAGACACACTAATGTCAAACATAATGCTGTAAATAATTCAGCCTCTGTCATTTTCATTAAAACACATCGGTACACATCATCTTTTATGTATATATAGCTTTTATTTGAGTGTGTTTCCAAATCATGATTCTTTAAGTAGATTTTACTTAAATAATAAGTGAATATCTTAATACTAAATATGAATATAAAATGTACACAATTCAAAATAGGAACTATGACGTCATAGACAGTTAAAGAAAACGTTTAACTTTGATCATAGTCTTCCCTTTAGCGGAGTAAAGATAACAAAGTATTAGTATCGCTAACTTTCTTTGAACTGCTTAGAGGTTAAAGGCGTCATCGATCCATTGCATTCCAAATTAAACAAAAGTAAAGCATAAAAAATGCCTGATCTCTTGAAGAAATAAAATGAAATGACGATCATGCTAGCTTCTACAAATATCCAACTCACATAAAAAGCAACTTCATTACTTGCAATGAATGATGTACCCAGTGGTGTATGCTTTAAAGTATTTCATTGGCTTTGCTTAAACATAGTCATGATGATTGTTAAAATCCTTGTGGGATTCATTTAAGAGTTCATTATGTATCTATTGTTGTATGAAAATTATTTGCTTCAGAATGGTGTCATATTCATGTAATGTGCAGTTCAATGCAGTATCGAGGCGACCGTTAACGATCGCCCCGTCACTGTACAGGCATGCTAACCTGGAAATATTAAACTGCACATTACTTGAATATGAGACCATTGTGAAGCAAATAATTTTCATACAACAATAGATACATAATGTACTCTCAAATGAATCCCACAAGGGTTGACACAATCATCCCCCAGCATTCCCACTGATCAGTTACTAGCCATCCCCTTTAATGATCAGATGTAAGGTCTACTTCCATGGTTATTCATTATAGTCGGAGACATAATACTCTCCTAGTAGGCACAAGTAATTTTGAACCTGAGTGCTGTACTACAAGTATAATGTTTGCGTGATGTGTGTGAGTGTGTGTGTGTGTGTGTGTGTGCGTGTGTGTGTATGGGTGTCAGTATAGAGGTGTAAGAGTACGATGTCGAATTATGTTTCCAGTATGATACAACGGGCTGAATTCATCCCGTGCTAGGCTCATGCGCATAATTTAATGCCGTCTACAGAAATTCCAAAGACGTGCAGTTCGAGTACATCATTTCAACGAAGTGTAGATGCACGTGAACTACTTATATTGCTATCTGTGCTCAAGAGTTCAGCTGCTTCAGGTAAGTTTTGAAAATTGTTTGGCTTAAGCCTGCAATATAATTATGACTATGGAGAGAATATAATTGAATTTGTCATAGTTAGCCTAACTTGTCATTTGTCATAGACACATTCACTCACTCACACACACAGACACATGCACACACACACACACACACACACACACACACAAACACACACACACATATATATATATATATATATATATATATATATATATATATATGTATGCATTATATGTTTGTATATTATCATATTATTATTATACATATTTTCATTGTGACATCATAAAAAGATCGTAATATTACTTTGTTTTGTTTGTCGAACAGGTTTCTGGAATATTGTCGGTTATATTATTGTTAATAAAGGTAGCTTAACAATCATCTACGCTTACGTTAGTGAGTAGCAAAAACAAAATAGTAAAGTAATCCGCCAAAAGAAAAAAAAAAGCAATGATCGTAGTCATTATAGTTCATAAGAACTATAATAACATCAATTCCTGTTTTGTTGTCACTTTGCTATCAAAGTTTATTTCAAGAAATATCACTACATTATCTTTTCCAGTCGAAAAAGGGAGTAAAGCAAACACAGCTAGATGTTATCATAAAAAAAAAGGATTCTTAAGGAAAAATTGAAAACAAGCAGAGTTTTAGTAATGCGGAGTTTATTAAATTGCTTAAAAGTAAAATGCTTTATTGGTTGATGACGCTACATATAAGAAAAAAAAGCATGAAATATATTGTATGTATATGAAAATTCATTTAAAAAGTATGTGCCTACATATATCCAACATAAAAGGCGACATCATTATGTCTTATCACTGATGAACCCGGTGATGTACTAGTATTCTTTTGAGGGTTTAACTAGCTTTGCTTGTACGTAATCGTGCAGATGAATGTTATGATTGGATGTCAAATCTGCTTCAATAATTGTTAATATAGTTGGAGGCTTTGCAGCTCCAGCTGCTCGTGTGATTTTGTTCTTGTACGCGATGCCACAATGTTTGCATGGTGTGTGTACATGTATGTGTGTATGTATACATGTGTAAGATTACTATGTCAAACCATATTTGGTGTATGATCTTATTGGCTGAATTCAACCCATGATCTGCTCATGCGCATAATTTGACGCCGGCTTCTTAAGTCCAAACACGCTGTTGAAACATAATCATTCCTGCGAAGTGCGGATGTACGTGATCTGGAGATATTGCTATCAATCTGTGCTCAGGATTTCAGCTGCTTGGGGTAAGGATTTCTTCTTGACTTGCGCAAGCCCGCAATAACTTACTCTAAAAAGAATGATATGCGGATATTTCATAACTATCAAGACTACCTTACACTTTTTTTTTGTTTTTACTTTCTTATCACATGATAGTACGATCGTACTTTTATTGCGTCTTGCTTCTCTATCAGGTGTCTGGATTGTACTAATTTGTTTAATTACCAAAGAATACAGAAAGTTATAATGCATTCTCTTAGAAGATTTACGACCTGGATGTATTATTGGTTGTTAAGGTTAATTTATTTCATCTTTTTGCTAAAGTAACTGATTAGCACATTATAAAACAAAATCTAAAACGTAAAAATGAAATCTGATTTTTTTTTCATTGTTAATATGTATAATCATTGCAGCCTACTGCAACTGCATTAAAGTTTCATATGATTGAATACCATTTTTCTTACTTCGATATTAGCGTTGGTTTTTTGTTTTTGTTTTGAAGAAATGCTAGTACAATATAATTTCCAGTAGAAACCTCGATTTGAGAAAACGAATTTATACGTTGGGACGAAAAAATACTCTTCGCTAAAAATCTATGCATTTGAAAATGAAGGCGTTTACAAACAATTTATTGTCGTAACCAATATTGTACATGTACTAATGACATATCAAAAGACCGGTAAAAGGCTCGTGTATTTACACATAGGAACATCCGGTCAATTTTAGTCTATTACAAAAGCCATCAAGTTGTTGTTGGCTCCGACAGTCCATTTTTCATGTTACATTGTTTATTGATGCAATAAAGAATAAAGAATGTTGAACAACAACAACAAATGTATGTATATATATATATGTATATATATATATATATATATATATATATATATATATATATACATATATATATATAGAGAGAGAGAGAACCGAAGCCATAGAGTCAGGTCACCACTCCTACTGACAAATCAACGATTTGATAAGATGACTATTCCCCCCCCCCCCCCCCCCAAGGAAAAACGCAGTATCTAACATTTTTGGCGATTTTCACTTTTTTGCATAAATATAGTCAGTGGGCAATCCTTCTTCATATGACATATTCAGATTTTTGAAAAAATGTTTAGAAAGCCACTTTTCCGTAACTGCCAAACGCAGTATCTACACTCAACTTGCACTTTCCCCAAGGAAAAACGCAGTATCTACATGATGAATATTTCCCCAAGGAAAAACGCAGTATCTACAAAGCTAGTCTTAATTACCAGACACTGTTATTTATATATGTGAATACTTTGCCGGTTGTTCTGTAATTTGAACGTAAATTACTTTCTTTAGATATACTTGCTCAATAATAAGACATAATGTTCAAAATATCTAACCGAAACAATACTGATTAGTAAATATTTTGATGAGATCGTGATCCTAATATAAAACACAGTGTGTGATTAAGACTAACCGAGTGCACATTAAACAATACAACACAACACTGACAGCTTGCAGCTAGCTGCACTGATGCTGTGCAGCAGTCAGCACAGGGCCCGGCTAGTCAGCATACAGTGGGAGTGTGTACTTGGAATAAAACAAAATGTTGTCGTGGGGAAAGTGAGCCTAGCCCTCAAGAAAAATTTATCTGCAGATAATGAGTAAGTTATTCAAAACTATTTCAATATTGAAAGAATAAAGCTGATTGTTTGTCACACGAAGCGAAGTAAACACAAATGCATGTTTGTCACACGAAGCGAGGTAAACACAAATGCATACATTTGTGTTTGCTTCGCTTCGTGTGATAAACGATCCGCTTTATTCTTTCATATTCTACCTCAATGATGAACATTATCCGTACTACAACTTGTTGTGAAGTAACTTTGTTAGGCCTAGACCCTTGTCAAAATTCCTCAGGCTCCGAATCCGAAAGTTTCTTCGAAAGGCAATAGATCTATTTGTGTTGTATCGGATAAACGTCAGGTTATGTAACATGTTACACCCTCCCTTAGATCTATTGTCTAAGTCTTTTAGACTTGTCTAGACAGTAGGCTATGCCTAACGTTTGAGTCTTGCGTCTCTTTTCTAATGTTAGACTTAACGTTAATCAGAACTTTCAGGGTCCGTATTCCGAAAGTCTAAAGAAAGATCTAGTGTAGGACTTGAATAGGCCTACTCTAGGACAGGCCTGTAGTAAGAAGTCTAAAACTTAACCACTTTTTAGAATCCTAAGTCTACTGAAGTGTCAATGTTCAATTATCTACCCCATACCATACTTATGTCTTAAAATTACAGAGTTGACAATACTATAGATTAGGGTCCATGGGAAAAATAGGTACAGGTACCCACGGTAAATGGACGAAATAGAGAAAGTTAAGAATAAGTTGTATTTTAATTCTTATCGGATCTAGACAGTGTCTAGGCCTAGACCCTAACTGGTTAGTGAGACTGGGTTAATTGCGTAAAATGCATGCATGATCCCATGCTGCATGCTACATAACTTACAACGAATACAAGTAAAAAAAAAGTTACATTACAAATTTACATGACGTTAAACTTAGGTTCAATCCAGAAGGAATAGGCCTAGAGAGCGGATGTCACTTCATTCTAGACCGGTTCTAGATGTATTTTTGTTTTCTAATCAAAGAGTCCTGGCTCGTGTAGGGCTTAAACCTTCTGCAGTTCTAACGTTAGGCTATTTTTTTTTTTTTTTTCTGTGAGCATCGTGCATGTAACTATAGCCTGAGGCGGTAGACTCGTGTAGCCTGCTACGTAGCCAGCCTAGAATAAACGATATAAAAACTAGACCTAGGCCCTAGTCTAGATCGATCTAGGTCCAGACATCCGATTTAGATTTATTTTGGTCTAGACAGACTGTAACCTAGACTGTACAGATCTAGATCTAGTATTGTAGATGCTAGTTAGCGGCTAGGCCATGTAGCATCACATTACAGCCCTGGCAAGCTTCATATTAAACACGTATCGACGTAACGTTAGGCCTACAGCAAGATCGGTCTGGGATACACTTTTAAGCAAAACGTTCCAAGAACGATCTGTTATTTAATAATCTTATGAAGCCTACTCTGTAATCAGGGCATAAATGGGGGGGGGGGGGGGGGGGATGGAGGATGCATCCCCCAGGGCCAGAGAATACTTGAACAATGATGTATACATGCATACATAATTATGGCAGAAGATTAATCCAAGTCCTTCCGCTGTAGATACTGCGTTTTTCCTTGGGGAAATTCGTTCCATTGTAGATACTGCGTTTTTCCTTGGGGAAATCAGTCAATTGCGTGGGGTTTCCCCAAAGTATCTACATTTTCATCAATAACTGAAAAACAAAACAAAAACACAAAATGATATATTCCAGGAAAATTGGTAGCTAGATAGACTAAAATTCCACAATGAAGGAATTTTTCAAAAGAGTATATTTTCCAGGGGCTTTGGCAAAAAGATAAAATGGTGAATATCTCGGTTGTTTAGAAATGGAGCTGGATGTAGATACTGCGTTTTTCCTTGGGGGGGGGGGGCAGTATTCTAGATTATGCATCAACGAATATGGTTGTGACTTTTGCTATACCTGGTGGCTGGTACCAACATTACGCTATTCAGAGATGTTAGTTTAGGATTGTGGACAGATCTCTAATGCTTCTTGTCTCTCACTGGTGGGGTAAATTTTTTTTTCAAATCAACCCTTTGCTTCCTCCTCTTACAATCACTGGAGCTGGAGAGCAAGAGACAGAGAAGTTTAACCTACTTTCAGGAAAGGGTGATATTGGTTGTAACCCCATTAACATAAATCTCATTAGTAGATAGGATGTGTCTCATGATTTCGCCAATATCTTGCTCGTCGGTAATTAGACATTTACCATGCCATGATTTGCAACAAATTTTCCCGCTGGCAATAACTGTTTATTCTTTTTTAGTGATTTCGTTAAAAAAAAGTAATGGTTGTAATCTGTCGGTGAGGCAAAAGACATTAAGCCTTCACGTGATACCATCTGATTTTGTAATATTGTTTGATAACTTTTTTTTTAACATAAGAACTGCTTGTTTTTATTTCTTTTGACGATGTTATGCTCTTTGCAGGAAAAGGACAGGAAACATGAGGATAATTACAACCCGAATGATTGTTCTCTTCATCCTATCAAGAAACATTCTTCTCACAGTCACAACACAACCAGTCAGCACAGCAGCTCTTGAACATTTTGTCCCAAATACTACGGAGGTATCTGTTGTCAATGTTGGAAGTCATGCTGACATTGATGTCCCCGAACGCAATCAGACCACATATACGCAAGCTTCAAACAATGAACCAATTTCTACTCAGTTTGAACAAAGATATTTTCATATCGAAAGAACCCCGCACCCCAATGAATCCGTTCAAATCGAGACATCCCCTCAAAAATATGTTTTTGAAAACAGCTCTAAAAATCTGGGAGAAGTCTATACAGACGTTGCAGAAATTGGTACAATGAATAATATTGCGCAAAATGAGGAAGAACATGCAGTCCCTCAACCACTTTGGAAGTGGCAGTCAGTCGCATGGACATGGGTGACGATTCCGCAACTAGCAATGTCTCTTCTCGGAATAGTGGGAAACATGATCGTGATCCTGGTGTTGTTCCAAAGGCGCCACACTTGCCGATCGACTGATGTACTGATCGGTGCTCTCGCCATTGCAGATTTCTTGACGTCAGTGTTTATGGTCCCGCTGCCTATGCCACTCAGCGTTCCTGGAACATGGCTAGGAGATATCTACTGCAAGTTGATTTATTCTGCTGTGTTAATGTGGTTTCAGTGGGTGCCTCCGTCTTCATTCTGACCTTGATTCCAATAGAGAGATACATTGCGATTGCCCACCCTCTTCATTTCAAGCGCCTCGTAACACGGCAGAGAGTTGGCAAAGTTGTTGCCATGACATGGCTTGTGGCGTTTTGTTAAACTTTTAACATATTCTTTGTGGTTAGTGCCAAAGGCGGAAATTGCTCTGACACGTTTCATTCAAGACTTTCCCAGAATGTGACTGGCAGTATTTTTTTCCTCGTCCAGTTTCTCATACCGGCTTTCATCATGCTTGTAGCCCAGGCTCTCACCGCACTGGTGCTTCATCGACATTCCCGCCAAAAACTTGGAGAAGATTCAAAATCCAACAACTCAAACCCGTCAGCTATATACCTCGTGGCTAGGAAACGTGTTCTCAAGATTCTGTTTCTTGTTGTCGTTGTTTTCCTCATCTCATGGACACCAACACAGACGGGATATCTCTTGTACAACCTTCAATTTGTGCCAACGTCATTTTTGTACAGCCCAATAGATTCCGCTCTAACTGTTCTGGCTTTTTGTAATTCTTGTGCAAATCCTGTCATTTACATTATTCAGAATCCTGCGTTCCGTACGGCGATACGAGAGTTGTTTAAATCAACCATAAGAGCATCGGAAAGGACGGCTTTGTTCAGCGAGAAAATAATAGGTAGGCCTAATACAGATTCGAAAGTTTACAATGTGGACGTTTAAGAAACTTCTTTCGACCTGAAACTTTCAGCAGGAACCTATGTATAGAGTTATCAATGTCCTTAAAATAGTTACATGCTCCTGTATCGTCTAACCAAAATAAAGGTCAGCTTACCAGTTTTTAAGCACACAGTACCTGCACATGCGCAAAGAAAGGGATACCCGTGTATGAAAAAGTTGAGAGAAGAGAAGCGAAAGCATACAGTGTTTATATGTTTGGAACTATTTACATCAAACAGCAACAAAAAATAACTTTACGTAAGAACTTGTATGAAAACACATGATAATTTACGGTAAAGGCCCCATTCCACCGACAGGTAGCAGCCCGATATCTTATTTGTTTGTCTGTTTGTGATTGGATTAGGATCTGACACTTTTCAAACACTTCCGACAATCACAGGACACTAATCAGTCAGAAATCACATGGTAATCAGACTCAGACAAGATACTGGGCTGATTTGGGCCAAAATCGGAATTCATGTATAAAAGTGGGTCAAACCGGACTCTCCCAAACAGTATGACTCCTGAAGATAGTTTAAGTGAAATGACACTTCCATGCACGCCTGAAGTCTTTAAAAAAGAAGGAAGCTGAAACGATTCAAAACGTCAATACTCGTATCATAAACATATTTATATCATAGATTTTACCGGTCAATTAATCATACTTTGGTCATTTCGATTCATTAGTATGCATTCGAATTCACACAGAGCACGCACGCGAAAAAAAAAAAATAAATCGGCCATTCAAATTCAGAATCCGAGCGATCAATTTAATTTATGGGAGTTCTACTTCGTTTTCGTCAAATCAAATTCACGCTTGGGCCCTCAATGTCTTAATTCGAACATTGTATCTCCTGCTCGTGCATTCAAATTCACGAGACAGTCACGTGATAGTCCAGATGAGCTTGTTTGGTACATTCCATTTCATTTTCAAGCGATCAAGTTCCTACTTCGTGCAATCAATTTGACGAGGAAAATTGAGTAGACTTTTTTTTTTCAACAAAGGAGAAAGGGCATACACAATTATGATTGTTTAAAGGTTGTACATTGTTTTTTGCTCATCGTTGTTTTTCATCTCAATAAATAAAGGTCCAGTCAGCATTACATCCAAATAGCACGACAATCTAATCATATTTCTTGATGATACCGCGTGCTGACAACGATTTTAAATGAACAGGTGGACCTCTACTGCAAAATAGATAATCTTCATCAAAAATCAAAATGTATTCTAAGCTAAGTGGAAAATGACAGAAACAAGGCCCCAAATTAACTATATTCAGGACTTCTTTTGAATCGAATACAATTATTTGGAATATGGTTGCCTATTCACGAATTTGCATAACCGACGAGATTCCGTCGCCAGCTTGACATGAGTTTGAATGCTCATTGCTGAAATGCGCGCTTTTAAGTGAATTTGAAAGCTCCGACAGTGAATTTGAATGTTCCATTAGTGATTTTGGATGCTCCGCTAGTGAATTCGCATTGAGTCCAATGAAGAGAAACATTGCAATTGCCCACCCTCTTCATTACAAGCGTCTTGTATTACGGCAGAGAGTTAGCAAAGTTATTGCTTTGACATGGCCGGTTGCTTTCTCAGCTAACGTATTCTTATTCTTTGTTTCTGGTGCCAAGGCCGACATGTGCACTGTGACGTTTTGTTCAGAGCTTGCCTAGATTATCACAGGCTGTATGCTTTTCCTCGTTCAGTTCCTCATACCGGCTTTCATCATGCTTGTAGCCCAGGCCTCACCGCACTGGTGCTCCATCAACAATCCAGTCGGATCGAGACAAGGAGAAGATTTTAATTGCAAAGTCAAACCCATCCACTAAGTACCTTTTGGCTCGGAAATATGGCAAGCCATATTACTTTTTAAAAAGATTTTCTGATATCACGAATTCCCTTTCGTGATATCAAAAATTCGAATTTCTGATATCACAAATTCAATTTTTGATATCACAAATACCCATTGGTTTATCACGTAAAACCAATTTTTGATATCACGAAATCGAATTAGTGATATCACAAATTCAATTCGTGATATCACGAATTCAATTCGAGATATCACGAAATCACATTCTTGATATCAAGAAATACATTTTGTGATATCACTAATTCCAATTTGTGATATCATTAATTTACATGGAATTTCAGCACATATCTTTCGCAAAGAAATAATTTGATTTCGAGCATTAGTTTTGCGCTGAAATTCAACCGTAAATTCTAGCGTTTGTTGAGGGCAGAAATACACAGGGAATTCGAGCTTTAGTTCAGTGCAGAAAACCAACGGGAATTTGAGCGTTAGTTGAGCGCAGAAATACACACGGAATTCGAGCATTAGTTTTGCGCTGAAATTCAGCTGTGAATTCGAGCATTAGTTGAGAGCAGAAATACACAAGGAATTCGAGCATTAGTTTTGCGCTGAAATTCAACTGTGAATTCGAGCGTTAGTTGAGCGCAGAAATACACAGGGAATTCGAGCATTAGTTTTGCGCTGAAATTCAGCTGTGAATTCGAGCGTTAGTTGAGAGCAGAAATACACAAGAAATTCGAGCATTAGTTTTGCGCTGAAATTCAACTGTGAATTCGAGCGTTAGTTGAGCGCAGAAATACACAGGGAATTCGAGCATTAGTTTTGCGCTGAAATTCAGCTGTGAATTCGAGCGTTAGTTGAGCGCAGAAATACACAGGGAATTCGAGCATTAGTTTTGCGCTGAAATTCAACTGTGAATTCGAGCGTTAGTTGAGCGCAGAAAAACGATACACAGGGAATTCGAGCATTAGTTTTGCGCTGAAATCCAACTGTGAATTCGAGCGTTAGTTGAGCGCAGAAATACACAGGGAATTCGAGCTTTAGTTTTGCGCTGAAATTCAACAATGAATTCGAGCGTTAGTTGAGCGCAGAAATATACTGTGAATTCGAGCATTAGTTTAGCGCAGATATTCCTATGGAATTTCAGGTGTTATCTTTTCATAGTATATAACGATAGTTACAAAAAAAAAAAACTAAATGAAGAGTTTTGGCAACTCGTCTTCATTTAAAGTGATTAGGAATTGGTTTTAAAAGAATCGATGAAAATAAATCGTTTAGCAACATATCTAAAATGCCGTTATTGATATGTTGTCAATTACTTCAAAGGCATTATTATATTTTTTTTCTCCATTTCTCGCCACTGATTTGGCAGAGACTGGTTGACTTACAACTTTTGTTTGCGTTTCTCTTTACTCTGTCATGTGAAAGATACTCTCTCCCGACCTCCCCCTGTTAGTCCTCCGAGTTAATAAGAGAGATTTCTCATTGCGCAGATTAACAAAATTGAAGTCCTTCTTACCACTGCTTTTTTCTTACTACAAATTCTAACTGTTTGTTTGCCATGAATACTGCTGCATAAACTCCTCATAAGATCTGGATATCTTCACTTTTCTTGATCTGGTCTGAAGACTTTTGGGCTTGTGCATTCCAGTTTTGTTCTCCCCGGTTTTGATTCTTGAATAAACTTGCCTATATGATTACACTTTAAATTATTTTACAAAATCATAAACATATTGGGGCGGGCAAACTGTACACCCAACACTATTGGTCTTAATGGATACACCCCTTTGTTTTGGAGGACTGGTTTTGAGGAATGAGAAAATGTCTTTAGGAGAAACACGTTGCTTTATGTGACCACCAGCCGACACCAGTGGTGGACATTAAATTGGCAAGTTTACGACTCCCTCTCGCACCCCGCATGACTCACAGTCTCTCTCTCTCTTATTCTCCGCTGCTGACATACACAGACCAGAGGGTTGATTGCCCTCGGTCGTATGGCAAGCCGTTTTTACATTTAAAGTTAATTTCTGATATCACAAATTCCATTTTGTGATATCAAAAAATCAAATTTTTGATATCAAGAATTCAATTTGTGATATCAAGAATTAAATTTGTGATATCACAAATTCCCGTAAGTGTAGCACATGAACTTAATTTGTGATATCAAGATATCGAATTTGTGATATCACAAAATCCATTTTTGATATCACAAATTCAATTTGTGATATCAGAAATTCGAATTTCTGATATCTACAATTCAATTTGAGATATCACTAAATGAATTTGTGATATCAGAAATTCGAATTTTTGATATCAAAAATAGGTTTCACGTGAAAAACCAATGGTAATTCGTGATATCACAAAATGATTTTTTGATATCACAAATTCGAATTTGTGATATCACGAAATAAATTTGTGATATCACTAATTTCAATTTGTGATATCAAGAATTCTTATTTGTGATATCACAAATGCGAATTTCTGATATCACAAATTCCATTTTGTGATATCACGAATTGAATTATTGATATCACAAAATCGAATTTGTGATATCAGTAATTCACAGGGAATTCGAGCGTTAGTTTTGCGCTGAAATTCAACTGTGAATTCGAGCGTTAGTTGAGCGCAGAAATACACGGGGAATTCGAGCGTTAGTTCAGTGCAGTAAATCCCTGTGAATTCGAGCGTTAGTTGAGCGCAGAAATACAAAGTGAATTCGAGCGTTAGTTTTGCGCTGAAAATCAACTGTGAATTCGAGCGTTAATTGAGCGCAGAAATACACAGGGAATTCGAGCGTTAGTTCAGTGCAGTAAATCCCTGTGAATTCGAGCGTTAGTTGAGCGCAGAAATACGAAGTGAATTCGAGCGTTAGTTTTGCGCTGAAAATCGACTGTGAATTCGAGCGTTAGTTGAGCGCAAAAATACACAGGGATTTCGAGCGTTAGTTCAGTGCAGTAAATCCCTGTGAATTCGAGCGTTAGTTGAGCGCAGAAATACAAAGTGAATTCGAACATTAGTTTTGCGCTGAAATTCAACTGTGAATTCGAGCGTTAGTTGAGCGCAGAAATACACAGGGATTTCGAGCGTTAGTTCAGTACAGAAAATCGCTGTGAATTCGAGCATTAGTTTAGCGCAGAAATACAAAGTGAATTCGAGCGTTAGTTGAGCGCTGAAATACACAGGGAGTTCGAGCGTCAGTTTAGTGCAGAAAATCGCTGTGAATTCGAGCATTTCATAGTTTAGCGCAGAAATACAAAGGGAATTCGAGCGTTAGTTTTGCCCTGGAATTCAACTGTGAATTCGAGCGGTTTTGCTTGTTGTGTTTTTTTTTTTTAGCGCAGAAATACACAGGGAATTGGAACATTACTTTTGAGCTGATATTCAGATGGAAGGTATACTACTGTTAACTTTTTTTAGAACAATGTTCAAAATACCAATAACTATATATGAGAGATTTACACATCCATCATTCCGTAATGATCGTCAAGGTATATTCGATGAATTATTGATACAAATCAATTATTTTGCAACATGTTATCATGAATTCAATGATACTATGTTCACTTAGGGCTTACATTTAATTCATCGTTTTGGTCCTCAAATTGTCATCTATTACTACATTATTGTTAATTATGATACATTTTTCATGTGGTAATCCCCTTTACAGTAGACTCTTCCACCAAATCGATATTATGTGTGGTGGTATGTGTATGTGTTATAAAAGCATATACTATGTCTTTGTATTGCGGAGGACCGACCGAGGGCAATCAACCCTCTGGTCTGTGTATGTCAGCAGCGGAGAATAAGAGAGAGAGAGAGAGAGAGAGAGAGACTGTGAGTCATGCGGGGTGCGAGAGGGAGTCGTAAACTTGCCAATTTAATGTCACCACTGGTGTCGGCTGGTGGTCACATAAAGCAACGTGTTTCTCCTAAAGACATTTTCTCACTCCTCAAAATCAGTCCTCCAGAACAAAGGGGTGTATCCATTAAGACCAATTGTGTTGGGTGTACAGTTTGCCTGCCCCAGTATGTTTATGATTTTGTAAAATGATTTAAAGTGTAATCATATAGGCAAGTTTATTCAAGAACCAAAACCGGGGAGAACAAAACTGGAACGCACAAGCCCAAAAGTCTTCACACCAGATCAAGAAGAGTGAAGATATCCAGATCTTATGAGGAGTTTATGCAGCAGTATGCATGGCAAACAAACAGTTAGAATTTGTAGTAGGAAAAAGCAGTGGTACGAAGGACTTCAATTTTGTTAATCTGCGCAATGAGAAATCTCTCTTATTAAGTAACAGGGGGAGGTCGGGAGAGAGTATCTTTCACATGACAGAGTAAAGAGAAACGCAAACAAAAGTTGTAAGTCAACCAGTCTCTGCCAAATCAGTGGCAAGAAATGGAGGAAAAAAAAGAGAATATAATAATGACTTTGAAGTAATTGACAACATATAAATAATGACATTTTAGATATGTTGCTAAACGATTTATTTTCATCGATTCTTTTAAAACCAATTCCTAATCACTTTAAATGAAGACGAGTTGCCAAAACTCTTCATTTAGGTTTTTTTTTTTTTTTTTTTTTTTTGTAACTATCGTTATATACAGCCTGTACTATGTAAAGATAACACCTGAAATTCCATAGGAATATCTGCGCTAAACTAATGCTCAAATTCACAGTGTATTTCTGCGCTCAACTAACGCTCGAATTCATTGTTGAATTTCAGCGCAAAACTAAAGCTCGAATTCCCAGTGTATTTCTGCGCTCAACTAACGCTCGAATTCACAGTTGGATTTCAGCGCAAAACTAATGCTCGAATTCCCTGTGTATTTCTGCGCTCAACTAACGCTCGAATTCACAGTTGAATTTCAGCGCAAAACTAATGCTCGAATTCCCTGTGTATTTCTGCACTGAACTAACGCTCGAATTCACAACTGAATTTCAGCGCAAATCTAATGCTCGAATTCCCTGTGTATTTCTGCGCTCAACTAACGCTCGAATTCACAGTTGAATTTCAGCGCAAAACTAATGCTCGAATTCCTTGTGTATTTCTGCTCTCAACTAACGCTCGAATTCACAGCTGAATTTCAGCGCAAAACGAATGCTCGAATTCCGTATGTATTTCTGCGCTCAACTAACGCTCAAATTCCCGTTGGTTTTCTGCACTGAACTAAAGCTCGAATTCCCTGTGTATTTCTGCGCTCAACAAACGCTAGAATTTACGGTTGAATTTCAGCGCAAAACTAATGCTCGAAATCAAATCATTTCTTTGCGAAAGATATGTGCTGAAATTCCATGTAAATTAATGATATCACAAATTGGAATTAGTGATATCACAAAATGTATTTCTTGATATCAAGAATGTGAATTCGTGATATCTCGAATTGAATTCGTGATATCACGAATTGAATTTGTGATATCACTAATTCGATTTCGTGATATCAAAAATTGGTTTTACGTGACAAACCAATGGGTATTTGTGATATGAAAAATTGAATTTGTGATATCAGAAATTCGAATTTTTGATATCACGAAAGGGAATTCGTGATATCAGAAAATCTTTTTAAAAAGCAATATGGCTTGCCATACGGTCGGTCCTCCGCAATACAAACACATGGTATATGCTTTTATAGCACACATACACATACAACCACACATAGTTATCATCGATTTGGTGGAAGAGTCTTACTGTAAAGGGGATTACCACATGAAAAATGTATCATAATCAACAATAATGTGGTAATAGATGACAATTTGAGGACCAAAACGATGAATTAAATGTAGGCCCTAAGTGAACATAGTATCATTGAATTCATGATAACATGTTGCAAAACAATTGATTTGTATCAATAATTCATCGAATATACCTTGACGATCATTTAGGGAATGATGGATGTGTAAATCTCTCATATAGTTATTGGTATTTTGAACATTGTTCTAAAAAAAGTTAGTAGTAGTAAATACCTTCCATCTGAATATCAGCTCAAAAGTAATGTTCCAATTCCCTGTGTATTTCTGCGCTAAAAAAACAAAAAAACAACAACAAAACAAAACCGCTCGAATTCACAGTTGAATTCCAGGGCAAAACTAACGCTCGAATTCCCTTTGTATTTCTGCGCTAAACTAATGCTCGAATTCACAGCGATTTTCTGCACCAAACTGACGCTCGAACTCCCTGTGTATTTCAGCGCTCAACTAACGTTCGAATTCACTTTGTATTTCTGCGCTAAACTAATGCTCGAATTCACAGCGATTTTCTGCACTGAACTAACGCTCGAAATCCCTGTGTATTTCTGCGCTCAACTAACGCTCGAATTCACAGTTGAATTTCAACGCAAAACTAACGCTCGAATTCACTTTGTATTTCTGCGCTCAACTAACGCTCGAATTCACAGGGATTTACTGCACTGAACTAACGCTCGAAATCCCTGTGTATTTCTGCGCTCAACTAACGCTCGAAATCACAGTTGAATTTTAGCGCAAAACTAACGCTCGAATTCACTTTGTATTTCTGCGCTCAACTAACGCTCGAATTCACAGGGATTTACTGCACTGAACTAACGCTCGAAATCCCTGTGTATTTCTGCGCTCAACTAACGCTCGAATTCACAGTTGAATTTCAGCGCAAAACTAACGCTCGAATTCACTTTGTATTTCTGCGCTCAACTAACGCTCGAATTCACAGGGATTTACTGCACTGAACTAACGCTCGAATTCCCTGTGTATTTCTGCGCTCAACTAACGCTCGAATTCACAGTTGAATTTCAGCGCAAAACTAACGCTCGAATTCACTTTGTATTTCTGCGCTCAACTAACGCTCGAATTCACAGGGATTTACTGCACTGAACTAACGCTCGAATTCCCCGTGTATTTCTGCGCTCAACTAACGCTCGAATTCACAGTTGAATTTCAGCGCAAAACTAACGCTCGAATTCCCTGTGAATTACTGATATCACAAATTCGATTTTGTGATATCAATAATTCAATTCGTGATATCACAAAATGGAATTTGTGATATCAGAAATTCGCATTTGTGATATCACAAATAAGAATTCTTGATATCACAAATTCAAATTAGTGATATCACAAATTTATTTCGTGATATCACAAATTCGAATTTGTGATATCATAAAATCATTTTGTGATATCACGAATTACCAATGGTTTTTCACGTGAAACCTATTTTTGATATCAAGAATTCGAATTCCTGATATCACAAATTCATTTAGTGATATCTCAAATTGAATTTTAGATATCACAAATTCGAATTTCTGATATCACAAATTGAATTTGTGATATCAAGAATGGATTTTGTGATATCACAAATTCGATTTCTTGATATCACAAATTAAGTTCATGTGCTACACTTACGGGAATTTGTGATATCACAAATTTAATTCTTGATATCACAAATTCAATTCTTGATATCAAAAATTTTATTTTTTGATATCACAAAATGGAATTTGTGATATCAGAAATTAACTTTAAATGTAAAAAAGGCTTGCCATACGGAAAGGTGTTCTCAAACTTCTTGTCCCTGTCGTCGAGTTCCTCATCTCATGGACAGCAACACAGACGGGATGTCTCTGTTTCAACCTTCTAGTTTTGTCAACGTCCTATTTGTACAGCTCTTTACGTTCCGCTTCTATTTTCCTAGCCTTCTGCAATTCTCGCGCAAATCCTGTCATTCACATTATTAAGAATCCTGTGTTCCCTAAGGCGATACGAGAAATGTTTAAATCAACCACTAACTAGTGTATTGGAAAGAACGGCTATGTTCAGCGAACAAATAAGAGATAATCGAAATTTGACAATTTACAGTGTGGATGTTTATGAAAAAACTTTTTCGTTTTTAAACCTTCTGCTTGCATAGCAGGAATGAATGTGTGGAATTTACTTGAGGTAATATAGTTTTTAAGCACACAGTAGTGACAAAAACGCAAAGAAGGAGATAAATGTTTATAAACAAGTTTTAAAAAAAGTAACTCATTAGCACCTGAAATCTTAATGTATGTGTTGGCTTTTGACACTGCGCATTTGAATCTTTTCATTAGAATCATTGTTTCACCTCAACATCACCACATTCAAGTGTTCTATTTTTTTTTCCAAAAACGCTTAAATCGTGAGTTATTCATGAACTACTATTAGAAATGTCCACGTCATTGAAGGTTGAAGAAAATTTTCAATTTCGATCGTATGCTTTCCTTCAGGGGAGCAAAAACGAGCTGTTAATGTATCACTAAATGCGAGGTTCATTTGAATTGCTAAAGTATAAAATGTGTTATTGTTTCTTCGCATTCTAAATAGCATTAAAAATAGATGCCTTCAAGAAACAAAATGGCAAGAAATGAAATGAAATGACGAACATGTAGACCCCTATGGAACAAATATCCAACTTACATGTACATTAAAGGCAACATAATCATAGGTAATGACTAATGTAGCCAGCGATGTATTATTGTGTTTTATTTGCTTTGCTATTCAGATTCACGAAGATTTGATGATCAAAGGTAATGCCTACTTCCGTGATTGTTAATTGAGTGGGAGGTCTTGCACATTTCTAGGGTGCACGAGTTATTTTGTTTCTTGGGTGCGGTGCTATAATGTTTGCGTGTTGTGTGGATGTATACATTGTATGTGTTTATGAATGTGTAAGATTTCTATAGCTCCATGGTCAAAGTATGTTTGATGTATGATGTGATTGGCTTTTGCCTGCCTCTGCTCTGCCCATGCGCATAATTTGACGCCGACTACATAAGTCCAAAGACATGCAGTTCGACTACACCATTTCAACGAAGTGCGAGTGCAGGTGAATCTGTTACTGGTTTTGCCAGGAATCTGCGCTGATGAATTTAGCTGCTGCGGGTAAGGTTTGCACATTGATTCGCTTAAGACCGTCACAGAATATTGACACTGAATCTGTTACTGGTTTTGTCAGGAATCTGCGCTGATGAATTTAGCTGCTGCAGGTAAGGTTTGCACATTGATTCGCTTAAGACCGTCATAGAATATTGACACTGAACAGAAGGGAATTTTATAATCTATTGTTTGCGTTCTTTTAGAATTTGCCTTAAATAATTTGCCCTTCTTTTCGTTTTCACATCATAAAAGGGTTGTATTTTTACTACCTTATGATTCGTCTGAAGTGTCATTGTACACTATAAAATCTATAACGCTGACGAAAATTTATTACTGTGTTGTTCTTTACCAATTATATCCAGTTACTGTTAGTAGCATGTTCAGTCATAATTGCGAGTCATAAAACGGAATTTCAAACAACAAAGGCTAATGCTATAAAATAGGAGTCTTAACGAAATTCATGCATTTGAAAATAAAGTTGTTTACAGACATTCTTTTGAAATAACCATTTTAAAGGGGTTTTCTATTGACATAGTCATCAAAGAACTCTTAAAATGTTGTTATTTTGACACGTCAAAGTGTCTGGTGAAGTGTAGGCTATATCAAAGGTAATCAAGTTGTCAGGTCCGCCATTCTACAATAGCTTGAGAACCTACGCCATGATCCTTAGCGTTCCACTCCAACTTAATATTTCAGTCACTGACTAACTCTTGCAGTAACCTCAAAAAATGAATGAGCTGTCAGAACGGCTATGTGTCCACGATTGTGGTTGTGATGTTTATGACTAAGTGGTATCTGAGAGAAAAATTCCGGAATTTGAAAGGCTTACCTTTAGAATTTCGTATAGATTTCTTAAGCTCTTCTCTCTGTATGTCTTTGCTCTTACTGGTGGGTTGAATTGACTCAAGTAAAACGACCCTCTACTTTTCTCCTTTTGTAACGTAATCACAGCTAGAGAACATTTGACAGAGCCTTGGTGAAGGGGTTTCCAATTCCTGTTCTGCTGGAAAGGCATCGACTTTGTAAGCTTCTTACACGCAGTCAACTTGCCTATATACTGTAGTCACTCAATCTTTTTTTTTACGTTGACGTCAGTATGAATAGCACTCGATAAAACTTTTTATACAACAGTTAAAAGTAATGTGAATTTGAGGTGATATCAAGAAAGGAAAGAGGAATAAAAACTGCCGTTTCCCCTGTATTCACGATAGAATGATTTCCGCCGTTATCAAAAGAATAAAATGTATTTATCTTCAATGACCTTACAAATCTTTCACTGGTTGCTTGGAAAATGTTATGTGTATAGCAATCAAAGTCTCCGCTGGTAATTGTTCTCAAGTTTTTTAAGTATAAGTCTTTTTTTAGTTCATTGAAGAAATGAAATGCAGTGACTTGTCAGGAAGTCCAAAGACGAATTTTTAAGCATTGATGATATTATATGATTTGCTATTACTGCTTTATGAATCTTTTACCATTGGCTAATGAACTCCTCGCATTACGATATTCTGTTCAACAGGAAAAAAATAACACGGCAAAAATGAGGATAATGACAACGATCGTTCTCATCATATTAGGAATGGTCCACTCTACAGTCACAACACAACAGGCCAGCACCGCAACTTTTGAACAGTTTCCCCAGAATACAATGGGAGTATCAATTGTTAACTATGGAAGTCATTCAGACATTGAGGCAAACGACGGTAATCAGTCCATACATTCGCAAGCTTTAGACAAAGATCCAGTTTCTGCTCAGTTTGAACAGAGCTATTTACATATCGAAACTACCTCGCACCACGACAACACAATTAAAACAAATACATTTAAGCTAGAGGATTCCAATATTTTTGAAACCAAGTATCAAAATGCGACTGAAATCTATACAGAGCCTGCGGATATATCAAGTTATACTGCGAAAAATGAGGAAGAACCTGCCGTCCCCCAACCGCTTTGGAAGTGGCAATCAGTTTCGTGGACATGGGTGACGATTCCGCAACTAGCAATGTCCATGTTGGGTATAGTGGGCAACCTGACCGTAATCCTGGTGTTATTCCAAAGGCGCAACACTTGCCGGTCGACTGATGCACTGATCGGTGCTCTGGCCGTTGCAGATTTCTTCACATCGGTATTCATGGTCCCACTGCCTACGCCACTCAGGGTTCCAGAAACATGGTTGGGGAATGTCTACTGCAAGGTATTTTACACATCCGTGTTAATGTGGGTTTCAGTGGATGCCTCCATCTTCATTTTGACCTTGATTCCAATAGAGAGATACATTGCGATTGCCCATCCTCTTCATTTTAAACATCTTGTAACACGGCAAAGAATCGGCAAAGTTGTTGCCTTGACATGGATAGTTGCATTTTTGGCAAACTTTTTCTTATTATTTGTGGCTAGTGCGAGAAACAATGAATGTATCGAGGTGTTTCATTCACGAGTCGCCCAGATTATGACAGGTTGTATGCTTTTCCTCGTTCAGTTTCTCATACCGGCTGTCATCATGCTTGTAGCCCAGGCTCTCACTGCACTGGTGCTTCATCAGCAATCCCGCCGGAGATTAGGAGAAGATTTTAACTGCAGTAACTCATACCCGACAGCTAAGTACCTCGTGGCTAGGAAAAGCGTCCTCAAGATTCTGTTCCTTGTTGTCATTGTTTTTCTCATCTCATGGACACCGGCACAGACAGGGTATGTTTTGTACAATCTTCGTTTTGTGCCAACATCCTATTTGTACAGCCCTCTTTATTTCGCTGTAACTGTCCTCGCCTTCTGTAATTCTTGCGCAAATCCTGTCATTTACGCCATTCAGAATCCTGCGTTCCGTACAGCGATAGGAGAATTGTTCAAATCAACCACAAGCGCGTCTCAAAGAACGGCTCTGTTCAGTGAAAAAACAGGTAATATAGATTCGACAGTTTGCAATATTGATATGTAAGATTTTTTTTTTCTTTTGAGATGACCAAATGAACAATTTCCGCACCAAAGTGTAAATACATTCCAAAAATAGATATAATTATGCGAGTTACATTCGTTCATATTATTTCATCGTATGTTACAATTACAGAGGTGGGGTAGACCGCTATCGATAATCACTTTTCTTGACAAAAGAAAACTGTTCACGGGTGAGTATGTTATTATTATTATCATTATTGCGATTCTTCTTTTTGTTTTAAACTAAAGGAAGAAGTCTGATATTCAGAACTTGAAGTTCTGAATATTGAGGAGTAAATTATCATAAGAGGACAAAGAAGGGAATAGCTGTATTGGGAAAAGGTGAGAGAAGAAAAGCGATAACAGGCAGTGTTTAGAAATTTGGACGTGTATGGAAGAAAGAAATAAACAAAACCAAACAAACTACTACCAGTAAACTAATTCTACCTCAAAATACCGAGAGTATGTAAAAAAAAAAATGAAATGAGAATTGTACGGTAAACCAATAATTATGACTTGTGGTCGGAAATACATCTCTGCTTGAAAAAAAAAATAACAATGATTCCAGTGACACATTGGGACGAAGAATGATTTTTGTAAGATTATTTAAACATTGTTGAGAAGTACTCGTCTAAGACAATGAGTTCCACACACCACGTCTATAATGTCTTAACGAGTTTTTGAGGTACGATAAGTTTAGGATTTTCTAAATGATGGTCTTTTGCATCACGAATAGGATATGAATGGAGGCTTATGTGTAAAGCCAACGCATCTTTAAGTATTATAAAGACTTTTTAGATAATTTTATATTTACACATGAATATTGCGGTTTGCCATGTGTATATGGGAGGACTAAGTAAGGGTCTTTAACATATCTAAGTAATGAAATATAGATACAATGTGTACTAAGTAGTAGAGACAAGTCATAAATCTTATGGCACATTTTTTGTCATTACAATATTATAGAATTTATTTTGCTAATACCACTATTTCCCTCAAACAATATCACAGTAGGCAATATGAAATAGTATCAATGCATTTGAGATAATTTTCAGAGTGTGTTTAGTAACATATTCCTGACTTTCGAGAGGATCGATATATCTTTAGATACTATTGAATGAACGCTGTGTAAATGACTGGACCCTGTTCTGTGTGAGTCAATACTTATCCCCACCAATTGAACAAAAGACTTGAATCAATTTAGTTTTTTTAGTCATCGACACAAATAGTAATATTCTCTATTGGTGTACGTTGACTCAAACTCAATTGTTTTATCAGTATTTAATGACAATGCATTTAACTGAATTATGTTAAGACTTCACGTTATACTAACTGTCCTACTGTGGTCAGGAAAAGGAATCCATCTCAACAAACAGCAACAAAAACGTAAATATTGCATTTCCGATTTTAACTGCATTTTTTTGAAGACGCACTAATGTGAAGCATATAGTTACCTGAAAATAATTTAGGCAGTTGTTGGCTTGGACACTGAATTTGCACATCAATCTTTTCATTAAATTCATTGGTTTGCCTCATCTCATTAAAGTGTGTGTCTGAATCATGATTTTTTTTTTCGTAGAGTTTACTTTTTTTGTGTGAATCATGAGCGAATGTTCTAAATATTCATTATTCAAAAGAGGATACCATAACGTCAGCGACAGTAAAAGAAAATATTCAATTTTTGATCATAGACCTTCATTCAGTAAACGTAAATGAAGCTAGGTATCAGTAGCGCAAACTTTCTTTGAACTGCTTTAATGTAGAATACGTTATTGATCCACTGCATTCCGTATAAGACTAAAACAAAGCATCGACATTATTGGATCTCTCTAAGAAAATAATGGCTGGACGAACATCAGGTCCCTGCATCAGGCAACATCATCACGTGGTATGCTTGATTTACGCAGTGATGTGTTCTGTTGAGTGTTTTACTTGCTTTGCTTTAAATATACATAATCATGCAGAGGAATTTAATGATCGGTCTTAATAATGTCTACTTGCGTTATTGTTGATTCAGTTGGAGGCCTTACAGATCTGTGGTGCACGAGTAATTTTGTAATTGGGTGCGGTGCTAGACTATTTGCTTGGTGTGTACATGTATGTGTGAGTGGGGGAGGGGGAGTATGTATGTGTAGGAGTACAATATGGAATCATGTTAGACGTATTATGTCATGGGTGACTTCAACCCGTGCTCTGCTCATGCGCATAATTTGACGCCGACTATTTAAGTCCAAAGACATGCAATTCGAAAGCATCATTTCAACGAAGCGTGGATGTACGTGGACTGCTGATATTGGTTATCTATGCTTAGGACTGCAGCTTCTTCGGGTAAGCTTTGAAAGTTGAACAGAAATGTTCAGAAAACGCCTGAACAGAAACGTGAATGGAATATTTCATAGATAATTAGCATACGTTCAGATTTGACACAATCATTCTTTGTGTGTGTGTGTGTGTGTGTGTTTGTGTGTTTGTTATTATCATAGTATTTTTGAGGTGAAATTAAGAAAGGGATGGATTCTTAAGTTTAATCTGCTATCATTAAAGAGTGATATTGAATGTAACGTCACAAGTTCCGTAGATAACGTGTGTATCATGACCTCATAAGCAGGTTATCATGTATTCTCAAAATTACGTTTAGCAACCAATCTCCAGATGCGTAATAATCAGTTAGTGCTTGTGGTTCTCTTTCATGATGATTTCATTGAAAAAGAGAAATGGCAATTATTTATCAGTGAGTAAAACGAAATTGTACGCATTGACGTGATATTGCATGACTACTGTTTAATGAATCGTTTACATAATAGCCGAATCATCTCCTCGCATTCAGTTTATTATATCATTTTCTTTTAATACAGGGAAAAGACAAGAAAAATGAGGATATTGACAACTCGAATGATTGTTGTCCTCATCATATCAAGAAGCTTCCATCTAACAGTCACCGCACAACCGGTCAGCACTACAGCTCCTGAGAATTTTATCCCAAGCAATATGGGTGTATCAGTCGTCAATGTTAAACGTTCTTCAGACATTGAGGTCCCCGACGGCTACCAGACCACACACAGACAGACTTCAAACAGTGATCCAGTTTCTACTGAATTTGAACAAGGATATTTTGACATTGAAACCACCCCGCAACCCCATATATCCGTTCAAATCAAGACACTTCCTCAAAAGGATGTTTTTGAAATCAATGCTGAACGTCTGACAGACATCTATACAGAGGCTGTGGGTAGTGATACACTGAATTCTACTTCTGCGCAAAATGAAAACGTACCTGTATTGCCTCAACTATTTTGGAAGTGGCAGTCAGTTGCATGGACATGGGTGACGATTCCGCAACTAGCATTGTCAGTGCTTGGAATAGTGGGAAACCTGACCGTGATCCTGGTATTATTCCAAAGGCGCCACACTTGTCGATCGACTGATGCACTGATCGGTGCTCTGGCCGTTGCGGATTTCTTGACGTCAGTGTTCATGGTTCCGCTGCCTACTCCACTCACGGTTCCTGAAACATGGCTAGGGGATGTCTACTGCAAGTTGATTTATTCAGCCGTGTTAATGTGGGTTTCAGTGGGTGCCTCCATCTTTATTCTGACATTGATTCCACTGGAGAGATACATAGCGATTGCCCACCCTCTTCATTTCAAGCGGCTTGTAACAAGGCAGAGAGTTTTCAACGCAGTTGTCGTGGTATGGCTTACCGCGGTTTTAGTAAACCTTTACATATTCTTTTTGGCTAGGGCCAAGGGTGGTACATGCACTGAGAAGTTTCACTCACAATTTTCCCAAATTATGACAGGCTGTATGGTTTTCCTCATTGGTTTTCTAATACCTGTTTTCATCATGCTTGTAACCCAGGCTCTCACCGCACTGGTGCTCCATCGACAATCCCGCCGAAGGCTAGGAGAAGATTCAAACGGCAATAAATCAAACCCTTTAGGTAGGTACCTTGTAGCTAGGAAGAGGGTTCTCAAGATTCTGTTCCTTGTTGTCGTCGCTTTCCTCATCTCGTGGACACCGACACAGACGGCATATCTCTTGTATAGCCTTCGTATGGTGCCAATGTCCTATTTGTTCAGCCCACTGTATTTCGCTCTGAATGTCCTAGCCTTCTGCAATTCTTGCGCAAATCCTGTCATTTACGCAATTCAGTATCCTTTGTTCCGTAAGGCGATAGGAGAATTGTTCAAATCAACCACACGCGCATCGCAAAGAAGAGCTCTTTTTAGCGAAAAAGTAACAGGTACACCGAATGCCGAATTGACAATTTACGATGTTGATATGTCAGAAACGATTTATTTTATTCATTAATATCCTCATCTACTGGGCAACTGGAATAATCAATTTGATTAACAGTTTAGAAGTACTCAGTAGACTAGGGAAAAATCAATGTAATTACCTTTTGAAAATGATATTGAAAAGAAATGAGAAATATTTACCGTAAATCTTACCGTGGTAAGAAATGGTCGGTAAGCAAAATTTCCAGTTCACGCGTTACATTGCGAAGTGACGGTTTTTGTAAGATGATATAAAACACTATAGACACGGGCTGCGTTTAAAGGGATCGTATCGGTGAAATGTAATTTCAGGTTTCTAACATTTTTTTATTTTGTTGAAAATTGGTTTTGAAATGGCTGAGAAATCCAAAAAAGAGCGATTCTAATAAATTGTGGGACCCATACTTTATCACGATCGCTCTGTTTTACTTGTTTTTGGATGTTTCAGTCTGTCCAACCCAGATTTTCATCAAATAAACTTTGAATTCCTCTTAATAGAATGGTATGTTCTGTACTATATTATCATAAGTGTTTGTTTGGTATCTCTCAAAAAGGTAAAAGCCCAATTCTCATCTCCACCAATAGGCCTACTGTACCATCCTTGTAACATCTTCAGACAATAAGTTTTACTCACCGAGTTCATAGTTCAAATATGGTAAGTTTTGGATATCCTCTATTGATTAGGACAGTACAGTTTTCTATTCAAAGTTGATTTCCTTTTTTCAACGAAACATGTACATTTCGGTTCCATTGAAAACAGGGAATATGATAAACAGAACATTGTAGAATGAAAAGGCTATACAAAAATTGAGGAAACTTATTATAACCATGATAACTATACATTCTGATAAAAACAGAAGTGTTCAATAAAATATAATATTGCGGAAAGTGCGACAAATGGAGGGACCCACTAAAAAGGCAGAGCTTGGGGAATGTCAGCCCCTCTGGTTGAGAACATGAATAAAATGATAACAGAAGCACCAAAAAAAAAAAAGAAAGAAGAAAGAATAAGTCTTGAAGCCCACTGAAAAATAGCGTAACAGATAAGTACGTTTACACAGACGACGTAAACAAACATGAAACGAGACAAGACAACACTTAGACTACTGAAAGAAAGGCTGCAAGAGACAAAACAGAGCGGACAGGACTAACAAAAACGAGATAGTCAGTTAACGCACAACAGAAACACCGATCTTTGGCAGAAGCATGTCGAGAGCAACAGATAACAGTTGTTAAGAAAGAAATAATATTGTGACGCCTGAAAAAGACAAGGAAATAGAGGGACACATGAGCAGGAAAAACATAAAGAAATTCGACTCCTAGCTATGTCCATCTAGTAAGACGCTAGGGGCAATAGCAGAAGTGACATCAAACACCCCTCCCCCCCCCCAAAAAAAAAAGTGCAATTAATTCTTTGAAGGGTAAGACAAAGTGAGTAAGTGTACAAGTAAGCCAGCAGGCTAGTTCAGGGCCGACATAGAAAAACGTGTTTTTGAATAGCAAAGACCGTTCGTACGAGAGGTAAATGAAATTCATTAAGTTTTTGATCAACAAGTAGGATATTTATGAAATGGTTGATTTTTGAGGAACATAGAATCAAAGATGCACTGAAGTAAATTGTTGCTATAAATGTTCATAAATTGTCCTAAATTGAGTACAGCCCAATCATTTTTTACGGCTTATTGTAAGAAGCAAACAACATATTTGTATGAGAACGCACAAGGAATAACTGATATCAAGGAAAACTTTCTTTTGGAAAAGGAAAATTCCATCTATGGGCTCTGATGCATGTGACTCCAAACTAAAACTCCATAATTAAGATATTAAAGGCAATATTAATAACGAATACAACAAAAGTATGTTTCTGTGTGTAATTCAAATGTTCGCCCTATTCATAGCGCCTATATATTACGCTAGATTGTGTTACAAACACAATCAACAGGTGACTTCCAAGAAAGTTCATGATTTACACTGACACCCAGAAATATAAGATACTCTTCGTATTGAAAAAAGAAGAATTAATCAAAACTATATCTGTGCTCAAAATATCAATAGCGTAGATTTTTCCGGTCAATTTCATACTCTTCTCGTTTAAATCTATATTCCGAGCATTCAGTTTCACGCATTTCATGCTCGCAGCACTGAATCAGCTTTCAAATTCCCAGTTTGGTCTTTAAAATTCACTATCCAAGCATTCAATTGTTCATTAGCGTCATTCAAATTCCAGATGGAGCATGCATAATAGTATCAGCAATGAGCATTCAAATTCATTTCAAGCCTGCGCGGCGGCGGAACCCTGTTGGTCATTGATATTCGTGAATAGGCAATTAAGTTCCAGATAAATGCATTCAATTTAAATTAATCATTGCATGACATTTGCATGAGCTTGGGATTTATGTGTGTCTTTTTTTTTCAGTTTAGTCTTGAATAAATTATCCATAGCATCAATACAGTGGCTTTAGCTCGGGCTCATAATTATCTCTTCATTCTCACGTTTAAGCTCATTCAGGTGCAATGCTAGGGTTAGGAGGATAGGGGAAAGTTGATCCATGCCTTCGAGAACGACAATCATGACTACATGACCCTGGCAGACACCCGAGAACGACAATCATGACTACATGGCCCTGGCAGACACGCTTGGAATAAACAGAGCAACGGCCAGGTCGACAGTAGCAAAGCACTTGAAAGATGGTCAACATGATGAGCTGCCAAAGGGAGGTGACAGACATTACAAAATGGACGATGAGATGAGAGAAATCGTCTGATGCATGCGTATGAGCTTAATTCCCTGAAGACTCTACTACATTTGAAGGCAGACCTCCAAGCTTCTTTGCCACAGAAACAGCCCAGGAGCGCACAAGCACCATAGCCAGATCCCTAGATGGAATGCTCATCTCCATAAAGCTCACAGAAGATGTGTCCGACGCGAGGAATTCTCTCCGAGTTATGGACCTACGCCTGAATACGGTCAGTTGCTCACGAAACGAGGTTGCTGCTTGTCGATGAGACGGGCTACAACATCTGGACGAGGAAATCGTTTGGCAGAGCACCGCGAGGCGTTCCAGTAAGAAGGGTGGTGAATAGGCAGCGTGGGAGAAACTGCATCATGACTTTCGCCGTATCTGGGGAGATCGGCTTCGTTTATCATTCAGTCTCGCAGGAAACGGTGACAAGGGATTCCTTTGGAAACGGTGACAAGGGATTCCTTTGAGGCCTTTCTAGCGGAAAAAAGCTAGTCAATGCGGGCAGCCATTTCCACAGGATGATTCCATTTTTCTGGTCTTTAACAACACGCGTCCCCACGTCAGAGCACGGCTTCCTGAAGTTACCAGCCCACGGATGTAGATCAGGTTCCTCAGTGCCACCGTTTTCGCCCTTTTTGGCTATAACTTAAATGCCTCATTCGGTATTTAAGGCTGCACTCAAGCGAGTTCTTGCTCATCCAGGGTGGCAACGTCGTATTGGGGACCGGGAAGCGGCTCAGCAAGCAGGGATGAACTTACAGCAATCGACGTCATTAAGAGAAATGTGCGCAGTGGTACCGCCACGCTCAAGTCTATATGCCGCGATGTCTCGCTCCACGGGATATCAAAGGTTGAAAGAACCACCCTTTCACTGTTTTAGGGGTTTTGTTGCAGTGACTAAAGTGTGTTTATCTTCGTAGCAGGGTTTGAAGCTGGAAATGTCTTTGACAAGTTGAGCAATGCATACTTGAGGACATATTTCTTCTTTTAGTTGAATATTTCAAAGAATTACGAAATAAATGTTTCCGTTAAAAGTTGTAAGGCGAACAGTTGTAGTCGATTTGTATGCATCTTTCTACCGGTGAGATTGTGATATCATGTTGCTTATCAATTGGTGTTCGGATTTGCCCTTGCGTGGTTACTATTGTTCTTGTGTGTGGTGTTATCAAGGAGTGTAGATTAAAAAATGACGTTGTGTTGTTTGGGATGCACTGTTGGCTTTACTTTATTCAAAATCTAATGGAATGGAAGGAGAATACATGAACATATTTTAAACAAGGACATGATATCTATGTGATATCTAGGAGATACAATAAAAGAACATGACGTTGTGTTGTATGGATGTACTGTTGGCTTTGCTTTATTCAAAATTTAATGAAATGGAACGAGAATACATGAACATATTTTTATACAAAGACATGATATCGATGTGATATCTTGGAGATACAATAACAGAACAACACAGGACCATACACACACACACACCCACACACACATCATATCATATACATACATCTGTCCTAGCGATAACTTGATATAGCCACTTATTTGTCTCCATTGGGTGTCCGCTACAGACAGGTTTGACTGCACACACACACACACACACACACCAGTATATCAAATGTAAATAGAATATTATAGCTTCAAAAGAAACATATTCGTTCAATAAATCACAGCAATTATTATGGCCATAGTGTTCAATTATTATCTATTCGTGTTTTAACAATATGATTCCTAAAAGTTTATTAGATTATTTTAAGTTATATACTAATTGAAGATATAATATTAGAAATGTTAATGTATATACTGTTCCTTTTGCCAGGCCCTTGCCGTCTCAAAAATCGATATTTGTCAATGGACCAAAAATACGGAACGGAAGTCCTCCTGAATATCCGAAGCAGTACATAATTGCGATTATTCCAAAGGAGATACAAGTTATACCTTCTAAATCAATACACTGAATTTTCTGATTGTTAGGCCGTTTGTGTGTAGGTGTGCGTATGTGTGTGTGTGTGTGTGTGTGTGTAGCTGATAAGTGTGTAAAATCATGTTTGAATTTGCTGTAATTGAAATGTTTTTATATTTTTCAAAGATATTTTCCATGACATGATTTATTACAATATATTATGTGTATATTTTCTTTTGGAGACAGGCTTAGATATTAAGGCTGTGCCTTCCTGCTTGTCTCCTAACACTATCCAATCAATTTGATTTGTTTTATAAAATGGGTTCAAGAATGTAGCCGATAGGAAGCGCTCAAATGAGTCACGTGTGCTTCCTTTATTCTAGTCCCATTGCACTGCGTGTTAAATCCTATTGCCGATCGTCTGTGCGCGTGGCGGCTCCTTTGAATTGCATGCATACGCGCTGTCAATCCTGTAAACAACTTCTAGTTCGGGCTGCCGGCCGGCCGGCCTTTCTTCCCTTGTACATAACATGTGTGGCGCAGGTTTGGCGTACGTACGTATACTCTACTTACGTACACTTTGTACAGTACCGTACAGTAGACCAAGCGTTGTGGGACCGGACGCGTACATGGAGTCACTTTGAAGGGCAAATCCAACGATTTAGCAGGATAATTCTCACGCCGTTTTCAGAGTATGTTGTCTAGTAGGCCTATATGAGGAGTCTATATCAAGTATTTAAGGTAAAGGGTGCATATTCTATGTAAAATAAGTAAGTTTTCATGCGGGAACTTAAGTGTCCGGAAACCCAACCCCCATCATACTTATACTATATAATGTACGGGATTTCCGAGTGCGACGTGCGTAAATGTTTGGGACGAACATCTTCGGACGTCTTGACCCACAAAGGTACGTGAAAAACGCTGAAAAATGCTGTTAGTTTTCGAATTTTCGACCCATTTTATAAAACAAATGACGCACAGGATTATTTCGTGGCGTTAGTGGAGGCGTAGCTCACTCTCGGGTATTTACAATGTAGTGCACAATTGTAAATACCCTCGAGTGCACTATACACCTACACTAACGCACTCTATCCTGTGCATCATTTGTATAATATTGTTATGTTGTTGTGATAATAATGCTTTTGTGTAGTTTCATTGATTGTAATGCTGCATGTTTCTGTTATATGTTGATTTATGGAAGTTTGAAATAAACCTGAAACCTGAATAATATTATATACGTAATATGTATATACTTGTATATGCTTTGTGTGTGTGTGTGTGTGTGTGTGTGTGTGTGTGTGTGTGTGTGTTTGGGAAGGGGCGTCGGCGGGCTGCGCGTACTGTGGTGTTTGTTTTATGACAATTGTTTCCCCCTTCTTCCCTCCCCCTCCCGCCATTAATCTCTTCTTAGAAAGTCTGTCCTCTCTTCTCCAGAGTGCACGAAGAGGGAAATTGATCGCCCGTAAACAAAATTGAACGCCCGAAACAAGCTCCCCGTGATTATCGCGCAAATATGAATGCACAAGCAAGAAATGCAATGCTAGCGTTTGGAAATTGAAGGCACATACGTGATACATTTATTTGCCAGGAACAAATGACAGTTCCCATCATTGAATTTGATTGCTCGATTTCTGAATTTGAATGCCGGTATATTTCCGCCTGGTTGCACTGTGTGAAATTGGATGCTTGTAACAGGAGCTTGAATGACAAAAGTATGAAATTAACCGGAAAAGCCTAAATTACTAACAATCATATATTTCATTTTTTGGACATTCAAGGAAAACTTATTACCTCTGACCCAGTCAGTTACTTTTTTTTTTTCAGTTCAATAGTAATTTTGTGAACAAGAAAATCAACGTCACTGTGGGCAAAAACAAAAGAACAAACCTTGTTGTCATATGAAAAAAAATTGATAAAGGGGAGGTCATCAGGTAAGTGACAAAAATCATTAATACAAGTATAGATAATGAATCATAACGGTCCTAAGAGAATTCTCTAAGGTACGCCACATTGAAATTCTGTAGTTGATGAGTTTGTCTTTCCCACGTATTGCATAGCTAGTGCAAATCAGTATCGAGCGTAACGTAAAATGTCATGATTAATCGTGTTAAAGGCTTTGGAGAAGTCCAAGAAAATAATAATTAAATGGGAGTGATTATCCATTACATAAGCCACTCTATCAACGAATTGTGAAAGAGCATGAACTGTGAATTTGTAAAATCTTCATGTACTATCACAAAAAATAATTCTCTTGTAAGTGACTTTTTTCTAAAACTTTAAACAATGATGATGACAACTAAATTGGCGATTATTACTGATTACAAGTATATCACCTTTTAAAATATTGGGATCACTTTCGCCAATTTCATTCTAACGGGAAAGACACCCTCGAAAATTGACAAATTGAATAAATGAGTAAGTGAATCAGCAACCAAAGATATAACACCCTTGAGAATTAAAATCAACCATAGGTGCCACCCCCCAACAAAAAAGAGTGAAATAACAATATGTGATTGACCTCCTATTCTTATGCATAAGTGGAATTGTCAAACCGAATTAAATGAATTAAGAGTACAAACCTATTACCACTCCCAAAGAAACGCGTAGACAAATCACAACACTCTCACAAGACTGTAGTAGTGAAGAAAGGAGAATGGGAAAAGAAGAGGAAGAAGAGGAAGGGAAAGAGAGCACGGTGAAGATGGGAGAATGTCGATTGCGGAGACAAGAAGTGATGAATAAATGGGACCGCTGAGCTATCAATTTTACCAGAAAATTATAGCTATATTGTCTCGGTACTTCTGCAACCATTGACAATTCAACATTTTCATTCTCATAATTCGGATTGAAATTAGAAAGCAAAAATATTATATTCAGTAATGAAGCTAAGATGATTTTCTTTTAACATATCTATAAGAGATTTCTTTAAATCTATTTTGAAAGAATTCAAACTTGGGGCCAAGGTATCATATATTACAGTTTGACACGCATATATATGGATATATGGACGGTTCTTTTGTCTTTAGGCATGTTTTGTTGGAAAAAGCAGAATGAAAAAAAAAATCATTGAATAGAATTGAACTGAATTGAACAAGCAGTCAATGTGGTTTAAAGTAATGAAAAATATTGAGAGATGTAACGGCACTTTTTTTTTAATATACCACAGAAATAATTTTGTTAATGCCACAGTTTCAACATAATTACTATATTACAATAGGTGATGTAAGGAACATTGAATGTATTAGAAAGAATTTAATTTTTGCTTCAAACATATTCTCTAATTTTGCAGATGATAACGACATTGATTAATATTGTATTAACCCTATATTCTGACCTTCTTCAGCATAAATCCCTGGTTATCCACAAACAATAGTTTTAGTCCATTTACAGTCTTTATATATATATATATATATATATATATATATATATACATACATAAAGAACATTATTCGTCCTATTAATATTTAATGACAATTTATTACACTCTCATCATTTTAAGACTTCACATAATTGAAAATTAATAACTGTGATCAGTGTATGTAAGTTTTTATCAGAAGAAAAAAATATGTTCGATTGTGTCATCTACCATCAGAATGGGCATTTTCCACGTCTATGATGGAGACAAGACAAGGACCCATAAAAACCGTATACAATTATTTTGAGATTATAACTGGATCTTTTAGGTACGTGATATACATTATGACACATTGGTGTCGACCAGTGTGCTTAGATGATTATCAGAAAATTATTTAGCCTATGATTTTTAGTGTTTGTGTTTGCTTTTGACACTGTGCATTTGAATCTTTTTCTTTATTGTTGAAATCATTGTTGACTTGGATAGCATTTCATTGCATTTTTTAATTATGATTTTTCTTTAGTAGAGTTTACTGTGAAGATCATGAGTAAATCGTGAGTGTTATGAAATGCCAACTTTTCAAAACAGAAAACTCTGCATGTGATCTGCAATTGAAGAAAATGTCTTATTTTGATCATAGACTTCAAGTCAGTGGAGGGAAAGCAAGCAATATATTGCTAATGCATATTTTCTTTAAATTGCTTTCGTACAGAATGGTATATTGATCCATTGTATTCCAAACAAAATGAAAAGAAAGTATAAAAAATACTTCATCTCTCCGAGTTTTAGAATAAAACGACGATTGTATAGTCCTCTACAAATATCCACCTCACATAAAAGTCCACATGTATATATTGGCTTTTGACACTGTGCATTTGAATTTTTAAAATCAAAATTATTGGTTCACTTCATCTGCGTGGGCAGCATCAAATTGTGTTTCTTAATTATGATTTTCTTTAGTAGAGTTTGCTGTAAAGATCACGAGTCAATCATGAATGAATATCAAGAATTATCAAATTTTCACAATAGGAAACTCCGCATGTCGTCTGCAATTGAAGAAAATGTCTTATTTTGATCATAGACTTCAAGTCAGTACAATGAAAACAAACAATGTAGTTGTATTGGATATTTTCTTTAAATTGCTTTCATATATGATGGTATATTGGTCCTCTGCATTCTAAACAAACAGAAACGAAAGCACAAAAAAATACTGGATCTCTCTGAGTAATAAAATGAAATGACGATCATTTACGGCCTACAAATATCCACCTCACATAAAATGCCACATCGTCGCGTGTTACTTGATGTACTCAGTGACGTAGTCTTGTGAGTGTTTTTCTTGTTTATGTTCTAGATACATAATCATGCAGGTGAATGTGATAATCTGGTGTAAATATGTGTACTTTCATGATTGCCAATTTAGTCGAAGGCATTGCAGTATTAAACCCAGGCGGCACGAGTTATCCTTGCATGCGGTTCTACAATATTGTGCTCGGGGTGTATTTATGCGCGTGTTTGTGTGTGTGTGTGTGTGTGTGTATGTGTGTGTGTGTGTGTGTGTGTGTGTAAGAGTACTGTAACCCATTATGTTTGGAGTGTGATATCATTGGCTGAATTCAACCCGTGCTCTGCTCATGCGCACAATTTCGTGCCGACTACATATAGAGTCAAAAGACGTGCACTTCGAATACATCATTTCAACGAAGTGGATGTACGTGAACTGCTGATATTGGAAGTAATCAGTGATCAGGAATTCAGCTGCTTCGGGTAAGGTTTTGAAGTTGAATCGTTCAAGTACGAAATTGAATACTGGCTTAAAACAGTGTGGGAATTGAATATTTCATGGCTGAAAGTTTCAATTACCCAGGAATATGGTTTCGTTGTTTTTTCTTTCTTTCATCATACTTGGATCGTATTATCACTGTAGTGACCTTATTTTTTTGATATTCATGAAATTAGATATACATCATACTAACTATACTTTTGATGTAAGGGGATGATTGGAATCAGCCATAAATGTAATGTATTGTTGTTGTAATGTCAATCAGAGTATAAACTTATATGGAACATTTCGACTGGCGCGAGATGCTAGTACCAAAATGAAAATTCTAAATTTTACATACTCCTAAACTCATACCGAAGTTAAGAGAGGAGTGAAAAACAATGGTAATACTCATTGTAGCTGATGACATGAAGATATATATTGGTCAAAATTATGCCTTAACACTCTTTTGCTGTCACTGTGAAATTAAGGTGTATCTGAAGAAATATAAGATTAATTGATTTTTTTTTTTATTTCATTAATGTCTTGTTCGCACATGTGGGGTCTCCCTGGTGGGATTACTTGTCTGTCGTAGCTACCATGTGGCTGATACTTTTGCAATAACTGCAGTTGGAAAGCATGTAATTATATCCAAAAAGAAATTAGAAAGTCATAAAATACACGTGAAGCTAGGACAGGAAAGGACTAGAATGTCTTACAAGTTTTCCTGGAATAATGACAGCGTCCGTTACTACATTCACCAATTATCATTGCATAAATTAGATATTATGACCTCATAACTCTTCGCTGGTTGGTAAACGGGAATAAGTTATATATATATATATATATATCAACCAATGTCCAAGAGGGCATCTTGTTAGCTTTTATGGCAAAAAAACCCCACATTTTTGTTTTGCGATAAATAACATGATTTCTTGCTGATGATTTCCTATTCAAAAAAAATCTAGTGATCTATCATTTGGTCATAAAAAGGGTCTTAGGCAAATACGTAATAGTGAAAAAATTCTCATATTTAGTAATACTTTTTGATACATTTTTAATATAACAATTTGCATTTCACCTCCCTATCTCTTTTGCGGTATCGTAATCTTCACCGGGAAAGAAGAGCAAAAATGAGGATAATGGCAATCATCGTTCTGATCATATCAGGAACGGTCAGTTCTACAGTCACGACACTACCGGCCAACACCACAGTTCTTGATCATTCTCCCTCGAACACTTTCCAGGGGGTATCAGTTGTCAACTTTGGAAGTCATTTAGACAACGGCAATCACTCAACTCATATACGAGCTGTAGACAATGATCCAGGTTCTACTCAGTTTGAGCAGAGCTATTTACGTATCGAAACAACCTCGCAACACGGCACACTCGTTGAAACAAGGACACTCCAGCTAAAGGATTCGAGTACTCTTGAAATCAACCTTAAAACTCTCACAAAAATCTATACGGAAGAAATCAGTACACCAAGCTCTGTTGGGCAAAATACAGAAAAACCTGTCGTCCCCCAACCACTTTGGAAGTGGCAGTCCATTACGTGGACATGGGTGACGATTCCGCAACTAGCAACGTGCATGCTGGGAATGGTTGGAAACCTGATCGTGATCCTGGTGTTATTCCAAAGGCGTCACACTTGCCGGTCGACTGATGTACTAATCGGTTCCCTGGCAGTTGCGGACTTCTTGACGTCAGTGTTCATGGTTCCGCTGCCTAGGCCACTCCGGGTTCCTGAAACATGGTTAGGGAATGTCTACTGCAAGTTAGTTGATTCAGCTGTGTTAAAGTGGATTTCTGTATGTGCCTCCATCTTCATTCTGGCCTTGATTCCAATAGAGAGATACATTGCCATTGCCCACCCTCTTCATTTCAAGCGTCTTGTTACAAGGCAGAGAGTCGGCACAGCTGTTGCATTGACATGGCTCGCCGCATTTTCGGTAAACCTTTTCATATTCTTTGTGGTAAGCGCCAAGAGCGAAACGTGCTCTGACACGTTTCATTCACGCCTTTCCCAAATTATCAGGGGCTGTCTGGTTTTCATCATTGAGTTTCTGATACCGGCTGTCATCATGCTTGTAGCCCAGGCTCTGACTGCACTGGTGCTCTATCGGCAATCCCTCCAGAGGCTAGGAGAAGATTCAATCTGCAATAACTCAAACCTGTCAGTTAAGTACCTTGTGGCTAGGAAAAGAGTTCTCAAGATTCTGTTTCTCGTTGTCGTGGTCTTTCTCATCTCGTGGACACCGACACAGACGGCATACCTCTTGTACAATCTTCGTTTTGTGCCAACGTCATATTTGTATAGCCCTTTATATTTCGCTTTAAACATCCTAGCCTTCTGCAATTCTTGCGCAAATCCTGTAATTTACGCTATTCAGAATCCTGCGTTCCGTAAGGCGATAGGAGAATTGTTCAAACCAACCACAAGCGCATCGCAAAGAAGGGCTCTGTTTAGCGAAAAAGTTTATACAGATGCAGGTAATACAGATTTGACAGCTCACGATGTGGATATCTAAGGAATTTTCTTTTTTAGACTTGAAACTTTCATGTTGTATTTCAATTACCCAATATGTCGCTATGAATTCATTTTATTTATTCACATCCTGGTATATCAGCCACTGAAGTAATGTATCAGATTAACAAGTAGATGTATAGTGCAGTACACCGGTCCATAGTGTTTTATAATTTTGCAAAGGGGGATGACAGAATTGTAGATCATGAATCATTGTGAAGCCTACATCTTGTCATTTCACTGTAATGTGAAGCATTGCATTAGATGACAGTATGATGTACAGACTAGGACAGTAAGTTTTGCTTTATAGTGCCCAAGGAATTGGCATATTTCAGTCTTGTTTACTTATGTCCCACATAAACAGATGCAGTTTCCGTCTGTTTTATTTCTCCACTTATACTAATGAAATTATGAACAAGTTAACAATTTTAAAATTAAAACATAGACAAGAGTTTTTCCATGAATATATATAATTACGTGCATAATATTACGTATAAGTGAAGACATACAATAATAGTTATCTATCATCATCATCATCATCATCATCAGTAGGGCTGTCAACTTACATATTGGATCAGAGAAAAAACTACATTCTGAAAAATAAAGTTTGAATTGAAAATTTTCTGAAAGTATCTTGCTGATCAAGTTCTGTTTAGAAGTGAAGAAAGAAACAAATATTCTAGCAGGGGTTTTCCTTTTCCATCAACTCTAGTAAGGACAAAGTTACCCGCTGTCACTTCAAGTGATTTTTCACAATTGTTCTGATTTTCCTTGTGAGGCTGTAGCTCATGATGAACAGTATAATATACGTAAAATGGGCAAAATAAATTTTGTATATAGGTAAAGTTGAAAATGATAACTGAATTACACGTACAGACGTGTCCAATATCAATATGTTAAAAGGAGGAATGTTAATTGAAGACTAGCTGCACAGCCTGTTATGAAAATAAGAAAATTAGAAATAAATAGATTCTATCCTTTTTTCCTTTCTTGATAATAGAATGATCTAATAGTGCTGTTCTTACTTTCCCCCCTGAGGTCAACTGAATCGGAGAGGCAAATATAAAGACATTTCCTTCAGAGTAGGTACAAAGATGACCATAAACCACACAGTTGCAAGTACATGTCAAAAGGAGAGGTTTTCCGATTCACTTTGTATATAATATCCCATACGTAAGGCATTTGCCCCATGCGTAAGAAAACTTTGTTTATAGTTATAAGACGAAAGACTAATTGAATTTCAACATCTAGGTTTGGTAATCAGGAGTTAGAAGAATGAATGAATAAGAAGGACCTCGTAAAGTATGATTGCTCAATGTTAGAAATCTTCAGACCAAAAAAACAAAAACAAAAACAAAAAAACACTCACTTTGTTTTGGGAAATGTATAATTTGCATCATTATAAAATCTGCTGAATTTTAAATCTGTTTTACCGATCGGGAATTATATACTACGTCACAAAGGGGTCATGTCCATAAAGGCACTAGGTAAAAAAACAAATTCAAATGATTTTTATATGAATATTTTTGATTTGTCCCACACGTAAGGTTTGTTTTAGATTTATGCAAATTAAGGCATTTCTTGTATCAAATTGGCATAATTCTATATTTTCTTTGCTGGAAATATATAACGTATCTCTTTGACTACAACATGATTTAAATATCTTTTTTGATTAAATTAAGATGAATTTTGAGCATCTGAGGGGATATTATCTTGGACTTGCCCTACATAACATTATTCTCCTATAATTATGTTCAAGTAGACGAACAATACACACACACCAGGGAAATGGATCTCTTCCACCTCTCCGCATAGACAAATACAAACAACTTGAATTTTCGGATATTTGCCATATCCTAAAATCGACATTTTAGCCGAGGAGAACGACACAAGTAGGCAAAGGAATATAACAGGACAGAAACGAATTAAGAGGATACTTGTACAGGGAAAACTGAGAAAAAGTGATATAATATGTTAAGGATGTAATCAAATGACAATTTATTACACTTAAGTCTCGTGGAGACATTGAATAATCAATTATTGTGGTCAGCGTATGTAATAGGGGTTCTCGATTGTGCATGGGAGACATGAATATGACTTGAATATGATGCAAACACAATGGGAACTTCCACAGCGTATGGTTGTAGCAAGACGAGAATTCATCTGAAGAACAAGAACAATAGCACTATTCTCTTGCGATTTTAACCGGATCATTTAAAGTTATGAGACATTATGAGATATATCAAGGTACACTGATGTCAAGCATGAACGGAACATAGGTCATCAGAAACTTATCTAGCCCCTGAATTTTAAATGTATTCGTTGGCTTTTGACACTCCTTCTAAATCTGTTCATTGAAAGCATTGTACTGACCATCTTCTACGTAGATATCATTAAAGCGCGTTTCTCAATCTTGATTTTTCTGGGACAGTTCGAGAAATCCTAAGTCAATCATGAATGAATGTGAGCAAATGGCTACTTTCAAAGAAAAGGAAACTATGGCGTCATTGTCAGTTGAAGAAAATTGATCATACACTTTTATTCGGTGGAGCGAAAATAAACAGAGGTTCATTAATGCAATAGTTCTTAACAGTTTTTTTAAAGGTAAATTCTTTACTGATGGATGACGTTAAAAAACAGAGAAAAAAGAAAACATTCAAAAATTTGGATGTCTCTTAAAAATAAAAAGAAACAAAGATCATGTCGACCCCTAAAAAATATCTCACCCCCCCTCAAACATCATCATCTGTTGTGACTGATGTACCAAGTGATGTGTTCTTGTGAGAGTTTAACTGGTTCTGCTTATACGTAATCATGCAGATGAATTTGATGATCTGTTGTAATGTAATGATGCAAAGTTTATCGGACGCTTTATCAAATTTTTATCTCGATAATTGTATGAACTAATTAGAAGCTAGAAAAGAAAAACACATTAAAGTAATTCTGCCGTAGATTTTTTTTTTTTTTTTTGAAAACCAGTGATTATGATATGTGGTTTAAAATGGTCGGCGAGCAAAATTTCCAGTTCATGTGATACATGGGGAGGAAATTTCTATTTTTGTAAGATAATAAAAAACACTAAAGAGAAAGGCAGCGTTTGAAATCCTCACGCAATAAGTTGTATACACCAGGTCTCTCTCAATGGAGAAGGATTTCTATGTGTGGTGCATGACTGGTATATGGACATGATTGAATGTTAAAGCTTAAGATTAACGTATTTTTTAATTTCACAGCGAGTTTTGTTTATAGTATTTTCATTTATTCATTTCATTCACTTATTTGTCCTTCTCCATTTATTCAAATATTAAAGTAAACGAGAAACAAGTGCACACATTTACATCACAAAATGTAATAAGTGAAATTCATGATATGCCAATGATAAGGAATGTGCAAAAAAAAAAAAACTGCCAAAAAAAAAATCTGCATATATTAGTGCATATGAAAGTGGTGAAAAATAACAATACATAATCGATCTCGTATTCTTATGCATATTAAGTGGAATTGCAAAACCAAATTACATGAATTAAGAATACAAACCTATAATCACCCCCCCCAAAAAAAAAAGAGGCGTAGACAAATGGCAACACTATAGGACGCGAGGTAGTAAAGAAAGGTTCAAAGTGGGAAAGAAGAGGAAGGGAAAGAGAGGACGGTGAAGATGAAAGTATGTCGATGGCGAAGACAAAGAGTGATGGATGAATGTGGCCGCTGAGATTTGAATCTCAATGTCTCTGTACTTCTGCAACCATTGACAATTCAACATCTTTATTCCCACAATTTGGATAAATGTTAAACAAACAAAGCTATCATATTCACTAATGAAGCTTAGGTTTTTTTTAAGTACCTATAAACATTTCTTGGAATCTATTTGAAAGAATTCAAATCTGGGGCAAAGGTATTAAATATTACCATTCGACAAGTATGTAAATGGGTATATGAAAGATTCCATTGTTTTCAAGTCATGAAGTGTTTTTTTAGCAATGAAAAATAGTGATAAAATTTCCGGCACTGTTTTTTTTTTCTGGTTTTGTTTTGTAATAACAACATAGACACGATTTTGTAAATGCCACAGTTTCAACACAATCATTATATTACTATAGGTGATAATTGCGACGTTGAATGCATTAGAAAAAATTCAATTTTTTTTGTAACATATTCTTTGTTTTGACTGTTATGACTGTTTTGACTGTTGACGATGTTTGTCAGTATATGAAGTTTCATAAATTTCTTTTAAAACATCATTTCATTTGTAATTTTGAAGAGGATACCAACATTCCTTGTAATTGTGTTGTATTAACCATATCAATCGGACCATGTTCATCATGATCAGAATAAATGGCTATGTCAAATAAATCTTACAAAGTAGTTTTATCCACATATGGTTATTTTTTAAAGAACATAATCCGTTTCATCAATATTCCACGACAATTTATCACACTCTATAACAATGTTGAGACATAATCATGGTCAGTGTATGCAAGTTTTATCAGAACAAAAAAAAAAGTGCTCGATTGCGTCATCTGAAAAACAGAATGGGCATTTCCCACATCTATTGCGGAGAAAAGACAAGGACCCATCAACCATGTGTTTGTGTTTGCTTTTGAAACTGTGCATTTGAATCTTTTTCTTTATTGTTGTAATCATTGTTGACTTGGATAGCATTTTATTGCATTTTTTAGTTATGATTTTTCTTTAGTAGAGTTTACTGTGAAGATCATGAGTAAATCGTGACTTTTCAAAACAGAAAACTCTGCATGTGATCTGCAATTGAAGAAAATGTCTTATTTTGATCATAGACTTCAAGTCAGTGGAGGGAAAGCAAGCAATATATTGCTAATGCATATTTTCTTTAAATTGCTTTCGTATAGAATGGTATATTGATCCATTGTATTACAAACAAAATGAAAAGAAAGTATAAAAATACTTCATCTCTCTGAGTTATAGAATAAAACGACGATTGTATAGTCCTCTACAAATCGATAATATCTACCTCACATAAAAGTCCACATCGTCCCGTGTTATACCTGATGTACTCAGTGATGTAGTCTTGTGAGGGTTTTTTTTCTGCTCAGGTTCTAGATAAATAATCATGCTGGTGACTGCGATGATCGGGTGCAATGTCTACTTTCATAATTGCCAATTTAGTTGGCGGCTTTACAGTAACCTATAGGCTGCACGAGTAATTTTCTTGCGTGCGGTGCTCTTATATTCTGCTTGGGGTGTATAAAATACACGTGTTTGTGTGTGTGTGTGTGTGTGTGTGTGTGTGTGTGTGTGTGTAAGAGCACTACGCCCCATTATGTTTCGAGTATATCATTGGCTGAATTCAACCCGTTCTCTGCTCATGCGCACAATTTCGTGCCGGCTACTAATAAAGTCCAAATACGTTCACTTCGAAGACACCATTTCAACGAAGTGCGGATATACGTGAACTGCTGATATTGCAAGTACTAGTAATCAATGCTCAGGATTTCAGCTGCTTCAGGTAAGGTCTTTAAGTTGAATCGCTCAAGCACTGTTTCATGGTTGAAAGTTTCAATTTCTCAGACACAATATGAGTTCGTTGTTGCTGTTTTTTTCATAGTAGTAGGATCGCATTTTCACTTTTTTTTTATTTTATGGAATTAGATATCATTATACTAACTATACTTTTCATGTAAGGAGATGATTGAAATCAGCCATGAATGTATTGTATTGTTGTTATGTCAATCAGAGTAACTTATATGAGACATTTCAACTGGCGCGAAAAGCTAGTACCAAAATGAAATTGAATACATTTTGGTACTTTCATGAAAAATTTCATGGAATTAGATATACATTATACTAACTATATTTTTGATGTAAGAAGATGATTGAAATCAGCCATAAATGTGTTGTATTGTTGTTGTTATTTCAGTCAGAGTAACTTATATAGGACATTTGAACTGGCGCGACAAGCTAGTACCACAATGAAAACTGTAAATTTTACATACTCCTAAACTAATGCCGAAGTTAAGAGTGAAGTGAAAACAATGGTAATAATCATTGCAACTGATTGACAAATTGCCCTGCATCGACGTAAATAAATGATAATAATAATCATTGTATACATAATTTTTACATATATACATTCATATTATATATATAATAAAAGTTAGATATTTATATGAATATATAATAATGTTCAAGAGAGTATCCTATTAGTATTTATGGCAGTGAAATCACATTTATGTTTTGCAAAAAAAAATGGCATAATTTCTTTTTGATGATTTCCTTTTAAGAATAAATAGTGATTTGTCATTTGGTCATAAAAAAGGACCTAAGGCGTACACATGATATCCTCTTATTTGGTTTTTTTTTTTTATATACATCTTTGATATAACACTTTGCGTTTCACCTTCTCATCTAATTTGCAGTATCATAATTTTTACAGGGAGAGAACAGCAAAAATGAGGATAACGGCAATCCTCGTTCTCATCATATCAGGAACGGTCTATTCTGCAGTCACAGCACTAGCGGCCAACACCACAGTTGTCAACTCTGGAAGTCATTTAGACATTGAAGCTACCAACGGCAATCAGTCAACAAGCACACAAGCTGTAGACAATGATCTCACTTCTACTCAGTTTGAACAGAGCTATGTACGTATCGAAACAACCTCGCAACACGGCAAACCCGTTCAAACAAGGACGTTTCAGCTAAAGAATTTGAGTGTTTTTGACATGAGCCTTAATACTCTGACAGAAATCTATACAGAGGAAACTAGTACACCGATTTCTGTTCGGCAAAATGATGAAAAACCTGTCGTTCCCCAACCGCACTGGAAACTGCAGTCAGTTACATGGACATGGGTGACAATTCCCCAACTAGCAATGTCCATGCTGGGTATAGTGGGAAACCTGTCCGTGATCCTGGTGTTATTCCAAAGGCGACACACTTGCCGGTCGACTGATGTACTGATCGGTGCTCTGGCCGTTGCAGATTTCTTGACGTCAGTGTTCATGGTCCCGCTGCCTAGGCCACTCCGGGTTCCTGAAACATGGTTAGGGGATATCTACTGCAAGTTAGTTGATTCAGCCCTCTTAAGGTGGGTTGCTACAGCTGCCTCCATCTTCATTCTGGCCTTGATTCCAATAGAGAGATACATTGCCATTGCCCATCCTCTTCATTTCAAGCGTCTTGTTACACGGCAGAGAGTTGGCAAAGCTGTTGCATTGACATGGCTTTCTGCATTTTCTGTAAACCTTTTCATATTCGTTGTGGTAAGCGCCAAGAGCGACACGTGCACTGCCACGTTTCACTCACGCCTTTCCCAAATTATGACAGGCTGTCTGGTTTTCATCATTGAGTTTCTGATACCGGCTGTCATCATGCTTGTAGCCCAGGCTCTGACTGCACTGGTGCTCTATCGACAATCCCGCCGGAGGTTAGGAAAAGATTCAAACTGCAGTAACTCAAACCTGTCGGCTAAGTACCTTGTGGCTAGGAATAGTGTTCTCAAGACTCTGTTCCTTGTGGTCGCCGTTTTTCTCATCTCGTGGACACCGACACAGACGGCATACCTCTTGTACAATCTTCGTTTTGTGCCAACGTCCTATTTGTTCAGCCCCCTGTATTTCGCTCTGAATGTCCTAGCCTTCTGCAATTCTTGCGCAAATCCTATCATTTACGCAATTCAGAATCCTGCGTTCCGTGAAGCGATAGGAGAATTGTTCAAATCAACCACAAGCGCATCGCAAAGAAGGGCTCTGTTTAGCGAAAAAGTAACAGGTAATACAGATTTGTCAGTTTAAAATGTGGATATCAAAGGAATTTGTAATTTCTTTAGAATTGAAGCTTTCACGGTGTATTTCAAAGACGTATGTATGGCGTCATAAATTCATTTTATCTATTCACATCCTGTTTTATCAACCAACTGAAGTAATTTGTGACCGTGCATTACAAAACGAACAAAAAGTCGCACACACTGATTTTGTGTGAGGACCGAAAATAGGTGAATTGGGTAAACCTATAAACCAATTGACTTGTTCATGTTTTTTGAAAGAGGAAGTTAGTCTTCTTTTGCGTTACGCTAAAATTTGGGATCATAAAACGAACAGGAAAGTGTGTTTTTTAGCAGTTTATCTCGAATTCTTTTTTTTTGGAACAGTGTAATTAGGTGTGTCTTAAGAGTCCCTTTTTCATTTCTTAAAAACCCTGTACACTCTTCACTTTCAACTCTAATAATTTTAGAAATGATATTGCTACTGCTTTGAAATCATGAACAGAATTTGTTGATGAAATATGCTCAATTTCAACTTACTCTGATAATCCTTTCATTGTTGTTACTCCAGTGGTTTACATCCTGCTTTTTTTTTGTCCTATTCATCGCACAGCCAGCACGGCTTGGTAAAGATTAAGCGCAAGGGTAGACCATGTGCTTCATAGCCTCTTTTTTCTCAGTTCACACTTTTCCTGAGTGTGTGCTTTCTTTCCAGTAATTAAATAGGTTACGGAAGTCTATTATTTGATTTGATCTATACATCACTTAAAGCTTAAAGACTGCTCTTTCAGGATAGGCTCATAACTAAAAAATCCATATCTGCCCACTTTTTGTTGGTTTTGTGATGCAAGTCACATTTATCGGATTGCCCAAGTAGATGTTTAGTGCTACACCGTGCCACAGTGTTTTATACTGATGCAAGGGGAAATGCTAGAATTGTAGATCATGAAACATTGTGAAGCGTACATCTTGTAATTTCACTGCAATGACTGCACTTTGCATTAGATGAATCAGTAAATATTGTACATACACTAATTAAGACATACGTTTTGCTTTATAGTGCCCAAGTAATTCATATATTTCAGTCTTGTTTACTTATGTTCCACATGCATGGGTGCCGTTTCAGTCTGTTTTATTTCTCCACTTATACTAATGAAATCATGAGCAAATTAACAATTTTGCATCAAAACATGGACATAGTACAGTATGCTGTATGCTTGTGTACCAGATACAGTGAAAGATTATTAGATTTTAAACACTTAAGTAACTCACTGATCTGAAACTTACAATTTGGATAAATTCTAATAACCTCATCTGATCACACAGTACCAGATTGCAATGCATGATGATAATGTGTAGATGTGGGGTAAAAAATAGGTATGATTCATGGCCTGACTGACATGAAGGTGTCTCAGAGCACATCTGTTTTCCTACTAGTGTGCATTCCAGGTCTGTTTCTATTTGTGTTTTTCTAGGGGTGTGCAATTGAGTATCATATCTAAAGAAAAAAATATGCTAGTTGGGTTTCCCTTTGCCATCAACTGTAGTTATGGCAAAGTTGTCTCCTGTCACTTCAAGTGAATTTTCACTATTTAAAGACCTACAATGTTGTCGTTGATGATCGCCACATGTTCAATTGTTTTGATTTCCCTTTAGACATGTTTGAGGCTGTAGCACATGCTGAACAGTGTACTGTACCTAAAAATCCCATCACCTAGACAATTATTTTTTGAGAGAGGTAAAGTTGAAAATGATAACTCAATGACGCAATGCAAGCGCTGTCCAATGAGACAGTTTACTCTTGAGATTTCACGGTTTCAAGCTGACCTGCACTGACATCGATGTATGTGTTACTGGTTCCTGACCGGATTAAGCAACAAATTGTCAAAATATTTACATGGATTCAAAGATTAAAAGAGGGACTACCAAATAACGGACTTTCATTTAGACGCAAGGTGAATTTGGTATTCTTTTGATGTCTTGAACGTGTACTGCACGAATTACTTTTTTTCATCATTTTCAAGCTCAAATTACGCTATGATATTTTTCACTTACAATAATTTTGAGTAACATGTAACGATAACTTCTATATTTTCCTTGAATTTGATACCAAATTTGTGAATATAAGGTGTATTTTTGTTGCCGAAAGCCCAAGGACAAAATCCCCTTCCGCAGCTCATTACGTATGCAAGCCTCGAGCGGGCTTGCATACGAGTTTAATAAATACTAGCGAATTATAGGGTGCTGACTGAGTAGCACTTTTTTTCTGAGGGCCGAAGAAAATTGTGCTACTGAAGTCACCGGAAAAAAAAAATTGCTAGGGTTTCTTTAAGGATGAGATTACAGGAACTACGGTTAGATAGTTAGATATAGGCTTAGCTAGATCTATCTAATACACTATTGTCAACATCTTATTATTATTATTTTTTTTTTTTTGGTGGGTCGCTCGAGTTAGTAAACTGCGAGACCAAATTTCAAACGGCGAACCATGAACTCCGCAGAATTAGACAGTCCTACACTGGGATAGGCATAATAAACACTACCTCGAATCTAGCATACCGTAGTTAGGAGATCATACTTTCTCATACATTGCCCCAAACCCTTGGAATGACCTTCCAATATCTTTATAGGGGGGTCTACGACATGCATCTTCAAAACCCGAATGAGGCCTAACGTTAGATCTACGCTACGGTACGTCGTAGAGCCCTTACTTAATATTGTTGTTGTCTAATTATAGTTCTACGATATCGCTAGCTACTCTGTTGTAACGTAATATTCTATTCCACAACGCTATGAACATCTTTTTAGGTAGAACGAGGGATTTATAAGAGTCTTTCTGAGTCTCTTAGTTTCTCTAAACGCTAGGCCTACACGTATTGAGTATATTGTCTACATTGTGCGTGCCATATTTGTACGTAAATATTGACTGTGTGGTTCTTGCAAAGTGAAGGCGCCGCGATACCCATTCATTTGTACATGAAATATCTCGCGAAGCGAAGATGCTGCGATACCCATCCATTTGCACGTGAAATCTTTCGCGTCGCGACGCGAAGCGAAGCACAAAAGGCGCGAATTTCACCAGCGTGATAGAGTTTTTTTTTTTTACTATTTCCCTAGGGAGAATAGCGAGTCGCGGATTTGTATGGTAGAATTATGTTTTGTTGTTTTCAAGCTCTCCACCAATCAGAGGACGAGAAGCAATTTGTGAGGGATATAATAAAACCTAATGCACGGTTGGCCATGCGTCCAGTAAAAACTGATGCATGGTTTGCGGGCTCTCGTCTACTGCAAGCCAACAGAAAATGCATCCAGTAACTTTGTCATCGGGTAACACAATAGAAAAATGGGTTTTTGGCAAGAAAATTATCCATTTCATAAGTCAGATGACGCACATGTCTTTTCGTGCGTCAGTCGGAATATAGTGTGCATGCGGTAACTATGGATTATAGCCTAAACCCACTTGGCTTCGCCTCGTGGGTTAAGCTTTCCATAGTTACCCTATGCACACAATTCCGACTGACACACTCAGACCTGTGCGTCATTTGTACACTGATCATATCCTGTTGTATCAACTTAAGTAATTTATCATATCAACAAGTATAGGCCTACATGTATTGTGCAAGGGGGAATGGCAGAAATTTTGATATTGTCATTTCACTGCAATTTTAGGTTTTCCATTAGATGAATCAGTAAATATTGTACATACGCAAAGTAAGACAGAACGTTTTACTTTATAGTGCCCAAGTAATTCAAATATTTCAGGCTTGGTTAGTTATGTCCCACATAAACAGATGCAATTTAAGTCTGTTTTATTTCCCCATTCACGCTAATGAAATTATGAACAAATTCACAATTTCTGCATTAAAATATAGAAACGAGTGTTTTCATAAGAAGATATGATTACATAAATAATATTACGTATAAATGAGCACATACAATATTTCATCGTATCTTAAGATATACACATGTGGAGGAGATCGACACGGACTTTGCTTGACCATTGGACGACGGCTTTTTTTATTTTGTTTTTGTTTTTTGGTTGGGCAAGTTCAAGATATCGTGAACCTTATGTATGGGACATTCAGAGATTTCAATCCTATGAAAAATAGTAAAAGAGCACTTGGATTCTACTGCTTATCATCATCAGGACTGTCAACTTCAAAATAAAGTTTGAATTGAAAATTCTCTGACAGTACTTTACCGTTTAAGTTCTGTTTAGAAGTAAAAAAAAAGGTACAGTGCAGATGTGTCTTTCAGCGAAGTTTCACTGTAAAAGAATGATGCTGAGTTATTCAACGAATGTGCAACTTACGTATGGGACATGCCTCATCTTACGTGTGGGACATTTGTCTTAGTGCGCAAGTGCATTCATGAAAATGATTTTAAATTTCTCCAAAGCGTCATAATCAGTTCCGCAAATAATGCTACAATATGTAACAAATGAAATAAACTTGTTAGTGGGTACTTCCCTGTTCAGGTACTAAGCAAAAGCTAAAACTAAAACAAATACAAGTAACCATCAATTTACGATTAAATGTCTTTAATAGTTTGGATTCCTTCATTTATTAACACTGTCCTCATAATGTTTATATGCACAGATACAGTATATTGACACTCTATTTCTAGCCCAGTTGTAATAGTCTTAAGTCAATGTTTTCATCAACTGGAAAAGAAATATTGAGCTAATTCTAACATGTGACCTTCATATAATCTATCATGACTGATTTGTAGTCTTGATAGTTTGAACATTAGAATCTAAATACATTATTCCATGTATTTGCAAACACAGTTTGAAACGAGTACTTTCAGTAGCTCTAGGCTTTTGCCTTGCAAGTTGTCTATAATAGAGCTTTAGAATTGTTTGAAACGCAGCAAAACACACAGCAACAACGTGCAATCTTTCAAATTATCCTGAAACTTTTAGATTTAAAAAGCCATGGTATTACAAAAGAGATAGAAGAACATAGCGTCGCTGGGGCGACAAGACCTCGTATCTACAAAATGTCAAATATTCAGGAGAGCCAAAAAAAAAAAAAAATGGAGGCCAAAGCACTATAGCGAATGAGATAGCGTTTCCTTTGACATGCTGTGGTGGCTTCATTTTTGGAGTAAGACAGGATTTGAACCAGACATCACTTAACCCATTGACTATTAATAAAAAAAAGTCAATTTCACCAATATTGCAGATGCAAGGTCTTGTCACCCCAGCGACGATAGGTGTACCTATGTTGTTTGTGTGTTTCTTTTTTTTTTTAATTGCTGGCTTCAGGTATGCAAAACTAAAGAAGACAAATCTTGCTTTACCTTGTACACAAGTAGGTACAGTATACTGTATGCTTGTGTACTGATACAGTGAACGATTATTGGATTTGAAACATTTTAGTAACTCACTGATCTGAAACTTACAATTTGGATGAATTATATTAATAACATAATTTAGTCACACAGTACCAGATTGTAATGCATGTTATTAATGTGTAGATGTGGAGTGCAATGTAAGTATGATTCATGGCCTGACTTGACTGACCGACAGCATGGGCTCTCCTTTATTTCTTTCCACATTTATAATATATACAGTTAACAGACGAAATATAACATCACTCATAACATAATACAAGAGGCGATGACATAGGTCATCATATAATAAAGTATAGTAACAAGTGGGACTTTAAAAAAGTCAGACTTGATACGAAAAAAGAAGAGAGAAGTGAAGTAAAGTAAAATGAAAGAAATATGTGTCCCGTAAAAGCCTTAAAAGGCTTGCAGTGGTGGGATCACCTGACTATCAGGAATTGGAAAACACAAAAATAATAGAAAATGCAACGCAGTTTGGGAATACAGGGGGATCAAGTGTAAAGAAACGTGAAACTAGTAGTTGCCGAGGATAAATACTTTGAGTTGTTTTTTGAAAGGCCTGTTAAATTGTGAATTTCGAATACTGCAAGGCAGTGAATTCCAAATGACCGGACCAAGGTGGCGAACTGATTTTGAATGGATGTTTGTTTTTGAAATGAAATGAAATGATATGAATTCCGTTCATATTCCTCACATTGGACACTATCTCATAAATGTACAGGGTATAACACACAGTGGACATTATATCATAACTATCAGAGTATAGTATATACAAAATATCGTGATATTTTTAGATAAAATTACAACATGTACAAATGTGGAGGGGACTACTTAGAAGCACAGTTTGTTAAATGTAGTCCCCCTACAGATGATAGAAAAAAATAATATCAAAGATCAGGCGAAGTGGCATAACGAAAACACCATATATACATTACTTACAAGGGCACCGTAAATAAATTGTGCTATGGATATACAATAAGTCATGTAATGTTACAAAGTACAGGTTTATGCACATGCATTATGGCGGAGGCATCAGTCGCCATAGCGACATTTCTAGTTTTTAAATTATTACACGCTTAGGCCTATCCTGGGTTTTAGAAGTAGTTTTCAGTAGTAGGCATAAAAAATGTAGATAAGAATTAAAAGACAGTTAGAATATGTCAGTACAGTCTTCTTTTAAACCAGCTGTAATTCTTGTTGAGACTTTGAATAATCAATTACTGTGGTCAGCGCATGCAATACTAGTTCTCGATTGTGACTTGAATATGATGTAAACAGAAAGGGTATTTCCTCAATGTGGTATGGTTGAGGCAAGATAAGAATTCACCTCAAGAACAACAACAATAGCAACATTCTTTTGCGATTTAAACCGGATCATTTAAAGTTATGAGTCGTTATGACATATATCAAGGTACACTGATGTCAAGCATGAACTGAACAGAGGTCATCAGAAACTTATCTAGCCCCTGAATTTTAAATGTATGTGTTGGCTTTTGACACGCTTTCTAAATCTGTTCATTGAAATCATTGGTAGGCCCTACATATCATCGTCTACGTAGACATTATTAAAGTGCATTTCTCAGTCATTGTTTTTTAGAACACCTCGGTTACATCCTAAGTCAATAATGAATGTATGTTAGCAAATGTATGGCTTAAAAAAAGAAGAAGAAATATATGACGTCATTAGAAGTTACAGAAAATTGATCATAAACTTTGTAGAAATTGATCATAGACTTTGATTCAGTGGGGCGAAAATAAACAGAGTATCAGTAATGCGATAATTTTTAAAAGGTTTTTAAAGGTAAATTCTTTATTGATGGATGACGTTAAACACAAGAGAAAAAAAAAGAAAGCATTCAAAACTTTGGATGTCTCTTAGAAATCAAAAGATATGAAGATCATGTCGACCCTCAAGAATAGCTATCTCGAGCAAAAGCCAACATCATCATCTGTCGTGACTGATGTACCAAGTCATGTATTCTTGTGAGTGTTAAACTGGTTCTGCTTTTACGTAATCATGCAGATGAATTTGATGATCAGTTGTAATGTAATGATGCTAAGTTAATTGGTCGCTTTATCAAATTTATATCTCGATAATTGCTTGAAATAATTAGAAGCTAGAAAAGGAAAATACATCAAACTAATTCTGTCGTAGAATTTTTGTTAAAATGAAATGAGAAATTTTACAGTAAACCAGTGATTATGATATGTGGTTTAAAACGGTCGGAAGCAAAATTTCCAGTCCATGTGATACATGGGAAGGAGATTTTTTTGTTTTGTTTTTGGTTTTGTTTTGGTAAGATGAGATAAAACACTATAGAGAGAAGGGCGGCATTTGAAATCCTCACACAATAAGTTGTATATACACAAGGTTCATGGTTCATGGTATGTTTGGGATTCTCTCAATGGAGTAGGATTTCTATGTGTAGTGCATGACTGAATGTTAAAACTTAAGATTAACGTATTTTTAAATTGTATAGTGAGTTTTGTTTATATTATTTTCATTTATTCATTTCATTCACTATATATTTGTCCTCCATTTTAACACGCAATTACAATTTTTGTAAACGAGATACAAGTGCACACATTTACATCGCAAAATGTAATAAGTGAAATTCATGATATGCCAATAATAAGGGATGTGAAAAAAAAACCAAACATTCTGCATGGGGTGTATATGAAAGTGGTGAAAAATAATTCGTAATCAACCTTCTATTCTTATGCATATCAAGAGGAATTGCAAAACCGAATTACATGAATTGAAAATACAAATCTATTACCAACCCCCCCCCCCCCCCCCAAAAAAAAAAAACAGATACAAATCACAACACTAGGACGCTTTGTTAGTAAAAAAAAGGAAAGTGGGAAAGAAGAGGAAGGGAAAGCGAAGTTGAAGTTGTTTGCCAGTATATGAAAGAAAAAATAGATTTGAGAGATTTTATTTCAAATATTTCATTTGTATTTTTGCTTGGAATTTTGTCGTATTAAACATATATAATCGGACCATGTTCATCATGATAAGAATAAATGGCTATGGCAAATACACTTGACAAAATAATTTTAATCTACATAATATGGTTATTTTGTAAGGAACATAATCCGTCTTATCAACATTCCATGACAATTTATTACACTCTATAACAATGTTGAGACATAATTGTAAATCAATAACTGTGGTCAATGTATGCAAGTTTCATCAGAAGAAAAAAAGTGCTCGATTGCGTCATCTGAAAACAGAATGGGCATTTCCCCCGTCTATGGCGGAGAAATATTACAAGGACCCATCAACCCCCCTAAAAACACGTATTCAATTCCTTTGCGATTATATCTGGATCTTTTAGAGGCGTGAGATATATCGTGACACATTGATGTTGACCAGTGTACTTTGATGTTTATCAGAAACTAATTTAGCCTATGATTTTTTAGTGCTTGTATTTGCTTTTGACGCTGTGCATATGATTTTTTTTTTTTTGGTTAAAATCGTTGGTTCACTTCATCTTCTCCGTGGATATGGTTTAATTGCGTTTCTTAATTATGAATTTTCTTTAGTAGAGTTTACTCTGAAGATCATGAGTGAATCGTGAGTGAGTGTTATGAAATGCCAACTTTTTAGAATAGAAAACTCTGCATGTCATCTGCAATTGAATAAAAGTGGAGGGAAAGCAAGCAATATATTGCTAATGCATATTTTCTTTAAATTGCTTTCGTATAAAATGGTACATTGGTCCATTGTATTCCAAACAAAATGACAAGAAAGCATAGAAATACTTGATCTCTCTGAGCTATAGAATAAAATGACGATTATATAGGCCTCTACAAATATCCACCTCACATAAAAGGCCACATCGTCGCGTGTTATACCTGATGTATTCAGTGATGTAGTCTTGTGATTTTTTTTCTTGCTCTGGTTCTAGATACGTAATCATGCAGGTGAATGCACGAGTAATTTTCTTGCGTGCGGTGCTCTTATATTCTGCTTGGGGTGTATTTATGCGCGTGTTTGTTTGTTTGTGTGTGTGTGTGTAAGAGCACTATGCCCCATTACGTTTGGAGTGTGATATCATTGGCTGAATTCAACCCGTGCTCTGCTCATGCGCACAATTTCGTGCCGACTACTTATAAAGTCAAAATATGTTCACTTCGAAGACATCAGTTCAACGACGTGCGGATGTACGTGAACTGCTGATATTGCAAGTACTAGTAATCAGTGCTCAGGATTTCAGCTGCTTCAGGTAAGGTCTTTAAGTTGAATCTCTCAAGCACAAAATTGAACACTGGCTTAGAACAGGATCAGAATTGAATATTTCATGGTTGAAAGTTTCAATTTCTCAGACACAATATTGGTTCGTTTTCTTTTTTTTTAATCATAGTAGGATCGCATTATCACTGTAATGATCCTTTTTTTCTCTAAATTTCAAGGAATTACATATACATTATACCAACTATACATTTGATGTAAGGAGATGATTGAAATCAGCCATAAATGTATTGTATTATTGTTGTTATGTCAGTCAGAGTAATTTATATGTGACATTACAACTGGCGCGAGAAGCTAGTACCAAAATGAAAACTCTAAATTTTACATACTCCTAAACTTATACCGAAGTTAAGAGAAGAGTTAAAACAATGGCAATATTCATTGTATATATAATGTATACATATACACATGCCATGACAATCAATGTCCAAGAGAGTATCTTATTAGTGTGTATGGCAGTGAAATCACATTTTGTTTTGCGAAAAATGACATAATCTCTTTCTGATGATTTCCTTTTGAAAATATAGTGATTTGTCATTTGGTCATAAAAAAGGACCTAAGGCGTACACATGATATTCTCTTAGTTGGTAATACTTTTTGAAACATCTTTATAACAATTTGCGTTTCACCTCCTCATCTTATTTTGCAGTATCATAATTTTAACAGGGAGAGAACGGCAAAAATGAGGATAATGGCAATCATCGTTCTCATCATATCAGGAACGGTCTATTCTGCAGTCACAGCACTACCGGCTAACACCACAGTTGTCAACTCTGGAAGTCATTTAGACACTGAAGCTACCAACGGCAATCAGTCAACAAGCACACAAGCTGTAGACAATGACCTCGTTTCTACTCGGTTTGAACAGAGCTATGTACGTATCGAAACAACCTCGCAACACGGCAAACCCGTTCAAACAAGGACATTTCAGCTAAAGAATTTGAGTATTTTTGACATCAGCCTTAAAACTCTGACAGAAATCTACACAGAGGAAAATAGTACACCGATTTCTGTTGGGCAAAATGATGAAAAACCTGTCTTTCCCCAACCGCATTGGAAACTACAGTCAGTAACATGGACATGGGTGACGATTCCTCAACTAGCAATGTCCATGCTGGGTATAGTGGGAAACCTGACTGTGATCCTAGTGTTATTTCAAAGGCGACGCACTTGCCGGTCGACTGATGTACTGATCGGTGCTCTTGCCGTTGCGGATTTCTTGACGTCAGTGTTCATGGTCCCGCTGCCTAGGCCAATCCGGGTTCCTGAAACATGGTTAGGGGATATCTACTGCAAGTTAGTTGATTCAGCCCTCTTAAGGTGGGTTGCTACAGCTGCCTCCATCTTCATTCTGGCGTTGATTCCAATAGAAAGATACATTGCCATTGCCCACCCTCTTCATTTCAAGCGTCTTGTTACACGGCAACGAGTTGGCAAAGCTGTTGCCTTGACATGGCTCTACGCATTTTCGGTAAACCTTTTCATATTCTTTGTGGTAAGCGCCAAGAGCGACACGTGCACTGCCACGTTTCATTCACGTCTTTCCCAAATTATGACGGGCTGTCTGGTTTTCATCTTTTACTTTCTGATACCGGTTGTCATCATGCTTGTAGCCCAGGCTCTGACTGCACTGGTGCTCTATCGACAATCCCACCGGAGGCTCGGTGAAGATTCAAACTGCAATAACTCAAAGCTCTCGACTAAGTACCTTGTGGCTAGGAATAGTGTTCTCAAGACTCTGTTCCTTGTGGTCGTCGTTTTTCTCATCTCGTGGACACCGACACAGACGGCATACCTCTTGTACAATCTTCGTTTTGTTCCAACGTCCTATTTGTTCAGCCCCCTGTATTTCGCTCTGAATGTCCTAGCCTTCTGCAATTCTTGCGCAAATCCTATCATTTACGCTATTCAGAATCCTGCGTTCCGTAAGGCGATAGGAGAATTGTTCAAATCAACCACAGGCGCATCGGAAAGAAGGGCTCTGTTTAGCGAAAAAGTAACAGGTAATACAGATTTGACAGTTTAGAATGTGGATATCTACGGAATTTTTAATATCTTTACACTTGAAGATTTCATGTTGTATTTCAAAGACCTATGTATGGCGTCATAAATTTATTTTATCTATTCACATCCTGTTTTATCCGCCAACTGAAGTAATTTGTGACCGTGCATAACAAAACGAAGAAAAAGTCACACACATTGATTTTGTGTGAGGACCGAAAATAGGTGATAATGGGTAGACCTACCAGCAAATCTTGACTTTTTTGTATTTTCTGAAAGAGCAAGTCTTCTTTTGCATTGCGCTAAAATTTGCGATCATGAAAATGAACAGGAAAGTGTGTTTTTTAGCATTTTATCCAGAATTCTTTTTTTTTTTGAAGAACAATGTAATTAGGTGCGTCTTAGAGTCCTCTTTTCATTTCTTAAAAACCGTGTACACTCTTCACTTTCAATTCTAATAACTTCAGAAATGATATTGCTACTGCTTTGAAATCATGAACAGAATTTGTTAATGAAGTATGCTCAATTTCAACTTGATCTGATAATCCCTTCATTGTTGTTACTCCAGTGGTTTACATCCTGTTTTTGTCCCATTCATCGCACAGCCAACACGCTTGGTAAAGATTACGCGCGTGAGTAGACTATGTGCTTCAGCGCCTCTTTTTTTTTCTCAGTTCACACTTTTCCTGAGTGTGCGCTTTCTTTCCAGCACAGTGCACTCCCGTTATAACGAACACGGTTATAACGAAATTTCGTTCTAACGAAGTAAAATGTCTTGTCTCAAAATTATCGCCATTGAAGTCTATGGAACAAAATTCGCTTATAACGAACACGGTTATAGCGAATTTTTTGTTATAACGACATCTTTTCGGAGCACCACTGACAAAGAAAAACAAAAGAACTGTGCTCCATTATAACGAAATGCGAATCGCTCCCGAAAGTACGTTGCGGAACAAGCATTTATAGCGTCTTTGCATGGGCGAACGCTTCACATCACTGTGTACGTGTTCGCTCCTGCGCAGTGTCCGAGGGGGACTTGCATTATTGAAATACAATAATCTGAAATTAAACAAGGTTCGTTTTATTGTTCTTAAGGTACTTTATTACAAAACACACAGATTCTTTAATACACCTAAATGTCCGTTGGTTCGGAAATGAAATAGGGTTTGTTATTACAAAAAATTTGGCGTTATTCAAACAGTTCGTTATTACTTAAGTTCGTTAAACCGGCAATGAGATATGGTTCTTATTACGACGGGTCGTTAGTCAGAAAATGATAGGAATTCTAAACTTTCGTTAATCGGAACATTAAAAAAGTTTCGTTAATCCAAAGGTGAAAGAGGTGTGTCCACTAACAAAACTTGGGAATTGCAAACTTCATAATCGTCTTAAGAGAACCGAACCTAAGAAATAACTAAAATTTCTCTCTTTTTTTTTTTTTTGGGGGGGGGGAGGGGATTTACAAACCTTCTTCGGAATAACAAACCTTATTTCATCGTAGGATTAAAACACCTTCGGAACAGTGAACCATTCTCATTTTTTCATTTACAAACCTTCGGACTGACGAAACTCATTTCATTTTCCGATTAACGAGCCTTCGGGAAACGAACAATATATCTTTATCTAAATTATGAACTTTCGGAATAACGAATCGTCGCGACGATTCGGTATTCCGTCGCGTCGGAAGAGCGAAGCTTCAAAATAATGAACAAATCTTCGGATTCCCGGGAATGGCGAAACTTCGGGACAAAGAGTCTTTCGGAATAACGAACTTTAGTAAGAAACGAATCTTTGGAATAGCGAACTGTAACGGAATCCTAAACTATCGTTTTCTATTCGACTTATTGTGTGACAAAAACAACTTTATGCTCTCTTTTAAATGTAATATCCAAACGAAATTAAAAAGGTACCATCCCATTTCACATAGCTTTCCAGTGTATGATGAGTATTCAACAAACATGACAATTATGATAATTATATATGCGTGGTTAAACCTTGGTTTTTGTTATATATTGTATTTGTTCGGTTATAACGAAAGAAAACGGCCAGTCCCGAGCATTTCGTTGTAACGGGAGTGCACTGTATTTAGATTATTTGATTTGAGTTATACATCATTTTAAAGCTTAAAGCCTGCTCTTTCAGGATAGGCTCATAACTAAAAGTCCATGTCTGGCGACTTTTTGCTGGTTTTGTGATGCAGGGTGACATTTACCGCATTAACAAGTAGAGGTATTGTGCTACACCGTGCCACAGTGTTTTATACTGATGCAAGGGGAAATGCTAGAATTGTAGATCATGAAACATTGTGAAGCGTACATCTTGTAATTTCACTGCAATGACTGCACTTTGCATTAGATGAATCAGTAAATATTGTACATACACTAATTAAGACATACGTTTTGCTTTATAGTGCCCAAGTAATTCATATATTTCAGTCTTGTTTACTTATGTTCCACATGCATGGGTGCAGTTTCAGTCTGTTTTATTTCTCCACTTATACTAATGAAATCATGAACAAACTAACAATTTTGCATTAAAACATTGACATAGTACAGTATGCTGTATGCTTGTGTACTGATACAGTAAAATATTATTAGATTTTAAACACTTAAGTAACTCACTGATCTGAAACTTACAATTTTGATAAATTCTAATAACCTTATTTGATCACACAGTACCCGATTGCAATGCATGATGATAATGTGTAGATGGAGTACGACATAAGTATGATTCATGGCCTGACTTACATGAAGGCTTCTCAGAGCACATCTGTTTTCCTACTAGTGTACATTCCAGGTCTCTTCAAACACACAAAATAGAAAAGAAAAATGAATTCCCCATCTGTTTATATTTGTGTTTTTAGCACTTTAACCAAAGAACCAGTATTGATAATTTGATATTGTGATTCATTGCGAAAGTAAACTAGTCTTTATTTTACAGGAGTTCCTGACTTACATGGAGGTTTCTCAGAGCACATCTGTTTTCCTACTAGTGTGCATTCCAGGTCATTTCAAACATACAAAATAGAAAAGGAAAAATGAATTCCCCATCTGTTTATATTTGTGTTTTTAGCACATGAACCAAAGAGCCAGTATTGATAATTTGATATTGTGATTCATGGCGAAAGTAAACTAGTGTTTATTTTACAGGAGTTCCTGACTTACATGGAGGTTTCTCAGAGCACATCTGTTTTCCTACTAGTGTGCATTCCAGGTCTCTTCAAACACACAAAGTAGAAAAGAAAAATGAATTCCCCATCTGTTTATATTTGTGTTTTTAGCATTTTAACCAAAGAACCAGTATTGATAATTTGATATTGTGGTTCATGGCGAAAGGAAGTCTTTATTTTACAGGAGTTTCAGAAATCATGCTCACGATCTTGGTAAGTCATGATATTCTAGGGATGTGCAATTGAACTACAAAGTATCATATCAAAAGACAAAAAGAAAATGTTCTGATAGGGTTCTCCTTTGCCATCAACTCTAGTAATGGCAAAGTTGCCTCACTTCAAGTGAATTTTCACTAAGACCTGCAATGACCGTGCATCACCAAACATACAAAACGTCGCACCCCTTGATTTTACAGGAGGACTTAAAAAAAGATGAAATCGTTCAACCGAGTCAATCTTGAATTTTTAATGTTTTTTGAAAGAGCTATCCTTCTTATACATTATTCTTTATAATTTGGGATCACAACATGGACGGGAAAGTCTGTTTTCAGCAGTTTTTCTAAAACCTTTTTTTTTTTTTTTGGGGGGGGGGGGTAGAATAGCATGATCAGGTATGTCTTAGAATCCCCTTTTCATTTCTTGAAACCCTTTACACACTCTTCACTCTCAGGTAACTTATGAAAAGATAACTCTACTGCCTTGAAAGTTGGCATTAATCATGGGCAGGATGTGCTAATAGAACATGCTCGATTTCAGCTTAAGCTGATAATCCCTTTATTGTCGTTGCTCCTGTGGTTTACATCCTGTGTTTTGTCCCTTCCATTGCACAGCTAGCACGGCTTGTTATTAAGATTTTATAGCGCTTGTATAGACCCTGTACTTCAGAGCCTCTTCTTTCAGTTCACACTTTTCCAGAGTGTGTGTTTTCTTTCTGGTATTGAGATAGGTTAGGGATGTTCATTTGAATTGAGTTATACATCATTTTATAGCTTAGAGTCTGCTCTTTAAGAATCTGCCTTCAACTTTAAATCCATACCTGGCGACTTTTTGTTGGTGTTGTGATGCAGGTTCACGAATGGTATATTGATCCATGGCATTCCAAATAAAACGAAAAGAAATCATGAAAAATACTGGATCTCTCTGAGTAATAAAATGAAATGACGACCATCTATGATATGCCTCTACAAATATCCACCTTATATAAAAGGCCATATCGTTGCGTCTTATACCTCATGTACTCAGTGATGTAGTTTTATGAGTGTTTTTCTTGCTCAGGTTCTATTAGATACATAATCATGCAGGTGAATGTGATGATCGAGTGTAATGTCTGCTTTCATACTTGTCAATTTAGTTGGAGGCTTTACAGTAATCCAGGCTTCCGAGTGATTTTGTTCTTGCGTGAGCGGTGCTACAATATTTTGCTTGGAGTGTATTTATGCGCGTGTTTGTGTGTGTGTTTGTGTGTAAGAGTACTATGTCCCATTATGTTTGGAGTGTGATATCATTGGCTAAATTCAACACGTGCTCTGCTCCTGCGCACAATTTCGTGCCGACTACTTATAAAGTCCACAGACGTGCACTTCGAATACATCATTTCAACGAAGTGGATGTACGTGAACTGCTGATATTGCGAGTAATCAGTGCTCAGGAGTTCAGCTGCTTCGGGTAAGGTATTGAAGTTGAATTTCTTAAGCATGAAATTTAATACTGGCTTAGAACAGAATGAGAATTTAATATTTCATCGTTGAAAGTTTTATTTTCTCAGAAAAGATATTGGTTCTTTGTTCCTGTTTTTCTTTAATCATAGTATGATTATCACTGTATTCAATTTCTTAAACAGGCGTCTGGAATGATGTTATTTTTTTCAATATTCATGGAATTAGATATATATTATACGACCTATACTTTTGATGTAAGGGGATGATGGAATCAGTCATAAATGTATTATATATCTGTTGTTGTTGTTGTTATGTCAATGAGAGTGACTTATTTGAGACATTTCAGCTAGCCCGAGAAAATAACACCAAAATGGAAATCATAAACTTTACATATTCCTAAATACATGCTGAAGTTAAGAGAAGTGAAACAATAGTAATATTCATTGTTGCAGATAACATAAAGATTATTGTCGAATGTTAAGCCTTATTATTATTTTGCTGTCACTTTGACATTAAGGTGTATCTAAAGAAATATAAGTGTTTTCCCCTTCACTACTGTCATGTTCGCACGATTGGGTCTTCCTGGTGGGATAAGTTGTCTCCCGTTGCCACCCTGGGGCTGGTACTTAAGCAATCTCAGCAGTTGGAAAGCAAATTCTTAGTTGTGAATTAAAAAGTCAAGAATTAGACATGAAACTATGGCAGGAGAAGGAATCGAATGTTACCTGTTTTTGTGGAGTAATGACAGCGTCCGTTACTACATTCGCCGATAATAACTGCAGGAATTCGATATTATGACTCCATAACTCTTCACTGGTTTGTAAACAGGAATAAGAATAAATCATACATATGGCAACTAATGTCCAAGAGGGTATCTTATTAATTTTTTATGACATAAAAAAAAACACATTGTATTTTGAGACAAATGAAATAATCTTTTTCCGATGATTTCCTTGTATTAGAAACTATTGATACTTTAAAATATTTGGGGGCATATTAGACTCACAGCTATTGAGGAATGATCATATTATTCTGTATGTATGTGGAAAGATATCTCGAGCCATAGGATGCAGTCGCCGTGGAAGAAATGAAAATAAAAACAACAATCTTTTACCTAAAAAATGTTGAGTGATTAATATTTTGATTTTATATCCTTACACATTGATTACTGTTGTACGGCATGGGGGAGTTGTTCTAAAACCAATGTTCAAAAGCTACAAAAGGATGCAGAATGAATATGCACGATTAGTGCTTAATGTTGATTGTTATACACCCCAGTGCTTTCTGCGCATCACTTTAAACTCGCTCTCTATTGAAGAATGAATCAAGCTATAATATTGCATGGTCACCTTCAAAATCATTCAGAATCTGGTACCTACTTATTTAAACTCTTTGATTATTTCTTATTCGACCTAATACTACAAAACATAATATTCTCATACTTGCACTTTATCAATACTTTACTCGAAAACTGAATATAAGAAACTTCCCTTTCATACACCGGTAGCTCTCTTTTCAACAAACTCCCCATTTCAGTACAACTGTCCTCGTCTCTTGATGTATTCAAAGCAAATTGTTTAAGATTTATTCGCATACTTTATTTTTTTCTCTCAAATGAATCCGAGAAGATCTATTTTCTTTTTTTCATTGTCACACCCATAAATCATTTTTTCTTGTTTATTGTTAGATACTCTCCCCTTTTCCAAATTGCTGAGGCCGTACAACCTTTGATATATCTAGCATATAGTACGAAACAGAAATGTGGTTATTTTTTTGTTGTGTGTATTTCTGTCATTGATCTTTCATCGTGTAAATCACGTTATTATAAAATGTATTGTAAATTCATATTTTGTGTAAGTCCAATGCGCCATTGTAAAGCAGTTATCGATCTGAATGTGCCAACCCTGTATTTTTTTTTTCAGAAAACAACAAATAAATCTCATTTTGCGGTCTCATAATCTTTACAGGGAGATAACAGCAAAAATGAAGATAGGCCTAATGGCAATCATCGTTCTCATCATATCAGGAACGGTCAGTTCTGCAGTCACAGCACAACCTGCCAACACCACAGTTTTTGAACATTCTCCCCTGAACACGTCGGGGGTATCATTTGTCAACTTTGGAAGTCAAGCAGACGTTGAAGCTATCAACGGCGATCGGTCAACACACGCACAAGCTGTAGACAATGATCTCGTTTCTACTCAGTTTGAACAGAGCTATTTACGAATCGAAACGACCTCGCAACAAGGCAAACCCGTTCAAACAAGGGCACTTCAGCTAAAGGATTCCAGTATTTTTGCAATTAACCTTAAAACGCTGACAGAAATCTTTACAGAAGGAATTAGTACACCAAGTTCTGTTGGGCAAAATACAGAAAAACCTGCCGTCCCCCAACCACTTTGGAAGTGGCAGTCCGTTACGTGGACATGGGTAACATTTCCGCAACTAGCGACGTCCTTGCTGGGAATAGTTGGAAACCTGATCGTGATCCTGGTGTTATTCCAAAGGCGTCACACTTGCCGGTCGACTGATATACTAATCGGTTCCCTGGCAGTTGCGGACTTCTTGACGTCAGTGTTCATGGTCCCGCTGCCTAGGCCACTCCGGGTTCCTGAAACATGGTTAGGGGATATCTACTGCAAGTTAATTGATTCAGGCGCGTTAAAGTGGATTTCTGTTTGTGCCTCCATCTTCATTCTGACCTTGATTCCAATAGAGAGATACATTGCGATTGCCCATCCTCTTCATTTCAAGCGTCTTGTTACACGGCAGAGAGTTGGCAAAGCTGTTGCCTCGACATGGCTTGCCGCATTTTCGGTAAACCTTTTCATATTCTTTGTGGTAAGCGCCAAGAACGACACGTGCTTTGACACATTTCATTCCCGCCTTTCCCAAATTATGACGGGCTGTCTTGTTTTCATCATTGAGTTTCTGATACCGGCTGTCATTATGCTTGTAGCTCAGGCTCTGACTGCACTGGTGCTCTATCGACAATCCCGCCGGAGGATAGGAGAAAATTCAAAATGCAATAACTCAAACCTGTCAGCTAAGTACCTTGTAGCTAGGAAAAGTGTTCTCAAGATTCTGTTCCTTGTGGTCATCGTCTTTCTCATCTCGTGGACACCGACACAGACAGCATACCTCTTGTACAATTTTCGTTTAGTGCCAAAGTCTTATTTGTTTAGCCCTCTAAATTTCGCTTTAAACGTCTTAGCCTTCTGCAATTCATGCGCAAATCCTGTCATTTACGCTATTCAGAATCCTGCGTTCCGTAAGGCGATAGGAGAATTGTTCACATCAACCACAAGCGCATCGCAGAGAAGGGCTCTGTTTAGCGAAAAAGTAACAGGTGATACTGATTTGGCAGTTTACAATGTAGGTACCTAAGGAATTTCTAGGTGTGGTGCATGACGAGTATATGGACATTGGAGAATGTGAAAGCTTAAGATTAACATACTTTTAATATCATAGCGAGTTTTCTTTGTAGTATTTTCATAATATATTCATTTCATTCACTTACTTGTCCTTCAATTAAACACGTAAATACAATTTTTGTGAGCGATATACAAGTGGATATATTTACATCACAAAATGTAGAAAGTGAAGTTCTTGATATGCCATTAATAAGGAATGTGAAAAGAAAATCAGCCCACAAACATCTGAATATATCAGTGTATATGAAAACGGTGGAGTTGACGAGGAATACAAAAGAGCATTGCTATTAAGGTGCAATCCCCCCACAACATAGTGAAGTGATGATAAATAATCGCCTGCTATTTTATGTATAATGAGTGGAATCGCAAAAACCGAATTACATTGTCTGGGTACTCCAGCAACCATTGACATTTCAACATCTTTAGATTTCTCACACTTTAACATTTCTTTAGATATATTTTGAAAGAATTCAAACTTGAGGCCAAGATACTAAATATTATCGTTTGACAAGTATGTATATGCCTATATGCAAGGTTCCATTTTCTTGAAGTCATAAACAAGCAGTCAGTGTGTGTTAAGTAATAAAAAAATAGTGAAAAATAGTGAAAAAATATTCCGGCACGGTTTTTTGTTTGTTTGTAATAATAGCACAGATATGACTTTGTTAATGCTTAGTTTCAACATAATCATTATTTTACACTAAGAACATTGAATGCATTAGAAGGAATTCAAACGTTTTGTAACATATCCTCTGTTTTGACTATGTTGACGATGTTTGTCAGGTAAATGATATTTCATAGGTTTATTTCACATTTCAGTTCATTTGTAATTTTGCAGAGGATCCCGACATTGCTTGGAATTTTGTTGTATTAACAATACATAATCGGACAAGGTTCAGCAAGAATCAATGGCTATGCCAAATAAACTTAACACAGTAGTTTCTAAGAAACGTAATCCGTCTTATCTATATTTAATGGCACTTTATTACACTCTACAATCATATTGAGACATAATTGTAAATTGATTACTGTGGTGAGTGTACATTTGTTTTTATCAGAAGAAAAAAAAAAGAAACAGAATGGGCATTTCCCACATCTATTCTGGAGACAAGACAAGAACCTTTAAAAATCGTATTCAACTCTTTTGTGATTATAACTGGATCCTTTAGAGACGTAAGATATCATGGCACAGTGATGTTGATCAGTATACTTAGATGTTTATCAGAAACTAATTTGGCATATAATTTTTAGTGTATGTGTTGGCTTTTGACACTGTGCATTTTATTATTGGTTCACTTCATGTTTTGCGTGGAAATCATTAAATTGTGTTTCTGATTTTTCGTCAGTAGAATTTACTGTGAATATCGTTAGTAAATTGTGGGTGAATGTTATGGAATGCCAACTTTTCAAATAAGGAAACTCTGCATGTCATCTGCAATTGAAGAAAAATGTCATATATTGATCATAGACGTCATGTCAGTAGAGTGAAAACAAGCAATGTATTACTATAGCATATTTTCTTTAAATTGCTCTTATATAAAATGGTATACTGATCCATTGCATTCCAAATAAAATGAAAAGAAAGCATAAAATATGCTTGATCTTTCTGAGTAATAAAATGAAGTGATGATCATAATAGGCTTCTACAAAATATCCACCTCACATAAAAGGCCACATCGTCGCGTGCTCTTCCTGATGTACACACTGGTGTCGTCTTGGGAGTTTTTTTTTTTTCCTTGCTTAGGTTCTAAATACATAATCATTCAGATGAAAGTGATGATTGGGGGTATAATGTCCACTTTCATGGTTGCCAATTTAGTTGAAGGCTTACTGTAGCCGAGGCTGCACGAGTAATTTTGGTCTTGTGTGCGGTGCTATAATATTGTGCTTGGAGTGTATTATGCTCGTGTTTGTTTGTTTGTGTGTGTGTGTGTGTGTGTGTGTGTAGCGCGCGCGCGCGCGTGTGTGTTTGTGTGTATGTGTAGTAAAGAATACTACGCCCCAATATGTTTGGAATTTCATATCATGGGCTGAATTCAACCCGTGCTCTGCTCATGCGCACAATTTCGTGTCGACTACTAATAAAGTCCAAAGACGTGCACTTCGAATACATCATTTCAACGAAGTGCGGATGTACGTGAACTGCTGATATTGGAAGTAATCAGTGCTCAAGAATTCAGCTGCTTCGGGTAAGGCTTGGAAATAGAATTGCTCAAACACGAAATTGAATAATGGCTTAGAACAGAATGAGAATTGAAAATTTCATCGCTGGAAGTTTCAGTTTATCAGAAACAATTGGGTTCGGTCTTTATTTCTTTCATCATAGAAGGATCGTATTAATTCAATTTCTTAAACAGGAGACGGGAATGGTGGTCACTTTGGCATTAAGGTTTATGAACAGAAATATACGTGAATTGTTTTCTACTATTTCACTATGTCTTGCTCGCACGTTTGGGGTCTCCCTGGTTGGATTAATTGTCTCTCGTAGCTACCCTGTGGCTGATACTTTTGCAATAACTGCAGTTGGAAAGCAGGTACTTATGTAACAGTTAGAAAGCCATGAAAGAGACGTGAAACTAGGACAGGAAAGGAATGAATTTTTTACCTGTTTTCCAGGAATAATGATATTGTAAGTTATATCATTCGTCAAAAGCCATTGCATGAATTAGATATTATGACCTCATCACTTTGTTGGTTTGCAAACAGGGATAAGTACACATACAGTGCGTATCAAAAATAAAAACCGCAAGAAGATTTAATTTTGAATTTGTCAAGATTGTGTTATGTTTACACCAAAGTGAGTTACAACATCTTAAAGCCACATATCTCCTCTTTCCAATGATATCTTATTTATTCTTACAAAGTCATGGATGGCTGAGTAATCATTCTTTTTGGACAATGGGTCAAATTGGACTTGGGACCAAGTTTCAATTTCTTCATTTAACTATAACGTCAATTTTCCTACAGAAATGCTGAATGTCCGGGCTGCATGGACTTTGTTAAAGTGATTTGCTCCTAGGGCCCTCTTTCTTTGAAAACAACATGAAGGGAAATAGATACTTACAAATTTTTAATGAACATGTGATTCCTGAATTGATGGAAATTTTCCTGTGCAACAAAAGGGTGTGTTCAGACGCCTATGGTGGACACACAGGATGGCGCTCCAGCCCATCGACTAGTTGCAGTAAGAAACAGATTGGCTGAGGTATTTGGAAATCGGTAGATTGCCTTGTATGACTGTTGTATCGTGATATGGAGTGGCCACCACGATCTCCTAATCTGACTTGTTGTTACTCTTTTCTTTGAGGTTATCTCAAGAGCAAATTGTTTATTACCCCTCCACCTGACATTGCAAATTTGAGACAAAGAATCACTGATGAGTTTGAAGCTCTGCGCCACCAAGCCCCAATGATTTGCAGGGCTGTGCATGAGATGGAGAAAAGAGCTAATCTCTGTGTGGAAAGGAACGGTGGCCATGTTGAGGGGCATGGAATGTAATGTTAAAAAGAGATATCCGAAAGAAGACAATGGTAAGTTGCGATTATTAATTTCATTATTCTATTTGTTAAGTTAATGTCTAATAAGGTGCATTGATTCTTGCAGTGTCTAAACTTGGGCCCAAGTCCAATTTGACCCATTGTCTAAAGAGAATGATTAGTCAGCCATCCATAACCGTGTATGAATAAATAAGATATCATTGGAAAGAGGAGATATGTGGAGATGTTGTTACTCATTTTGGTGTAAAGTTAACACAGTCTTTACAAATTTGAAATCAAATCTTGCGTTTTTTCTTTAATACGCACTGTATATATATATATATATGTGTATGTATCTGTACATATATGACAATCAATGGCCACAAGAGTGCCTCATCAGCTTTATAGCAGTGAAACCACATTTTGTTTTGCGAAAAAAATTAAATAATCTCTTTCTGATCATTTCCTTTAAATAAACAGTGATTTGTCATTTGGTCATAAATGGACCTTAGGCGTATACATGACATCCTCTCATTTGGTAATACTTTTGATACAACTTTGAAATAATTTCCGTTTCACCTTTTCATCTCATTTTCCAGTATCATAATCTTCACAGGGATTTAGAGAACAGCAAAAATGAGGATAATAGCAATCATCGTTTTCATCATATCAGGAAATGTCAGTTCTGCAGTCACGACACAATCGTTCAACACCACAGTTCTTGAACATTCTCCCCCGAACACCTTGGGGGCATCAGTTATCAACTTTGGAAGTCATTTAGACATTGAAGCTTCCAACGGCAGTCAGTCAACACACGTACAAGCTGTAGACAATGATCTCGTTTCTACTCAGTTTGAACAGAGCTATTTACGTATCGAAACAACCTCACAACACGGAAAACCCGTTCAAACAAGGAAATTTCAGCTAAAGGATTCGAGTATTTTTGAAATCAACCTTAAAACTCTTGCTGAAATCTATACAGAGGAAACAAGTACTGCGATTTCTGTTGGACAAAATAAGGAAAAACCTGTCGTCCCCCAACCGCTTTGGAAGTGGCAGTCAGTCGCATGGACATGGGTGACGATTCCACAACTAGCAATGTCTGTGCTGGGAATAGTAGGAAATCTGATCGTGATCTTGGTGTTATTACAAAGGCGCCACAATTGCCGGTCGACTGATGTACTAATCGGTTCCCTGGCCGTTGCGGATTTCTTGACGTCAGTGTTCATGATCCCGTTGCCTAGGCCACTCCGGGTTCCTGAAACATGGTTAGGGGATGTGTACTGCAAGTTAGTTGATTCAGCTGTGTTAAGGTGGGTTTCTATAGGTGCCTCCATCTTCATTCTGACCTTGATTCCAATAGAGAGATACATTGCGATTGCCCATCCTCTTCATTTCAAGCGTCTTGTTACACGGCAGAGAGTTGGTAAAGCTGTTGCCTTGACATGGCTTGCCGCATTTTCGGTAAACCTTTTCATATTTTTTGTGGTAAGCGCCAAAAGCAACACATGCTCCGATACGTTTCATTCACGTCTTTCCCAAATTATGACGGGCTGTCTGGTTTTCCTCATTGAGTTTATGATACCGGGGGTCATCATGCTTTTAGCCCAGGCTCTGACTGCTCTGGTGCTCTATCGACAATCCCGTCAGAAGTTAGGAGAAGGTTTGAATTGCAATTACTCAAACCCGACATCAAAGTACCTTGTGGCTAGAAAAAGTGTTCTCAAGATTTTGTTCCTTGTTGTTATCGTTTTTCTCATCTCGTGGACACCTACACAGACGGGGTACCTCTTGCATAATCTTCGTTTTGTGCCAACGTCCTATTTTTATAGCCCTCTATATTTTGCTTTAAACGTCCTAGCCTTTTGCAATTCTTGCGCAAATCCTGTCATTTACGCAATTCAGAATCCTGCGTTCCGTAAGGCGATAGGAGAATTGTTCACATCAACTACAAGCGCATCGCAGAGAAGGGGTCTTTTTAGTGAAAAAGTAACAGGCAATACAGATTTGACAGTTTCCAATGTGGATATCTAAGGAATATTGTAGACTTGAAACTTTCATGTTGTATTTCAATGACCTACGTATTGCGTAATAAATTCATTTTATCCGTTCACATCCCGTTGTATCAACTTAAGTAATTTATCAGATTAACAGGTAGGCCAACATGTATAATGCTACACTGTGTCATTGTGTTTTATAATGATGCGGGGGGGGGGATGGCAGAATTGTAGATAATGAAACATTGTGAAGCCTACATCTTGTTATGTCACTGCAATCCTATGTTATGTATTCAATGAATCAGGAAATATTGTAGATACACAGATTAAGACAGCATGTTTTGCATTTATAGTGCCCAAGTAATTCATGTATTTCAGTCTTGTTTTCGATACTTATGTCCCGCATAAACAGATGTAGTTTCAGTCTGTTATTTCTCCTCTTATACGAATGAAATTATGACCAAATTAACAATTTTGCATTTAGATTAAAACATGCACAAGAGTGTTTTTTCCTAAGAAATTGATATGATTACGTGTATGATATACGTATATATGAACATATATATATGATATCTTATTGTATCCTAAGATAAATTATACACGTGTGGAGCAGGCCGTTATCGATACGGACTTTGCTTGACAATGGGATAATGGCCTCTTTTTTGTTTCTGGTTACATACAGGTGTAAGATTATTCTCCCATAATTATGTTCAACTAGACGAACAATACACATACACCAGGGAGGTGGGTCTCTTCCACCTCTCTGCATAGACGAATATGATATTAAACAACTTGATGTTCCGGGTATTTGCCATATCCTTAAATCGTCATTTTGGCCGAGGAGAACGACACAAGCAGACAAAGAAATATAACAGAGAAGCAAATTTAGAGGACAAAGAAATGGGATACTTGTGCAGGTTAAACTGAGAAAAAGTGATATAATATATGCTGTGTTTAGGACGTGATTTAGTTACAATACACGTATGTCTTGTTGAGACTTTAAATAATCAATTACCGTGGGCAGCGTTATGTAATATTTGTGACCGTGCATCACAAAACTAACAAAATGTCGCACCCCTTGATCTTACGTGAGGACTCAAAATGTGTGAAATTAGTCAACCGAGTCAATGTTGACAGGGCTATCCTTCTTCTCCATTATTCTGTAGTTTAGGATCATAACAAGAATGGGAAAGTGAGTTTTCAGTGCCAGTGTTCTACAACCCTTTTTTTGAGGAGAGTAGAATGATCAGGTATGTCTTAGAGGCCCCTTTTCATTTCTTGCTATCCTTTGCACACTCTTCACTTTCAAATCTAATAACTTTTGAAAGGTTATTGCTACTGCTTTGAAAGTTGGCATTAATCATGGACAGAATGTGTTGATAGAACATGTTCTATATCAGCTTAATTTCATAATCTCTTCCTTGTTGTTGCTCTGGTGGTTTTCATCCTGTGTTTCGTCCCTTTCATCGCATAGCTAGCACAGCTTGGTAAAGACTAAACGTTTGAACAGATCCTTTACTTCAGAGCCTCTTTTTTTCAGTTCACACTTTTCCAGAGTGTGTGCTTTGTTGGCAGTATTTAGGTAGGTTATGGGAGCTCCTTTGAATTGAGTTATACACAATTTTAAAGCATAGAGTAAGTTCTTTTAGAATCTGCCTTTAACTAGAAACCCATGTGTGGTGACTTTTTGTTGGTTTTGTGATGCAGGGCCACATTTGTTAAAAAAAAAAAAAAAAAAAAACAACGCCATAGTTCTCGATCGTGATTTATGTAAACAGAGTGAGTATTCCTCAAAGTATGGTTGAGACAAGAATAGAATTAAACTGAAGAACGACAACGACAACATCAACATTCTCTTGCAATTTTGACGGGATCATTTAAAGTAATAAGGCGTTATAAGATATATCAAGGCACACTGTTGTCAACCATGAACTTCGAAGGTTATCAGAAACTAAACTAGCCCTTGAATTTTAAATGTATGTGTTTGCCTTTGATATTGTGCATTTGAAACTGTTGATTGAAATCATTGGTACACATCATCTTCGTAGACGTCATTAGTAATTAAAGTGCTTTTCTGAATATCATTTTTTGAATGACAGTTCGCTTAAATCTGTAGGTAATCATGAACAAATTTAAATAAATTTTAACAAAAGAAAAGCATTATGACGTCACCGGCAGTTGAAAAAAAAATTATCAAAAACTTTGATTCAGAGGAGCAAAAATCAACAGAGTATCAGTAATGCGATGTTTCTTAAAATTTCTTGAAGATTAAATTGTTTATTGGTCGGTGACATTAAAAATAAGAGAAATAGAAAGCATAATAAGTTTTGATGCCTCTTGCAAGTCAAAAGAAATGAAGATGATTAATAATATCACATATCTAACTCACGCAAAAGGCAACATCATCGTGTGTCATGACTGATGTACTTAGTGATGTATTCTTGTGAATGTTTAATCGTTTTGCACATATGTGATCAAGCAGATGAATTTGATGATCAGTTGTAATGTCATGATGCTGAGTTGATATCGGAGGCTTTACAGCTCTAGAGAGCGCATGTAATTTTGTTTTTACGGGCGGTGCTACAATGTGTGCATGTTGTGTCTATACGTGTGTGCGTGTGTGAGTATGTGTGTATGTGTGCATGCATATGGAAAAGTACTATGTCAAATTGTCTGGTGTATGATCTGATTCGCTGAACTAAAGCTGTACTCTGCTCATGCGCATAATTTGATGCCAACTATTTAAGTCCAAAGACATGCAGTTCAAACACATTATTCCAAGAAGTGCGGATGTACGGTGACTGCTGATATTGCTATCTTTCTGTGCTCGGAAACCCAGTTGCTTCTGGTAAGGGTTTTTAATTGATTTTCTCACGCCCTTAATAGATCACGGACTCTGAGCAGAATGAGAATCGAATATTGCATAGGTACTTAACCTTCCACTTTTGCACTTATTTTATTTCTAATTTAACATATTAGTACAATCTTACTAATATTGTGTTTTCTTTCTCAAAGGGGTGTCTGAAATAGAAGTAATTTGTTTAATTGCTAAAGAAAGATAAAGGTATAATACATTATGTTAAAACCATTATACGGCCTGGTTGTATCATTGTGCTTATTATATCTAAGATGATGCAAGTGACTGGCACAAAATAAAACAATCCCAAAGGTGAGATAAGTCGGAGATGAAACGGTTTCATTAGACTGAAAAAATACTCATAACCATTATAGCTTATAAGAACTATACTGTATCAACGTTGAAGAAAGTCAAAGTACTATTTAGTTTTCATATTAACATGAGTAATGTTAGTACATTATCTTTTGCAGTCGATGACGAGATGAAGACAACGCAGCTATACGTTGCCATGAAAATGACTCTTAGCGAAAATTATATGCCTTTAGAGATGAAGTCGTTTACAGACAATTTATTGTCAAAACCAATAATTTCTTCTTCCTCCTCTTGCAATCACTATTAATGGAGAGAATTTGAAAGAGGTTTAATTGGTAACAAGGTTTTAAATCGTGCTCTGTTGGAAAGCCATCGTCCTTTTAAGCTAAGTACACAATGTGCAATACTACTCAATGTTTGTCAGTGTTAGTTGCAAAAGTCTAAAGTTTAACAGTACAAAAAAAAGAGTCATTTTTTGGTGTGTGTGTGTGTGGGGGGGGGGGATAATAAGGAAAAGAATTAATTCTGAAATTTAACCTGCTTTTAAGACAAAGCGATATTGACTGTAACCACATTTTATCAACCTAAATATTATCCCAGCAATCATTAGCTAATTTTTACAGTTTTCTTTCACAATGATTTAATTGAAGAAAAATAGTAGCCATTTGTCAGCGAGGGACAAGAAGAATTTTGTGGATTTGCATCACATTATCTAATGTTACAACAGATCTTAATTTAAATAAATATTCTAAGATATAACAAAAGTAAATCAATTGCATTCATCCTTTTTAACGAAATTGTGCTATTTACAGGAGGACGGGAAAAATGAGGATAACCACAACTGGAATGATTGTTCTCCTCATCGTGTCGAGAACCATTCTTCTCACAGTCACAACACAACCGGTCAGCACAGAAGCTCTTGAAGATTCTATTCTAAACACTATGGTGGTATCAGTTGTCAATGTTACAGGTTATTCAGACATTGAGGTCCCCGGCGGCAGTCAGACGACTTATAAGCAAGGTTCGAATATTGAACCAGCCTCCACCAACTTCGAACAAGGATATTTCCATATCGAAACAACCTCATATCGTGAGAAAACCGTTCAAATCCAGACATTTCGTCAAAAAGATGATTTTGGAATCAACCCTAAAAATCTGACAGAAATTTATAGGCCTACAGAGGTTGCAGCGATTGATACAACGCAAAAAGAGGAAGCACCTGTAGCCCCTCAACCACTTTGGAAGTGGCAGTCAGTTACATGGACATGGGTGACTTCTTCACAACTAGCAATGTCTATACTTGGAATAGTGGGAAACCTCACTGTGATCCTGGTGTTATTCCAAAGGCGCCACACTTGTCGATCGACTGATGCGTTGATCGGTGCTCTTGCCGTTGCGGATTTCTTGACGTCAGTGTTCATGGTCCCATTGCCTACGCCACTCAAGGTTCCTGGGACATGGTTAGGGGATATCTACTGCAAGTTAATCTATTCTACGGTGTTAATGTGGGTGTCTGTGTGTGCCTCCGTCTTCATTCTGGCTTTGATTCCTGTAGAAAGATACATTGCGATTGCCCACCCTCTTCATTTCAAGCGCCTTGTAACACGACGGAGAGTTGGCAGGGCTGTTGCCTTGACATGGCTGGTCTCTTTCTTGGCCAACTTTTTCGAATTCTTTGTGGCTGGTGCGAAGGGCGACAAGTGCACTGAGACGTTTCATTCACAACTTACACAGATTATCACAGGCTGTATGCTTTTCCTCGTTCAGTTTCTCATACCGGCACTCATCATGCTTGTAGCACAGGCTCTCACCGCACTAGTGCTCCATCGACAATCCCGCCGGAGGCTAGGAGAAGATTCAAATTGCCATAATAACTCCAACCCTTCAGCTAAGTATCTTGTGGCAAGGAAAAGTGTTCTCAAAATTCTGTTTCTTGTCGTCGTTGTTTTCTTCATCTCGTGGACACCAACGCAGACGGCATATCTCTTGTACAACCTTCGTATTTTGCCAACGTCCTATTTGTACAGCCCTTTAAGTTCCGCTCTTGTTGTCATAGCCTTTTGCAATTCTTGCGCGAATCCTGTCATTTACACTATTCAGAATCCTGCATTCCGCAAGGCCATAGGAGAATTGTTCAAATCAAACATAAGCACACTAGGAAGAACGACTTTGTTCAGCGAAAAAATAACAGATAATACAGACTCGACAATTTACAGCATGGATGTTTAAGAAACTTTTTCGCTTTTGAACTTTGTGGTAACATAGCAGGAATTAATGTGTAGAGTTAAATCCATTAATTTTAGATACTTACATGCTCCTGTATAGTTTAACTGAAGGAATGGATCCAATCATCAGTTTTTGAGTGCACAGTACCTGCTGCACATGCACAAAGAAAGAGATACCTGTATATAAAAAAGTTGAGAGAAGAGAAGCGAACTCATGATAATATTGTTTATACATTTGGAAATATACATAACTAGGTGGTACAAAAAAATTCCCACTTTTGCCCCTCAATAGTTAGTTAGATAGATAGTTCGATCAGATTACGCTATCATTGATATGAGTAATAGTTGAATAGTGTATGATTTAGTTGGAGGTGATTTGAATATGAGAGTATGAATCAGTTTCCTTAAATCCATGAGTAATTTTAAAGTTAAGTTCCAGATTTTGCTCTGTACAAAATCTAATTTTACGCAAGAACCAATGATGTGCATGTGAGTGTGTGCTTACAGTGACCCTCAACAATAGACATGAATACCACGAATACTACCTTGTCAGAGCTCTGCTGACTAGGCTTCTGGACTTTTGCACCAAGGCGCATGAATGTTGTATTAATAATTCATGATGGATTTCCCTATAAGCACAAATAAATATATAAATAAGCACATGTTTTCGAGTGCTTGCTTACACTTCATTTCAGGATGAATAAAGACTATCTGTGACAGTGGAATTTCTCATGAATATATACTAGAGCATTCCAATCCTGGCCATTGTTCAAGACCATTGTCAGGGTCTTAACCACACACTTCCGTACACCAACTGACTCCTGTGCAAAATTAAAATTTTGTACAGAGGGTTTAAAACAGAGCAAAACCTGAAACCTAACTTAAAAATATATCTTCAATTTCATGAAACTGATTTATGCTATCATTTTCAAATTACCTCAAAAAAAAAAAAAATTGTACGATATTCAGCTATTTGTAGTTGTCAATATCTGATATATAGTTTTTGAAATATTAAGGATCAAAAGTGAGAAATGTTTTTGTATATATATATACAAATCAAACAACTTCAACAAAGAAACAATAACGAACTTTGCGTAAGAAATTTAATCTAAGCTACATGATAATTTTACGGTAAACCTATAATCATGATTTGTGGTTTAAAATGAAGCCGTGAGCAATATTTTGCTCAAAAGACACATTGCCAGAATGATGATCTTGTTTAATGATTTGAAAGAATGTTCAAAAGAACTCGCCTTAGATGGTCAAACAATGAGTTCCATACAATGAGATGTGATAAGGTTTTAATAGGATTTTCTAAATTATAGTCTTTTGCATTCCGGGTAGGATATGAATGAATGTAAAAATTCAGAATAAAAGTATTTTGGAACATTATAGGGAGCAGATTTTTAGTATATTCAAACATGAATATTGCGGTGTGCCATGCATGCATATCGGAGAATCTAAATCATGAAAGAAAGACATATTAAGGATGTGAAGGTAATGACAACAGGGGATTAATGTTATCACACACTTGTAATGACAATTTAGATTTGATTTTGCTATTACCACATTTTCCGGGTACAATATTAGGCCTTCAGTAGTTGCTAAATGCTGGTATGAATGCACTAAAAAAGGAAGTTGTTTTTGATAACACGTTCTCTATCTTTCCGGAGGAACCAGACATTTCTCGATATTGTTCAAAGAATCGTTTGTACATGATCGGACCATGTTCAGTGTAAATGCATCGATAACTCCCAAAATTAACACAAGACTATTGATCCAATTGACTTTTGATCTACCTGTATGGTCATGTGTTCCATTGGTGAATGATTATTTTCAAAAATTTGTGCATTTCCCTCAGCTATGATGAAGGCAAGACGAGAACCCATTAAAAAAACACGCAAATTCACTTTATTACATGTTTATCACAAGTATATACTTGTAATTTAGCCCCTGAATTTTTAACGCGAGACTGTGTTGGCTTTTGACACTGTGCATTAGAATCTTTCGTTAACATTGGCACACATCTTCTTCACATAAATAAACATAATTGAAGGGTGTTTCTGAATCATTATCTTTAACAAGCTGTATACATAAGTCATTCATGAACAAATGTTGAGTAATGGCCACTATTGAAAATGGGAAACAATGACGTCATCGGCAGTTGAAGAAAATGTATAATTTTGATCAAAGACTTTCAGTCAGTGGAGTAAAATCAAGCAAAATCAGTGCTGCACATGATCTTCTATTGGAAAAATGAGCAATGAAAATGGGATTCCAGTGACGAACACTGTACTAGGGCTTTCTATAGCTCAGTCGGTAGAGCAGGGCTAGCAATCCGGAGGTCGAATCAAGATGGAACCCTTTTTTTCTTTCCTCATTTTTCCACTAATAAATCGTCGTGCGCATGGCAGATTGTCATTACAGCGCTTCCTTGCGCCTGGTAGATTGTCGTTACAGTGTGGGAGTGCGCATGGCAGATTGTCGTTAGGGTGTGGGAGTGCGCATAGGGTTAACAACATTCTGCCATGCGCACGGAAGTGCGCTAACAACAATCTGCCATGCGCATGACGATTAATTATAATCATCTCTGGTTAGTTTCCCTCTGTTTGTGTTTGTAACATAATCTTCTACGTAGACTTCATCAAAGCGCGTTTCTGAATCATGTTTATTAGAATTCACTTAAATTTTGAGTCAATAATGAATGAATGTTAAAAAGTGGCCACTTTTGAAAATAGGAAACTATTGACGTTGAAGAAAATTTATAATTTTGATCAAAGACTTTAATTTAGTGGAGCGAAAAGAAGCAGAGTTTTAGTAATGCGAAGTTTATAAATTTCTTAAAGGTTAAATGCTTTATTGATCGATGACATTACAAATAAGATAAAAAAGCATGAAATATATTGTATGTCTCTGAGAAATCAAATAAAATGATGCTGATGTATGCTCCTACAAATATCATTCCCATAAAAGGCGACATCATTACGTCTTATCCCTGATGAACCCAGTGATGTATTCTTGTGAGTGTATAACTGGCTTTGCTTGTACGTAATCATGCAGATAAATGTTATGATTGGATGTAATATCTACTTCCAGGGTTGTTAATTTAGTCGTATGCTTTACAGATCTAGGATGCACGTGTTATTTTCTTCTTGCACGCGTGGTGTGTGTAGATGTATGTGTGTATGTATGTGTAAGGATGTGTTTATACTTCCCCCTTCCAGGTCAAAATCAGCGTTTCGATTCATTCAAAATAGTTCAAAACATGTTTGCGTCCTTTTTCACTCTGATATATACGCCGTTTCAAAACGCACGGATATGTGCGTTTACAATCGACTTTTCTGACTAATCACGTTTCATGGGAAAAGCATAAACGCAACTCACATCCTCTTTCCAAGCTCGAAGAAAGTGAGCATAAACAGTGCTCCCGTGAACGGCAATTTGGATCAGCGTTTTGAATAAGCGTTTTGAATAAGCGTTTAAAATCGTTGATTGTGCCTTCGCAAATTGAGCATAAACACACCCTAAGAGTACACATCTTTAGGTTGTGATCTCATTGGCTGCATTCAACCCATGCTCTGCTCATGCGCATATTTTGACGCCGGCTACTTAAGTTCAAAGACATGCTGTTCGAACATATCACTCCTGCGAAGTGCGGATGTACGTGATCTGGTGATATTGCTGTCAATCTATGCTCAGGAGTTCAGCTGCTTGTGGTAAGGTTTTCTACTTGATTTGCGCAAGCCCGCAATAGATCACTGACTCTAAACAGAACCGAATGGGAGGAGGATATTCCATAACTACCAAGGCTACCTAAAATCTTTATTTCTTTTCATTATCATATCATGATACGATCGTACTATTAGTGCGTCTTGCTTCTCAAACATGTCTGCAATATACTATTTTTTTATTACAACCTGGTTGTATTATTAATTATAAAGGTTAGCTTGTCACAACTATTTTGGTAAAGTAACTGATTAGCACAAGATAAAACAAAATCTAGAATTAAACATAAATAGAACTGGGAAAAAGTGAAATCTGAATTTTTCTGTTTTCGTTGTGAAAATGTTCATAATCATTATTGATTATTAGCTTGTTATAACTACATTAACTTTAAAGATAATTAGTACTATTTTGTTCTCACTTCGTTTTCATCAACGTTTTTCTTAGGAAATGGTAGTATACATTATCTTTTCCAGTGGAAAACTCGATATAAGGAAACGTAGTTGGGTGATGGCATAGAAATGAATTTTAGCGAAAAAAATGTATTCCTTTGAAAATAAAGGCGTTTACAGACAATTTATTGTCATAACCCATATTGTATATTTTACTTATGACATATTAAAAGACTGGTAAATGGCTCGTATTTTGACCCATAAAAATGTCCGGCAAATTGACTGTAGTCTATTGCAAAAGCCATCCAATTGTTGGCTCCGACAGTCCTAAAAGAGAACCGAAGCGATACGAGTCAGGTCACCCCTCACCCCTCCTACAGTTGTCCTACTGACAAATCAAGTTACTAATTCAATTCATTACTTTAATTAGTGAATCATCTAATGAATCATCTAGTAAGCCAGTAAGATCATGCATCAACAGCGAATATGGTTGTGAATATTGCTACTTTATTTTTTAGAAATTCAGACAGATCTCTAATGCTTCTTGTCTCTCACTGGTGGAGTATCTTCTTTTTTCATATCGACCCTTTGCTTCCTCCTCTTACAATTACTGCTAACCTGGAGAGCACATGACAGAAAGCTTAATCTACTTTCAGGGTGATATTGGCTGTAACCACATTTATATAATTCTCATTGGTATATAGGGTGTGTATCATGACCTCGCCAGTATCTTTCTCGTCGGTTGTAAGATATTTACCATGTTATGATTTACAACCAATTTCCCCGATGGCAATAGTTGTTTAACTTTTAAGATTCTCTTTCACGGTGATTTCGTTAAAGAAAAAAGAAATAATGGTTGTAATCTGTCGGTGAGACAAAAGACAACATTTAAGCCTTGACGTGATACCATGTTATTCTAATTTTGTAATTTTGTTTAAGGATTTTTTCTTTTTAAATTAGAACAGCTTGTATTTATTTGATGATGTTATGTTCTTCACAGGAGGAGAACAGGAAAAATGAAGATAACCACAACCGGAACGATTGCTTTCCTCATCCTGTCAAGAACCGTTCATCTCACAGTCACAGCACAACCGGTCAGCACAGCAGCTCTTGAACGTAATGTCCCAAATACTACGGAGGTACTAGTTGTCAATGTTGAAATTCATTCAGACATTGAGGCCTTCGCACGCAGTCATACCACATCTTCAAACAATGAACCAGTTTCTACTCAGTTCGAACAGAGATATTTTCATATCGAAACAACCCCGCACCCCGATAAATCCATTCAAGTCGAGACATTCCCTCCAAAAGATGTTTTTGAAATGAGCTCTACAAATCTGGGAGAAGTCTATACAGACGTTGCAGAGATTGGGACAATGAATCATATTGCGCGAAATGAGGAAGAACATGCAGTCCCTCAACCACTTTGGAAGTGGCAGTCAGTCGAATGGACATGGGTGACGATTCCACAACTAGCAATGTCTCTTCTAGGAATAGTAGGAAACATGACCGTGATCCTAGTGTTATTCCAAAGGCGCCACACTTGCCGGTCGACTGATGCTCTGATCGGTGCTCTCGCCGTTGCGGATTTCTCCACGTCAGTGTTCATGGTCCCCCTGCCTACTCCTCTGAGCGTTCCTGGAACATGGCTAGGGGATATCTACTGCAAGTTGATTTATTCTACTGTGTTAAGGTGGGTTTCAGTGGGTGCCTCCGTTTTTACCCTGACCTTGATTCCAATAGAAAGATACATTGCGATTGCCCACCCTCTTCATTTCAAGCGCCTCGTAACACTGCAGAGAGTTGGCAAAGTTGTTGCCGTGACATGGATGGTCGCGTTTTTGGCAAACCTTTACATGTTCTTTGTGATTAGTGTAAATAGCGGAAATTGCTCTGAAAGGTTTCATTCACGACTTTCCCAAAATATGACTGGTTGTATTTTTTACCTTGTTCAATTTGTCATACCGGCCTTCATCATGCTTGTAGCCCAGGCTGCCACGGCACTGGTGCTCCATCGACAATCCCGCCGAAGGCTAGGGGAAACTTCATACTGCAATAACTCAAACCCGTCATCTAAGTATCTTATAGCAAGGAAAAGTGTCCTCAAGATTCTTTTTCTTGTTATCGTCGTTTATCTCATATCATTGACACCAGTGCAGACTGGATATCTCTTGCACAACCTTGGTTTGGTGCCCACGTCATATTTGTTCAGCCCTATAGATTCCGCTCTAACTGTTCTAGCTTTTTGTAATTCTTGTGCAAATCCTGTCATTTACACGATTCGGAATCCCGTATTTCGGAAGGCGATAGGGGAATTGTTTAAATCAACCAAAAGCTCTTCTCAGAAAACGTCCCTCTTCAGCGAAAAAGTAACAGGTAGCACAGATTCGACAATTAACAATGTGGATATTTCAAAAAATGTTCTGACTTGAAAATTTCACGTTGGATTGCAAAGAACTATGTATATGAGCATAGATTTACTTTATATATTGTTTTTTAATCCTCTATTGGTCGTCTTAAGGAGCTTAGTCAATTATAAGTTTGTAAATTAGTGCATCGTAAACGAGGTGTAAAATGGCTTTATTGAGTGTTTTAGTGTTGTAATTTTGTAAATCATGGTTCATGTTTCTCTGGAACAACGATGCTAGAACTTCAAGATATGCTTTCAGTTAAAAGTGCTACACTATCATCGTGACAGTGCCATGGTGTTTGATAACGATGCAAGTGTTAAAGCGGAAGATATTTATGTAGATGATGAAAATATGATGACTTGTATTTTATCAACTATTTGGACCCCTTCTCGGATTGTAAAAGTACAAACAAACAGATTACGAAGGAAAGACTTCTGAATGCAATAATGGTAGATTATACGCAATGATACAAAGATGTGAAAGATAATACAGTGTTTGAGAGTACAAACATGAGTAAAAATCAAATGACCAAAAGGAACGGAGAAACAAAAATAGCATGAAATTGAATAAAATCAAGCATGTGACAGTAAAGCACCTACTCGTAAACGACAGGAGCCTTTACAGAGACAATTCATACATATAGAATAGTATTTTGCAAGCTAAACAAAGGAGTCTGTTTCGTTATCTCACCCCTACGAGTACGTGTAGAACCATCTGTATCTGTACCACCTACTGTTTGAGAAAACTGAAACATAAGGTGAAATGAAATATTCACCTCTCGTCACTCCTCTGAAATATCATGTTCTGTATTGCATAATTCCTTAACTAATAGTGAAGGTGGTTTTCTTTGTTTTGTTTTGGTTTGTTTTCGTTGTATAGCGCCCAAGTAATTTACATATTTCAGTTTTGTTTGTATTTCCACATAAATCAATGTGATTATCTATACACGATGTACCTTTATATGATGATGTAGCATGCTTCTGTTTCCCTTCCATATTGATTTGTTTCTCCACTTATACAAAATTATAAATGATGAAAAAAATCAACAAATTTCTCATGCAAACATGAATAGAAATACACAAAAGAAATAAGTATGTACGCACATAATTTGCACATTTCAAGGAGCACCTCACTTGAGTATTAAGTAGGATAACTTTTTTCAAACACGTTCTCCCTTATTAACTAAAGGAAGAACACACGTATGTAAAACTTTGATATAATTTTGCTGAGGAGACAAAACAAAGGGAATATACCAAGAGACAGATTTAGAGGACAAAGGAAGGGATACATGTATCATGGAAAATTGAGAGAAGAAAAGCAATAACTACAGACAGGAAACCAAAATGTAAAACAAACACCAAACTAATTTTACCTTTGAATTTGTATTAAAAAGAAATGGGAATTGTACGATAAGGCAATAAATTGCGATTTGTGGTATGTTTAATGGATCGGTGACCAAAATGTGTAATTGGAATGATAAACTGCAAGAATTCTTTTTTTGGAAGATGATTGTAAACATTGTTTAAAAGGCTACCCTTATCAGTGTTTATAATCGTCAGATGATGAGATCCATATGACAAGTCTATGGTTCACTTGCGATAAGGTCAGGATTTTTCACATTACCCTTTAAAGTATGTTGCATGACGAATATAGCATATGAATGAGTGTTAAAGTTTACGATAGACTCATCTTTAAACATCATAACGATCTCTAAGTTTTTGAAGTACATTTTCTCATGAATACTGTGATTTGTCATGCATGTACGACTTTCTAATGGAGCGCGATACTTCTGATATTGTTGAATGAGCAGTGTGTATACGACGATTGGACTATGATATGTGCATGCACTAGTGATCCCTGCAAATTCAACGCCAGACATTTCATCTGATTTTTTTTTTATCTTTTTTTTATTTTTTTTTTTAGTCGCCACATTCACGAAGAGTGTTATTTTCAGTAGACGTATGGTTATTTTCAAAAATAACTTCGGTTGTTTTATCAATATTTATTTGATGTTGAGACTACATTGTTGAGATAATAATTACGACAACATCATTGTTCTGAATTGATAACTGTGGCGATTGTATGACAGCTTCGATAATAATGATAATAATAAGAAGAAAGAAAAGTGCTCCATCGTGTCATCTGCAAACAGAATGGGGTTTAACTGGATCTTACAGAGACATAAGATATGTCCAGACACACTGATGTCAAGCACAAAGTATACTATGAACAAGTTACCCTCGGTCATTTTCATTTGAACAAATTGGTTCACCTCATCTTCTATGTCGTCTTTTTAAAAATGTGTTTAAATGATGATTCTTCAAGTAGAGTTTAGATATAAAATGTCCACTGTTCAAAATATGAAGATTCGGCGTCATCGATAGTTAAAGAAAACGTTTAAATTTGATCATACTATTACCTTCAGTGGACTGAAAATAAGTATAAGTATCAGCAATGCCAAAACACGAGGTAAAAGGCTTTATTGATCCATTACATTCCAAATTAAACAAAAACAAAGGGTACAAATACCCCATCTCTTGAAGAAATAAAATGAAATGACGATCATCTTAGCTTCTACAAATATCCCATTCATTTAAAAGGCGACATTATCAAGTGCAATGCCTGATGTACCCAGTAGTGTGTGCTTTAAATGTTTCCCTGGCTTTGCTAATACATATGTAAATGAGTTTGACGATCAGAAGTAAAGTCTACTCCAATGATGAATTTAGTCGGAGGCATTATACAGACTACTAATAAAGTCCAAAGACGTGCATTTCGAATACATCATTTCAACGAAGTGTGGATGTACGTGAACTGCTGATACACTGTATTGCTAATCTGTGCTCAGGAGTTCGGCTGCTTCAGGTATAAAGTTTGGAAAGTTGTTTGGCTCCAGCCTGCAATAGAATACTGACCCTGAACAGAATTGGAATTGAATTTGTCATTGTTAACCTAGCTTGTGACTTGTCACACATATACATATATTCACACACACACACACGCACACACACACACACACACACACACATATATATATATATATATATATATATATATATATATATATATATATATATATATGTATGGGCCGTGACGCGAGAAAAGGGCCCTTAGCACTGCTGCGCGCAAACGCCAGAAAACGGCGCCGAAGTTTAACAAAGCAATACGCGCAATAAAAGATCAACTAGCTAATATACTACGCGCACGTGCATAGACGCATAAAAAAGTGACAGGATTTGGACAAAACATGCTGTTTTGAATGTCGTAATTGGGGCATTTAGGAGTGGAATTTCAGAAAAAGGTTTGCATATCCAAATAAGTCAGAGTTTCTTCTACAATATGGAGGTAAAAACTCATTTTCGGTATTTAATGCCCTAAGGGCCCTTTTCTCACGTCACGACCCAAATTATCGATAGTATTCATTATCATGATACCTTGTTTCATTATCATATCATAAAAATAGATCGCACTTTTACTTTGCTTAGTTTGTCAAATAGGTTTCTAGAATATTTTAGGTTATATCATTGTTAATCAACACTTACGTTAGTGAGCAGCAAAAACAAAAGAGTAAAGTAATCTCCCCAAAAGAAAATGAAACAATGGTCTTAATCATTGTAGCTTTTACAACTATGTTAACATGGATGACTCTGTTGTTCTCACTTTGCTATTAAGGTCTATCTTAAAAATGTATGTCATATTTTCCAATCAAAAACGGGATTGAGCAAGCATAGCAAGATGGTATGACAAAAATAATTCTTAACGAAAAATATATCCCTTTGAAAATGAAGTCGTTTACAATCTATTGATTGTCGAACCCATGCTGTCCCTTTAACTAATAACATGTCAAAGGAGTCGTAAAAAGCTCGTATTTTGACCCGTAAAATGTTGAGCAAAGTGTAATCTATTTCAAAGGCTCCATAGATGTTAGCTACGACAATTAAGAAACAAGAACTCACCAATCCTGCTGAAAAAAAAAAATAGGTAGAGATTGTATCCTTGATTAGTGAATCAACTGTCAGTTCATTGTATGTGTCAACAATATTATGGTTTGACTTTTGTTACCAGCTGGCTTGTAGACGAATTCCCGCAATTCAAAGACATTAGATCAGAAATTCGGGCAGATTTCCAAAGGCTTTCTCCGTGCTTCTTGTCTCTCACTGGGGGGGGGGGGGGGGGTGTATCGCTCCTTCGCTTCCTCCTCCTCCTACAATTACTAGAGCTCCACGGCATTTGACAGAGATTTAATTGGTAAAGGGGCCGTATAAGCCATCTAGACACAAAGTCAAATGCCACTTCATCTTCACGTGACGGTCATCTTCACTTGAACAAATGAGAACTTTGTATGAAAGATTAAAGGAGCGTTCCGAAAGTTTCAGATGTCAAAATAGATTTCTTTATGTCAGCTTAAAAAGAAAACAGTGATGTTCGTGATTTCAAGGTATCTGGTTTTCAGTGAGGTAAAAGAATAATTCAAAGCACTGACACAATATTGTCTGATTTTGTTACACTGTTGGATGAATCGTTTTCATAACAGATGAACTGCTTTCAAGTATTTCACGAAAATTATGCTCTTTACAGGAGAAGAGAGAATATGAGGATAACCACAAATCGAACAATCGTTCTCCTCATCGTAGCAAAAACCATCCATCTTACAATCACTGAACAACCGTTCAGCACAGCCCCTCTTGAACATTCTATATTAAAACCGCAAATACTATAGACGTGTCAGTTGACCAAGATAAAAGTCATTTAGATTACATTGAGGTCCCCGGCGGCAATCCGACGACACATACGCAAACTTCAGATAATGAACCGGTTTCCACTTGGTTCGAACAAGGATTTTTCCATATCAAAACAACCTTGCACCCTGCCAAAATCATTCAAAACAAGACATTTCATCCAAAAGATATTTTTGAAATCAACCCTAAAAATGTAACAGAAATCTATACATGTACGGAGATTACCGAGATTGGTACACCTAAATCTCCAGCACAAAATGAGGAAGCACCTGTAGTCCCTCAACCACTTTGGAAGTGGCAGTCAATTAGATGGACATGGGTGACGATTCCACAACTAGCAATGTCTATTCTCGGAATAGAGGGAAACCTGACTGTGATCTTGGTGTTATTCCAAAGGCACCACACTTGCCGGTCAACTGATGCTCTGATCGGTGCTCTGGCCGTTGCGGATTTCTTCCCGTCAGTGTCAATGGTCCCGCTGCCTACTCCACTCAATGTTCCGGGAACATGGCTAGGGGATATCTACTGCAAGTTGATTTATTCAGCAATGTTAATGTGGGTTACTGTAGGTGCCTCCATCTTCATTCTGACATTGATTCCAATAGAGAGATACATAGCGATTGCCCACCCTCTTCTTTCAAGCGCCTTGTAACACGGCAGCGAGTTGGCAACGTTGTTGCCGTGACATGACTGGTTGCGTTTTCATTGAACCTTTACATATTTTTTGTGGCTAGTGCCAAGGACGACAAATGTTCTGAGAGGTTTCATTCCCAAATTTCTCAGAATATCACGGGCTGTATGCTTTTCCTCGTTCAGTTTCTCATACCAGCTTTCATCATGCTTGTAGCCCAGGCTCTCACCGGTGCTCCATCGACAATCTCGCCGACGGCTAGGAGAAAATTCAAACTGCAACAACTCAAACCCTTCAACTAAGTACATTGTGGCTAGAAAACGTGTTCTAAAGATTCTGTTCCTTGTTTTTGCTGTTTTTGTCATCTCATGGACACCAGCACAGACGGCATATCTCTTGCACAACCTTCGAGTTCTACCAACATCCTATTTTTACAGCCCTCTATATTTCTTTTTTACTATCCCAGCCTTCTGTAATTCTTGCGCAAATCCTGCCATTTACGCCACTCAGAATCCTGAATACCGTAGAGCGATAGGAGCATTGATCAAACCAACCAAAACCGCGTCGCAAAGAATGCCCTTGTTCAGCGAAAGGGTAAGAGGTAACAAAGAATCGACAGTTTACAATGTAGATATTTAAGAAAATGTTTTTACTTGAAACTTTCATGTGGCATTCCATAGAAGTGTGAAGAGAGACATAGATTAGTTTTATACTTTTACATCCTCCTGTAGTCTCAACTGAAGTGGTTCAATAAAGTATTACTCAAAGTCAAATGAAAGGCAGATCTTTTTATGTGTTTGGTTACATTTTGCAGGTGTCAACCTTCTAATTAGGTAAATTGTTCTTCAAATTTCTAGGCAAAAATGACGTTATAATATCAAAGCTCGCTTCCAGTAAAAATAAAAATGATGCCTCACTTTTTGAAAATGATACAAAAAGGAAGATGGCTGGAAAGTCAGTATTAACAAGTAAGATAAGTTTATTACATCATTCCTTGCAATAATAATTACGAATTGCCTTATCTTTGACGTTGAGTAATACTTTATTTTGACAATAAATTGTACATACAACGATTAGGACATAACCTTTTTTGGGCTAATATATTATTCCACTTTAAATTGTCACCTATTTCATATAGCATATGATTAGTCAATGATTTAATTCCTTCTTCCTTTATTTATTTCTTCAATTTCTTTCTATCTTTTATATTGTAATTGACATCTTTCATGCCCTTTGTGCGCTCAGACTGAGTGGAAAGAGGCAATATAAATACCCCCTGTTACTGCTACTACTACTACTGCTACTACTACTCCACTGGTACTACTAGGTGTTGCAAAAAAAAAAATTCCCACTTTTGATTCTTGATAGGTATGTTTATCATATAAAACTGTAATTGATATGAGTAATAGCTGGATAGAGTACAATTTAGTTGAAGGTGATTTGAATATGAAAGCATGTATTAGTTTCACGAAATTCATGATTTATTTCAATGTTAGGTTCCCGATTTTTATAAAATGTTAACCCTCTGTGCAAAACTTGAACTTTACACAGGAGCCAATGATGTGTATGTGAGTGTGTGCTTGCAATGACAATGAACAATGGACATGGCTACCACGTGTTTAGAGCTCTGCTGCTAGGCACATTGATGCTTTAGTATTCATTACTCATGATGGATTGCCCTGAGCACTGCTATTAGTCTGAATTCATGACACAGGGTGAAATGCATGCACATGCAAAAGTAAGCTTATGTTTTCATGTGCTTGCATACACCACATTTTAGAATGAATATAGACTAGCTGTAATAATTGATTTCCTCATGAATATGTAATAGAGCATTCCAATCATGGCCATTGTCCACGACCATTGTCTAGGTATCCAGTACACACTCCTATACACACCAATAACCCCTGTGCAAAGTGAAAGTTTTCTACAGAGGGTTGAAAATAGAGCAAATTCTGAAACCTAACTGAAAAATTAATGTTGAGTTTATCGAATTGAATCAAGCTTTAATTTTTAAATTACCGCCAACAAAATTGTACACTATTCAGGTATTGCTCATATCAATGTTAGTTTTATCTGATTTATCGTTTTTGAACTATAAAGGATAAACAGTGGAAAAGTACTATATTTGAGTTATCCTTGCTACCTAGCTGCAACTTAACAAAACAGTTATGTACATTAAAATGAAAATGTAAAATGTGAGATACATTAATTCAAACTGATGTCGCACATACACTATTAAGATATCCATCACTAAGAAATTTAGCCTTTATTTTTTTCCCAACTGAAGCACGTATTCTTTTATCCGCTGTACATTTAAATATGTCCATTTAAATTGGTAAATTAGTTGGATCTCAACGAACGCTCCATTGAAATTTGTGTCTAAATCATCATTTCATTTCTTTTTTCTAAGGAGAGTTCAACTATATCGTGACAAGCTCATAAGCAATCTTTGCATATGACAATCAATTAGAAAAATAAAATTATCACGACTCGGCGGTTGAAAGGCATGTTTACTTTTTATCACTTATCAGACTTACCAGAAGTCAATGGAAAAGGAGCAAAGCATCTTGGGCTTTGAAAATAAGACTACAAAAAAATCTGGATTTCTTTAGAAAATAAATGTAGATCCGACATGACCACGTACGGACGTTATTAATGTAAACACTATGATCGACGTTATAAGCCTGACGTACCTTGTAATGTATTCTAGTGTTTTGACTGGCTTTTATTAATGCTATGTTCTTATTCAGACAGATTGAATAACCAGGTAACAATCAGATGCAATGTCAAATTACGAGATTGCTTATCTTTATAGTCAGAAGCTTTACAGTGCTATGGTGCATGTATGATTTAGTTCTTGCGTGCTGTGCCCTTCGGTAAATGTTAGCGGAGTGAGTGCGTATGTGTGCGTGTGAGTTCGTTTATTGGGGTACTATGTCAACTTTTGCTCAGCGGATGATATCATTGGCTGAATTCTACCCATACTCTGCTCATGCGCATACTTTGACGCCGCTATTTAAGCATAAAGACGGGCACTTCCAACTCATCATTTCAGCGAAGTGCGGGTGTACGTGAACTACTGATATTGCTATTAATCTGTGCTCAGGAGTTCAGCTACTTCGGGTAAGATTTGATAGAGTGATTTGCTCGAGCCTGCAATAGAATACCGTCACTGAACGGAAACTAAACTGAATATTTTGGAGTCAGGTCAGTTTTTGATATCTCACAAATGATATTTTCTTTTTCAATTAGTATTGCATTGCAGGATCGTATTCCTACTGTGTTTCGTTACGTATTGTTTGTAATATTGCGAAATCGTTAATACCTTTTAGAATTGAAGCAATTTCCTCATTATACCTTCCACGTAAGGAACTAGGGTTAAGGGCTAAATCAATTCCATTTTAACGTTTAGAAATCTGGTTATATTATTAATAATAAAGGAATCTCAAAACGTCTAGGTCAACTGCACTGGATAGCCAAAAAAAAAAAAAGAAAGAGAAAAAAGAAAGAAACTATTTCAAAAGGCATCTATCGGAGGTTGAATGAGAAAAAAAGAAATGTAATATAATACTTATACCCTTTTTCGTAAAGAATGACTTCAGTCATTATCAATGTGTCTTGTGCCAAGAATTCACTTCTATTTTATTCTCATTTCAATTTTCACATGGATCCAAAGGAGTAATAGTAAACTTTCTTTTTGAGATATGTGAAGAGATGAAGACAATTTAGCTAGATGTTATGGAAGGGACGTCCATGAAAATCCATGCATTTGAATATGAGTATAATAAACACGTATTCTGTGGACGTATCCAATAATGTGACTTTTAGCATTGGCTTGCTTCAAAATCTCTTAAAAGCTTTATGTTTTGACACAATTTCTGGTAATGTATAGTCTAATGAAAGACCTACAATGCTGTTGTTTGTTGGTGAATGAAAAAAAAAAATCTCTCGAACTGAAGCCTACAATATTCCGATACCTTCATTACCCGAGGAAACAGAATGATTGTACTATCTGTAAAGGGAATTTTTGGATTTTTTTTTTTGTGTATTCGAATAAACCTTTATCTGCAAAGAAAAAAACAACATTTTTAAAGCAAAACAGTTGAAATTTGATCAAATGGGATAATCATTAGAAAAGTTATAAAATTGTAAGTTTGTTGTTGTTTTTTAGAACAGTTCTCCAACAGTTGATATGAGTATGCAAATAAATAAAAAAAAAACCCAAAACATATGATGATATAGGTAAACTAATATTCTATGTTTGAATTATGTATGCCGTGATTATTACTTTGTAATGCGCAGTAGGGTATATAATTTTTAATAGCTGCGCAATATATAAATGTCCTTTATTATTATCATTATTATTATCATCATTGTTATTATTAAATAAAGTTAGTTGTGAGCTAATGATTTTATCAACTCACTCTTTAGAATATACGTATTTTTTTGTGTTGGAGATTGCCTTACAAAATATAAATAATCAACACAAATACCGATCTTGATCAAATTTTCACCGATGTGCTTTATGGAAAGTATAACAACATAGGTAGATGTTGTCATGAAGGAAATCGGAGTACTTGAAGGCAAGACATCCAAGAGACAATCTTTATAGTCATAACCAATATCGTGTATTTTAGTATTTCATATCAAAAGACTCCAAAACGGCAAGTATTTGATATGTCAAACGTTTGGTATTAAAAGTAAGGTCCATTTCAGAGGCTTCAAGTTGGTCGCTCGGACAGTGGTAAAAAGAAAAAGATCTACAAAGCAATTCCAATGTGATTGCAGGTAAAACGTCGCTGTTTCTTAAAACGGAATGTCTTTCAAAAGTTTCATTGCTGTCATGCATTTTTAATTATAGCAAGTCTACGTCTGTTTTGAACAATGATTTCACCATGTTTTCCAAGCCAAAGTTAGAAGTGCATGTTAATGCGGTTTTGATTCTCTGACATCACAACCGACGAATCAATTCGTCCAACATATCCATTTCACGATATTATGTTCCTTACAGGAAAAGAAGAAGAAAAATGAGGATAGTGACAACTTGGACGATCGTTCTCCTTGTTACACTTGGAACGGTCCAACATAAAGTCAGAGCACAACCAGTTAGTACTGCAGCTGTTCATTACTCTACCCTAAAACCTGTGGGACCCTCAGCTGTCAACATCAAAAGTTACACACACACTGAGGACATCAACAGCAATCTAACGACACGTGCGCAAGGTTTGGACAATGACAATAATCCAGCTTCTACTCATTTCGAAAAGAGGGATCTACATAACGAAACAACGCCACGACACGACAAAACCGCTCAAATCAAGTCATTTCCACAAAGGGATTCAAATGGTTCAGAAATCAACCGTGAAAATATGACACAAATCTACACAGAGACTGCGCAGACCGTAATGCAGAACTTTATCGTCCAAGATGAGAAAGAGCCTGTAGTCCCACGACGACTTTGGAAGTTTCAGTCAGTTACGTGGACATGGGTGACTATTCCACAATTAGCAATGTCCATACTTGGAATAGTGGGAAACCTGATCGTGATCCTGGTGTTATACCAAAGGCGCCACACTTGCAGGTCAACTGATGCACTGATCGGTGCTCTAGCCGCCGCAGATTTCTTCACGTCAGTGTTCATGATTCCGCTGCCTACGCCACTCAGGGTTCCTGCAACGTGGCTAGGGAATATCTACTGCAAGTTAATATATTCAGCAGTGTTGATTTGGGTTTCCGTGGATGCCTCCATCTTTATTCTGGCCTTGATTCCAATTGAGAGATACATTGCCATTGCCCATCCTCTTCATTTCAAGCGTCTTGTAACACGGCAGAGAGTTGGCAAAGCTGTTGCCGTTACATGGATTTTCGCATTTTTGGCAAACGTTTTCTTATTCTTTGTGGCCGGCGCGAAAGGTGACACGTGCATCGAGACGTTTCATTCACAGCTTGCCCAGATTATGACGGGTTGTATGATTTTCCTCGTTCAGTTTCTCATACCGGCTGTCATCATGCTTGTAGCCCAAGGTCTCACCGCACTGGTGCTCCATCAACAATCCCGACAAAAGCTAGGAGAAGATTCAAAATTCAATAACTCCAATCCGTCAACTAAGTACCTTGTGGCTAGAAAAAGTGTCCTCAAGATTCTCTTCCTTGTAGTCGTCGTTTTTTTCATTTCATGGACACCGACACAGACGGGGTATCTCTTGTATAACCTTCGTATTCTGCCAACGTCATATCTAAACAGCCCTCTATTTTCCGCTCTAAATGTCCTAGCCTTCTGCAATTCTTGCGCAAATCCAGTCATTTACATGATCAGAAATCCGGAATTTCGCAAAGCGATAAAAGAATTATTTCAGTCAACCCGCAGCACGTCGGAGAAAACGGCTCTGTTCAGCGAAAAAAATTAATGGGTAATACAGATTCGACAATTTTTAATGTGGATGTCGGGGAAATTTACAGATTTTAAAACTTTTTGTTGCATCACGAAGAAGTGTGAGTATAATTTTTGATGTGTAGGACTCCCCGGTCAGGATTGTATCTTTCTCAAAATCAATTGACGGTTTCGAGAATTCGAATTCAAAAGAAATGTAATTGAGGAAAAAAGTCTGAATTGATATCTCCTCAAAACGTATAACCCAGCGAGCTCGACACCAACGAGTCATACAGCCCATGAGTCTCATTGCCATTGGGTCGCACATCATGAAAAATGCACTTTTACTACGAGCAATGGTATCTCCAAACGGTAGGTCTACTGTTCATTTTGTTTATCAGCATTCAAATTAAGTAATCAAAGTGTCATTTTCACAATGGCGTTTTAACTCTAAAACGAAATTTGACATTAACAGGTACGTATCAATTTGTAAAATGAGTACAAAACCACCATGGCCAAGTAGTGGCATTGGAGGGGATTTTCTTCTTAATGCGCATTTCATATTTTTAACGGGTCATTGCCCTTGTCCCCTCTTATTCATTATCTTAGTGATTAGAAATATGAAACCTTAATATAAATATAGACAAAAATGAAAATCACATGAAAATTACATGAACAAGGGGCTTCAAGGAAACCATGGTGCTCGTTTGACTAAATGCTTACTTTTTTGTTTGTTTTTTGGAATGCGACTTGTCTGACAAGTTTGTACTAGCCGCAATATGGACACATTTCAATCTATTTCAAAAATTCTTTGATTTAGAAGCTCTGGGAGACGGGCACGATTCCTACCTGTGTAATTATACTTACTATCACAATGCAGTTATTCCTGCAAAGTTTGGTGACGAATTGACCACGCGTTTAGAGGGAGATGTAAATGTGAAATTTGCTTCAAATGTGCATGGTCTCCCCACAGCCCTCCAGTTGCCTCAATATCAGTGATTTGTGGGCCCATACAGGCCGATTTTTTTTTATTTTTATTTTTATATTTTTTTTTTTTTTGGGGGGGGGGAATACTGTGCCAATGCAAGCAAACTATATCCTAGCGATGTAACCTGCCAAAGTTCGTGAAAATTCATATTTATCTTCTTTTTTTTAGGAAGAGTCGGAAATAGTTTAAAGTTTACGCCCAATGCACACCGTACAAGGAACCACACACGATGGAAGTCCGACGATATATGATTGCATGTTGCTGTTGTTCACTTGAAGCTTTGACTCATGAAGTAAACATAGATAACAATACTAGAAGCAAAGAAAAAGAAGATCTTAGAAATAAAGCACTGGAAAGGAAACAAAAAATTAACAGCAAATTGAGCACATTCGTGTGTGTATGCATGCCATACCCAAAAGGATACAACGTAAGCAACAATTCTAATGGAAATGATTACAGTAGAAAATCATATTTCTGGAAAACAAGTGCTAATGCTTACACTTTCACCAGCCATGATTGTTCATATTAATCGCAGAAAATGTCATAAAAATTCTACAGTGCGTGAGTAATTTTGGGCACTATTAAACGTATGTGTTTCAAATTCGATTATATGTATTTTGCTTGTTGTTTTGTTAATTTTCATGATATATAGGCATACGAAAGGTAGTGTTGTATTTGAATGACCATATTATGAACTTTATTGGCTAAAAAATCAACGTCATCTGCATCTTCGTTTATAGGCCATATGAAATAATTCCTCTAATCACCTGTGTGTAAGCACATAAAACATATGTATGAGTGTATGATTTGGATACTTTTGGCAGGTTTCAAACATGCGGTTCCTATTTTTTTTTTTTTGTTGTTGGAACAATTAAGTTGTAACTCTAAAGCACGCTTTAGGCAAGGTGCATCTCAGCATTCAATTATTTGGTCTAGATGTAGGTTAAAGGTCCAGTTTACCTTTGGGAGCAGTGATTTGAAAATCATTCAAGATATCGCCTTTCATGCATTTTATTTGTATTTCTGTTGCTCCACAAAACACTCTCCAATATATATATACACTCAGCAAAAAAGAAAAGAAAAAAAGAAAAGAAAGTAAACGCTTTTTCAAGTTCATATTTCTCATAGAATGTTTGGCTGAAAGCTAAGGTATAATATACCATATTAAAGGTAATTTAATTGGCTATCAACCTGATAGGTCAGCAAAAAGGGAAACATTATGCATGAGTGAACAACTTTGTTTTTCTCTTCCAAGGCAGAAAAGTAAAAATTGCAAAACTGAACAAGTTGTCATTCAAGCGTATGTGCTCTCCCATAGAACAATAAGAACAAACAACAAATTTCATACAAAACGAAACAAGAATTAAGTTGCAAAAATAAACCTTTGATCTGTATGATATCTTTAAAGCCAAAATGATCAATGACAGCTAAAAATAATGGGGAAAATAAAGAATCTTATGTCAAATCTAAATTCAAATGAAATAAGATAAGAAGTAATGATCAACAAAATGGCAGCAATTTGAACTTTTTTTTTTTCAAATTAGGAAATTGTACATAATGTTCCTGGTCTAATGGTTTTTAATTTGTCTCATGAATTCTTAAACCACTAGATTAAAAGAAATACAAAAAAAAAAGAATTCTGCTCATTTAATCGTCTGGATGCTTATTTTATTCCCTATGTCATTTGAAATTTGACATGACAGAAAATTCTAATTTTTCCCCTTTTGAATAGTTTCCTACTTTGCTTTTCTTAGAGGGTATAAAAAGATGAAGAGAAACAAAACTTCATCCATGTCTCATGTGTTAAACTGGTATTTTGTTGTCAATGTTATCGTGAAGGGCATTTGCAAATGAAAGAAAACATGTCAATTTTTGCAATTTTTAATTTAGTCCCTTGGAGGACAAAAACAAATGTGCTCACTCATGCGTAAAGATTCTTTTCAATCAACCTATGAACGTAATAGCCAATTAAATTACCTTTAATATGGTGTATAATACATTGGTTTTCATCAAAATCTTCTATGAACAATATGACCTCGAGAATGTGTTTACTTTTTTTTTTGCTGAGTGTATATATACATAATTATATATATAAATATATATTGCAATAAACCCTAAATATCAGAAGGTGTCAGTATTTTTCTCAATAAACCATAACTGTAGACGGTTTAGTCTGCAAACACTTTTATTATTACTATTGTTCACATTTTGCATATTTTTCTGCAGCTGCAGCAATATTTAACATCAATTTCACTGACTCGAATTTTCACAGTGGTTGTTTCTATCCCTTACTCACATTTTAGAAATAATCTAATAAACTAATGCTGGTTTTTTGTTTCATCTGGAAATGTTAAATAATGCCTTTAAGAACTGATCAAAGTAGGTCATGAAAATATGAAAGATGAATAGCACCACACTTTGCTGCAGTACATGTTTGGCATTAATTGGCATTTCATGCTTTCATGCTTAATTTTGTTCGATAATAAAGCGGTGCTAGATCACGCGAAAAAATTGTAAGGTTCTTGATTATTCACATTAATGTATTTATTATCCAAACAGCGCTAATAAATTACACAATACACATGCATAAGCATGATAAAGGTGTACATATATTTGTATATGCGGTTATAAAGTTACATAATGTAATACGTATTTCAGTTGTGTTTGTATTCTTAAACGTAAACGGATGTGTTTACTTGCACCTTTTTCAAACGTATAGAAGTGTAGATACATCGGACTCAGAAGAGCTCAATGACATGAGCTCATTCATCTTCCACCATTTGGAACTTGCTTGCAAAAACATATCAGTTTCTCGGAAATGCTTAGAAAGAAACTTGTCTGGCTGACGCTCTTTGCCCGGATAACGGGTTGTTTTGGAACATTTTGAGACCAAAAATGACAAAAGTTGATGTACCTGACTTTTGTTCCTGAAGAGCTCTCCTCGTTCAGTGGGTATGTCAAATGCTAAGCGAACGCGATGATCGAATCGTGCCCTAGTAAATATTGAATCCCATGTAGCTAATAAGCTGCATACAATTCACTCTTGCGCGATGGATACTGCTACTGCGCTATATATTGCAATCGACGAAATCAAATATATACAATCATATATATATATATATATATATATATATATGTATATATATATATATATATATATATATATATATATATATATATATGTAAATATAGAAGTATTGGAACAAGTTCACTCGGTTGACAGCAGGTTCATCCGTATTTTATTGCTACTCGGAATTTCATGCCACCTCCATTTAGGGGCAATCATCAGGCAATGATGAAATACATCCCAGAAATGCATTTGGATTGAATTAACGCATTTTTAGCGCGTGATACCAAAACAAAAAGTGGATATGTGTATATATATATATATATATATATATATATATTACAGGTATATAAACAATGCTTATGTCTGTGTATCAAATTTATAAACGTTGTTTATATACCTGTAAGACCTTGTAATCTTTACTTATTTATATTATATTCAAGCATACTTGATAATAGCTATCCAGAGAGGAAGAGAGAGAGAGAGAGAGAGAGAGAAAGTATAAAAAGTATTACATATATATATATATATATATATATATATATATATATATATATATTAGTGTGATGATGCTGATATTCCTACCGCACGCCTCTGTCATCTTAAGTGAAATTATAGTTGAGACAATGTAGATAACAGAAGATGTCGCATGAAACCGGCAGAGTTGTGAAGCTTTCGACCGTGGTCTTCCTCAGCTTTAATATCTGTTTGTGAAACGAAATATATGTTTTTGAGCATAACAAATCTGAACTCATAAACACAATATATTAAATATAAGTTGAGCATGAGTTAATAGTTACATGACATACTTGACAATATTTTGGCACTTTGCAGCACATTCAACAATGTATAACTGTAAATGAGTGTATAGTGAGTATATGTAGCATACAAACATATCATACAATAAAAATTATCAAACATATATCATAATTAAACTAAATAATATAATTTGCGTTGCCTGGATGTCTTGTGGCTGTCTTGTGGCGGGATGTGAGTGGTCATGTGATATTGGGGGCAGGTTTGTGTGCGGTGGTGCATGTCAGGCAGGAGTGGGGTAGTATAAAGAATTAGGTTCAGTGTTACAGTGTGTCAGTCGTGTCAGTGCAGATAAAAGATTGTTAACAATTACGATACAATGAACATTCTTGTGGTCATTAACCCCTACAGCTGATTTACCAACAATCAAAATAGCAGGCATGGAACCCGGGTACAGATAGAGAGTGGATAGAGAGTGGATAGTGTGTTGCCACTTGTCCCTAGGTACATAACACAGAAATATACAATATACACATTATTTTATGTACCAAAATTATTGCTGAAACAATCTTCATAGTCTTGCCGCATAATATAACAAAATTGTGTCGCACAGTATAATTTTTCTGTGTACACCTCTATCAATCTATCTATTAATCTATTCATAATTCATATTTATATATATTCATATTGAGATCGTATATATATATATATATATACACACATATACATATATACCCATATACATATGCATGCATACATACACATAAATATCATATACACACATACATATACATATATAATTATGTAATTCCTTCTATCCACATTATATAGTAACTGAGTATAAAACAATACCTATCAGTTAACCAATACAACATCAAAAAATCGCAATCATTTACAGACATTCTATCTTTTCCGTAAATAGAGTCTCATTTTACATAAAACCCGGGTACAGATAAGGAGGGGTTGATGTTTTGCCACTTATCCCTAGGTACACAACACAGAAATAAAATATATGCCAAAATTATTGCTGACAAAATCTTCATGCTATTCCCACGTGATATAACAAAACTGGATCGCACAGTATTATATATGCTGTTTCTCTGGTGCACAACTCTACCTCTCTCTATCTATAATCATCATTTCTTATACATATCATATAATATTCATGCACCCATGTTATGATCATATACACATGTATACATTATACATATACACACATATGTATATACAGAAGAGCCTGCTTGCAAAAACCGACAAGTCCATATTCAATAATAATAATAATAAACTGTGCTTGTATAGCGCATATCACATTCAGGGAGAAGTCTCTATGCACTTTAAGAATGAAACAATACAAGTAAAGGAAGTAAGGTGAAAATGGGACAGGTATAGTAAACAATAGAAAATTAAGATTAAGCTGACACTGAGAAACACTGATGGCCATGAGCCTTATCATTGCAGAAATAAATATGTTTTCAACATTCTTCTAAATGAATCAATTGTTTCAGCATCTTTGATTTTATCAGGTAGACTATTCCATAATTCTGCTGACGCCACAGCAAATGTTCGTGCTCCATAAAATTTGGTGACAGTCTGGGGACAAACTAAAAGAGACTTGGATTTTGAGCGAAGATTTCTAGTCGGATAATACCTTTGGATGAGGTCTTGGAGATATGTGGGACCCAGACCCTGTAAGCATAGGAAAGTCAGCGACAGTATTTTGTATTGCACACGGACCTTTATTGGTAGCCAGTGCAATTCATGTAAAATAGGAGTGATGTGGTCATGCTTTTGAGCATGTGTCACCAATCTCGCAGCAGAGTTTTGTATCCTCTGAAGCTTGTTTATTTGCATGTCAGAAAGACCATACAGAATACTATTACAAAAATCAATACGTGACATCACATGAGCGTGAACAAGTCTCTCTACTGATTTCCGGTTTAAGTACTGTCGTATTGTCCCAATTTTATGGAGTGCGAAGGATGCAGCTTTACAAGTATCATTTATGTAAGAATTCAGCGTAAGATGTTTGTCGAGTCTGACACCTAGATTTCTAGCAGAGTCGGCAATTGTATTAACAACTCCTTCATCCAGTGTAACAGATTCAAGTTGATTACGTTGTCTAAATCTACTGGTAAAATGAAGAACCTCAGTTTTATCTGCATTAAGTTTGAGACAATTGTGGATAGACCAATGCCTGATATCTGAAATGCAAGCCTGTAGCTTCTGAATGGCATCATTTTGCCTACCACCTTCAATAAATACATAAACTTGAGTATCGTCAGCATACATCATACAGTTCAAATTGTGAAGTGAAATGATGTCCTGTAATGGAGCAGAGTACAATGTAAATGCTAAAGGGCCAATTACCGACCCTTGTGAGACACCATGGGTAGATGAATAAACCTGGGATTTTGAGTCCCCAATAACTACACAATGACTTCTGCCTTCAAGATAAGATGTGATTAGCTTCAGTGCATTTCCAGTAAATCCATATATTTCTTCTAGGCGCGATACTAACATTTGTTGGCTAATGGTATCAAATGCACCTGTGTAGTCAAGAAGGAGTAAGATTGCCTCATGTCCCCTATCAAGAGCTAACAAAATATCATTTACAACTCTAACAATAGCAGTTTCACAGCTATGGTAAGGTCTGTATGCAGATTGAGCACTAGCAAACAAATTGTTATTCATCAAATAATTCTGCATTTGGGAGACCATTAACCGTTCAAGCAGCTTCCCAAGGAACTTCAAGTGAGCAATGGGACGGTAACTTTTCAGGACTTCTGGATCAAGCTTGTCTGATTTCAACAGAGGAGTGACGTGAGCAAACTTTAACGTGTCCGGAAAATAGCCATTAGTCAGGGATATGTTGACAATCTTGGTGAAAAATGGAATCAGTTCCATGGAGCACTTTTTCAGAAGATCACTTGGAATAGGATCGAGCCCGCAGGTTGTTGACTTTGAAGCAGACAGTACCCTGAGAACTTGATCGTCCGTGACAGCATGGAACTCCTCAAATCTTTGTTCAGTCATCTGAAACGCGATATCAGCTATCTCTCGATAGGAGGTTTCTCGAAGGGAAGTTACTATTTTCTCAGATTTATTTGCAAAGAATATGCAAAAACGGTCAGCTAAGGATGGACTTGAATTATCATCCTTAGGTAAAATTCTAGTAGATTTGGCCTGACACAATCTATCAACTTTCCGGAAAAACTCCCGAGGACCACAGTCCTCGAGTTCCAACGAATAGTATTTCCTCCTGGCCTGAAGTAGAGTTTTATTATATTTTGCAGCTGCGTGGACAAAGATTTCATGATCGATTACCAGCCCAGTACTACGCCAGCGTCTCTCCAACTTCCTAAGGTGTTTTTTAGCCTCACGACAGTCAGTGTTGAACCATGGTGACTGCGGTCGAGATGTAATTGTTCTATCAATCACAGGAGCATGCTTATCAAGAAGGTTCTCAAGTGCCGACTCATATTGATTGATAAGTTCATCTACATCATCTGGGGGGCAAGTATACAGTTTGGACTGCAGAATGTCTTCACGAAATGAAACAATATCTATGTCCTTCAATTTCCGAAACCGAATTCTGGTTTTTATAGGTTCGGGTTTGCCCACTGAAAGAGAGCAAATGATGGCTGAATGGTCAGACGGTAGATAATTAGTGCATGATGTCTGACAGACTATGTCTTCGGAAGTTCGGGTCAAGACCAAGTCAAGTGTGTGCCCTTTCACATGGGTTGGAAAATCAATGAGCTGTTTAAGATTTGCTCCGGCAGTTATGTCCAAGAACGTAGATGCCTCCGGATCATTCTCATCTTCAAAATGAAAATTGAAATCACCTGCTATGACAAGAAAATTTGGTTCAGTCATCAATCTTTCAAGAAGGGTGGAAAACTCTTGAAAAAATATTGGAGCAGTGATCCTTCCATCTCTTTTCCTCTGCGGACGGTAAACAACAACCAGACGAAGTGGCTTCAGCAGTTTCTTCCCAGTGAGGAAAAGATTCATGTATTCAAATGATTCTGGAGTTTCACACTTTTCTTCCCGTACGTTAAAGCTCCTATTCAGGCAGACACCAATACCACCACCATGTCTGTCAGTTCGTGGGGAATGAAGAAATTGATAAGAAGGGAGAGTTGCCCCTATATCTGCCAAAGACCGGTCATCACGGGCGTCACCAGTTAGCCAAGTCTCTGTTATAGCCAGTATGTCAATATTGTGGGAAATCACCAAGTCCGAAATCATATGGGACTTGTTCTTAATGGATCTCGCATTCCATAATGCAAACTGAGAAAGATGAGATACTTCATGCCGTTTCTCTCCATGTTGTACACTTTGAGATGACGGAACCCGGTTGTTTCTGATTTGCTTTTGAATTCGACGTCCTCCCTTAACTCCTCTATGAGTGGGGCGCTTAGAAGATATTCCAAGTGACTTTAGTGTAGACCATAACGTTGCATCCACTAAAGTGGCGGAAAGGGGTCTAAGGTTCAATAATTCTTCCCTATCATATTTGATGTGTTCTTTAGACGAACACTGCCAAGACAAAACAGCTGGTGATGAATCATTGTGTTCATGACTGAGTGTGGAATTGCTTCGCTGTAGAGGGCCTGGATTTGGATGGATGTCGCCATGTTTTATTAGTTCAATACGAAAACTGCTTGTACCATTGGTATGATACAAGACTCTTCCTCTAACAAAAGACCTCCAAGAGTCTTCTGTATACCCTTTTTTAACTTGAATGGGTTCAGTCAAGCAGCCCTCATTGAAGTTGAAAGTGCAGCATAGAAGAATCAGAGCAAGGGGTGTAATCCTCCAAGACACCATTGTTCACTTCTAAGGGTGTCACTCAGTAGTATGGTTGAGCGAATATCAATAGGCCATGTTGTCACTGTACAAGAAATATGGCCACTGGTCTCTAATTTCTGAATTGAAAACAGAAAATCTTTATGCTCATAGACCATAAAGAGTAAACAAGTAAATAAGTCCACAATTGGCCAGTAGGATCAGGAAGGTATCCCAAACAGACTGATGTAAAATTAATCCAGTAGATCAAACGGTGTCAGAAGAAAGAAGTCAAGACTGAGGAGAGGGGTGCAGGCTGCTGCTAGGCGCACACACACACAATCATTCAATCATATTTGCCAAATGGAGACACGTCATGCGACCAAGGGTCAAGAAAAATAAAGAGAACAACAAGGAAATTTTTGCCTCTCCTGACCATAACCTCAAAAACATATCCTTATATGCAGTGACCAATACATCATTCAAAAGGTATCACCTTGTACTTCATGACAGACATCGTACCCCAGAATCTTCAAAAATGGAACCATCGGCTCCCTGCAAACAAACCCCTCATACATATATACATATATACATTATATAGAAATGTACATATACATGCACATATACATACATACATACATATATGAACACACACACATATTTAATTATTTGATAACTTAATATATAACAATGACAATGACTATCAATCATCCAATGCAACATCTCTTCCGATGAATACAATATCATCTTTCATATACATTTCCTAAATACCATTCTATATTACTCATCTACATTAATACCATACGGTGTGAGTGTTTTAAGTTTCAAGATCCAGTATGATTCCCGCCTTAAAGTGACTTGATTTGATTTTTTGTGGATAAGTTCAATGCCCGTGACCCGTACATCGTCGATTGTGTGTTCATGTGTGCTGAAATGCTGTGCTACCGGAATTTGTTTACGTTTTTCTGTGTTGTATTTGCGGATGTCAGAGCGGGTGTTGTTCATGCGTGTGTATAACGTTGTGGTGGTTTTTCCGACGTATTGTTTTTGGCATCGGGCGCATGTGATCAAGTAAATTACGTAACTCGATTTACAGGCAATATGTTGCAGTATGTGAAACTCCTCTCCCGTGACGGTGCTGGAGAATTTATTTGTGTTCTCCATCAGTGGACAGATACAACATTTTTTTGGCATTGCATTTGCTTGATCCCCTTGGTCTGTTTGCATGTACATCAGCCTCCTCATGCGCTTTGGCGGAGACCAGCAGGTCTTTAAGAGATCGACCTCGGCGAAAGGATGCAATAGGAGGCTCAGGGAATATTTGTTTCATGTCCTCTGACTGATGCAGAATTGGGAGGTGTTCACGCATGACCTGAGAGAGTTTTCTTAGATTTGGGTGAAATGATACAACAAAGGGCGTCCTTTTCAGTGGCTTTTTGATTTTGTATTTCAGAAGGTCTTCTCGGGGGACGGTGGAAGCTTTATCTATTATGCTCAAAAACATATATTTCGTTTCACAAACAGATATTAAAGCTGAGGAAGACCACGGTCGAAAGCTTCACAACTCTGCCGGTTCCATGCGACATCTTCTGTTATCTACATTGTCTCAACTATATATTATATATATATATATATATATATATATAATATTTATATATATATAAATTCAATCTCACAGCATACCCGATCGTGGTTGCTAAAATGATTATATATATATATATATATATATATATATATATATATATATATAATCATTTAGCAACCACGATCGGGTAACCTGTGAGATTGAATTCCTCCTTTCTTATCTTTTAAAAGCAATATTTGCATTTTCATTTATCCGACTTGATTCATGTTATGGCAGCATTATTACAATTTTTTAATGCATTGGTTTCCATTTCAGAACAAAAATCGAGATTGTCTGCAATGTAATGGAAATCATGTATGAACTTAAAGTTATTCTTCATACACCTGGATGTTTATGAATGCTTAGTACTTCAGTTCGCCGAACGTCTATTTCTTTCTATGCATGCATTATGTTGGCCTTTGCATAATGCATATGAATCTACAATGCATGATGTACTTGATCTAAGTATTCTACTGAGTTTTCATTGAAGTGTGTGTCTGAGACCTGATGTTTTAGCGGAGTTCATGCATGTCATTACAAAATCACGACTCATTGTTAAAAAAAGGACTATTGAAATTCAAATTGATATTATCTCCGCGGCAGTTATAGAATCCTATAGTTTTTGTAATACTTTTCCACGGAAAAAATCAACCATAAAATACAACCTAACATTGCTATAACTGCTACATTTCTTCCACGGTCCACCCAAACCTACTTTCTTGTACGTGACTTATAAGCAGCCGTTCTTATTGGAATCGTAACGTATTATTCTCACCAATTCTTTGCCGCTTCCTTTTTGCTATATGGTAAGTGGTCTTTTGATAGAACCATGAAGGGAGATGTTAGGATTAGTTTGAGTAATGTGTGCCATGTCAACTAAACATTGATATCACAATCTCTACTCCCGTCAAAATTCCACTCGGGCAATGATGTCGGAGGGGGTTACTGCTTTCAGTATTGAAAGGTGTGACAAATATCCTTTTTTAAAGTGACATTTCGCTTTTTGACAGCCACTCAAGTAGGCTTTATCTTGTTAGGCTTATTGACATCAGTACATTAGATATTGGATCACTTGTTTTCATATTTAATGTACTGTAATTTCATCTTCTGGCATTCAGATAGGACACAACAAGGCATCAAGAAAAAAAAATGAATGCCTTTCCGAATGGAATGACGCTCATTTACAAACATGTAACTTACTCACACACACACACACACACAAACACACACACAAAACCAGCATCAAGTGTTTTTCCTAATGTACCTCGTGATGTCTTCTTGTGGGTATTTTGAATGGCTTTTCTTGAACACTATCAGTCCAGGCAACTACCCTGTGAAGGATAACGCCGAAATACCCTAAAGAGGATAAAATGGGAGAACCGAGCGAGCTCGCCGAACCTGGCTCAGTGCCAAGTGAATCGCCTTCACGTGTAAAGTCTATGGGAACCGACAAAACCGCTTCGACATGCGTGTGTTTAAACACACACGGTGTATTTTGCTCCCCGCGGATTGCGCTCCTTTTCCCTCAGAGTGAAGATTATTAGTCTTTCCTTTCATAGACCCTTTTGCAGGATAATCCGCGGGGAGCAAAATTCACACGCTCTCTGTCATAGCACAACATGTTCGAAAATTTTGTCCACTTAGTCTCATTCAATCCGGTCTGAATTTTGTCAGGCTATCGCTACTGAAACAGAGAAAAACGCGCACGCACCGCGTGCCTCCGTGCTGTTAGCCCACGTGGAATGGTTATCGTATTGCTCTCTGGCTCGCGTTGCTTGCTTGGTTGCCGCTGTTCGCTGCTGTACGAAGGAACCTCACTCATCTCACATTTGATGTAATGTACATGTAATCACAACTGTAAATTTTGGAAATGAATTATGTAGAATGAAATCGATGCTTACATCTTTATAGTACGAACTTCAGAGGACATTAAAAGATGGTATCAACGCAGTTTATCAGAAAAATCAAATGTGAACTGATCACGTCCCTGCGTCGTTGGGAAAGTGCTGTGACATTGAAAAGGCAGTCTCGCTCGGCAGAGTGTCTGCTGTGGAAAGTTACGTACACATACCAGCCAGGGTTCTTCGATGGGGTGGGGGAGTGATGTTGTTTTTTTTTTTTTTTTAATCTTAATTCCTTAGTGGGGTTTCCTCGATACCAGTCAGCTGCCACTGAGACCTTACATTAGCATGGTACAGTCTATCCCTGTGCACTAACTAGGCATAATTATTCAATTCTCTTTCCACCTCCCTGAATTATGGAATATACGCTGCCATGACTGCATCGATAACAATTTATGAAGACTAAGATGGCGTTTTGTGTTATATCTACTTGGGACTGTGAGAGAATCATAACTGAAAATACAGCTGTAGTTCCAGTTGAGGAGATGTGTGATACCATCGTCTTTACAGTTCGGCAAGTGTACCGGCCACGGGCAGGTAGGAGAACGAAATCCATTCAGTTGCCAAAACTGGGTTTTGAAATTGCGTTCGATCGTCTATAGAAGATGTTCTTACTCTTATATTATAGATGCGTATATTATACTAATATCCACACTGCAGATGATACAAGATGTGACTATTAAATACAGATTTAATAATTGATACATCATGAAATGATTTGAAAAGAAAAAAAATAGTTATACGTTCTTCTCAAGAAACGAGTCACAACTGTATCTTGATAACATATAAGATACTTGAATTCAACACTTTCTGAATGATGCCAGTTTTCGTTTTGACACCCTTGTGTTTGCTGTGGGTGCTTGTGCTTGTGTGCGTACATGAGTGTGGGGGAACTGTGTATTTTGTTTATTTTTTGTGTTTATATCATCCTGCAACGACGTGTACTTAGTGTAGTTTAAATTAGTTTGGATTTGTGCAAATTGTTCCAATCCATCTTAGCGCGAGTTACTTTACAATACTTGGTGGATGTGAAGACTGTGTGTGGTATCTCCCCGGCTGGTATGTGACGCTGCGACTTGTCCGGCCTGCATGTGGGTGTACAGGGCCACCCAGCACATGGCGAGCGTGCAGCGCTCGCACGAGCCAGCAAAATCCGCAGAATTTCTAGTCATAAATCGGAACGACCGGCAATGAGAATAGAGATAACGATCGCAGCGCTTCGTTGAGCCGCTGAATAGCCCTGAGAGGGTATTTCAGGTTTATCCCTCACAGGGTACTTGCTTGGACTGACTATCGTGCACATAAACGCAAAAACGCAAAAGCCACTTAAAACTACTAGAGTGTTCATTTTAGGTAGTCCGCAGCGTATCAGTGCCATGGTGAGCTTGTTCGTGCGTGCGTTACAGGAATGTTTGCGTGGTGTGTGTGTTTGTGTGTGTATGCGTGTGTGTGTGTGTGTGTGTGTGTGTGTGTGTCTATTTAAGAGCAATATGTCAAATTATGCTTTGCGTTTGGCATCATTGGCTGAATTGAGCCCATAGTCTGCTCATGCGCGTTATTTGACACCGACTATATAAGCATAAAGACATTCATCTTGAATACATCATTTTACGGAACTGCTGATGTTTCTGACCTATTGATATTGCTATCAATCGGTGCTTGGGAGTTCAACTGCTTTCGGTAAGTTTTGCTATAGTTGATTAATAACGGCCCTTAAAGCGAAAGCTAGATATGATGTTTCATATTTTTTAGCCTATGTTTTATTTCTTTGAAATAACAATTTCCTTTAGAATACTGTATTCTGTATTCTGTATTCTGTATCTGTATCTGTATTCTTGTTACTGCATTTCGTTTGTTACATAGATGCTTGGAATATTTTTTTTTGAATATTTTTAGTTCCATAAGAAATTTAAAATTTTATGCTCATGGTGCTTTTAGGCAAATTAACATGGGAGAATAATATTGCTCCAAAAATAGCTTTCCAAATATATTTGAGTGTATTCCATGACCTCTCAGCTTTTCCGCTGATCGATACAAAAGACATGTAAACAAATAACGTTTTACCAACAAATGTCCAGAAGAGTTATCATTAATCATTTTTTTTTACACCTAAGAAAAGTTGCTGCTTCAAAAATCAAACGTCATTCTCGAATATGATTTTATCCATTTTTTTTTAGTTTGATGATACTTTATCGGTGTGTAAGATACCACAATGTTTTCAAATCTAAAGCGAACACTGAATGAATTGTAAAGGAAACCCAAGCTCGAATAATACACGAGGATTGAGTGAAAAGTAACAACATCAGTAGAACACATTAATGAAAATTAGTATGAGGAAAACCGGACAATCGATCAAAAGGGATACGAGATTACTACAGTTCGTGACGTCAAGGAATAGACAATAATGGAAAGAAAATAAAGGGGCAACTCTTCAAAATTGCATTTTTCTAATGATTACTTATTACAATGACTTGTCAATTCTTTCTGAAGGAGCAAAGTGAAGTGCCCTTTTATTATGCTTGATAAACGACAATTTGTTGAGTTTTTATTAATTTTTTCTGTATTAGTATATTGTCCATAAAAACGTCATAAAGTGTAGCAGTCTCCTTACAATCGAGCGAAATTTTCCTGAAAGTATTAGTGATGTGTTGTATCGACTTTACCGTTTTGTATGTTTTTTCACTGAATCCATATTTATATTTGGGCTTTGGTTTCCTTTTATGATCCTCTGATATCAGAACGTCTCATACGATTGAACTCCTCGTATTCAGTTTACCTTTTTATGTGATTTACAGGAAAAAGAAGAACAGAAGTGAGGAAACTTCCTACTTGGACGATCGTTCACCTGATTACATCTAGAAATGCCCATCTTACAGTCAGAGCACAACGGGTTTTTTGGGGGGAATAATTTGCCAACTTAAAAAGTTATTCAGACGTTGAGGCAATCGACATTTTGACGACACATATACGAACTTCGGCAAATTATCCAGTTTCTCCTCATTTCCTTTCCACTCAGTTCGAGAGGAGTCATTTACAAACCAAAACAACATCACATCACGATAAGAGCATTGCAATCAAATCGTTTTCACAAAATGGTTATGATCAGCAGTGAAAATATGACAGAAATCTATACAGAGACCACAGAGGTTGGTACGTCGAATTTCATCGCTCATAATGAAGAAGAACCTGTCCTCCCCCAATCGCTTTGGAAGTTTCAGTCAGTTACATGGACATGGGTGACTATTCCGCAACTAACAATGTCCATGCTGGGAATAGTAGGAAATTTGATCGTGATCTTGGTAGTATTCCAAAGGCGCCATACTTGCCGGTCAACCGATGTACTGATCGGTGCTTTGGCCGTTGCGGATTTCTTCACGTCAGTGTTCATGGTCCCACTGCCTACGCCGCTTAGGGCTCCTGAAACATGGCTAGGGAATGTCTACTGCAAGGTAATTTACACATCCATGCTCATGTGGGTTTCAGTGGATGCCTCCATCTTCATTCTGACCTTGATTCCAATAGAAAGATACATTGCGATTGCCCACCCTCTTCATTTCAAGCGTCTTGTAACACGACAGAGAGTTGGGAAAGTTGTTGCCGTGACATGGATGATTGCGTTCATGGCAAATTTTTTCTTATTCTTTGTGGCTAGTGCCAAGGGCGATATGTGCACTGAGACATTTCAGTCACAGCTTGCCCAGGTTATGACAGGCTGTATGCTTTTCCTCGTCCAGTTTCTCATACCGGCTTTCATCATGCTTGTAGCACAAGCTCTCACTGCACTGGTACTCCATCGACAATCCCGCGGGAGGTTAGGAGAAGATTCAAAATGCAACAACTTAAACCCGTCAGCTAAATATCTCGTGGCTAGAAAAAGGGTTCTCAAGATTCTCTTCCTTGTTGTTGTCGTTTTCTTCATCTCGTGGACACCAACACAGACGGGATATCTTTTGTTTAACTTTCGTGTTTTGCCAGCGTCCTATGTGGACACCGATCTTTATTATGCTCTAAATGTCCTAGCCTTCTGTAATTCCTGCGCAAATCCTGTCATTTACACGATTCGGAATCCTGAATTCCGTAAGGCGATAGGAGAATTGTTCAAATCAACCACCAGCACATTGGGAAAAACGGCTTTGTTCAGCGAAAAAGTAACAGGTAATACAGATTTGACCATTTACGATGTCGATGTTTAAGACGTTTCTTTCGACTTTGAATTTTAATATCCATCGCAAGAAATTATGCGTCCATTTTCGTTGTTTGGTTGTACATTTTGTTTTGCATTAACTTCGAAATAATGTTAGCAGAACTATTGCCATAAATGCCAAAATGAATAAAATCAAATGATACATTGGACATAGCTATGATTGATGAAAAACCTCATTTGGTAATATCGGTGCAATACAAAAAAAAAAATACAAAAGAAATATTATGTCGGTTAATGGCGGCGAGAATAACAAGTAATTGCTTGAGGCGATAGTAACCTATGTATGGGAATGGAGAATTCAAAAATTGCATTACTGCTCATAATTAATGCAATGTGTACTGATGCAGCGTGCAGATCTGAAAATTTTGACCTTGCAGTAATATTGCCATAGTGAGTATTTTGTTTGGTTGAAGAAGAAAGTACAGAAGATAAAGCAAAATTTGGTCTAGACATTCAAATCAATCATTCTTGGTTGTATTACAGCAGCACATGTCTCTTCATAATGACCTTGAAAGAAAAACACGGAAGATACAGCTTCTGTATTATATTCGGGTAATAATTTCCATATCAGGAACATTGTATCTAATGGTATTTTGTGTATGACTGGTATGGGATTGTTCAAGAGGTTATCTGAAAATTGACGATGTTATGGACACTGATGCTACAATGTATATAGGAATCCGTTTTGTAAAGTTAAAGGGAGAGGTTGTGTCAATAATTCAAACAAAAAGTTGGCCATTTGAAATATGTAAATATCGTCTACTAAAAAGCATTTGAACTTCGTGATTTAATGGATATGTACTTGAAAACTAGGAGTAAGAGCAGACTAAAAAAGGGTGTTTTCTTTGTATGTTTTTTTTTTGTCACTTGAATTTCACGCAGCTATATTGCTGATATATAACCATAAACTAAGGCATGTACTTTCATAATAATCACTCTCCACGATCGAGTTTATACGCCGTGTATTACTTTGTATCTTACGTACCCTATCTCTGTATCTGCATATAGTTAAACTACTATGAAGCGTAGAGTCCTTAAATTATGAACGTTATCATTGTCGTTGCTATAGATCTGGCGAAGGCCATAAGCCCCAATGCTCATTAAACTGGTCAATGCAAACACATTAGTGACACTTCTACTCGTTTGTCAGTGTATAGATATAATTATGTGAGTCTGAGGTCTTCTGAAAATCTCTGTCAACATTGCGTGCCGTCTGTATAATAAATGCTTGAGATAAGAGCCATAATAGCCAGCGACGTTGCTATACCGTACTTAATGCACCAAGATTTGGGCCTGTCAGCCTTTATAGTCGTGGCTGTATGGGTTTTGCTACAAGCACAATCACAATATGTCAGAATCGAACATTAAAGGGATGGTAAAGTATTCATGGTGATGAGGATAGGGCTTTTAACTTTTGGGTGCCGTCTGTATAATAAGTGCTTGGATAGAGCCATAATAGCCAGTGACGTTGCAATACCGCGCTTAATGCACCAAGTTTTGGGCCTCTCAGCCTTTATAGTCGTGGCTGTATGGGTTTTGCTACAAGCACAATCACAATATGTCAGAATCGAACATTAAAGGGATGGTAAAGTATTCATGGTGATGAGGATAGGGTTTTTAACTTTTGGGTGCCGTCTGTATAATAAGTGCTTGAAATAATAGCCATGATAGCCAGTGACGTTGCTATACCGCGCTTAATGCACCAAGTTTTGGGCCTCTCAGCCTTTATAGTCGTGGCTGTATGGGTTTTGCTACAAGCACAATCACAATATGTCAGAATCGTACATGAAAGGGATGGTAAAGTATTGGTGGTGATCAGGATTGGGCTTTTAACATTTTGCAAGGCACCGAGAAACTATTTATGGAATGTAGGTTTTCCCGGCCAATTTCGCACTTTTGTCAGTCCATTTAATAGAAGGTTCATTCAATTTAGCAAAAACACCTCGTTATCGAATAGTCTTTCATTCAAAATTCCACTTCGTGCGTTCAATTTAGCATTTCGATTTATGAAATGTGCACATGTGGCTTTCAAATTTGTAAAAAGGGCATTCAAATAGGCTGGTAGTCTACGTTCATTCAAATTCGCCACCACTCCCCGAAAAGGGTACTTGAGTCATTCAATTTCGCGAATGAGCAGTAAAATTAATGTCATGTTATTTCTTTTTTGAATAGGTGAGGAAATATATGCATTTCAATGTGACTTTTTTTGTTTCTTCCACATACTGTTAAGCAGTAAAGTATCACTTTATGACCCAATAACTCGAGTTTCTTGTTTTGTGACTCCCCTTTTCTTTCATATAGGCCTACATGTACCAATACCACAGATTAACTTCATCTTTTTACAGTCATGAACGCACAAGTTAGATACAGACGTATATTTCAAGAAGACAGAGAAAGAATTATAGGAACATTTCGATGATTATAACCTTGACTTCCTAAAACTGGCCGACACACTCGGAGTAAAGCGCTCAATGGCCGGGTAAGTTGTGGCCACATGCACTATCTTCGGACTAGGAATCTCAATAAGCACATTGAATTAAAAAAGCTGTCGCCAACATCTTCAAAATAAATACGAAAATATGAAGTATATCATGATGCCTACAAAAACAATAATTGTGTTATATAAAATAAAGAAAAGGCCAAAACATAAACATGTCTGCTGAATTGACTGCAACGGATGTCAAATTGGATGTCCAAAACGAATTCGAATGAACGAGCGTAGCATATAGGTGATCACGTGATCATGTCATTCTAAATTGCCATGAACGATTAACGAAATGGTGCTTGTTTTACGAATTTAAATTGAAAAGTGTTAATTAGAATGAGGTTAAAAGTAATTTAAATGCTCCAGAATGAATAGATCATAAAATTGAAATATCATCTACCATAAATTTTGCTAAATTGAATGCAGGAATAAGGAATTGGACTGGCAGAAGTGCAAAATTGGCCAGGAAAACGTGTGGTATACAGAGCATGCCACTTTGAGAAGAGTTCAAAATTTATTTGATGAAAATCGGTTTTGAATGGCTGAGACATCAAAAGACGAAGTAAAACAAAACGATGGTAATGAACCACCTCTATTATGGTTGCTCTGTTTTGGATATCTCAGGCATTTCCAAACAAAATTTATCGATTTATCGATTGACGAACATACTGATATATTTCATGAAAATAATGCATACATTGAGTATGGAAAATTTATCTGTCGACTATTTCATTATTTAAAGTTAAATGTCTAAAGTTATGTAAGCGAGCAATGAAAATCAAAGTATTCAAAAGTTATACAATATAAGATTTACAGAAAACGCTTCAAATGAGATTCAAATCAGATTACAGATCCTGCCGCGATTGCGACACCTTTTTATTTATTTTTTTTTGTATCCGAGTTCAATAATTAGTGTAGATCTAGGTACAACAGGAATGTAACCGATCATTTAGGCCTTACGATAACCTTTGCGAAAGTGAGTTACTCCCCCCCCCCCCGAGTAATGGCGAAATTATTGATGGTGTCCAAAACCTTTAAAAAATCGATTGAACACGATTGTTTATAGCGTTAACTTAAAAAATACAACGATTTATATAGAAAACTGATGTAAAAATATAATGGATCGAGCTTTCGGGAGAAATTGTATACTAATGATATTATATTAAGGAGAAAAACGACATATGAAGGGAGAAGATTTGTGTCGTCTTAAGGTTTTCAACTGACATGCTTATGTACGCAATATCTCCGTAAAACGGGACCAGTATATTCAAATATATCTATATCACTCTCTATATACATACATAGATATATAGATATAGATATAGATATAGATACAAAAATGGATATACATATCATATACCTGGACTTATCAAAAGCATTTGACACAACGGCACAATGGACCTGGTAATGTTAATTCATAAACTTAACATGTACCAAGAACGGGGTCAAGCCCTGTTTTGGCTTACAAATTATTTGTAAAACCGTTGGCAATACTTGACTATTCAGTTTCGCTAGTCTTGGAATTCGACATTACATGCGGGTAGGGGGTACCCCAAGATGTGAGCATTTATCAGTCAATGTTTGCATGAGTTATATTAAGTTTTCCCCCCACTTCTTAATTTTACACATTTTGCTGACAATTAGACATCCATCATTTCCTAACATTACAAAGAAGAAACCAGTAGTAATGAACCCTAAATTATCTACATATCTCATTTGTTTGAGTCAAGCTCAAATCATTCGAATCATCTTTGAATTTTGAGTCACACGTGGATAAGACAATTTCGCTAATTACCGAAAGGCTAACTCTCGTGAATCATGGAAAGCAAACATCGTCTTTGCAGTAATCCCTAAAGTTTTTGGGCTTTACAATTAATTTTCATGGAATTCCCACGGAAGGAATATATCCTTCTCACAAAAGTCGTTATTAAATATGATCGACATAGGTTTCAAGCTTACATGATATAATGTATGATGTGTATAAAACATCTACGCGGTATATATGTATGTATATATATATATATATGTATGTATATATATATATATGTATATATATATGTATGTATATAAATGTATATGTATATATATATATGTATGTATATATATATATATGTATATGTATATATATATATATACATAAATATATATATGTGCGTGTGTGTGTGTGTGTCTGAACATGCCTTTGTGATCTATACAACTGCTTGATACTGACTCTAATCTAATTGTATTCCACTTTTATGCTGGAAAATTATAGCATTATTGAACTAAAAACGATAATTCAAACTACGAGTTATTTGCAAAATAACTAATTTAAGAAAGAAAATGTCTCATTCAAAGCACACATGTAATTTTTTGAACTTTTTTAGCTCAGGAAACTCAGGGACAAAATGTGTTTTTGGTAATGAAACATACCCAAACAATTTAACTTTCCTAAGTATTGCTTCACAACATAAATTCAACACCAAAATTAAACCTTTTTTTTTTTTGTGCGCTGCTATGTCGTGCTCATATGATGTGTGCATGTCAAAGGATAAAGTCTAATCACGTTTTGCGTATACAATGATATCATTGGCTCAATTCAACACATACTCTGCTCATGCGCACAATCTGACGCCGAATATAAAGACTGAAGACATGTTGTACGAATACATCATTTCAACGAAGTGCGGATTCACGTGAACTGCAGATATTGCTAGTCTGTGCTCAGAAGGTCAGCTGCTTCGGGTAAGGTTTGCTAGTTAATTTGCTTATACTGCAACAGATTACCGTACAGTAAAGAGAAACTGAACATTGTGGTGAATTATAATTTAGTATAATGTACAAAATTGCATTAAAAACGAGACTATTCATAATGCCTTAAAAGTAAAGAATTAATCAAATCGGATGTCATGAATTTTGCTATAACTTTCTACAACCTCGCTTATAGTGACGTTAGTCAAGGTAGTTTGTAGCATTTCATATATCGGTGGCGATATTTACTATCATTTTATTTTTATTTCAATTTTAGGAAGAATCTAAATGTATGAGAGTAGACATTTTTTCTCAATCACATGACCGGAATTATAAGAAGCAAAATAGATACCATTGAAAATTGAAATCCCCAACGGCAAGGTGTAGTCATAACCGATATCTTGTCTTTTAATAGTATCGACACATCAAGAGTCTCGTAAAAGACCCGGTATTTTGACACGTTAAAATGCCCTACCTATATCAAAGGCCGTAAAGCTGTTGTTAGCTCCGACAGTTGTGAAAGAAAAGCTAGAGAGACGAAGACATGCGAGTCAGTGCACGACCCCTACTGAATAACTCAGCCATGACTAGAATAAACTAGTCACTTTAAGCAATGAATAAGCTGCCAGTGCTTACATTCCAGAACATGAATGTATTGTTAACAGTGTTTTCCGTACAAGCTACCTATAGCTGATAGACAAATCCCGCAATGAAAGACGTAAATGTTCAGAATGATCTCCAAAGGCCCCTCGCTTCCCCTTGACTCTTCTCACTGATGGGTTGAATTGAATCGTAAAGACCCTCTACTCGCTAATTCTTTTGCGCTAAAAACAGCTTTATAGGAGGCGTTTGACAAAGACTAGAATTGTAAGAATGAGTTTATCTATAGCTATTAATGAAGGGCATTATTTTTGTTAGCTATACACACGCAGTTACATAACACCCAATTTTACCCAGTCCAATCGAACATCAGTGAACAGCACATATGAAATTATGCGAAGCTTCTTGAAAATCGGAGGTGAAATTAAGAAAGGAATGACATTTGAAGTTTCCATTGTAGAGTTATATTGGTCGTAACCTCGGTGGACAAATATTAGTGGATAAAGTGCATATATGACCCCAGAAACTTCCCTACTTGTTCGTAAGCAAATATTCATAAAACAAAATCCCTGTGTCACAGCTATTATGCAGTCAATCAGTTTCTACGAAAAGAAACAAATAAGGGCGAAAGTTGTCAGTCTACCTTTAATCATGAGTTAACTTTAAACAAGAAAATTCGGTTGTCATCTCTTCAGTGGAAAAATTCTTACGGGCGTTATCATGAGAAATATCACATTATTCGCATATGTATAGTTTCTGGCAAAGTCACTATCTTTTTTTAAACAGTTAACACATGAATTTTTTAAAGCCTATTCCTGTCTTTGCAACTGATTGACAAATTGCCCTACATCGACGTAAATAAGCACTGGATTGATCAGTGTTTTAGTAGTACCCATGATAAAAAAGTCATGGGCGTACATACTCGACATGCATACATATTACGCAGTACCCGGCGCATACTATAAGGATTAGAACCAACACCTGCTGTCGGGCGGAAGCTCGGTGGTCTATATAGTAGAGATGACGCCTGTCTGGAGATCAGAAGGTCGTAGGTTCGAATCTTGCTGGAGTATGTACGCCCATGATTTGTTATCATGACTGCTACTAAAACACTGATCAATTCAGTGCTTACTTACATCGATGTAGGGCAATTTGTCAATCAGTGGCAATGAAAACATCTCGACGGAAGAATTTCACGAATTTGAATATTCCTGTCTTGTTTCGATTTTGATGAAACTTTTGTCACGTTATTGATCCTCTGATATCATAACAGTCAAGTCAACTTTTTCTTATGTATCTTACATTATTCTGTTCTTTACAGAATAAGAAGAACAAAAATGAGGATACTGACAACTCAGGAGATCTTTTTCCTTATTATATCTGGAACGGTCCATTTTGCAGTGTCAGCACCGCCGACCAACACTACACCCGTTAAATGTTCTACCCCAAATACTACGAGGGCACCTGTTATCAACTCTAAAAGTCAGTCAGACATTAAGGACATCGAAGGCCGTTTGACGCCACATGCCCAACCTCTAGACAATGCTTCATATTTTACCCAGTTTCAAAAGAGCTACTCACAAATTGAAACAACCCCGTACTACGACGAAAGCGGTGAAATCAAGACATTTCCACGTAGGGATTTAATTGTGTATAAGACTAACTATGAAAATCTGAGAAAGGTAAATACAGATTCATTTGACATCGGTACGCCGGATTCTATCACGCAATATGATGAAGAGCCTGTAGTCTCCCAACCTCTTTGGATGTTTCAGTCAGTTACATGGACATGGGTAACGATTCCACAACTAGCAATGTCCATGCTGGGTATAGTAGGAAACCTGATCGTGATCATGGTGTTATTCCAACGGCGCCACACTTGTCGGTCAACTGATGCACTGATCGGTGCCCTGGCCGTTGCGGATTTCTTCACCTCAGTGTTCATGGTTCCGCTACCTAGGTCCCTCAAGGTTCCTGGAACATGGTTAGGGAATGTCTACTGCAAAGTAGTTTACACGTCAATGCTAATGTGGGTTTCAGTGGATGCCTCCATTTTTACTCTGACCTTGATTCCAATAGAGAGATACATTGCAATTGCCCACCCTCTTCATTTCAAGCGTCTTGTAACACGGCAAAGGGTTGGCAAAGTTGTTGCCGTAACATGGATGTTCGCATTCATGACAAACGTCTTTTTATTATTTGTGGCTGGTGCAAAAGGCGACAAGTGCAGTGAGGCATTTCAGTCACGGCTTTCGCAAATTATCTCAGGCTCTATGCTTTTCTTCGCTAAGTTTCTTACACCGGCTGGCATCATGCTTGTAGCCCAGGCCCTCACCGCACTAGTGCTTCATCGGCAATCCCGCCGGAAGCTAGGAGAAGATTCACACAACCATAAGTCAAGCCCATCAGCTAAGCACCTTGTGGCAAGAAAAAGAGTTCTCAAGATTCTGTTTCTCGTTATCGCAGTTTTTCTCATCTCGTGGACACCAACACAGACGGCATACTTCTTGTACAACCTTCGTGTCTTGCCAAAGTCCTATTTGTACAGTCCTCTAAATTCGGCCTTTATTGTCTTAGCCTTCTGTAATTCTTGCGCAAATCCTGTAATTTACGCAATTCGAAATCCTGAATTCCGCAAGGCGATAGGCGAATTCTTCAAATTAACCACTAGCACATCGGGAAGAACAGCTTTGTTCAGCGAAAAAGTAACAAATCATACGGAATCGGCAATTTGCAATGTCCATGTCTAAGATTTTTTTATTTATTTTTTTTTTTACATTAAGCTTGTAGAATCTGAAGACATAAAGATGTGTAAATACACCTTAGAAATTTATATTATCTTCTCTTTGGTAGCTAAAGTAACTGCTCCCATTAAAAGTTTCGTATTAGAGAGTATATGATACATATTCTGCGGCTTTTTAAAAACTATATTTAGCAGATTTTAACATTATAATCATGAAGACCGACGCACATGTTTCACTATGAATGAGGTAAAAATGTCAAAGCGTTTTCTCTGAATTGTTTGACCCGGATGCAGGTAAAAATGATAGAATAGTATGCCATGAAAATTTGAAAGATGTATATTATGTCATGTCAAAAAACATTGCACTGTGCTTGCATTGAAATTTTGATTGACAATTCTGGTGTCTTAGTCCATCCGAAACATTGTACACACCTTCACAATTCTGCATTTACAATTATTATATCACATAAATCTCAATTACCATTTTATAGGTTTATATATTATACTAAAATTTAAACAGAACTTGAAGCTAAACTCATTTACCAAATCATCGATAACAAGCTAAGAAAAAATAAAAAGTGAAAGATCATTACAGCTGGTGAAAAAAGAGTAATAACATGCAGGCTTCTAAAAGCAAGACCATTCACAATGAAAATCATATTACGTAGTATTTGTATTTGCAATATTTCAGAAGCTTTAAAATAATCATAGATATTTACAGGTATTCATTTGGAAAATTTTAAACTTTTGTCACAAGGAGATACGTTCGTAATGATTTGCGGGGGGAAAGGGTTACGTGAGTTTACATTCTTTGATCACTTTGGAAACCACTTCAACTATCTGCGTATAGTAATTACATGGATTTTTTTTTTTTTTTTTTTTACAAATTTCAGATTTGATTTTTGTTAACTTATTATAATCAATGTATTAGTTGTATAGAATTGTATACACATATACAAGGCTCGACATAAGCCGGTGGCCACCAAGAGGTAGGGGTATAAGGAGGGGTAGCAGAAAGAAACATTGGGCCGCTATTATCGAAGGAATGATATGTTTTGGTTGCCCGAACGAGTTACAAATGACTCTTGCGACTTTGTATATTATTTCACGAAGCAAGTAAATAGCGATTCAGAAGCAAGAGCTTTGTATATAGTGCAAGAAAAAACTAGCGATTCAGTAAATGCATGCATTTCAACCAGATGCCACGACTATGGCTGATTACTGCTTGTCCTCACGGGCAATCTCAGTGTATTTCAACGTCAAAGTCGCCCAAATTATTTATTTTCAAGACGAAAGTTTATATATGTAAAACAGAAGCAGCTATATAAAATGATGTTGAATATAATCATTGCATTTGTGACCCTGCACCTCAAAACAAACAAAAAGTCGCCAGACATGAATTTCTAGTTAAGACCATATTCTGAAAGAGCAGACTTTAAGCTGTAAAATGATGTATAATTAAAATCAAATGGGCTCTCTAAATATCTAAATATTGGAAAGAAAGTACAAACTCAGGAAAAGTGTGAACTGAGAAAAGAGGCTCTGAAGTACAGTGTCTATTCAAGCGCTCAATCTTTACCAAACCGTGCTGGCTGTGCGATGAATGGGACAAAAAACAGGAAGTAAACCACCAGAGTAACAACAATGAAGGGATTATCAGATTAAACAGAAATTAAGAATGCCTCATGAACACATTCTGTCCATAATTAATGCCAACTTTCAAAGCAGTAGCACTATCCTTTCAAAAGTTATTAGAGTGAAAGTGAAGAGTGTGGACAAGGTTTTTCAGAAATGAAAAAGGGATTCTAAAGACACACTATTCTACCAAAAATGTTCGAGAAAAACTGCTAAAAAAACACACTTTCCTGCCCATTTCATGATACCAAATTAAAGTATAATGTAAAGGAAGACTCGCTCTTTCAGAAAATATGAAAAAGTCAAGTTCGACTAGGTTGACCCATTTCACTTATTTTCAGTCCTCACGCAACATCAGAGTGTGCGACTTTATGTTCGTTTTGAGGTGCACGGTCACATTTGTTTATGGTGTCATGGCAAATATTCGATTTCATAGTTCACCATTTGGTATGTTACACTTATTCAACTTAACTTATTCAAATGATTCCAGTAGGTGGTATTTGAAACCCGTTACCACACGTATCAACTTTAACATAGATTTCATCGTTATAATCACTTTCTGTTTCCAATAATTATTATAAATGTCTTTATTTTCTGTTGTATCTTACACTTAATTCCTCTGTCGCATTTCAAAAAGAAAGAAAAAAAAAGAGACAGAGTATATACCTGTAAAAGACCTCTAAAGTGATCAAATGTCAATGTAGATGTCTAACTCATTAAAAAAAAAAAAACAACATCATCACGTGGCATGCCTGATGATCCCACATGTGATCTTGTGAGTGTTTTGTCTGGCTTGGCTTGTACGTTATCATAATTTGATGATCAGAGGCAATGAAAATTTGATGGATTCTTGATTTTTGTCCGAATCTTTACAGCACGATGGAGCATGAATGATGTTCTTGCTTACGATCGTGACGATGTTTGCGCATGTTTGCGTATGTGGGTATGTGTGTGCGTTTGTGTGTGTGTGTGCTGGCGAAAATACTCAGTATGTACGTATAAGGGTGTTTATGTCTTATTTTGTTTAGAGCATGACAGAACTGGCTGAATTCAACCCATAATCTGCTCATGCGCATGGTATGTCGCCGACTATTTAAGCACATAGACATGCATTCGAATACATCATTTTCGCAAAGTGCGGATGCACATGAACTGCTGGTATTGTCCATCTGTGCTCTGGAGTTCAGCTGCTTCAGGTAGGTAATGTTGGCTATTGCTCAAGCCTGCAATATAGATTGCCGTCTCTGAATAAAACGAAATCGAACATCTCATGATGACTGTACATAGTTCAAGCCTTCTGAAGACAAATATGCTTACTTTTTGCGCATTATTATTATTAGATCATATCAATAGTATTGTTATTGTTTATTTGCCATACCAGATGGTTGTTCTTTTTTTATAACTTGATACCCCAAGAAATAAAAGCAATAACTCCTGACACTTTTGAACGAAGAAACTAACAAATCAATTCTTCACATGTCATGTGTTCTGTTGCAATGCTGTCGTATAGTTAATCGATTTAGGTCATAACACCTAGACTAATAAACGTTGGCAAACTTTTTTTAATGTTTTGATTCCATTACACTTTCAAATTACAAGGAATAAGCGAGGCTTTATGATTTATAAGTTTTTGTAATGAAATAGAAAGTTGTGTGAAAGTCTTTTTGAGATACCTGTCACGACATATCACACATTTTCATGTCATGAAAGTAAATTTCGCAGTGATCCACTGGTCAAAAGAAGAATTGTTAAGCATTCACACGATAATAATATCTGAATCGCTTTATAAAAGTTTTGAAGAAATGTCACTGTTTCTTAAGAACCATTGTCATTAAAGGGTTCTTTGGCGTTTCGTTATTTACTTTCATGAAATGTCATCTATTTATAGGATTTTACAACGTGTACAATGCGTTTAAAGGCAATTGAATATCTAATTTTACTGCGCTTTGATAATTCTCTGATATTCCGACAGGCGACGCGAGGAATACTTCTCATATCCATTTTACCAGAGTATGTGTTTTTTGTTGTTGTTGTTGATTTTACATGGAAACAGGAAGAATCATGAAGATATCAGGAACTCGGACAATCGCACTCCTTGTCATATCTATAGCAGTCCGTGTTATAATCTCAGCACAGCCGGTTAACTCTACAGCTGTTCGATATTCAACCCCCAAGAATGTGAGGGCATCAGCTGTCAACTTTAAAAGTAATTCAGCCACTGAAGCCTTCGACAGCAATTTGACAACATATACACAACCTGTAGATAATGTTCCAGCTTCTACTCAGCTCGGAAACAGTCATTTGCGTATCGACGCAAGCTTACACCACGACAAAGGCGTTCAAATCAAGTCCTCTACTGGAATCTATACAGAGACTGTAGAGATGAGAATGCCTAATTTTACAGCGCAAAATGATGAAGAGCCAACCGTCCTCCAACCGCAATGGAAGTGGCAGTCAGTTACATGGACATGGGTGACGATTCCACAACTGGCAATGTCTATTCTCGGAATAGTAGGAAACCTGACAGTGATCCTGGTGTTATTCCAAAGGCGCCACACTTGCCGGTCAACTGATGCACTGATCGGTGCTCTGGCCGTTGCGGATTTCTTGACGTCAGTGTTCATGGTTCCGCTGCCTACGCCACTCAGGGTTCCTGACACATGGTTAGGGGACGTCTACTGCAAGGTAGTTTACACGTCCATGTTAATGTGGGTTTCAGTGGATGCCTCCATACTCACTCTGACTTTGATTCCATTGGAGAGATACATTGCGATTGCCCACCCTCTTCATTTCAAACGTGTTGTAACGCAGAAGAGAGTTGGCAAATTTGTTGCAGGGACATGGATGATTGCATTCTTGGCAAACGTTTTCTTACTCTTTGTTGCTAGTGCGAAAGATGACAAGTGCACTGAGGCATTTCAGTCACGGATTTCGCAGATTATCTCAGGCTCTATGCTTTTCTTCGCTAAGTTTCTTATACCGGCTTTAATCATGCTTTTAGCCCAAGTTTTCACCGCAATAGTGCTCCATAGACAGTCCCGCCTGAGACTGGGAGAAGATTCAAAATGCAACAATTCAAACCCTTCAGCTAAGTACCTTGTGGCAAGGAAAAGTGTCCTCAAGATTCTGTTCCTTGTTGTCGCCGTTTTTCTCATTTCTTGGACACCAACACAAACGGGATATCTCTTGTACAACCTTCATGTTCTGCCACCGTCCTATTTGTACCACCCTTTAAATTCCGCCTCAGTTGTTCTGGCCTTCTGCAATTCTTGCGCAAATCCTGTGATTTACACGATTCGCAATCCTAAATTCCGCACAGCAATCGGAGAATTGTTCAAATCAACCACTAGCACAAGAGCAGCTTTGTTCAGTGAGAAATAATAGTAAATACATTGTGTACAGTTTCAACAATCTACAATGCCAATGTCTAAAAGCCGTTTTTTTTTCCGACATCAAACCTACATCGCAAGACAAGTTGTAGATCAACTTGAAATGTTCACATCGACCGCTGCTAACGAACTGAGGTAATTGCCACGAGCTCGACATTGAAAAAGAATGTCTAAGAATGAGACAGCCAACGAGTCATACAACCCATGAGCTGGAAACTAGGCAAATAAGGTCCACAAGTCCGACATTAGACAAAAAAAATCCACGAGACTGATACTGTACCACATTAAGCACTATGATGTAATGATTGTTGGACTCGTGGACCATGTTAGGGTTTGTCGAGATATTCAGCTGTACGACTGGTCGTATGTCGAACTCATGACGTGTATCTGTATTGGTCACCCCCAAATTGTAAGCACCTAGATTACGCAACAACAATTTTCTTTTTTTTTTCGGTTATAAGGAGCTATTCAATTGATCATAATTGGATGGTATATATATCATTTGACCACGGAACACAAAACCAGTAGAAAATCGCGCGCTCGATTGTCATGCAGTGATTTTTACTGAGCCACACTGAGCCATGCGTCCGGTAAAATCCGAACGCATTGCTCAAGATTTGTACATGTATAGTGTTGTAAGTGTACCGGACGCATGATGGGGAAAATGGTTGTATTTCATGAATTTACGGACCCACTTTACAGCAAAAATGATGCACAGGCCTATTTCGTGGATCACTGGGAATTGGATGCGCGAGTTTAACTTTGGAACTGTTTAAACCCACGAGTGCAGAATTGGGTTTCAGACTGTTCCAAGAACATCTAATTCTCACTGATCCACGAAATAGATCCACTCTGTCCTGCGCATCATTTGTATAATGATATATTACCGTATCAGTACCTGCATGCATTTTCGCCACGTGCTGTGACAATGGTTACCAGATATCCGTTTTACATGGTGTGTTTTACGGGCTAATTCTTCCGAGTAATTACTAATAATTACCAATAAATTCATTCTCACGGTCAAATGCCATGACTAGGTTTGTCTATCTATTAATATGCCTAAGCTCAGTATTTCATCTTTTTGACTAATTCAACTTTAGTCACGGTTTGTAGTAGTTTAGATCCTTTATCGTGCCAGCCAATCTGGACATAATCATCATTGCATTTATTCAATCGTGTCTATGTTTTGTCTTGTTATTTTGTAATGTATCTTTCTTAATATTTACGGAACAGTGTATTTAAAGCACTCTATAATGCACGGCAAATTTTAAAAAATAATAGTAATTCATTTTGTTATTTCAAAGTTATATTGCATTACTTAACATTTGATCTGGTTTGTTTATCGTTGATTTCTTGATTTTTCCCTGCCAACATGAATTAAAGTCATTGGCCACCAAGTAAAAACAAAATGAGTGTTGAGGCTGTATACAATTATAGTGCACGAATGCAAAGTGTTTATGTATATCTAAACACGTTGACTTTCAGATACATGAAGACACAATTGACTCACGAATATAATAAGATAATTATCTATCATGAACTACATAAATTCTACGAGCCTTTGGGAATTCTTTGTTTAAATATTGTATTATGATATTACGCAATGGAATATCGTCATAAAATCATTCCTTCATATCATGTTCTACTGAGACTTTATCGAAGTGTCTGAGTCAAGATATTTTAGCAGAATTCACCTAAAATCTTCAGCCAATCATGTTTCAATGTTAAAAATGTATGAATAAATGTATAAATGTATTATGCATTAATTTCCACAGATGACAACTAACATTAACAGGCCCAAATATAATACACGAAATTCCTTCGTAGGAATATCGCCAAATTTCATATAACCCTTCAAAAAAAGTTTGGAAATCTGACTTCAGTTGTAAATCTCTCCACTTTGTAAGCACTATAAAATACATGTGTCATATCAGTGGAAAAAGTATTAAATTTTCTTTAAAATGATATCCTACTCATTATGATTATGCTATCAAGTAAAGATATTGTACTCAAAAGTGTCGAATAAGATCTGCATTGAAAAGTTGCAATACGAACAAGAACTGTCCTTATGAATGAGATTGGTCGTGAAGAGTACATAAAGAACATGCTCTTTTGTCGTTTGTGAAGATGTCTTTTGTTCTCAACTGGTCAGCCATGTAGACAAATTTCAATAGACATCTTAACTTCACATTCAAGTTTTCAGTGGTGGCATGCCAGTCAATTTTGATAGCTCATTCAGTTTTATGGTTGTACATCATGCCACTTGTAAGCAATGTAAGCAATTGAAGCTGAGATGCTTCAAAAAGATGACAACGCAAAACCGAATAGAGCGAGACATGTGCGCAACTTTTTCGAGAGAGTAAGGGCATCATTAGAAATGGACTGGCCTTCTGCAGCCCTTACCTCAACCCCACAGAACATTTTTGGGATCAACTTGGTCGAGCTGTGAGGAAGAGGGTGACAAATGCAACGACATAGGCAGGACTCCGTCAGATACTGGTTGACGCTAATCAACAGCATTAGGACACGGTGCCAGGCCGTGGTGCAAGCACTTGGCTCGTCCACCTGATGCTGAGCCCCGATCATGTTCATTGACAATATAAAGACAAAAAGTATACATAAAGTAAACACAACGAAATAACGACAAAATGAAGACAAAATAAAGATGAAACTCCAATAAAATCAAGATCATGCCATTTCACCTCTTTATGTCTTTATTGCGGTTAATGTGGCGAGGTTCTGTGAGATGAAATGGTTTGAGTCATGATCGTTTTTTGTTGTTGTTGGTTTTTGTGTGTGTATAATGCTGTGTACGTGTGTGTGTGTGTGTGTGTGTGTGTGTGTGTGTGTGTGTATGTTTATCTGTTTGGTGGAACGCATACAAGTTTCACTCCATAAAAATGGTGATGTTACAGTAAATGATCTCCAAAGAAAAAAATGGGGAACTCACTCATCACGAGGAAACTGCATTACGGACGTCAAAAATTGGGCCATTTTGCAACTTTTCAATTCGGACTTTACTTCATATTTGTAAGCACTGCACCTTCATGTATACAATAATCATAACAAGTATGGTATCATCTTAAAGGAAATTAAACAATCTTTGTGTGGTATTAAGCACAAATGAATCACTTTAAAGAAAAGATGAGAAATGATTGATCAAACTCAGATTTCCAAACATTTTCGAAGGGTTTATTATGTGATCATGTAACTAACAATGAACTGTAACTGTTTACCTTTACCTCGGTTAGAAACATTTTGTCATGCCTTACTGATCAATGATCCAGGCGAAATAACTTTGTGTAAGCCTTTAATGAAGGCAGACAGACCTCTTCCTTCCTTTTCTGCTTTCTACTCTCCTATATCTACGCAAGTCATTTCTCCCTCCTATTTCTTCTATGTGTATTATGTACGAGGGCCGTACGCAAATCAAGCCACACTTAAGCTGTACTTAACTAAAACTGTAGCCCTACTGTATTAGTCACTGTACGGTTGTATTGCTGATACGTTTCTGCTGTACATTGTGTAAAGGCAATGATGAAAAAAGTATTTTGTTAACAACTGATGTCTACGTATATGTATGGCTCCAACAACGTATGTATAATTACATACAATGTACATGTATGTTCATGCACAATGGTAATACAGGAATCAATAAATCATATCAATCAAATCAAATCAAGTCAAATTGATATAATACATAATTGAAATGTGTCAATAAGGCATATTTAGCACAGAATGTTCAAGAGAGTTTTGACAAGAGAATCTCTCTTCGGGGAAGCCGATTAGATTTCTATTCGACTGACTGAATTTGTGTAATTACACAGGTCTTATCATGTACATACATTTATGATTGTCTTCACACCTTGATTTAGCACATCTTTAATTTCAATTACACATTTATCCTTATGGGAGAAAAAAAAAAGAAGTAAACTGGAAATATTGACAATTTCTCAGATAATGTCGGTTTTCCTTTTCATCTTATGTGCTTGCAAAAAAAAAAAAAATGATGTATTTCCTGTAGTTGAAAAAAACACAACCTGCTGCATTTTCACGGTTTCCGCAAATCATATTGTTGTACTTGAGCAACATACCGATCAAGTATTAAGTGAATATCAATTCTGGTCAATAATAGAATATTACAGTCTATTTTCCATGATTTTTTCCACCTTAATTTCTACCGATTCACAAATAGTCTTTCAGGAGAACGAGGGAATATTTGCAACGCAAATTAACATTAATTCCACATTCTCTCACATTCCCCACTCGGAAGGAAAATTTTCTTTCGCTATTGAGAGTTCCTTTGAATAAGCTTGCTTTACTCTTCTCTCTTTTTCACATCTACTCACGTACCTAAAGTGCAATGGCGATCATAGCATACAATAGCACATAGGATGATGTAGTTCCTTTATTTTTTGTATTTGATGCATTATTGATTGATCCATTGCACTGAAAATAAAAGATGAAAGGATATGATATCGATTTCTTAAGGAAATGAATGGCGTTCATGTTCAAATATTTCACTGAAATAAACAGAAGTGCTCCATGCCGTATGCCTGATGTACCTACGACGCATTCTTTGCAGTGCTGTGTCTGCCTCTGATGTTACGTTATACAATTTTATGCAGACAACTTTGCTAATGAGAGGTAATACTAAATTATCGGATCGTTAATTTAATAGTCCTTAATATACCAGATGGTAAGATGCAGGAATAATTTTGTTCTTGCGTGAAGTGCTGTAATGATTACGTGGTGTGTGTGTAAGTGTATGTGTGTATGTATAAGTTTATCATGCAAAACTGTGTTTTGCCTATGATATCATTGGTTGAATTCAACATATATTCTGCTCATGCGCATTATTTGACGCCGACTATATAAGCCTTATGAAATGCAGGTCGTATTCATCATTTCAACGAAGAAGTGCGAATGTCTGTGATCTGCTGATCTTGCTATTAATCTGTGCTTACGGAGTTCAGCTGCTTCGGGTAAGGTATTGTAGATACGTCGCTAAAGCCTGTAATAGGATACTCGCTCTGAACAAGAGATGTATTGCATATTTCACAGTTAGCCCATTTTCTTCATTTCTCAGAAATAATAGGTTTAGATTACAGGATCGTATTGCTACTGTGTTTCATCACTTACAATAACATGTTCCTGGAACATTTTAAATATTTTGAATACCTCAAGGGGGAAAAAAAAAACAAGGAAACATTGCACTCATGATGCCTTTGAAGAGAGGAACTGTAGCGAAGCCGCTATAAATATATTCTGCTGGAACGGTCTACAACCTTGTTGTGGTATTGGTAATTAGGGAGCTTATTCAATTTTAAAGAATAATTGGAGATAGCTTGTTACTATTTTTCTTTCATTTCAATTTAAAGGGATTGTATAGTGCTGGTGGAGATGAGGAATGGGCTTTTAACTTTTTGAGAAATACCATGAAACCACTTATGAAATGATACAAAGCATACCATTTTAAGAGAAATTCAAAGTTTACTAGATGAAAATCCATTTTGGAATGGCTGTGACATCCAAAAGCAAGGTAAAGCAAAGCGATCCTAATAAAAGGTAGGTTCCATCTTTTGTTAGGATTTCTCTGTTTTGAATAGCTCAGATATTTCACAATCAGTTTTCATCAAAGGAACGTTAAATCTCTCATGGAATTACATACATTTCATATTTCATAAGAGCTTTCTCATTATCTCAACCAAAACTATACGCTCCCTTGGAGGTGTATCTAATAGTATGATAGCAGACGAACATGAGACAAGAATTAAGACAACGTTTCAGAGTGTCATAAAAGGGGGTCGGTGAAATTGATGGCTTTGTAAATGGTATCCCCAACAGAAATTCTCTAGTCGGTTTTATAACCAATGCTATTTCTTTTTAATTTTGGCATATCAAAACTTCCCATGAAAGACTCGTATCTGCATTTGTCAAAATGCTCGGTAAAGTGTAGTCTCTTTCAAAGGCCGTCAATCCATCTAACCTTTTATCTGTTTTCATTGGAGAACATATTGACTGTATGCTTACTGGCCTACTTCATATGCATATGCAGTTTTGAGCAACTGTTCTGTGAAGAACAGGTGTCTTTTTAAAGGCCCATTGTTATCTCGTTTCGGATTTTGACGAAACTTCCTTTGTTTGTATGATTGTACCATGTCTTTGAAAGTCGAAAGTGAACCTGAGTATATAGAAATGCACATTAATGATCGTCTGACATGACAATAATTGAGTAACTCCTCATATCCATTATGATATCATATATTTTACAGAAAAAGAACAAAAATGAGGATGATGGCAGTTCGGACGATCATTCTTCTTATCATATCTGGAACGGTCCATCTGACAGTCAAAGAAGAACCGGACACTACTACGGCTGTTCAATATTCTAACCAAAACACAGTGGGGACATCAGTTGTCAGCTTTAAGAGCGATTCAGACATTGAGGTTATCGAAAATGTTCCAGTTTCCCCTCAGTTCCAAAAGAGTTATTCATATATGGAAATAATCTCACACCTCGACAACAGAGGTCAAATTCCGACATTTCCACAAATGGATTTTGATATCTTTGAAATTGATCGCGAAAATCTGACAGAAATCCATACAAAGACAATTGATATAGGAAAGTCGAATTCTATAGCGCAAAATGACGAAGAATCTACTGTCCCCCTCGTGCCTTGGAAGTGGCAGTCAGTTACATGGACATGGCTGACGATTCCACAGCTAGCAATGTCCATGCTAGGAATAGTGGGAAATCTGATCGTGATACTGGTGCTATTCCAAAGGCGCCACACTTGTCGATCGACTGATGCATTGATCGGTGCTCTGGCCGTTGCGGATTTCTTGACGTCAGTGTTCATGGTCCCACTGCCTACGCCACGCAGCATTCCTGGAACGTGGTTGGGGAATGTTTACTGCAAGGTAGTTTACACTTCAGTGCCAATGTGGGTTTCAGTGGATGCCTCCATCTTCATTCTAACATTGATTCCAGTAGAGAGATACATTGCGATTGCCCACCCTCTTCATTTTAAGCGTCTTGTAACACGGCAAAGAGTTGCCAAGGCTGTCGCTGTGACATGGATTCTAGCATTTTTGGCAAACATTTTCTTATTCTTTGTGGCTGCAGCGAAGGGTGACACGTGCATTGAGATTTTTCAATCACAGTTTGCCCAGATTATAACAGGCTGTATGCTTTACCTCGTTCAGTTTCTCATACCGGCTTTCATCATGCTTGTAGCCCAGGGTCTCACCGCACTGGTGCTCCATCAGCAATCCCACCGGAGGTTAGGAGAAGATTCAAATTGCCATAACTCAAACCCTTCAGCTAAGTACCTCGTGGCAAGAAAAACTGTTCTCAAGATTCTGTTCCTTGTTGTCGTCGTTTTTCTCATCTCATGGACACCGACACAGACAGCATATCTCTTGTACAACCTTCGTGTTCTGCCAACGTCATATTTGTACAGCCCTTTATGTTCCGCTCTAACTGTCCTGGCCTTTTGCAATTCTTGCGCAAATCCAGTCATTTACACGGTTCGTAATCCTCAATTCCGTAAGGCGATAGGAGAATTGTTCGTATCTACCACTAGCACATCGGGAAGAACGGCTTTGTTCAGCGAAAAAAATGACAAGTAATACAGGTGCAACAATTTTTCATTGTCGATGTCTAAAAGAAACGTTTTTCCAAAGCCTTCATTTTACATTGCAATACATCATGAGTACAGATTCACAATTTACGAGAAAGACGAATGACTTATATAAATATAATGTTGGTATTTAGATTATTTTGCATGATTTCCTTATTCTAAACAAAGCAAAAACGTCCAAAATAATTAGATTTATTAACTTCATTTCCAAGAGACTCCCTCCTGCCATATTTCTTCACTTAAATCACTGATAAACGCATTTACATTTTCTTCTGCATCAAACTTTTGCATTCGTATTGTAAATTTACTATGTATATTCAGACCGTCATCTGTCGGCCAATTTGGATGTGTATTTGGATGTGTGTTTGTGTGTGTGTGTGTGTGTGTGTGTGCATGTTTGTTTTGTTTTGGTTTTTTTTTTTTTTGGATAGATTTTGCAGGTCTTAACCACGGGTCTTGTTCTTTGATTGGATGCAGTTAGGAAAATAGCAGAAAAAGTATATAGGCCATGAAAATGTGAAAGATGTATATCATGTCACTTCAGAGAAGTATTATGTTTGGCTTGCATTTAAGTTTTATTGTCAATGAAGTGTCTTAGATCACCAAAAAACCATTAGCGCTCCAATTACCAGTGCATTTTATATTTACTAGATATTATTGCGTTTATCGATACCATTTATGTTACACATATTTCAACCATATTTGCATTCTTCAACATCAATAAAATAATGTTCATCTACTTTATATTACGAAAACGTAAAACGAGAAAATAATACGTATATCTAGCCTATGGATTATCTATATCTATAGTTAGTGTATCTGTAGTTCTTTGCCACTGACAACAACAAAGTGAAACCCAAAAAAAAATTGCATACAATTATCATTGCATGTTTTCGATTGTTTCAAAATGTTTCATCTAATTGTTTTGTGCTTTTTTCCCTACTTTAATAGATTATCACAGAACAATTTATTTAAAGCGCTCTATTTTGCCCGGTGATGTTCCAAAAGTTATTATTGTTCATAATCATTTGAATGGTTTATCGCATTGCTTATAAGTTAGTTGATATGACTGTTTGTTTTTTAGGCCACCATAAGATAAAATCCACGGGCCACAAAGGAAAAAGTAAATCAGTGCCGAGGACTTTTACGAATCTAAAAAGTATACATATACAAATGCATCTACCTACCTTTATGTAAATAGTTGGATTTGAGATACATGAAGGCATGTTTCACTCACCAATACAATTAAATATCTTTCATGAAGTACTTAAGATCTAAGAGCCTTTGGGAATTCTTTATGTGGGTTAGTATTGTTGTCTTTTGACGTTACGCATTGGAATGTTTTCATTAAAATCATTGCTTCACACCATGTTCTACTGAGACTTTATTGAAGTTTCTGAGTCACAATAAAGAGTTCACTAAGTCATAAGCCATGATTATACATCAATGTGTCAATGTTAAAAAGGACAACTACACACAGAGGGAAGACATCACCTCAACGACAGGTGAAGAAGTACATGACTTATTTGCAACCGATTAGATTTTGATTCGACAGACTGAATAGGTATTCACACAGGTCTTATCACGTGCATAATCGTATGATTATCTTGAATAATCACATTAACAATTTTGATAACACATTTATCGGCATGGGAGGAAAAATAGGTAAATTGTCAGTAACAAAAAACTTGTTACAAAATGCCGGTTTTTCTTCTCATCTTAACCGCTCTACAAAAATGATGTACTTTTCTTCCAATTGCAAAAAAAAACCAAAAAAACAAAAAAACAAAAAACACACAACCTGCTGCATTTCCACGGTCCACAGGGAACGCAACAATTAATTTCTATCAATTCTACCGCTTCACAAGACATGCAAGATAGTCTTTCAATAGAACCGGGGAGTTGACTATTGAGATTAACTGAGGGAGTATCTGCGACGTCAACGTAACATTAATTTCACATTCCATCACATTCCACTTGGAGGGAAAGACTTCTTTCGCTATATTTAGATAGTTGGAGTAAGCTTACTTTACACTTCTTGCTTTTTTCACATGTACTCAAGTAACTCTGCTCTTTGATAAAACGCAATGGCGATTCAAGCATACGTTAGCAAAATTTACAAAAAAAAAATAATGTGGGGGTTTTCTTCCTTTTTTGTAGTTGATGCATTATTGATCCATCGCATTTCAAAAAGAAGATGATATTAAGATGAATAAAGAAAAGGCAGACCATGCAGTATAATTTTGCATCACGTGGACTGCTTGATGTATCTAGTGATGTATTCTTGCGAGTGCTGTGTCTGGCTTTGCTGTTACGTTATATGAATATACATTTGATAATCAGAGGCAACGTCAAATTACGCGATTGTTAATTTCATAAAAATCAAAGCTTACCATGTGGTAAGGTGCATGAATGATTTTGTTTTTGCCTGATAATGTTTCAGGTGTGTGTGTGTGTGTGTGTGTGTGTGTGTTCATGTCTATGTGTGTATGTATATTCCCCTGGCAACATGTATAACTGTGTTTGGCGTGTGATATCACTGGCTGAATTCAACCCATGCTATGCTCATGCGCGTCATTGACGACGACTATCTAAGCCTATTATGCAGGTCGAATACATCATTTCAAGGAAGAAGTGCTGATGTATGTGAACTGCCCATGTTGCCATTAATCTGTGCTTACGGAGTTCAGCTGTTTCGGGTAAGGTTTTGTAGATAATTTGCTGAAGCCTGTAATAGAATATTGGCTCTGAACAGAAACAGAATTTGAACAACATTTCACAGCTGGCCTGTTTTATCTTATCTCAGAAAGGTGAGGTTTATTTGTTTCTTATTAGATTGTAGGATTGCATCGTCAATGTGTTTTGCCACTGCAATATAGTAATACGTTTCTGCAACATTTTTCTAATACCTTGAATACCCCAAAGAAAAAATCATTGTACTCACTGACATGATGCCTTTGAAGTAATGAACTGTCGCAAATCAGCTCTAAATAATCTCTGGTATAGAACGGTTTACAACCTTGTTGTGGTATCGGTATAATCAAAGTAGCTTATTCAATTTTAAACGAAATTAGTTGTATTACTATCTTATTTTCATTTGAATTTAAGATGTATCTTCAACAATAATAGGAGACAATCATGTGACAAGATTAGATACAACGCAAAGGAGTGTCAGGTGAAAAAGGACTCTCATTGAAACTAATGACTTTGTAGAATGAATTTAAAGTCAGTTATATAACCAATGTCGCATCTTTTTTTTTTTTAATCTGGCATATCAAAACTAACATAAAAGGCTCGAATCTTAGAACCTAACGTCTTATCTGTTCTCATGGAAGAATAACATTGGTTACAACTTTACTAGCCAAATCAATAAATGCGGTATATATTACGATAACCTCAAAACCCTCCTGCTGTATGATTGGTAAATAGCCATTATGAGAACTAATTAATAGCTACCAAAATCTCTGAGTGTCAGAGACGTGGATCCGTCTATGATTTGGGGGTATCTCACCTCGCACACGAGGGGAATTTGCAGTTTCCTTCCTATAGTTCAGCGTTTCTGTGAAATATGTAAGAAAAAGAAATATTCAGGAAAAATTGAATGGCTAAATCCCGGTATTTCCGCTCTTGTTTCGAGTGTGCGTCATCACTGTTTACTATTAAAAGTCTATTGAGGTGGATTGGAGGGATGAGAGGATACTCCCTCCCACAAGACGGATCTTTTGAAGTTTTAAGATTGAAATAAAACAAACTGGTACACACTGTTTGTGGAATATTTCGAAACTGTCAATCCCCGAAGTGTACTACGTGTGCACGGAGGGAAACCTTAAAGCAAAGGGAGGGTGGGAGGGGATATGCCCTACGATTCGAAGGAGCTTATTCAATTTTCGACTAGAATGTCAAAGATCTGCTTTTGCTGGAATTTCTTTGACAATCAGGAAAAAAAAATGTTATATAAGTATGCGGGGGAGAACAGGCGGGAAAAGGACGGGGGATGGGGTATTCTCCCTCCCACAGGAGGGTGCTTTTGCGTTTTTTTTTTTTAATGATTGCAACTCACAAATCCTGTGCTCACTTTTGGTGGAATATTGGGTTGATTTGGTTGATTTTGTTGATTTGTATCTGGAGTTCTAATGGGCAACTGTTTCTCGAAGTAAAGGTGTCATTTTAGACGCCCATTGTTCTTTCGTTTTGGGTTTTGATGAAACTTCCACTGTCCTTATGATCTTACCAAGTTTAGAAAGTGAAAACTGAATAGAAATGTACTTTAATTAGCCAAGGTCGTCTGAAGTCACGATATTAGAGTCACGTTCTCATATCTATTTATGATATCATGTATTTTACAGTAAAAACGAACAAAAATGAGGATGATGGCTTCTCGGACGACTATTCTTCTTATCATATCTGGAACGGTTCATCTTAGTGTCAAAGCACAACCGGACAGCACTATAGCTGATCAACATTCTACCCAAAACACAGTGTGGCAATCAGTTATCAAATTTCAAAGTCATTCAGACATTGAAGTAATCAACAGAAATTTGACGACGCACAGACAACCTTCAGACAATGTTCCGGTTTCTGCTCAGTTTGAAGAGAGCTATTCATATATCGAAACAACTTCACGCTGCGACAAAAACGTTCAAATTCAGATACTTCCACAAAAGGATTTTGACCTGTTTGAAATCAACCGCGAAAACCTGACAAAAGTCCATAAAGATACTGTGGAGATTGGTACGCAGAATTATGCAGCGCAAAATGAGAAAGAATCTACTGTCCCCCTCGTGCCTTGGAAGTGGCAGTCAGTTACATGGACATAGGTGACGATTCCACAACTAGCAATGTCTGTGCTGGGAATAGTGGGAAACCTGATCGTGATGCTGGCGTTATTCCAAAGGCGCAACAATTGCCGTTTGACTGATGCACTGATCGGTGCTCTGGCCGCTGCGGATATCTTGACGTCAGTGTTCATGGTTCCGCTGCCGACTCCACTAAGGGTTCCTGAAACATGGTTGGGGGATGTCTACTGCCAGGTAGTTTACACATCCATGTTAATGTGGGTTTCAGTGAATGCCTCCATCTTCACTCTGACCTTGACTCCAATAGAGAGATACATTGCGATCGTCCACCCACTTCATTTCAAACGTCTTGTAACAAGGCAAAGAGTTGGCAAAGTTGTTGTATTGACATGGATTTTAGCATTTATGGCGAACAGTTTCGTATTCTTTGTGATTGGTGTGAAAGGTGACATGTGTATTGAGACTTTTCATTCACAGCTTTCTCAGATTAACACAGGCTCAGTGTATGCTTTACCTCGTACAGTTTCTCATACCGGCTGTCATCATGCTTGTAGCCCAGGCTCTCCTCGCACTGGTGCTCCATCGAGAATCCCGCCGGAGGCTGGGAGAAGATTCAAACTGCTACGACTCAAACCCGTCAACTAAGTACCTTGTGGCTAGAAAAATTGTTCTCAAGATTATGTTCCTTGTTGTCGTTTTCCTCTTATCATAGACACCGGCACAGACGGGATATCTCTTGTTCAACCTTCGTATTCTGCCAACATCCTATTTGTACAGCCCTACACGATTTGGAATCCTGTATTCCGCAAGGCGATAGGAGGACTGTTTAAACCAACCACTAACACATCGGGAAGAGTGACTTTGTTTAGCGAAAAAATAAGAAGTACAGGTAATACAGACGCAACAATTCACATTGTCGATGTCTAATGAACGTCTAGACATTAAACCTTCCTTTTTCATTGCTATTCATTATGAGTAGAGATTGGTAATTTACGAGAAAGACGAATGACTTATACAAATAACGGTACGTAGAGTATTCTTTCTATATGATAAAAATATCAACATCTAGAGTTATCAACATCTCCATGAAAGTCATCCTACCATACTTCTTCACGTAAATCATAGATGAACGCATTTATATTTTGTTCTTATTACTCTTCTGTCGCACCACATAGGTTCTTGCTCCAATCAACAGTTCCAAAAAGCACAGGTCTATCTGTTTGTTTATTTGTTTGTTTGTTTTGATATGAATTGCAAGTGCTGACCACGGGTACGGGTCCTGCTGTTTGAATGCAGGTAGGAAACTATTAGAATACTTCATAGGCCATGAAATTTTAACAGATATATATTTTGTTACTTAACAGCAATGTTGTGTTTGGTTTGCATTTAAGTGTCATTGCCAATGAAAATGTGTTAGGTCACCAGGGGAAAAAAAACACGTTAGCACGTTGATTACTATTCCGCCCTTATTAACCTTATTTATAGTACGCATACTGCAGTCATGTTTTCGTTCTAATATTTTAGCCATTATGCATTTTGATCTTTCCATTAAAATCATTGTTCTCATCATGCAATACTTAGGCTTCATTGAAATGTCCGTCTGAGAGTTATGAGCAAGATTCGAATCAATGTATCGAAGATGAAAATATTTGTGATAACAACAGAAATATGACCAAAAGTAATACTAATATGAAAAATAGTTGATGCTTGAAAACAAGTTAAAATCCCACGATGTAGATTACGCACTTAATGCCACATTGCAGTCTCAACAACAAGAATATCCGGGGAAGGAAATTAGATTTCGTTTCTACAAAGTGGTTACATATATTTCACCACAGGCCCTATCACGTATGCGATAGGGACATAATATCAAAAATTTGAATGCACTAACCGGTAAATGCTATACTAAGTATTCACTTTTTTTCAAGCACAGGCAGCATCCAAGAGAGATTCAATCATTCTTTCCAATGTTATTACATTCGTTTCTGAATACGAAATGTTGTTGAATATATTAAGATGATAACATATCATATTAATCATTTTTGAATGTTTTCAACAGCTTCAATGTCAAATATCTTAAGTTAAAAAATGGATATACATGCACCTATTTTTGGAAATAAACTCTGCATACATTTTATAATTATATTATGCTCTACAACATAACCTGTGATTGTTATCAATGTAATTTTCTTAACTAAGCAGACGTGTAATTTCGATCACACTTCATAAATTGTATGGACCAGAAGCAAAGTGTCAGTAATGCGAAATTCTCATGGTAAATGCATGTTTTCCTCCTCATCGTAATTGTTGTAGTACAAAAATGATGTCTTCTTTCCTACATTTGTGAAATATGCTATAACGTTTGCATGGTGTACGTGTCTAATTGTGTGTGTGTGTGTGTGTGTGTGTGTGTGTGTGTGTGCATGTGTGTATGTGAATGTAAAAGCGTCATATGCGTAACTGTGTTTGGCGTGTGATATCATTGGCTCAATTCAACCAATGCTCTGCTCATGCGCATTTTTCATTTTGACGCCGACTATATTTAAAGCGTAAAGACATGCAGGTTGAATACATCATTTTGATACGTGTGGATGTCCGTTGATCTGTTGGTATTCTGGTAATATTACCTCAGTCTCTAATAGAATATCGGGTCTGAGAAATATCGTTTCTCAGAAACAATATCTATTCTTCTAAATTATGAGATCGTAGGATCGTATAACTTATTCTTTTCCTCACTTACAATAGTACAAATGTATATTTCTTGTTTAATGTTATACCTTTACTGCTCTAAAAAACAGAAAACATTGCACCCGTGATGCCTTTGAAGGAACAAACTAAGCAAATCAGCTCTAAAATGAGTTCTATTACGACGTTCTACAGCCTGGTTTTACTATCGTTTATAGTCAACATGGTTTATTTAATTGGATTAAAGTTGGCGATAACCGATGCGTATTTTTTATTCATTTCAATTTCGATTCGAAAATTAGCAATGACCACGCTTGGAATAGTGGGAAACCTCAATCTTACTTTTGTATCGTAAAGGATGATAACAAAACATGTTTTAAAATCAAGTGAGAAGAATTTAGATTTGGTACCTGATAGTAATAAAAAGGACTCTTAGGAAAAATCGATAACTTTGTACACAATATCCCCATCAGATATTCCATAGTCACAATCAATGTGTGTAGTAATTCATCGAAACTCACGTAAAAGGCTCGTTTTTGTATTTGTCAAAATGTCTGATAAAGTGTAGCAGAATTCGCTTTCAAAGACCGTTAAGCTGTTTTTAGATCTGGCAGTCGTAAAAGAAGAGCTATAGAGCCGGTTCCATGCGAGTCAACGCTCCAATCCTATACTGAATATTGAATTATATTAATCAGACTAAACAACGGATCCTGCCAGTAGAAACGTGTTTGTATATGATTGGTTGTATTTCTTTTTTCCCCCTTTTTTTGTGTGTGCCACTATAACAAACTTCCGTTATAGGGTTAAATGCAGAAATTCTGATTTTAAAAAAAAGCCTAACACAATTTGGAGGTGAAATTGAGAAAAAAAAAATGAAATCTGAAGATTTCTCTGTCACGCGTCTGTTTTGATGGAAGAACTATATTATTGCTCATAACTTTGCTAGCCAAATCAGTAGAGGAAGTGTATTCTATTACGTCAAAACCCTCCCACTGGTTGGTAACTTACTAGTCAAAGATTTATGTTGGCCTATCAACAACTAAAGTCTACACGAGTTGTCATTAATTAGTTTCACAGCGAAGAAATGTCGTTCGAGAGGTGAAAGGTTTTTTTTTTTTTTCTAATCAAGGGATTTTGGTAGTGATTTGTCGTTTGGTATAGAGAAGACTTGTCAGACGTTTGCATGGTAAATATCATTTAATTTGCGTGTGCAGTCTTTAATATTGTCAGCATTGCTGTTTCTTTTTCTATTTTGCTGAATCTTGTAAGTGTGTTTGTATGATTTCATCTTGTTTTCAAGATCAATTTGAATACTGATCACAACATTCGAAATATTACCTTGCATCAATTTACAATATTATTCTATGTTCATTACAGGAAAATAAACACAAAAATGAGGATGCTGACAAGTCGGACAATCGTTGTTGTCATCATATCTCGAACGATTCATCTGACAATCACAGCACAGCCGGCCAACACTACAACAGCCCGATGTTGTACTCCAGAAAGTGTTAGGTCATCACTCGCCAACTTTAAAAGTCATTCAGACATTGATGTCATTGATAGGAATTTGACGACACATAGACAACAAATAGACGCTTGTTCAGTTTCTACTCAGGTCGGAGAGAGCTGTCCACGTATTGGAACATCCCAATACCATGACAAAAGACTTAAAACAGTGACTTCTCCACTGAATGATTTCCTTACTTTTGAAATCAACCGCGAAAATCTTACTGAAATCTACAAAGAAACAACTGAGACTGGTACGCCAATTTCTTTTGCGCAAAATGATGGAGAACATGTCCTCCCCCGGCCAGTTTGGAAGTGGCAGTCAGTTACATGGACATGGTTGACGGTTCCACAACTAGCAATGTCCACGTTGGGTATCGTGGGAAACCTAACCGTGATACTGGTGTTGTTCCAAAGGCACAACAATTGTCGGTCGACTGATGCACTGATTGGTGCTCTGGCCGTTGCGGATTTCATAGTTCCGCTGCCTAGGCCACTCAGGGTTCCCGGAACATGGTTAGGGGCTGTCTACTGCAAGGTAGTTTACACTTCCATGTTAATGTGGGTTTCAGTGGATGCCTCCATTTTCACTCTGACCTTGATTCCAATAGAGAGATACATTGCGATTGCTTACCTTCTTCATTTCAAGCGGCTCGTAACACAGCAGAGAGTTGGCAAGATAATTTCGTTGACATGGCTGGTCGCGTTCATGGCAAACTTTTTCTTATTGTTTGTGACTCATGTGAAGGATGACAAGTGTACTGCTACATTTCAATCCCGGCTTTCCCAGGTTTCCTCAGGTTGTATGCTTTTCCTCGTTCAGTTTCTCATACCGGCTTTCATAATGCTTGTAACCCAGGTTCTCACCGCACTGGTGCTTCATCGACAATCCCGCCAGAGGCTAGGAGAAGATTCAAGTTGCCATAACTCAAACCAGACTGCTAAGTACCTTGTGGCTCGGAAAAGTGTTCTCAAAATTCTGTTCCTTGTTGTCGTTGTTTTTCTCATCTCGTGGACACCAATACAGACGGCATATCTCTTGTACAACCTTCGTGTTTTGCCAACGTCCTTTTTGTACAGCCCTCTAAGTTCTGCTTTGGTTGTCTTAGCTTTCTGCAATTCTTGCGCAAATCCCGTCATTTACACAATTCGGAATCCTGAATTCCGCAAGGCGATTGGAGAATTGTTCAAATCGACCACCAGCATATCGGGAAGAACGGCTTTGTTCAGCGAAAAAATAATATGTGACGGAGATTCGAGCATCTTCAAATTAGATGTCTAGACACTTTCCGACATTGATTATTCGTGTTGCATCGGAAGACATTCTAGGTGTAGTTTTAATATTATCTTTAATATTCAAATATTCTGTCGGCCAGCTGTATTGTTCCAATCAACTTTTCATAGGTGCACAATGGATTATCATGTATGTGGGCCTGTTTTATCGGATATCATTTCTCAAGTTCTAAAGTTTTAAAAATAAGGCAATAATCTTGAAGATCGTTCGGCAAAGCGCTACACATAGGGACCTATTGTTTGATATGGACGCACATTTGGAAATGGCAGAAAAGAAGATTATCTAAATGTTAGCGATGTAATAGGTGTTACAAAAAGAAAAATTCCCACTTTTGATCCTCAATAGTTCAAAAATTATACATCAGGTACCACTGTCATTTATATGAGTAATAGCTGAATAGAGTACAATTTAGTTGGAGATGATTTGAATATGAGAGCATGAATGAGTTTAGTTAAATCCACGATTAATTTTACAGTTGAATTCCAGATTTTGGTAAAATTTGAACTCTCTGTATAAAAAAAAAAAAAAACCAAGCAAACAACTGAACTTCACACAAGAACCGATGATGTGTATGTGAGTGTGTGCGTGCAATGACCCTGAACAATAGACATGAATACCACGAATAGCACCTTTTCAAAGCTCTGCTGACTAGGCTTCTGGACTTTTAATACGGGGACTTGCTCCAAGGCACATGAATGCTTTATCAATACTTCATGATGGATTGCCCTAGGCACTGCTGTCTGAATAAATGATAAAGGGTAAAATGCATGGGGAAAAAAATCGCTCATGTTTTCATGTGCTTGCATACACTACATCTCAGGATGAATAAAGACTAGCTGTGATAGTGGAATTTCTTATAAATATGTAACACAGCATTCAAACCCTGGTCATTGTTCAGGACCATTGCCTGGGTGTAAACCACACACTCCCATACACACTAATTGACCCCCGTTGCAAATTTAAATTTTTGTAAAGAGGGTTGAAAATAGAGCAAAATCTAAAACCTAACTTAAAAATAAATCTTGAATTTAATGAAACTGATTTATGCTTTCATTTTTAAATTAGCTCCAACAAAATTGTACATACAATAATCAGCTATTGCTCATATCAATGTCAGTGTAATCTGCTATACATTTTTTTTAAAGTATTAAGGGCCAAAAGTGGGAGATGTTTTTTGTAACACCTAGTTTATTACGTTTCCTCACTTGCACATTCTTTTTCTTGGATTAGATCTGATTAATTTTGAAAATGTGTAAGCTGCTCAAAAAAAAAAAATATCTTAAAGACAGTGGATTTTCAATAATGTACGGAGCTTCTATCATTGTTCTCTGTGTGTAGGTATTATTTTATTTCTTTTTCTATCATTATCGAGAATTATTACAGAGATACTACGAAGGATAAATATTTAATTGTTATTGTAATGGAGTGATATCTACAGATATCTCATAGCATATGTATACGATATGGCAATTTTGTGTCGTAATGTAACTTTCAACACTTACTTTGCAAAGTTTCAATCAAATTGCTTTGAACTTGAATAAAGTCATGATTACACAACAATTAAACAATATAAACGACAATCTCTTGACCTTTGAATTTTATGCGTATTTTTTGTCTTTTGCCTTTATGCATCAATTTAATTCTTCTCATTAAAATCATTCGCTCACATCATTATGTACTTAGACTTTTAAAATTGTGATATCTATCTGTGTCATTATATTGTGACAGATTTCATTTAAATCAAGACTCAATCACGAATCGATGTTAAAGAAAAGGCAACTATTCGAATGGGGGAAAATATCACCTCGGCGGAAGGTGAAGAAACCTGTAGTGTGTGTAAAACATGATATTTCGGTTGATTCGAAACTCTTGTCAATGAGTTTTGTAAAATGCTTTGGTGATTTATTCGGCAAACAAGTCCCATGAATTCGACACCATAAGGAAATAAGGTCCATGAGTTTTAAACTAGCCAAACAAGGTCCACGAGTCCGACATGAAGCCCCATGATGACATTGTAATGAGTGTCCGACTCCTGGGTCTTGTTTGCCTAGTGTCTGACTAATGGGGCCTATTTGCCTGGTGTCATGCTCACGGGCTGTATGACTCGTGGCCTGTATGACTCGTTGTAGGGGTCGCACTCGTGATGGGGGGTTGTGGGGGTCGCTTCTCGCAATTCGTCGGCATTGAAGGGGAAAGAAGCAAAGTTCCAGTAATACCAAATGCTGGTATTCTTTCTCATCTCAATTGCTTACAAAAATGATGTTTTCTTTTCTACATTTGAGAAAGACACAACCTTTTGCATTCCTACTTTTACGGTTCACGCAAATTTCTTGCACCTGACTGAACTATGGACGATGAATAAAAATAAAAAATTCCAGTCCTTATTAGAATTCGCAGCCTACTCTGCATGAATTTTCTTCGCAATCAAAAATTAGTCTTACAATAGAACCAAGGAGGGACATGTCAAGTGTCTTCAAGGGGACGCCTGCCACGCCAAAGTAGCATTAATTTCACATTTTCCATATTCTTGTAAGACTCCCTTCGGAGGGGATGATTTCTTTCAATCTGGATGGTTGCGTAAAATAAGCTTACTATACTCTTCTCGCTTTTTACAGCTATCAAACTGGATTTGTAAACTGCAATGGCCGTCTTAGCCTACATGAGCACATTGGATAAATCGATTCTTTTCTTTTGTATCTAATGCTTCATTGACCTATCTCATCTCAAATAAGACAGAACAGAGAATAAAAGGTAATGGATATCTTGCATAAATGATCGACATTTATGTGAAAATATCTATAGCTCGTATAAAAAAACCAGAATCAGGCCATTCGTGATGTAGCTAGTGATGTATTTTTGTAAGTGTTTCGTCTGGCTTTCTGGCTTTACTTTATATCGCACAGATAAGTTTAGTTATCAGAAGCAAGGTCAAATTCCGTTGTTGATTTAGTCCGAAGCTTTATGGCGCTCTGGGGCATGATTGATTTAGTTCTCGCGTGCTCCGCTATGTTTGCGTGTTTGTGTGTGTGTGTGCATGTTAAAGGGTAATATGCCTCATCGCATGTTTGGCGTGTATCGTCATTGGCTGAATTCAACCTATACTCTGCTCATGCGCATCTTTTGACGCCGACTATTTAAGCCAAAAGACGTGCAGTTCGAATGCATCATTCAACGAAGTGCTGATGTATACGTGAACTGCTGATATTGCTAATCTGTGCTCAGGAATTCCACTGCTTCGGGTAAGATTTACCACATAATTTACTAAGGCATGCAAAAGAATACCAGTTCTGAACTGAAAAGGGAGTTTAATATTTCATGATAAGCCTAGGTTTTGATTTCTCAGAAATAATGTTTCTTAGTTAATCAGACAATAGCAGGATCATATTGTTACTGTTCATTGACGGAATTAGTAATATTTTGCTTAATACCTTAATCATTCTAAGGAATAAAACATTGTACTCTCGATGCTTTTTAAACATAAGGGACTAAGTAAATCAGTTCTTACGAAATTCTGTTGCAACGTTCTACAACGCTGCTGAAGCATCGTACAATTAATGTATCTTTCAACATCTACATTAATTGATTGTTACTTTATTTCCATTTCAATCTTATGGTGTATCCAAACCAATCATAGACAATTATCTTTTTCGATCACATAAATTAAATTAAGACAATCTATGTAGCTGGGGTTGTCATATAACGGATTCTTAATGGAATCCATGCTTTTTGAAGATGAAACCCCGAATATACGGTCAGCATTTATAACCGATATTGTTTCTTTTAGTATTGACATTTATCAAAATTATCTCAAGGAGCCGTATTCTGGCATCTTAAAATGTCTGGTGAATGGTCATGATGGTAGTCTTCAAAGGCCGTCTAAAACGAAGAGCTAGGGAGCAGAAGCCATGCGAGTCAGCCCACCGATCCTACTAACTATTCCAATCACTGACTATCTCAATTAGTCTCTTCAATCAATGAATCAGAAGTCAGTAGATATTATACAATCATGCATGACAGACTGGTTGTAATTATTACCAGCAGGCTTTAATTCAGGCCGTAATTCAGTGGCTAAATTCAGAAATTCGGCCATATCTATGAAGGCCCTACCGGTGCGTCCTGACTTGGAAGTTTTTTTTTTTTTTCTTTTTGCTCGTCTTGTGATTACATCGGCTGGACAACATTTTGACAAAAACTACCTAAATTTGGATCGAAACGTGTTCTGCTGAAAAGACATTGTCTTTCTAAGCTATGTAGACAAGGTTAACATGCAATTATAATCCGTATGTTCAAATGTATTTCCTTCACGAGCATAAGGTAAAACTTTGTAAAACTTTATAAAATCTAAAACTGTGTAAAACTTTGAGGTGAAAATGACCGAAATCTGAAGTTTTACTTATATTTTGTGAAAGAGTAATTTTGGTCATAATCTCAAAAACCAAATAGAAGTAGATGTAATGATTATTGTGTAACCCAAAGACTCTCCCGCTGGTCGGTGGCTACATATCTGAAAAAAAAAGGTACCATACATGTTATTAGCAACCAAAGTCCGCAAGAATTGAGGTTTATCAATTTTTACAGCAAAGAAACAATAATGTGCGAAAGATGAAAGTTTTTGTCTCATGACTTCATTAAAGAGATGTAATGGTTGTGATTCACTAGTTGGTCAGAGAAGACTTGTTTTGCATTGACATACTATCATCTGATTTTACATACATGGCAATACGAAATGTCAAAGTTTCATAAAACAGTCATTATAAATGTCCACGGCTGTCTCATTTTCGATTTTAATGAAATTTCATCTGTTTGTATTACTATAGCACGTTTTCAACGTCCAAGTGAACGTCGAATGATGGTGCACTTGATAGTACTCACAAAAGACAAGACAACTCCACGCATGTTCATGTTTGATGCCAATAGTTATCATAATGTTCTTTACAGGAAGAGAAGAATAAGCATGAGGGTACTGAAAACTTGGAAGTTCATTCTCCTCATCATATCTTCAACGGTTCATCCTTCAGTTACAGGACAACCGGTCAAAACTACAGCCCCTCAATATGCTACCACAAATACTACGGAGGCACTGCTTGTTCATTTTGAAAGTAATTCAAGCATCAAGGTCATCCACGGCAATTTGACGACACATGCCCAACCATTAGAAAATGATTTAGTTTCTACTCGGTGCGAAACGAGATCCTTAGGCCTGCATAACGACACAACACAACAGTACGACAAAAGCGTTCAAATCAAGACATTTCCACGAATGGATTTTAATGTGATTGGAATAAACCGTGGAAATCAGACAGAAATCTATACAGAGACTGCTGACATTAGTACGCTGAATTTAACGGGGCAATATGAGGACTCCTTACCCATTTGGAAGTGGCAGTCAGTTACATGGACATGGGTGACAATTCCGCAGCTTGCAATGTCCGTTCTAGGAATAGTGGGAAATCTGATCGTGATACTGGTGTTATTCCAAAGGCGCCACACTTGCAGGTCGACAGATACATTGATCGGTGCTCTGGCCGTTGCGGATTTCTTAACGTCAGTGTTCATGATTCCGCTGCCTACGCCACTTAGGGTTCCTGGAACATGGCTAGGGAATATCTTCTGCAAGGTGGTTTACACGTCCATGTTAATGTGGGTTTCAGTGGATGCCTCCATATTCACTCTGACCTTGATTCCAATAGAGAGATACATAGCGATTGCCCACCCTCTTCATTTCAAGCGTCTTGTAACACGGCAAAGGGTTGGAAGAGTTGTTGCCGTGACATGGCTGGTTGCGTTTCTTGCAAATGTATTCGAATTATTTGTGGCTGGTGCAAAGAACGACGAGTGCGCTGTGTCATTTCAGTCACGGCTTTCCCAGGTTACCTCAGGTTGTATGCTTTACCTTGTTCAGTTTCTCATACCGGCTTTAATAATGATTGTAGCCCAGGCTCTCACCGCACTGGTGCTCCATCGACAATCCCGCCAATGGCTGGGAGAAGATTACAACTGTAAAAACTCAAAACCGTCAGCTAGGTACCTCGTGGCAAGGAAAAGTGTTCTCAAGATTCTGTTCCTTGTTGTCGTCGTTTTCCTCATCTCTTGGGCACCAACACAGACGGCATATCTCTTGTACAACTTTCGATTTTTGCCAACGTCTTATTTGTACAGCCCTCTCAGTTCTGCTTTGGTTGTCCTAGCCTTCTGCAATTCTTGCGCAAATCCTGTCATTTACACGATTCGGAATCCTGAATTCCGCAAAGCAATAGGAGAGTTGTTCAAATCAACCACTAGGACATCGAGAAGAACAGCTTTGTTCAGCGAAAAAATAACAGGTGAAACAGATTCAACAATTTTCAGTGTCGATGTCTAAGCATTTTTCGGCTTTTCAAATACATTGTAATGGGTAGAATATTGTAAACGAATTGTCATGAATATGCATGGTCTGGCCTGGTATGGCCTGTTCGGTCTACGTTGGAAAGAAGATGAACTGAGACTGGGACGATGCTGTTTGAGGCGATAGAAGAATAAAGTTTTTTTGGTTACTTTAAGTTTGATATTATTGGTGGTGGTGATTCGTTTTGTTGTCAGAATGTTGTTGCGCCACCAGTATTTCCGTCCCTCCCGTAATGAAATATTCACATCCGCTTAATCGGCAAACTGAATTAATTCCTGAAACAACAGTTTCTAAATGCACGGTAATTTGTTTAAACGTTTTATTTTGTATTCATATTGATACATTTGACAGAGTTTAACTTTATAATAATTTCATCATGTTTCTCTGCAGCAATGAAACAATAACAGTAAAGGGCGTTTTGGAAAGTGCTAGATAGTGATTTATTGTTTGAAGTATATTCAAGTAAGCAAATTGCACAAAAGTGAACCATAAAAATGTTAGAAATATATATCATGTCATTTCGATATAATTTCTTTTTTGCCTGTAGTAAACTTTGATAACGAAAACGTGATAGATTCCAGAAATTATTGTAAGTATTTTGCATATACTGAGCTTATCTATATTTAATATAGTATATGAAACAACATTTATATACGTATTCTCCTACCCTAAGAATTTCATGTGTATGTGTTGTGTAAGTATATGTTGTCTTCTGCCACTATTTATTTCTTTACAACTGTTTGTATGGTTGAGTGAAACATTGAGAATGAGTTTTGCAAAGTATGCGTATAAATGTATTGAGTGTATGGATGAGCCTGGAGTAGGTGTGTGTGAATGCGTGCGCAGCCAGTGTGAGTGAAAGGACGATAATAAACACGAGTAGAAGAGTACATTCGTGTATTACTTACAATACCATAAATATCACATCGTAGTCTTGCTACATGTGTATCTACAAAAAGAAATGGAATTCCCTGTACATTGCACCGGTTCGATCTTAGCTAAACAGAAATATTGTTATCATATCATAGTAGAAGCTCATCGAAAGTGAAATGAAACAATATAAAGACAAATTATATACTACGCATGGAACAGTTTTGCATTTTACTTGAATCTATGCGTGAAATAGTATACATACATGGTTTCTTTTCAAGTAGAAACTTGCTTTTCTTCGATATCAATGAGCAAATGCCAGGAGTGTATAAGCATACGGACAAAACGAGATCGGTTGTAACGGCAAACTTAACAGATTAGATGTATGCAGAATGCAATGCAAAGAAAGAAATACGAATTGTACAACATCATAAGGCTAAGATACTTAAGGTACGAAAATACAAAAAAGGAAGAAACATCTGAACAAAAACCACAATTACAACCAACGATATTCATATTCAAGGATGCTCTAGCCTATGATACAGGCTATGGCCCACCATACTGGTGCGAGAAGGGATAGAGCTAAGTTAGTGCTGTGTGTATGTGTTTCAAGATTGTTAATGACAAATCCAGGGATGCCCCTCCCGTGCCCTCCGTGCCCTGTTTGAGACTAAGCTGGGGTCATTTTTTTTCAACATACTCATCTTCTTGTTGAAAACGTAAGTTTCATTTTGTGAGCAAACTTGGTAGGTGTTGACGATCGGTTGACAGAATATGCAAATGGACGTCATATCTCTCTGCCGACCCCCCCCCCCCCCCCCTCCGTTGTATTCAGCTTTGGATTATTATATATATATACAACAATACGTGAAAGCTGAAGTTGTGATACTCAGATAAACTCTAGATTCACTAATTCTTTGGTTTCTTGTCTTTTTCATTATTCTTTTTTGTTTGTTTGTGTTCTTTATGCTTATCATATTCTCACCTGTGGATATTTTTTCCGGTAATCATGCCAACTTTCTGTACGATAGTGGATTAGTTACAAGGGAGAACATGGGCATTTATACGAAATCAAAGCCCCATTTTTACAAAAGGAATCAAATTTCTAACTCAGATTGACGTGAAAAATAAAAGAATAATGTTTCTGGTATTTGCCAAATGAGCATAACAACGTCATTGCCATGCACATGAACTAGCATCTCTCAAAGCCCACCCTATTATGTTTTCCTACTTCACAGGAATCTCACATTCTTAGTTTGATTGCACTCATTTCCAATATCCATGCTCATTCACGAATTTGAGTGACCGAAAAGACAAAACTATTGTCATGAATGACCAAAGACGAAAATATGACGAATGGACGAAAACTTGAATAAGACTGCCGGATACCATTGCTCATTTTGTCAGATTGATTTACTATACGCAACTACCAATTAATTTTGTTCGGCAAGTCGTTTATTTTTGAGCGGCCACAAGAACTTTGTTACTCATTTTTTTTTTTTTTTTTTACCAAGATCATAATTTGGGCGGGAAATAATTGTTGGACACGTTATATTGATAGGAGAGAGTTTACAATTTACCAGGAAATTCACATACTATGCCACAGAAATAACGAGCATGAACAGACTCAAACCACCATCCATATAACACATAATTTAAATGTGTACAGAAGTTTATTCAAATGACAGCAGATTATGGCCCCACAGAGTCTTGACAACAAAATCAGATTAGATTTCGATTCGACGGATTGAATTTTGGAATTTACGTATATTGTTGCACATGCAGACCATATCCGGTCATGCCTACTGTCATGATTATATTGAATCAGCACGCTTTGTAATCCAGCTCATAGATTTATCGTCATTGGAGGGGAAAGACACAAAATGTCAGAAATGTGAAATTATCATTCTAATGTTGGTGTTCTTTTACATCTCAATTGCTTACAAAAATTATGTCTTCATTCCTATATTTGCGAGAGACACATTTTTTTTGGCATTGTTTTTCATGGCTCACGCAAACATAATTGTACCTTACTGTACCTCGAAAAATGAAATATTTATAACGTACGACGGAGACGTATAGTTCCTTGAAGGAACACCTATGAGTGCAAATTAACATCAAATTTCCCAATACTCCGTCAAGATCCACTTGGAGGAGAGGATTGTTTTCATATTTGAAAGTTCAGTATAATGAACTTGTTTTAGTTTTGTATCTTTTCATATCTATCGAACTAGATTTGCTAAATGCAATGCGATCTTGGAATACTTTACACATTGCGTGATTTTTTTTCTTCGTCTTTGATGCTTTCTTGATCCCCCTCATTAACATGAGACAGAAAAGCGGCACAAACGATGATGGATCTCTTTGAGGACTAGATAGGATTTAAATGAATCTATCTATAACCCACACAAAAACAGCAACAACATCACGTTCCGTTCCTGTTATAGCTAGCACTGTCTAGTGATGTATTTGTTTGAATGTCCAGTTTAGCTTTGCTTATTATGAGGGTAAAATTGATTATCAGAGACGCTGTCAGGTTGTCAAATTAAGGCATTGATGATTTAGTCAGGAGCTTTTCAATGGTATGGTCCATGAGTGATTTTTTTTTTCTTGCGTGCTGTGTAATATTTGTATGGAGTGTGTGTGTAAGTGTGTGTCAGTGTGTGTGCGTAAGTCTGTCTGTCTAAGGATACTGTGTCAGATTATGTTTGGTGTGTGTTTATCATTGGCTGAATTATCATTGGCTGAATTCAGCCCATGCTCTGCTCATGCGCATCATTTGACGCCGACTATTTAAGCTTGAGGACATGCAGCTCGAATACACCATTTTAAGGACGTGCGGATGTACGTGACCTGCTGATATTGCTAATATTTGCTCAGGAGTCAAGCTGCTTCTCGGGTAAGTTTTGACACATAATATCCTCAGGCATTCAAAAGAATACCGGCTCAAGAATAGTTTTTGATTCCTTATAAACAATACATTTCTTTTTAGTATTATACCCAACGCTCCTGTGCAGGATTGTGTTGTTACTGTTCACTTACAGTCGTAGGTGCCTGGAATATTTATTTTTTTTTTTAGATAAGTTTATTGCCTCAACAAATGAAAAGCATTTTATTCTAATCATACTTTTGAAGTAGATGATTAAGTCAGCTGAAAATCATCTCTGTTGCAACCTTCTTCAACCTGGTGGCAGTGTCAATATTCAAGACTAAAGATTTCAATTACTGCTTTCAATTCTTATTTCAATTTTAAGGTGGCTCCAAACAAATGATAAGGAATTATCTTTTCAAATCACATAATGCCACACTGAAAGGGATTCTTGATGAATCCTTGCCTTTGAAGATAAAATTTCCAACACACAATATAATCATTATAGTCATATATATGTTGTCAAAACCAAAGTTTTTTATTTTTTCCCTTTAGTATTTGCATGATATAAAAGCATCGTCGTATGTTGACATGGCAAAACATCTCGTGAATGGCTGTCTACTTTGAAGGCAGCCGTAAAAGAAGTGTTATGCGAGTCAGAGTCTTTATTTTTTGCTGAACAACGAGTAACTGACAATTTTAATTTGCAGTTTCAATCGATGAATCAACCGTAAGGACAAGCATGTAGGACAGATTGGTTGTGAATTTTTACCACAGAGCTGGTAGGCAAAATCCGTAATTCAGAGGCTAAGTTTAGTACTATTGCATTTTCAACAGGTCTCTGAAAGTCTTCTTGGTGCGGCTTTGGGATTAATTATTTCACTTAAAGACCCTTTGTTTGCTCTCTTGCAATCTCTACGATGGAGAGCATTTGACAGAGAATACGTTGGATCAATACTTATTGTCTTGGAAAGCTATGTAGATTTAGTCAATATGCAATGCCACTCCGATGTTCCAGCGGATGTCACTAAGAGGGGTAAATAAAATGATAAAAAAAACTTTAAAACTCGCTGCTGAAATTGAATGATAACTGAAGTATTCGTTTTCATGGAATATATATATATATATATATATATATATATATATTGGTCATAACCTGATTGTCCGAATACTAGTAGATGAAAGGAATAATTTAAAACCGCAATACTCTCCCGATCGTCAGTAACTAATTTAGATATCTAAAATATCGTGTATCACCTACCAAGTATCCTAGAATTACGGCTCATGAATTTTACAGCAAAGAAACTATAGTGTGTGAAATGTGACAGTATGTATCTTATGATGTCAATTCCCCCCTGCCCCCCCCCCCTCAAAAAAAAAAAAAAACTTTGGTCGTAATCAATCAGTTAGTGGAAAGAAGACTGATAACACAATAAAATCAGCTTAATGTATTTGCATAGGTGGTTTCACGTAATGTTACTGTTTCCTAAATGAGATGATGAGATTTTATCTGTTTGTATGATGTTACATGTACCATGTTTTCAAAGTCAAAGTTACCTTCGAATCGTACGCCTAATTTATTTCAATAATCCTCTGACATCACAAAAGACGAAGTAGTTCCAAGTACTAGTATCACTTCCACGATTAGTTGTTAAATACGTTCTTTACAGGAAAAGAAGGACAAACATGAGGATACTGACAGCTTGGACGATAGCTCTCCTAATCACATCTACAACGGTCCATATTACAGCCACACCGGTCACCACTACGGCTGTTCATTACCTAGCTCCCTCAAGCACTACGGGGACACCAGATGTCAATTTTAAACGTCATCCATACATCGAGGTCCTTCTCAGCAATTTGACGACAATCGCCCAACCTTTAGAAAATGTTTCTGTTTCTACTCATTTTCAAAAGAGGTATCTGCGTTTCGAAACAACGGGAAAAGACAACAAAAACAGTCAAATCAAGATATTTCCTCAAAGCTATTTTAACATGTCGCAAATCAACCTTGAAAATCACACTGAAATCAATACGGAGACCGCGGTCATTAGCACGGTGAATTTGACCGCACAAAAACAAGAAGAACCCGACGTCCTCCAGCCACGTTGGAAATGGCAGTCAGTTACATGGACATGGGTAACGATTCCACAGCTAGCAATGTCCATGCTTGGAATAGTGGGGAACCTGATCGTGATCCTGGTGTTATTTCAAAGGCGTCACACTTGCCGGTCGACTGATGCACTGATCGGTGCTCTGGCCGTAGCGGATTTCTTCACGTCAGTGTTCTTGGTTCCGCTTCCTAGGCCGCTGAGAGTTCCTGAAACATGGCTAGGGAGTATCTACTGCAAGGTGGTTTACACGTCAATGCTCATGTGGGTTTCCGTGGATGCCTCCATCTTCATTCTGGCCTTAATTCCAATAGAGAGATACATAGCGATTGCCCACCCTCTTCATTTTAAGCGTCTTGTAACACGGCAGAGAGTTGGCAAGGCTGTTGTCGTGACATGGATGATCGCATTCATGGTAAACTTTTTCTTATTCTTTGTCGCTGGTACGAAGGACGAAAAGTGTAATGCGGCATTTCAATCACGGCTTTCCCAGGTTACCTCAGGCATTATGCTTTTCCTCGTTCAGTTTCTCATACCTGCCTTCGTCATGCTTGTAGCCCAGGTTCTGACCGCGCTGGTGCTCCATCGACAATCCCGTCGGAAATTAGGAGAAGATTTAAACTGCAATAACTCAAACCTGACAGCTAAGTACCTTGTGGCTAGAAAAAATGTTCTAAAGATTTTGTTCCTTGTTGTCGTCGTTTTCCTCATGTCTTGGACACCAACACAGATAGCATATCTTTTGTACAACCTTCGTGTTCTGCCAGAGTCGTATTTGTACAGCCCTATTTATTTCACTCTTGTTGTCCTAGCTTTCTGTAATTCTTGCGCAAATCCTGTCATTTACACGATTCGGAATCCAGACTTCCGTAAAGCGATAGGAGAATTGTTCAAATCAACCAGTAGCACATCGGGGAAAACGGCTTTGTTCAGCGAAAAAATAACAGGTGATCCAAGGTCCATTTTGTAAGCAAACTTGGTAGGTGTTGACTACTGTTTGACAGAATATCTAAATCGACGCCATACCCCTCTGGCGAACAACCCCCGCCCAGTTTATGTTAATCTTTCATTACTAGTCTGCAAGAATGCATGAAAGCTGATCTTGCGACACTCGGATGAACTCTAGACCCACTGACACGTTTCTTTTCATTTTCATCATTCTGTTTTGGTTTGTTTTCCTTATTTTTACCTTATTCTTACCTGTACATATTTTTCAGGTACACATGGCAACTTTCTTTACGATAAGGGGGAACTGGGGCATGGACCTTTAAGAAATGAAGGCACCACTTTTACAAAAGAGGTCAAATTTCGACTCAGATTTGACATGAAAGGAAGGATAATGTTTCTGGTATTTTCCACATGAACTAGTATCCCACAAAGCCCACCCCGTTATTATTATTTTCCCTCTTTACAGGAATCTCACATTCTTAATTTGATTGCTCTAATTTCCAATATGCATGTGATTAACGAATTTAAGTGACCGAAAAGACGAAAATATTATTACAAATGATCGAAAGAGGAAAATATTACGAATGGACGAAAACTTGAATAAGATTGACGAATAACATTGTTCATGTTGTCAAACTTGATTCAAGCAATTGCCAGTTTGGTTGGCGAGTTGTTTATTTTGAGCGGCCACAACAACCTTGAATACTGATATATTTGTTCTTCTTTTTTTTTCCGAGATCACAGTTTTGGCGGAATTGTTTGAAACGTTATATTGATTGGAGAGAGTCAATTTGCCAGGAAACTCCATACTATGCCACAGAAATAGCAGACATAAAAAGACTCAAACCAACATGTATGTAGCACATAATCTAAATGTGAAAAGAAGTTTTATTCCAATGACAGCTGTTAATGGCCTCACAGAGTCTCGACAACAAAATCAGATTACATTTCGATTTGACGGATTTAATTTACGTGCATTTTCGCACATGCAGACCATATACGGTCATGCCTACTGTCATGATCACATGTCTTCTTTCAAACGTTTGCGACAGATACAACTTTTATACAAACCTAAGATAAAAACCTAAATTGTTGTACCTGACTGTACCTCAAAATGAAATATTTAAACAGAACGTACGACTGAGACGTGTAGTTCCTTGAAGGAACACCTATGACTACAAATTAACATTGCATTTCCCTATACTCCTTCAAGATCCACTAGGAGGAGATGATTTCTTTCATTTTCGAAAGTTCAATAAATGTATAATGAACTTACTTTACTCTTCTACCTTTTCATATCTATCGAACTAGATTTGCTAAATGCAATGACGATCTTAGAGTACGTTAACACATTTAGCTAGCACTGTCTAGTGATGTATTTGTTTGAATGTTTTATCTGGCCTTGTTTACATGAGGATAAAATTCATTATCAGAGACGCTGTCAAATTAAGGTACACCCTGTATTTATGATTTAGTCAGTAGCTTTTCAGTGGCACGGTCCATGACTGATTTTTTTTTCTTGCGTGCTGTGTAATATTTGTATGGAGTGTGTGTGTAAGCGTGTGTCAGTGTGTGTGTGTGTGTGTGTGTGTGTGTGTATCTGTCTGTCTAAGGATACTGTGTCAGATTATGTTTAGCGTACGACTATCATTGGCTGAATTCAGCCCACAGTCTGCTCATGCGCATCATTTGACGCCGACTATTTAAGCTTGAGGACATGCAGCTCGAATACATCATTTTAAGGACGTGCGGATGTACGTGACAAGCTGATATTGCCAATATTTGTTCAGGAGTCCATCTGCTTCTCGGGTAAGTTTTGCCACATAATTTCCTCAGGCGTGCAAAAGAATATAGGCTCAAGCATAGTTTTTGATTCCTTATAGACAACTGTTGGCCTGCAGTGGTAGGTGCCTGGAATATTTTATAAATACATTTATTGCCTCAACAAACAAAAACACTCTATACTATTGATATTTTTGAAGAAAATATGTCAGCTGCAAATCATCTCTGTTGCAACCTTCTTCAACCTGGTTGCAGTATCAATACTCACGACCAAAGATTTCAATAACTGATTTCAATTCCTATTTCAGTTTTAAGGTGTAGACAAAAAACAATGATAATGAATTATCTTTTCATGTCACATAATGATACAATAAAAGGGATTCTTAACGAACCCCCTGCCTTTGAAGATGAAGTCTCCATTACATAATATAGTCATATAATTATAGTAATAACCAACGTTCTTTTTTTTTCTTGCAGTATTGACATGATATAAAAGTTGTTAAAAAGTCGTATATTGACATGGTAAAATATCTCGTGAATGGTAGTCTACTTTAAAGGCAGTCGTGAAAGAAGAGTTGCAGAAGCCATTCTCCTGAATAATTGAATAACTGACCATTTCAGTTAGTAATTTCAATCGATGAATCAACCGTCAAGACAAATATGTAGGACAGATTGGTTGTAAATTTTTACCACAGAGCTGGTAGGCAAAGTCCGTAATTCAGAGGCTAAGTTTAGTACATTTGCATTTTGAAGTGAAGTCTCTGAAAGCCGCCTAGGTGCGTCCTTATTTTAACTGATGGGATGAATTGTTTTACTTAAAGACCCTTTGATTGCTCTCTTGCAATTTCTACGACTAGTGACCATTTTGGCAGAGACTAAGTTGGATCAGTATGTATTGTCTTAAAAACGATGTAGATTTAGTCAACATGCAATGCCACTCCGTATGTTCCAGCGGATGTCACTGAGAAGCGTAAATAAAATAATCCAAAACTTCAAAACTCGTTGTTGAAATTGAGTGAAGGCTGAAAGCTGAAGTATTGGTCGTAAGCTGATTGTTCAAATACTAGTAGATAAAAGGAATACTTTAAAACCTGAAAACTCTCCCGATTGTCGGTAATTAATTTAAATATCTAAACTATCGTACATCACCTATACCAAGTTTCCAAGAATTACGACTCATGAATATTACAGCAAATAAACAATAGTGTGTGAAAGGTGACAGTATATGTCTTATGATGTCAATCCACCCCCCCCCCCAAAAAAAAAAGAAAAATGTGATGGGAATCTATCTGTTGGTCAAAAGAAGACTGATAACACGATAAAATCAGCTTAATGTATTTGCATACTTGGTTTTACGTATACGTGGTTTTACGTATACGTGGTTTCACGTAATGTTACTGTTTTCTAAAAACTCATTGTAAAAACCCATGGCTATCTCGTCTTCGATTTTGATGAGATTTTATCTATTTGTATGATTTTACCTGTACCATGTTTTCAAAGTCAAAGCTAACTTCGAATCATGGTCCTAATGTTCTTCAACAATCCTCTGACATCACTAAAGACGAATCAGCTCCAAGTATGAAATTTACGATTAGTTGTTATTACGTTCTTTACAGCAAAAGAAGGACAAACATGAGGATACTGACAGCTAGGACGATAGCTCTCCTCATCACATCTACAACGGTCCATATTACAGCCACACCGGTCACCACTACGGCTTTTGAGTACCTAGCTCCCTCAAGTACTACGGGGACACCAGTTGTCAATTTTAAACGTCATTCAGACATCGAGGTCCTTCCCAGCAATGTGACGACAATTGCCCAACCTTTAGACAATGCTTCTGTTTCTACTCAGCTTGAAAAGAGCTATCTACGTACCGAAACAGCTGGAAAAGACAACAAAAACAGTCAAATCAAGATATTTCCACAAAGGGATCTTAACATGTCGGAAATCAACCTTGAAAATCAGACTGAAACCAATACGGAGACCGCGGTCGTTAGTACGGTGAATTTGACCGCACAAAAACAAGAAGAACCCGACGTCCTCCAGCCGGGTTGGAAATGGCAGTCAGTTGCATGGACATGGGTGACGATTCCACAACTGGCAATGTCCATGCTTGGGATAGTGGGAAACCTGACAGTGATCCTGGTGTTATTCCAAAGACGCCACACTTGCCGGTCGACTGATGCACTGATCGGTGCTCTTGCCGCTGCGGATTTCTTCACGTCAGTGTTCTTGGTTCCGCTGCCTAGGGCACTGAAGGTTCCTGAAACATGGCTAGGAGATATCTACTGCAAAGTAGTTTACACGTCAATGCTCATGTGGGTTTCAGTGGATGCCTCCATCTTCATTCTGGCATTGATTCCACTAGAGAGATACATAGCGATTGCCCACCCTCTTCATTTCAAGCGGGTTGTAACACGGCAGAGAGTTTTCAACGTTGTTGCCGTGGCATGGCTTACCGCGTTTTTGTTAAACCTTTTCACATTATTTGTGGCTAGGGCCAAGGGCGGCACATGCACTGATAAGTTTCACTCACAATTTTCCCAAATTATGACAGGCTGCATGGTTTTCCTCATTGAGTTTCTAATACCTTGTTCCGTCATGCTTGTAGCTCAGGCTCTCACTGCGCTGGTACTCCATCGACAATCCCGTCGGAAGTTAGGAGAAGATTTAAATTGCAATTACTCAAACCCGACAGCTAAGTACCTTGTGGCTAGAAAAAGTGTTCTCAAGATTTTGTTCCTTGTTGTCGCCGTTTTTCTCATGTCTTGGACACCAACACAGATAGGATATCTTTTGTACAACCTTCATGTTCTGCCAGAGTCGTATTTGTACAGCCCTATTTATTTCGCTCTTGTTGTCCTAGCTTTCTGTAATTCTTGCGCAAATCCTGTCATTTACACGATTCGGAATCCAGAATTCCGTAAAGCGATAGGAGAATTGTTCAAATCAACTAGTAGCACATCGCGGAAAACGGCTTTGTTCAGCGAAAAAATAACAGGTGATACAGATTCGACAATCTACAATGTCCCTGTCTAAGAAACTTTGTGACATTTCGCCTTCCATGTTGCATTACAGTGCAAGGGAAGAGTTGAAAATTTACCTGAAATATTCATATAATCTTCTGCCGGCCAACAGAAGTAAATGCTCCCATCAACAGTTTCAAAAGTGCATAGTGGCTACATAATCATGTGATTGCACATCAAGAAACTATCAAAAAGTCGCTTGCCAGATTTTTCGCGAGGACTTGTGTAAGGAAACACCAATTGCCAAGTGGGTCAACCTGGTCCTCTTCTACGTAAATCAAGGTTTGGGATCATGAAAACATTAAGATATTGTGATATTTGATTTGGAATAGCGCACGTTCTGATGATTTCTTTTTGTTTCTTTAAAAAATCTCTGCAGTATCTTTACTTTTAACTTTTTTTGAAAGAATGACGCTACTGCTATGAAAGTTACGATGGGTCAAGAATAAAGGGGCCAGTAAGCTAGCAGAGTGTGCAATTTTCAGTTTAATCGTATAGTCTCCTCTCTGTAGTTGCTATGGACTTTTAAATTTTGTTTTTTTTTTTTTCTGGTTTCATTCACTACACAGTGTTCAGGTACTTAATCTTGAAGTCTCTTTCGCCTTATTCTCAAATTTTCTTGTCTCAGTATATAAACACTGTTGAAGAGTGTGAACCTTTTGTCCATTATCTAAATAGGTTAGGAAAGTCTATTTGTTTTTAGTTATACATTCAAAATTAATATCTGCTTTTTCATAATGTACCCTTAATTACAAATTCATGTTGAATGATTTTTCGTGACAGAGGGTTAAGTATGTTTGATTTGTTTGTGTGTTGTCGCGTACGTGTTTATGTTTGTAATGAGGCATTAACTTTCAGTTCAATTCAATTCCAAATCATTTCATTTCGTTTTTTGACACAAACATTTACTTATTACTTTCTTTCGCAGCAAAGAATAAGGTTGGCAAGACAATGTAAAATGAAAAGATTATACAACAACAGTGGAACTTCATAATTGTTCATTGACATGAACATTCAAGTGATCAAAGCAGGGCCGGCGCAGTGTTTTCAAAAGTGTGGGGACCCACTTCCGGGTTTCATGAGCTAATAAGCAAAATTAAAAAAAAAAAGCCCAGCTCATTCTCTCCCCTCCCATTTCCGGGTGTTATAGAAAAGAGGTCTTCAGAGAAAACACATAACCTTACCGCCGCCATACTTCAAGATCTCTATCTATTTCTATTTTAGTGCCACTTACGTACTTCCGGGTTGAAAAAAGTGTCGGGGCCCAAAGGGATAACACCTTATGTATTCCTTTGTATGGTGCACAGAAAGTGTAGGGGCCCGAGCCCCCACGGCCCCCAAGGCTGCGCCGGCCCTGCAAAGTGAAGTAAACAATATGCAATGTGCAAACATGGAGACGCCCACTAAAAAGTCAAAGCTTGTAGGATATTGGCCCCTCTGCAGATGAACATCAGTAGAACAATTAATTGAATCACAGAGATACTTCAAAGCGCCTTCTCGAAAGTTCTACACGGTGTCATATTATTCTATTATTGATGCAGGTTGAAAAAAGTCAGAAGCTTTTAAATCATTTTGCAGGCGTTTAAATTTGACTGAAAATAAAAGTGACATAGATCACCTTAAAGACCATTTAGCACTTTAACTATAGGACACTGCATTTTGTATTTTACATTTGCAATGTCTAATTACTATGAGGTTCCTCAATTATTGTATACTCTTCTCAGTTTGATTTGTTTTGCTAATGAACCTTTATTCTCTGCTACCAAAGAAATTGAAATGTCTGTCGGAAAAAAAATGAATTGAATTTTAATGTATTATACCGCGATAATCAATTTTTACTTCAATTGTAAGTGCATTTCCCACATATACAAACATGTTTATCTACGTTTATATAAACACGTAGAAACTGAGATACATATTAAGACAGCGTTGATATAAGTATTCATTTTGATGTCGATTAACAAATATTCGATTTCTTTGAGACGCTGAATTTTTATCTTAGCATGTGTTATCTTTTGCCATTATATATTCTAGATCTTTCATTAAAATCAGTAGTTCACAATATGTTTTCCTCGGGCTCCATTGAAGTGTGTGTCTGAGTCTTGATGCCAGTGATAACAACAAACATTAAAGGGACATTCCAGACGATTTTAATAATTTCACATCATGTAGTACATAAATTGACAACTCGATGTATAGATTTGTGAAATTTATTGTGGTTCTTAAGCAGAGAAACAATACTTTGAAAAAACTTAAACAAATTACACTGAACAAGGATGATGACATAGGAGGTTCACATATTTCAGTAATTTAGCAGTGTAATTCCATTACAATAGCGCTTGCTTGCAAGTTCACCTGTGTATAATCTATGCATGCCTTCTTCTTTTGTTCTGTTTCCTTGAGCCCCAACTCATGCATTCTTATGGTGACTCTGCCATGTCATCATCCTTGTTCATTGCAATTTGTTCTAAATTTTGAAAATATTCTTCTTCTTTATCCCAATTATCACAAATTCTGAAACTCTGTCCTCAGTATAACTAATCTATAGTTGTTTAAATGTAAAAATCTGAAAATCATCCGGAGGTCTCCTTTAAATCCCCAAACTAACATTACATTAAAGAAGTAATCAAATCTTGTACACATATTATATGTGACCGTGCATCACAAAACGAACAAAAATTCGCACAAACTGTTTTTGCGTGAGGACTGAAAATAAGTGAAATGGGTCAACCTAACCGATCTTGGCTTTTAGATATTTCCTGAAAGAGCTAGTATTCTTTTACATTACTTTTGATTTTGGGGTCATAAAATGGGCGGGAAAGTGTGTTTTTTTAGCAGTTTATCTCGAACATTTTTGGTAGAATAGTGTGATTAGGTGTGTCTTTAGAGTCCCTTTTCATTTCTGAAAAAAAAAAACACCTTGTACACACTCTTCATTTTCAACTGTAATAACGTTTGAAAGGATAGCGCTACTGATTTGAAAGTTTGCATTAATTATGGACAGAATGTGCTTATGAGGCATGCTAGATTTCACTTTAATATGATAATCCCTTCATTGTTGTTACTCGGGTGGTTTACTTCCTGATTTTGTCCCATTCATCGCACAGCCAGCATGGTTTGGTAAAGATTAAGCGCATGAATAGACACTTGTACACTTTAAGAGCCACTTTTCTCAGTTCACGCTTTTCCTGAGTTTGTGCTCTCTTTCCAGTATCTAGATAGGTTAGGAATGTCCATTTGATTTGACATGAATATATAAATCATTTCAAAGCTTAAAGTCTGCTCTTTCAGAATATGGTCTTAACTAAAAATTCATATTTGGCGACTTTTTGTTTGTTTTGTGGTGCAGGGTCACATATTCAACCTATATAGAATAAGCACCTAGTGGGCACAGTTTTAACAACAGTGCTGTATCTTAGTACATGTATCTACTTCTGGGGAAGCAGTTTCGATTTCGTTTTGCCCAGACAGTGTGACGTACATTACAACATGAATATCTTGAATCGGAAGATTGTAATTTTTATTACAGGTGTACTGACATGTGTGAAGGCAGAAGAAGCAAAGCTTAACTAATGCATAACATTCATACTAATGCTAGTGTTTTATTTCATCTGTTTTTAAACAAAATTTACATATTACTTCCTACATTTGCGAAAGACATAAACTTTTGCCTTTTTCTCACGGTTCAAGCAATTGAATATTCTTGTACCTGTGTTAAGCTTTGCGTAAGTACCAATACAGATCTCAATCATAATCATATATATCATAACAACTATATTCCATATTATGATAATCACATTGTATTCTTTATGACTTTTCTGGCTTTATTTCAATCGAATCACGAAACAATCTTATATTAACACCAAGTAGAGAGATGTTAAGATTCTTTGAGGAACGTCAGAAACGCCAACGTAACATTGATTAAAAATTACCTATTGTCCGTCAAGATAACATTTGGAGAGGATAATTAATGTTACTATTTATGTTTTCCGCAGGAAAAAAAATACTTAACTTTTCCCGATTTTTCACAGTTACTCAATTAGACTTAATTGCTTTATACTGCAATGACGGGTTTAATGTACGTTTACACATTGAATTAATTGTTGTTTTTTTTGTATTTTCATGCTTTGTTGATTTCTCCCATTTCAAGTGTGACAAAAAAAGAACATAAACGTCAATTGATCACTTTAAGAAATGAATTACATTCATGAGAAACTACCTATAACTCAAATAAAAAACAACGGCATCACGTATATATCATTCCTGATGTATTTTAATAGTGACAGATTTTTTTGCGAGTGTCTTGTTTCGCTTTGCTTACACAGGTCCCTGCGGATAAGCTTCATTTAATAGTAAAGCCATTGTCAAATTATGGAAAGCTGATTTAGTCAGAATCTTCACAGTGCTATGGTGTATGAGTGATTTCGTTCTTGCTGTGCTATGTTTGTATAATGTGTGTATGGGTATGTCAGTGGTAATACGCATGTAACATCATTGGTTGGATTCAACCAATATTCTGCTCATGCGCATTGTTTGACGGTAACTACATGTATATATTTAAGCCTAAAGAGATTCAGTTCGAATGCATCATTTCAGCGAAGTGCGGATTTACGTGAACTGCTGATACTGCTTTTTCTGTACTGAGGGCTTCAGCTGCTTCGGGTAAGGTTTGCCACATACAATACTCAAGCCTGCTCTGAACCAAAACGGAATGAAATATGTCATAGCCTAGTTTTCCACTCCTCTTAAGTAATGTCTTCCTTATATCACTAGACCATAGCATGATCCTATTGGTAGTGTTCACATACACTATCAGGTGTTTAGATATAGTGTTTGATATATTTACTGCCTTAAAATCAAACTCACGGTGCTTTTGAAATGAGGAAGGAGCTAGGCATATCACCTCTAAATGAATTATGTTAAATTCTTCTACAACCTGGTTGTAGTGTCATTAAGTTAGTATATGACATCTATACCAGGCTCATTTTTTTTTTTTTAATAATTCTAATTAGTAACTAACAATTTCTTTTCTTTTCTTTTTCCCGACAAAGAAATGTTTCGGTCCTACATGAAAGATGACATAAATTTCATGCTGAATTTAGGCTGCCCGATTGGGCCACCAAAAGATAGCTTTTTTTTGGGGGGGGGGGGAATTTGATAGCTAGATATAGATTTTTAGTAGCCTGTTCTAAATTTGGCGATAATTAATTTAAGAATATATATAGCGATTTCAATTCTAAGCTTATCTTAAAGGAGAGATAAAAAAAAAATGCTCTCCAAATTAAATGATAAAAATTACGACAACCTAGCCTGGGTCCCGTTGCTACAAACTTTGCGTTTAAACGTAACTCCAAAAATCAAATGCAAGTCTTCCAAATCTCTTGCAACTTTGCGTTTAAACGCAAGAGTGTTGCTGACAGGAATTGCGTTTAAACGCAAAGTTGCGTTTAATCCAAAACCTTAAAAACCTCGGAGATGAAATATAATGGAATACAAAGTTTTACAGGTATTAATGGGAGAATAGTATTTTTCGTAATACTATTTACCAAACATTAGTGGTTTTGATCAATACTTTATGACCTTAAAACTCTCCCAAGGCTTGATAACTAGGTGTTAAAAACCCAAAATATTGAATTAGCAACCAAATTTCCAAAGAGTAACAACTAATTACTTCGTACCGCAAAGAAACGATATTGTATGGAAGATTAAGGTTTTGTCTCACCATATTTCTTCTATAATTGATCCATTAACAAAAATGATTTGTTAATGGGTCAAAAGAAGACTTGTTAGTTGTTTACATTATATCCTCTGATTTGCATACATTTTCATACTGTAACTGCATCTTAAACCAGGGAGGTGGGCGTCCCACTTCCCTGCTTAAAGTTGTCATCTTAAAATGCCATAGATGTCTATTTTTCGATTTTGATGAAACTTCGTCTGTTTGTACAACTTAATCATATTTTCACAGTCATGTTGACAGTCATAATGCACTTTATTGAACCTCAGACAGCACAAAAGATGAATCAACTTCACATATCCATTCTACGATGTCATGTCTTTTGCAGGACAAGAAGAACAATGATGAGGATACTGACAACCCTGACGATAATTTGCCTTGTCATATCTGGAACGGTTCATCTTACGGTTACAGCTCAACCAATCAGGACTAGTGTAACAACGGTGCAATCCTCTACCCTAAACACTGTTAGGACATCAGTTGCTAATTCTAAACGTCATTCACATATTGAGTTCACCAACAAAAGTTTGACGACGCACGCGCAGCCTTTAGACAATGATTTACTTTCTACTCAGTTCAAAAAGAGCTATGTACATATCGGAACAGCTCCATGCCACGACAGAAACCGACTTATCAAGCTATTTCCAGAAAAGGATTCTAATGTTTTAGAAATCACCTGTGAAAATCTGACAGGATTCTCTACAGAAACAACTGAGATTAGTACGCAAAATTTTACCGCGCAAAATGAAAAAGAAACAGTCGATCTTTGGAAGTGGCAGTCAGTTACATGGACATGGGTGACGATTCCGCAGCTAGTAATGTCCATGCTAGGAATAGTTGGAAACCTTGTCGTAATTTTGGTGGTACTGCAGAGGCGCCACACTTGCCGGTCAACTGATGCACTGATTGGTGCTCTGGCCGCTGCGGATTTCTTGACGTCAGTGTTCATGGTCCCGCTGCCTACGCCACTCAGGGTTCCTGAAACATGGTTAGGAGATGTCTACTGCCAGGTAGTTTACACATCGATGCCCATGTGGGTCTCAGTGGATGCCTCCATCTTCATTCTGGCCTTGATTCCAATAGAGAGATACATTGCGATTGCCCATCCTCTTCATTTCAAGCGTCTTGTTACACGGCAGAGAGTTGGCAAAGTTGTTGCCTTGACATGGATGGCCGCGTTTTTGGCAAACGTTTTCTTGTTCTTTGTGGCTAGTGCGAAGGGCAACAAATGCACTGAAGTATTTCAGTCAAGAATTGCCCAGATTATCTCAGGCATTATGCTTTACCTCGTTCAGTTTCTCATTCCGGCTTTCATCATGCTTGTAGCTCAGGCTCTCACTGCACTGGTCCTCCATCGACAATCCGGCCGGAGGTTGGGAGAAAATTCAAAGGGCAATAAGTTAAACCCGTCAGCAAAGTACCTTGTGGCTAGGAAGAGTGTTCTCAAGATTCTGTTCGTTGTTGTCGTCGTTTTCCTCATATCATGGACACCAACACAGACTGGATATTTCTTGTACAACCTTCGTGTTCTGCCATCGTCCTACTTGTACAGTCCTCTTTATTTTGCTGTAGTTGTTCTAGGCTTCTGTAATTCTTGCGCGAATCCTGTTATTTACACTATTCGGAATCCTGAATTCCGCAAGGCAATACGAGAATTATTCATATCGAAAACTAGCACATCGAGGAGAACAGCTTTGTTCAGCGAAAAGATAACAGGGGATACAGATTCGACAATCTACAATGTCGATGTCTAAGAAACAGTAAGCTTTCACGTTCCATCGCAAGATATAATAGGAAGAGTTGAAGTTTACCTTAAATATTCATATCATATTCTGTTGGCCAGCTTACGTAACTTTTCCCATTAACATCTTCTAAAAGTGCACACTAGATGTTTAACTGTGATTTTATTATTTTCTTTTATTTTGAGGCATTTAACCTGTTTCAAAGATATTGTCATGTAAAAGGGCGGTTAAGTTTCTCTGCAAAATGAGATAATAATCTCAAAGGGCATTAGCAAAGCTCTACAAAGTGTCCTATTGTTTAATTATGGTTGCAGATAGGAAATGGCAGAAAAATATTTACATAGGTCACGAAAATGTGAAAGATGTCACACTTCATTTCACTGCAAACATTATGTTTGACTTGCATTCCAGTTTGAATGGCCATGAAAGTGTGATTGATCACCCGAGAAGTTGTAAGCTCCTTTATTAATAACACTGCACTGAAGAAATTGATAGGAAAATGGTTTAAGTGCCATTTTCAATCCTTTGTACGATATTTCCATCATCAGATAGAGCACCATTTAACATTTCTAACAATACCTCGTTTGTTATGAAACAAGGAATATTCTTGAAGTCATGACTGAAAGTATCCCATATTTCATTTTATCTTTTTCAACATCTTTAATCTCAAATATCTCAAATTACGACAAGTGGACTTAGTTTGCTATCAAGTTCTTTATTCATATTCCTCCCCGATCAATTTTCAGCTGTCTGTATAAAATATATTCCAGTTGTATTTGCATTCTCCCATGTCAAAATTCATCGTGTTTATCTACCTTTATATAAATATGTAGAATTTCAGATATATCTAGACATGCTGAAATCAAGCATACACTTAAATTTTTTACCAACAAGTACTTAAATTAGGTGAGTCTCTGGATTTTTAAATATGCAGGCCTATGTGTTGTGTGTAGTTATTATGCACTTGGATCTTTTCATTTAAATCATTAGTTCACATCATGTTTTACGTATATCTCATTGAGGGGGATCACAGGTCAATCGTGAATCAATCAAAAGACGACAACTATTAAAGACGAGAAATTATGGCAGTTGAAGAAAGTCATAGATTATGTAATACTTTGACACAGATAACATTAATATGACACTTAAATTGACATAGCATTAATATAACACATAATTAAAATGTGTAAAGAATTTGAAAATTTAAAGAAATTACAGTCTAAAGACGTAGATTGAGCACGTAACTCCCCAGAGTCTCGACAATGAAAATAATCTAAGTGTACTGTTGGGGAAGCCGATTGGATTCTGATTCGATTTACTGAAGACGTATATCTTCGCTGAGTCCATATCACGTATACACGACTTCATAATTAGCTTGAATCAGCGCTTATAACAGCACTGACAGGAAAAGAAGCAAAATATCAGTAAGAGAGAATGAGAATATAAGTACAGAGGGGTGAAGATGCACATAGCTGATAATTTTTTTTTCGATCAGTTGTCTCCGTCTGTACATATTACGTGTGCACATAACCACTATGTGTTATATGTTTACAGTATTCTATGTATGTCTCCTAGTTGGACATCATGTATTATTCAATTTTGTTACATTTGATGCATTTTTTTTTATTATTACATTGAGAAATATGAAAATAAATGAAATGAAATATGTATCTGTTTTATTTTTCTCCCGACATGTTTGTTAAAAAGTGGATCATCAGTTCCGATCTTACAAGTACATTTTGTACTGAGAGAAAGAGTAAAATTGATTTAAAAGTCAGCCATAGCACAAGGTGTCATTAATGAGAAATGCTCATACTATTAAAATGACTACAGACCTACTACTGCTTTTTCTTCTCATCTTAATTGCAGACAAAAAGTGTGTCTTCTTTCCTATTGTTGTAAAAGACACACCCTTTTGAACGTTATTTTTCGTAACTTATGGGAAGCATGAATAAGAATAAAAATAATCGCTCAGTACTCTTCTCGCTTTTTCACATAGTCAAGCCTTCAAAGCCGAAAGCCGGCGGTCGTCTTTGTTTGGTATCTGTATTTGTTATCCGTGACATCAATCAATGCCTTGAAGCAATCTGTGTTCTGTAAGTTGACTCCTTGGGAGACATCCATAACGTGAGATTTCCTCAGCGAGATGGATGGCATACAATGAGGTTGGGGGAATCTACACTAAAACCCTGCTACACTTCCGAGTTTCATATCCCTAATGCCGCCATGTCTTGCTTGCCAGATACTGTAGTGAGCTGGTATACATAGGTATCATTCCCTAATTCTATGTCCATTTGAAATCTGATCATGAACCTTGTATTAAATCGGTCCCAGTTATTCAGATGCTGCTGCTGGGTACCATTTACAGAAGTTCCAGGTGTAACATCCTGCTGTATAGAAAGTCTACACGCACGAAATGTGTGAATAATTTTATCACATGATTCTATTGCTAATATTCACAACTGTATGATTTATTATACCTCCCATATTACCGTAGATTATACCAGGAACTAAAAAACTAAAGGTTGCATACTGTAAAAATATACTCGAGTGTATGAATTTTGCATTTTCCTGGGAGTTTCAATACCTTGCGGCATCAGCTAATTAATACCAAAATCTATACGAAAAGTAACTTTTAGTTAGTGTCCAAGTAGATAGATATCAATCAGAATGTGCATAATTACAATACACGCTCCTCGTCATTAATGCATTTGCCCAGACCCAGAACCATGTCTCACCAACATAATATTCGTTTTATGGGCCCCAAGAAATGGAACAATTTATCTAAAGACATAAGAAATGCACCATCTCACAATTGTTTTAAGATAAGACTCAAGAAAAAGTTGTATTCATCCATATAAGGTAGTTTATAGTGAGGGCTGCTAAATTTCTCTTGATTATACTAAAATGAAATACATGTACATGTATGTACAATGTTGCCTTGTTTGTTTTAGTATTACAAGTGTGTTTTAGGTTCTCTTTGCCTCTCCTTAATGTATTTTTTCTTTCTTCTCTTTTCTTTTCTTTCTCTTTTTCCTTCTTCCTATCTGTTCTCCCTCCTGCATCCCTAGCTTTAATCTCTTGTGTAACTGTACCTCGTCTTGTAAATATGTACACGTGTATATTAAAAAAAAATGTCTTTTTAGATATGTTTCAATCAGATTCAACTACATTTTCAAATGTTAAAGGTGCACTCACTTCAAGCTGTGCTTACTGAGTTGTCACCTCCAGTTTGTCATTACTGAATTGTTACTGCTGTTACACGAATTGATCTGGAAATAAATGTTCTATTGAATTGAATTGAATTGAATACGAAATATTAACAAACTTTGTTTACCACCATGACAAAGTTTAGCAGCACTATTTGATCGTCATTTTAGCAATCAAATAAGCCTTGTAGAGATGGTACTCTTTTATGTGAAGGACACTGCCCATATGAGATAGGAAGGTCGATTATATCCAGGTAACTGCTTGACAATACATTGACGAGTATATAGTTTGAAAGTGCAATTTGCAACAGTCTTGTGGGAAGAGAAATGTGACCTACCCTACTCAAAAATTTGAATGTGTGTTCGTAATGACATTGTGCTTGACAGAATATATAATTGGACCAGAAAATGCAGTGGAAAAATGTTTGGTGCTGGAGAGTCATGGTTAGGTTAAGATTGCAGCATGTTTGTTGAGCTACTTCACCTCATTTTGGGCCTGACGAATGGGCATGGGCATGGGCATGCATTGGGCATGCTCGGTGATGAAGAGACACTTTTGGTATCATGCATTTACACGACTATTGTTTTTTCACTTGTTACAACCGATTCTAACTCGTTGCGTTTTCTAATCTCGTTGGTAGGTAGGATGATAAAAGACGATTGCTTAGTTGCTTAGAAGCTTCCCTAGGTCTCACAGTCTAGAATGCTGAGAGTCAACCTTAAATGTCTGAACATTATAGCCATCAATTATCCGTGACATGGATCAGTGCTTTGAGTCCATCTGTGTTCGGTAAGTTGACTTCTTGGGAGACATTCATAACATGATATTTCCTCAGCAAGTTGGTATACAATGCGGATGAAGGGAGGGGGCGGAGAGAATCTACACTAAAACCCTGCTACAGTTTCATATCCTCAATCCCGCCATTTCCTATGTCTTGCTTGCCAGGTACTGTAAGTGAGCTGCTATACAGAGGAATTATTCCTTAGTTCTATGTCCATTAGACGTCTGATCATGAACCTTGTATTAAATCGATATGAGAAGTTCATATAAAATAAAAGGAGCTGGCGCATAATTGTTCAGATGCTGGGTACCATTTACAGAAGTTCCAGGTGTAACATGCTGTTGTATAGAAAGTCTACACGTACGTAATGTATGGACAATTTCATCACAGTCATGATTCTATTGCTAATATTCCCAACCGTATAAATTATATACCTCCTACATTACGGTAGATTATACCAGGAACTAAAAAACTAAAGGTTGCATACTGTAAAAATATACTCGGGTGTATGGATTTTGCATTTTCCTGAGACTTTCAATGCCTTGCGGCATCAGCTAATTAATACCAAAATCTATACGAAAAGTAACTTTTAGATAGTGTCCAAGTAGTGTGTTGCCATGGCAGCATTTTGTATTCAAATCATTCAGATCTCGTGAATCAAAAAACCATTTTTGAGCAAGTTAGATTGTATTTCATAAAAGTAATGTATTTCTGTAATGTTTATTTGTGAAGAATGCCTGCCAATGTCAAGCAATGCATTTTCATGGCAGCATGTTTTTTAACAAAGATACAAAATCTTATGGATTAAAATACCCCCTCAAATTCATGAGCAATATGATATCATGATAATGTGATTTTTTTTTTTTTTTTGTTAGAGGTGTGAGGTACTTAACAAGTGTGAGGCAGGAGTTTAATATACATCAGTCACCTTCAGTAATGTTTATGTATGATTTTTTTTTTTTGTTGTTGTTGATACTGAAAAATTGTTTATAACCTCTTTCCTTTCCAAAGCAGTGCTTTGGTACTAAATACAGTGCAAAGTTTGAGATAACAGTGGTTTTGGGAACAATTGTCAACCCAATCTTTTTTTATTTTGGTATGCTTTGAACTTGTGGAGAAACTTCTTAAGGTTTTCGTATATTAGGAGTCAGGGATCTTGCTGAATCAAAGAATTGGAACAATATTCATAACTAATTTGTAAAGAGAACTAAGATGTTTCACTATTAAATAGCAGTAGGAGCTCCAGCATTCTTTTCTTTGAGTGGATCATGTCCTGTACTTATATCTGGTTTTTGCTTGCATGAATTCCTATGTGAGGTCATTGATTCACGATAGCATAATGATCTCATGAAAGAAATAGATTAATGTAAATACCGGTTTGTTTGGTTACTTTTGTTTTTGTATTGGTCTTGCTTCTGAGGAATGCTTATGTACACGTTTGTTTGCTACTTCATTTGTACAGTACTATTCTCATTGGTATTGATGCAATAAATACCGCATTTGAAACAAAGTACTGAAAGTAAGCTAATGTTCAAAGAGTATTCACTTGAGTGGTGTGCAAAGTATGACTGGATGCGTAGTGAAAATTGACAAGATGATTTAAGGGCTTTTTACACTTGTAAATTTTTGTTTAGCCCCGGACCAACGGTGGGGCTAAGGGGGGGGGGGGGGCCTTAGCCCCATCGTTGGTACGGGACTATCCTTAGTCCCGTACGGGACTATCCTTAGTCCCGTACGGGACTATCCTTAGCCCACTTTCTGTTTACACTCGTTTTTGCCAAAGTGGGCTAGCCCCACCGATAGTACGGTACTATCTGGCCCTGCAAAATAGCAGGGGTTAGCACTGCAATTGCGGTGCCAAGCAAGTGAGTGTAAACAGAACGAAAAAATAATCCTGGGCTAAGCGACGGAGACGAAGTCCGACCCTCACTGACCAATCAGAAACGAGGTAATCAAGTGCTGCCGGTGCGTGCGTGTACGTGTACAGTGCACAGCGTAATTATGAATATTCATGTGGTTTGGAAAGTCATGTGGTTTGGAAATACGAGTGTAAAAAGGTCAGTTTTCTCCTTAGCCCCGGACAAGAGATAGTACGGGACTAATTGGCGAGTGTAAAAAGCTGGAAAAATTGGTACGGGACTAACGATAGTCCTGGGTCAGAGAAAGTCCGGGGTTAAGACACACAAGTGTAAAAAGCCCTCTAGTGATTTTTACTAAACGTATAGTCAGATCGACGTAACTACGCAGATTGATCTTGTCAATTTTAGTGATTTCTAGTTGCACACAGCTGACCCTTTCATCTCTGAGATTTGCCTTGATAATCACATAGCATAACTAGATTGGTGTAGGGAAATCGAGCAGTTCTATTTGACTGATTATCAAGTCAAAGAAGTTATTCTATCTGACTATATAATCAGTCAGATAGAATAGTATAACTAGACTGATTTAGTTAGAATCTAATTTGACTGATAATCTAGTCAAATCTAACTAGATAATAAGTCAGATAGAATAACTAGATTGATCTTGTCAATTTGACTGGATATCTAGTTGCACCAAGCTGTTGACTAGGAATCAGTCAGATTTCACCATAGCATTTTTTTTTTCTTTTTTGCAAGTGTACCCAACTAGAGTCGCTATTCGGTAAAGTGGGGTGGCGATTTCTGCGCACATAGCACGTTGGGGAAAATAGCGTTATTTTTCTTCTGTATTATTTTGATTAATTCAGGTCCTGCCACACCTTTCCGAGCAAGCCTTGCGTGCGACTTGCGTGAAACAATATTTGCTTTTCGGAGGTCCTCGCAGACGGCAGCATACCTAGCACGTATCTAATCCCGAACTTATCCGAGCTGCGCACGCAAGTCCTATTTACCCGCAGCCAAGTTTAGGCCCTGACACACTTTTCCGGGTAAGGTACGCAGATTTGTCGCCTGTGGGGATTTTATAGCAGGCAGGACAAATTTTGGATGCGGACTAGGATTTGGGTGAGTTTCGCATGCTTCCTACCCGCTAGACCCATGCTACTTACGTTCTATTTACGTGCATCCTTTGTGACCTGCATGTCAGGCGCATGCTGTGGCGAGCGAGGGCTGACAACTCGGTGAAGGAATAATCCCCCTGAAGGAATTTTGATATTGCAGTAGTCCCAAAGAATGACATTATTTCAGCCGCAGCCTACTCTCAACTAACCAGCAGAGAGACAGTAGCCCTTAACTGACCCTCAGCATGCACGTAATTTTCTCGTATAACTCGTTCCACGCCGGCAAAACTGACCAGCAACACGGATATTGGCAGTTTCGACACCGTTCCTTGACAGTAAAACATCCGTATTGTGCACGTAGAATGCCCGCAGATGATACGCGCTTATAGGTATAGACCCAAAGGCAACTTCAAAACGAGTCAACTGCTTGTGACTTCCGGCAGTTACGGGTCTCCTACTGACCGTGTTCTGCGTGGACCATTGCGAGCACTCCCCGCGACTCAGCAGGAAAAAGTTTTGGTCATGCTCAAAACTTGGCTGCGGGTAAATCGGACTGGCGAGCGCACCTTCGGGGAACTACGGGCGAGATACGTGGTAAGTACTGTCATGTGTGGGCCAACTCCGTAATCAACCCGCAATGCTTCCTAAGACACTGTTTGACAAGACCATGAGCATACTCAAAACTATTTCCGGGTGAGTCGCGGGGGGGGGGGGGGGTTGCCCAAAGAGGTACACGCAGAACACCAGCAGGAAGCCCTTATCGGCAGCACCTCGCAGGCAACTCCCACGCAGGTACTTCGCAGCTGTAACGCAGGTACTTCGCAATCCCCGTATGTCGCTGTAACTGAAAGCGGATCGGTTTCGAAGCTCTCACGCAGTTCAAAAGGAATACATACAAGGTAAGTAACACTCGTCTAGCAGGTAAGACGCAAGTAAGGAACTCGCCCACATCCTTGCCCGCCCGCAAAAAAAAAAAAAAAAAAAAAATCCTGCGTGCTGGAAAATTGCTACTCGCAACAAGCTCTCTTAGCTTACCCGGAAAAGTGTGCCAGGGCCTTTATCGATCCTTCGCAATTCAAACATAACAGAGCATAGACCTCTTTAATAAATAAATTACACTTTGATTCAATTCAATTCAATTCAATTCAATTCAATTCAATTCAATTCAATTCAATTCAAATGGTTTTTATATGAATTGATTCAAATATTCGGGGCGTTTAAAAGTCAGCATCATTACTTGTTATGCCTGGTGTACGTAGTGATGTAGTCTTGTTGGTGTTTGACATGCTTTGCTTGAATAAACGTTATCATGCAAACGAATTTAATAATCACAGGCAGTGTCAAATTACAGGATTGTTGATAGATTCCTTAGCCTTACGGTACTATGGTAAATTAGTAATTTGCTTGAGTGCAGTCTTTTAATTTTTGCCTGGTATGTGGGTGTGTGTGTTTTCCAAAGGGTAATATGTCTAATTGTGACAGGCTTATGATTTGGCTGAATTCAATCAATAATCTGCTCATGCGCATTATACAATGCTGATTATCAAAGCCTAAAGACATGCAGTTCGAAAACATCATTTCAACAGAGTGCGGATGTTATGCGTGAATTGCTGATATTGCAAATCCGTGGTCAAGAGTTTAGCTGCTTCGGGTAAGGTTTACTAGTTAACTCACTCAAGCCTACAATAAAATACCAGCTTTAAGCAGAAGCGGTATTGAATATTTCATAATTAGTCTTATTTTCTATTTGTCATAATTATGCTTTAGTCACTTTTATCATCAGACCACCGCATTAGGTACTTAGTGTTGCTGTTCAGATACAGAAATAGGTATCTGGATGTCGGTTTATATGTAAATATATATCTATATATATATCTATATACCGAAAGAAAAAACAAATGCACTCCTAACGCTTTGAAATAAGGAACTAAGAAAATTCTTACAGCAAAAATACATTATTGTGTATAAGTTGGTAGGTTTTGGTCTATGTTTTAATTTCAAAATTGAAAAAGTGGTAGTGATTTGTCAGTGGGTCAAAAGAAGACTTGTATAAAGGGGTTGACATGATAAGATCGTCTGATTTGCATACTTAGTTACAAGTAATGTAACTACTTCTGTCATTTTTAAATTCCATGGCTATCTTATTTTCGATTTTTATGAAAATTCGTCTGTTTCCAAATTTAAAGTTAACAGTGAATGGTGATGCACTTTAAAGATCCGTTGACACAACAACAGATGAATCAACTCCTCTTTTCCATTTTACGATGCTATGTTCTTTACAGGAAAACAAAAACAGAGACAAAATGAGGATAATGATAAACGTGACGATCGTTCTTCTTGTCATATCTGGAACGGTTCATCTTACAGTCACAGCACGACCAGTCAGCACTACAGCTGCACAATATTCTGGCCTAAACACTGTCGGGACATCAGTCGTCAACCTTAAAAGGCATTCAGACATTGAAGTTATCGACAGTAATTTGACGACACACTGGCAGCCTTTAGGCAATGTTTCAGATTCTACTGAGATTGTCAAGAGCTACTTATATGTTGGAGCAACCCCACGCCAAGACAAAATTGTTCGAATCAAGACATTTCTCGAAAGGAATTTTAATATATCAGAAATCAACCATGAAATTATGACCGAAATCTATACAGAGACTGTAAAGATTGGTACGCCGAATTTTACTGCGCAAAATGAGGAAGAGCCTACAAGCCCCAGGCCGATTTGGAAGTGGCAGCCAGTTGCATGGACATGGGTGACGATTCCGCAACTAGCAATGTCCATGCTGGGTATGGTGGGAAACCTGACCGTGATCCTGGTGTTGTTCCAAAGGCACCACGCTTGTCGGTCAACTGATGCACTGATTGGTGCTCTGGCCGTTGCGGATTTCTTCACGTCAGTGTTCATGGTTCCGCTGCCGAGACCACTGAAGGTTCCTGGAACATGGTTAGGGGATGTCTACTGCAAGGTTGTTTACACATCATTGCTCATGTGGGTTTCAGTGTGTGCTTCCGTCTTCATTCTGACCTTGATTTCTATAGAAAGATACATTGCGATTGCTCACCCTCTTCATTTCAAGCGTCTTGTAACACGGCAGAGAGTTGCCAAAGCTGTTGCCATGTCATGGCTGGTGGCATTTTTGGTAAACTTGTTCTTATTGTTTGTGGCTGGTGCCAAGGGCGACAGGTGCACTGAGGTGTTTCAGTCACGGATTGCCCAGATCATCACCGGCTGTGTGCTTTTCCTCGTTCAGTTTCTAATACCAGCTGTCATCATGCTTGTAGCCCAGATTCTGACCGCACTGATGCTCCATCGACAGTCCCGCCGAAGGATAGGAGAAGATTCTAAATGCGATAATTCGAACCCGTCAGCGAAGTATCTTGTGGCTAGGAAAAATGTTCTCAAGATTCTGTTCCTTGTTGTTGGCGTTTATCTCATTTCGTGGACACCAACACAGACGGTTTATCTATTGTACAACCTTCGTGTCGTGTCAGCGTCCTATTTATACGGCCCCTTTTCACTGCTCTAAATGTCCTAGCCTTCTGCAATTCTTGCGCAAATCCTGTAATTTACACGATTCAGAATCCTGAATTCCGCAAAGCGATAGGAGAATTGTTCAAATCACCCACTAGCTCATCAGGTAAGTTTCTTGGTAGACTCTTTTGATTATTACAAGCAAATATGAAATTGTGGCAGACGGGGTTCTCAAACCCTTACCAAAACTAAGTTTTCCCTTTAATTGATTCTCTTCTATCTTTAGTGAGGTTCACACCTAGGTCCCTTTACCTTAAGGTTTTCTAAACCTCGAGGTTTTGTAAACTACGAGGCACTAAACTCCAAGTTAGCGTAGATGTAGACGCATGTAGTTTAGAAAACCACGACAAAACCTTAAGGCGAAGACACCACGACAACACCACAAGATTTCTTAGGGTGTTGTCGTGGTTTAAGCGCGTAGTTTAAGCGCGCTGTGGCAGCGCGCTTAAACTATGACAGATGTGAACGGAGTTTTGTTAACCACGACGCTCAGTTTTTTCCACAATAGTGTGCAACCCTATGTGCAAACTAGGCGCCCTTTATTTTCTCTCGAGGTTTTGCTAACTGCATGTAGGTGTGAACGGCATCGAAGTTTTGTCGTGGTTAGGGGAACGCATTTTTGCGCTCGTAGTTAGTATAACTACAAGTTTTTGGATAGGTGTAGACATGACTTTTGGCAGAAACTAGAGCACGCACTTTAGTGCGCGCATGCAAACCTCAAATACGCGCAGCCTGAACTCCAAGTTCAGTTACCCTACCTGGCAAAATGTCAACAATCCTTCATAAATTCCCCGAAAATTCTTGAATCACTACCAAATTTTGATCATCTGTTACCTGTATTATTCTTAAGCATTCCTGTAAGTTTCATCTAAATCCGTTAACCACTTTTTGAGTTATTTTACATACGGACAAACTAACTAACTAACAAACGAACACACAAACCAACGGTAACGAAAACATAACCTCCTCCCTTGGCGGAGGTAATAATACAATACACGTCAATTAGATTACTGTGTTTGCTAAGTACATTTGTGGCTATCCTAGTGTGCACATGCCAATACCGTTAACTGCAGTTTATGTTGTACTTGTCGGTGACCGTTATCAACCTTCTTAGTACACCGTGACGCGTACCTTGGAACAAGAGGTGGCACACAGCATAATGTAACCATTCATATTTTCCTTCAGTTTTTATTCTTCTTACTGTCTAGATTGACATGTTTCCAATTTCAATATTCCACCTACAGTATGCACCAGATTTATTAATTCAAGTTCTAAAACTACATAAGCTCCCTCATATGATATAGGGACAACCCCTTTCAAACCTTTTACCGCCGTCCACTAACACTTGATGGACCTAAAGATTTTCAAATATTCCACAAAAAGCTGAAAAAGTGTACCAAAAGAAACTCAATTTAAACACTAAAAATATAAAACTTCTTTGTGTGGGAGGGAAGGGGATTGAAAAATGCTAAAGCTTTCTCGCCTAGTCCACCTTCACAGACTTACAATTAGGGAATCAAATGTTCTGAAATATCACACCAAATGTGTGCAACAGGTCGTTTAATTTCAAACCTCAAATTGCTACAGTCCCCTCTTGGGGGGAGGGGAGGGGATAACCCATCTCACGCCTTCCTCTCGCTACCATCGACCTACAAATTCTTACACTTTATAGACTGAAAAAAATAAATAAATAATTTTCCACCCAAATTTTCCAGCAGTTCAGTGACCTTTAAGTCTAAAAATTCACAAGCTCTCTATAGCTGATGGGGAGAAGGGGAACCCCCACCCCCATCCCCGCACACACACACACACACACATTCTTCCCTCTTCACCCAACCTTAATGGACTTTCCAGAATGGAAATTTCCAGAAAGGTGAATTTTCATTCTAAAATTTTACGCAAAAAAAAAAAAAAAATCCGCCCGGAACCCCCGCTATTAAAGTCCACGTTCAGAGTCTTACACATTGGGAGAACGTTCCAAATATTTATCACAAATATTTCCCCCTCCCCCCTCCCCCGCCGCTTAGCACATCCCAATATACTTGTACTTTGGGGATTGAAAAATTCCAAACATTTCACACAAAAAAGTGTATACTAAATCGCTGAATTTCAATTTCAAAATGCAGAAGCTCCCTCGTATGAGAGGGAAGGGGAATACCCCTTCTCACCCCCCCCCCCCGCCTTCAGTCCGTCGTCACAGATCCCCTCCCTCCCCCACCCCCTCCGATATGTATTGCCTTGAAAGGAACTTATCAACAAGATACTATATCAAACATACTTGGAAATGCACGTTCTGTGAGGCAACATGCAAATGATTACAAATGAATCAATACATTACCGAAATCTATATTAATGCTGTATTTTGGCTACCATACTGCATTGTTGCTAAAAATTACACAAATTTATTGAAATTGTATCCGAATATATTCGAAACGGCAAACGGGCATATAATAATAACGATCACACATGTTCTTATTAGACGTATAATATTCCACCTGCGTATACCTGGGCTATTAAGCTTTATCGACAAAAAAAAGAAAAGCTAATATAAATCCTTCCCATTGTAATGCTGTTATAAAACTGTATGATATTGATTTATGCTGATTGATTTAAAATAGTAAGAGTTATACATGGAGCGAACCCGAAATCTAAAGCAGGCCCGTTATACTCAAAACTAAAATTGCTTACTTTGAAAAATATCACCACATATCAGCAATGTAATTTTGTACATCAGTGTGTCAACAAACTTATGCCTGACCATTTTGTTCAATTGTTTGATATCAATCAGAATGTGCAAAATTACAATACACGCTCCTCGTCATTAATGCATTTGCCCAGACCCAGAACCATGTCTTACCAACATAATATTCGTTTTATGGGCCCCAAGAAATGGAACAATTTATCTAAAGACATAAGAAATGCACCATCTCACAATATATGTTTTAAGATAAGACTCAAGAAAAAGTTGTATTCATCCATATAAGGTAGTTTATAGTGAGGGCTGCTAAATTTCTCTTGATCATACTAAAATGAAATACATGTACATGTATGTACAATGTTGCCTTGTTTGTTTTAGTATTACAAGTGTGTTTTAGGTTCTCTTTGCCTCTCCTTAATGTATTTTTTCTTTCTTCTCTTTTCTTTTCTTTCTCTTTTTCCTTCTTCCTATCTGTTCTCCCTCCTGCATCCCTAGCTTTAATCTCTTGTGTAACTGTACCTCGTCTTGTAAATATGTACACGTGTATATTAAAAAAAAAATGTCTTTTTAGATATGTTTCAATCAGATTCAACTACATTTTCAAATGTTAAAGGTGCACTCACTTCAAGCTGTGCTTACTGAGTTGTCACCTCCAGTTTGTCTTTACTGAATTGTTACTGCTGTTACACGAATTGATCTGGAAATAAATGTTCTATTCAATTGAATTGAATACGAAATATTAACAAACTTTGTTTACCACCATGACAAAGTTTAGCAGCACTATTTGATCGTCATTTTAGCAATCAAATAAGCCTTGTAGAGATGGTACTCTTTTATGTGAAGGACACTGCCCATATGAGATAGGAAGGTCGATTATATCCTGGTAACTGCTTGACAATACATTGACGAGTATATAGTTTGAAAGTGCAATTTGCAACAGTCTTGTGGGAAGAGAAATGTGACCTACCCTACTCAAAAATTTGAATGTGTGTTCGTAATGACATTGTGCTTGACAGAATATATAATTGGACCAGAAAATGCAGTGGAAAAATGTTTGGTGCTGGAGAGTCATGGTTAGGTTAAGATTGCAGCATGTTTGTTGAGCTACTTCACCTCATTTTGGGCCTGACGAATGGGCATGGGCATGGGCATGCATTGGGCATGCTCGGTGATGAAGAGACACTTTTGGTATCATGCATTTACACGACTATTGTTTTTTCACTTGTTACAACCGATTCTAACTCGTTGCGTTTTCTAATCTCGTTGGTAGGTAGGATGATAAAAGACGATTGCTTAGTTGCTTAGAAGCTTCCCTAGGTCTCACAGTCTAGAATGCTGAGAGTCAACCTTAAATGTCTGAACATTATAGCCATCAATTATCCGTGACATGGATCAGTGCTTTGAATCCATCTGTGTTCGGTAAGTTGACTTCTTGGGAGACATTCATAACATGATATTTCCTCAGCAAGTTGGTATACAATGCGGATGAAGGGAGGGGCGGAGAGAATCTACACTAAAACCCTGCTACAGTTTCATATCCTCAATCCCGCCATTTCCTATGTCTTGCTTGCCAGGTACTGTAAGTGAGCTGCTATACAGAGGAATTATTCCTTAGTTCTATGTCCATTAGACGTCTGATCATGAACCTTGTATTAAATCGATATGAGAAGTTCATATAAAATAAAAGGAGCTGGCGCATAATTGTTCAGATGCTGGGTACCATTTACAGAAGTTCCAGGTGTAACATGCTGTTGTATAGAAAGTCTACACGTACGTAATGTGTGGACAATTTCATCACAGTCATGATTCTATTGCTAATATTCCCAACCGTATAAATTATATACCTCCTATATTACGGTAGATTATACCAGGAACTAAAAAACTAAAGGTTGCATACTTTAAAAATATACTCGGGTGTATGGATTTTGCATTTTCCTGAGACTTTCAATGCCTTGCGGCATCAGCTAATTAATACCAAAATCTATACGAAAAGTAACTTTTAGTTAGTGTCCAAGTAGTGTGTTGCCATGGCAACATTTTGTATTCAAATCATTCAGATCTTGTGAATCAAAAACCATTTTTGAGCAAGTTAGTTTGTATTTCATAAAAGTAATGTATTTCTGTAATGTTTATTTGTGAAGAATGCCTGCCAATGACAAGCAATGCATTTTCATGGCAACATGTTTTTTAACAAAGATACAAAATCTTATGGATTAAAATACCCCCTCAAATTCATGAGCAATATGATATCATGATACTGTGATTTTCTTTTTCTTTTTTTTGTTAGAGGTGTGAGGTACTTAACAAGTGTGAGGCAGGAGTTTAATATACATCAGTCACCTTCAGTAATGTTTATGTATGATTTTTTTGTTGTTGTTGTTGATACTGAAAAATTGTTTATAACCTCTTTCCTTTCCAAAGCAGTGCTTTGGTACTAAATACAGTGCAAAGTTTGAGATAACAGTGGTTTTGGGAACAATTGTCAACCCAATCTTGTTTTATTTTGGTATGCTTTGAACTTGTGGAGAAACTTCTTAAGGTTTTCGTATATTAGGAGTCAGGGATCTTGCTGAATCAAAGAATTGGAACAATATTCATAAGTAATTTGTAAAGAGCACTAAGATGTTTCACTATTAAATAGCAGTAGGAGCTCCAGCATTCTTTTCTTTGAGTGGATCATGTCCTGTACTTATATCTGGTTTTTGCTTGCATGAATTCCTATGTGAGGTCATTGATTCATGATAGCATAATGATCTCATGAAAGAAATAGATTAATGTAAATACCGGTTTGTTTGGTTACTTTTGTTTTTGTATTGGTCTTGCTTTTGAGGAATGCTTATGTACACGTTTGTTTGCAACTTCATTTGTACAGTACTATTCTCATTGGTATTGATGCAATAAATACCGCATTTGAAACAAAGTACTGTAGGTAAGCTAATGTTCAAAGAGTATTCACTTGAGTGGTGTGCAAAGTATGACTGGATGCGTAGTGAAAATTGACAAGATGATTTAGTGATTTTTACTAAACGTATAGTCAGATCGACATAACTACGTAGATTGATCTAGTCAATTTTAGTGATTTCTAGTTGCAGACAGCTGACCCTTTCATCTAAATGAGATTTGCCTTGATAATCACATAGCATGACTAGATTGGTGTAGGAAAAATTGAGCAGTTCTATTTGACTGATTATCTAGTCAAAGAAGTTATTCTATCTGACTAGATAATCAGTCAGATAGAATAGTATAACTAGACTGATTTAGTCAGAATCTAATTCTATTTGACTGATAGGCCTAATCTAGTCAAATCTAACTAGATAATAAGTCAGATAGAATAACTAGATTGATCTTGTCAATTTGACTGGATATCTAGTAGCACCAAGCTGTTAGATGTGACTAGGAATCAGTCAGATTTTACCATAGCTTTTTTTTTCCTTTTTTTTTTCTTTTTTTTTGCAAGTGTGCCCAACTAGAGTCGCTATTCGGTAAAGTGGGGTGGCGATTTCTGCGCACATAGCACGTTGGGGAAAATAGCGTTATTTTTCTTCTGTATTATTTTGATTGATTCAGGTCCTGCCACACCTTTCCGAGCAAGCCTTGCGTGCGACTTGCGTAAAACAATATTTGCTATTCGGAGGTCCTCGAAGAAGACAGCATACCTAGCACGTATCTCGCCCGTACTTATCTGAGCTGCGCATGCAAGTCCTATTTACCCGCAGCCAAGTTTAGGCCCTGACACACTTTTCCGGGTAAGGTACGCAGGTTTGTCGCCTGTGGGGATTTTATAGCAGGCAGGACAAATTTTGGATGCGGACTAGGATTTGGGTGAGTTTCGCGTGCTTCCTACCCGCTAGACCCATGCTACTTACGTTCTATTTACGTGCATCCTTTGTGACCTGCGTGTCAGGCGCATGCGGTGGCGAGCGAGGGCTGACAACTCGGTGAAGGAATGATCCCACTGAAGGAATTTGATATTACAGTAGTCCCAAAGAATGACATTATTTCAGCCGCAGCCTACTCTCAACTAACCAGCAGAGAGACAGTAGGCCTTAACTGACCCTCAGCATGCACGTAATTTTCTCGTATAACTCGCTCCACGTCGGCAAAACTGACCAGCAACACGGATATTGGCAGTTTCGACACCGTTCCTTGGCAGTAAAACACCCGTATTGTGCACGTAGAATGCCCGCAGATGACACGCGCTTCCGGCGCATATAGGTAGAGATCCAAAGGCAACTTACGTACTTCAAACGGATCAACTGCTTGTGACTTCCCGCAGTTACGGGTCTCCTACTGACCGAGTTCTGCGTGGACCATTGCGAGCACTCCCCGCGACTCACCAGGAAAAAGTTTTGGTCATGCTCAAAACTTGGCTGCGGGTAAATCGGACTGGCGAGCGCACCTTCGAGGAACTACGGGCGAGATACGTGGTAAGCACTGTCATGTGCGGGCCAACTCCGTAATCAACCCGCAATGCTTCCTCAGACACGGTTTGACAAGACCTTGAGCATGCTCAAAACTTGTTCCGGGTGAGTCGCGGGGGGGGGGGGGGGGTTGCCCGAAGAGGTACACGCAGAACACCAGCAGGAAGCCCTTATCGGCAGCACCTCGCAGGCAACTCCCACGCAGGTACTTCGCAGCTGTAACGCAGTTACTTCGCAATCCCCGTATGTTCCCCGTAACTGAAAACGGATCGGTTTCGAAGCTCTCACGCATTTCAAAAGGAATACATACAAGCTAAGTAACACTCGTCTAGCAGGTAAGACGCAAGTACCTAACTCGCTAACATCCTTGCCCGCCCGAAAAAAAAAAAAAAAAAAAAAAAATCCTGCGTGCTGGAAAATTGCTACTCACAACAGGCTCTCTTAGCTTACCCGGAAAGGTGTGCCAGGGCCTTTATCGATCCTTCGCAATTCAAACATAACAGAGGATAGACCTCTTTAATAAATACATTACGCTTTGATTCAATTCAATTCAATTCAAATAGTTTTATATGAATTGATTCAAATATTAGGGGCGTTTAAAAGTCAGCATCATTACTTGTTATGCCTGGTGTACGTAGTGATGTATTCTTGTTGGTGTTTGACATGCTTTGCTTGAATAAACGTTATCATGCAAACGAATTTAATAATCAGAGGCAGTGTCAAATTACAGGATTGTTGATAGAGTCCTTAGCCTTACGGTACTATGGTAAATTAGTAATTTGCTTGAGTGCAGTCTTTTAATTTTTGCCTGGTATGTGGGTGTGTGTGTTTTCCAAAGGGTAATATGTCTAATTGTGACAGGCTTATGATATCATTGGCTGAATTCAATCAATAATCTGCTCATGCGCATTATACAATGCTGATTGTCAAAACCTAAGACATGCAGTTCGAAAACATCATTTCAACGGAGTGCGGATGTTATGCGTGAATTGCTGATATTGCAAATCCGTGGTCAAGAGTTTAGCTGCTTCGGGTAAGGTTTACTAGTTAACTCACTCAAGCCTACAATAAAATACCAGCTTTAAGATTATGCTTTAGTCACTTTTATCATCAGACCACCGCATTAGGTACTTAGTGTTGCTGTTCAGATTGTTACTGTTCAGATACAGAAATAGGTATCTGGATGTCGGTTTATATATATATATATATATATATATATATATATATATATATATATATATCATAATCATACATATATATATACCGAAAGAAAAAACAAATGCACTCCTAACGCTTTGAAATAAGGAACTAAGAAAATTCTTACAGCAAAAATACATTATTGTGTATAAGTTGGTAGGTTTTGGTCTATGTTTTAATTTCAAAATTGAAAAAGTGGTAGTGATTTGTCAGTGGGTCAAAAGAAGACTTGTATAAAGGGGTTGACATGATAAGATCGTCTGATTTGCATACTTAGTTACAAGTAATGTAACTACTTCTGTCATTTTTAAATTCCATGGCTATCTTATTTTCGATTTTGATGAAAATTCGTCAGTTAACAATGAATGGTGATGCACTTTAAAGATCCGTTGACACAACAACAGATGAATCATCTCTTCTTTTCCATTTTACGATGCTATGTTCTTTACAGGAAAACAAAAACAGAGACAAAATGAGGATAATGATAAACGTGACGATCGTTCTTCTTGTCATATCTGGAACGGTTCATCTTACAGTCACAGCACGACCAGTCAGCACTACAGCTGTACAATATTCTGGCCTAAATACTGTCGGGACATCAGTCGTCAGCCTTAAAAGTCATTCAGAAATTGAAATCATCGACAGCAATTTGACGACACACTGGCAGCCTTTAGGCAATGTTTCAGATTCTACTGAGATCGTCAAGAGCTACTTATATATTGGAGCAACCCCACGCCAAGACAAAATTGTTCGAATCAAGACATTTCTCGAAAGGAATTTTAATATATCAGAAATTAACCATGAAATTATGACAGAAATTTATACAGAGACTGTAGAGATTGGTACGCCGAATTTTACTGCGCAAAATGAGGAAGAGCCTACAAGCCCCAGGCCGATTTGGAAGTGGCAGTCAGTTGCATGGACATGGGTGACGATTCCGCAACTAGCAATGTCCATGCTGGGTATGGTGGGAAACCTGACCGTGATCCTGGTGTTGTTCCAAAGGCGCCACGCTTGTCGGTCAACTGATGCACTGATTGGTGCTCTGGCCGTTGCGGATTTCTTCACATCAGTGTTCATGGTTCCGCTGCCGAGACCACTGAAGGTTCCTGGAACATGGTTAGGGGATGTCTACTGCAAGGTTGTTTACACATCATTGCTCATGTGGGTTTCAGTGGGTGCTTCCGTCTTCATTCTGACCTTGATTCCTATAGAAAGATACATTGCGATTGTCCACCCTCTTCATTTCAAGCGTCTTGTAACACGGCAGAGAGTTGCCAAAGCTGTTGCCATGTCATGGCTGGTGGCATTTTTGGTAAATTTGTTCTTATTGTTTGTGGCTGGTGCCAAGGGCGACAGGTGCACTGAGGTGTTTCAGTCACGAATTGCCCAGATCATCACCGGCTGTGTGCTTTTCCTCGTTCAGTTTCTAGTACCAGCTGTCATCATGCTTGTAGCCCAGATTCTGACCGCACTGATTCTTCATCGACAGTCCCGCCGGAGGATAGGAGAAGATTCTAAATGCGATAATTCGAACCCGTCAGCGAAGTATCTTGTGGCTAGGAAAAATGTTCTCAAGATTCTGTTCCTTGTTGTTGGCGTTTATCTCATTTCGTGGACACCAACACAGACGGTTTATCTATTGTACAACCTTCGTGTCCTGTCAGCGTCCTATTTATACGGCCCCCTTTTCACTGCTCTAAATGTCCTAGCCTTCTTCAATTCTTGCGCAAATCCTGTAATTTACACGATTCGGAATCCTGAATTCCGCAAAGCGATAGGAGAATTGTTCAAATCACCCACTAGCTCATCAGGAAAAGCGGCTTTGTTCAGCGAAAAAACAATAGGGAATACAGATTCAACAATCTACCTTGTCGATGTCTAAGCAACTTTTTCGACGTTAATTCTACATGATCACTGGAAGTAACTATGGGTACAGATTGTTGTAAAGTTACATCAAATATGCACTGAAAATAATAATCTGGTAGTTTTACATCTTGCAGTATGCTTAAAGTCTGTATAAGCTTGTAGATCACCTTGGATTTTGATTAGAAACATTCTCAGTTTACCCTCCCAGAAAGTTTCGAACCCCCTTTTCCTTTGATTTAGATATTGGATTTTCAAACGAATAGATCAGCAAACGAAAACAGAATGAACAAGAAAAGCACTCTGAGAGCGCAGACCTCAGCCAAGTAGCTACTTTCCACCGTGCAGAATTAATGTGCGCCTATCAAGCGTCTATGAGAATATGGCGATCACGAACTGCGCATCAATAGTCAGAAATAGGGCCGAGTTGTCCCTGAGACCGAGTTAACCTGGATCCTTCTGGAGTAAAAGTCGGTATACCGACTTTTACTTTTGATCTCAAAATACTCCGAAACAACTCATCATCCCGGCAAATCGCATCAGCCAGGTACGTTTCTTGGTAGACTCTTTTGATTATTACAATCAAATATGAAATTGTGCCAGACGGGTTCTCAAACCCTTACCAAAACAATAATGTTTTCACTTTAATTGATTCTCTTCTATCTTTGGCAGAAACTAGAGCACGCACTGTAATGCGCGCATGCAAACCTCAAATACACGCAGCCTGAACTCCAAGTTCATTTACCCTACCTGCCAAAATGTCAAAAATCCTTCATAAATTCCCCGAAAATTCTTGAATCACTACCAAATTTTAATCATTTGTTACCTGTATTATTCTTAAGCTTTCCTGCAAGTTTCATCTAAATCCGTTAACCACTTTTTGAGTTATTTTGCACACGGACAAACTAACTGACTAACTTACAAATGAACACACAGACCAACGGTAACGAAAACATAACCTCCTCCCTTGGCGGAGGTAATAATACAATACACGTCAATTAGATTACCGTGTTTGTTAAGTACATTTGTGGCTATCCTAGTGTGCACATGGCAATACCGTTAACTGCAGTTTATGTTGTACTTGTCGGTGTCCGTTATCAACCTTCTTAGTACACAATTATGACGCGTACCTTGGAACAAGAGGTGGCACACAGCATAATGTAGCCATTCATATTTTCCTTCAGTTTTTATTCTTCTTACTGTCTAGATTGACATGTTTCCAATTTCAATATTCCACCTACAGTATGCACCAGATTTATTAATTCAAGTTCTAAAAATACATATCAAAGCTCCCTCATATGATATAGGGACAACCTCTTTCAAACCTTCTACCGCCGCCCACTAACACTTGATGGACCTAAAGATTTTCAAATATTCCATAAAAAGCTGAAAAAGTGTACCAAAAGAAACTCAATTTAAACACTAAAAATGTAAAACTTCTTTGTGTGGGAGGGAAGGGGATTGAAAATGCTTAAGCTTTCTCGCCTAGTCCACCTTCACAGACTTACAATTAGGGGATCAAATGTTCTGAAATATCACTCCAAATGTGTGCAACAGGTCGTTTAATTTCAAACCTCAAATTGCTAAAGTCCCCTCTTGGGGGAGGGGAGGGGATAACCCATCTGACACCTTCCTGTCGCTACCATCGACCTACAAATTCGTACATTTTATAGACTGAAAAAAAAAATCAAATAATTTTCCACCCAAATTGTCCAGCAGTTCAGTGACTTTTAAGTCTAAAAATTCACAAGCTCTCTAGCTGATGGGGAGAAGGGGAACCCCCCCCCCCCCACACACACACACATTATTCCCTCTTCACCCAACCTTAATGGACTTTCCAAAATGGAAATTTCCAGAAAGGTGAATTTCCATTCTAAGATTTTACGCAAAAAAAAAAAAAAAAAAAATCCGCCCCGGAACCCCCGCTATTAAAGTCCACGTTCAGAGTCATACACATTTGGAGAACGTTCCAAATATTTATCACAAATATTTTCCCCTCCCCCCTCCCCCGCCGCTTAGCACATCCCAATATACTTGTACTTTGGGGATTGAAAAATTCCAAACATTTCACACAAAAAAGTGTATACTAGATCGCTGAATTTCAATTTCAAAATGCAGAAGCTCCCTCGTATGAGAGGGAAGGGGAATACCCCTTCTCACCCCCCCCCCCCCGCCTTCAGTCCGTCGTCACAGATCCCCTCCCTCCCCCACCCCCTCCGATATGTATTGCCTTGAAAGGAACTTATCAACAAGATACTTTATCAAACATTCTTGGAAATGCACGTTCTGTGAGGCAACATGCAAATGATTACAAATGAATCAATACATTACCGAAATCTATATTAATGCTGTATTTTGGCTACCATACTGCATTGTTGCTAAAAATTACACAAATTTATTGAAATTGTATCCCAAAATATTCGAAACGGCAAACGGGCATAATAATAACGATCACACATGTTCTTATTAGACGTATAATATTCCACCTGTGACCTGGGCTATTAAGCTTTATCGACAAAAAAAGAATAGCTAATATAAATCCTTCCCATTGTAATGCTGTTATAAAACTGTATGATATTGATTTATACGAAATATTAACAAACTTTGTTTACCATAATGACAAGGTTTAGCAGCACCATTTGATCGTCATTTTAGCAATCAAACAAGCCTTGTAGAGATGGTACTCTTTTATGTGAAGGACACTGCTCATATGACATAGGAAGGTCGAGTATATCCTGATAACTGTTTGACAATACATTGACGAGTATATAGTTTGAAACTGCAATTTGCGAAAATCTTGTGGGAAGAGAAATGTGACGTACCCCACTCAAAAATTTGAATATGTGTTCGTAATGACATTATGACATATTTGACAGAATATATAATTGGACCAGAAAATGCAGTGGAAAAATGTTTGGTGCTGGAGAGTCATGGTTAGGTTTAAGATTGCAGCATGCAAGTTGAGCTACTTCACCTCATTTTGGCCCTGACGAATGGGCATAGGCATGGGCATGCATTGGGCATGCTCGGTGATGAAGAGACACTTGTGGTATCATGTATTTACACGACTATTGTTTTTTTTTTTTCACTTGTTACAACCGATTCTAACTCGTTGCGTTTTCGAATCTCGTTGGTAGGTAGGATGATAAAAGACGATTGCTTAGTTGCTTAGAAGCTTCCCTAGGTCTCACAGTCTAGAATGCTGAGAGTCAACCTTAAATGTCTGAACATTATAGCCATCAATTATTATGAACAGGCGAGTGCATGAATTATTGCTTTGTTTATTGATTCATTGTCTTTAAAGAGGATTGATATTGCACACGATTTTCAAACGCACAAAGCAAAGATGAGGTATTGTCCTTATTATTATTGTGATTTTCAACATGGGTTGTACTTTTCACTTCAATTTTATTTCTCCATTCATTATCAATACGATGTATAAAATATTAACAATGTGTCGGCATAGCTTTATAGGAAAATGCTTTGATATGCGTACTGATAAATACAAACGTAGGAAAATGGTAAAATCACAGTTTATAAAGTTATTTCATGTTGAATGTATACTAGGAGGAAATACATTCAAAGTAATAAGTAATATTTTGTGTTTTATATGTTAGCGTATTTGTGCTCTTTCATCAATACCTTGATTTAAACAGGTTATTTTTGTGATCAAATTCGTTGTATTTGTTCTGAACGATCTCCAAGTAATCTTACATGAAATGGAAACATTGCACACAAAAGAGGCGTATCTCGTTATATACACTTTCACATAAAAAAACAGTCGCGTTTTGCTGTTTCAGGTACTCCTTTACTCGTTTTAAACTACACATAGAATTTATAGCTATTTGAGAGATCATAATGTGTACGAATCGATTTATGTGTCTTACAATGTAGCAGTTTAATTTTAACATGGAGTTTGTTGCAGTTTGAAATGCCATTTGTTTTGCATGAAACGGTGAATCTGTTTTTTGCATTATGTTCCATTTACATTGCCTTGAACTTGAATAAAGTCACTATTAAAAAAAAACTATGCGACTCTCAAAGAAATCATATGAAGGCTAAAAGAATAGATGGTCAATACTTCGGGATATCTAAACACTGTGGAATTCAATATGTTCGATTTCGCAGAGCCGAGGAAATGTATTTTAGCTGTCTATCTTATTCCTATTTTGTCTGTTTGTCTGTATAGTGCATACTCAACTAAAATGATAAGCTTTCAAAGTTTGACAAGTATACGATGCCTTCATTCCCCGTCGTTTCTTTCATTTGTGTGCATTTCCTGTCACTTATCAAGTTTCCACACAATTCACATTTGTAACATACATCCAGAGATCAATGAATACTAACAAATATCTACATTTTAAGTGCATATAGATTTTTGATGATGATATTGTTTTTCAGTGTATAATGCGAACAAAATAGGCATTTTAGACACCCAACAACTGTCAACTATAACTTCATAAGTAAATGATATCATATGACTGACCACATGACTTTCTCTCGTAGCCTCATTGATTACTGACGTAAAGTGAAAACACATAATGGATCATTTTATATGAGCTCTTTATGGTATGTAGTAAATTAACATTTTCTTTTTTTTTATTTCAGTGGCGTCCCTATTAAAGTGCAAAATCAATAGAAGCAAAGTATTTTCTACCAGTGCAGCAAAACTTGTCTATTCAAACAAAATCAAGCAAAGAAGTATAGCACAGTTAATACATGACAGATATGCGTAAATCCGTTCTTATGCAATATTTCAGATTCTCTTTGCTCCTGAAAGATGATTGTGTGACATCCATTTTTTTAAAGTCTTTTGCAGAATAAAACAGAAGATTACGATTCAGCAACTCCTGCATCTGAGTATGGTGTCCATGAACTTATCAGATACTTACAAAATCAAGGTGATCTCCAGAATAATAATATTACTGAACGCACTGGCAATTGAGATAAATTCCTTTCCAACCTGTTGGAGAAGCCTTGGATCAGCGGAAATTAAATTTCAATCAACCTTGTCGTTTCATTCACGAGAAATAGCCGCAGCCATGTCCATCGGTCTTGCACTGAAAGTTAATAATGCCCGTTTCCATTACGGCGATTATTCATTGATATCGAATTCACGTTAATCATGTAAAAGCCGATCAATATGAATGGATCCCGGCCACCGAATTTATCATGAGACAAATTGGTAACAATTGTCACAGAACTTTATGCATGGCGTGTGTTACCAGACCTACACGTAACGAATTCACGCTAATAAGTTTAGGCTAGCACGATCCAAGCCAACCGATAACATTCTGCAAACAAAAAGAAAAAAAAAATACATGCACTCCGCAAATTAATTTTCTTCAATTTGATTGAATTAGCATTCAAGAACGAATAATAATTAACTGTTATTTTTGGTGGAGGATTTTACCATTATCTTTGCCTGTCATCATGGTAAGATTTAACCTCTCCTAAATAATATCATTGTTGATGATATTCGTAGTTTGTTGATGGGATCGCATCTTATCAACATTAGTGTAGTTATACTTTTTTTTTTCTGTGATAATATATAAATGACTCCTTCTACACATAGTTCTATGTAACATTAATTCAGATAAATCATGTTACTAGCTGAACTTTGAGACGCAAAAAAAAAGAAAAAAAAAAAAAACACCGACATGTTTTCAGTTACCCAAACAACAATGTCAAAATAAATCTGGCAAAACTATCACTAGATGGAATGAACTGAAGCAGAGGGAACTTGCGCTATTCAAAACGAATGAATGAATCACCTTCTCAAACATTACTTTTTATACATGTTCTTGCATTAAGAACACCTCTCTTTCTTCTAGTATATTGTTTGTTTGCTTTTTTCTGCATTTCTTAACACTTCAGTACAGAAAAAAAAAACAGTCATAATCATTTTTCAACATAACCGACCATGCCGACAAAAGAACACAATGTAAAGTAAATTTGTTATCAACGAAAACTAGTTAATGTCAAAGAAAATTAATATTCGTTGAAGTGAAAATGCAGCAGACTGTAGGATCAGATCATAGGCCTTATTCTCTCCTTTGTAACGTGTAGGCTTGCAATACTGTCTTGTCGAACGTTTTGTGTCCCTTTTCATTTTGTTTAAAACTTGTAGTCTCATTCGCCTGTTACTGCTCTCCTTTTTTAATTTCTGCTGGATTATGTGTCTAATGAATTGTAATAAACAGTCCGCCCCGTACAGGAAATGTTCTCAATGTTTTTTTTTTCTGTTTTTTAAAGTAGTCTCTTATAAGTTTGCTTTATCTGTTTGCCTTTTGCAAAGAAGTAATAAAAAAGATCATATTGCATCGTTGGATTTATTAGGTATTCAATAGTAATGGCTGGCGTATATTGCTCCAGTCATTTGTTTGTTTGTTTTTTTCAAGTAGAATATGAACTATGAATTTGCCCAAAGGGATATACGTACTCGCACACCAAAACTATAATATGGCTATGCGATCATACGGTACGAATAAAACATGAGCATGCGAGTATACACTACTATAAGTAGTGATAATAAATCAAATCTACAGTGTTTTCCAATCAAAATTTAAGGAGATCAACTTCCGGATGATTTTCAGACTTTATCATTTCAACATATCTCGATTGGTTAATCTAGGTACAGAGTTTCAGACTTAATAGTGATAGGAATGAGGAATAAAAATGTTTTCAAAATTAACAAGGATGATGACATAGCAGCTTTACATAACAATGCACAACTGGATGTGCAAGGAAGCACAACAAAAGGAGAAAACATAAATTCCACACAGGTAAAGTTGTTAAGCAAGTGGTATTGTAATTATATTACATTACTACATTACTAGGATATTTGAGCTTCTTATGTCATCCTCCTTCTCACGTGTATTAGGTTTTTGGTTTTCAGAATAATGATTAATCCGCTCAAGGACCACAATATATTCTACAAATCAATGCTTGGCATTTATGTAATACATGATGCAGAATTATCAAAATCTGGAGTGCCCCTTTAGAATAAAGCCAGCCACGGGTAAGAAAAGGGCAAAAGCAAGCGCTGGATCCTGTTTTATGAAGAGTTAAAATTGATTATAAAGTTGATTTCTATGGTAAGTCTATGGCAACCTGTGTGGTAAGGAAATTTAAAATCGATTACATCTTTTCATAAAACGGGGCCCAGGTGTAGCAATCAAATCAAACTAGTTACATGGTTACTGGATACTGGTTACAAACGGGTCCCTCCGTTTTTTCACACAGTGCATATTGACAATGGTCTTTCATTTTCGTTACGTAACTGCAATGTATTGATACTGTTAGTTTTTACCATCATTGTTGTTTTCTTTGTACAAATTTACATGCATTGTTTCTGTCACTCAAGAAAGTGAGATTTATGTTTATATTACTTTATGTGGAAAAACGAATAAATTCGAACTTGAACTTGAACTTTAACATGTATCATAAAACGTTATGCATGACTTGTGTTAAGACCAGTGTTAGGTACTCGCTTTAATTACTTTCTCGTAGCGCGACCTTACAGCTTTCAAATGAAACCATGGTCAATGCACTTAAGAACCTACCAGCCGCACACGCTGAAACACACACATACACACACACACACACGCACGCACGTATCTTTATTTTGTTCATGCGCCTTGAAGCATTTTGAATGAATTGCTATATAATTGTTGATTAGCAGTCTCATCATTATCTCATTTTGTACGTGTTTGTCCTTTTACTCCTTGCCTTTATACATATTTTTGAAGAGATGCTTATCTCTTTTGTTGTGGGCTTGGAAATGAGTGTCGGGGCAGAGCAGTACCGTCAAATCCTAGGCTCTAGAACAGGTGTTATAATATTTAGTGCAAGTTAGTGTTTTAAAGTTGTAAGTTTTTCTTTCTATAGTATTTTGTAGTAGTTCTGCTTAATTAAACCTCAGTCGAAACAGGTTCTTTACTTTTAAACCTCCAAAACAATAACTTTCTCTCTTGCAATCTCTATCCTTACTTACGATTTTTCTTTGCGGGATTATTTGTACCCCTAGCGTCATAGAATTCACCGCGATGGTCAACAATCAATGTCTTCACCAGAAACTCTATCCTACTTTCTACGCTTCCCTACATAGGGATTTAGGTCACTTTCTAACTGTTACATAAAAAAGCAAAATAATTGTAATGATAAATATATAATATGAAGCCTCTTCATATTAGAGTTCGTGGTGGTCTCAAATATTCTCCCAAAAATCTTGAATAATACTTTCTATTTGATTCAACATGCAACAGTTGTGAAGGACACAAGATCTAGCAATTTTCACGGTTCCGGACGAACTGTATTCTTGTACCAGAGTTTATTAGAATAAGAATAAGAATAAAGATACCCATCCTTTCTCCATTATTTTCCAAGCTTTATTTTTGCCGAATCAAAAGGCACACTCTCTTAGTAGAACTACGGTTCCTATTAAGGTTTCTTCATGGAACTTCTGCCTTATATTTTCATATTTCCATACTCCGTCCACTCGAGCGTGTGATATCATTCACCATTGGTAAGTTCCTTGCAATGAGCTTATTTTACTCGCTTCTCGCTTTTTCACAGCCACCTAACTAGATTTGTTTATTGGAATGACAATTTCGGCGTACTTTCTCACATTGAATAAACAGGTTTATATTACTTTATGTATCCATCGCATATCAACATACAGAAACAGAGCACAAAATACATGGATGTCTTTAAGAAATGGATGATGTATATACGGAAATATCTAACTAGCATAGAAACAAGAGCCTTGCGTGTTATGCCAGATGAGCCTTATGATAATATTGTTGTGAGTACGGCCTACTTTGTCTGTCTTCGCTTATACACCGTCATGCAGATAGATTTGGTAATAATATGTAATGTCAAATTACGAGATTGGTAAATCAGATGGCCAGTGCTGTGGAGCGTGAGTGATTTTGTTCCTACGTGCAGCACTATGATATTTGTGGTGTGTGGCGTGTGTATACGTGTAATACGTGTCATTATGTTGGGCGTACGATATCATTGGCTGAATTCAACCCATTCTCTGCTCATGCGCATTATTGACACCGACTACTTAAGTCTAAAGACGCGCAGTACGACTACTTCATTTGAACGAAATGCGGATGTACATGGCCTGCTGGTCTTGCTGCTCTGTGCTCTGGAGCTTTGGGTAAGGTTTGCCAGATATTTTGTTCAAGTCTGCAATCGAATGCCGTAGCTGATTACAAATGGTGTCGAGTATTGTATAATTAAACTTTTTTGTCTTCTAAGAAGTAATATGAGTGTGTGTGTTTAGTTACTACAGATTGTAGAGGGATCAATTTGTTACTGTTCACTTAAAGTAATAGGTGTTTGGAATATTTTGTTCAACACCGTTCATGCCTCTATTATACCCAAAGAAATAGAAACTTTGTAATCGTGATACTTTTGAAGTACGGAACCATTCAAAGCAGATCAGCTCCAAATGAACTCTGTAAGATCGCTTCACAACGTGGATGTATAATTTATCAATGTTGCTTTTAAAATCTGGATTAAAATTGTCATTAATATCAAACGTTTGAGTTAGACTCGTATTGGGACAAATCAAACTATGTGGTAAAGTGTAGATTAAAGGCCTACACCAAAAACAGTCAAATTCGCAGAGATCCCCAAAGGCCTTCTTCGTGTGTCCTGCATTTAACTATACATTGTATATTGGGTCTGTTGTCTCGCGTGAAGACCTGTCGTTAGCTCTTCTTGAAATCATTAATGCTGGAGAGCATTTTACGAAGACTATAAGGAGAGTAAAATTTGGATCAATTCGTACCGTTCATCTCAAAAGGCCTTGTCTTCGTAAGCTATGAAGAAAAAATAAACACGCAATTCCACTCCTTAATTGTTCAGACGGAAATCAAGGCAGACAAATAGAACAATCGTACATTAATTTTAATGGCAATGACAAAATATTAGTAGATGGAAGAAATACTTCATGACCTCTAAACTTTCCTGGTAGTTGGTAAACAGATATTATAGGAATTATATTTCAGTAGGTTAACCAGAGTCCCGAAGAGCTAATTTTCACAGTAAAGAAACAATATCCTGTGAAATATAAAAAAAATCTTTTTTGTCCATTGATTCCATTAAAAAAAAAAATGTTGTACTAATTGTCAGTCAGTCAAAAGAGAAGTTGTTAAGAGTTGACATGAAAATCAACTGCATACGTGGTTTTCACGTAATATCACTCTTTCTTTAAAAAAAAGTTGTCATTTAAAAGTTCCATGCCTGACTCATTTTGATGAAACTTCATAAGTTTGGATGACTTTATGTTTTCTACGTCAAAGTGAACATCTAATGGTAATGCACTTCTAATGATCCCATGTCATCACAACAGATGAAACAAGTCGTTTCCATTTTATGATATCATGTTTATTCTTTACAGGAAAGCAAGAGCAACAATGGGGAAAATGACGAGTTGGACGATCGTTCTCCTTATCATATTTAAAACGGTCCATCTTACAATCACAGCGGAGCCGGTCACCACTACGTCTACTCAATATTTCACCGCAAACACTACGGGTGTACCTGTTATCAACTACATTGAAGACATCAATGGCAATTTGACGACACATACGCAACCTTTGGACAATGGTTCAATTTCTACTCAGTTCGAAAAGAGTCATTTGAAAATCGAAACATTCCCACCAAGGGATTTTAACAATTTTGAAAGCAACCGTAAAAATATGACAGAAATCTAAACAGAGATTGCAGAGACTGGTACGCCGAATTTTACGGCGCAAACTGAGGAAAAACCTGCAGTCCCCCAGCCGCTTTGGAAGTGGCAGTCAGTCACATGGACATGGGTGACTATTCTACAACTAGCAATGTCCATGCTGGGAATAGTAGGTAACCTGACCGTAATCCTGGTGGTATTCCAAAGGCGCCACAATTGCCGGTCGACTGATGCACTGATCGGTGCTCTTGCCTCTGCGGACTTCCTGACTTCAGTGTTCATTGTTCCCCTGCCGACGCCACTCAGGATTCCTGGAACGTGGCTAGGGAACGTCTACTGCAAGGTAGTTTACACATCCATGCTCATGTGGGTTTCAGTGGATGCCTCCATCTTCATTCTGACCTTGATTCCAATAGAGAGATACATTGCGATTGCCCATCCTCTTCATTTCAAGCGTCTTGTAACACGACAGAGGGTTGGGAAAGTTGTTGCCCTGACCTGGATGATCGCGTTTTTGGTAAACGTTTTCTTATTCTTTGTGGCTGGTGCTAAAGACGACGAGTGCACAGCGACATTTCATTCACGGCTTTCCCAGGTCACCTCAGGTTGTATGCTTTTCCTCGTTCAGTTTCTCATACCAGCCTTCATCATGCTTGTAGCCCAAGGTCTCACCGCACTGGTGCTCCATCGACAGTCACGCCGGAGGTTGGGAGAAGATTCACATTGCAATAAGTTAAACCCGTCAGCGAAGCACCTTGTGGCTAGGAAAAGTGTTCTCAAGATTCTGTTCCTTGTTGTTGCGGTTTTTCTAATCTCGTGGACACCAACGCAGACGGGATATCTCTTGTACAACCTTCATGTTCTGCCGGAGACCTACTTGTACAGCCCACTAAATTCAGCTCTAGTTATCCTAGCCTTCTGTAATTCGTGCGCAAACCCAGTCATTTACACGATTCGGAATCCTGAATTCCGCAAGGCGATAGGAGAATTGCTCAAATCAACGGCCAACTCAACGAGAAGAACGGCTTTGTTCAGCGATAAAGTAACATGTGATACAGATTCGACAATCTACGATGTCCCTGTCTAAGAAGTTTTTTCGACATTTTGGCCTTCATGTTGCATCGCAGTACACGAGAAGAGTTGTAAATATTACGTTGTCTGCCGACTGAAGTGTAGTGTTATTATATAATTGCTCCGATCAACATCCTCTAGGTGCACAATATAATATGTATAGCACGTGTGGTTTGTTTGACCGATTTTTATTTGGATACATTTTTCGTGATCATGTAAAGCGCTGTTCATTTTTCTTTGCAACAATTGGGTAATAATTTCAAAGCGCATCAGCAAAGCGCTACAGAGTGTCTCTTGTTTGGTTATAGATGCAGATAAAATAAAAATGACAGAAAAGAAGGATTCAAAGAGAGGAAAGTTGCTTATCACTTCACTGCAACATCATGTTTTGCTTGCCTGACTCTGACCGATAATGAAAGTATAACAAATCACCCGAATTTTAGGCACTTTGAAGTATGGACATTTAATCATAGGTTTCAAGACATGTCTTGGTAAAATTATCCTCTCAGCATTTTCTGGTACCCTTTTCACTTGGATCTGCGTCATTGAAAAACAGGCAATGTTTAGAAGACTGCAAAATCTCACATGCGCAACATTATTTATATATATATATATATATTTTTTTTTTTTTTTTTGGTCAATGCTAGACAATGTGTTGTCATGGTAACAATATTTTTAATGAAAATTATACAAATTGATTATCAGCTTATTTAGCCAACTCCCTCAATTTTGAGTATCTGATTCAGAATCTTACACACAGGATCATCATGATTTTCCTTGATTTGCAAAGGATTTTTTTTTTTATGTTTCAGCAATGTGTTGCCATGGTGACCTTTTTTACGTAAAAGGTATAAAATGTATTGTGGATTGAATTATCTCCAACAGTTGTTGAGCATTTGATCTGAAATTTGGCACATGTTACCGCTGTAGTGGGCTGATGTATCAATATATACATGTACGTGTATGTATATATTTTTTTTATTTCTTTTATTTCGTATTACTTTTTGATGTTAGATCGTTGTTTTTTTCTTAAAATAGAATTATGTTTGCAGAAAATATGATAAGGAACATTTTTTTTTTTTGGGGGGGGGGGGGTTAATGTACAAAATATTGTATTGTGTTGCTTGTATATTTACAGCAATTAAACGCAATTACCCTTAGGGCTGCTATGTATCATTCTTGTTATGATGAAATAGAGCAATATCTATATCTACCTATTGCGATTATATTTGCATTCTCCCATATAAACAAAATGTGCTTATTTGCTTTATACAAATACGCATAATTTATATTTAAGACATGCCGAAGTCATTTATATTCTTAGATGTTTATCAACAAATACTTGAATTCACTGAGGCTCAGAACTTTTCAATAAGTGTGTCATATTTTGTTATTACTCATTTGGATCTTTTAATTTAAATAATTGGCTCATATCATGTTTTGCGTAGACTTCACTTAAGTGTCTTTAAGTGTAAATGTTTTTGTGGAGTTTATTTAAAAGTCATGAGTCAACCAAGGATCGTTATTAAAAACAGCAACTGTTCAAAACTGGAAAATATAACATCAGCCTCAGTTGGAGAAACCTGTAGATTGTGTAATACTTATTCGCAGATGGCAAAAACGATACCCCAAACAAACATTCATATAACACATAATCAAAACGTGCAAAGGAGTAACTGGTCGAAGACATCTAATAAAGGTATTATGCCCCAGAGAGTATCGACAAGAATGACCTACCTTCAATTTACATCAATTTGATTTAATCCGATTGTTGATTTCTGAGAGGCAGATTTGATTTAGCGCCAAACAACACGTACACGGACTACAAGACCATCGTGAATCAGCACATCTTGAATGTTTAATCCTAGACTAATCGGTGTTTGAGAGAAAAGAACCAAAGCGTCAAAATTGTAAAATAAAAATTAAACTCAAAAGAAGCAAAGCGTTGGTAATGAAAAAAAAAAAATTGTTAGCTGCTGTTCCTTGAATTCTGATCTTAATTGCTTGTAAAAATGTTTTTCTTTTCCCCTGCTATTGTGAAAGGCACAACCTTGTGGATATTTTGGATATTTTTTTAGTTAAAAGTAAAAGTTCGAGATTTCTTGAGGGAACATCTGACACGCAAACGTAACTTTAATTTGTCATTCCTCACACTCCATCAAGATTCCACTTGGATAAGATGATTTCTTGCACTATTTAATGTTCCAAGTAGAATTGCTTTATACCTTAATGGTTATTTTAGCGTACATTAGCACTTCTTAAATAACTTTTTGATTTTCCTTTATACTGAATGATTTTTTGATCCACCGAATTTCATACAGGAGAAAAAGGGCATGAAATATAATTGATCACTTTAAGAAATGAATGACATTTACATAAAGACGATGTGATGCGCCTTGAACAAGGCTGGTACCAATAAAGAGGTCCGCAGCAAGTTATCGCTCTCAGATCAAGACATGGCTTCCCAATCGTGGTCTTTTGCAACATTGTTTTGATGGTTTGGGTGCGATCTGCCAGGAATGGAGCGGAACATTTTGATTGTCATGATGTGGTGATTGGGTTGAGTCGTGACAGACGATTAACTCACATAAAACAAGAACATCATGTTTTATGCCTGATAAACCTATTGATATATTCTTGTGTGTGTTTTGTCTGGTTTCGCTTATACCATATACTTATCATGCAGATAAATTTGACAAGCATATGAAATGTCACGCTACAAGATTGGTAATACAATCAGCTTTACAGTACTATGGTGCAAGAGTAAGTTTGTTCTTGCGTGCGGCGCTATAATGTTTGTGGAGTCTGTGTATGTGTGTGTGTGTGCGCGCGCGCATATGTGCGTGTGCAGGTTTGTAAGTCAAAAGGAAATACGTCTTGATATGATTGACGTACGGTATCATTGGCTGAATTGAACACATTCACTGCTCACGCGCATCATTAGACGACGACTACTGTATATTTAAGCTTAAAGACATGCAGCTCCAACACATCATTTCAACGAAATGCGGAAGTACGTGACCTGCTGGTAGGGTTACTGATAATCTGTGCTACGGTGTCAGCTGCTTCGGGTAAGGTTTGGTCGTTGATTTGCTCAAGTCTGCAATAGAATACCAACTTTAATCAGGAACGGTATTGGTTATCTTATAATTAGCCTGTTTCAATACCTTAAGAAATACACCATACTCACTAAAATGCTTTGCAAGAAAGGAACTAAGCAAATCAACTCTAAACGAATTCTTCTATAATGTTCTACAACCTGGCAGTCAGTCCGCAGCACGTATGCTAATGAGCCGATCCGGCAAGATTTATTCAGCACTCTCGTTGACGATCTTTGCGTTCGAAAGGTGTCTCGTCGTGCGAGATTTTGCGAGACTTTGATAGGGCTATGGTTTTCACAGTGTAGCGACTTGTACATACATTCGTCATGGCTACAAGTCACGGTAAATTGTTTTCCAGATTTTGATCTTTATTTTGATACTAAATTTGCCTATAACATCGGATCTTATCATGACTATATAATCAGTTGAATTTGCGTAAATTTTACCTGCTTTTCACGGAAGATTTTGTCATCTAAAGTTCTTTTTTGGTTCCTGACCGGATTAAGAAACTGTTGTTTCTGATTTTGGCTTTTTCGTAGAGAGGAAACTTAGATACTCATCATATATTGGAGTCAAGGAGACGCAAGCATGATTTATACTAGTTTTTCCGTTTTGAAATGTCTGTAAAATTCACTCCTAAGCCAGAAGTATGCTCCGCACAAAGTGTACAGTGGTGCGAAAGAACTCTCTCATTGGACAGTGCGTGCGTTCAGCGCTTGAACTACACGCGTGCCAAGAAACCGCAAGTGGCATGAAACCGTTATGTAGCAGCGTAATGACGTAATGCAAGCGCTGAGTGCAGGCGCTGTCCAATGAGAGAGCTTACTCTTGAGATTGCACGGTTTCAAGCTGATCAGCACTGACATCGATGTATATTTTACTGGTTCCTGACCGGATTAAGCAACAAATTGTCAAGATATTTACATGGATACAAAGATTAGGAGATGGACTACCAAATAAAGCATTTTCATTGAGACGCAAGGTGAATTTGGTATTTTTTGACGTCTTGAAAGTATACTGCACGAATTACTTTTTTCATCATTTTTCAAGCTCAAATTACGCTATGAAATTTTTCATTTACAATAATTTGAGTAAATGACGATAGTTTACATATTTTCCTTGAATTTGATACCAAATTTGTGAACATAAGGTGTATTTTTGTAGCCGAAAGCCCAAGGACAAAATCCCCTTACGCAGCTCATTACGTATGCAAGCCTAAAGCGGGCTTGCATACGAGTTGAATAAATACGAGCGAATTATCGGGTGCTGCGGACTGACTGCTGGTTGTAGAGTATCGTTAATCAAGTTAATATCTTTAATATCTAGACTAACGTTGGAAAATTGCTGATCACTAAATCATTTTCAATTTCAATTTCAATATCACAATTTCATTTCAGTTTTAGGGTGTAGCTGAAGAAGAGGTAGTAAATTATCTTTTCCAATCACATAATAGGAATTTAGACATCGTAGCTAGATGTCATAACAAGGATTTTTATGAAATCTATGCCTTTGTAGATGAATTGTAGTTAAATTCTCACATATCTCAAAGGCATTTTTCTTTTAATTTTCACTCTTTTGGTAATATTTTCTCGTGTAATGACCTTCTGCATGCTCTTTTTGGCAATCACTCATGCAGAAGAGCGTTTGAAAATGACTGTTGAAATAAGTTTCAATTAATTCCTGTTATGCTAACAAGGCATGCAATGCCACACCAATTATTGTTCAAGCGGATATCAATGAAGTGAAAATAAAACAATCCAGCATTTCATAAAAAATCGCAGATGAAATCGATAATGCACTTTTAGATCCTCTGTCATGCCTTAACCAACGGAATAATGAACATCGTTACCATTTTATGATGTTATATCCTTTAATACAGGAAAAGCAAGAGGAACAATGAGGTCAACCACTCGAACGATCGTTCTCCTTATCATAACTATAACGGTTCGTCTCACAGTCACTGCGGAGCCGGTCAGGACTATGGCTGTTCAATACTCTCCCCCAACCACTACGAGGGCACAGGTTGTTAATTCTACACGTCATTCAACCATCGAGGTCATTCACAGCAATTTGACGACATATTCCCAACGTTTGGACAATGTTTCAGTTTCTACTCAGTTTGAAAAGAACTATTTACATATCGAAACAACCCGACAGCACAACGAAAATGTTCAAATGAAGGCATTCCCAGAAAAAGATTTTACCACTATTGAAATGAACCGTGAAAATCAGACAGAAATCTTTACGGAGACTGCTGAAAATAGTCCGCCAAATTTGACCAGGCAAAATGAGGAAGAATCTGCTGTTCCCAAGGTGCTTTGGAAGTGGCAATCAGTTTCGTGGACATGGGTGACTATTCTACAACTAGCAATGTCCATCCTGGGAATAGTGGGAAACCTGACCGTGATCATCGTCTTATTCCAAAGACGCCACAATTGCCGGTCAACTGATGCAATGATCGGTGCTCTTGCCGTTGCGGATTTCTTAACATCAGTGTTCATGGTCCCACTGCCTACGGAACTCAGGGTGCCTGAAACATGGCTAGGGGATGTCTACTGCAAGGTTGTTTACACATCGATGCCCATGTGGATTTCAGTTGATGCCTCCATCTTCACTCTCGCATTGATTCCAATAGAGAGATACATTGCGATTGCCCACCCTCTTCATTTCAAGCGTCTTGTAACACGGCAGAGGGTTGGCAAAGCTGTTGCCGTGACATGGCTGGCCGCATTTTTGGTGAACGTTTTCTTATTCTTTGTGGCTAGTGCGAAGGGCGACAAGTGCACTGAAGTATTTCAGTCACGAATTGCCCAGATTATCTCAGGCATCATGCTTTACCTCGTTCAATTTCTCATACCAGCTTTAATCATGCTTGTAGCGCAGGCTCTCACTGCACTGGTGCTCCATCGACAATCCCGCCACAGGCTAGGAGAAAGTTCAAACTTCAATAACTCAAACCCATCAGTAAAGTACCTTGTGGCCAGGAAGAGTGCTCTACAGCTTTTGTTCCTTGTTGTTGCGGTTTTCCTTATCTCGTGGACACCGGCTCAGACGGGATATCTCTTTTACAACCTTAGTATTTTGTCAGAGTCCTATGTGTACAGCCCTCTAAGTTCCGCTCTAGTTACCCTAGCCTTTTGTAATTCTTGCGCAAATCCTGTCATTTACACGATTCGGAATCCTGAATTCCGCAAGGCGATAGGAGAATTATTTAAATCAACAATTAGCACATCGGGAAAAATGGCTTTGTTTGGTGGAAAAGTAATAGACGATTCAGATTCGACAATCTACGATGGTGACGTCTAGGAATCATTTCGACATTATGCAGTTGTTAAGTCTTCATGTTGCACCGTGAGATATGAGAAGAGTTAAATACTTACGTTAAGCATTCATAATAGTCGTCTGTCGTCTGTCAACTGAAGTTACTGCTCCAATCAACAATTTCTAAATTTACAGTAGATGTATGAGTTTTTAAATTCCCAGTAGATATATGAGTGGTTTTGTAGATTTGCTTTTCATATGGACACATCTTGGCATGTTTTTGCGTTATGGTTATGCAAAGAGTGCAACAATGAAGTAATGAGTGTAGATTTATAGCAGATATATGAGTGATTCATTTGGTTTGCAACAATGAGGGAATAATTTTAAAGAGCTCCAGCTGAGCGCTACAGCAACTGTCCTATTGTTTCATCATGAATGCAGATGTACTATAAGAAAAAAGGTTTAACTTTGCACCTTTATGTGTGGCACAATTGTAGCACCTTTACGGGTGCAACTGTGCACCTTTCTGAACAATACGTACCTTTAAAGGCGCAAAGTTTCATCCTTAACCCTTTCTGTGACAATGAGTCAATATGCACAAATTTCACACACATATCTATGAATAGGAAATAAATGTGGCACAGAGAGGGTTGAAGGTGCTCACTGGTCTAAATGGTGCAAAGTTGTACCCGGAAAGGTGTTTTACAGCACACGTGAAGGTGCAAAAGTTGGGCTTATTTCTCTTATTATATAGAGTGTAGGAAACTAGCAGAAAAGAACGTCTTAAAGATGTGACAGTTGCCATTTCGCGTCACTTCACTGCAACATTATACTCCCGTATATAGCTTACATGTCACTTTAACTGATAATGAATGTGTGTTATATTACCCGAGATAGTGTAAGCACTCTGCCTTAAAAACACCGCATTTATTCCACCGCACTGATCAACTCCCACCTAAACAACACGTTTATATGAATACGAAGGATTTGAGGTATTTCAAGAACTGCTAAAGTTTCGTATACACTTATAATCATGTTTATCATCAAGTGCTTGTATTCTCTGAGCCTAAATAAGTATACTTATTGTGATGTCTTTGTTTCCAAGCATTTGGATCTTTTCATTTAAATCATTGGTTCCCATCATGTTTTGGATGAACTTCATATCGAAGTGTTTCTCTGAATCTCCATATGAAGAGTTTGTTTGCAAAAACCGATAAGACCATATCTGTCAAATGGAGATATTTGCGATTAAAGGTCAAGAAAAATAAAGAGAATAATAAGAAAATTTTTGCTTCTTTTGACCATAACTTCAAAAATGTACCTTTATGTGTAGTGACCAATATATCAATTAAAAGGTATTATTTTGTATTTTATGACAGATACCGTACTTCAAAATCTTCAAAAATGGACTTATCGGTTTTTGCAAACAAACTCTTCATATTTTTGTAGAGTTCATTTAGAAATCATGAGTCAAACATGGATCAATGTAGAAAAAAAAAGAAGAGAATTATTCAAAATGGGAAAATATCATCTCATCGGCCGTTGGGGAAACGTATAGATCGTGTAAAAACTTTAAAGGTAGGGAATCCCATTTGCATGCCTGAAATGAAGAGTTGTCACTAAACACAGTGGTATGTTGAAGAGAGTATCATTCTAGAAACTCCCATAAAGTATTGAAAGTGGAAGGTAACATTTAGTACATTCTTATTGACCGTTAGATTTTGAATTGAATTCTTTTCGGGGCTCACCGTAAATTCCAGTACATTACTAGGCTACCTTTGCAGACCCATGCACTGCATGTGTGTCCATCATGTATATTTTGTGAATAAAGTTCATCAAAACTTACAAATATTTCTATATGCATTCTTGCCACACACTCTATATGTTATTACATCAGCTCATATACTTTTAGATTTGTGTTTATAGATAAAAAAAAATACAGAAGACTGCAACAAAAAGGCTTAAGTGTGGCTGACACACAGAACTACTGAGTAGTTGAGTTTTGTGCATTATTCAAATTGTAGATAACTGTCGACTTCTAAATTTCTAAGCAGTGGCCTAAACAAGTCTCCTGAGGTTCATATTTAATGTTTTGCTGCATTTTGGGAGTTCTGTAAAAGGTATCCCCTACCTTTAACAGACAGCAGCGAACATACCCCTACCCCAAACTTACATCGATATAACACGTAATTAAGACGTATAAACAAATTACGATCCAAAGACATAGATTTAGCACTAAATGTCCCAGAAACTCTCGATAGCAGAAATAATCTTCCGTGAATTTAATTTGATTTGATTAAGTTCAATTAACTTGAATTAAATTCAATTCAATTCAATTCGATCCAATTATCCTTTATCCTCGGGGAAGCAGATAAGATTTCGACTTGACTGACTGAATACGTATATTTTTTTCCCAAGCCATATCATATACGTAAGATTACATGATTATTGTGAATCAGCACACCTTCAAAGTTGATCATAGATTAACCGGTATTGGAGGGGAAAGAAGCAAAGCGTCAATATTGTGAAATGAATACGCTGATTTAGAACTAAAAAGAAAAAAAAAACGTCAGTATTAAATGCAAAATGCTCATACTTATGTGATTTTTCCTTCTAATGTTATTTTTGTAAATTTGTAAAAACTAGAACATAACATGTTATGCGTGGTGACGTAAAGATGCTTTCTTATGAGTGTTTTGTCTGGCTTTGCTTTGATTGGATTACCACATAGCAACGCCGGATTGCAGATTTGGTAATTGAGTCAACTTTTCAGTGCTATGGTGTATGCGTGATTTTGTTCTGCGTGCGACGCTATATTTCTGGATTGCGCGTGTGCGTGTGTGTGTTTGTCTGTCTGTCTATCTGTCTGTGTGTGTCAGTCTGTCTGTATTGTCAAATGGCACTACGTCTCATTATGTTTGGCGTATGAATTGATATCATTGGCTGAACTCAACCTATGCACTTCTCACGCACATTATTTGACGATGACTATTTAAGCCCTAAAGAGATGCAGTTCTAGTACGTCACTTCAACGAAATGCGGATGTATGTAATCTGCTGATTTTGCTAATCTTTGCTAAGGAGTCATCTGCTTCTCGGGTAAGATTTGCCACATAATTTTCGCATGCGTGCAAAAGAATATTGGCTCTAATCAGAAATGGTATTGATTATTGTATAACTATTAGCAGAAACATTGTAGTTATGACGCCTTTGAGGTAAGGTACTACTGAATTAAATTCTTCTATAACGTTCTACAACCTGGTTATAGTTGTAGTATCGTTAATCACGATAATAGCTTATAAAATCTAGACTAACATTGGAAGTGATCAATTACTGTATATGTCCATGCCAGCTTTAGGTTTAACTAAACAAATGGTAGTAAATTACCTTTTCCAATCACAAAATTAAGACAACGTACATAGCTCAATAGCTACATAGTTCGTAACGAAATCTACGCCTTCGAAAATGAAATCCTCAACAGATACTCTATAATCTAAACCGATATTATTCTGTACAGTAGGCCTTAAATATTATTCTGTATAGTAGGCCTATTGAAGTATTATCCAAAGTGGCCTAAAAGACTTTCATTTTGACAGGTCTGGCAAAGCGTAGACTCTGACAAAAACCGTCAAGCTGTTGTTAGCTCCAGTCAATCTTTAGTCATACCCAATATTGTGCGTTTTAGAATTAACATATCAAAATTCTTGTAAAAGGCTCACAATTTTGGACATGTCAAGATGTCTGGTAGAGTGTAGACTATGTAAAAGGCCGTCAACTTCCCACAGATCTCCAATAAGCCTTCTTGGTGCGCCTTAGCTTTTACCAGTCGGTCTAATTTTCTTGCATACCGACCTGCTTGCTCTTCATGCCATCATTAATACAGGAGAGCATTTGTCAAAAACTATAAAAGTTGAATTTGAAATAACTTGTGTTCTGCAGAAAAGGCATCTAATACCATCCCATATGTTCAGGCGGATATCAATGAAGACAAAATAAAACAATGCAGCACTTCATGTAAACCACTTTACCTGTTTTCATTGAAGAATGATGTTTGTCGTAAACTTAATGACCAAATATCACTAGATGGAATGGTATGACGGCAAAACTTGCCTGCTAGTTGGTATCTAGGTATTTACGAAATTATGATTATATCAATTAGTTGTTACAGCAAAGAAACAATTTGTTTTTGTGGAAAATTACATTGTTTCCCTTATGATTTCATTTAAAAACGTACTGATTGACAGTGGGTCAAAAGAGGACTTGTAAGGCGTTGACAATAATGTATTATGTGATTTGCATACGTGGTTTCAAATAGTACACTATTTCTGAAAATCAGTTGTCATTTTAAAATTCCACGGCTGTCACGTGGTTGTTGCTTGTTTAAACTTCGTCTGTTTTATGATTTTACCAAGTTTTCAAAGTCAAACTGAATGATAGTGGGGTTTTAAAGATACTCTAAATGAACTCGTTAAAAAATTGATGTTATGCTCTTTATACAGGAAAACAAGAGCAACGATGAGGACAGCGACAACTCAGACGATCGTTCTCCTTATCATATCCAGAACAGTTCATCTTACAGTAACAACGCAGCCGATCACCACTACGGCTGTTCAGTACCTAGCTCCCCCAACCACTGCGGGAACACAAGTTGTCAATTTTAAACGTCATTCAGACATCGAGGTCATTCACATCAATTTCACGACACAAACCCAACCTTTAGACAATGTTTCAGTTTCTACCCAGTTCGAAAAGAGCTATTTACATGTCGAAACAACCCGACAGCACGACAAAAACGTTCATGAGAAGACATTCCCACAACACGATTTTACTATTTTTGAAATGAACCGTGAAAATCAGACAGAAATCTATACAGAGACTACAAAGATTAGTACGCCAAATTTCACCGAGCACAATGAGGAAGATTCTGCCGTCCCCATGGTGCTTTGGAAGTGGCAGTCAGTTACATGGACATGGGTGACGATTCCACAACTAGCAATGTCCATGCTTGGAATAGTGGGAAATCTGACCGTGATCCTGGTATTATCCCAAAGGCGCCACACTTGCCGGTCGACTGATGTGCTGATCGGTGCTCTGGCCGCTGCGGATTTCTTCACTTCACTGTTCATGGTCCCGTTGCCTACGCCCCTCAGGGTTCCTGAAACATGGCTAGGAGATGTCTACTGCAAGGTTGTGTACACATCCATGTTAATGTGGGTTTCAGTTGATGCCTCCATCTTCATTCTCGCATTGATACCGATAGAGAGATACATTGCAATTGCCCATCCTCTTCATTTCAAGCACCTCGTAACACGGCAGAGAGTTTGCAAGGTTGTTACTGTTACATGGATAGTTGCTTTTTTGGCAAATTTGTTCTTATTGTTTGTGGCTAGTGCGAAGAGCGACACGTGCACTGAAGCGTATCAGTCAAAGCTTGCACAGATTATCTCGGGTATTATGCTTTACCTTATTCATTTTCTGATACCTGCTTTCATCATGCTTGTAGCTCAGGCTGTCACGACACTGGTGCTCCATCGACAATCCCGCCAGAGGCTAGGAGAAGGTTCAAACGTTAATAACTCAAACCCGTCAGTAAAGTACCTTGTTGCTAGGAGGAGTGCTCTCAAGCTTCTTTTCCTTGTTATTGCTGTTTTTCTCATCTCATGGACACCGGCTCAGACGGCATATCTCTTGTACAACCTTCGTATTTTGCCAGAGACCTATCTGTACAGCTCTCTACATTCCTCTCTAGTTATCCTAGCCTTCTGTAACTCTTGCGCAAATCCTGTCATTTACACGATTCGGAATCCGGAATTCCGCAAGGCGATGGGAGAACTGTTCAAATCAACCACTAGCACATCGGGAAGAACGGCTTTGTTCAGCGATAAAATAACAGGTGATACAGATTCGACAGTCTACAATGTCGATGTCTAAGAATCCTTTTCGACATTGAGCGTTCATGTTGCTTCGCGAGATACATTGTATAAGAAGAGCACTAAATTTTCGTTGAATGTTCATAACAATCGTCTCTCGTGTGCCAACTGAAGTAATTGCTCCAATCAACAATTGATATATGCACAGTCGATGTGTGAGATTTCTGAAATCACAGCAGATGTATGAGTGGTTCATTTTGTTAAGTCCAATAATGGAATAACTTCAAAGCCCATCAGCAAAGCGTTACAGCAACACTGTCCTATATTGTTTAAACATGAATGCAGATAGAAAAAGAAGTTCAACTCTGCTTCTTACATGTGACACAGGACTGGTATTGCAATACCTTTCAGACCAGTGAACACCGTGAAAAATGCAAAGTTTCACCTTTAATCCTTTCCGAAACATCGAGTAAAATGTGCACAAATTTCATATTCATACTTATGAAAAGGAAATAAACGTTGCACTCAAAGGGTTGAATGTGCTCTCTGGTCTGCAAGGTGCCAAGTTGCACCCGTAAAATAATGTGTTACAATGGTGTCACATGTAAAGGTTCAAGCTGAAATCATTTTTCTTTAGAGTGTAGAAAACTGGCAGAAAAGAACATTGTAAAAATGCGAAAGATGAATGTCACGTCACTTTACTGCAACATTCTGTTGTCCTTAATTTTTACGTTGTAACTTTTAGCTAATTAATTTTAATTAAATTTAACTAACTTTACCTTTTTTGAATGATAATAAAAGTGCTGGACCATTCGAGATAGTGTAATCACTTTGACTAAAAGACACTTCACTTCGCATTTATCTTTTCACGCTGATCAACTCCCACCATAAACAAGATGTGTTTATCTCCTTTATTTGAATACAAAGAGTTCGATGAATTTAAAATACTGTTCACCATTGGGAGCAGTGATTTATAAAAGTTCAAGATATCACATTTGATGCATATGTGTAGGTCAGTTATATCACAAAACATCTTACCATGTAAAAATTCTGCAGTATAGCAAAACAAATAATGAGATATCACTATATTTCTCAATGAACCATAACTGTAGACGGTTCACTATATTTCTCAATAAACCATACCTGTAGACGGTTTAGTATCGGAACGTTTCTATTATAACTATTGTTTACATTTTGAATATCTAACAATACCTAGCATTAATCATGCTGATTCAAATTTTTATATTGGTTGTTTCTATCTCTACTCACATTTTAGAACTATTTTGAAGCACTAAAGCTTTTTTTTTTCATCTGCAAATTGTGAATTATGCCTTTTAGAACTGCTGAAGTTTCGCACACACTTTGGTGTTTATCAACATGTGCCTAAATTTTCAGAGCCTCTATTTTTTCTAGATGAGTATGTATTGTCTTTTGCAATTTTGCATTCGGATCTTTTTCATCTCTTGCATAGAGACACTGAAGTGTCTCTGAGTCTCCATGTTTTTGTAAAGTCCATTTAAAATCATGAATCAATCATAAATTGATGATACAACAACGATCTGAAATTGGAAAATATCAACAGAGCGGCAGTTGAAGAAATCTAGATTGTATAAAATCTTTACCACAGATGGCAACTTAACTTACTCCTATACGTCAAACGTTGATATAATACATAATTAAAACGTGTATACAAATTACATTCTAGAGACATAGATTTCGAACGTAATGCCCCAAGAGAGCCTCGATAGCAAAAAAAAAAAAAAAATGATAATGATAATCTACCGTCAGCTCAGTTAAATTCAGTTATGATTTATCTATCTGGAAGCTGATGGGATTTCGAATTGACAGCCTGAATACGTGTATTTTCTCCCAAGACACATTACGTACACGACTCTACATTATTATCTTGAATCAGTTCACCTACAATTTTGTTCAAAGATAAACCGTTAGGCCTACTGGAGGGAAAAGAAGCACATTTTCCAACGCTATCCATCTAGATTCGCTTACTGCAATGGCGATTTTAGCGCACATTAGTACTTATCTCTCTTTTGTATTCAGTGTTTTATTGATCCATCACATTTCACAGAGGATAGTTCAAACAGAGAGGATAACATGTATAAGAATAATTCAAGAAACGAAAAACATTTTCATGAAAATATCTAACTCACAAAGAAAAAAAAACAAGAACATAAAATGCTATGCCTTATAAACCTAATGAGATACATGTATTCTTGTGAGTGTTTTGTCTGGCTTTGCTTATACGCTATACAGATTTAACAATCGCATTGCAATGCCAGATTACGGGTTTGTTAATAGAGTCAGCTTTACAGTACTATGGTGCATGAGTGATTTGTTCCTGCGTGCGGCGCTATAATGTTTGTGGTGTTGTGTGTATGTGTGTGTGTATGTGTGTGTGTGTGTGTGTGTGTGTGTGTTTGTAATTCAAGAGGAAATACGTCTAAATATGATGGAGTATGATATCATTGGCTGAATTCAACCCATGCACTGCTCACGCGCATCATATGACTATTTAAGGTTAAAGACATACAGTTCCAACACATCATTTCAACGAAGAAATGCGGATGTAAGTGACCTGCGCTTATTGCTAATCTGTGCTAAGGAGTCAACTACTTGGGGTAAGATTTGCTCATTGATTTGCTCAAGCCTACAATAGAATAACTCTGATCAGAAACGGTATCGATTATATTGTATGTAGTCTTGTTTCAATACCTTAAGAAATGAATACCTTGTACTCATTCAAACGTTTTTGAAGTAAGGGGCTAAGCAAATCAGCACTAAACAAATAAGGCTCTAAAGTTCTAAAACATGGTTATAGTACCGTTAATCACGATGATAGCTAATAGACAAATATTAAAAATGATTGATTACTATATCATTCTCATTTCAGTTTTGAGGTGTATCCACAGAAATTGTCGTAGAGTTATCTTTGTCATGGTAGGTTGTTGTCATAAAAGATGTCATAATTTCGCAAAGATCTCCGAAGGCTTTCTTGGTGAGGATTAGATCTCACTAGTCGGTCTAATTTTCTTACGTAACGACTTTCTCCTTTTTTCTCTTCTTGCAATCCGAGCATTTGACAAAGTAAAGTTCGAATCAATTTATGTTCTGCTGAAAATGCATGCAGTGTTGCCCCGATATTTTGTCAGACATTCCAATGAAGTCAAAATAAAACAATCCAGCACTTCAATTATAGACAGCGAATGAAATCAAATGACATCTAAACTTTTACCTGTTTTCATGGAAGAATGATGTAGGTCCTGAACCTTAATGACCAAATATAAGTAGATGGAGTGCATATCAAGACCTCCAAACTTTCCTGCTAATTGGTAACCAGAAATTCACGAAATCGTGTATCAGCAGTCAAACGCCAAAGAGTTGGTTAGTTTTTACAGCTAAGAAACAATAATGTGCGAAAAATGACTAACGATTTCATTTCAAAAACGAAAATGAAATGGTTTATCAGTTCGTCCAAAGACGCCCTGGCATTATAACATCTGATCTGCATACGTGATGGCAAGTAATATCACTGTTTCTTTAAAAGAAAAAAAATGCCATTTTGAAATTCCATTGACGTCTATTCTTACATTTTGATGAAATTTCATCGGTTTGTATGATTTCACAAAGTTTTCAAAGTCAAAGTAAGATTTTTATGGTAATGCGCTTTCAATGATTTCCTGATATCACACACACAAAAAAAAATAAATCATCCCATCTATTTGTATTATTATATTCTTTACAGAAAAAAAAAACACACGAAAATGAGGGCATTGGCAACTCGGACGATCGTTCTCCTTATCATATCTAGAACAGTCAATCTTACACTCACGGCGCAGCCGGTCACAACTGTGTCTATTCAATATTTTACCCCAAACACTACGGGTGCATCAGATGTCCCTTTTAAAAGTCATTCAGACAGTGAAGATATCAATGGCAATTTGACGACACATATGCAAACTTTAGAGAATGTTCCAGTTTCTACTCGATTAGAAAAGATTTATTTTCACATCGGAACAACCCTACACCACGACAAAAGCGGTCCAATGACGACATTATTACAAAGGGATATTAACGTTTTGAGAATCAACCGTGAAAATCAAACTGAAATCAATACACAGAATGCAGAGTTTACTGCGCTGGATTTCACTCAGGAAAATAGAGATGAAACTGCAGTTCCCCAGCTGCTCTGGAAGTGGCAGCCAGTTACATGGACATGGGTGACGATTCCTCAACTAGCAATGTCCATATTAGGAATAGTGGGCAACCTGACCGTAATTTCGGTGGTATTCCAGAGGCGAAAGAATTGCCGGTCGACTGATGCGCTGATCGGTGCTCTTGCCGCTGCGGATTTCTTCACGTCGGTGTTCATGATTCCGCTTCCTACGCCACTCAGGGTTCCTGGAACATGGCTAGGAGATGTCTACTGCAAGATAGTTTACACGTCCATGTTAATGTGGGTTTCAGTGGATGCCTCCATTTTCACTCTGACTTTGATTCCAGTAGAGAGATACATTGCGATTGCCCACCCTCTTCATTTCAAACGTCTTGTAACACGGCAGAGAGTTGGCAAAGTTGTTGCCGTAACATGGCTGGTTGCGTTTTTGGCAAACTTGTTCTTATTCTTTGTTGCTAGCGCAAAGAACGACACGTGCATTGAAGTGTTTCAATCACGATTTGCCCAGATTATGACAGGTTGTATGCTTTTCCTCGTTCAGTTTCTGATACCAGCTTTCATCATGCTAGTAGCCCAGGGTCTCACCGCACTGGTGCTCCATCAACAGTCCCGCCGAAGGCTGGGAGAAGATTTGAACTGCAACAAGTTAAACCCGACAGCTAAGTACCTTGTAGCTCGGAAAAGTGTTCTCAAAATTCTGTTCCTTGTTGTCGCTGTTTTTCTCATCTCATGGACACCGGCACAGACGGGATATCTCTTGTACAACCTTCGTGTTTTACCAGCATCCTATTTGTATAGCGCTATATTTTCCACTCTTAATGTCTTAGCCTTCTGTAATTCCTGCGCAAATCCTGTCATTTACACAATTCGGAATCCTGAATTCCGTAAGGCGATAGGAGAGTTGTTTAAATCAACCACCAGCACATCGGCTAGAGCGGCTTTATTCAGCGAAAAAATAACAGTAAATACAGATTCTTCGATCTTCAATGTCGATGTCTAAGAAATTTGTTCGACTTTAAACGTTCATGTTGCACCGCAAGTAAGTTATGAGCATAATTGTAGTTTTATAACATATATTTATCAAAATCTAAAAGATTGGCAGTGAAAGTGAAGTCTGTAGCTTGCAGATCAACTTAGATCTTTATCATAAAAATTTATTTTAAACCCTGAAAATCTCAATAAATTCAACACACTGAAGACAGATTGTAAAATATGTTCGTTGATACGACCTACTAAAATGTGCTTTCTGATGCAATATGCAAAATATCATCATGCGTGTAGTTGAATTTAACATCGGACACCAGTTACTAAATGCGACTATTATAGTAGAGATGGTATAAGACAATCATATAGCAATGAAAAAGAATAGAGTGGCAAATGGTATGTGGGATTTGTTCTTTGTTCTATTATGTTTTTTAGTGTTTGTTTTTAGCACATTGTTTTAAGCATCATTAAGCAAAAATGATAAAGAACATTTTGACGTTTCCGTGTTGATGTAAGATCAAAATTTGGAGCAGGGCTGAAAAAAGAACAAACGTTAAACAATTTGTTTTCTCTAATCTCAATAACGAAGGCCTTTTTATGTCATTTGAAATTTGTTAATTTTAATCTGGGTCTTAAGACGTGTGCTTTATCATGAATTCTGATATTTTCACATAACACAGAAGAAATTCTAATGTCTAATGTGATATTGCTTATACGACATAAAAAAAAAACAATCTTTGTATATTATTATGATAAGGCATTAGTTGGTCGTTATTGCTGCAGAGGTGGTAATATTATGTAAAGGACACAACTTGTATGAGAAGGAAAGATCAAATAAATCCTGATTAATGCTTGCCAGTATATTGACAACTATGTCGTTTGAAATGACAATTTGTCAAGGTCTTGTAGGAAGAGAAGTGTAACACGTCAAACAGTTGCCTGGTAACTACGCTGCACTAAATCACTCGACGGGTAGGAGAAAAACTATTCAATATCTCATGATTTCTGTACCCTTTAGAAGTCGATGTCACAGAGCAGAAGAAATATATTTAAACTGCCTGTCAAATTCTTACATTTCGATTTTGTCTGTTTGTCTTTTGTGAATATTTACTCAATTTAATTGTGAGCTTCAAAACTTGACACGTGTACGATGGTTTCATTTCCCGTCGTTTGTTTAGGCAATAGAAACGAAATAAGCATTTCACGACACGCAACCCCCCCCCCAAAAAAAAAAAATCAACTATAAATTATCAAGTTATAAATAAATCGTATTATATGACTGTTAACCTGACAAACGGTCGCAGCCTTATTGATTTCCGATAAAAGTGTAAAAATTCTTCTGGATTATTGTACATGAGTTCTAATAACTTACTGCGTTTTTTTTTCTTTGTGGAATGTGGGTTATTACATTTTATTTGTTCCTCTTCCGTCTTGATGTATTGCAATGAATGTAGAAGCAAAATTCTTTTCACAAGTGCAGCGGAACCCTTGTGTTTTCAAACATCTCTAGGCAAAAAGAAGTTCAGCAAGGTTAGTCAATATAAGAACATAATTCCGTGTTTATGCCACTATTGAGATTCTCTATGCTACTACATGGTGGTGGTAAAAATGATTTTGTTGGAATGGTTTAGGGAATTCTACTATGTAATAATATTTCTGACCTAATTAGATACTAATAAAATTGACAATATTCGGAAAAAAAAATTATTGAAAGCCGTGCCATGTTGGAGGTGCCCTTGGATTGGCGGAAATTAAATGTCAAGTCAACCGTGCCATTTCATTCAACAGGAGTAGCCTCAACATTGTTAATCGGTCTTGCGTGGAGATTAAAGATATATATATCTCCATCGAAGCGAGTATACGTTGACATCAAAATCACGCTAATCATATTAAAAACTTATCAATAATAATGCATCTCTCCGAATTAATTATGAGCCAAAGTGGTAACAATAACATTGTCATAGAACACATGACGCGAGTCGCAAGATCTGCATGCTAAAAGCTAGTAAGTTTCGCCCGGCACGACCATGACAACAAATGACATTCCGCAAACAATGAAGTACTCCTGGAATCATTATTTTTCTACAATTTGATTTATTTGATATTCAAGAACAAATAACTATACACTGTTGTATGTGGTGGAGGATTTTACCGTTAAAGTGATCCGCAATTACGACTCAAAATCTCCTGAACGATATCAATGTTCTTAAAGTCATACTTTGCTGATGGGATCGCATTATATCAATATTGATACAGTCATACTTTATTGATGTGATAGTATCTTATTGAGTCTTTCGACACGTTATTTCATCAAAATGAATTCAAATGAATCACCAACATCTTTTCAGTTTCTCAACCCAATTAATGTCAAAACAAAATTGGCAATACTGTCACTGTATTGCATGAATTGAAGCAGATTGAACTCACGCTATTTTGCAAACTGACTTTTGAGGATCCAAGAATAAGACCAACATGTATTTTATACATTATGTTCTTGGATTAACAACGATTCCATTTATTCTTGTATAATCTCTCTTTGTAATATCATCTGTCATGTCCAATACTTGTGTGACTGTTACGTGAAAACGTAAATACCTGAATTATACCTCTACCTTGCAAAGGGAATAAAGAAAATTTGCTCACATCCTTTTCTCATTCTTTCTTCTTTCTTTCTGTTTGTTAGCCTCGTTACTGTAGACTCAAGTCATGGTCGTCTGCAACATCCAACTTATATATTCAACCTGCAAGGGAAAATCAACATTAGAGGTTAAACTGATCATACATAAAGCTTTAAAAAAAATCTGGTCGTGTAATCCTGTATCAGTAAAATAATTTTCTCTCATAACACTGTTAAAGGATGTCTTTACCAACGCGATTTTGATCGTTTTGATCATTTCTGATGTCCTCTTGATCGCCTTGAATTTCGTTTAAATTATGTCAATTTTTAACTCTGAAAAGGGGAAATGAATCTTTGCTTACCCCCTGTCCATCCAGCTATCTAGCAAAATTTGCTTGTCACGAAGGCAAAAGAAAAAAAATACAATTAAGACAAAAAAAAAAACACTTTCAATATCATAAAAAAGGTGCAGTCGGTGCAACAAGACCATGGGCAAATCTAAGTGTTTACTTCAAAAGAGCCAAGAATAGTGAAAGTGAATTCCAGAACTTTACCCCATATACACAAACACTGTACAAACAATGTACATTATTCTTACCGAACTTAAAAATCACCAGTTACTGTAAAGCAGCTGATGTTTAGTAGCCCTGAGGAAGTCATGTATATATATATATATATATATATATATATATATATATATATATATATATATATATATATATTGAAACAAGGAAGGAAAAACTGACCAGAAACAATTGTAATAATAAATAGCGAAAACTTTGAGCAAAGAAAATGGGTTTTCATCGGGATTCGAACCCGAGACCTCCGGATTACTAGACCGGTGCTCTACCGACTGAGCTATTGAAAGCCCTTAATTATTAACCCTTAATTCTCTTTGCTCGTGTGGTCAGAAGCTATAGTGTGTGCATGTGTGCCACACACACACACATTCAAACCTGACATAAACCCAACTGATGTAAATCAACTTTTGAATAAATGTGAGGGATCGCCGAAGCGATGCAGCTTTTTGTAATATATTTTGAAACAAGGAAGGATTTATATTTATATTTATATTATATATATATATATATATATATATATATATATATATACTCCTAGATGGGTCATTTGGAAGACATTTCCATTTGTTTTATATGCAAATTTTTATATACATGTTCAATGGCAGTTTACGCAATGGAGACACGAAAATTGTCTCCTTAATGACCAGTTGTCTCCCTAATGAAGACACTTCCCCCCAATATGTCTCCCTAAGGTGCCAACTAGGGATATATATATATATATATATATATATATATATATATATATATACATGTATAATCCCCTCAAAAATATGTCCTGCATTTAAGGTTTGATATATAATATTTCTCTTACACCGGCATTAACTTCATTAAGTGAAACATCTTAAGAAAGGGTGATAATCATCTTTAAAATGACACCTCACTATATGACTGGGTGTTCCTTGAATGTGCAAAACAGTTGAGTATGGGAACATATCAAAATGAAAAGGTGCCTGGAATAAGCAATGCTGAAATCTGAGCACTTAAAAAAAAACAAAAAAACACTTCCTTTTCCTATAAACATTAGATGATTATTAGGTCTTGCAATCTGCAAACGCTGTGAACTACAGTTTTCAAGGATGAGCCCCTATAATCCCACAATGCATTCTTTTCAAGCACATTCCTTTCCCGAAAAGACAAAACAAAAGGTGGATTACACTGTTTGAAATAACACGTTTGTTCCATTTTTGCAACATTTCACATTTGGCATTTTCTGATACTCTGTTTAATAGTCGTGCTGAAATAAATACGATGCTTCAAGCTAGAATTGCCTGAATTTGAGTTTGTTTTTTTTTTTCTTCTATCGTTTGAACCCCTCATACCTATCTCGACATGTTTCTTTTTTTTTTACGGTTGGGTCAGTACAATATTTCTTCTTTTTTTTTTTTGGGGGGGGGGGGGGTTGCTATGTTCGATACTTTTGATCTTGAAAAATCCATTCTGTCTTAAAATAATTAACATCATTATAATGTAAACAGGATTTAACAGTGTATTAAGTGAATATAAGAGGTAGTTGAATAGTGTCGCGGTTGAGTGAGCACACTTTGAAAAATGAAGCAAGGAAAACTAAAGTGAACAGTTAATATGGCATGAGAAGTGTCAAACGAGCGTTGATAAAATAACGATTTAAAGATCAGACACTACATATGCCAAAATACTGTTTCACAGATACCCCTAAAAAGAAATGTTTCTTGTCGTGCTTGTGACTCTTATAGAAAAGTGACCTTGTGTGTGCGTGTGTGTGTGTGTGTGTGTGTGTGTGTGTGTGTGTGTGTGTTTGTGTAATGTGTGCTTACTCATGCACGACACAACAGATCTTTCTCTCTTTTTTTTTTAAACAGAGATCAATATAATAGTGTAGAAATACTCCTAAATACTTAATAAAAACAACAAACCACTTATGAATACGAAGCTGTAGCATTTTCAGGGGAGGGGGTTCTCTGTTTTGTTGGATGGCTGCATAATATAAACATGATAAACATATGGACATAACTTTTTGAACAGGTCAACTTTGCTTTGTATTAGAAAAGGTATGAAGATTTGCCCAGAAACTGATCCAACGTAAAGTCAGCAGTTTCAAATTGATACTTGATACTTTATAGTTAAAATTCCCTTAAATGGAACAAGACAAGACAAATCAAAGATATCTGAAAATGTCATTTTTTTCCAATGACTTGACCTTGATAAAACATACTCATGATTAAGAAAAAAAAAGAAAGCTGATATTCCTATCTCATCGGTTTTGGATCAGTATGAGTATATCGCTGCAAGCAATCAATTTTAGAATACAATATACATTGTATTTATAACTCACAATGCATCCAGAGTATTGATCGTAAAGTGGACACGGGGTAACTGAACTTTTTTCCCCAATAAGCAATCTTTTCAAATAACATATATAAACGTAAATACACTCAAATCGTGGGGAATTATATATGCCTATATATATATGTGTGTGTATATATATATATATATATATATATATATATATATATATATACTTGATTTGTTTACAAGACATCAAATGAACAATTAATTCTTCTTACTGCTGCTCACTCTGCCACGTGATCTGGAATTCACCGCGCATGCTCTTATTGAAGAATTCCGCAGGAATGTTCAACCTCCTGATTACATCTTTTGATACCCTGCAAATCCACGTTGGACACTACGTCAATCAATAAGCGAGCATTGTGTGCTAAAAGCAACCTCGATTTGACTTGCACTTATTTTCATACCTGCTTTTCCCCGCTGATATTGATCGAGAAGTCTTAGAGTACCTTCGAGTGAGTGATGACAGCAGTCAATGGAAGTCTTCTGCCTTTTTAAAACTCTCATCGATGTACAGTTTGCCTTTTCATTTGACAAGACAGAACAGATATATCAATTGTATTTTCCCTTCCGTATTTTACCCTCAAGTTATGTAAAAGCAACTACTTACTGTAAGATCAGAAAAAAATCAGGTACATTTATACTGAGGAGGCTTATTTATGCGATGTTTGATGACTAATGTGGCAGTATTTTCTTGCCATTTAGCATGATTTTATTTTGTTTTTCTTCATCTAGTTGGGTCACTGCATCTCATTTGTATCTACAAATAATACAAACTAAAAGAATTAAAGACCAAATTAATGGCAGTAAAGGTGTGAACTGTGTTAATGTGAAAGTTCTGCACTACAGTGTGCCCATTCAAACGTTTTAAAATTTTTTTAAGTAAAAAATTATAGCAAGGCGTTACAAAATCAAAATAACTGCGAAATCAGCTCCAAACTTAGAAAAAAAAGATAATTTATTGAAATGTTCATAGAATTGAAATGAAATCTAACATTACCTTAGCATGAACAATAACGATTCGTTAAAATGCATGTCCACGGGAGTATTGTATATATATATATATATATATACGCATATATACGCATACATACATAACATATATATATATATATATATATATATATATGTTATGTATGTATGTTATGTATGTATGCGTATATCATATACATATTATATGCATACATACATGCAGTCATACTTGCTTTAGTGACCTCCTTTTTATAACGACCATCTGCCCGTAGCTATAATATCACATGGAAATCCAACAAATAAAACGCGTCATGAGGAAGAACCTGTGCATAGCAAACATATGTTTGTTGTTGTTATTTAAGGGTAGCTGCTAGCGGCCAGCAAGGGAAACGGAAAATACCTGTCAAAGGCTCCACAGCACCAACCTCTGACTACAACGGCCATCTGTCTATTACGACCATATTTTATGTCACTTACCCTTGGTGGTATTCGTAGACACTGTATATGTATTATACCTATGTACAAAAGTATGTATAACACGTATAGCTATGCACACATATAAAACAGAAAGTGTATACGTATGGGTGTATGCGTGTGTGTATGTGTGTCTGTATTTTGTGCGCAGAAGTGTGGCGATGAAACACCTCTTTTGTACATCCAGCGAAGTGCTTTCAGGTAAGGCATGACGTCTAGTCAATAATTTAAAAGAAACGTTTGCTGGAGATAAGATACCAACTGTTCAGTGATCGCTCTCGGACCAGCATTTGCTTGACTTCTGGCATAAAGCAAAAAACAAAATAGAAAATCGGGAGCATTTAACGGTGATGAAACTTTATTATTCAACAGCGCCATCTGCAGCCACAAGCTTGAAAGTCCCTTGATCTTTATTGCAGGCTAGATCGTGGGCATTTGACGGGAAGAGGATAAGGGGAGATCGGATCATTCCCAACTCTTATTCCATTACTTTTTCGTGTCCTAGAACACACACTGACCTGGCAGAAAGAAGCTATTGCACTTTATTAACATGAAGTTTCAAATGCAAAACCAAAGACAACACCATGTTCTTGCAACTACACTTGTTTTGTAGTATACGAACCAAAGAGCTTGACGACCTGAAAAAGATTATAATTATAAACATAATATCCATATATATTTCTCTCTCTCTATTTCTTATACACATAAATCTATACATAGAGTAGACTATATATATATATATATATATATACACTCTGCTCGACCTAGCACATTCATAACGGCTACCACTCTCCAACATATCCAATCATACAAATACGCATGCACATTTAATCGCACACTCACAGACTTAAAATTATGTTCTCCCTCCCTCTGCTAAATCTGCATTTCTGCCAGATTCCATCTCTGACAATTAACTCTCCTCTCTATTAAACTCTCCCACACCCTTTCTCAGACATAGGACATAGCGCACAAGTAGAGTCTACTTTGACTCTATAGAATGACTTCTTGAATCACTAATCGTCGTATGCATGAGCTATTTTTGTTGATATAAAGACCGGCTATTCAATCCCCCCATTTGAATGGCTAATTTTATCCCAAATATAGACCTGCTACTTGAATGCTCCATTTCTCCAGTCAATGAGACTTTCCAGTCAAGTATTGCCAAACTTAACTTGCATCTCTTCTTTCCTTCGTTATCCAGGTAAATTGTGTTGCGGCATATAAAAGGTTCTCAATTTAAAAAAAAAGTGTTATTAATATGACAATTATTAATTGAAGTTGTTTGCTTTTTTTTGTCAAAATTGCATATGTCAAATGGATTAAATCATGAGTAAAAATCACTATGAATGATGTTATAATTATAGTGATATATCAAATCGAAATTAGAAGCCGCCAATATTGGGGAAAGGTGTTTCTTCTCCTTTCCCTTCAGAAGAAACAAAATGGAGAGGAGAGACAAAAGAAGAAGACAAATAAAAGAAAAGTTAAGAAGGTCATTTAGACTGAGGGAATCATTTGATATGTTGGTATAAGAAAGCGACTTTTTTAACATCATTAATAATGTGAGGAAAAATGCGACAAGAATGTTATCTTCTCAGATGATGTTCAATCTTTACCTCTGTTTGAATAATGTTTATTCAAGGCTCCTGACAATATTTTCCACTAGATTACAGTGAAGTAGGGAGACCTCTCAGAATGTTCAGGTTTTATTATCTTTGCATGTCAAAAATATTACTGAAATAAGGACACACAATCTGAAGGGGTATTTTTACTCATGATTTAATCCATTATCGGGATTACCGTCATTCCTGAAATGGCCCGATGAATTGAGATTGTACGGGATATTTATGTATGTGTATGTGCGTGTGTGTGTGTGTGCGCGCGCGCGCAGTAGATCCAGGCAAAGACAGGTCCTTCCTACACGGTTTCTTGCATGACAAAAATGTGTGACAATTGCGAAGAACTTTAGAAGGAGACTGCTGCTTTTAATAACAGGCTACAAGTTAATCTAAAGCTTAATATCATTACTCCCTGGAGAAAGGCTTTCACCTATCTCAGTGATTATTTATTTCTACTCTGCAATATGCCCGAAAGTGTTCTGTCCTTGCTAATCTAACATGAAGGTGCAAAAAGGCGGAACGAAATCGAAGCCATGTTTCTCAGAAATCCGTTTGTAATTTCAATGTGTTGCAGTTCAAATAATCATGAAAACAGCTTGCAGTCGTGCATAATGTTTGAGGTTATTTTTAACAGCTTCTGTCGGTTGCTATCTTGTTCTTAAAAGTAATCCTGGTTTATGACTAAAATGAGCATTCCTTCACCGGTGTCAGACATGCCTAATCTTTTTAATCGTACTCTTATTAGGAGTCGCTGCATGAATACAGACCTTAACATCTATTCAAACTTTAGAATACCCGGTATGTCTATTCAATGCGGTTTCTGAAGTTAAATAAGAACACGAAGACCCCTGGAGTGGACAGAAAGGCGGATCTAGAGGGTCAGGAATAATCGTGTTGAATATTTACAACCAGGGACTGGCGCGGGTGTGGTGCTGAAATATTTTGTTGCTATTAATTGAGTATCATCCCACAGAGCTATGGAAACAGCACATGTTTGATTAACCATAAAATATAGCAAGTGCGTCAGTAGTAGTTAAACCCTCAAATACTTCGATTTCAATTGCAGTTTCACAGATTTTTAGTGAATTTTTCCTAAACTTTCAGGGGATTTTTTCTTCCAGGCAAGCGGAAGTCAGAAATAGTTACAAAAACGCGGGACACTGCTGCTTATACGCCCGAATTGGCCACGATATAAATGCACTACCTTTTAATGTCAGGAATATTAATTGACAAATTGTAAATTAATAAAAAAAAAAGAAACATAGGTGAATAAGAAAAAAAAAATGTTTCAATGAATTTCAAGTAAAGCACTGTGTGCTTTTCTCTGTGATTCCGAAATGTTCACATCCGTTTAATCAAGATTAAGGGGGTATGTTTTCATGGAGAACGCAGATCGCTAAAAGTCCTAATAGAATTTAACCCGTTTCCTACGGGAACCTGGTGGCCTATGCATTAAGTCTATGGGGACTTCAAAATTCAGTATGGAACAGGTTAAGTACAATTGAATACAGAATGTGGCCGCTGGTGTGAGGGGATATCTCGCTCTTTTCATTGTTTATAGATTCCTTTTTAAAGTCACTGTGTTTCTAACAGAAGAAAGGCGGTTTTTCTCAAATTAGAGTTGTAAGCTCCATACACTCTACACAATGACGAATCAAACCGAAGAAAATATCAATGATTTCATTTAACATGGTGAGGATTAGATTTGATAATGGATTTGTCGGATGTGTGTGAAATGATGCTACAAGCTTGGGATTTATAATCACACGTGTCTAAACACAGATTCATCTGGTGTAACTATATTTTGCTCCTTTCTCTGATTTCTTTCCATACTTTCGTAGTTTTCAGTTGACTGATAATTGCAAAAGGGAGGCCTTACTACGGAGTGCAATATCTATAAGTGAGAGATGATTAAATACGTAGTCTCTTGCTATCCAGACTTGTAGATAAATAGATACGAATAGCTGGAGATGGAGAAGTGGAAAGACAGAAAGAAGAGCGAAACAGAGAGAGAGATAGAAAAAAAGGAGAAAAGAAAGAAAGAAAGAAAGAGGGATAAAGGAAGAAAGCGAGAGAGAGAAAGAGAGAGGAAAAAAGAAAGAAAGAGAGTAGGAGAGAAGGAGACAGAGAGAACGTGGGAGGCACATCCATTATTTTCAATTTATTTAGAAACCTTGATTCCCCTTCAATTGGCTTAAAAACTGTTTACGCCGTTTGATTTCGAGGGAAATGCAGGCGGTGGACTATTATTCGTTGTCGCCTGACCTATCTCCCCTGAATGGATATTATCAGCTTAGGAACACGTTTGATGACATAAAATGTCCTTCCTTTGTGAAGCTTTTCACACGATACAATGCGTCTTATGTTGTCCGAGACGACGTGGAGGGCAGCGGTCTAGACATACTTGTTACCGAGATATTACACCCGCAGAAAATGTTTTGTTCCCTATGAAATGCTTTGGCCACCAGCTGAGACTGAATTAATTACCATGGTAATATATGCAGTAGACGGAGTTTGCTTTTGCTTAAAAAAAAAGTTACATAACATTCGTTACCAATCGGAGCGCACGTTGCAAACTGTTGAATAAAGCAGGAAAAATCACGCTATTTTTGGACAGTGGTAAGTAAAAAAAAAAACAAAACAAAAAAGATACGTACGAAATGAGAGGCCTTGTGGAAATGATGGTCTACGTTTGATGTTTCTTTCTAAACCAGTCAAGATGGCAAATATGCCAGATGGAAGTATGTGATGAGAAAGTGGGAAAAGTTCACTTTTGCCCTGATTCTGAAGTTCATCACCCGTAAGATAAAAACGAAATATCCCTTTTAAGCATTAGATAAGGAAAACAAAATTTCTCATTTGCAACTTTAGTGTTGAGTCCTGTTGTTGATAATTCTTTCTCAATCCTTCATTCTTTTATCAGTGTACCTACAGCTGGGGGGGGGGGGGGGGAAGGGGGAGGGGGAGGTGGAAGGGGGGAGGGGGAGGGGAAGGGGGAGGGGGGGGGGCAAGTGCGAGTAACAAATGACCCACACTTTCATCATCATTGCCATTGCCAACATTTCTCCGCCTTGAGGTATGAGTTTTTCTTCAATTTGTCTTCCTCAGAATGCAACTGCTGATCTACGATTTTTTAACATGTCTGTTAAGAATTATAGATCAGCAGTCGTGATCTTACAAATTTCATTTGTAGAGGGAGACAAATTGGAAAAAAAAACAAAAAACAAAAGACACCTCACACCTCAACCTTCACCCCTTAACTTAATATTATCTTGCTTTCATTTATCCGCATGTTCATGATCTATAAGATCTTAATTTAATCTCAAAAACATAAAGCATTATCAAGACTGTCTGGAACAGTGACACATTTGCTATTGCAACAATTACCCGGCAGGTCTTATTTTCTCCAAGGACGTAGGTTAGGGTTAGGGTTGTGATAGGGTTTCAGGCTTAGTTTAATCAGGGGTCCACCTCCCTGGTTTAATGTGAGGATTAGGATTCGGATTAGGGCTATTTTTGTGGATAGAATTAATGTTTGGCTTAGCGTGTAGATATTTCAAGTAGTGAGCAATAATGTCGCAGGAGCAAGTGTCATGGAACTGTTACAATCATCAACAACATCTTCATTGTCACCATCATCATTGGGCCTTTGGTGAGTGTACAGTACTAGAGTATGGTAAAGGTGTTTGTACGAGTATGAAAATGCAGCCTGTTTCCAGTTGTAGAAGCGTTCAAGGGGAAATGTTCACCTTTCCTCCCGAGAGTGTGGAATATAAACAGGTGCATGGGTGTAATGCATTAACTGGAAACAGGTTTGGGGGATAATAGCTGCTGTTGTCATTACGTATATGCCCTCCCCCAACCCCTCTCTCTGTCTTCTATTTTGGGAAGAAAATCGATCTGAAACTTACCCTCTGAATCAACAATCCACCCCCAATATCAGGGCTTTCACGGAAAAATCATCCCCTCTGTTGACAAAGCTGGTATCATATATCTTCCGCAAATCGAATATAGAGTGTCACAAGACGAATCATCTAGTATTCTCTGCCTTCAGAGGGATACGTCTGGCATAATTTCTGATGTGGCTCGTTTCACCTTCGAATAGTTATAGAAATGGGGTTATGTGCAAGCAGAATATAACGGAAACAACATAATATATGCTTTTGTTGTATCTAAACAAACGAACAAAAGCGCAAGTGACATAGAGTGCTGATGGCAATTTAACAACATAATAATCACCCAGTACAAGTTTAACATGTATAATGCTTTCGAAATGAAGAGGTAAAATATTTCACAGTTACAGTACGATTCACAAAGGAACGGCATATGACACTCATCTTCTTTGGGGCCAAGTCATATACAGCTGTACCAGTTAATGAGATTAACTGGTACAGCTGGTACAGAAGTATCGGCCAATCAGAGAAAACGACGGAAAGTCACAACATAGAATCTGGGTCGCCTGATGCTTGATTTTTGTCAGTAACAGACACATACCCTAAGAAGAAACCACTTACAGGAGACATATTGCATTGTCAACAAATGTTTGGATATCCGAGCTCATTCCAATTCACTTGTATTTCACTTATATTCACTTTTACGATGCTTTAATTTTTTTTGTAACTTTGTTTTATGTTGGTCTCCTACAAGGGTAGCTATTTTTTAAAGAACACAGCGAACTATAAGTAAAGGAGTAATAGGCCTAAGTCAGTTTTAAGGAGGCCTATTATTTTTGCGAACTTTTATAAGAGCAATGATTACGTACGAGTTGAATGTCGTCGACCGGCAATTGATGACAGTGGGTTACATCACAATACATCTTGACCATTATTTCACCCGTTTCTCTATTTTTTGCTCTTTCGTGTTATGAAATTAAGAAATGCACTTTCAAACTTACACAACGTGTCCCCTACCGCTAATTAGTTCCTGACTCGGGTGAGCTAGTTTGCGTCGTCATCGCTGTTCGCCACATTATAACGAGTTCACTGGCTACACCGTTTGTACCAAAAAGTGCTGAATAGATGTTATCGATCACCTCTTCATGAACTCTGACGGTGTTTAAACGCATCATGTCTTTTTCATCGAACTTCGAGACTCATCCTAAGAGCATTGACCAAAGAGATAAAAACAAGGCAGAACGATATCGATTTGGATGCGACTGAACTCATTGTAGAACAATAATGTCTGATAGTCGCTGTCTTTGATTTTGGGAGATTAATTGAGCAAGATTGAGTTGGGTTGTAGTGTGAGTGTGATCAATATCTGTTTCTTGTTACATGACACTACTGAGCTCAGGAAAGTAATTCCTTCGTCACATGGCGTTAAATGTGACAACGAACACCTGGCAGCTGCCTGGTAACGTCAAATAGTTGTCAGGGTGATTATAGACAGTTTGCCTTTCATAAGGTCTGTTATGAATAGGCGTTATTATGATTTTTTTTTTCTTGAAATAAAGACAACGCAGCAGCTCTTTCCCGCTTCAACTTATCGAGTCAAGTCTAGGATGAATTTTCCTCGGAAATTATCTTTGCGTCATCAACTTGGTACTTTGCTGTACATATGTAAGCTGTATGTTTTATTGGTGAACAATTACATTTGAAATGAATAGGTTCATTGAATTTGCGCAAAATCTGAAAGAAATGGACAGAAATTTGCCGATTCAAAAGAGAGACACGGACTTTGGTTGACAATTTTGAAACCTTAATGAGCGATCATGCATGACACACACATAGCTTAAATCTGATCTTTGTTGGTAAACTCCTTCTAATGCAACACTCACATCATACATCATGTTTTGAAACAAAGGGAACGTTTTACCCTTCTTCATGAATACTACAGTGCAAATCATGAATGAATAGCTAAACATTGTCATACTGAGCGTAGAATTCTTAGATCTGATGAGTTGACGAGTCATATCAAATCATGTAACTTTTCTTTACCTTTTAAGTTTAGAAAATTCATAAATGTTGCTGAATCCCCTGTCAAAGAAAATGTTTGACATGCCAGTGGACGATACATATCATATTCTGAATAAAGCTCTCGACTCGACGCAATATGGAATCATTTTGATCACAATTTTACTGGAAACCAGTTCCGCGGCCCCTGCTTTTGTGCATACTTCGGCGATATACACATAATTATGATAAGTAATGTGTCCGTCCAGTAATGGTAATTGATGTGCCCGTCCAAAGAGTAAAAATTGGGACAGTGAACATGAACGATTGGTTCTTATTTATTTCAAACTCTGTATCCAATTTGTCTTGCTTCTTTCATCCTGCTAATCTTGTGTACTCGCTTTGCTCCGGAGAGCAAAAACACCAGGGGCCTCAACTCCTCGTTGAGCGGATAAAACGCCATGGAGACGGTGGTCCTCGACAGAACGCGTCATAACAAGCACTCTGGCGGAACGAAGCAGGAAAGAACTCACACGCCACTGGACTTAAGTTTTGCGTAATCTTCAGACACCATAGAACTCTGAGTGCAGGAGATAGAAGACATTTTTAGCAAGCGTTGATATTGATTTTCAGTTACACCATACAAAGGGAACAAACTTCATCATACCAATAGAAATGATGACTACCTCAGTAAATGACAGGATGAACAATGATACTACTTCAATGACGTAATTCCGTAAGAATATCTTCAATCTCTGTATTCGAAAGTTGCATTCGAACAATACCTTGTTAGTTGATATACACACTGCAGTTCCCACGTAGAGGGTGCCAGTAACTAGCCGTCAGAGGGGGAGAGAAATTGTGACGCCATGAGACACATATAAAAAACTCTAACATCTACCGTAAAAACACAGAAGATTCATCCCGCATTAGAAAACGTTTTCCTATTCGGCATTCCCCTACACACACCCCTTAATCTCTCTCCAATATACATGAAGAATTTGATCGCAAAATGAGTTAGAAACATTTTTGTTAAATTGAGATACAAACTGTATTTGCAAATAAGCTGCTGAAAACAAAGGAAATGATACGAAGTCCTAACTTCAAGGATAATCCTTCTTACGTAACCAATGAGGTATCACTGGAAAGGTTTCACCCTGCTCTATCTGACAATTAACTTTTTTTTTTTTCAAAATGTTTGAAAATGATGTCTAACCACTGCCTTTTGCGACCAAACTCTTCATATGAATTCAATTTTGTTGTCGTCTGTTACTTGATGTTCCCAACGCACATTTGCCCATCTCCCACGATAAACTGAGAGAGCAAAAATGTAGCTCCATAATCCAAACGTGTTCTCAAACACTTTTGTTACCTTCTTTCTCCATCTATGTCAATATGATCTTCAGCTTTTCCCATGGGCCCAGCAAACAATGCCACTGTGCTCGCAACAAAAGGTGAAGACGAGAAAGTGCTCCCCTAGATCTGTAAACCGGCCTAGGATGGGTGCAGTGAAAGCCTCCAAGAAGTTGAACAAATGACCGACCGTTGCGGTTTTCACCGTCTGCGGAGAAAATGTTGTGACTTTATTTGAGGTAACAGAAGCCCCAGAAGTGGGGACTGAGCTGTATTGTAGGCATTCAAATGGAAAAAATGTAATTCCGTCGTGTCTTTAGGAGATGAAAGAAGAAAGAAATGACTGACTCAGATCATCATGAGGAGGTCAAATCAAAAAATAAAAGAAAAAGAAAAAAGAAAGTCATCATCCCTAGATAATTAGTAAAACTGTGTTAAACCACTCCGCGATCCTCTCACTATCACTTTCTATCCTTTCCTCCTCTCTCTCTCTCACTCTCTCTCCCTCTCTCTCTCTCTCTCTCTCTCTCTGTACATGTATGATATAGATATCAATATGATATAATTATTTTTGTTTATGTGTGTTTATGTGCTTGTGTATGTATTTAAAGTATGTATAAGACGCAATAGAGCGCGAAGTACAATGTCAGAATTCATAGTGATTTTTGTTTACACATATACAGTTAAAAGTTAATTATTTAAATCCCTTCCCCTTTAGTTGTCTTAACAGAAGACTGCATACCTCTACCACAGCATTTACGTAAATCAAGACAATACAGAAAGAGAAAGCCCTAAACATTTCAGTCAAGCTTAGGAGACATAAGTCATAATTAAGGTATGTCACAGCGGTCAACAGTGATTTTTTTTTTTTTTTATTAAAAAATGACTCAGAGCTGTTCATATACATTGTATATGATGATTTATATTTATCATGATATAAGAAGTTTGATTGCAAATTGAATTAACTCCATTGTTGTTAATTTCAGATACCTGCGATTAAAGCTGCTAAGGCACAAAGATGAAAAAGATAATAACGAGTTATAAGATACTCTTTATCATAACTTCAAAAGTATTCATTGTTATGTAATAAGTGAGGTATCATTCATTAATTTATTTCTATATCAAAATATGACATTCACAAAAATCAAAACACAATTGCCTTGATATAATTTATACATTTTGAATGGAGGGATCATAGAAAGCACACAAGAGGCTTGTTGGAAATGATCCCCTACAATTATTACATTTCAATTAAATTTCTTCGCTGTCCGACAATGGTTTTACTTTAAAATGTGTAAAAATCGCGCTAACCCGATTCGCGATGGAATTCTTGACACATTCATAATAGACACACTTAAAGGTCTGATTTACCTTTGGGATCAGTAATTAAAGAAAAATGTTCAATATCACATTTGATGCATATGTGTAGGTCTGTTGTATCACTAACACCCTACCATATAAAATTTTCACAATAAAGCCTAAAATAGGAGATATCAGTATTTTTCTCATTAAACTATGACTGTAGACGGGTAGGTCCGAAGACATTTTTTATCATTACTATTGTTCACATTCTGTGTATTTTAATGTACGGAACATCGATTATATTATAGATTCAAATTTTTACAGTGGTTGTTTCTATCCCTAACTCACATTTCAGAACTATTTTAAAGCACGAATGCTGGATTTTTGTTTCATCTGCAAATGGTAAATTATGCCTTACAGAAATGGGATATTGTTATGGAATGGAATAAATGAAGACCACTGGACATGATAGGTCAAGACAAAGGATGTGATAGTTCTATCATACGAAGATACACACAAAACCACGTGCTTGTTTGTACGCCCTTTGTAAATAAAGGCAAATAAACGCAAAATGGCATCAAGCAATAAGACGTTGAATTGTTTGTTCAGACTTTACCAAGCAACAAATCTGAACTGAATTTAGGTAATTATCATATTTTTTTTTTCCTTTTAGAGAGAGGCGATAAAATGACATGTACATGAGGAAACTGTAGATTGATTCAGCGAAAAAAAAAAGACAACAAAAGAAAAAAAAGGAAATAAAGGATTACGGGTCTAGCATTCCTATGCTAAAACACACTCTGCGAATGTAACCACTTCTTGCACAGAAATGACGCAAGTTGCTTATACATGTGTAGTGGATAAGGTATGTAGTCGTTTTACCCCCGTGAGGACCAGTTCTGTAAACGACTACATCATTGTCGTCACTGATGGTGAACAAGCACTTTTTTCAAGCATTTTTTAAATGCTTTGTAACTGGATTCCGTATTGTGTGATTCCCCAAAACAGCCTTTGGTTATTTGTCCTTATTTGCCTGATGTGCGAACTAGAGATCTTCCCACGTCAACACTTACATACTCAAACAATCCCGTTTTGTTCCAAAATTTTCTTACGTGGCGACCAAAGAGTGATTATTTGAAGTTGTCCCGAGCACCTTTTAAAGTGTGTGCCAATGTCTTGCAGGTAAAAGAGCATGTTGAAGAGGCAAACGCTAACGCCTCTAAACCCCTACGGCTAGCTGTTTTACCAGATTTTTTATGAGGACGAACATTTCCCCCTACATTCATGACATCTATGGATCCAATGTCTCGTTGTCTTTCTCTCTCTCTCTCTCTCTCTTTCTTTGATTTTCACAAGCTAGTGGAACAGAAATTGGAGAAGATGTTAATAGTTGTGTCCATTAATCACTGTCTATAAGGTCTGAATAATACATCTACACAAAATGAGAGTAAGAAGCAAACAAATATATGTGATGTTTTTACATGTATTATGTTCATGTTGTCATTGTATATTTATATTTGTGTCTGTGCATGTGTGTGCGTGTGCGTATGTGTGTATACAGATATCAATATGAATGTCCGTATGTACATTATTATCTACTACAGTGCACATGAATCATGTTTGTATATCATGAATTTGGAAGCAAAACGTTGGGTAGCGTTTAACTCTTCTTTTTTCGTAACAATGGACCCTTAAATAAGATTTTCAGACAATCTGTCCTTATCTAATATTATTGTTACCAAACAAGCACATGTCATGACCAGACTCTCTTCGCACTGACTGAGTAAACGCGAAAGGGCATTCTCTCGTCCATCTCGAAAAACTTAGTCTGACGTGACCGTGGGCAGAGCCCCTTTACATTCTAGAAGATTAAGAACGAGCGAAGCGCAGCGAGATAGCGTGGATTGATTACGAGCTCCAAATGCGTAGCATTCTTCATTGAATGCCGATGGGATGTCGAGCTATTCCTCGGTGCGTACGATCGATGAGCAATGAGCAATACGGCTGTCCAGCGTTACGCATGCGTGATTATCATCACCCATGTCGTTGATGGACTGTCTAGCTTCGTCCGATCTGTTTTGTAAGTACCGCGAACGCACGGCTGCTCGAACCATCGACTTATTGAGGTATCTTGACTGTGAGAATGTTGTAAGCTTAAAATTGTTGTTGTTGTTTTTTTTTTTCAAGTGTTCACTGCCAAAGTCAGTAATTGTTGAGAATGGTGTTGGAACAAACTCATTCATTATGTTCTTTTCTTTTTAGTTACCGGTATATCGTAGTGAAGTCACGTGAGATTCAGATTTTTTAGAGGTTTTTATTTTTTTTATTTTTTTAGACTTTGGTGAAATTCCACTATTAATCTAGGAGGTGTAAGGAGACCTCTCTTTTCACTTCTCGATCCAACTATCCTATCCCATTTACTTTATTCTTTCCCATTCTCTCAGAGTCAACTGGAGCCTGGATTGACAATTTATCTTAACCATTCACAGGTAGAGCTGCACTTGTGTCTTATTTCTGTACAGGTTTAAGGTCTTTATTCTGCATCACTGAGATTCCTCTGATTCAGGGAATCGTAGGAAATAAAAAAAAAAACATCTTTCCCTGTTCAAGTGAGTGCAATATGCACGAATGATAAGTAGAGTGAAATCAAATGGAGAGAACAGTAGCATTAATGATTTGGATTCTATTTGCATGATAGGCACAAATGATTCCAAGTTAATAATGACTAATATAATATGTGCATATTATATATGAATATATATAATATATATCTATATATATATATATATATATGTATATATATATATATATATATATATATATATATATATATATATATATACAGTGCACTCCCGTTATAACGAAATGCTCGGGACCGGCAGTTTTCTTTCGTTATAACGAAATTTCGTTATAACCGAACAAATACAATATATAACGAAAACAAGGAACCACGTATATATATCTTATTATGTTTGCTGAATACTCATCATACACTGCAAAGCTATGTGAAATGTGATGGGATAACTGTATTACAATAATAAACGCAAGTTCCCCTCAGAAACTGTGCGTGACACAAGGAGCGAACACACAGTGTTGTGGAGCGTTCACCCATGCAGAGACGCTTAACTGCTTGTTCCGCTACGTATTTTCGAAAGCGATCCGCATTTCGTTATAACGGAGCACATCTCTTTTGTTTTTCTTTGTCTGTGGCGCTCGGAAAAGACTTCGTTATAACGGAAATTTCGCTATAACCGTGTTCGTTATAAGCGAATTTTGTACTATAGACTTTAATGGTGATAATTTTGGGACCAGAAGATTTACTTCGTTATAACGAAATTTCGTTATAACCGTGTTCGTTGTAACGGGAGTGCACTGTATATATATCACTCACGTATATGTATGTGTGAGAGAATTTGTGTATGTGTGTGTTACCCGTGATATAAAAGTAGCATACACGCGAGCCTATTTGAGGTGATTACCAAGGGCGATATTTTCAGGCAAATCGATTTTATTCTCCTATGCTCCACTAGCTTTAAACAACCTCAGGCCTAATCTTATTAAAACTCGCAGGCTTCTCATTGACGCACGTCTCTTCCTTCTTATCAACAATAACATGGAATACCGCTGTCTAGTCTCATAACGTCTCAGCGGGAGTTCTCACAAGCTATTTCATTTCACTAAAGATCTTTTCAGTTTCATCTCCACGCCTTTGCCGTTCTCTTTACCTGTGTTTAGATGAGTTGCTAATTAATACAGGCTTGCAGATGCTTGCCTTTTTTTTCTCTAGCTCTCTCTCTCTCTTTCTCTCTCTCTCTCTCTCTCTCTCATTTTTCCATTATTTGGCAACCACCTTCACACCCATCCCCAGTTCCACAGTTCATATACTTCCCTTTGCATTCTGGATTATCCTCCTGCTCGAGTATTTATTTATACCTTAGTAAAAAAAAAAAAAAAAAAAACACACACAAAACACAAAAAACACACAAAAAGACACCAAAAAGACAAACAAACAAGCAAACCAACTAATCAACCAACCAACTAACTAACCAACCAACCAACCCATAAACAATAACATGACATCACGCCTATGCGTGTCCCGTTAAGGATGTCAAACAGATCTTTGTAGTCTTCACTTGGATAATTTGGACATGTCCTTTCGTGGAGAGATGTGGCGATGCTTCTTTTTTTAAGGAAATAAACTATACCAGTAAATTCACACTTTCTGCAGATCCAAGTCTTGTTATCAGTAAGGTGGAATAATTCTTTTAGCAAAGAAAGCTCAAAAACTTTGAGACGTCATTCACTATATAGTTGCGGCACAGAATTAAGCTTGCATGTTACCACCAAACTTCAATCTTACAGGAAAATGGATTTTATGATTAAACAAATTTGTATTGACGTCTAGTTCCCGTTAACTTAAACTAATAAAACAAATCAAACAAACCTAAACAAACTTGAATTTCTGCCTCTTTTATTTTCTTTGAACCCAAAGGAAGAAAGGGACAGAGAGAGGGGATGAGCCAACTTAAGTAATGCAAGAAAATAAACAAGAAAGTAAGGTATATAATTTTACAGTTCTCCGGAACAGCTTAACCTCCCGTTTCATATTTTATATTTTGTTTACAAGTTAGAATAAATGTCAATTGAAACTTTCGACTTCACATGCTTGTCTAAAACGTACAGAGACACCTTATTACGTCATATTCTGTACGACATTTTCAAAATCGTTTTTGGAGATCTTTAATTGAACAAGCTTCTTTCAGACCCCCCAAGATGGACTTTGTGGTGAATAATAATATTTTTCAATTAAGAAACCCAAAACAGAAACAACTGACATTCTAAACCCAGGGGCCATGGTCAATGATCTGGGACGAACTATTTAGCCATTCTGATGAAAGGATACGAGCGTGTGGCCAACTGAAGGGCGTCGTTAGCAGATTGTTCACTCATTGGTGAAGAATTAAGTTGCGAGTAATCTCTCTATAGATAAAAGTAACTCAGAAAATGTCCAGAATCCGTTCCAGGATGATAATGACGTCCACGTGTTCACATCCTTCAAATTCTGATACCGTTATACTAAGTACTCCACTCTCCTTCCGCTTTTCATGTCATTTGTCCTCTTATAATATCTGACCAGCACATTTGATTTGATTTATTTCTGCTGAATTCCGTTACATCAGATATGGTTTTGTACAAATCATTTATGACAAACAGTCTATCAACACATATTTTTAGTACAAAATAAGACAAATACGAACAGCTTAGGCAGGGAACTTAAACAGAAGGGTCTCCAAAATAAGCCGGGGCTTGACGGTATGGAGACCCTATACTTACACGTAGCTACTCTGGATAGAATAAGGGATAGAGAAAGGGGGAAGGGTAGGGGGGGGGGGAAGGGAAAATTACAAAGTGTATATGTACCACTCCAACTACTAAGGTCTTTACAACTACTTTACAGTAATGATAATAAATGCGTCTGCTATTAAATTTAACACGTTCAGTTGCCTTTGCCGTAGTAATAACCGAATATGCATTATGAAAATGGTAATAAATGGATACAAAGCATTCTTACATGTGGTTATCTGACATGAAATAACAATATATATCGCGGTTAATGTGCACAGTATTGGTAAGACACATGATGTACATAAATACAAAATATATCGCGGTTAAGTGTGCACATGACACTATGTATTGGAAAACTCTCTTCTTCATCACCTTTTTCTCTTTTTTTGAGGATGCGGGGGTGTAGTCGGTCTGTTTGTTTGTTTTTAAATTGTCCATTATATATAGCCGGAGACCCTTGTGCAGTCAACAGTGCCACCTGTACCAACATTTACATTCATAGGTCTATCACCGGGTGTATCATTACACTTAAAAAGCCAGCCTGCAGCTTTTATTATTGTATGCAGATTCAACGGAACACAGAAATCCTTACTTTTGCGCTGTGTAGCAGTTTCAGTAATGTACACGAAGCACCAAAGTTGATATAAATAGAAAGTGGACATTAGAAATACAAATAGGTCTATTACAACAGCCTAATGCGGGATTCATCGCTTGTTGTGGGTAACGTCCCGTGAAAAGAAGAAATTAGTGGTTACACAAGTTCTGCAAAACAGTCTCAACTGAACTTCAATTGTTGTTGCTTTCTATTCAGCCCACCTGAATATGACCTTCTCACGTACGAAGTTCGTAGAGGTCGCATTTTGTACGGCCACCTTCCCATACCATCTCACAGAATTCATAGGAACGGTTCACGAATATCAAACAATCGGACAAAGATACATCAAATTATATCAAAATATATATCAAATATATCAAAACCATTACTGTGGCACTAATCCCTCAAAATTTGTCATACTGCACTTTAAATGTTATTACTTTACTTGATAATCTCCCAAAGCTAGGAACGTGCTGCCATTTTGAAAATCCTTGGACCCAAGACTATACCTACTCAACATCGGTACATTCAAAACAAACAAACACAAAAGGGGATACGTGCTACCACAGCATCGAATGTGAAGGTGATTGTCCGCGCGCAGCGATGTGTACATTTTCCAATTCGGAGACGGTATTACGCGTTCGTCTCACTTGTCGCATTGGCAGAAATTTTATCCGTTTTTGTCGTCTGCGATTACAGGGCCAAGACAAACGTGAATCTGTTTGATTTTAGACCGGCGTGCACGGCGACTGAAAATCTGTGGAAATGCTATTTCACTCCAGAAATAAATTCGTCATGAAAGTTTGCATTGTTGGTATCCCTTGTCTACTATCTAGTGGATTTTAATAACGCTAGCAACATCACTCTATAACTTTGTCGCGATAGTTTGTAGCTCTGGTAACTCTTTTTTACTATCCAGTAGAGTTGAAACTACGTCACTCCAGAAATAACTTCATCATGGGAATAAGATTTGTTGGTAACCGGTGTTTACTATAATTATCAGTAATTGCATATTTTGATACCGTCTTGTTCAGTAATTAATTAACAGACTGACTCATGGTGAGTTTTAACCAAAGATAAAACCTTGAACATCATGGTATTCCATTTAATCAGATTAAACCTTCTTGAATGTTTAATTCAGATAGTGAGCTCAGTGTCAGGTATGTCACGGGGCAATACAAGATAAGTTAAAGGTGATATTGATGCACAGTTATTGATCAATGATGATTTCGTCCCCCCCCCCACCCACCCCCGGTTGTCACTGTAAAGTGTGTATGTGGCCAATTTGTTATTCAAAATGCGTTCATTTGCACCACCGTTTTTGAGTAATGCGGCCTCTATATGAATACAAATATTAGGGCTATTATCATTGTTGAAATTATCAGTTTCATTCAAAACATTGTTATGTAAAAGTAAAAGACATTTCAACCCCTCCCCCTCCCCTCAACAAGAAAAAAAAAAACTCAGAACAAAGTGACCCCCCCAAACCCATGCACAGAATCTCGAATATGCCGATTGATTTTTAAGTCATGTTTTCATCCAACAGTTCTCATGGGGTTTATAACGTGCGCTTATTCATATTGTATGCATATACACATTTGTTGATAAATTATGATATTCTATTCCATATGCTGAAAGCTACAAAAATGAGAGAGAATGCTGATTAGCACAATTATCACTTCAGCGTCCTGCGGATGTGTATGTTTGATTTTTCATATTCCGAGATTTTAATTTGATGGTGAATAGTACTTCGGCGGCGCAGACAAAATTAAACGATTGCCCAAAAATAGATAAATAAAAAAAGAAAACAGGATTCCTAATTTGCTTTCTATGATATCCTCCCCTTTGCCACGTCACCGACTAGGGGAAATTTATTTCATGAATTTCGAGTTAAAACCGGCAACTGTGTTGCTTTTAAATCTCGTGACAGCGCATTTTCAATATCTTACAGTGACTCCACTAAAATCATGATATTTTCGGTAAACTGTAATATGTAAAACTAACTTGAATCCGGGCTATTTATCATTTCCCAATCTAAAGTTTGATACCAGATGTACCTACATTCTTATAGGTATCACACTGCAAGTTATTCGGTTCTTGAGATGGACTTAATGTACCTGATCAGCAAACTAATGTAGTATTTATAATTATTGTCCATGAAATTACCCATCCCTCCCCATCATCCTGTTCCATTCGAGTTCAACGTGTTTTCTAAAGACTGGGGATTTTTGCAAAGTTCGCACGGACACAATGAATGGTTCAGTGCGTGATTAGTGTTCTTTTAGCTAGAGACGTGGACTTCCCTAACAGAACAAAAACTAATACATGGGAAATAAAGAAAGACAGCGTAAATGGATCCGTCCCAAGAAAAGAAACTTGCGCCTAATGTTGAAACTTTCTTGCAGTAAGGACAAACATGATTCGCTCGTAGCTACAGCAAGCCCTTTGTTCACTCATTCAGACGGCTGAAGTGGATCTCGCTTTACGTACAATCGTCACCAGAACCTCGGTGCTCCGCTCCAGCAAACAAACCAATAGAATCCCGACTCTTTATCCACTCGGCGGTGCCACCACCCCCTCTGAACCATCTTCAAGTTTCTACGCATTTGCACTCAGCCAGTCAAAGCGAGCGGACACAAACTTCTGAGCCGAGCATCCTCGGAGGTTGCAGTATTCAAAATCAAATCCTGGTCCTGCCGATTTCGCCTGTGTGATCGTCTTTTCAATGTGGACATATTGCAAGACATCTTCTCGCGATAGTAAGATGTGAGCTGTATTTGCTATTCCATGACAATAAGATTTGTGTCGTTTGACTGACACTTAGCACTATTTGCCTTCGTTCAACCCTTATGACCAAGAAGCAAACAGACGGATGTCATCTCGAGTTGGAGTTTGTTTGCTGCCGTGTTAAAGCGACTGTTTGGGTCAACGAGTGTTCTATAAAAAGATTACATATAACGTGAGGATGTTATATTACGCCGTTGTCGACCAGGTCGCAGTTGACTAAGAGAAGAGGCGCAAAGGTGACGTTTTATGCGGAAAGCCGGGGAAGTTCTGTTTGGTGAGCAGTGCTAATTTCGACCAAAGTACACCTGACAATTACACGAGATCAGGAACTTTCAGCGTGTCTGCTAACTGATAAATTGTCACAAGAAAGCCGTTGTCCTACTAACATGGTATAAGCTGTTATGCATTTTTTTCCACTTCGGAAGACAATTTGTGATGTGATGTGATGTGAGTAGATAAGGACGAGATATACAAAATTTGTGCTGATGAAGGAGGACCGATATGACACAAAATATGAAAACTCCAAGACGTGTGATTCGCCGCTCTAAGACCTCTCCTTCCGTACCGTCGATGAGCATGACGGAGAGCGAAGGAACCGCTCCTCATTCTCAGGTGTCGTCTTTGACCGACGGGATGAAGGAACTCGCCCTCGACGAGCACGGCCCAACTCTTCAACCACCGCCCCGAGACCTCGGGCGGAGAGCCAGTGACGGTTGCGTGGAGGTCGTACTTCCCCCAATCAAGTCGGCCTCGTCGGGCAGCCTTCTCAACTCATCACAGAACTCCCTATCAATGTCTCCGATTGTCACGGTGGTGGTGAATGACGAAAATGAGCTTAAACATGCGATGTCACACGGTATTCATCGTCGATCATCCTTGCCTTGGAGTAAAAGCAGTAGTCCCAGCCCGAACTCGACTACCTCGGCATCGAATCCGGTCCTTGCTCCGTCTCCTCCTCCACCTGCCATGATGTCCAGTTCGCCAGGGGTTAGATACCGAAGGCTGAGGAGAGGGTCGCTGCCGGCGAACTCGCTTTCGCAGCTCTCACCGCATGTAGACCGGAAGAAGGACCTGGCTCAGAGTCGTTCGACGAACAATACCCCGCAGAGCGTGGGCCACTGCGATCTCAACTCAAACGTATTGCAGGACAACGTTACGAGCTTGAAAGCCGAGGTGAAAATTCGAGCTCTGTCGCCATATCCGCACTTCCCTCATGGATACGGTTTGCGAAGGAAGAGCGAGGGAACCCTGAACATACCATCTCGATACCGAACCAGTCCGGAGGAACTGCCGCCGGATAACCGTGTCTCTCAGCGTCACATTCCGAGGAACGTTACTAACCGAACTGATCAGCGTCATCATCTTCGCTCATCATCGAATGATGCTCCGCGAAAAAGACTGCACAGACATTCCGAGAGCGCCGTTGAGAAAGAACCACGCCCGCCTGGCAGGCGAAAGGAACTGCATTCGATGGGCGCTAATGACTTTGTCCCCATCAAGGAAAATGCACAGGCCTACGCCGACGATGCCGAAATGTCGTCAGTGTTCGACGACGAAGAGGACCCTCTCGAGGATGATGCTCGGGAGTGGATACTCAGTTGGCTGGATGACGTGGAGAAAAGCACGAGGCACGTCCCAGCCGTTGCACTCGACGACTTGTACCAATACCAGTCGAACACTGAAACCGCGATCAGGTTTTCATATGACAGTTAGAGCTCAGTGGTTTGGCCCCCGTTACACGAACGGTTTGGCCTCTATCACTGGATATTCGTTGTTGTTGTTGTTGTTAATTGTATTTTCTTGAAAGTGGGCGTCTAAAAATTTACATTTCATACAAAATTGTATTTATTTGTCTAAGATGGGCTAACTAATTACATGACGACCATTTCTTACTGGCCCAGCTGTGGTTTTACAGTGCATACTAAACACACGAGCAGAAGGAATCTTGGTGAGGATTTTTTTTTCTCCTTCTGATGATTATGTGTATTTTTGTTTCACCTGTCATGCTTTGTTTCTATCGCCGTGTGTATAATAACGTAGGATATATTATAGTATACTTTAGAAGTAAGGCATTGATATTACTTCATGAATGGGGTGTGATTTGTCATTCTTGCCAATACAATGGATCAAAAAAGTCCATAAATTTGAATAACCAGCCGTAGCGTCGTTCTTTTTTTTTTACATAAATTATAAACTTCTAAAACGTACATTAAAAACAATTATTTTTGCAATTCAACAAAACTAATTTGTGTTATCAATGAATAGATAAGAAACGCACAACATGAAATTGGAAATATGCTCCTCTTGCTAATTTCTTCACTAGATAAAAAAGGAAACGCGTTCAACGCAAAACAACACAGTTACAGTTTTTGCTGGGTGCAGGCTATTTATGTTCGAAGTCACTGTGATGAACTGGAATGAAAAGAGCGTTATTCGGACGCTATCTTCGCCTTGTTTCATACTGACGGTTTAAAAAAAAATGCGATGACTATAATGCTAGCAGACTGTATATTCAAATATTCACGTACATTGTAGACACATCTTGTAGACGTAACAGAACATAATGATATCTAGTTCGCTGAATTTACTTTCAGGATGAACTACAGCAAATCAATGCAAAATTTCGTGTCTCAAATGTGTAAGAAAACGTGAGCATCGGATGCTAAATACATGCTCTGCAGGTGTTCGGTTTACGGCCAAAATTTAACATTGCGCTTGACAGATATGACGGAAATTTTATGCAGCAGTTCGCACAAACATGTCAGCATGAAGCTTGGGTTGTTCTCCTCGGGCATCGAGGGCCATTATAACTCTTTATGACATCAAAAGATCAGTGGAACTCTTGAATGAAATACATTCAGAATTTATTTCGGGTCACCTGCAACCTCTCAAAGAGACAGCCAACTTCTGCTCATAGGCAAACCATTTCAGAAAGATATTGAATGAACTTTTTTTAGTGATGTTATAAATCTGTCGCACAATGTCCCTGTCCCAGTTTCTGCATTTTATGTGCTTACAATACAGGGTGCACTTTGGTCACATTATTGTGATCCTGTGGCACTACTGAGACTGAACACACCCTCTCTCACTATAATGCGCCAAAATTATGAAAGTCTGCATTGATAGAGACCCAATTGGGGATACAGTTATAGCGTCGGTGGCTGTAAACGCAAATTCGATGTAAATGTCTCACTTTTTGAAGAATATTCAATGTACATGATTGTTTAATGTCAAACATTAATGTAACAATTACACCAGCGGGTGAAAATGGTTTCCTCTGCGAAGGAAGAATAGTCGAGCATAATTTGAGGAGAAAAATATTATATCAATGACAATGATGGTACATTAATGGTACAGAGATAAAAAGAAGTGATAATAATCTTACAAATAACAACGATGATCCTTCAACTGTGTGTTGTTGTTGTTGTTGTTCATTGTCCTTCTGTGAAGATGGCTGGATAGCCCATATTCAGCTACACTAAGCTGGTCTTCCATGGGGTCCAGTTGGATGTGGGGTGGGATCACTTCACCGGGTCAGGCGCCCTGCTCTTTGCGAGGAATGAATGAAGCGGGATTTTTTTTTTTTTTTTTTTTTTTTTTACGTGCATGAGCTGTGACTCTCTCATACACGGGACCTCCATTTTATGTCCTATCCGAGGGACAGAGTGTTTTGCCTCTTGCTAGAGGGGACGGTATGTTTACACACAACATTGCTCAGTCGAGACTCGGGTTCGAACCCGGGCCGCGTGATCGTGAGGCAGACGCGCTACCGACTGAGCCAACTCACCGCCATTCGAGGGGAGAAGAATGAGTGTAACATCTCTAGGCTTGTTGTTTGAAAGATCGTAAATTTCCAGCTTTAAAATTTGAGAAGATATCTATTTGATAAGAAGTTCTGACGCCTACCAAACATCACAATACAAAACTCCATGGTCATATGTTGCAATTACATCAGAAAAATTGAGCTCTTTTATCTTAGATATGGCCCAATAGTTCAGACAATATTATAATGACATTTTAAGGTCACCATTTTTCAATGCTGAATTAAAAGAATAATGATAATGATAATATGATATCATTATTGTTACTATCATGATTATTACTATTGTTATCGTTATCATTATCATGATAATTCAGCGTTAAAAAAAACGAAACCTTAACATGATATTGATTATAATGATAGTAAATGATAATAATGATAATGATAATAATAATAATAATAATGATAATAATAATAATAATAATAATAATAATAACAATAATAATAATGATAATAATTATAATAATAATAATAATAATAATAATAATAATAATAATAATAATAAGAAGAAGAAGAAGAAGAAGAAGAAGAACTGCTCACTGTAATCTCAAGTTGATAAAGTATGTGACTCTCTCGTCTCTGGATCAAAACGACTGCACAAACAATTTTGTAGTTGAACGCTCGGAGATATCTCGGAGATTTCATTATTTATAGAGCGCATACAGTGATGAATGTTTTAAAGTACTAGTTTTATATTGAACTACATTCATGCTTAAGCATATTAAGAGGTATATACTATATTTTAATGTGCACTATATGTTAATAAATTCATTAAGAATGTTAACAATCATGTTACTCACTTACAATACCTTTGATTTTGTGGATTGTGTTGATTTTTACAATCACATCGCATGAAATATGAAATTTTGTTATCACTTTCATTTCATGAAATTACTTCAAGCAATGTTAATCCTTCACTTTTTTTGGGGGGGGGGGGATGGGAAGGTAGATATGTCCCAATATATAGCAACTGATGCAGTCATTCCAATAAACTTTTTTTTTTCAATGGATTCTAGGGACTTTTAAGTCTTTCAAAAACTGATGAGTATTATTTTTTTTCCATTTTTGTACCGTAACGAAAAGGTTCTTTACAGTAGCAATTGTGGTTTCATTCCTATGAATTATGTTCGAAAAAAACAAACAAACAAACAACTTGTTATCTTGATGATCGATATCACGTCTTTAAAAAGACAAGTCTGAACGCGGCTGGATGCAATACCTGACAAATATGACACCACTTTATCAGAGCTAAGTACAATTATGATGCTTGCAGGTATTTTATGCTCCAGTTAATGTTTGTTTTGATTGATTAATTGATTGATTGATTCAAATTTGTAAAGGAAGACAGTCAACTCAGCTCTTAGACATTGATACTAAACCGACCTTTGCGCGGATTCATTCTGCATTGTTTAGAGGCCGATTTGATAATATCCTAACCCAAACAAAATCATTGTTCTCTACACAGGCACTAACAAAAGAGATCGCAGGTATTCACAAACACACACACACACACACACACACACACACACACGTACATTAAACACTAAACACACAGAACACATAGTTTCGTGGTTTACAATCGTTTGACAAAACGAAAATGACAATAATCGCAATAAACATGGTACATTTTACAGGTGCATTGATATTCTACAAAATCAGCTGGTATGACTAATCGTTCGTTGTTGTTGTTTTGTTTTTTTTTTGTTTTTTTTTTTTAACAATGCATACTTGGAAAGGTTGTTATGCCTATTTTCTTTCACGAATAATACAGGCGACTCGCCCCCCCCCCCACTTGATCATAACAGCGACATAATCTCAAAGTTTTAGAGCACGTGCGACATTGTATTCCATTATCATTGAAGCTTAGCTCTTCACTCTCTTTATCACCATTGTCCTGTACCCAATATCATTATGTATTCCCAAAGTCAATAAAAACCATTGTACATTCCAGACACGTATGACTAATTCGTGGCTAATTGAACAGCCGAGTAAACATTGTTTGCTTTAAATATACGCACACACGTGCTCACGTGAACTTTGATCACTTGGCAGACTTGGCAGTCTATATAGTGCGAAGGGCAAGTGCATCGTTGTGCCGAAAAAAACCCCCCAAAACATGTAAGTATGTATGTATGTATGTATGTATGTATAATATATATATATATATATATATATATATATATATATATATACATGTATATATATATAGATAGATACATGTATATATGTATATATATATATATATATATATATATATATATATATATATATATATATATATATATAAATATATATATATATGTATATATATAGATAGATACATGTATATATATATATATATATATATATATGGAAGTAAAAAGGAAAAACTCAGTGCGATGTAACTCAAAAATTAATATACAATATAATACAATATTATAACTATACAATTCTACAATCTTTCATATTGCGCTAAAAAAAGTAGTAATTAAATGTAGATCCAAATGAATAGGAACAAAATTATACATTAAAATGCATTATTAAAGCCAATTCACACATGCAAACTGAACGTGTACATAACGATAATGATGATGATGATGCTGCTGATTATAATAATAATGATAATAATAATAATAATAATAATAATAATAATAATAATAATAATAATAATAATAATAATAGTTAGCATTTACCACATAAAAATCTAAAAGTTTCCCTATGACCATAAGTTCTGTCTTGTACATCAGATAAGAGATACATTTTCAACAATTTTACAAATTGCTAGATTCTGTTTCAGCCAAGAGTCTGTCTGGCAACTTATTCCAAGAATAGGCTCTGCAACAAGCTAAAGAACGATCTCCATATGACGAGGTAGACGGAACGTGTCATTGCAGACAATACCTCTTCAAATTGACTTCAGTAACTGAGACATCTGAAAAAAAAAATACAGGTATTCATGAAAATTATGTGATATACATTCATGTATTTAACTACATAGGTACATTTTACATACAGTACCGGAATGTGAAGGTGAATTTTATTGTCCACTCTAACAAAAGCCATTCATGTAGCACTTAGACATGCCAATTACAACTTTCTGCACGGCTGTTTTTTAATTACTCTTCTTATATATTAACAGACTAAAATCATTACTTTGAAACGACTGTGGAACACAGGTCATTGAAACGAATGCTGACTGTGGCTTGGTTTGTTAATGATGAAAAAAAAAATCAAAATATGTGAAAGATGTCATGGTAACAGACAAAAGAATGTAAAGAGGTGAGTCATTCCAGAGATGGGTGCCATGGTGGTGAAAATAATACTTTGAAAAGGTAATAAGATGAGGAATATCATGGCATAAGCTAGTTGGTGGCATGGAAAACGATCGTTTGTCTTGTGTTTCCCGTCTGAAGGACTGGTGACTCGCTGCATCAACTGTCATTCTATGGGACACAGTTTGACAGAATTGTTGCACACGTTATTTTCAGTAGCATTCAGTTGCAATTCACTTGCTGTTCTTAAAAGCATACTTCTTCAAACAAACGATAAACCAAAACGACAACAAAAGCAATTTGTGATGCATTATGAAAGTATATAATCATTGATAATGCATTTATGATTGCTAGATAGAAAAGTCAGATTGGAAGTGTACAAATAAATGCATGTAGTGTTCAATAATGCTGGGAAAAGAAGTATCAAACGATGGAGAGAATAGCAGGGAGGAATCGGGTGTATCTAATCATTTTTTTTTTTTTGTTCCTCTTTGTCAAAGCTTATGACTAATGTTTGGTCGTAAGCAATCAGATCTGCTGGGGGAATTAATGTCGAGAATATGAAGAAGATAAGCAATAACCCCCATAAAAAAAACAAACAAACAAACAAAACAAAACCCTCAAGTGCTGAAGTTCAGATTTTGTTGGACAATACACATACACTCATATTAAAATCTTAAGAGTCAGAGTTTCAACCCTTCTATCATTCACTCGTCGTTCATCAAAATAAGAGGATCATCGTCTCAAAATGTTATTGACATTATACATAAAAATGTTGCTGCCAAACTGAAAGCAAAAAAAAAAATATAATAATACATCATCGAATAGTGCCTGCCAGCTGAACATCATTAGATTTGCCTGAAATGAAATCTTAATAGCATTTTCTGCACTTCAAAACGATTACTGTTCATATACCTACACTATCCATACACACCAACACACAACACACACACACACACGCATATGTAAAAATACATGTATGTACATTTATACAGTACTGCAAAACAACTACAATGTAATTTACAAAATCTTTCATGATTATGCCTAGTCTCATTTGCCTCGATATATTCAATCTTTTGACATATAAAGTTAGCTGTCTCTCTTTCGTGATTATCTTAGCAGTTGTTATTCTCTTTGACTCTCTGTATATCATATCACTTATCAGTGGTAAAACTTTTTATCGCCAAGCTGTAATGATGGGATGAATCAATTCCTTTGTCTTGAAATCTACTTCGGCTTTCACATTGTGCTCGTATTTTTGGAAAAGTTCTTGGAACAATGAAGGAAACCATGTTTGTACATCAACGCAGCATGGATGTGTCATCAGTAGGTATAGGCATCAACAACAACCAAAAAAAAAATGTAAATCTTTCTTTTCAAGACGTGCCACCATGTCCTGTCCTCAACATTGCGTGGGATTTCTTCATTCTTTAATTTTCCCACTTTCCTTGCTTCTCACAGAAGATGAAGGATAAAACGTGAAAGCGGTTTCCAGTGGCTGAATTATGACAACGCCTTCTGTAGCTAAGTTTTTTCTCCACTTGTACGGATTCCACCAGTCTATATACTCTTATTGAGATTCATGGATGTCTTTGTAGCTGGATTTTTGTTTTCAATGTCATTACAGACATTACTCGTGACAATAGGTAAAACAACAATAACTTTCCATCCATAGTCTCTTTTCTACTTTTCTTTGGCATTATTATAAAACTATGTTGTAAAGAATACGTTTGTGGTTGGAGATGAGGATGCAGGCTAATGAGTTTTATTCTTCTTTATTTACTAAGTCTTCCCCAAGCATAGAAGTTTGTTTGATGACTCAAAACGCCTCTCGCCGGAGTGATAACTGGTGTTCATCACAAACTGGCACATCTCTGGTTTAACCTCAGCTGCTAGTGAAAACGGAAACCACATAGGATTTGTGTGACGTCAAAACTGGCAGACCCCTTTGAAACCTAAGAAGAATGAAGACAAGTATGACTCGCATTGCGTTCCTTGATTAGCACCCACTTATTACAAACTTTCAAACTTTCAAACTTTCAAACTTTATGTTTCACTCTTTTTTTCCAACAGAATGTACAAAAAAAAAAAAAAACCAATATGATACATTTGGCATGCGAGTCGTTGATTATATACATACATATGTACATAGTCAGACAGGGATAACAACATGCTCATGTCCTTATGTTTGGTACAAAAAGAAACATACACTCTATTTATACACTCTGTGAAAAAAAAAAGTGGAGGTACCCACTCAAAAGACAATGCTTGTAACATGTGGGCACCTCTGAGGGAAAAGTGGGAAAGAGGGGAAGTAAAGGGGGTGAAAAACTTACAACTACAAAGATTGCGGGAAACAAACGCGTTCTCATGCGACATTATACTGAGAAACATGCTTATACGGTTTCTCATGCGTCCGACCCATATCAAAGCAAGATTAATCAATTAAAGTTTATTTTCTAGGGGCATAAATAGAGACAGACCGAAAAGGAAGAAAGCAAATCATATATACGTATTATCACATATGGCAAGTGATATAGTACCTGATGGTTTAATTCACTGTAATGATATATCTTTCAGCTACACTTTCCTAAAAAGAGAAAATGTGTACAGCGAATGTACTGTATTGTTCCGCTCTTCAATGTGAGCATGCAAACCTAAAGATAAACAAAATTGTAATATTAATGTTAATGAACATGACACTAAACAATGTCTTTGAAAGCCTTCTGCAGAATTCAGCATGAAAGGGATCGTAGTTTTGGTTGAGATCTAACTTCAGGTTTCTAACATTTTTGATGAGATAATGAAAAACCTTTTATGAAATATAAAAGTACGTGTAACTCCAATAGGAATTCCTTTATTTGATGAAATTGGCTTTGAAATGGCCGAGTTATCCAAAGCAGAGCGATGCTAATGAAAGATGGGACCAATGCACCTTTTATTATGATCACTTTGTGTTACTTTGTTTTTAGATGTCTCAACCATTTCAAAACCGATTTTCATCGAATTATTAGGCTTATATCGCTTAATACCTTGACCATCATTCAAACAAAGGGCATTATGGGTAAATCGTGTGTCCACTCGTCAGGATTCGAATCAGGACTGAACAGTTGTCAATGTGCATTGCCCGGCAATATGTATCATGGCACGCCAAACTAGTCACAGATTAATAATATATCTTTAACTTTCACTGTTTTGCCAACAATTTTCCTCGGTCTTGAGACTTTCAAAGGAACTTTCTTTCTACTGTGTTACATAGACCATGCTCTGATCTGCACGCCATTGCTTAATTGCACCCTTTAATTCCATCATTAGTTGTGTATAGTCAGACCCGATGACAAAACTTCTGCAAAGATAGCTGCGATTTTGCTACATCCGCAAATAATCATGGATAATGTAGCGCCTGCGCAGAGAGTAAGCTTGCGTCCAAAAACTTCATAAAGTTTCTAACATTTTGAAAATGGAAAATGAAGAACAAGTAATAGATATTCGTATTACTTGCGATGATATTAAACTAATAAGTCAAAGATAACTGTGAAAAAATACTTAAAATAAAAAAAGTGCAAATAAGAACGTCTTTTGAATCCGGAAAAGTGCTCCGTGATACAGCATGCGGGAACACATAATCTTAGTAGGTATGTCGCACTTTAGTGTTGATTGAGGACTCTTTAACTCTTCAGAATATCGATTGCTTAAAGGGACACAAAATTGAAGGACGCGTGGCTGAATTTCTGTGGATTCCTTTTGAGGTGAGATTTTGATAAAGTACAAATTGGTGAGTGTGTTGATGCACTGCGATTGCAATGTTTAACCACAAGTTGACATCAAACCTGCTACCTGATCCTCCCCAGTCTTATATTCGTGAATCTCTACAATTTGATGCGTTTGGCGATGTGCAGCTTTACGGATCAGTTGCTATGTGTGTCGCGGGTATATCAATCCATTGGTGTTATTGTGATACCAAAGACTATTCAACCGCTTTAAATGTGCCATCAGAAGTACGCTTTATTTTTCTTTTAATCCGAGCAATATCTTATCACGTGTATGTAAGATGAGAACATGCAACTACACATTGTGTGCCTAGATGCCTAGGTGCCCCGCGGGTCTGCAATTGAAAGTTATTTTTATATCCATTTTATAGTAAGAGGACTTGTATCGCACTGCTTAAACTGGCTTATGGCGCTTAAAAGTGCACACTGTTAATCGCAAATTTTTCATGCTTGTGTAACTGCGGAAAATCAAAACCTTTTGGAAAGTCTGCAATGCAAGCGAACAAAGACGAATCAAACCAGAAAAGAACTATAACAAAAAGTATGAAATAGTTTCAATCTGTATAAATGATTATGACATTGTTGTTTGAGTAATGTTTATAATGTTGATTATGTACCATAATGATATGGTGAATAGTATATTTTTATAACAAGATTTTTGATTTGTCAAATTGGTGAGAAGTGACATCTATTTCTTTTTCTTTGCAGTTTACTGTCATGAACCATACTTTTCGATTTTCGCAAGGGGCATGTCGTGTTTAAGTAACGATATCATATGATATAAATCAAAGTTGTACGCTACAACTTTGTTATTCCTGCACTATCCTAGCCAATACACTCTAAATGCACAATTAGCCCTTGTTCAATCTTATAATGTCACAACTGAAGGCAGCAATAAAACTGCGTGTTTTGCCTAATTAAAAAATGCACCTTGTCATGCTCATAATTTATAGTGCATTCAAGATTTACATGAAAATTGATTATATAATTACAATATCAATGAATTCAAAAGCATGTTTGATGGAAAACACACACACACACACATTCACGCAGGCACACGAGTATATTAATTAATTCATTAATTCATGTTTTGCATTCATTTGTGCTCTCTCTCTCTCTCTCTCTCTCTCTGCATTTTTTTTTACTTTTTCTTGAACTGTGTGAAGCAATTTTATTTTTCTAACTGACTCTCTTGACCACCATATCAATATAGGAATATGAGGGTTGTTTTTTAATAAGTTTTATTATCATAATGATTATCATAATCTTCATAATTGCCATTCTTATATTGTGTTTTTATCAGGGTACATCGAATTGTTTGTGTAATTAAATTCAAAGTTGTCCTAAAAAGTATGTGGAAACTATTGTCCTGCTGTCCTGTAGCTGTTACACTGTTATTTTACTGAAGTGAACACAAGAGAGATAAAAAAGGGGGAAAACTGAAGGCACAAAGGAGGGATTTTATTCTATATTGAAGTTTAACGAGTGGTTGAGTCTGTCGAAATAAGAAACGAACATAACTGACTGTATTTCCTTTAGAGAGAGAGAGGGGGGGGGGGGAGAAGAGGGAGAGTTTAAACAAGATTTTGAATAGCGCATCATCAAATCAGCGCAGTGCCCAAGGTATTGTTGAAATTGAAATGCCACTCCTACAGCATTACCGGTAATTCTACGATTGTTCGTTTGCAATTCCATGTCTGTTGAATTGTATCTATCCCACCTAGTCAATTAATAACTATGTAATGAGGTGTTTAATCCCTGTAGGTCGTCGCTGAAAGACAAAAACAACGGGATGTATTTAATGTTTGCAGAGGGTAATAGAGCAGAACCGGGAAATGTGTGCGGCGTGTGTAGGGAAATTCCCATTTCCCGATTTCTTCCAGAAACGATGTTGCCTTTTCTCTGTTTTGCATGCAATCGTGGAAAATTGTGACGTAACCCACACTCTAAAAAATCCCGGGTCAGAACTGACCCGGAACTTGGTGCGTTGGGGCCAAACACCGTTCCGGGTAAAAAAAAAAAATGACTTGGAATTTGGTCATGAAGACCCGGAATGTGTCACCCTGACCCAATACATGACTCGGGATGGGGTCACATCTGACCCCATTCCTTGTCATTTCTGACCCGGAACGGTGTGTGACCCCAGTGGACCCAGTTCCGCGTCAGTTCCGACCCGGGATTTTTTAGAGTGCAAGGAGCTTCAAACACAAGCTCCTTGCGTAACCAAAACATTGCTAAAACCATCGTAATGTGTCTGTTCTGTCTGATGATGCCGCTTTGATGTTTGAGAAAACAACAAGATGCTAAAGAATACAGGCGGTTAGGATTTTGTAATGCATAATACAGCCTGTTCATTTCGAAGAATCTCCCTATATGGTCTAAGTGGACTTGTTCTGGTCCACAATAATATTCGACTTATTAAAAGGGGGAAAAAGTGTCTTCCGTTTTACTCTTTTTGTCACATAAAGAAACATCACCTACTCAGAATCTCAGAAGGGGGGATTTTATGACCATTTTAATGTATGTTCTTGAAAGCATGCCCTTGTACATGTTCTTTATGAATGGCCAAACACGTTTCATAAAAGAATGGTTAGGAAAGAGAGAGGGAGAGAGATTTTCTTAACTGGAACAACAACAACGACGTTAAAGCAATACTCTTCCGTCATGCCACATTATGCTTAAATAATATTTTCCAAGTAAACTCAATATCATCTTCAACATAGAACATGGCCACCATCTATTATTTTCTATGAATTCGGTGGAAATCGGATCTATTGTGCCATCAATAATATAATTTTGCTTTCACCTACTGTTATTAACTGCCAGTAACAATCATAGGGTAGATCTTAAAATTACAGAAAAAAAAAGAAAGACAATAATGTCCAGACAAAACAAGCCCTGAGATTTAAAATAAAAAATATAGCGGAACTAAATGGTTGCCCGACTTTTTCTTGCAGGTCCGCTATCTTGAATCTGTTGGACGGACAAACTGCAGCGGGAGAGAAGAACAGAATTCAGGAGAACGCCAATAATGCCTGGATAAAAGTAGAAACGGACTCCGACAATTAGAAGTTGTAAGTTGCATCTTTGGGTCAACATGCGATGCCACTCGAACCCGACATTGTTTGTGGAGAATATTAGGAATAGAATTCACTGTTTGCCAGTGAAGAAAAGGGATTAAATTCGATTGTAGGAGGATGGCCATCGACCTCTCTCTTAAATTGCTGGTCAATTGCAAGTATTTGCCCACAGTTCTGTCACCTATGTTCTTTTTGGTTGGTCTTGGCCACTTTGGGCCTAACGGGTAGAAATATTTCGATGTGTTAGGTACTCAAAGGTTTAGTTTACTATCCATTCATCCATCCCTCGGCAGATAGAACAGTTCTCTTTTTTTTCCCATTCCTTTCTTCCTTTTTCTTTCTTACTTTCCTCCCTTTCTTGTCTGTCTTCATCTTTACGTTTTTCTCCTTTCCTTCCTTTCCTCACTTTCTCCCTTCCTTCACTTTCTATATTTTTTTTTGTTCCGATTGTTAATTAATGTTATTCTAATAAATGTCTATCGCTACGTGTGACTTACGACTTCTCATTCTGTTTATTATGACTTTCTCATATACCCAGGGGCGGATCCAGGAATTGTGTAAAGGGGAGGCGCCTTTGCAAAATTAAAGGGGGCGCACGCATCCCCATTTTTTTCTTTTTATTTCGTTTGTTTTAACCAAAAAAATAAAGAGGGGGCGCGCGCCCGGTGCGCTCCCCTCTGGATCCGCCACTGTATACCTGCAATAATTAGTGTTAGGGGTCACGAATCTGTCAGTGGAAGGGGACCGCTTTTGACCGCTTTTGAATACAAGTCCGTTCACATTTTATTTAAAAGAAGGGAAAACATGTTTGTTGTTTTTTTTTTTTATTGCAGACTTTTATTAGGTCTATCTACCATAGCATACAAGGACCGCCTTGTTACATGACCGCCTGATATGTCACACCAAAAGTTTCGAAATTTGGGTCGCGTATTTTTGATTGAGCGTTCTCACTGTAAAAAAACAAAACAACAACAAACAAAAAATTAACACACGAAAAAAAAAAATGGGTCGAGCTTATTTGCGAATACCCGATCATGTCTGCATGTTCTGAATGGTATGTCTAATGTATATCTCAGGCCAATGCAATATACCACGGCTCGGTGTGACAGCATGGTAAAATTGGCAAGGAGCGACATACTTAGTGCATTGCGGAATATAAAATCTCAAAATCATTTGCGGTCGTCGTTCTCACCGCACATGGCGTTTCGTCTTTTTTTTTTGGAAAATAAAAATATCGTACAAAATAATTTGAGAGATTTGGATCAAGACCCAAATCTTTAGAAAAAAAAAACAACAACAAAAACACGTTAATTGCTGTTCTTAACGAAATTTGATTCGCGATCCTGCTCGAAAACGCATTATTTTTAGTGCAATAACAACTGCACAATATGATGTGGCGTGTTTGTGTATTAGACGTTTTCGAATTAAGATATTATAGTGCTTGGCGTGTCGTGTTACTTTACTTGATAACGATATACAAACCCTTCCGAAACTAGTATAGAAATTAAATAAAAGGGAATGAACCCCCAAATGGTTTGAGTGAATGCGACAATGTTAGTAGTTCACATCAGTGAAGTTTGAGGAAAATCGGACAATTATTCAACGTGCTGAATCTTTAAAGTTTCGGTACCTCTATCGCAGGATGAGCAGACTATAGTAGTTTATGACGTCACGCATGAGTGACAACGATATCTACCTGTTTTTATTGTTGTCCATCAGGCGTGCCGTCATAAACAAAGTAATATATATATATATATATATATATATATAAAGAAATATTCACAACATTTTATTTCTTTAATATAGTGCACACGTCCCCCCATTTTGATACTGACATACAATTCCCTCTGTCTTCTGAAAGCGATAAGTCATTTTTTTTTTCATTATAATAGAAATATGAAATTCTCTTTATACAAGAGTGTTACAAAGATATTTTCTTTATATCGTTGTCCATTATGGGGTTGGGGATGTGTATTGATTGGTATATTATCCTTTACACTGTGATCCTTTCTCTTCAGAGCCTGCCACTATCAAAACGAAATAATTTTTCTCCTCATCCAGACATTGGGGTGGGCTGGGGGCTGGGGGTGAGGGAGATAAGGGGGTTCTTTCAAGTGCCTATAGGATTCGGAATATCCCTCGGGTATCTGTCTGATGACACCGTTATATTTACAGAGGGATCTTCCCGAGTAGCCATGTTATCTGCGAGTCCTTTGTTTGTCTTAGCACCCTCGTCATTTGTTCATGATGGCCCCGTTTACTACTCCATCTCATGGCCTACAAAGAGATGCAATGTCCAAAAATTTTACCGACATTCTAAATCAGCCTTTTATCAAAAATAAAAAATAAAAGAGTTAAACAGCATTTTTTTTTTATTTGTTTGATGTGTGCTTGTGATAAAACTAATGTGCAAGTTAATCGCTAATAATTAGATCAGAATAAGGGACAAAGTTTACTTCAGGTTAAGAGCTTGACCAGATCAAATTCATAATCACGGGAGAGAGAGACCTTTGGATTATGACAATTAAGTGGATCTGGCGGGACAGTGCAGATCGAGTAGTACAGAGTTACTGGATAAATCAGAATAATAAGAGAGAGTTCATTCAGAACTAAACAAAATGGGGTCATTTTTTTTTTTATTCTAATCCTCTTCGACTGCTCTACAAAACACCGGACTTTCATGTTAGCATTAACTTTGTCTGTAGAATTGTTCATCTCGGTTGATATCAAATTCTGGCGTGCCAGCACAATGAGAACATAAAATGGAATCTAAAACAACCAACAAGCAAACACAAGTGACGTTGCAGTGTGTGGTTGATAGGCATTGTGTTTGATTTTGCAGCTTAAACAATAAAGCCATATTTTTCCAGTAAGAAAACTCATTTTCTCCTTTTCCAATTTCCGATTTTCCTTTTTCACTCCTTCCTTCTTCTTCTTCTTCCTTTCCATGTTGTGATTCTCTTTCTTCTTTCTTCATGTTGTCATCATCGCTCAGCCAGTATTACATCTGCATAAGCATTATATCCCATTAGTAATATAGAATCAACCGCATAATGATCATCATTATCATAATTATCATCCTTTTTGGATCTAATGTCTTCAACCATAATTGCCGGGTCCCATCCACTGACCTAGGACATAACGAAGGGGATGTCATGATAATTATGACGTCAATCTTTTAAACATTGTATATTATAATAACATGGCATTTATTAAGGAACATAAATCAAAGACCCAGATGGAATGCTCTCTGAGATATAAACAAGCCTTACTCTAACCTACTGCTTGTACTATTTGTAGAGACCTGTTCTCGAGTGATTAAGAAGCTCCCCCGTATACGTATAGGGCTATCTCGCCGGCACTGTACTCAAAAGGAACGCAGTGCTAGTACGGCAGGCCTCACACCAACTTGTGCATTGTCACTATTCTATAGTGCTCTTACTGGACTTTATTTTGTTGTTGCTGTTGTTGTTTTTCGTTTTAAGGAAACGAGGCGATGAAGCAGCCACGACGATAGAGGGCGCTATACCTGGGAAATGCTCAACCTGGAACAAAAAAAAAAAGAAAAGAAAAAGATATTGAAAAAAGAAGCTGTCCATTTTTTCTATTGTCGTGGCTGTACCAACGCTCGTATGGCTCAACAAAGTAAGCGAGCAAGCAAGCAAGTAAGCAAGCAAGTAAGCAAACAAACAAACAAACAAAAAACAGAACCTTGACTACCATTGCCATAACTGGTCCCATTATTCATCCAATCATGTACAAATCATTTTGTCGGCATGCAGGATCTCCGAGCGACGGTTATATGAACTGTAATATTATCTGGTCTATACTCAAAAAATTTCCATCACTTTCCTCATGAGCCCTAGAACTCCGATAGTATGGTTTCAATCTTTAGGCGTCATGTTGCATTTTCCGTACTTTGTCACGATGATTTATTCTTTCATGCGCAAAATTAGCCACGATGATTTGATGAATTAATAATTATGAATATTGATTTTTATCAAGTGATTTGTTAATTTGTACCATGCAAAAACAATAAATGAAATGAAATTATCATAACGATTACCATTATTGTTGTTATTCCTGCAAATTCGTGCAATTCATCATAATCATTATTACTTTATGTTTATCCATTATTATCATTCACATGGCCGGCGGAGCCGTGGGGGCCGTGGGTTAGGTTTTTCCACTGAAAACCTTTTTTTTTTTTTTTTGCTTGTCAGCTGAAAAAACCCGGAAATGGAGGGGGGAGATCCGAACTGACGACCTTTTTTTGTTTGTTTTTGTTTTTGTTTTTTTGCTTGTCAGCTGGAAGAAACCCGGAAATGGAAGGGGAGAGAGGAGGTGAGGACCTTTTTTTTTTTTTTTTTTTTTTTGTTGTTGTTGTTAGCTCATGAAACCCGGAAGTGGCCCCCCACGCTTTTAAACACGCTCCGCCGGCCCTGATTCATTCATCGTTTAGGTAGGCCTACATGTATTTATCTATTTCTAATGAAGGGTCAAAAGATCAGTTCAGTAATTGAATGTCATTGATAAGATTGATGTATTCAATGTTGCTTGTCTCAAGTTGGCACCCTTCACACTCTAGCGTTAATTCTATCGTTTTGACACGTTAGAGAATCAATAGGGAATTTTGGACCAGTTAAAAGTAAGTCTGAAAGAAAAGATCAACATCTTAAAAGCACAACATAGAAGATCAAATGAAAGTAAATTTGATAAAGATTAGGGAAGTTATGAACTTTTGTTTCGTGAATGTTCACAAAAATAGTTCGTGAACAGTCACCATGAATAATGAAAAGATGGTGAATTGATGATGTTGTCGCTTCAGAATACTGTCATAATAGAAAATAAAATTGTCTTCATTTAGGTACACTGGCTAATTGTTTTGCAAAAATCAGCGTTGTGCTCTTCAAATTTTATTATTTTTCAGATTAACTTTTGACAAGGTCCTAGCGGGTTCTAAATTCTCCTCTAAGCACTCCAGAGCCCCTTTTTATTAAAAGATATAATCGATTATATACTTCCTTACCGCACAGGCTGCCATAAACTTATGATAAAAATCAACTATATAACGCTTCATAAAGATATAAGATATACCGAAATAGATTAACAACTGTGATAAGAGATTCACGAAAAGTATATTATTCTGATAAGTTGAGTCAAGTTAAGTCAAATATGAAGGCCACATGGAAAATTATAAATGATTTGGTTGGGAAGAAAGAACAACAATTACCAAAAACAGACTTTAGATTAAACGATTGTATTATTGATCAGGAAAATGTAGCAGATGCATTTAATTCTTTTTTTTTTGTTAATGTTGGTCCTAATCTGGCAAAAACATTTGATGATGTAAATGAAGATTTTTTGAAATTTTTGCCAGACCCTATTTCCTCATCGTTATTTTTAAACCCTACAAATCCCATAGAAATTATTAATATTACGAAAAAGTTGAATTCTAGTAAGGCAAGTGGATGTGACAGAATAAGCACATTAGTACTTAAACAAATTATATATCAAATTGCTGATCCACTTACTCACATATTTAACCTTTCCATACAGTCTGGAAAATGTCCCAATTCTTTAAAAATTGCTAAGGTAAACCCAGTGTTTAAGAAAGATGATTCTTGCCAAATTAGTAATTATAGACCAATTTCTATTCTTCCTAGTATTTCAAAAATTCTTGAAAAAATGATATATGATAGGTTTTATAAATTTTTGCAAAATCATGCAGTTCTGAATTTACATCAATATGGTTTCCGAAAGAATTATTCTACAGATTTGGCATTGGTCCAGTTGTATGATCAAATTACAAACGCAATGGCAAATAGAAAACATGTTATAGGAGTTTTTATGGATTTATCTAAGGCGTTTGATACGTTACAACATGATATTTTACTTAAAAAGTTACAGTTTTATGGTGTCCGCGGTGTTGCACTCTCGTGGTTTAGGGATTATTTATCATGTAGACAGCAATATGTTATACATAATGACATGTCGTCAAATTTTTTTTACCGATAAAATGTGGTGTGCCCCAGGGCTCAATATTAGGTCCCCTTCTCTTTTTGTTATATATCAATGATATTGTTAATTCGTCGTCTATATTATCATTTATATTATATGCCGATGACACGAATATTCTTTATTCCCACGATAATATAGAAACGTTGGTATCTACACTTAATACAGAGTTACCAAATGTTTCCAACTGGTTTAAGAATAATAAATTATCACTTAATATTGATAAAACAAATTATATTTATTTTAAGTATATGAAAACCCACACAGATGATCTTGTAAATAATATAAGAATTGATAATGTATTTCTTGAACGTAAAAGTTCTATTAAGTTTTTAGGTATTTTTATTGATGAAAACCTGACCTGGAATGATCATATACGTTATGTTACAACCTGTATTTCTAGAAGGTGTTCTTTCAAAGATGAAAAGTTATCTTCCTGAACATACTCTTTTTATACTTTACAATTCTTTAATCCTACCATATATTATGTATTGTAATCTAGTGTGGGCTACAAGTTCAAAAACTAAACTCAACCCTATTTATTTACTACAAAAGAAAGCCATTCGCATCTGTACTGAATCACAATACTTAGCCCACACCAGTTCACTTTTTTATCAGTTAAAAACACTGAATATATTTGATAGAAATACATTACATTCTTTGCTTTTTATGTATAAGTATTTGAACAACTTACTTCCAAACATTTTTCACGATTTCTTTAAACTGAATTATACCGTTCATTCATATCCCACTCGTAATTCGCAAGATTTTCATTTAGTAAATCCCAGATTATTAATTGCACAAAAATCTGTAAGACACAATGGACCAAATCTTTGGAATACACTCCCAGATTATGTTAGATCGTGTAAAACTTTATATTCTTTCAAGGCTAGATTGAAAACTACATTACTGTCAGATTACAATCTATGAATATAGCATTTGAATATATATATATATATATATATATATATATATATATATATATATTCTTTTTTATATGATCACGTTTCTTTTCCTGTAAATTGGATTTAAAACTACAATAAATATACGCAATGTTTCTGTGTCTATCATTTCATTTCATTCTCATTATCTTCAGCATCACCACTATCACTTTCATCTTCATTATCACATTTTTCTTCATCATTACCCTGTCAACATCATCATACATCACCATCATCATCATCATCATCATATTTCACGTTACTCTTATTCGTACCTATGCGCTATACATATGTAAAAAACAATGTATTTACAGTGTTTTATATTTTGTAGTATTTCTCCATTCCGCAAACAATATAATTTTTTGTGTATTATGTAGATAGGTCCCTGGGCTGCCACGTGCTCAAGCTTTTGCTTATAGTGGCAGTCCTTCTTCCGCATAATTTCTCAGATGATTATTTGGAAAATTGGTAATACGATTTATAATTTGTTAAGGAAATTAATTTACACATCGATTTTCCTTCTTTGAATCATGTACTTGTAATCTGCTTACTGATATTCCATGTGATATTACTGAAAATAATTTTGATTTATGTATGAAATTGTGTTGGAAGAAAAATAAATCAAACAAACAAACAAACAAATAAAACAGGGCCAAGAGAGACCTCATTTCGTGTGCGTTTTCCTAGAAAACAAAGAAAGAAACAAACAAACGCACAGCTTCTTATATTATCATTATCACATTATGTTCGGCGTTCATGTCGCATTCTGATAATGTTAGGCTTATACTCAGTGTTCTATGGAAGTTCAATTGATGTGAAAAAAAAAAAGAGAGAAAATGTTTGCTTGTCGTACTCATTGACCTGGGTGTATCCCAGATCGAATCATTCCTCTAGGCTAATGGAACCATTAGAACCGTCAGGCGTAATGGTTTCAATAATGAATTGCGGAAAGTAAAATAATGGACCGTCAGAAAATGTCCATAATGGACTCTCAGAACCTCAGACCATTATGTCCCCCGAATAGGAAATAGAATGGAGGTCCCGTGTGTGAAACAGTCACTAAAACACACCCCCGTTTCACATAAATCGCGAAGCGCAAGGTGCATAATCAACGAATTATTGTGAACAACTATACATAGTACTTTGATAATCTTCGGAGCCTATTCAGTTAAACCGTTTTTATTATTATTATTTTTTTTTAGTTAGTTAGCAAAAAAAAATGAGAAAACAGTAGCCTACAAAACAAAACAACAAGCAAGCAAAATGCAATTATATTCCCATTAAATAATTATCAATCCAAAATATCATGAGTGCACTAGATATATAATGATGTATCTTTCTGGTGTATCATTATAAGCCTTACTTTGACTATCTTCACTCAGTCTCAATACTGTCTTGCTTGTGTGTGCTGTCGTGTTGAAGAAACTGTTAGGCCTAAGCCTTTTTTTTTCAGTCGAAATCATGCGCACTATTATAGTCCTTTGCTGCTAGGTTGATTTCCATTCTCTACAACTGGCAGGTGATTTATGTAGGCCCTAAATTTGCATCAGATTACACTGTGGGGTAGGCTAACCAGCAATTATAAGAAAATAAAAATAAAAAGTTTAATCGCAAAACGGGTCAAGCGCCATTCTTAAACATTAGGAAATCCACCATTGAAAACAACAATAACAAAACTTTCCAGTGATACATTATTTGTTGCATAACAATGAATATTTCTGAAGTTATGATTAAAATTATGCCACAATTTTGTTGTAATTTATATCGTTCTTTGTACCAAGTTTAATTGCAAATATCTAAAATTGAATGGAGTTAACCCGTTTTGCGATGGAACTCTTCAGAGGATCAGAGTCCTTGGAGGAACGTGCACACCATTGACGTACACACGCACTAACTAGCGGCGATAACGGTTCACACATTCGTCACGCGCGTTGCGCGGGCTGTGTGTCGGGGTTTACACAGACTTTTGTGACCTTTGGTTTTTGTACTGGATCGAAAATCTAGCCGGCCGGTTTGGATCTCAGTGTGTCGGTAAGACTTGTGTTTCGGCGATTTCGCTCGTATTTTCCTTTTCAGTTTGAGCGGGTTGATGTTCAGACTTTGCCGAACTTGCAGGCAAGTGTTGTGACCAGATTCATGTGGTATCTCAAATAATTTGTTATTCTTTAATAGCTGTAACATCAATGAATGGGGGGAAACCCTTGGACGTAACCCTTTTCTGACATATTTTTTAATGAATGGGACTATGGCTTACCTGTACATACATGTAGTGTACAGGCAATCATGCGCAGATTTACGTAGGCCTAGGATCACAGACTACAGGCACGATAGGGTCTACCTGTATTTGCTGTTACTTACACTCAATTTTTTTTTTCTCGAATCGTTTCGAGTAGTTCTGGTGTTTTTAGGCAATATTTTAAATGCAATTTGTTGTGAGTCATCCCAATGTGACTTTTCACACCACACTCGGACATCATTGGTGGTTTTACTTAGTTAATAGGCCTAGATCTACTTCACTGAGAGCTCCTAATTTACTCAGTATGAAAGTTTAATTTTAACGTTATTATCTTATCAACCATGAATCCTGATTGAAATTTATTTTAACATTATTAAGATGAGAACTCCTCAGTCCTTGGCACTACCACTAACCCTGATTTAAAGTTAGAGGACGACTCCTAGTCCTAGCTATAGCTAGTTAGAGAGGTATATCAATGGTTTTACCAGTCTACACCAGCCTCTTGTGCTGATCCTCACTGCTGAGCTGAGCCGAGTCCTCACTCTTGATCATGGATCCGCATAACTATACACAGCCCAGTCGCCGCTGTACATACGTAGCGCGACAGGGCTGTACCAACGAAGCTCCAAACACGAAGAGGGTCCAACGATCGCATGCGATCGGATTGAATTTTGATACTTTAGGAGCCTAGATCATTTTTTTGTCACTTCAAACTCGTCTGACGAACAAAATGATAATGAGACTTCATATCTATGCTATGAATATTGAAATTTAGATTTAATAACTTACCTAAAATGATGGTTATATGCAGCATGTGTGAACGGTTCACGAACGGTACATCGTCTTTCACGCGCGCCAGGCCATTTCCAATATCCGGGAGGTCACATGATCTGAATGCCCTTTCAAAAGGTCGCGCTGTCGACCGTGCTGCTACACCAACACTCAAGCAGCGCATCGCACGCACGCAAAAGATTTCCGCAGAGATCAAGGCGCCATTTTGAATTCTGCAACGATGAACCCTGACGGTGTTAGGGAATCCGCCAGAAAGTATCATTTTTTTGGTTCCACGGACTTATCACGAGGGCTCTCAATGGACTTACGAACCTTCTGTAATACAAGCATGCACTTAAGGTGAGTAACGTTTGGTAATGTGTACATTGTTTATAAAGAACGTATGAATTTTCATAAGTTTTGTAGTTGTGTTGTGGTTCCCCACTTTGTAGGTGCCCGCTCGTTGGTCAGACGCTGTATTCGCGTAGCGTATTAACAGCGTCTGGTCGGGCTAGGATCCGCATAGCCCGACCAGACGCTGTTAATACGCTGTGCGAAGAGCTACTACAGCAGCGACTGGGCTGTGTATAGTTAGGATCCGCAGTGGCAGTGCAGTACTAGTACTACTGGTACTAGTAACTACTGCTACTGATTGGTATCATGGTGTGAATTAAAAGTCAAAACCCCATTTGACACACCACACTCACCCACCCTTAAGACCTAGTGTTTTTGGAGGATCAGAGTAGGATTTAAATAAAGACCGACAAACGCTGGTGGACTATCGTCTGTACCCGTACAACAAAAATTTAGTTCAATATTTGGTAAAGAACAAAGTTTTATGAGTCATGTTGACTCTGTAGGCTACAAACTACAGTTTCAACTGATAGTTGAAACATATCTGTAGAATAGGACTAGGAGTATAAAATAGAGAATGCTCACTGGTAGATCTAGTCAAAGTTCAGATTAAACAGAAAAAAGAAAATTCAACAGCAAACATTTTCTTATTAAAGATGGAGGAAACACTAGATTTGTCTAGAACCTACTGTTAAAGTGGATATTTTTGCATGAGTTATTGTTCATTCTCAGCAGGGTAAAGATGACTTATGCATGTTTTTAATTCTGCGGAATCAAGACCTTCATTTAATAAACAAGCAAATATATAGTATTAAGTAAGCTTTTAGTTTTATTTTTGCACTCTTTTCTGTCACACAAAATTTGCAGACAAAAAAAAAAAATCCACACTAAAAATTTCCATTTTTATTTTAATATGATACTGTATCATAGAAAGTAGGCGTATCTATTCTTATATCAAGTCTTGAACACTAATAAATGTGAGTAATTCAGTAATGATTAAGAAATTAATCAGACCTTTCTACATTCTGGATACTCAAATTGTATTACATTAACCGTAACAGGGCCGGGGGTGGCAGAATCCGCCGCCCCCCCCCCCCTCGACGTTTTGTGCTATAATTCTGTAATGCGAGAAGGCCTCGTCACGAGGCTTCTTGACTTTCTTCATTCTAGTCTCGCGCAACTTTTGAGACCAAATATGCAATGTCTGCGCATACCTTTTCGAAGCAACGCCCATTTTTTTAATAACATGTCACCCCAAAACGGGCACAATTTTGTGATTCTGTGTACATTTCCTATGGGAAACAGTGCTCTGTCATGAAAGTCATAAAAACCTGATTATATTTACAATTAGTAACTTTCATTGATTAATTTTTTGCTGATTATGGTAGAAAAGGGTCAGTGACAATTTCCAATAAAAAAACAAAGAAAAAACAAAAGTTGAAAAACAGAAGTACACACATGTAAGAAATTCTGAAAACAATAAAATACATAAGAATTGAAATGAGTTTTGGAAGTTTTTGTGATGTACATTTGTTGAATATGCTAAAACAGATTTACAAGCCAAAAAGTAGACTCTCAATGCTTTTAATTCAAGGCTAAAATATGATCTTGAGTTTTAATAATTTCCATAATTAATTAAAATTAAAAATTGATTGTTTCAAAAAATTTTATGACACAGTCTTGTAGATTATGACATGGGTGTCATGCATGCCAAATTTTGTCGCGATCGCACCACTGATAACCGAGATCATGGGGGGGGGGGGGGGGCTGGGGGCGGAATCTGTCCCCTCCGGTTTAGCATAGCCAAAAAAGCCCGGCCTGATTAGGGTTAAACTTGCATGAACAGTACAAACTGTAGAGATAGTGGAACTGCAATGGACTGTAGTAGAATGTAGAGACTTAATTTCATCCTCAAGTCATACTAGTAACTCACATTTGTGTTCAAGATTTGATCCCAAAGTAGAGTAAGATTGCTTTAAGAAATGATACATAGTGCAGAGCTGCATACCAGCTCATTTTTTTTTTTTTTTTTTTTCTGCTGGTCCGACCTGTTTCTCATACCAGTAGGTACCCAGTTTTTCCAGTTTTTACTGGTCCATTCCTAAAAATGTTACTGGTCCAACAGTGAATTTTACTGGTCCTAGACTGTCGGACCGATTAGTGTGTGTAGTATTGCATAGTGCAATACAGTTAAACTCGCCTAAGTCAACGTCGCATATGTCGAATAATCGCGCAAGTCGAAGATTTTAAAAAGTCCCGATTTTTCCCCATTGACTTACGTGTATTAATTCACTCACAAGTCGAATTTTTTAAGTCGAATACTCGCCTAAGTCGATGAAATTCCAAGAACACTTTCACGGAAAAACCATTGAATTCACTGTGCCTAAGTCGAATAAGATTTTATTGTGTAATAAATCACTGTCAAAATAAACATTAACGTTTCATTAACGCAAGCGGATTCACCCGAGTCGTTATTAGCGCAAACTAACGATCAGGAAAATTAACGTTTGTAGCAACGATGAGTAACGATCCCAAGCGCAAATCAACGATGTTTCGTTGACATTAACGATAGGTAACGCAAGAACTCACGCGAGAGTGAAAGGACAACGTATCGCCCCTGCCGAGTGTAGCGATCTATGCCTTATATACTTAGCGGAGTCTTTTCGCGAATCGAATCATGATTTCGCGAATGGTTAGTATGCGACCGGGGTCACCAAAAACGCACGCCGGGCCACCAAAAAAAACAAAAAACGGATGTTTGCCTTCAGTTTTGGAAATGAACAGCGGTAACAATCGGCTCCACAAGATGCTAGAATAAATGTCAGATGTTTGCTCTTAATTTTGGAAATGAATAACTGTAATATTCAATGTGGATAAAGTGTCTTGCTGAAGGGCAAATATCGGGCACACCGCTCCAGCTCTTGGCTCCAGAGTAGACAACATACATGTACATTATACATGTGTACGCGTTGTGTAATTGTAAGTCGATTTTTTTCGACTTACGCACAAGTCGAAACTCGCCTAAGTCGATGTGTTTTGCTCAGTCCCGAGAAGATCGACTTATGCAAGTTTCACTGTATATGTGTTTCCTTCATCTTTAATAAGAAGATCCTGTGCTGTTGCATGTTAAGTCTGAAATTTGATGATTGGTAAGCATGGTTCATACTAGGTATGTGTACTTTTTGCATTTTGAACCAGAGTACAACTTTTGCTCACATTAATTTTTTTTTTTTTTTTTATTCATTTTTTCTTTAGTTTTTGTTCTTGTCTGGAGCAGCTGGCAGCCCTGAAAAAGTTAATTCACCATGGCCCAAATGACCCTTTCAACTTTTAAGATGACTTTCAAATGTCAATATGCATACAACGTACATGTCCAACTGTATTGCCAACTTTTCACCAATTATAATTTCTTTGCGCTTATCCTCTTGCATGCAAAGTCTCATTGATCTCATGCTTGCTTCGCTGCTCGCATACCAAACAATTTCAATTTCGAATTTTTGTCTTCAATTCATAAACCATTTTTTGTTTGAGGACATTGAATTTGAATGTTAAAAGATAAAACCAATTATGAATGTTTACATCTGTTTGTAAAGGTTTAAGCATGAATTATCTTCAGCAAGTTTTACTGTATGTTGAATTTTTGAGTCACCCCTTTTCCCTTTCCCAAAAGCACAAAACAAAATAAATCAAGATATTTTCACAACATTCATGTCTAATGCCATAGATGATATGCAATGTTATTTCTGCAAAACAGCCACAGCTAACAGAATGTGCATGCTTTGAGCAACCGCCAATGCTTCATTCATTGTTTTCATTTTTGATGCATGTTGCCGTGAGACAGATTGTGACCTTTGACCCCATGGGCTCTCTAGATCGCAACATCGTTAACCAGCTACAAGAGGAGATGGATGAGTTACATCACATGCAGTACAGCACGGACTTCAGTACAGACGTCAACAGAAAGATGCAGGTGAGTCAGAGGAAGGAAAAGTACAGTAACCCCAGTCTGAAATACCCCCCCCCCCCCCAAAAAAAAAAAAAAAAAAAAAAAGGAGAAAAAACAAAAACAAAAACAAAAAGCAAACAGGGTAGAGAGTACAATTTTAAACTCCAGGGGGTGTTTCATAAAGCTGTTCTTAAAGTTACGGACAACATACGAGCGACTGGTGATCAGTTGTGCTGTGCTATACTTATCAGAATTTCCATAATTCAGCACAAAAACTGATCACCAGTCGCTCGTAAGTAGTTCGTAACTTTAAGAACAGCTTTATGAAACACCCCCCAGGGTAATCTTTACAGCCACTGAATGTTTTGGGTACAATCTCCTTGTTCTCTTGGGGTAGCCTTACAGCTCAACGTTCCATAAGGAACCAACTGGGCAGGTGTGGTAGTGCGTGCAGATGTTTTGGGGCAGGAGAGAAGAATTGTAATTCATGGGCCAGTATGGCTGGTCTGACAGAGTGTCCTCTTCGGGAATTTCAGACATATACTTGTGACTCTCTTAGCAGATGTCCATGTGAGAATAATTGTACAAGGTTCATGGATGCTTCCCTTGTGAGCCGACTAGAGCCACCAAAATATAACCCTACAGAAGGCATGTTTGCATGAAGAAAAGGGAAGTACCAAGCACCATTTTGCATTGCTTCCGATTCATTTCAACAGGTCACCTGGGGCCCATTGCATAAAAGTTACTATCATGGTAACTTTGCCATCCAATGGTAACTTCCATGGAATTCTTGATTTTGATTGGCTGTTGAGTATTGTTACCATGGTAGTTACCATTGGATGGCAAAGTTACCGCAATAGTAACTTTTATGCAACAGGCCCCTGATGTTTTTTGGCACCCCGCGGTAATGTGTGAAGCATCAAAATTGCATTGTCCATTTTTTTGTTTCCGTACTGGATATAGAATTAGTCAAACAGGGCACATTGCAAACAACAGAGACCACTGCCTATGAATCACAATGATTCCGAACTACCCTGCGTGCCCTGCGCGTTATGCTAACAAGTGGAGATGATGCAAAACAACATTACAATTCAGTGAGCGATCATAAAATACTTAGTAACGAAGAATTTGCTCCGTTTTACCTCATTCATATGCACTGAAGCTTAAATTATCTCCCCCACTGAAAGATGTGTGTGTGTGTGTGTTTTTTTTGTTTTGTTTTTTTATTTTGAACTTTTGAAATTCAAAAAGATTGATTTTTCCTTCCAAAACTGTTTATGACCAGACAGGCACAATGGTTACATAACAAATGTCTTTTTACACCAGTCATCAAGAAGTTGTGCAGTGGGGATTTATGTGTAGCGTGCTGGGTCTTGGAAGTGCTCTCAAGTCCTTGATGATTTTGTCACCTCGGTTAAAGATAAAAGTTTGTATGATACCAGGAGTTGCAATGATTACAAGTCCATGTTGTTACTTTATGGCTGTAAGGTCTTTGTGAGAAGTCTACAGAAAATCACAAGTAACCATTAAGAGTGCAGTTTGCATTAATTTGATATCTTCATAGGGAGGTGATTGTAGGCAAAAAAAAAAAAAAAAAAAAAAATCTAGATTATGTTATCGTAAGCAAATTGTTCTATTTTGTGCAGGTGCCTCCAAGGCTAAGTATGGAGCCAGAGTCGGGTTTCATGGACTCTGCCCCTTCCCCAACCCCTGACCTTGGCACTGACATGGAGAACAGCCCTGCCCATGCCATGAGTGTTCCAGAAAGGATTCTTATAGCAGGTGAGCAATATTGCATTCTAATCCATTCCATTTGTCATGTTTTCTTTGCTTATAGAAATTCTGCTAGATGAAATTAAAAGTTGTCTTTTTTTTATTGCCTTATTGTGCATAATAATCTGTATTCTGTGTAACACAAGCATAAGATACAGAGTCACAGATGAATAATGATTCTCCTGCCCTTAATTATAGAAACATGTTCAATATTTCACATATTGCTTTACATTTAAGAACTGCTGCATTAGATCATATTGGGAAATTTTTCGGTGCTCCTTGTCAAATCGAAACTGACATGAAATTACTATTTCACCACATGATTGTCATGCTGTGAGAATATGTGCGTAGCAGTTTCACACTTCAGATGCATCTCACTTGTGAGATTAAATCTTTATTTGGTAATCTATGCTTACCTGTTTCTGGTGAGCAAAAGTTCAAAGTGAGTGTAAGTAGTATTCTCTTAATATGGTGGTGTTTATGATGACAATTATGATGGTAATGATAATTTCCGTTTTTGCACACCCCTGGCTGTACTGTGCGTTAATGACCGAATGGAATAAATTTGAATTATCAATAATGCAAGGAAAAACAAAGTTATCAATTTTGTGTCTTATGGAAAAGCAAACTACATGTATTGTACTAGTAGGCTAGCATTAATCATGTCCTGGATATACTTACCCTTAATCTTTCAGGTTCCGACCAGCATGTTGGGGTGAGGCAGACCCCTCGGGACTTGGACCTTGACAATATGTCACCTTTTCCACAACCAGGTATGTGCAGTCTACATGATATACTGTAAAAGCTAGAATTTTTGCGAGGGTTAAATTTGTGTGAATTTCGCAAACCATTGCTGGGCCTTGAATTTAACAACATGCGAATTATTGCTAACAGACAGGCATAAGTGCACTTGCAATAGCCTCCCTGTCAAATCACGAAAACAACATCTTGCCAAAATATTTTTTACTTCTGCATTCGCGAATATTAGTCTGTATGTGAAAATAACAGCTTTTGCAGTGTGTGCCTGTACTCTGCAGTGTGTGTGGTGGAATGTTCGTGTGTCTGTCTGTGAATCCCAATTCATAGTTACCAGATTCTGTATCAAGTTTAACTCTAGATAGTTTATTAAACAGTTAAACTTTTGTGTGGGTGACTGTACAATGATGACTTGAATTAGGCCTCATTGTCTTTAAGTAATGTGGATTTTTTAAACATATTATAGTAATCAATAATTCAAAAATATTTGTGAAAATGATCTAAATTCAGTAGATGGAAGTAATTAAGTGCAAATCTCTGATTTGATTGATATTGAAATAGACCTAGTAAAGTCAAAGTTCAGAGTTGAAATAAAAAAATTAACATCATGTCACAAGCTGTGACAGAATGATTTATTTTGATTATCTAGGTCTAGATTTGTGTGCAGTCAAAAATCAGAGTTCATCAGATGGACAAAAGACATATTCAAAAGAAGAAAAGAGATACTGTAAAACAATATTTTCATGGCATGAAATTTTTGTGTGCGTTGGAGCCGACGGCCTTTTTCGCGTCATGAAATTTTCGTGAGTTGCCTCTAACATTTAATGCATATAGTGTAGACAGGAACTTTCGCGTGCATATCAGTTTTGCGAATCTTGGCTCTCGCAAAATTGGCGAAATTAAAATGCACCTGAACATTCCTCGTTTTAAAGTAGCTTGAAGCAGACCTATGCTGTTATTTGAAGGGGAAGACCCTCATACTTAGACAAACTGTGAATTAAGAAAAAACAAAACTCTATGCTGCCAGTACTCCATGTGATTTATCTTTCCTAAGATTTAGAACTTTGCATTGTTTGTGTGTACAAAATAACAATTTTGTGTAAGCAAATGCATATCATAGATAAGAGATTGAGGTTACTTTATAGGTTTGTGGATTTTGTTTATTAATTTGTATATATTTTGTGGTATTTCCTCCATTTTGCCCAGGTACTAATGTTGGTCTCACAACGCCCCCACGAACTCTGACGCTGGATGAGATTTCCTTCCCCACCGTAGGTGATGCAAAATCTGCTGCAAAGAAGAAGCCTGCCAACAATGCAGTCAGGTAAGTGGGTGACATTAGATTTAAGTGGTGAGATATGAGATCTGTAGCACAAAACCAGTCCTTATTCATGCTGACTTTCAGAGATACAGTAATAGCAAGGGGACCCAAAAAAAAAAAAAAAAAAAAAAAAAAAAAAAATACATAGATTTTTCTAGAATTGGATAATGAATAAAAATGATTAAATAATGTGGGATTTACATTTTCACATACTGTATTTAAAAGGAACCACCATTTTCGTCCATTGGTTGTTTAGCTGACAACTGAGAATACTCCTCAGTTTTGTAATAAAAAAAAAATAAAACACTCATCTTAATGTATCAAATGTATCCTGTTACATCCAATATGAGAAGTAAAGATGAAACGAAACCAAATTTGTGCAGTCTCTTGAATTTTCTGGGAGCTTCTTGTAAAATCAATTATCTCTTCATGCCAAGAAAAAAAGGTGACAAAAGTTTCCATGATTTAGGAATTGTCATCATTGTTGAGATGCATGTAACACACTAGCATCTTGCCGGGCAGAAATAGCTCTATGGAACGTCCCTGATGTTTATGTACATTGTGTTGATGTTCTCAACCCTGAATAAAAGATGAAAAACCTTCAAATGTGGCACAATCAATTTGCCATCTCATCACCTGCCCAGCAGGTGGACCCTAAGGCCTGCACGCTATAAAAATCACAAATCCATGGTGGCCTGTTAATACACATCACATGAAAGAGCTTTAGATACTGTTTAATTATGTCACAAACCAAAGTTCGATTTTGGGGTCATGCTAGGGCCCTTCTGACGAGCAGGTGGTGATCTATTATGTGTGAAAATGTTCTTTGTGGTCTTTCCGAAACACTAGAATTTCTGGGGACACAGACTCCGGTGTGCAGTTTGCCGATGGGAACTCGTCACTGATAGAGAGCACACCGCTAGCGGAGTGGGAGCAGCTACAAAGGAGAGTCTACCTTCTGACCAGCAAAGTTGCATCCCTGGAAGAGGCTGAGGGAAGGCGTGACAGGCGGGAAAAGATTTTCATGATGGCGGGAATCATTTATTTTGTCTTTAAGGGGCTCCGATTTCTCTTCAGGTCACCCTACCATTACCAATGAGGCAAAAGATGGAGGGAGAACTTCTGTAATTGAGACCAATGAGGAGCGGTGATGATGATGACACTGAAAGAGAAAATATTTGCAGGATGCAGCAGTTATCATGAATACATCTCATGCAAGCTGGACGAGCTTATTCCTCTTCACTGGAGCAATAAAGCCAGCCACCCTCGGATGTTAATTTACAGGATTCATATTTGATAATGACGGCATAGCCGTAAAAAGCGGGCTGTAGTTGTATGGCACCTTAACCGACTGTCACAACCTTTTAGAGTATCTTGCAAAACAGTGAACAGGCTCCAATGAATAGGAAAATTACATATATTATGAAAAATTACATCACTGTAAAGATAACTATGTCATTTGCGTCACCGTTTTTATGGTGGCAGAGGCCATCATAAATGGAGAAACAATAACAATTAGAACAACAAGAAGTAAATGTTTGTTGAATGAATGCTGAGAGAATTTTAAGTTTGAGTAGTGAAGGTTGCTGGCTAGGTCATTTGTTGTACCCAAAAGTCATATTCTCATGTGGTGCAAATTTCCTTGTCATATTAGGAGATATTATTCGCTTTATGACATTATCATAACATCAAAAGCTGAAATGGTTCTATCTCAACGTTCTTTTATTGTATGTGTTTATATGTATGTGAATTTGAAAGCTGTTTGGGATTTTGAGCACCCAAAGTCCTGTTCATTTCCTTCACCGTGATCATAGCAGCATCAAGACTGTAAAAATATCATTAGGCAGTGAAACACTTTCAAAGCACTCCATCTATAGAGTTGTAACGAGATGTCTAACCTCATCAGACCAAACCGAACTCCCTCGCTGCTTCACCCATGGATTTGGAGATCACAAGTACTTGTATAGTCATTTCCAATGAGGGCGCTATAACGATGTTTTGATAGTATTTTTTGTTTTCCATCACAGTAAGAGTCTCTCAGTCTTTCTCTGTGTGACACAACAGTAACAGCAAACAAACAACAAAACAATGCATGGGAAACAGCCACATTGTGAAAAATCTACATCATCATGAATTATGACGGGGGGGGGGGGGGGGTGGGAATGGAAAGAAAAGATTCAAGTCATTTCCCCCACCTCCCTGTTGTTTTTTTTTTTGGGGGGGGGGGGAAGAGATGCAAAATTGAATTTTACTAAAGGATATATGACCTAGTTTACATCCAGCGTAGCAGTGCAATACAGAAACTGATTTTTCCTCTTTTTTTTTTTTTTTTTTTGAGTGCCCTCATGTAGTGAAGTGTGTTCAAATTGATATTGTTCCTGAATTACAGTAAATGTATTGGGGAGCATTTAGCAGGACAAAAGTGATAGCAAACTTTCAATACTGTATAAAGAATTCAGGTTTTATGCCAGCATGCTATTCTGTTCCTCTGAATTTCTTCCATTCTGTTTCTGTATTAGGGCATGTTCAAGTGACTTTGTCAAACCCAACATCTGGGCTGGATGATTAGACTACTGTTGAGACTATTTAATGTGTGTTTATGCTCCTGCAATGCAAATTTCATTTATGTGCAGTGTAAAGACTTTAAAAAGAAGGAAACCCAAACATATGTGAATGAGGGAGTGCAGCAATTTTAGCAAACACAATCAGACAATCTGTTCAAGAATTAAGGAATTTTAAAAAATTTGTTGCAGCCATCACTTGTTGGAAAGACTGTATTTTGTGATGTCATGTATGGAAAATGATACTAAGAAAATATAAAGAAAATTCAACATATTTTCACTTTTCTTGTATGATAAAAAAAAAGCACTTGACATGTACCTCTTTCAGAAAGGAGGGGAAATGACATTGCCCTTAACGTTCACCATGTCAGTAACCAATTGAGGAAATGTGTACTTTTCATTTAAAAAAATAAAAAAAATTGGAATTCTCTTTGTTTTCTTTAGATTGTTTTCTGTATCTGACGTCAGGAATTGTAGAAGTCTTTATTAAGTACCGAATGGATTGTCATATATTCCTCACCCTTGGTTGATGTGTTGCTGCATTCACTCAATCCACATGGGTATTTGGGTTTCATTTCCCTTTATGATTGTGTGGTTATTGTACAGGTGAAATATGCAATGCTGCTCCAAGAAACATTTTATTGTAGTAAGTCTTGACAGTTGCTTGTCTGTGTTGCTTGTCTTGTTTCTCATTTGTTTTCCGCTTTAAGACAAGGCAACTTGCCAATTATTGTATATGGTGTGTTCATTGTACAGGGATAATGGTAAACCACTTATTCATTATATTATATTTCATCCTGTATCATGGATTAAGATAATATTAAACTACATGTATCTGATCACAGTGATATTTTAGTTTACTTTCAGCATTATAATAAATTATGCATGCATGAAATCAGTATAATATAGATGCCATAGATAATGAAAGAAATACCACAGGATTATAGGTGTACATGTTTGGTAATTACCTCATCTGACCTATCCATGTTGCTGGATGGCATTAAAGATATAATGCTATTTTGTAGTCCTTGTATCAAAATCGACAGTACTACAGGTAACGCACAGGCCCAATCCTCATAAGAACCAATAGCACCCAATGTCATTTTCCTTTAGAGCTAGTCAATGTTAGTACAGGGGAAACTCGAGATAATGAACACTGGCTATAACTAGAAATCCGTTTACGAGGAAACTTTCGTGGTCCCAAATTTTCTTCCACCCAAGTCTATGTGAAACGCTACTCTTGTAGCGAGACTGGCTCTTGAGAAATAACTGCTGTAACAAGATAAGTTTTGTGATTTCCAAACAAAGAAAAACATAGTTGATCAAACCTGTTATAGGGAGGTATAGTGAAATCTCTTCCGGTACAGCTTTACTTCTCCTCTGCGATCATGATCCAAGATTGGAAAGCTCGATAGCAACGCAAACTGTGTCTTGTACACATTGTATATTTTCCTCAGTGCACTCTACCCAGCACTGCATGTTGTATGTGTGTATGTATGTGCGTGCTGTTGTGTTATGCTTTTTTCATGCCTAGATATAATTATAACATGATATTGGCTATAATGAGGAAAGTGACTCTGTCCCGACCTTGTTGTTATATCTAGTTTCCCCTGTAATTGGAAATGGTAATGGTGTATCAGTAACACATGCTATGTATTTAGTTGATACCTTTGATATATTAGAGTACGTAACCAAGCGTTGCTTTGAAGAAAGGAATTATTTATACACTGTAACTTCACAGGTATAATACATGTATTTTGGGAACTGGGACTTGTACAGAGATTGTGTGTGTTGATTTTGCAATGGAGAACAATAGTGGCTGTGAAGGAATGAGAAATGCATATCATTCCTTCTTCAAGAAGCAGAGTAAGCAATTCCCCATACCAGAGACTACAAACACCATAGAATATATTTTGGTGCAGCATTCCTTTCATGATTATCAGTCAATTTGCAAAATTTACAAAAATAAAACTACAATGTATGGCAAACTGTGTTTTGTGTATGCAGTTTCCTAAACTCGGCATCAATAAATTGAGATTTGGTGATCACATTTAATAGTACCTGAGCAATCATAGTGCTATTCACGAGGAACACTATGGCCCGAATTCACGAAGGTGGTACAAATTAAACCATGGTTTAAACCATGGACAAAAACCATGGAGCGCCAAGTGTTGCACGGAATATTTCGTTACAAGATTGGTCATTTTCGTCGACAAAATGACCGTTTCGATAATGAAATTATCATTTCGTGGACGAAATGTTCATTTAGTTACAAAATGTTGTCATTTCGTTACAAAATAATCATTTCACCGACGAAATGACTGGTTTTGTAACGAAATTTTCCATGCAACACTTGGCGCTCCATGGTTTTTGTCCATGGTTTAGACCATGGTTTCATTTGTACCACCTTCGTGAATTCGGGCCTATGTGTCATGTTGCAACCTACATCGAAGTTGGTTTTCTAAACGACATTGTTGCCTTGTTGTTGTTTTTTTTTGTCATTTTCTCATCAAAGAGCTAGGCAAGTTGTGGCCATTTGGACATGCAAGTGATTGTTTCCAGCTTTACAGGCAGAATTGTAGGATATGACGGTTCTTGCTTGCAATAGTGACTAGATGTCTGTTGATTGTACTTTGAGGTGTAATACAGTAAGTCTGTGATATCTGTTGTGCTTTCCTACAGGGAAGATGTTGAAGTGTATCTATCATCAGTGTGAGCAACGAAACTGGATGTCAAACTTCTACTTTGTGTGTGCTTCGGTTTAGACATCAATGATAGATAGTTTACAACTGACCGGATGATGCTGTCGAGTATAATCTTTTCCTTGTGTGACACAGAGACCTCCTCGCAGTTTCATTCTACGTGTATAAAGATCATTACAAAGTTTGTCTCATCTTAATTCACTGTGTACATGGCATAACAGTTTATGACTTCATATTCATCAATCTACTCCATATCAAAAAGAGAACCCTGTATTATTCATGGTAAAGCTGTAAACGGGGGATTTACACTTTATATTTTAAATCAAAAAATTTAACATTGAGACTATTTTTCCCCTTCATGCCAGCATTTTTACACTATGACTCTTTAACACTTAGAATGTCATTTTGTGTAGTTTGAAAGTAAAGTGTGTCAATATTGCATTTACATAGGTTGACGATAACCATAACTTTCTGCTTTATTTCTATTGTATTGTAAAGTTTATTAATCCCCCATTCAGCCAGCTTGCCAGTGTTTATTATATTTAGCTGTAATACATACAAAGCGAAGTATAATAATAAAGTCATTCTTTTGGATACATCTGTCTTTATGTTACATTCAATTGATTATACTAATTCTATTGTCACATATACATTTACATGTATTTTCTTCCCATTTGGAAAGGTAAGTGGCAGTATGTAGATGATAGATGTGAAGTATGTACTTTTATTGAAGAGATGTCCCAGTTTTTAATGAAATTTTTCGTGTTTATTCAATATGACTTCAGTCTTCAACAATTTTTTTTTTTTTAGAGCAGAGCAATGAATTTTTTGAACTTGGTATGCAAAATAAATTTCTGTCATTCAGATGATGATTGTTACAGAATATCAAGTGGTACATAATTTTTAACTTGTGAGGGAGTGTGTATGATTTTATGTTAATAAAATAATCTGCAATCTACCAAGACACATAAATACTGATGTGTTATGTTTTGTGACACGATATGTTAAAGACATTGTATTCAATGCTCACATTGGTTTGGGGTTTGTTTTTTTCCTCATGATAAATCGGGGCCCTGGTGAAAGAAAAGAAAAAATTGCATCAAACACAAGTCAGGAAATTAACATAGATTTGATATATATGTATATACACTTAGTTATGAAAATCGGTAATGAAATGGCCGAGATATGCAAAAACAAGCAAAATAAAGTGGTACTAGTAAAAGGTGGGTCCAACCTTTTATTAGGACCACTTGACTTTGTTTTTAGATATCTCAGCCATTTCAAAACTGATTTTCATCAAATAAACGAATTGTATGCTCTTCAAAATTTCATATCAGTGGTTTCTAATTATCTCGCACACAGTCTGAATCCCCATCTCAACCAAAACTTTACCATCCCTTTGATGAGGAGTATTAGACTGTGTATCATCGGGTGAAGTGTACACATTATACAGTATATATCTCTTGAATTCTTGGTGTCTGTTCTACCAGGTTTCTATATAAGTGTGCTTATACTTCCGGCAGTCAATCACATGTTTTTGAAAGGATTGCACACACAGACAGTAATACTGGATGGATTACCCAATGTAATCACAATTCAAATCACAGTTGCATATGTTGATGAAGTCCGATTAGTTGCTCTGGCGTTGTCATACAGTAGTAGGACTTATATGAGCCGTTTCTTCAACGGTAACTTAACAAAGTTATAATAGTGCCATTTATACCATCTATTGATCTTTCAATTTTTCTTTTTTAATGTGTGTGTGTGTGTGTGTCTGTCTGTCTGTATGCACACATGTGCCAGTCTGTGTCTGTGAGATATTGGATAACCAATTTGGTTCAAAGGTTGGATAGTTACAGCATGAAATCATTTCAATAAGCAAGGGATATGACAGATGCATCTTTCATTTCTTTCATTTATTCTCAACAATTTCCTTTTAGTAATAGATAGAATATAATTTCTTCTGTACAATATCAAAAGTGCATTAGTGAATAACACACAAAAAAGACAATATTACACTGTAATAACAACAACTTTGAACAAACAAGTTGCTCGGACCTGCAGTCAAATGTACAGCAGTACTTCCCATTGACAATGGCATTATTGTGGCCTTGCAGTCTGGAGGGTTGCCATAGTAGAGTCGGAGATTGACCGAAAGATCGGTCTGTATCTGGTCGTCAGGGATACAGTATGTTCCGAGGAGACTGTGTCTGGCTTCACAGAATCCCCTCCTATGTCTACTGAGGAGAGCGATAACGTTAAAAAAAAAAAAAAAAAAAAAAAAAAAAAAGACTCCTCCGGGCAGACAGATCTTTCTGTCTAAGTCGGAGACTAACCCTGGTCCCTGCCAAGCTTGGACAGTTGGCTCAGTCGGTAGTGAATCTATACCTTGCAATCAAGAGTTCAAGGGTTCGAGGCTTGAGACATGTTGTGTGTTATCAGTCTGTTCCTTTTCATTGGAGCTAGGCAAAGCCAAATCAAAGAATCACAACTCGTTCAGGTAAAAAAGAAACAAAACAAAAACAAACAAATAATTAAGGTAACACCTCACTTCTCACCATAGTACAGTGGAAGAGAAATGTCTGAGTCTTTGAATTCCCTCTCACTCTCACTCTTTCCCCCTCCCCCTCTCTCTTACACATGAACACACAAATACACACACAAATATACACTTTAACACGAGCGCACATTCTCAATGGAATGAAGACTTCTTGTGGTTTGCCTGAGAATTAGGTGAATGATAAAATTCAAACAAACTGGAAGATTTTGGTGTGAAGGTTATGCCTTCACATCACAAACTTACATACCAAACAGTTGCCAAAATAGCATCCTTCATACACAGCTAACGAAAAGAGCATATGAAGAAGAGTTTTATCACGAAATGAGCTAACTCCATTCTAGTTGTAAAAGCTGACAGAGATATTTGCCATTAAAGCTCCTACAAACCAAAGAGAATAAGATAATAAGCAAAGTATCACTGGAAAGATTTTATTTTGCTGTACAGTTCAACCTCGATTATCCGGTCTTGTCGGGACGGCGCTCATCCGGATCGTAAGCGAATTGGCCGGATATGGGAGACACAATGTTAATGGTATAGCTGCCGTCCAAGCTGCCGTCCCAGTGCACTGGCAGCTACGCAGGTAGCGTACCCTGCAACGGTATTGTAATCTATGCTAGCCTGCGCAAAATTGTAGTCCCTTCTTCACAAAAATAAAGTATATCTTTATGTGAAAATCATACATGTTTTACCTCATTAGATATTGAGAAACCTATCATGCACATCTTATGAAATTAGTGAAATAGATCCATGAAAATCACTGTTTTTTTCTCAATTTTTGGATGAAAAAAAAAGTCCTTCACTGCGTGAACGCGTCCGGATAATAAAGATTTCCGGATAAAAGGAGGCCGGATAATTGAGGTCGAACTGTATTTGATGATGGACTTCATACTTTACATATGTTTAAAAATGGCACTTCGCTTATTTTGCGATGAAACTTCTCATATTTTGCTTGACACAAGGAAATTGATCTTAGATTTCTCCACATTTTATGGATAACAATGGATAATGCTATCCCAAACAGACTATAAAAGTGACCAGTATGAGCAAGGCATATTGTGCCATAAAAAAAGCTTGGTCTTTAGTTTGAACTGCACACTACAGTTACAAAAATTGCAATGCTTAGCTGTTGGTGTACATTGATCTTAGATTTCTCCATATTTCATGGATAACAATGGATAATGCTATCCCAAACAGACTATAAAAGTGACCAGTATGACCAAGGCATATTGTGCCATAAAAAAAGCTTGGTCTTTAGTTTGAACTGCACACTACAGTTACAAAAATTGCAATGCTTAGCTGTTGGTGTTCATTGATCTCTCAACACGCCATGAGATATGAACCCTTATATCCCCAAAACAATAACATCTAAATAGATTTGATATAGAACTTGATGCATGCCATAAACTGCATATCAAACAGCACAAGACAGTCGAACAATGATGAAGAGACACGCTCCTCAGTGACATATCACTCTATAAAATGTGACGGTGCTGTCTCTTCGACTATCATCAAGACACATGGACAATTTTGTAATGTTTACAAGAGGTAAGTCATCACCCGAAGATGTAGAAACAGAGAACAAACAAGAACAAATGGACGGAACCAGATAACATTGTTTAGTACAAACACTGACCCTGTGGATTACAATCTGCAATGACAGTGACCTCGAGTCATAATAGTAACATGTTTACTGGCAGCAGCTGCTAGCGTCTGATTGTTCCAATAGCAACCTCAGCAGTAGTAAATAGAAATCTCTGAAAATATACATTCTTAATGAAACATGTTACAGGTCACTGTTGCATTCATCAAATTTATGTACAAATTTGCGTGATGAGAAGGAAATAACTTGTCATTCAATGAATTACCAATTAAGATAAAATTCTCCTCTCAGAGAGGAAATAGACACTTAATTCACTCAAGGCAGTAATTTTCTCACCATTGGGAAGTCGAAAACTGGAAGACCAATGTTGCATATAAAAAAAAACAACAACAACAAAAAATGTAACTTGAAAGCTTGTAACAGACATGGTTTAATACTGAATGGAACGGACAAGATTTAGCAGCTAAATGCATGCAAGCACAATTGAGTGTTGCAGTTCAACAAGTTAAAAACATCTCCAGTCATCAAGTGGACACTCGATAAAACTGGGAGAAGAGGTACACAGCCTTTCTGATTCAAAGCTTGACAGAAACCATAAGATTCAACCTGCAAACAATATCAGTTATCATGTCAGTGACCCAGCTTGCACAGCCAGAAAGATTAAAGGACAAGTTCACCTTCATTAAAGGACAAGTCCACCTTCATATACATAAGGATTGAGAGAATGCAGCAATATTAGTAGAACACATCATTGAAAGTTTGAGGAAAATCGGACAATCCGTTCAAAAGTTATGAATTTTTGAAGTTTTTGTGCAATCACCGCTGGATGAGAAGACTACTGCAGTGTATGATGTCACATGCATACAATAATATAAGGAAAATATAAAGAGAATTTCACAAAATTTCATCTTTTGAAAAAAGTACACATTCCCTTGACTCGTTACTGACATATGTTATGGGTAATATCATTCCCATTGCCTTTAGAAAGAGGCAAGTCAAGTGCTCTTTTATTATGCGAAAAACTGAAAGTGAAAATATGTTGAATTTTCTTTACATTTTCTTTATACTGTTGTACTCATATGACATCACGAGCCTTAGTAGTCTCCTCATCCAGTGGTTCCAACACAAAAGTTTTAAAAATTCATAACTTTTGCATCGATTGTCCAATTTTCCTCAATCTTTCACTGATGTGTTCTACCAATATTGCTGCATTCTCTTAAACCTTATGTTAATGAAGGTGAACTTGTCCTTTAAATCTCATGGCAACCAATACCAACACCTCTTATCAAACGAGGCGGAACACATCTTTAGCTAATCACTTCACAGATTCCCTTCAGTTGTCTATTGTCCAGCTAAGCTTGAATGTCAGGCCTCTCATATTTGCAAAGCTTCACAACTGTTTGTATGTCCGAAAATTATGTTGTGAAAGAGATTAAAGATTCAAAGAAACAGAGAAAAGATGCACAAAATGTCAACCTATGGTGTATAATATAAATTACACTTTAACCTGTTGAGGACACACTGATTTTGCCATAACACGCATTTCCCTTAAACACCCGCCCGAGTATTCTCGGGACTCGTCTTCAACGGGTTAATGTTTGGTGTTTTCAAAACACCAACACGTGATGTGCTTTGCATTGTCATCACTCACGTCACTGCCTGAGAAAAGTTCACCACATCGAAAAAGCTGTAAGATTATTTCTTTCTGCTCTGATGACTTCCAGTGGCTGTAGTTTAGCCTGAACATACTTCACGTTCGTGGTCTTCTACAGTAGCTGACAAGGCCCTGGGTGTCCTCTCCCCTGGTTTTATGCTCCCCACAGTGTAGTCCACGTGGTCCTGCCACAGTCTCCCCCACTCCCACCTGTTCCATTTTGCACCCCTCCTCTCAAACATGCTATGTCTGCTCTTCTCTGCCAAAGTATCGCACTGCCAGGTCTCGCTGTGGTAGCTTGCCCCTCCCTGGGGCTATAGCTTCCTCTTTACTCGCCGGCTTCTTCAGCTCTCTCCTGCAATGCAGAAACAACAAAGACAAAAACAAAAATTGCTCATGAAAAGAGAGCTTTTTCCTTGACAGGTACGTACATGTAGGTCTAAATTCATAAAGTAAGCAGGATCATTCCAGTTTACAAGATAGCTAAAGGTTTGCATAAAATTTACTTCTTTTTTTATCTCAGAACTCATGTTTATTTAAATGCCATGTACTAACTTGTGAAGACAGTAACACATTAAACATATTCCAATACTTGACCAATTTTTCCTTCATGCTTTGATGTGCAGATTTCCTCAGAACGTATCCAAAATGTCTCCGCCACAAATGTGATTAGTCTACAAAGAGATATTCTGAACGATCAATAGAATCGTACCTTTATTCTTCCCTATTCGCTGGTCAAAGTTCATATGAGTGCAAAACTCTGATCTAAAGGGAACAATTTCTGATTGCTATCAAAATATACTGCCCAGTGTTACAAAATTCCACCTTTAAAACACTTATGCAATAAATATGAATGAAAAACTGTGTTGCTGATTTGAGTTAATCAACTGCCTTTGGTGTTGATCCCACCCCTCCCCCCCACCCCCCCCCCCCCGAAAAAAAAAAATAATTTGAGTGCCCAATTTCTTCAATATTAAAGAAAAACACATGAAAAAAAAAACAAAACACACACACACACACAGAAAAAAACATAATTTGGACGACTGAGGTAACTACGTCAGACTGTAAATATAGTTGGCAAGTTGTTCTTAGTCCCAATCAAATTTTGAAAACAAAAAGGTAACACATGTATAATAAATCAAATCGTATCTAACCTGCAACTTTGAAGTGAAAGATCTTTATTCATGAAGTTGACCTTCAATTCATCGGGCTGACCACATCCTAATCAACTAATAGCACTGTTCACAACAACAAAATATTACAATAACTAAACTGACCTAAAAATAACAAATGAGCCATTTAAACAGAGGTCCCTCTCCTTTTACATTCTTAACCTGTTGAGGACGGGCTGATTTTGCTACAACACTCATTTCCCATAGACACCTGCCCGAGTATACCTGGGACTCATCTTCAATGGGTTAATTAACCAACTAACAGGCCCGACATGGCTCTGTTCACTCACTTTTTGTTCTTGGGTAGTGGAGAAGAGAAGATGGTCGTTTTGGAGGAGTTAATGGCCTTCTGCACCACATTGGGTTGGTGCATCTGTTCCCAGCTCATGAGCTCATAGTTGTCATTGCAGTGGGTGCAGCGTGCTTGGTTGGTCACTGTTCATGAGAGAGAAAGAAAATTTATATTGCTTCTAACTTCCTCTTCCTGTTGCTTGTTGTGTGCTTTTTTTTTACACCCACACACACACACATACAAACACCCACATGTACACCATCACACAGACTGGCAATAAGTGGATCAAACTGGAGAGGCTTTGTGCTTCAAAACATTAACCCAAAATTACTCAAACTAGACATGCTCTTGTCGTTACAAGAAGAATCTCCCTACCTTGAAGGTATTAAGGGGTTAAAGCCTCAAGGAATCCCTTTCAGATGACAGCATAAGGAGTATTAAGGTGAAGCTTCTTGGTGTTCTCAAAGTATCTTCATGCTAAATTTTCACTTGTTAGAAAAAGCCTTTCACTTAGTCATTAACACACACCTATTATGTAAATTTTGTATGTTACACTGTATCTTTGCTGCATTCTACATTCTTTCCTCCCTTACAGACAAAAATAACATGATCATGATTCAAGTATTAAGTATAAAGTATTTACACATATTGTACACACAGCTACTGCTGAGAATTAAAACAAGAATTCTGCTCGTTTCTTTTCAGATTTTTTTTTTTAATACACCTAATTCTTTTTCATAATGCAATGAAATTGTGAAAAAAAACAACAACAACATATATCTGCTGCAAAAGTGGTTGGTAAGAATGAGATCTTAACAATCTATTCCACATAAGCCGTACAAAAGGATAATGCCCATTCACAGGTCTCTAAATATTCCACAGATTTGTGAGAATGCATCTAGTTGCACTAATGAAAAGCATATGCAAGAAAATGCAAGGAATATAAAGTACGCAAGCATGTGGCATTTCAATTTTACCATATGCCACAATGTCTTAGATTGTCAATCTTTCAATGCCCATGTGGCCATGAAAACATGACAAGAAATGGAGAAATCTTGAGAATTGAGCAAGATATAAGCATACATGTATCTTGCCGACTATGTTTCTCAGTTGTTGATCTCTCCATGCCAAATAACTCTTTGTTTCTATAAAAACTTGATAATAACTTCTTTTTGTGAAACTTGTAAAGAGGTACGAATGACCCTGTGGAGATCATCAGGTGGCATTTCTGGCCATGAGGTCAAGGGACGTAGGGTACAGCATTATGGTTGAAAGTGTACATTTCAAGCATTACATCAAACAAAATGTAGCAGCTTCTGCTGAAAATTAGAATGAAAATGACATGTTTCTGATTCTCTTTCCTTCATCTTGTCTTGCTCTCTCTTTTAAAGCCTCTCTTCACTCCTTGTGTCTTCAATTCTTTCTATTTTTGCCACTCTGATACAGATTACACTCTGGTGTTTGTTTGATTTCTAGTTCTCATTGGTAATTTTCTTAGTTATAAATCTAGGTGTATCAGATGTCAATTTGATCCATGCCATGTGATAACAAGATTTTCTTCTTTTATTCTTTCAAGGAAAACTCTCCATCACAGGCCAGTAGAATCAAGGTGGAAATGGGAAATTTCAGGCCTGTATGCATCACATGTCATAGGATTTGGGGGGCTCAGAGTGTCTCCTCGTCTACTTGTTTCTTAAAAGAGCGCCCTCACCTGCCTGCTCCATCTTGACTGGATGTCCAAACCTCCTAGCGGTGTCCATGGGGGTCTCCTTCTTCTCGTTCACTGCCTGCAGGCTGGCCCCGTGCTGGAGGCAGCAATTGAAGCAGAGGTGGTGTCCACCGGTGGCTGCTAAGTGTGCCGGAGTATTGCCTGCAGCTGTAGGAATAAAAACATTGAATGAATGAAAACTATATAGACACACACACACACACAAAAAGAAAATAAATAAATAAATAAATAAAAAAATAAATAAACAAATCATAAATTCTAAAAGGTACTGGCCCTCAATAGTGTGACACAAAAAAGAGGATTATGCAATCTTTATTCATTTAAAATTTCTTTCAAGACATTTGTGCTGATTACTGAAGAACGCACTCTAATGTGCACTCCAACTGCCAGACAAAAAGCATACTCCAGTAGCAAGGGTTAAAAAACAATATTATGTTTTCAAACATTCTCAGTGATATGACATAAAAGGATCCTACTTTAATAATCTTATTCATTTCACTTCAAAAGAAGGAAAAATTAAGGGTAAAAATGTATGTGGTGGCTGATGACAGAGACTATAAACTAAAGACCAAGTGATATGACAATGTCATGTTTAATCAGTACATCTATAATCTTGACAGAAAATGTTTTATTCAGTTGACTTTCTAAACCAAGCTGGCTTACCATCTTGAGCATTGACATCACTCCCTTTCTCCAACAGCCAGTGTAGACAGGTCATTGACCCCTGGCCAGCAGCCTGTGAGTCACAGTGACAAATAAAAACTGGTTACTGTAGAGCACTACATTAACCACCTGTTCCACACTGACATGCTTCCTGTGAACATAGAAACCTATACAAATTTTGTAGTTCTAAAGTGACATCAGTAAACAATGAACGGCTTGGCATGCCTACTCTGGTGAAATGAATGGTGCTTTAGATTTGGCACAAGCAGCCATGATGTCCTCACAGCTCCATTGAACTTGTGTGTTCTAGTTTAACAGTGGTACATACTGCAGTTGCCATGGCAATATATACCAAAGAAGTGTAGTCTTCTTATCCAGCGATGACAGTACTGAAACTTTAAAAACTCATAACTTTTTAATGGATCGTCCTATTTTCCTCAAACTTTCAATGATGTGTTCTGATAATATTGCTGCTTTCACTCAAACCATATTTCTATTTTGGCTTTGGTTTCCTTTAACAATGGGTAGAGCGTTCAATGTTTTGTTACCAGGTGCGCTAGAGTCTTCCCATTGTTTTCCCGGGCCTCTTTGTTGCTGCCGTGTTTGACAAGGAACCGAAGGCAGTCCAGGTGGTTCTTGGCAGCAGCGTGGTGTCCAGCGGTGAACCCTGACCCGTCCTCGACCGTGGTGTCACAGTCGCTCTGAAGGAACAGCACCAGGCACTCCAGAGCTGAGGGCAGGGGAGAACAATGTGTATCAATCCCTCGAGGATGGACTGATTTTGCTATAACACGCAATTTCCATAGACGTGTGCCCAAGTATTCTCGGGACTCGCCTTTAACGGATTAAGGTCAAGAGTTTACAGGTCACCATGTGGGTAGACCAGGGCCCCATTTCATAAAAGATGTTAGGATCATAACTACAATTCTTGCTGGAATGGAAACTTCCCATAGCAGCAGCCAATCAGGAAGCTGAATTCTTGTTGCTACAATCTATGACAATTGCCATTCCAGCAAGAGTTGCTATCATATCAACTTTCAATGAAATGCAATGGGGCACTGAATAGGTCTGTGTTGCTCCAGAAAGAGGAGTAAAACATCTACAAGAATAGGAGAGAACTTGGTCAACGAGAAGAAAGGAGACAAAAATAAAGTAGAAGGTGTAGAAAGGTGAAGAGAAAAACAAGGAAATAAAGGTATTCGTTCTTGGAATTTCCTAACTCTTTAGATTGCCACAGTGCAAACCCCCTGTATGTCGTAATTATTCTGCAATGGCTTAAAGCATGAAAGCTTTGGGAAAATATGTGAATTGTTATAGGAGCATTTCTGCTACAAATTCAATAAAGCAACGTTGCAGAGAAAACTGCAAGCTTTGTCATGATGTAAATTCTATGACAAAGCTACAGCTACTTTCCTTGCAAATGGCTAGTATTCAGAACATCAATTTGACCCAAGTATGCAAATATGGCCCACAAAGAGTTTTAACCCATTGAGGACGAGTCCTGAGTAAACCTGGGCAAGTGTCTATGGAAAATGTGTGTTGTAGCAAAATCAGACGTCCTCAACGGGATAAGAACTGTTGGTGGGCCTGATTACAAAAGTAGGTATGTTTATAGTTAGGAGAAAAGGAGACTTCGAGGTTCATGGGTGAGAAAGGAGATTCAGTGAAGACTAAAGGTAACACTTTCTTGAGAAGTTCTAAAAAGGACTGTGGTGACAACTTTGACAAATTGATGGATTTTGATGATAAAAACTGTGAAGATATTACACAGCCTTTATTGACAGTAACAAAACCATTCTGACTTCGGTGATAAAGGAAAATATTTTAGAAAGAGAATTTAACAAATACGGTGTTCATGCACCAACAACACACATGCCATAACCCTGAAACTTGATACTCACAGTCCTACCCATATTATGTATCACACAAAAGACAGGCAGAGATTTGCACATCAAGTTCAGGACACACAGTTTAGAAGAGGTTCATAAAATAAGGTATCAACCACGCAAATTGTTCTCAGAATTTCATGAGGTCAGTAATGCAACAAAATTCGGCCTATCAGCTAGTGTGATGGTTAAATCGCCCCCTTTTTTGCACTCCTGATGTACTTGGTACTTTTGAATGCCCATTTGCAGAGATGTCTAGAAACTAATTGGCACTGATGAGAGATTTTATCACTCCCATAATTCCTAATATTGTGGCACCAGGGCCTTCCTGCTGAACAGAGCCACACTCCTATCTGTGTGGGCTTGTAATTAAAAACTAGGTCAAATCTGGATGGATTAATTACTGGATGATGATGAAAGTGTTTGGCAAGTTAAGCAAAGTGCCTGAGCATGTAACAGGTTAAACACTCTGTACAGCTCTATGTGTCACAAATTTATTCACCTCCATGCATGGCAGCAACGTGTTGTGGTCTGCGCCCACTGTCATCAGCGCCCTCTATGTCCATTCCCTTGGAAAGCAAGAAGTTGAGGATGGCTGGATGGTTGTGTTGGGAGGCAAAGTGGCAAGGAGTTCTCCCCTTCTTGTCCCTCAGGCTGCAGTCTGCCCCTATTATCAAGTAGAAGAGTCCAGAGTAAGAAGCGATGATGCAACATCAAAGGTGGATGGTTTTACTCAGATATAGGGCCCTACAGAAGGGAAAGGTACAGCAGCCATCGGGGTGATGGGAATGAATGCTTTGGGGTTTTGAGTTGATATCATTTTGATGGTCTTAACTACTGATATCAGTAAAACACAAAACAACAACAAAATACCCAAACTGAATTGATAAATAAATCATCATTATAGTAACACTACATAAAATAGGAAGAAAGTTTACCTGTGACTATTCATCACATAAATTTCTTTTTCAGCATTTGGGGTCTGCCCAACCTCATAATTTTTGGAATGATTTATGAATCCTTCTTAGTTGCTTTAAGAAATTGATAACTTGAAGATAAAAATAGGAGAAAAGAACATAAAATAAATATGATTTGTTAAGAGTGCATTCTCAGGCCTTCAGGTTAACTTTTGATACTTTATTGAAACAAAGCAAACAAAATTGTAGAAATTTCATCAAAATTGGGCATAAAAGACAATACTTAAGAGTTCAGCTATTTTCTTCAAACAGTATTAGATCAACTGCAAACCCACACACATACTAGGAGAAAATCTGATAAATCACAGCCCATGATTTATCAATGTGACAGTACATAATGCATACAATGCCTTTAAAGTTACCTTTAATAGGATATTGCTATGATTATCTTAATGATTTCATGGGAAGGACACAATTTATCCTTGCTGATTTTATGTTCAAAAAGGAATATCCATAGAGATCTATTCACAGATCAGTGAGTCATACAAGGGGAAAATGTCATCAGCTCCTCTAAAATATGTATTATGTGGTTGCTACTAACATCCCTGTCCTGTGAAACATATGAAACTGTTCTCTGTTTAACTTTCTAATTTGGAGTCTAATTTTGATAAATCTTCAACTTTTCTTTTTATCTGATCTTACTCTATCTAACATAGCCATTCTTAACATGATGTGGAATAGCACCTAATGTATGAAAAAAAAAAAATGTCAGCTTATTGCATTAGGTATAGGGAGAGATAAAAATGTCAGCTTATTGCATTAGGTATAGGGAGAGATAAAACTATCTCAGAATATGACCCATGTGGACAGCACAGGACAGTTGAAACCAGCACTGCGTGTTTGCGATGGGGGAAAAATAGAAGCAAAAATGAGCATTGAAGATACGTTTGATGCCATACAGTGTACCTATAACAAAGTATTTTTTCATCTTGGGTTCTGTTTCTACTACATATGACTGTCATTATAACAAAGTATGGCAGGTTTCTTTTGTTACATCACAATGTCATTATAGCTAAACAAATAAAGTATATAAACATCAGAGATAAAAATTTTGTGACCTGCATTTCTACTTTGTTGTAATGAACTTTTGTTATAAACATGTTAGTTATATCGCGGGCGCACTGTACCTGCTTCTTCAAGTAGTTTGAGGCAGCCCAGTTCACCGTGATAGGCAGCCATGTGACAGGCAGTCTGACCCAGGTCGTCTGCAGCGTCCATGTCTGTCACATGGATGAGAAGGAGCTTCAGGACCTCTGTGTGACCTCCGATACAGGCCTCATGCAGCATACCACGCCCCCCTCGCACCCTGATGTCTGGGTCTGCTCCGGCCTGTACGCACAGTGCAATGTGAACACAGTGGCAATCAAAAGTCAGAATAATTGTTTGTAGGCAAAGCAAGAAATTATGTTCAACCCTTAAAGGGACTGTATAGTACTGGTTGAGGTGGGGATTCATGTTTTGAACATTCCTAAGTGAGATAATGAGAAACCTCTTATGAAATATGAAAGAGCATGTAATTTCAAGAAGGATTCAACGTTTATTTGATGAAAATTGGTTTTCAAATGGCTGAGATATATTTTAAAAAAAGTTATAATAACAAAAGGTGACAGGCCACGCCTTTTATTAGGATCTCTTTGTTTTACCTTGTTTTTGGATATCTCTGCCATTTCAAAACCGATTTTCATCAAATAAACGTTTGATACCCCTTAGAATTGCATGCTCTTCAACATCTCAAGGAGTGGTTTCTGAATATCTCGCAAAATGTTAAAACCTAAATCCTCACCTCGACCAGAACTGTACACGCCCTTTAAACAGCCAGGAAGTTAATTACTATAATACCATAAGAGACAAAAGAAGTTTATCATGGGCAGTGTCACACAGACACACAACCATGCAAGTGTTGAGACATATTCAAATGCTATCTGGTATCTGCTGCACTGGATAGCACTGTGTCATTCCTTATTGCATCAAAAAAGGAGATTATATCACATATAATTATGAGAAAAGATGAAAGAAAATTATTGTGCATTGTTTGTCACATAATCAATCTTGTTTTAGCAATAACCCAATTGGCAAAGAAACAATATAATATGCACAAATTCAGACTATGAAGATGTAAACTTATGTTTCTCCAACCTTGAAATGAAAGTATTAAAGCATACAATCACGTGATGGAATTGTCATGCAATTGTGCTAGTGATATCATTTATGTATACTTTTCCGTAACAGAATCCCTAAAAGCTTGCTCATTTTGAGAACTTACTAACATGCAAGCTTGAGAGAGTTAGGTCTTGTAAATGTTTTCTTCAAGACTCTTATCATATCACAACAGACTTGAATTATACAAGACCTAGCGGGTTTCTGCGGGTGATACAGTTGAAACTTGTGTAATGGAACTTTACATTGCGTGACCCACATGCAATAATTCCTGCAGGGCCTCTGTCTGTCCATACTGCACAGCCTTCTGCATGGCCTGGTCGTTGCCCTTTGACCTGTAGGGATTCTGGGCGATGACCTGCCGAACCGTCTCGGTGTCACCCTTGGCGGCTGCATCCAAGAGGTCCATGGTGGAGTCTGAGGAACGTGCATGGAATATGTCCACAAAAATAGAAAGAAAAGTGTTAAACTTTGTCCGCCTGGCTACTGCAATGTCAGCCATGAGGAAGCAGCGATGAAACTGTCCTTCCTCCTCCATCTCCTCCGGCACTTTCACATTCTAGACCCAATCCTCATTCACCATCTCCAGCTCCCATCTGCTATCCTTCTTCCCTCTTCAGCTCTCTTCTCCTCAAACTATAATAAATCTGCCTATGGTATGGTGATATATCCATGTCAGGTATCATATTTCTCTTTTCTTTGAGTAGAACTGTCAGCTTTCACTATCATAAAATTTGTAATATATTTCACTCAATATTTGAGCACGAATCAACACAAACAGAAAATACAGTTCTAGAACTTCTGGAATTGTGACTTTGTTCCCTTGAGCAAAGTTTTGATATACAGTATATGCCAGGTATACACAAGAAATACAGGGCACAAAATAATAGCTCTTGGTAATACAATGTAGATAAAATAATGCCTGGAACTAAATAGGTTGCACAAGTTTAACGTTCGTAAGCATGCACTACTTTGCACAAACTTTACATCTGAGCATAGAACCCCTCGAGGTGGAACCAACCTGTGACAGATGGGTTTACAACAAGACTGGATGGTGTTCCTATGGTTGTCAACTTTGACTCAACCGAATTTTGTCTCCTCATGCTTGGTACGGCATTTGCTTTGACCTCTTCTGAAAATGACACAGAACGCTTGGCATGATATGTCAACAATTCACTAGACATCCCAAATGGTCTGTGGTCAATGACGTCAGCTGATGGCGCCTTGTGATCCGTCACTAGAAAGTCAATTTTTTCCTGAAACGGCATGGTTTTCTCTCGGTCCAGAAATGTCTGGATCTCCGGAGAGTCCCCCTTGCACTTCTTTGCCATTTTCTCAAGACTAATCACCAAGACTGTTGAACACATACAAGTGATCACTTGAGAGGGTAGACACAATTTATAGCTGCCTCTTTGTACCTCCTCTACTTGGCTCTGTGCTTCTGATGCACCGTTTCCTGGGAAGTGAGATGCATTGCTACAATCCCACGAATGCACACACTAAGAAACAATCCACCTGAAGTTTTACTTCCAATGGCCACAAAAAAGCAGGAACACTAAAATGGGAATTTCCCTGTCATAGATACATGTACCACTGTGATCTGTCCTGCTGTCGAGTTCACAATTATGCATGCCACTACCACTGTAACGCACTCTTCAAGAGAGAAGAAATATTACAGTGCATAAGGTGCCAATGAAGTAAGTCAATATAACTAGGTGGTTACCATGGGATAAACCCTTTGTTATCCCCAACACTGAGGTTTCCTCATCATCTGGGTGTTTGTACACAGAGACATTCTGTTGCCTGCTGACTCAATTTAATCATGCAGATATAACAACTCTTTGTACAAGAAAACTTGCTTGTAGTTCTCTCTGCTTGTAACTTAATATGCTTCCGAGAGTCAAACAACACGATGGAATGAAGACAATGTCTTGATTTGATCACTTTTCCATGTCGTAAATAATGCTTCATTCAATAAAGGTACTGCCCTGATAACTAGGTGGTTACCATGGGATAAACCCTTTGTTATCCCCAACACTGAGGTTTCCTCATCATCTGGGTGTTTGTACACAGAGACATTCTGTTGCCTGCTGACTCAATTTAATCATGCAGATATAACAACTCTTTGTACAAGAAAACTTGCTTGTAGTTCTCTCTGCTTGTAACTTAATATGCTTCCGAGAGTCAAACAACACGATGGAATGAAGACAATGTCTTGATTTGATCACTTTTCCATGTCGTAAATAATGCTTCATTCAATAAAGGTACTGCCCTGTAGTTCAAAAACTTTGTAATGATTGTTCTGACGAATCATATCCCACTGTATGTCACCTCCCAACGTATGAGCTGTAGAACATCATAGCTTGCATGATGTATGCTAAAGAGTACAAAGTTTGCTGATTTGCTGGAGAATCTCATACAATGCAAATCATATTTGCATTGGCAAAATTGCACCTGCAGTTATGAGCACACGCCATCATAAAAGTATGACCGTTGCACCGCTACAGGGAGGTTACTGCAATAAAAGTTGTTTGGGATTCCATGGAAACAGCAAGCAGACGCTAAGCAAACATGTATGGATTTTATCCTAGACACATGGGTCGAAAGCAATCACAGTTAGCATAGCACATAGATGACTCTTTGTCGTTGCTGACACAAGTAGCTATTGACTGCCATCCCAGCTACATGTAAGCTAAGCCACATTCACAGTACAACCAGAAGAGAGGGCATAGAAGAGGGGATAATCCTCCTTAAGCCTGTCCAAACACATAACCTGTGTGCAGTTCATGGTATAGAGTTTCTTTTGGCAGTTGTTCTGAAAGCCATTTTTCCTCAATTCACAACTGACTGTAACAAATCTGATGCAGATTATGAACACTGTGAGCACAAGCTATATTGGTGTGAAGAATAATGTACGGACAGTACTTAGACAATTTTTTTTTTTTAAATTCCCTTCAACCGCCCCCTCCCTCTCTCTCTCCCTCCCTATCTCCCTCTCTTGCTCCTTGTCTTCTTTGGTTCATTTCTCTCTCCATTATTCTATTCATTTCACGGTGTGCTGACACTCATTCTTGGATTGTGCGCTCTTTCAAGCCAGAAGAGCTTAAAAGTGTATCGCCATGGAGACATCACAAAAGAGTCAATAAGAGGAAATATGTCACTGCTATGCTCGATCGCCCATGTTTTCAATGGGAATCTATAAAAAGTCACACAGGCAAAGGGGATTTAATATACAGACAAGATAGAGAGAGAGAAAGGGAAAAGTCCTCTGGTACCAGTCCAGCTATATTGGCTGCGAGAGGAGGCTGACGTCATGAGAGCAAATATTGTCTTCAAAGCTGGATTGTGATCAGCTGGGGAACATCTAGAGGGTTTTTAAGCTCCAGTCTCAAACTGCCCTGCACACTGTGCCCGAGCTCCTTGCTTCTCATCCATGTCAGGTGGCTACTTGTCGTGACGGACTGCACTTGGTCCCTGCTTCTGACAAACCTCACTAGAATTGCATCATGGAGTTCTGCGATGAGAGCCAATGCTCAGAGCCATAAAGTTGGTGGAAACGATAAATGGATGCCACTTGCAGGTGTTGCTGCCATGGCAACAGGAAGGAAACAGCTACAGTTGTAGTTTATGTCTGCACATCATCATGCTTTGAATTGAATGAGCATGCCTACTTTGCCTTACTGGTCATCAATCAACACGAAGCATTTTGGTCATGTCCATCCTCCTCCAACGCATCCTGAAAAAGGACAGTGACCCATCTTACCTCACAGCACACTGCTATCGCCAACAGGGGCTCCACCATTTCATGGACCACATTGTCATCTACAACATGTATCCTCAACGAGAAGTACAACTGTGGGCCTAAGAAAGGCTTTTCACTTATATCGGACAAGTCAAAGGTATACCACAACTCAAGCTTGTGTCTCTGGAAGCAACCAGTATCAAATTGTTTAAGAAGATTACAACCTAACATAAAGTTCACATAGATTCTTGAGTCATTTTGGATTATAGACTGTTTTAAACTTTGAACAACTGGATTGCATCGTGCACAATTTTAAAATGAATAAAATAATGACTAAAAGGTGTTCTGAAATGGCAAACATTATGATCAAAACAATCATCATAATGTCAATTTTAAATCACTGTCATTATCATCTTTATCAATAGTACTAGCAGAAGTAACTCTAACAACTTTGATGTTGATTATAACATTATGTAACATGTCTGTATCAAATAAGGTACATGCTATTGTGATTTATCAGTTATGTCCAATTTTCCAAACTGAAATATGTCTATGCTTCCAAGGATGAATGATGTGGGGAGGAACGTCTACAAACCAAACTTACTTTCACTCAAAGAAGAGCTGATGTAAGCCCAGAATTTAGAAAGTCTCTTGACTTCATGCATCAACAGATATCATTTGTGACCCACAAAAAGAAGTGCTCAGATTAGGATTCTCTGTTAATGGACTAATATAATGTCATTTGAGTTGGCCAGCTCAATTTGTTAACCCGTTGAGGACGGTTTGATTTTGCTACAACACGCATTTCCCATAGACACCTGCCCGAGTATACTCGGGACTCGTCCTCAACAGGTTAAAGTTTGTCTTACTTGGGAGAGTTACTTAGTCTTTTTTTTTTCTTGCTTACTATAAAGCTGTCAAAATTTGGCAACCTAAAAAACAAACAAACACGTCAAGATATTAGCAGTTTCTCTGGATCATACATACATTTTCTGACAGGTGCCGGTTTAAAAAGGAAATGAAATATATTGCTACTTAATTTCACTGTTACTGTAAGCTGTATGCAGCAGGCCTGAGTGATTCCAATCTTTTCTTCTCCTTATCTATGAAATTGCACCTCCTACCTCGCTCTTACACTATGAATTTCAATCATTTTTTTAATTGGATAGGACAGAATGGTCCAATTTTTATTTATGTCCCTATAAAGCTTAAATTCTTTTAAACAACATAGGGGGAATTTATTTTGGCCTACTTTTTTTGTGGGCTTTGAGACCCTGAGCTGTAATGTATGCAGAACTTGCTTACAAGTACTCAAATCCTTTCTTTGATTTTCCACAGTGCTTTCCAGACTCCTTTTTTTTTTTTTTAAACAGAATTGACAAATCACAGCAGTTTGCATAATTTACTAAACATATAATCTCCACCTCTAATATTAGAAATCTCATTGATGTGCTTTTGCACTGAAATTTGTATCATATTCAAGCCTTTGCTGGATACATACAGTACATTAATGTGAATCATGCACAGATCTTAGTTTAGGAGTCTAGATTATTATTGGTTGCTAACTTTGACAGCACATGGATCTTCTTTTTCCCTCCAGGACTGGCTTGATGCAGCACTTGTAAGTTTCAACATGGTCATTTCCAGCAAAATATCTATGATGTTCATAACTTTATCGAGTTACAATGTGTACAGTATTCTGGTACTAATTAGCAAATATGGTAAAAAAGGATGTGAACTCCCTGAAAGTATTTAATGTTACTCTTTGCAGAGATTGTCTGACAATGCTGTCACTAAAGGAAAGGACTTATGAACACCTTAAAGGGTGTGTACAGTTCTGGTCGAGGTTTTAGCTTTTAACCCGTTGAGGACGAGTCCCGAGTATACTCGGGCAGGTGTCTATGGGAAATGTGTGTTGTAGCAAAATCAGTCCGTCCTCAACGGGTTAACGTTTTGCGAGATATTCAGAAGCTACTCCATGAGATGTCAGAGAGCATGCAATTCTAAGGGGTATCAAAAGTTTATTTAATGAAAACCACTTTTGAAATGGCTGAGATATCCAAAAACAAGGTGAAATAAAGAGATCCTAATAAAAGGCATGGCCTGTAGTCTTTATTATTATCACTTTTTTGGATATCTCAGCCATTTGAAAACTAATTTTCATCAAATAAACATTGAATCCCTGCATGCTCTTTCATATTTCATAAAGGGTTTCTCATTATCTCACTTAGGAATGTTCAAAACATAAATCCCCACCTCAACCAGTACTGTACAGCCCCTTTAACTTTATATGTGCAACAGTGTAAGCCCACTGTGGGCCACATTAATCCAAGACTGCAAGGTAGGCATGCTTTTGGAATTTAAACACTTTAATGTTTTTCAAATCCAGGTTTTGGTGCTTTTTATAGACTTTTGCTCCTCTGGACATATGCAACAAGCAAAGTTGTAGAGAAAATGCCAAACTCTGCTTCCATGACATAAATTTTATAAATTGTACCAAATCTAATTACTATTTTTCTTTCAAATGACCAGTAGTTAATTACTGTCCAGGTATGACTTTTGCCCACAAAACAGTGAAAGAAACTTAGAATTTACAATAACTCCCAAAACTATGTAAAACACTGATTCAATCATATTTTCACATAATGTAAGAGCTTTACTTGTACAGGAATGGAATCTCAAGTAAAGAGCCTGTCATTGTCGTGTGGCTAATGGCAATGTATCAATATTATCAGTTTGGGTGGGCAGGTTTGTACATTTGAGCAAAATATGTGGACATGGCATGTCATTGACCAAGTCAGGCATGCAAATGTGGCACATAAAGGTCTACCATAAAAGGCACTGGAAATATGGCAAGACATTCACATGTATGAACATGCAATTCTCCTTGATATCATAGTATTATGATTACACCATAAAAACTGTGTCTTTTGTACAAGAACTAATTTTTAGCAAGAACTTTTATGGAAAGGAACATGTTCATGAAATTGGAAATACAAACATGTAGGAGAGTAGATCGTATCACCGGACGCTTTTTTTTCCGTGGCTTTGAATTCCGTACTCAGAGGATGAACTTTCGGTTAAAAATATTAACACCACTTATTCACAGACTCCTGGAAATTACGAATTCAGCCAGCTTTTGTCAACATTGTTCGCTCCAGTTTTTAGAAAATAAGCTTCAAACATACCCCTCTAAAAAAAGTTGTCTTTTTGTGCGGTGCAAAATCGCATTGTATTACCGGACACGATTTTCGCAATGAAATGATCGACGTCTTTCGCACCTTATCCTTGCACCAGAACCACAATTCATCTCACAAATCACCGTACACATTCTCACCGAGCAGATGACAAAGAAAAAAATTGGCAAATGAGGCTCAAATTTCGTATTTTACAGTAAAATGTCTGCCGTGAACATTTCGAACAGTTCACGCAATAAAATCTTGTGAGAAATTGACTAACTGGTTACTTCTATTTTACGTGCTTTGTCTATAGGAGCTGCATGCACGGGTGACGAGTTGCGGGCCCTTTTAGCGCACAACTATTCCGCATCATTCTCGTTTGAGGAGGATAGCTACAAATTTCCGATATCGATCAGTGAACTTTTGGTTCTAACAGTCTTCACCATTTTTCCTGTATGTGAGTGGGATTTCATAGAATTTCAGTCACAAAATGAGACTCAAACATGCATAAATATTAACTACATGACGGGGTGCAGGTCACTCAACTATAAATTTGAGGTAAAATGTGAATTTCTTTGTGTTTTTACATTTTTATGTCACTTTTTTGCGATTTCGGTCCACACAAAGTAAAGTGAGGCTAATCTACATTGTACGAGGTCTCGCGTGTACAGAATGTCATTAGTAATTACACAAAAATGTGCGCGTCCAGTAATACCATGGTGTCCGGTAATACCTTGCCTGTACATATACACACATGCTGTAGAACCATAGTATACTGTATACTAGGTAGTTACACAAAGGCCTGTGGGCCTGGCCTACAGTGAATTGGCAATGATATTGAGGCACTCACAATGCAGAGTCTTGCCCTGCCCTGCTGGCTACAACTATCAGAAGGTTCAGAAGGAGTGTAGATTACCTGCCCATACTCACGTTCTGAAGTCACAGTTTATCCTTGTTCATATAGACCATCTAGATTCTATTTCTAGTTCGTAGAATGCAGATTTTAGAGCCAATTTTTAATTTTACTGCATTGCCATTGTCACATTGTCAACATCCGTGTAGAACGGTCTAATTACCATGTTAACTACACGCAGCCGCTGTCGCGAAGCGACACGGACGCAGCCGCTGTCGCGAAGCGACGGCAGCTGCGTGTAGCTAATTACCATGTGTAAATTTACGTGTGGTCACAGTCTCCGACTCTGACTCTGATCGGATGAGCTGTAAAAATTTTACTGCTCTGTCTACACAATCGAACGGGATATCATATATGTTATAAAGTCATGAAGGTTGAAATTACCACCATTTTTATTTCATCGAAGACATTTAAAATTAAATTACTGGCGGCTTGTTTAACTAACAGAAGTATTAGTATGTGGGACTACTGCAGTACACATCACACGAGCTAATTCAATATAACATAATTTCACTGACCACCGACTCCAAGATATGGGAATCTGTACAAACATCATTAATCTGACATACCTGGATGATGAACAGTGATGACAAGGAGAAGGAAAATCCGTTGTAAAAAAGTGCTAAAATTTCATCGAATTGTATTGTTTACCGTCTCCACGGAATTCTTCAGCTGGACTAGTCTCGTCTCAAGTCGCGCACAAGTAACATCTGTTGCACGGAGGCTCCGTTTCGTGGTGCACGTTGGTGATGTGCAGTGGAAAAGGGAGACCCCCCCCCCCCCCCAGTAATCAACAGCATCGTAAATATCATACACATATAACAATAGCAACTGCAATCAAAGCCAAAGTCGAGAGCTGGAAATTATGGAATTTTTATCAATGTCATAATTATTTTCACTCAAAGCTTCAACGAATTAATTAGGTTATATAGATCTATTGAAATTTATGCATCGTGATGATTTGGGCATGCTACGAGTTTGCATGATTGCTAGAATATACTATAGGTGCCTAAGCAAGAGATGTGTAGTTTTTCATTGGGTGCATGTAATACTTGGTAAGAGATGCTCGAGGACATGACTGTGTAATTTAGCCCCGTATCATTATCTATTTCAAATATCCTGCATGAATAGGCCCTATATTTTTTACAGTTGGCAAGACTTATTACGTATGAGGCGAATTTTCCTCGCACGGATATAGAAGACAAGGTGGTTAAACCTCGCTTTGACATTCCAGACAATGCTTGGCGGGTGTTAACAACGGGACAATATTGTTATAGCTAGATGTAAGGCATGGTTGTGTCATTATACAATGTTATATCTTTATTCCGTTTCCGAGTCCTATTATTTTGTCCTCCATGTTCACCATGAAATTGTGCCCGCCACACTGTAGGCATGGTAGGAAACTCTTGCGTAAATAAAATGTAATCCTATATACTTCGCTGTTTCCGTGACTTGTATAAAAATGCAAAGTATCATTATGATATGACAGTAATCCTAGTAGCAGTGCAATATTGTTATGCTCCCTCTGGTGTCGAGTTTGTGCTCCTCGGGTAGTTAGGCCTATAGATGAGAATGGGGGTCTGTGACTGTCAGATTCTGTCCTTTGATTTTTGGATTGGAAGCAGGTCACTGTTTTTCATTGGCTTCAGTGACTGAATGTGGGCTCTCTGGTTTCTATACTTTTGATAGCTGAAAATATTGGTCAACAATCTACGGAACGACGATGATCCGTTTGGATTGAATGACTATACATGATCAACTTACAGCTAATTTCTTTTTGTATGACGACTTTTGTTTATCTGTTGGTCTGGAACTCAGGCTATTAGAGCCTGGCGAAATCTGGGAATGCAAGAGTTCTGGATCGGCTGAAGCTGTTCCATAAACATTAACAGACTAGCACCGTGTCGCCGCTGCCTGAGTTACGGATTGGATGGTGATGGGTTGGATAATGATCAGGAACTATGTATGCTCGGGATGAATGCATCTTTTTATATGCATGTGCTTCGTGCATATTATATCATCCGTGTTTTATATTTTTGGTGGTTTTTTTTCTTCAAAAAACAGGTTAATCAAAATGTGGTGTTGCAAAAATTATTTGAAAAAATAATAAATGCACTGTTTTCAATAATCATGAACAATCACACATCAGTGCACACACACACACATAATACCACGCAAGCGTAAAACCAAAAATAGGACACAAAACACCATTAAAAAAACACTGTGGAATTCATGTCAAAATATGCACAAAAAGGAATTATTGTCCAAACATTTCTCTCGGTTTTCCCAGTGCTACAATCTAAATAATGATCGGTAATATACACGTTTGTATTTGCCTCAATGACGCCAACATCCAAGTCAAGCAGGATGCCAAGCTCTCCTTGTGATGACGGTCTCTATACATCAATTATAACGAACCAGTGATTGCTTCTTTGCAGTGATATACAATGAGTATCCTGTTAGATACCAGCCACACAAAACCCCTGCGAAATGGAGGGAGGGGTACCTGCACGGTCTTTATAAACTAGAACAGAACTAAGACAGTATACAACATCCTGTGATGTGCGTCCTGCCATATAGATTCTTTTAACATAGCTCGTTGTAGGCCTATAAATGATGTGAGGCTAACTTGAAAACTTACAGAATCATGGGAAAACCAGCAATATTGATTAAGATGACAATGGTAACATATTCATTTTAATTAGTACACAGAATTGGTGCTGCTGAAAATGGTTTGATTCGTTACTAAAGTATATGCGTCGTCATGCGTACTTCATCAATGTGTCATTATTTTTGTTGAATTATTTTGTTTGATGGGATAGGCGACTGTTGACGTTACACTTTATTGAAAGAGTCTCCTTTTAATACAATTTATATGAATATAACGAACTACGCATATTGTGCCATACTGCAGATCATTATGGGGTATAAGCTAATGAGAACCGGAATAAAAAGTGGGAGTATAGATCATCTTCATATAGGTTTAAAGACGAATGTGAATATTTCTGGATGCACATTGAGGAAAATAAGGAAGAAAAAGAATTCTACAACTAGAAATACACTGCTTTTACAGAAGGAAAGGTTTTTGATCAGGGGCCGTCGAACGTCTTAGGCAGGGTACGGGCGTGTTTAATAAGTATGTGTGCGTGGGATGGGAGGAGCTAAATAATGTTTTTGTTTTTGAAAACATACGGACATAATGAATCGTTGTATGTTACTCCGTATAGTCTCTTCATTTGATTAGCCTGTAATCTGGCAGCTTCAAGTTGATGTTATGCTCAGGTTGTGGCTTGGACCAGATACCAGTTGTTGCTCGACATGTCAAAGATGTCAAAACGAACAGTGAATGATCTTCATTATTTTAATTGTAGAATGTATTAGCATTAAATCCATGAAAAAATTAGACGGTTAAATGTTCAGCTCGACTTCACTCAAGAGAGCATCGCCTTTCACCTTGTGAATAATCTTTAGTCTATCACACCCGGAACTGGCGAATTCATAACTGCATTGGGCTGTAAAGTTTGTCGTGTAGATCTAATTTATTGAAACATCAATGAGAAAAACATATTTATTTCTCCTTTCAAAGTGCCATTAATGACTGATTTTTGTTTTTCACTTCAACCATTAGGTTTCTTGCTGCTCTGCCCAATAGGGTCAGTCCATCAGGTTGGGTCAACAGTTCTGCATGATGTCCATGTAACGGAGGTATCAACTTTTTCATTTCAAAATGAATATCATTTCAAATGCTGTTAAGTTTTGCTGTTGTGTCGATATGAACTTTGCCCCCTGATTATATTGATGCATGTTTAAATCAGAAATCTTTCGTGGATTTGCTGCACGGCAAATTAGCTTTCATACCTTCGTTACAATGACATCCATCATATACGTATATTAAAAACTAGCAATAAATCATTTCCTTTGAAATATTGCAGCACCCATGAATCGTCTCGTGTGATGACCCCGAATACTCTAGCAGTAAAACTTGTTGGGATATCGTTTTCTCTCTTAAAGTCATTACTGGCAGATATTTGCTTGGATTTAATGAGGCCTGGATTTTTAGTTCCATTACGTCACAAAAGCGAACCCAACCCCATGGACTGACCTAAGAATACGGAATTTGGAAAATTCGAAAAATAGCAACTTATAGACGAAATGAAAATCATAATGATCTCATAGTTTCACTAGTTTGTACAATAAATGACTAAAAATTTGTTCTAAAATAATCAATTCATTATACATTTAATGAGTTTGTGCTTTCCAAATTGACATTACTGCGCAAGCAAGAGAAGTTTTATTGACCAATGCACTTCTTCACAGAGAACATAGGATGTATACATTAATTTTATCGTCAAACTAAGATTTTATGTACATGTAAATGAATAGTTTTCATCCATAATAAAGATACATGACAGAATTCGACACAGAAAATCTGTAACATCGAATGGTATGCTGTTGTGTTTATAATCATTGTCAACATGGGATTTGAGTGCAAATTGTTATTTACGTGTGTGTTTGTGCATATGCGATACTTTTCGTGCATAATGTATAATTGCGTATGAATTTGTGAATCAGTGGTACTGCTTCTACACTATAAAATGGATTGTGTGTACTCGTGTCGATGTATGTGTGTAGGCATTGCAGTGTGGATAAGGGTGTGTATATTTTTATCCTTCGGGGAAATGCAAAAGATTTGCTTGATTTTGCAAGATGTTTATATGCCTATACGTTTCAAACAACTGAGATTTATTCATTTATTATCATTTTTGGATATCATTTCACTCATAAATCAAAATACACATGCATGGTCCCTATACTCTTCATCTTCACCAACCACCACGTAATCTCCGTTCATCAAACTCTCTAAAATTACAGGTACCTCGAATCAAGTATAATTGGGGGGATCGGGCTTTTTCATTAAGTATGGGCCCGAAACTATGGAATGGCCTACCAAAATATCTTAGAGAAGCATCTTCCATTGATGGTTTCAAAAAGAATCTCAAGACATGTATTTTCAATTTAAATTGACAATTACCTGTTTGTATAGATGTGTACGTATATAATCCTATTGTTTGTTGGTTTATTGTCTTATTATTTTCTGTGATACTGTTGTAACGTGACACAATATGTACTCTGTTCCACAGCGCCTTGAGTATCTTTTTTTAGGTAGAAATGTGCGCTTTATAAGAGTCTCACTATTATTATCTATATCCAGACACATATCATTCATGACTTCCAGGTATAAACGAAACAGCTTATTGACCGAGCTTATGGCGTATATAGGTTACCATGGTAACATGTACGTGAACGCCGGCGTACAGAGTGGAATATACACATATATCAAGTCACTTCCAACAAACACATTCTATCTATATCACTACATTCATCTATAAACGACATTAGTTTTTATTTCATTTGCAAAACAACAGCAATATTCCTAACTTCTTCCTCGTTAACGCTTTTATCTTCCTAATCAAGCTACGCTCAAGTCTCTTGAAATTAGATTATGATAGGAAACTAATCTGCAAATTACTGACGATATAATTATGCTTTTAATTCATAGATGTTAATCACAGACAGGTTTTCCGAAGACGCACATAATTATGAGTGGAAACAGATCTCTTCTTCTACACTACATTTTCTATACTAGGCCTACATTTTTAATTTAACACTCTACCATTGAAAGACGATGCTCATTATACCTAGTTGGGTTAACATGAATAAAAATGCCTTGTAGGTGCGACTAAAGGCCATGTGTAATAGTCAAAAGTAAAAACCCATGATTCCTACTTGTTATACAAGAAGTTATTCCGCGCTAAGACAAAATACTGAATACAAATGAACATTCACTGGAGAGTAATGTACAATGTCTTCAATGATGTCGTATTTCATGGTGATATTGGTCGAGTAGGAGAGTACACATACACCGAGACAATGGCTATAAGCCGGATATTTTTACCTCTGACATTTTTTACCGTTGACATTCTCCCCTTGACAATTTTAACACTGACAATTTTTGGAATTGACAACAATGTTTTTGTCCTGATATTTTGTATCCCTGGCAGATTTAATATTGACATTTCCCCCTGTATTTGACCCCTGACATTTTTTGTTGTTGTAATCACTAACATTTTTACAAAACTAATAATGACATCTTATCCCCTACATCTTTATCCTAGACATCTTTCCCGTTGAATTTTTACTCCTGATATTTCTACACTTGATACGCTTTCCCTGCCATTTTTACCCGTGACATCTCTGTACTCTAATTGACATCTTTGTCTTTGATCTTTGACATTTTACGCTTCAGATTTTCCCCTGACATCCTTACATCTGATATTTTTACCTTTTAAATTTTTACCCTTACATTTCTTACTCCTTACTTATTTCTCCTCCACATTTTCCCTTTACATTTTTCTTCCTGACATTTTTACCATGACATGTTTACAACTGGCATTTTATCAATTGGCGTTTGACACTTCCCCTGACATTTTTAGTCTTGAATTTTGTTATTACAGTCTACTGATATTTTTACCCGGATCCGAATTTCCGACATGAATACATGTACAGGCCGCTGCTATCGATAACTGTCCAAGTAAGTATAATACCGGAGTGTTTCGTCACATAAAAAAAGAAGAAAAGCACCACAAACAATATCACACCGTTAGGCCAGTTATACGTTGGAACATACTACATACATGCATTATATAATGTATTACAGAATTTTTCATATGAAATTATAGTCATAATGTCCTTTATGCGGCAACGCGATGGAGGCATCCGGGGATTCGTGTGCCGAAATTCTCATAGACCAGGACTTTGTGGCTCGACACACACGGGGAGAGCACTATTTGAAGACGATGGCTCGTTTCCTCTGAAATACAGCTTATCATCAAGCAGCTGCACCGACAATTGCCCAAAGCTTGCGCTGTCAAAACTCCAGTCTTCAAGACAGTGATATAGAATGACAGACGTATTAATCGGGGTTAGAAAATAACGTATTTGAAATGGAAAGACACGACAGGTTAACAAAGAAAACTGTAGCACATAATTTTCTAAAGAAAACGAAAAAAAGTGTATGACTTTATACAAAAGATTTTGTTTTATGACACACATTTATGATAATTAGTTGTGACCACGTTAACATGGTTTCGACAATCAGTTCCTTACGTGCAATGCGCACGCATACTTAAAGCACAAGTCCACCTTCAGGATTGAGAGAATGCAGCAATATTAGTAGAACACATCAGTGAAAGTTTGAGGAAAATCAGACAATCCGTTCAAAAGTTATGAATTTTTAAAGTATCTGGGCAGTCACTGCTGGATGAGAAGACTACTATAGTGTATGATGTCACATGCGTACAACGATATAAGGAAAATAAAAAGAGAAGTTCACAAAACTTTACTTTTTGAATGAAGTGCATATTTCTTCGACTTCTTACTGACGTATATTAAGGGTAATGTTATTCCCTCTTCCTTCTGAAAGAGAGAAGTTGAGTGTTCTTTCGTTATGTGAGAAAAATGGAAATACGTTGAATTTTCTTTATTCTTTCTTTATATCGTTGTACTCATGTGACATCACAAGCCATAGTAGTCTTCTCATCCAGTCGTGACTGAGCAGAAACTTCAAAAATTCATAACTTTTGAACGGATTGTCCGATTTTCCTCAAACTCTTACTGATGTATTCTACTATGCTGTGTTCACTAAACCCACGTGTCTATGAAGGTGAACTTGTCCTTTAAAACCAGAGTAAAGTTAGAATGCCATGTAGATTCTGTCACCTGTCAATAGATCCTAGTTCTTATAGTTTCTTTGACTCTTTCCTTTCGAGAATCGATAATATTGATTTGAGCATTGAAAATTAATCCAAATATAACTATGGATCATGTATGGCCGGTTGATGAACGATAAGCTATAGAAGAGCAGCAATGGATATTGTTCTTAAAAGTGTCGAGAGAAAACAAAGAAGACATTGACTTAACCAATAATTGACAGTGGACACACAAACATAAGGTAATTTATTTAAAAAAAAAGTCGGATTTGACATGAGAAGGGATGGATACTAATTTCTACATTTTTTAACTAAATGGTCCATACTATCTCGTCGCAACCACATCTGCAAATACGCATGGATGTCGATGATACCAGTTAACTCTTCAAGATCATATTTTGATTATTGATTTAGGAACTAAAATGTCTGCAAATCTTTAAAGAATATTGCGAAGTTATCATAACTCATAAATTTGTCACGATTATTTTTTTTTCGGTAAAGAGAGGGAATAATTATTGGAAATTTATGTATGGGTAAATTTACACTTGTGAGACTATGACTTCATCACCACCTTAAATTGCATATGGATCGGTTTCAAATATCAATGCTTCAATCAAACACTTGGATCTTAAAACAAACAAACAAAACATAAACAGAACTGCATTTCTTAGGTCCAAGTCTCATGGAGCAAGGTTATCCTCTATAAAATAAGTGGTTTTTTTTTTTTTTTAAATCTTGCTCTGGTTATTGAAGCCAAATTGGTTTTGTGTGTGTGTGTGTGTGTGTGTGTGTGTGTGTGTGTGTGTGTGTGTGTGTGTGTGTGTGTGTGTGTGTGTGTTGATGCTGCAGCTGCTCACCTATTTCACCTAATGGATACAGTGAATCTAGCTCCACACTGCCCTCATCACATCGCCAGGTGCCGGCGGGCGAGTAGTGCAACTGCAGTTCTGAATCCCAGCAACAGGAGCAATCGAACCAGACGTGATTATCCCCTGGACACTGTTTGTCCTCCACTGCGAGCATTATCTTCATAACGTAGTCCACACCATTAGGTAGTGGAAGCTTTGATAAGTCCACCAAATCGCAAGTCATTTTGGCAATCGGAACGGACATATATTTGCAGGTGATAAGATTAATTCCTGTGAAAAAAAAAAATGGGATCAATTTTGTATTTCTTTCGTGTTTCTTTATCATCCCATTAATTTTTTCCACGACAGTTGCATGCGTTGCCCTAAGGAGTGTTTCTGTTTGATTTAGATTACCATACCTTTATGGGCCTATTTGTTTATCACAATGAGGGATTATTCTTGATCACCATATTACATTCAACAGTACAATGTCTTGAAACCGAGTACATAGCACATGTGATAGACATAGTATTCCGACGTTTCACATGGTTCGTTGATGATGCCTTTATTTATTAGGAATCACCTTCCTTTAATTTTAGGATTAACAAACAATCGGTACATACGAACGAACCCAACTATTAGCTGTTTCACCTCAAACGTCTTGTAAATCGTCGTTACCTGGAATTTCAGTGGTGCTCTAGTCAAATTTAGATGAAACTTTGTTGAAAGAGTTCTTTCTTCGATACTATACTAGCGAAAACATGAATAACGTAGTATTGTAATTGCAAAACATTTATGCATTGACACAATGGCAGTAAGAATGACAAACTTAAAGTGTAGGCCTATGCATAAACACGTCAATACAGATGGATCTATGCAAACATACAAAAAAGCACATACATCTCACGAAGAAAGGAGCGAGATCAAAAATGTTTCCCTTTTGGTCAACTCCTGCCTCCAAGAAACAAACAAACAAATAAACAAAAACCCGTTAAGATATTTTACGGAAACTAAAAAGGTTAGCACTATTAAAAAGACATGGATGACCGGTGTTATTTGAATGTAACTTTACCGTCAGTGACAGCTTGCTGCAACGGTGTCGTTGTAAAGTCAGTCGAAGGATTTAATTCTTGTGTCAGTGTAGTAAGCTCTTGTATATGTATAAAAAAGCAACAAAATAAAAGAATAATTCATTTACTTCATAAACGTGTTGCAGTGTATAAAGTCAGGAATTTGATTCCATAAAAACATTTAGATAAACGTTAAAACCTCAAAGAAGAAACAGGAAATAACGAAGAGAGGAGATAAAACTGGTATTACATACTTTTTCATCATCAAATTTACTGACAGCTTTCCCCAACTGCGTTGCTGTAACGTCAGTCGAATAAAACATTTCTTGTGTTTGCGTACTCAGCTCTGGAATGTTTATACCGAAGGTAACAATGTATAACAGAAGAACCTCAGTTACTTTCGAGATACTTTAATCATAATTATTTTGCCTATGTGTTTGTAAGTGTGAGACAGACAACAAATGACAAATTGGTATTAGAGCATTGCAACGAAACGGAAGAATCTCGTGGAACAAAAAAAAAAGAAAAAGAAAAAAAGAGGAGATTTCTCTTTTACTTGTGGTGACAGCATCCTGCAACGGCGTTGTTGTAACGTCAGTTGAATGATATATTTCTTGCGTCAGCGTAGTTAGCTCGGGAATGTCTATAAGAGGTGAGAATATATAACAACACACACATACACACACACATCAAAGAAACGTTTTAGATACTGTACTGTAATCCTGTTTCGACCTAAACATTTGTAAAGATGAGACAGCCAACAAATCAACTAATAATACTCTCTAAAAAAAAAATCGAGTGAAAATATTTACTCTTAAAAGAGTGAATACAAAAAAGAGTGAATTTCGAGTGAAATTGGAGTGAATTTTGAGTGAAAATATTCATTTTCACTCATTTTGGAGTGACGTCAGGGATCACTCCAAAATCTTCGAGTGATCCCTGACGTCACTCCAAAATGAGTGAAAATGAGCATTTTCACTCAAAATTCACTCCAATTTCACTCGAAATTCACTCTTTTTTGTATTCACTCTTTTTAATAATAATAACAATAATAGTGGCTACTTGTATAGCGCACAGGTCCACTTTTCAGTGCTCATGGCGCTTCAAAAATGAAAAAAATATCATATATTTACATGCATATACATATTAAAACATTTCAACAAAGAAGAAAATGGTAAACAAAAGCAAATATATACCAAATAAAGAATACAACATATATCAATTAAAAATGCAATATTGATCCAATATTAATGACATACAGCAATTACAGTCCTCAGTATGAAAACATGCAACGAAAGTAAGAAACTCATGTAGCAATATTACTATATATATATGTATATATATATATATATATATATATATATGTATGTATGTATTATGATAAGGTGTTCTTTGATTACGATAAGATTAAGATAACACGTTGAACAACTTTTAACAAAATCCCCATAAGTATATATATATATATATATATATATATATATATATATATATATATATGTATATATATATAGAAGAAGAAGAAGAAGAAGAAGAAATACGAGACAAAATTGGTGATATATGTGTCACGTTTACTTGTACTAGCAGCTTCCTGCAACGGCGTTGTTGTAACGTCAGTCGAATGATAGATTTCTTGTGTTGGCGTAGTCAGTTCGGGAATGTCTACGGAAGGTGACAATGTGTAACCGAAAATCTCATTTACTTTATAAATACTCTTATCATGCTTCGGCCTTTATAATTATGCAAATGTGTGATAGACTACAAATTAACAAATACATTGGTATGATAATAATACAACGAAATATAAGAAACTCATGGGGAAAATAAAAGAAAGGCAGAGAAGATAATGTGATAGATTTCTCTTTTACTTGTACTAGCAGCTTCCTGCAACGGCGTTGTTGTAACGTCAGTCGAATGATAGATTTCTTGTGTCGGCGTAGACAGCTCGGGAATGTCTACAAAGGGAGACAATGTATAATAGACAAATCTCAGTTACTTTTTATAAAGTCTAATCATGTTCCGGTCAATATATTTAAATTCGTGAGGTAGACCTTAAATCAACGAATGATTTGGTATGAAATCATTACAACGAAAAGTCAAAAACTCATAGAGATACACGTATATAGTAAGGTTCGGCATTAATGGGGTCCAGATGGTCCAGGGCCACCAGATATAAATATCAGGCCACTACTTTTAAAGAAGAGATACATTTGTGTTGGCCAACAAAATATTTGAGTGTGTGTGTTTTTTTTTTTCATTCGATTTTGTCATCCAGAAAAAGGTAAAATATTTCGTGTCTGATCAGTGCTTCATTAATTCGCCCATTTCAGCAAACTGCACGTCGCTAGGCATGCTAGGGTTGCAAGATGTACTTCACTGCCGAACTCCAGTTTATTTTAGGTCCAAATTAGGCCGAACTAGTATTCCATCTTTCCGCTACATCTAAGTACGGTGAAGATATACGACTTTATCAAATATGGGTGTTTCGTGAATATAAGTGGCGTCATAGAAAACATAGTTCCAGTGCGTGGTATTTGAAACATTTGATAACATCTACAAATTTTCACGTAATTGTAATGGTTTGTATTCATTTTGATGCGTTAATGAATTACTTCTTATTCAGATGTTCGACTTTTTAAATTCTTAAGCAAAGTACGTGGTATTTGACGTAGGCCTGCTTCGTCATACCAGGGAGGTGAGTATCTCCCTGGTCATACATGCCAATTGTCAGATAATTATCAAGTTTATCATGTTTATTGTATTATTAATTCAATGTTTTATAAATGAAAAAACGAGCAAAGGCAATTGGTTTTCTTTTTTCGTATATTTGGAATTCTATATGTTTTGCAAATTTTTCGTTTATTCCATTTCTCTTTCTTGTTTGTTTCCCTTTGTTTGCATTTTAATATTTGATTAAAGGAAACCAAAACCCAAAGAGAAATGTGGATTGAGTGAAAGCAGCAACATTAGTAGAACACATCAGTGAAAGTTTAAGGAAAATCGGACAATCGATGCAAAAGTTATGAATCTGTAAGGTTTTGGTGTTGGAATCGCTGGATGAGGAGGCTACTAGCGACTATTACGTATGTGTGGACAACAATATAAAGAAAATATAAGGGGAATTCCACAAAAATTCTTTTTTCATGAAAATTACACATTCCATCAACTTGATACTGACATATGTTAAGGGTAACAATCATTCCCCCTGCTTTCTGAAAGCGGTTAGTCAAGTGCTCTTTCATTATGCTAGAAAAACGAATTTTTGTGGAATTTTCTTTATATTTTCTTTATATTGTTGTCCACACATACGTCATAACCTCCAGTAGTCTCCTCATCCAGCGGTTCCAACAGCAAAACTTTGAAAATTCACAACTTTTGCATCGATGGTCCGATTTTCCTCAAACTTTCACTGATGTGTTCTACTAATGTTGCTGCTTTCACTCAATCCACATTGCTCTTTGGGTTCGGGTTTCCTTTAAATTGTTTTATTTTAGTTTTTCATTATTGTGCGGACTACCAAAATGCGATTCGATGATATGGACACAAAAAGAAAGCATTACTATTGTCAAACAACTAGTTGTCTGGTGGCTACTAAGATCCTTAAAGGGGACCTCCGGATGATTTTCAGACTTTTACATTTGAACAACTATAATTCAGTTAAACTGAGTACAGAGTTTCAGAATTTATAGTGATTGGGATGAGGAATGGGAATGTTTTCAAAATTTGTAACAAATTGCAATGAACAAGGATGATGACATGGTAGCCTCACCATAGGAATGCATGAGTTGGGGCTCACGGAAGCAGAACAAAAGATGAAGAAGGCATGCATAGATTCTTCACAGGTGAACTTGTTGAGCAAGTGGTATTGTAATGGAATTGCACTGCTACATTTCTGAAATATATGAGGCTCTGATGTCATCAACACTGTTCAGTGTAATTTGTTTAAGATTTTCAATTTATTGGTTTCTCTCCTCAAGGACCACAACAAATTCCACGAATCTATACATGGAGCTTTTGATTTATGTACTACATGATGTGAAATTATGAAAATCGTCCGGAATGTCCCTTTAAATCTGAAACTTTGTTGGCTCAACAAACAAAACAAGAAAGCTAGCGTCCCGAAAAAAAAATGGTGTCCCGACATCAATTTTTAGGGGCTCCAGGCCATCAGGCCACTGCTTTTGTCGAGACCTGATAAAATAACGTTTCAATAATGTTTAATGGACATAACATGAGATAAAAACGGTGATTTACTTGTACTGACAGCTGTTTGCAACGATGTTGTTGTAACATCAGTCGAATGATAGAGTTCTTGTGTTGACGTAGTCAATTCGGGAATGTCTATACAAAAGGTGACAACGTAAAATAGAAACAAAATCCAAGTTATTTTACAGATACTCCAGTCACGTTTCGGTCTTTGTGCAGGTGTGAGACAGGCTATCAATTCAACAAGTAAGTTTGTATCGGAACATAACAACAATACACACATTTAAAAGAAACCTCATGGAGAAAAAAAGGGACAGAAAATAGAAAGGAATAGGACACAAAACTTGTGATAGATATCTCTTTACTTGTAGTAACAGCTTCCTGCAACGGCGTTGTTGTAACGTCAGTTGAATGATACATTTCTTGCGTCGGCGTAGTCAGTTCGGGAATGTCTACGAAAGGTGAAAATGTATAACAGAAAAATCTCAATAACTTAATAAATACTCCGATCATCCTCAGATCTTTATATAAGTATGCAAATTTGTGGTAAACTAAAAATTAACAATATACAACGAAACGTAAGAAACAGAAAAGAAAGGAAGAGAATATAAAACATGTGATAGATTTCTCTTTTACTTGTACTGGTAGCTTCCTGCAACGGCGTTGTTGTAACGTCAGTCGAATGATAGATTTCTTGTGTCGGCGTAGTTAGCTGGGGAATGTCTACGGAAGGTGAAAATGTATAACAGAAAAAAAAATCTCAGTTTTATAACTTTATAAATACTCTGATCATACCTCGGCCTTTATATGCAAATGTAAGGCAAACTGCGAAGTTACAAATACATTGGTATGAGAATAATTCACCGAAACGTAAGAAACTCACGGGGAAAAAAAAAAGAAGGAAGATGAAATAAAACTTGTGATAGATTTCTTTTACTTGTACTGGTAGCTTCCTGCAACGGCGTTGTTGTGACGTCAGTTGAATGATAGATATCTTGTGTCGGCGTAGTTAGCTCGGTGATGTCTACAAAAATGACAATCAGAAAAATCTTAGGTATTAAATTCTCTAATAATATTTCGGCCTACTATGTTTGTAAATACATAAATAAGAAATAATCAAATAAACTTGAAAGGAGACATTACAACAAAACGTAAGGTTATCATGGGGATAACACACAAAATGAATGAGGACGAGCTAAAAGGGTAATTATATTTGCCTCTTTTACCTGTATTGACAGTTTGGAGCAAGGGTATTGTTGTAACGTCAGTCGAATGATACACTTGTGTTGGCGTAGTCAGCTCGGGAATGTCTAGGACCAGTGACAATAAATAATAAAATCCATATTTTGATATAAACTGAGTTATTTCATGAATACTTTAATTGTTGTGTTTGTTTGTTTCATTTTTCCACCAGAGGGGATGGCTGGATAGCCCGCATTCAGCTGCGCTAGCATGTCTTCCATGGGGTCCAGTGTTACAGATGTGGGGCGGGACCACTTCATCGGGTAATGCACCCTGCAGGGGCGGATCTAGCTTTTTTCCAAGGAGGGGGTTTAAGGGGCTGAGCTGGGTATTGCAAGGGAGCGTAGCGACTGAGCTCGAGCGAGCAAAACGAGTGTGTGTGTGTGTGTGTGTGTGTGTGTATGTGTGTGTGTGGGAGGGGGTGAGGGTGTGGGAGGGGGGTATCCCCCTCCCACAGTAGGGAGATTTTTTTTCCATTTTTAGGGTTGCCAGCTTGCGATTTTAAGCATACTTGCATGCTCTATTTTTTCTCTCTTTTTTTTCCCCAAATATTTTTTTTTTTTTTTGGGGGGGGGGGGAGCGCCCCAAGCGCGCTGGAACTCTTCTGTGTGTGGTTTTTTTTTTTTTTTTTTGGGGGGGGGGGAGGGGGGGGGGCAAAATCTCGACGGGGGGGGGGAGCACATTCATGTGATGGTGTGAGATCCTCGGCGAGGGAGCGAAGCGACTGAGCGGGGGGGGGGGGGAGTGTGTGGGAGGGGGGATACCCCCCTTCCACGGTAGGGACTTTTTAAAAAAACGGAGTACAAAACTCGCGTTTATAAAGCGTTTAAAAGCAAATTTCTAGGAAATTAAAAAGTGGATAGAATCATTTGCGAAGGACTATGATTATACGGGGGTATAACATTATTTTATGTGACGGTGTGAGATCCTCGGCGAGAGCGAAGCGACCGAGCGGGGGATGGTGTGGGAGGGGAATACCCCTTCCCACGCATAGGGACTTTTTGTAAACACAGAGTATAAAAGTCGCGTTTATAGAGCATTTAAATCAAATTCCTACGGAATTAAAAACGGAAAAAAATCACTGCGAAGAACTATGATCATAACTTATGCAAACTATTCAGTTTATAAGTACGGACAGAGCGAGAGAGCCACTCTCATGTTGCCATTCGTCTGAAATGTATTCATGAAAAGCTAAAACGAAATCACATTGTTCGAGCAATAAAAATTATTTTTGTGTCACAAGAAAGCATAGAAGAATGAAAAATGTAGGATTTACTAAAGGTATGTTCCACGGGGCACGCGAGGCTACCATCTGTACACTAAATTTACTCATAAGTAAATACTAGTGTATGATAATGTATATTGTTAGTGTATTATAATTTTCGCCCCGTTAATGTATATTGTTAGTGTATTATAATTTTCACTTTTGAAATTGACAACTTTTACGCAAGAAAAGTGCCCTTATTGCTCATTTTGGTCTTAAAATAATTTATTAATTGTTTGTTGTTTGTTTGTGTGTTCTTTCTTTTTTTCTTTTTACTTGGTAGCCCAAGAGGGGGGTTTCAACCCCCTACCTCCCCCCGTAGATTCGCCACTGCCCTGCATTCATTGTTTGTATCTATTAGTATTTTACAGTATGATATGTGGAAATGTGAGCCAAAATACAAATCAACAAACATATTGCTATGAAGCTATCACAGTTGATCAACAGAAATTCATATTGTAAAACACATTTAGAAAAAAAAAGAAGAAAATGAGATAAAAATGACGACATTTCACTATATGATATCTACCTGTACTGACAACTTCCTGCATCGGCGTATTTGTAAGGTCAGACTTAAAAAAAAAAAAAAAACGGAGTACAAAAGTCGCGTTTATAAAGCATTTAAAAGCAAATTTTTAGGAAATTAAAAAGTGGATAGAATCATTTACGAAGGACTATGATTATACGGGGGTATAACATTATTTTATTTGACGGTGTGAGATCCTCGGCGAGAGCGAAGAATGTACTTCTTTCGTTGGCGTTGTCAGCGGAGTAAGCACTTGACCGAATAGAAAACGGAACACTGTACAATGCAGGAAGAAAGAATGCCGCATTATACGTGTTAGATTATGTTATATGAATTCATTTTGTTTATACAACTAATATAAATACTCATTTATCTTAGTGTTTTATATTTGCAAGTGAGAGGCACAATAACAACTACATTGTGCTACAATAATGATAATGATAATAATACAATGACAATTATTAATAGCTAATTTTGAAAAATGCAATGAAACAATAACAATAGATTCAGAAATTAAGGAGAGAAATGAACGGAGAAGCGACCAAACTGATGACAATTTAGTGGATTTTTTCCTGTACTGACTGCTTTTCTGATGTGTCTGCAAAAGGTGAATATATATATATATATGTGTGTGTGTGTGTGTGTGTGTGTGTGTGTGTGTGTGTGTGTACTGTATATATATATATAAATATATATGATATGATACATGAATATACAATAAATGAATATACAATACTGTATAGTCAGGTTATTATTGTGTAAGTTGTGTGGCAGAATGTATAAACTGACAAAAACAATGATGTGATACCATTAAATAAACAATAGAAAGAAAACAACTATAAGCACTGCCACAGAAATTAAGAAAAGAGAAGGATTCAACTCGTGGAAGTTCAATTCTGACAATTTTTATAACATTGCTGTAACGCCAGTCAAAAGATTACTTCTCAAGTTTTGTATAGTCATTTGTCATGTTTGTGGAATGCCTACAAAAGTAGAAAATAATGAGCAATGTTTTGAACTAAACTGAGTTATTTCATGAATGCTCCGATTATGTTTTGGTTTACACATTTATAAATTTGAGGCAGACTTCAAATCAACAAATACATTGATTTGAAGACATGGACATAGCGTTTGAAATTCCTAGTGCAATGAGTAAACAATAGAAGAAGATAGAAGAGGAAACAAAATCGTTCCTGAAAATTCATTGTAACATTTAGTTATCGTGATAGCTCCATGGAGCGGCGTTGTTGTAACCTCAGTTGAATGATCTGTTTCTTGTGTGGGCGTAGTCAACTGTAAAAAAATCGAAGATATGAATACATACAGCAGCTAATGAATTAAGATATAATGCAATGAGTAAAGTGAGTTGTGTCGTTTAAACAGCATTCACGTTTTGAATTCTGATGCAAAAAGAAAATTAACAACTACATCTGTTGGTATGATAACCGCAAAAGAAGAAAAAAAGAATGGAAGAAGAGTTGAAAGTGTGACTCCTTTATTGTAGCTTTTTACCTGTACTGACAGTTTGATCCAGTAGGCTTGTAACGTGACGCAACGGACAGACGGATATTGAATTGGCATTGTGAGCTCTAAAATGTCTACTAATCCTGTCATAAATATCTTGATTTTATAGTCTTAGGCAGAGTTTTATTAACAAATACAGTGATATGTTGACAAAGATCAAATGAATTAATAGGTAATAATAATAATAATAATAATAATAATAATAATAATAATAATAATAATGTTTTATTTATCCAGGGTAGCCTCTTCAGTGTTGCCACTGCTCTACCAGAGGGCCCTGCCATTATGATTACCCCAGCGTTGCCAGGTCCCCATTTATACACCTGGGTCGAGAGGGACAATTGTGGGTAAAACAACTTGTCCAAGGACGTAAGCACTGGGCGGGAATCGAACCCGGGTCCTCCGATCGGGAGTCGGGAGTTTATATCCACTATGCCACAGCGCCCCCACGGTAAGAGGCGAAAACCCTATGTACGGTGATATCTACATTTTTATTTTACCTGTGCTAACAGTTTGGTGTAATGGCGTTGTGGTAGCGTCAGTCGAAGGATATACTACCTGTGCCAGGGTAGTCACCTCTGTCATGTCTACAGAAGATGAGTATACATATACATATACTTTTATATATAATATATATTTATATTAATTATTATACAACTAAAGTAAGTATCATCTAATACTAGCATTCCTAAATTCGTTAAAGATTACATTATCATATTTGAAAATTTATTGTCGTCTTTATAATTCAGTTTTCAAAATGTCTATAAAACGTAGATACACGTATGGAGTCAGTATCAAAATCTCATATCAGTGTGTGAAAAATCATGAATGATATTGTGCAAAAAGACCACAATTACATTAATTTTTCGACAATTACAATTTTTTGGCGAAACCATGATGGATGATGAATTCATGATAATTGATGGTGGCATTCCTTGATGTCCAGCTGGTCCAATGCAAACTTGGCTCGAGAATTGCACGAATGACTTGAATTGTAGACTTACTTTTGGTAACAGTAGGCGAACACACAATGTTGCGTACTCCTTTTCCGAGTCTCATGCGAAGAAAAGAAAGTTCATTTGGGAACATTGGTATCAGATTTCCGTCAGTGCCCTGGATCGGATCGCAGGGATTGTAAGCATTTACACTGTCTGCAGCGCAGGCAATTGCTCCTGGGAGATTTGTAACGTAAGCTGATGTCTCTTTCGTCATTCCTGGAAAAAAAAAACTAAACTGAGCAAGTTTAGCAAATTGAGGCAAAATGAATTTAAAGTTCTTTAAGACGTTTTAGTAGTTATTAACGAAGAAGGAGCATAATTAACTTACTACTTCCTTACTATTAGATCATATGTATGATTTAATTTCCCTAGTTTAGCAGCTATATTGAGCACTAGTGACTTGAGAAAAACAAATACAAAAAGACTGCCGCTTCGAAAAATACCCAGTCTTTCTACACGTGATGAATTATGGATTAGGAATATCTGGACGTTTCTGCCTCCTAATACGACACATTGTTATATGTGAACAATCTGCAGCAGAATAATATTGTATAGCTTCTTTTTACCTTATATTTACCATGTCTGATAAACCATACACCATGTATTTATTCTTCTTTTTTTTTTTTCATCCGGAAGGTGCTACAGCTTTGCTACGTCTACTTTGGTTATACGCAATTGGTGTTTCCAAATGCAGGCGTATATAATGTTCTTTTTTGGGGGGTCTGGTGGCCAGTTCGGGCCACTAAAATCTTTCAGTTTTACATTTTGATGTCCTCCCCCCCCCCCCCAAAAAAAAGCAAAGGAAACCATCCGTTTTGAATCCTATTTGCCCGATCTGGCCATCGAAATTCAACTTTGGTGGTCCGACACCAATTTTTAGCCCTGTATATATCTGCTTTGGTTGACTTCAGCTTTTCCGTTCACTTCTGTATGTTTCCTGTTTTTCCCATAAATCGATATTTTTACTGTTTTACCTGTGATGATCATAACGCAAGCTAGATCAATCAGAAAGCCGCTGGCTGGACGGACACATGCCACCTAGGAGTAAGAGAATAGAAGAACAACAAGTGACTTTAATCTTTCAAATCGCTTTGCTTGTCATCATCTGTAAAATCACAATTTATGCTCCCACCAAAAACACTCGTAAAAACGTGTACATTTTGTTGTTGCGAAAGTTCGTCATTTTAAGATTTGTTATTCCGAAGTTGCGTTTATCCCCCCACTGATGCTTTCTTTTACTTTTTTTTCAAAAGGTTGGTTAATCCGAAATATAATATGAGCGGAGAGGCACAACATATGTTGTTCCTTAATCTGTGACAAACCCAAATTATATTCGCAACAACGAATCATTTACAAACCTTATTATTTTTTGCTCATTTTGAATACAATGAGATACTGTTTAATAGGAACAGCAGTCTTGATTATGCTACGTTTAAACGTTGTGCTTCTCCGCTCATATTACTGTTTTTTTTTCCTTTTGCATGAAAGATAAAGAAAGGATAACGAAGTAGTAAAATGGGGCTTTATGAATGAATATCAACCTGTGCTTTAGGACTTTCATAATTGTTTAAGTCTGTGCTCGTTGTTGTTTATTTTTTCCTAAAGAAAATGTTTTAAAATATGTTTGTTCTAAGAAATTACAGACTTAATGATTATATGCCATTGGCATCATTTACTTTCCATCACAATAACATATATATGCCATTGGAATCAATACCACTATAATAAATTACCTGGAAAACATATTAAAATCCATTGATATTTTAACTTTGTTAATTATGTCCGAATTTAACGAAACTTTCCAAACATATGGATTACTAGATATTCCTAATCATTCAAATTAAGCTTAATCACAGGTTGGCATGTCACTTAAAAAGACACAAATACGTGTATTAGGATCACGAGTTAATTTCACAGCTTTTTTCCCCTACTACCAATATTATCCAATGCTCATTCTTTGGCCCTTTCATTCCCTTTCTCTTCCCTTTACGTTTATTTCTACATTCAGCGGCAAGTATACAATTTTGTATTGATTAATGGCCACTTCATTGATTTTTTTTTCCTGCATGTCTCGTGTTTGGCGTATTTCAAATGGTTTGACTGCAAGGTCAACAATTATTTGAAACAGGTCAACTACTTTTTCTGTTTGATAACTATCACCGATGTTATAGCATTTTTTGGTACAGGTTAGAGATTGTCACAATAAATGACTAGAAAATAAACTATATCAACAATTTGCCTGAATATGAGATATAAGCAACAAGAGCAGATTTACTGCATTCATCTACATTCATGAAGCATCCTAATGAACTTATTTTGCAATTTATTTGTCTATATGAATCTGGTGTACTTTGAAATCGCTTTAAAAACACCAAACACACCAGCATACTTAAAACAAAACAAAACAAAACAAAACAAAACAAAACAAAACAAAACAAAAACAAAATATGGAAGAACTTCACAAAACTTACTTTCTTCCTGTCATCGCTTTTCTTCCCCACTGTCGCCATTTCTCTCGAAGTGATGTTTATAGCGACTTTGTATTGGCAGTGATGACGGGCAACGCTAATGGCGCCTTATTAATATGAATCAGTCCCAAGAGATACCGCAGAATGATTTTTTGTTCCTTCAGAAATGCTGGTTTTCGCGAAGACAAAGAAAGCCTACTTAGAATCCAGATGAGGGTCTTTGGAGTCGATCATGCTCAGTCAACTACGCAGCTGAGCAAGAATTTGACACGAATTTAACGGAAGGAAACGTATGAGCAAAGCATGGACATACATTACGATTGCCACCAAATGAAATTACTTTTTGACTGAAATACCTCTCGTTCCTCTAGAATGCATTTACTTTGGTTTTACCCTTCTGACAATCTTATTTTGTTTCCATGGTGACAAAAAATCGAGGCAACAAAACAGCGCCAAGGCCTTGAACCGAGGCTATATTCCGGGACATGGTCACTGGACAAGCTGTTTTCATTGGACGTAATGGGTTTTGCTTACGCTCACGCATACACATACAGACACACAAACACTTACACAGGCATATTACACATATATCATTCATAAACACCTATACTGATTATAAAAAAAAGAACTCACAGCCTTTTTAATACGTTATTAAAGTACAGCTAACCAATTTACATCAACAGATTCTGCATTAGAATGTCTGAAATATGTTAGTATAAAAGCCTAATTAGATAAACGTGACAAAACATTTAGCAGGATTTCCTTTGTTGTTTTTTCTTTACTGCTTGAAAATAAAATATAATGCACAATATATAGACAAAACTGATTAGAGCATCCTTTCACATACAAACATACTAATTATACACGAGATCTAATTAAAGCAAGCACAGACCCACAGACATTTCCAAATATAGTCACTTTTACTATGTGGCACTTTATCAGAGAAGAAAAAACTTCTATATGAGGCTCTTTTGACCACTCAGAAAATTCACAAATCAGTGGAAATCTTTGAAGACAATAGCTGTATAACAGTATTGGGGTGACTTGATATGCATTCATGGATACCTTAACATGAGATGGGCTGATCATGTGACCATGAAATCATTTCATGGTGATTTTATGGTCATTGTATTGCTCATGTTGAGCATAACTCTCGGCATTTTTTTTTCTTTCCCTCAACATTAATATTTTGTCCCCGACAAAGCTCAATAAACACCATCACTCTATTCTCTGCTTATGCATCCATAGGCAGTGAAATTGCTCCTTTAAGCAATTCAAGACAATTAATTATCGTCGTTTGGTCCTTTATTTGTGTTTACTGACAGAAAAGGGTTATGTGAGTTACACCAGGGTCGGATCACCAAGCCAAATTCTGTATAAACCATAATTAGCCATCGTATTTTTGTTATGTTTACAACTTCGTTCAGGTATATCATATACACGGCTTGACTTCTGGCCTGGTGCCCCAGTGGCCCGAGGCAACCTGGGAAACAGAGGTCGAGCCACCACTTGCTAAGAAATGATATGATTCTCATGGGCCACCCAAACTTCTGTGTTTTCATTATTTTTCGTGTTTCTCTCTTTCAGAGTACGGGAAAATAACTCACAACTCAGTGTTTTTTAATGCACGTACGTATTTCAACTTGCTACAACCGCCGTGTTGCCACAATATGACCGCTGCTTTTATAATGTGTTCATGGCCAAATTCAATCTCTTTTACGATCAAATTCGCTCAGAGTATTTATCTTCCTCCCAACCGAATCACTGGCCAAATTCTTCAGATCCGATAATAGAACTAAAGGTATACCCCTTGTCTAATATACGATCATTTTAGGAGTAATTATGCGGTGTCATAGAAAATCATGTTCATACCCCAGTTCAATAATGAATATATTGCACTTTGATGTTGTATGAAATTATTTGATCTCTATTTTTTTCTTTCCTACTTTTTATTCACAGTACGTGATATTTGAAGTACCTTATTAATTATGTCCGCTAAGTTTCAAACGGTTTTTATTTATTCCTTCATCTGCATGCTGTTCTATTGTCTATTTTACTCGTTCTGATTCGTTAATCTTTTTTCTTCGGGCCATGAAATTTCATTGCCAGACCATCAAGAAAAACTGTTGGATCTAATGGGTCCAACACACACACACACACACACACACACACACACACACACACACACACACACACACACACACACACACACACACACACCACACACACACAAATATATATATATATATATATATATATATATATATATATATATATATATATATATATATATACAAGGTTGTGTCAGGCCACCAATTGAAAAGAAGAATAAGAAAAGAATGATAAACTCATTATTTGGCGGACCGTATGTGTGTGAATGTGTGTGCATGGTCCTTTGATGCTAAGGCAGGTTGGCTCGAACTGTGTAAAGCTTTGAAGTAACTGACATTTTTGCACATCAGAAGTGTATATCGTACGGGTATCCTTCTCTGTTGGCTCCCATACTATTAATTGACATTATCTCAGTGAACCGCGGCTCCCTTTAACCCTATTAAGCCCAAGCTATTTTGACCCCTCGCAGGCCCAAGGGGGAGCACATTGTGCCCCCCCCCTATATAACTTTTTTATTATTTGATGTATCATCGTCATATTTGGCACGTGGGTAGAGGAACTCATACTCTACATGACCGTGCATTTGAATTTTCACAAGGTCACCAATGGAGGGCGCTATTTATCAAAATATAAAGAAATACATAGGAAATATGCTAAAAACATGATTTTTCTGTATAATTTCTTTATCCCCATTATATATGTCTTATTATACACCAATCGTTTTGATATTTGCCACAAATAATGGGCATGTGGAATTTTATTATTTGTTATGGTTGAAATTTCTCAAGGTCACCACATGGGGGCGCTATTCATATCAACATAGTGTTACATTATGAGACCTGAGATGAAATGTTTGGGATGGGTACATGTATAGTTATGACATTTCATATTTGCATAATACTGGAATTTTGAGATTGCAAATTGATAATATGATAAACTAATGATATTAGAGGCATAACTTGGGTGAAGCAATCAAAATAACTCAAAATATAAGGGGCAATCTTTAGAAAACATTATTGTTTTCAATTATCTCTATTATATCTATTGTTTTATGCCTTTGTCACATAAAAACAAGGGAAATAATAAGAAAAACTTTCCAGGACCATAATTACTTCAAATTTTGCTCCTTCAACAAATTTCAGCCAAGAAACACCCATTTCATACACTGTAATGCTGTTAAATGAAATGGGAACAGAAAAAAGATGCAAAATCTGACTGACATGGTTGTCAGTTTATGGTTGCCATGGCAACCAGCAACATCAAATATAGCTAAATTATATATCAAAATGTTCGCAATAAGATTTTAGGAAAAGTCACCAAATTTGGTTGAAATCGGATTAAGGGCGAAGGAGTGGCAAACGAAAATCTGGTAGGGGGCACAATGTGCCCCCCCCCCCTTGGGCTTGATAGGGTTAATAAATCAATCGTTACTTTTTGCTAAAGTGCACCAGAATACCGAAACTCAGACTTTAAAACCTTGAATTAGTCTCGTTCAAGAATAAGGACAAGCAACTCACTCGAATTTCTTATAGTCGTTATGGTAATGGTATGGGCTTTGACAAGAACTAAATAAAAGAAAAATGATGTATACGTTAAAATGATGTATACTAACGTATACATCCCCCACAAAAAAATCATAAATCATAAACTCGAACTTTGAGCAACAATGACTTTAAAATTAGTAAATCAATCAAAGTGACATTTCAGGGTTAACAAAAAAAAATAGCTTATTACCTTCACGGATCTTGCAGAAAATCCCATTCGATTTGGTTCAGTGATCTCAGAGACATGGGAGTCTTTATAAAGCATGTCAGACGTCCCTTCCCTCAAAGTTTTGTATTAACAAGGAGACGCATTAATCATTCTGTTTGCAAAGAACGAAGTTGCTATTGTATTTTCGCACAAAAATATCTCTTTTAAAAAAGGTATTATTTTCCTCTCTTCATTTTTAACACATGAGTAATGACTTACATCAAAAATCGAAGCAGATTACTGTGTTTTGCAAATGTTTAGCATAAGGTGTAAAGATATGTATGATCTAAGAAAGACATCAAATTACTAACTCATAGAAGAGTTTGCTTTCTGTTTTCTTCTCTCTCTCTCTCTTTATGTATCTACGTCATATTTATATCATTTTCATATTGACTAATGATGTGCAGAAAATTTGAATTTATTTCTTAGTTGCATTGTCAGTTGTGAGCAAAATAGTTTCATTCATAACATATGCCAAGATCATCTAAGTGTTAAACTTGGAAGAAACAGACCCATGACATGCTTTATACAACGATCCATATTTCCCAGTGACCACTGAACCAAACTGAGTGGGGTTTTCTACAATATGTTGGTAACAAGTTATAGTTTCATATCCTGAAATATATAACATTTAGATTGTTTAATTGTTTTGAAAGTTGTCAATGCAATATGGAAAGTCCAATGGCATTTTTTTTTCAATCGTTTTTTTGGGGGTGGGACATACTGTATATCAAATTGATATGGAGAAGTATGATTTAAGAAATATGACTAGCATGTATCTCTCTCTCAATACAAGAACATCCCATGCGGTTGTTAATGATGACACAATGAATGAGTAATTCACAATATCCCAAATTGTATCAAAAAGTAAAGAGATATAATAAAACGATTAAGCCATGACTCTAGTTATTTTTTTCTAGTTATACTGTTTTTATTCTTACATCCTGTCATTGATATTCATGGTCTATTTCAAATATGTACATTATATAATTTTGCTTGTTTTCTTTACAACAACGATGTTACAACAGGATCAAAAATGTAGGCCTACCAATAGATCCTCTCTATATGACACAAGCGCACTTAAATCTCTTGGCATTGCAAACTTTTGTTCCACCATCTATATTGTAATCGACTGATTTCAAACCATTATTGAATTTTGACTGATGACCATAAATGACGATTGTCTGGACTTACTGCATACATTGTTGGCAAGATAAAAGTTTCATATCTTTTGTCTAGCTTTCATTTATTTCTTTTTCATCACAATTTTCATTGCAAGTTGTTGTTTTTTTTTTGTTTTTTTTTGTTTTTTTTTTTTGCTCAAATGATGATTACAATTAATATTCTTTTTACTGGGACCTCATTGTCCTCCAGTCGAACACAGAGTAGTGGAGTTAAAGAACCGCCAATGATTGACATAACTTTTCAACATCAAGACAACGGATAGAAAGAACTCTTAAAAAAAGAACAGGAACAAAAACTTCAAAATAACCAAGACGTTGTAAAAGACCATTCTCATAAATACATGTCATTACAGTTCAACGAGTATTATTTTACATCTTTATTTGTAACGTTACATACATACGTCTAATACATATTTACAGGAACAGAATAAACCTCGGTAAGTATTAGTCATGTAAACCAATATCTCCACAAACACAATTTAACATAATAAGTGATCTACACCTATACATTTCAGCTGTTCAATAACCTCTCTAAAGCTCACGGAGCCACCAGGACAAGGAGGCAGCACGTTAAAAAAAAAAAAATCATTTCGTCAATGGCCATGAGAGAGATTAAATAAACATCAACAATACAGAAAATAAAGTCGTTGTGTTAAGCCTGGTGTTACACCTTCTGGTATCTCCTTGTGTCGTATAGGTCTTTCTACAGCACGACGCGCATTATGGCCACAGGGCAATTCTTCAAAATGCGAATGCGCTGAAACAGAAGACGATGATTGGTGGTAGGACGAGCGACCTCTATCAAAGCGACTCCTCCGCTTCGACCTTTCTCCCGGCGTCCGACGAGTGATCCCACCACTGTAGGAGACTAATCAGATTCATTGCAATAAATCATTCATCGATATTAATCATTCACTTCTCAAATGGATTCAGGGGTGAGTGATTCGCAAGGCCAGTTGAAGGTCTCACGTTTGAGAGTGATAGATTATGAAATGAAATTTGTAATACAATAGGATATTTATGTTTATCATTATTTATTCATACAACTCAGGGAAGATCGCTTCGATAGACTGTAGATGAGAATATCATGATCAAATTGAAAACAAGCCAGTTGTAAGGTAACGGTTTTTTTTTTAATTTTTAAGCCAATAATACGGGATACAAAACATGAACCGACACGTAATCTAAATTATGATGTTTCGTTTGCTAATTCACTTTGGTTTTTTGTGTGTTTTTACTGTCAAGTCAACATAAAAATCACTGTGGTTGATACTTTCGTCACACTCCGGGATGTACTTCGCAAAAAAGTAAACCACACAAGCAAATACCACCCCCTCCCAAAACAAACAAACAAACAAACAAACAAACAAACAAACAAACAAACAAACAAACAAACAAAACAAACAAACAACAAAACAACAACAAGCAAACAAAACACGCAACCAAACATACAAACAAACAATATTTTTTTTTGTTTTGTTTTTAATCTTAGAAACTTACTGTTCAGTATCTCTGCCCTCGTAGCTCTCCAGCATTATTTGACTCCTGTTGAGAGACAAAAAACAAAACAAAACACAGTAACAAACAAACATATGTCATGAGTTTAAGAAAGGGAAGTAAACGGATTCACCTATACACAACAGCGTCTTTAACCTCTAAACTTACGTAGTTTCTGCGATGTAGAACAAAATGTATAGGCTCTATATGTGTTTGTGGGTGTGTTTTGTATCCATTATTTCAATAATCAAATCTTAAGTGCCAAGCAACCCTAACTTTCCATCAGTTATCGTTTTCTGTTCACATATGGAATGAAAGGAATATCAAGATTTCTAGAACATATTCCTCAATTTTCCCCGCCCCCACCACATCTCTGTTTTCATTCAGCAGTCCCTTAGTAATCATGTACGCGGTAATGTAGTGTGATTAGAAAACATAAAACGCGCCGATAAGAACGCATTCATTCAAATACATCAAGTAACAAATTAGCTCGTCAAAATAGACGAAGAAACAACAACAACGACAACAACAAAATCTAATACTAGCTTTCCATTACTTCCCTTTCAGAGAAACATGTTCATGTACGTCTGCATCTTGCTTTATGTAATCGCACACTCTGTGTTAATAAACCCTGAGGCTTATTACGTAAACGGATTAATCGTTGATCACAAGGATATAGATTGTTGTCAGTTGATGTTACATTCATGCGGAGGTGGACAGTCACGCGGTTGCCATGGCAGGGGCGGATCAAGGAATTCCGTAAAGGGGAGGCGTCTTTACAAAATTAAAGAAGGCGCCCCATTTTTTTCTTTTATTTCTTTTGTTATAAGAAAAAAAAATAAGCGGGGGGGGGGGAGGGGAGTACCTAGCCTGGATCCGCCACTGCATGGTGTTAAAAAGGTGGGAAGTTCGATGAGAGATGTGACAATGAGTGAAGAAAATTGGTCATGAATTACGTCAGTAAACTGGGTATGTATATGAGAGGATTGCCGTGACTCAGAGAAATTACAATATACAAAAACAAAATATGATAAGAAACATGATAAAGTGTGTGATAATCCCAAATCTACTCCCTACAGTCTATTCGATTCGGCGCATCAGAATCTTTTGAAAGAAAACTTGACAGGAAGCGCATTGATGATCCAGAATTCATTCAGGTTTTCTATTGAGAACATAAAAGAGGGGGACAAAATAAGGCACACTCGAAAAGCAAAGCGAAAGAAAAAACAGGAGGAGGAAGAGAAAGAACCAGGAGGAGAAAGAGACTGAGAAGGAGGAGGTGATATGGAGGCGGAGGGGATGGGGATGAAGAGAAATAGGGAAGGATAAAGAAAGAAGGAAGAAGAAGAAGAAGAAGAAGAAGAAGAAGAAGAAGAAGAAGAAGAAGAAGAGGAGGAGGAGGAGTTGACTTGGAGGAGGACATATTATGTATACAGGCGAAGGACGGAGAGGACGGAGATTGGGAGCAGAGTGAGTGGAAAAGATGTGTTATGAAAGGGAATTGAGAGGGACAAACCACTTATTTCAAATTAATACCTTCGCGATTCACCTCCAAACGATGAATCTATTTATCATCTTACAACCTTACATAATTGAAGGACTATAGATGCCTTAATTCATATTATTACCTCTCCGTCAGCACTAGCATTGAATACTATACATACACCGACATTATTTATATCCATCTTGATCCATAATAATATTCAACATTCAATACCAATCGAGATTTTTATTGGTAAAAACAATCTGTATCTTGAACATAAGAGAAGGAATTTTCTTTTTTTATAACAAGTCAAATGTTCCATTGATTGGATTTCATTGGTCTTATGTAGGCAAAAAATGCAAAGGTGCTCCCCTTCCCTCAACAACAACAACAACAACAACAACAAAACGCAATCATTGTTGTAGAAGTCTTTAAACATTAAAGCAAACTAAGTTAAAAACCAAAAAGGACAGGTAAAAATGGAAAATCTGAAACAAACCACCAAAAGAAAGTGAAGTTAAAATGACACGGGCAGGCATGACTGAGCTCTAAGTCTTTTTTGGCTTACAACCCGTGGAACAATCAAAACGTCAACTGTGATTGGTTGGCCCGGTCGTGACCTCATGTGACGTGTTCGGTTGTTATGACGACGATCCTTATGTTCGCGTCCAGTGAACCTTGTCGGGATGTTCTTCCCTCTGTAGAATTGTGCGTTTGAAGTTGGGCGAAATCAGAGTAATTTTAAGACTATGAAAATGTGGTGCGTAAGTGTATATCGTAACCTGATGAATACAAAATTTAAATGAGAGCGTCGACATAACAATTTAGGAACCTCTGGTTTCGTTTCCCTATAATATTCGCAAAGGAAAACTCACAAATACTAGCATACCCAACATAATTGTAACAACATTTATCGTGGAATCAATCATTAATCATTAAATGTGATGTGTAACGGAGATATTCGAAAGTAAAATAATATTTTTGTCTTTCTTCTTTTTATTTTCGTGCAAACAAGGCCTAATGATTAGCAAATATTGTCATGTTGTAAACTGTTTCGCACCTTTCCCCCTTTTATTCAGCTATTTGTCACATCTGTCATTATGCCGGCTTCCCTTGATGTATGATTACCCATCCCCACCCCGTCTCTCTCTCTCCTTCTCTCTTTCTGTTTTCACACCCTTCACACTCTGCATTTTTTTCCTCTTGGTCAACACTTCTCGGGTGCCTTTAACTGATTTGCTCTTGTTATGCTCAAAGCGGAGGATCGTAACTACACTCTGGAATAAACACGGAGTCATGATTAAGCTAACACAGCACACACACACACGGCAGCAACTAACTGCACTAAGTGCATGCATGCGGAGCAAAAAAAAAAAAAACCAAGTTGGATACATTTAAAAGAAATATTGATCCATATGGGGGAAAGGAAGTAGAACTATTGTGCACTGAATGAAGATCAATAATTTTGGTGGAATTTACTATACTGGAGCAAGCATTCTTTCTTGTATCGGAGTGTTTATTGACGGGCTTGAGTGGTTTTAAGAGTGTATTTCCAAACGTTTATCTAAAGGTAAGATCAAAAGATCGAGACAATAGTTTTATCTATCGTACAATATGTATACCAGTGGGATCTGTACGCTCTCAGAAACTGTTGTACAGTATTCATATCAAGAAATTGTCTGGTAGGCTCTACAAACTTGGGTATCCTTATAAAGTCAATAATTAGTATGGTTTCATATGATTGGTAATTTTTTGTGTGCTTGTTTATTTGTTTCTACATTATGTGAAATGGTGACTCGTAGTGAAAGAAGATGATGATTTTCTACTTACACTTATTATACCATCCTCATTCTATCACACTGTACGTCCTATATTATACGTCGAGAAGTTTGTACTGCTACAAAGCTCCGACATTAATTTCTATCCAAAGAAACAATAAGGCCCCGCGTTAGGTCGCCATCAATGACAGGTTTTCGTTTTTTGTTGTGTTTGTTCGTTTTTGTTATCACCAAACTGGTGCAATGTATCTGAATAGATTAATCATGAAACTCGTAAGTCTTTCGGATGTGCGGAGCTCTCTGGGCGTACTATCGATATAATGGATACATGCATGACAGATCATCGTCAGCTAGTAGAGCTCACTCGCATGCGTGTACTCGTTTCTGGACGACACGAGAGGTGTATATAATCCAACAGAGCTAATCGCAAGCTTCCTATGACTGAATCGCATTCGCGTGATCACAATTATTCATGTATACCGTAGGCCTATGTCTACCTATGTCTACCCATGTCTACCTTTAATAAGCGGACAAACGGACAGACAGAAAAGTCGAAAACACCATTCGGGAGTGGGGGAATAGACAAAAAAGTTATAGAAGGTTATCCGGTGAAGCCCATTTCTATGTGACGGCGGATGATGGAATATCGTATGAGGGGATAAAAAAAAGGAGAAAGCCAGTCCAAATATAAGTTAGTCTGATAAAAAAGAGGAAGTTAAGAAATTTTGAAGTTTTGCTAATTTCTCCAAAACGGTTTTTGTACACTGGATATGAATATGTAACTTGAGAGAGCTAAACCATGTCATAACCTCACAATTTTCGTGTTTTCGTGTACAAAAAAAAATGACGAAAATTAAATGTTTCTGTCACTGAAGTCTCAAACATGATGTTATTCTTGGTTGAATAACTTCAGAATAGTGATAAGGTAGATATACGAGGATTGAGCCTCGGGCATAAATTTTTGCGTTTGAATAAAAAACTGGAAAAACTCAAAATTTTATGTGCAAACTATAATAAAATGCATAGCCAGTTGTGAGGGTATGACACGCTCACTTTGCCTTTTGCATACTCATATTGACTGTTCAAGAACTGTTTCCCCCCAAATTAGTGAAACTTCAAAATGTTGTAACTTCCTATTTTTCATCCGATTTCAGTCTAATTTCTACCGTTGAACTCGTAAGATTTTACCTTTTTATGAGACTAACTTAAATTTGGACTAGATTTCTCCTTTACTGCTTTATTTAGTTAAAAAAAATACAGAAATTACTTCTTTATGAAATCAGTGGCATATCTCTTTGAACCTTACAAAACTGAGAGGACATGAACCGCAATCAGCTCTTTTCTACCCCATCTCTCCACAAGACAGGAGTTTCTTACTTTAAAACATCATACTATTATATAACCATCATCGCAGTCAAAGGCAGAGCAAACTTCCAAGAGGGAAAACTCGGTGAGCATGCAAGAAGCAAGGTTTATTATTTTCCACTCCATACCGTGCCGCAAAACGCACCAAACAGCACACAATCGCCATGCATGTAACCTACCTGGCGAGGACCTCCGCGACAAATTCAGTAGTAAACCATCCTGATATGTGATCTATGAACGGACAAAAAGCTGTCAACATGCATTATTTATGACAAAATTGAAAGCACATTCTTGTAGGAAGGAATATACGGTGATGTTCTCTGTTCGTGATCGCAGCATAGTCGAATACTGAAGGCCAAGGGAAAATTAATGTGTGTGTATGTGAAGGGCAGGTGGAGACAACGCATCAACAAAAGTTCGAGAGCAAGCTAAGAGATGTTGGAAAAGTCTACAAGAAATACTTGTTTAAATGTCAGATTGTGGTGAAACAATTCGATAATATCGTTCGCAGAGACACTTTTGTGATCTTACATGACTGTCCCCGCGATCAGTGGAATTGAACCTAGGATTGATCTCGGATAATATCGGTGAAACAGGCCCCTGAATTCACACGTTGTGGAAGAGGAGCATGCTGCATTTCTGAACGAAGAAATGAAATGTCTTTAATTTTTTAACTTTCACAGTAGCGCCAACACCCAAGACAGATCTTGAGCAGAGTCAAAAAGATTTTACATTTTCCGAAAAGTGACACTATTGACAGCATTGTGTCAATGAGGATTGTTCGGAATAGCCATGGAACGAAATTTCATGTAGCCTTAAAAACGAATCCCACGAGACGTACGGTTCGAAACAGTCATCTCTACTTCCCTAATATTTTACTGTAACAGGTATTTCTCATTTGTTGCAACTCCTTACACAAAGTTGCCAATACCTCTTCTTTTCCATCCCAATTCTGAACCCGCCTATGGAAACTGTGGACAAAAAAAAAAAAAAAAAAATGTTCCGTTGATCAATTTGTGCCTGGTGAAATTAGAAAATACAAACAGAACTACTGAATTAAAACAACAGAGGCTCTGTAAAAAGATTTTGAGCATCCATTATAGGTAAACGTCATGCTTTACGGAGTCATCTTTTACTCCTTTCCCGTCGAGCTAATTCATTCCTGTTTATGAATAATCAGGTTTCCCGAAGAAAGCCAAAACTACCGTGGGGTCTATCATTTCTATAGTAAACCCTACATGGTTTCGGTTCCAACGTGCATATTGAAACTAAGTAATCACTGGGCACTAATATCGCTAATGCCAATTAAACTGAATCCTGCCAGGTATACTTACACTGTATTTCCCTGGAAAAGATGTTGTGCCTATTATTCAATTGCATGCATGGATGTGAGCGGGGTCGCAATGAAAAACAAATCAGGGCAGTTTCGCGAAGCTGCTGTCAAGGAAATTCTTATATGAGAACACGAGTCTCTCACAATCAGTGTGACTTCGGAGATAGGATTGAATCTTTTCAGGGATTGCATTTCTTTAGAATTGTGGAGACATAATGATGATGATGAAGTCTTGTACAGCGCCGGTATCCGCCAAGTCAGGCGCTCATGGCGCTTGCTCCAAAATAAATACATAATTCAGCTTAAATTTCATGGGTGCACCGCTTGTGATATGACAGTTAAAATAAAAAGAAATAGTTCCAGGATGTAATTGTCTCCGAATGTTTAAACATACATTCTTACACATTGGCTAGTTTTTCAATTTGAAGAGATGGGTCTTGAGGGCTGTTTTAAAAGATTCTGTGGTAAGAGCTCTGCGGATAGACTGTGGAAGGCCATTCCATATCTTTGCAGCAGCCACGCGGAATGAACGAGCTCCCCAAGAGTTGTGTGCTCTGTGTTCCACCAGCAGGTACTTGTCTGCAGAACGTAGATTTTCTCTTGCTGGGACATATGGCTCTAGTAGATCACATATATATGATGGAGAACTGCCATTCAGTGCCTTGTACACAACCAAACTGATCTTATAATAATAAAAGGTGTATTTGTAAACCTTTATCTAAACAGATATCCAGCAATGCTGGGGTAGGCCTCATAATGGCAAAGTCCTATGTAGAGTAGTGTGGTGCTACCATTGAAGGGACCTGAGTCAATGCATGTACAACCGCTGTATTGTGATAACTTTGTATCAGACGTTCCACAGAATTGTGCAGTAATTCATAGAATTGCAATCATGATACTTGGGAACTGGTTAATGAAATCTAATCTACTACACAGAAAATCAACAATCACTTGCATTTATAATATGTAAATGTTCATTATATTATGTATCACAGACACTGCACATACAATGTTATACATGTTATGTGAACATTTACGCACACTTAATAATCAATACTTCCGAGTACTGAGTCAACTCAATAATGACCCGGGGAAAAACACACAAGAACACGCCTCAATGGTTGCATATCATTATCGTGCTATAATTTGCGGCCTTTTTTGAAAGGACGCCCTCTTTGACGATATTTTGCATTGGTTAGACACATGTACTGCATAACATAATGATGGATCACAATAGGCAATATAATACTCTGCAAAGGTAATTCTATGAAATACACTCATTTCATGACTTATTTTCCATCCAATATGGACGCAAGTCAAAACGTGAGTCATTCTGCCAAGTAAGTAAAATCCTTCCCATACTGCTCAGTTGTACATTAGCGGCAATATGGATGACAAAAGAGATGTAGGCCCTAGATGTACTTTCCTTTGTTGAGGTTTGCAATGTGCCCTGTAAACTTGTGAAACAGCTTGACATATCATGCCTTGTTCAAACTTAAAGCACCTCTTTGTTACAATGGAGAGCAGAATTGATTTCTTTAAAAAAAAAGAAGAAAAAGAACAAACCAATGAGTGTTTTTTGTATTGAAATGAATGACGCTATTCTACAGTATCTACATGCACACCTCATTGTGAAATAACGAGTCTACAGGAATATTCCCATTTACGAAAAAAAAAAAAAAAAAAGACTGCTTGAAATTGAAAACAAGCCTCATGATTTCTAATGTTGTCCTTACATAGCTGCTTGCTTAACATGCATGAAAACTGATGCAGCTGTTAAAACATTGTGTCATGTATAATCAATGTTAACACTGTGCCATGTATAATTAATGTTTTTACCTGAAACATTTTACTACATTTATACAGCTTTAATGATGGTGTACACCACAAGCAATGTCATTGTTGTTCCACTTACCATACACCAGACATGAGTGTGTATGCATGTGTGTGTGTGTGTGCATGTGTCTGTATTTCACCAACAGGAGCAAGCTACAAATGCGTATGTACTTTGTGTGCATGTATTACGTTGAAACATGAGCACTGATAAATTACGTCTTACAAATGTTGAACAAGTGAACTCTTTACTGTAGCCAATTTGGGATAACAAATTGAGCAACTGAGGACTGATTATAATGTGCTCAACATTGTAGGGCCTACATGTGGTAGCTATGCATTACTAGTTGAATTCTGAGTCGACAAATGGAAACTGTAACCATGGAAACACAGCTAGTACTATAGACACTAGCTGGGATGTTTCATCGTGTTACAACTAGGGTTCCTCTGCTCCCATACTTTAGTCAACTAAAAACACTGGTACTGGTTGGTAGCAATTATAAGTCATACAAATATATTGCTCAAAATCCTTGAATATTTCTATCAAGTAATAAATCAGTTAGGTCCAGCTTCTGCTCTTTGTAATTTTTTGTTTTTTGTTTTTTACATCGTCGTACCCCTTTCCTTTGCTAATACACCCTATACTACTCAAGACATCTATTATTTCTGAAGTGGATCAACCTAAACATCTTGGCCAGCAGGATGTTCACAGCTATTTTCTACTCACTATAATGGTTTATTGCACATTTCTATATCTACAAGTGCTATGACGACTTCTTCACACAATAATTTTAGTCTCTACAGATCACAGTTGGATTACAAGGGGGCACCACTCCTCAGCTAGTGTGCCAACTTCTCCCTACATTCATCTGAACGTGGCACAGGACTAAACATGTGATACTACCATAATGCCACTGAATACGATATTGATTTTTTTTCCCCTTTCATTATGTCTACACTTGTAGAGGGATTTTTAAAAAATCATGTCAGTCACATTATCGCCCAATATATCTAAAGAGGAAGAAGAAGTAATACCAGACATTTATAACACGGCAGTAGTCACACATTGTACTGCACAGGTAATCACTGTGATTGGCAATATGTAGGCAAGATTAATCTTTTACAATTTCATCATCCTATGCTCTCGAAGCAGAATGTAAAGTCGTTATGTACAAAACCCTCATACCCACGTGCTGAGGTCATAAAAACATAATTCGTGTAGTCATGAAGGCCATGCTACTGGGCAAGGCTTACATTCAATACATTCCAAGCAGGCAAAATAAGGAAAAACATGTGATTACCAACACATGTGCACGGATGAAGATCAAATCACAGCACCAATCAACTTTTACACATGTGACAAAGTTATTTGAAAATACATATCAATAAAATCTTAAATACACCCTATGTGCAACAGGCTATTAAAATCATCCACAAACTCACTGGAAAAGTTGAGTACGGAACTTCCACATAACATTTCATATACTTCCATATCATAATCCTATGCATGATGTTTCCTTTCACAATCATATCATGTATGAAATATTTCTGAGAATTTTAGACTCTGCATTTCATCTTTACAAGACTCCAGTAGACCCATGTCAAGTGAGGTCTCCTCTGTTGACCTTCTTTAAAAAAAATAATAATAATAATAACAAAACAAGAGAAAGAAAGAGCTCAGAGCAACAATCCTACCATTGGGCACTCAAATTTTTGTAGAAACTTTGACAAACAAAAGCATGAAAACTAGCAATGATGATAATCTGTGTGGATGTGCTGTCTGCAGCAGGCTCAGAGATTTTAATTGATAAATGATTTGCTAAATTCATCCAAACATTGGCCATGTTTTATCTTTGTTTCTAAAAGCTTGCCCTGCTTTCTCTCTCTCTCTGTCTATTTGTCTATATCTCTTTATACATGTATACTTACAAATACATGATCAAATAACTGGAAAAAAATGCGCAGGAACATGAAAGGATCTCCTGCATTTTGTAATTTGACACAAATACAAAAATCCTCCTGAAGTGATCACTCTCAATATTTTTTACACAGTCAACTGGGGCCTCTCAATGCTATCCATTTACTGCTAGAAATACTATCATTTTATTGAGGATGCTATCTTATCATTATTTACATAAATCAGGAAAAATAACCCCTTGTGCATTAATTGGGGTCTAGTTTCTATACAACTTGAAGCACAAGTACTGTCATGGTGGCTGACCACATTTGGAATTTTAGCTGTCATCTTTGAATTGGCATAAATCAAACCATTAATAACTGCATCCAAGTTGCCTTGGCTCTCAAAAGTTCATTGGTACAACAACAAAATCAAAATGATAGTTCTTAGTAGGCGTGCAAGGGTTAATTCAAAGACATGCACATGCTGAGCATTTCATTCAAGTTTCCAGGCATTCCATTTCTGTATTTTTGTTTCTATTAACATACTGCTAAGCTCCATGATTAAAAGTCTTCCAGTCATTTACTATATCTCTGAATACACCAGAACCTCTTCCCTTCATAAATTATATGTCTTAAATCCACCCTTATCAGGACCTCATAAAGAAAGCCAATGTATGGTATCAAGTCATCAACATAAGCATAAACATATGATTAAAACACACTCTAGGTCCCTTTTCCAAAGAAGTCAAACAAGCTGCCCTGTCTAGTCCATGTCTTCTGTACATATAAAATCCATAGTTGTGACCTTCCAAAGTGCATGTGGCATTAAATGCAGGATGCCATTTTGAAATTCCATTTGGGGGAAAAGCAAAGGAATTGGAGAGATTCCTCCCGCTACATGTTGGTCCCCCTACAAGACTACAGTCTATCGACACTGGCAGTGTGCATTTCCACATCTGTATCCTATTAACACAGATTGATTCAGGTACACTGTCCCTCTGGACCAAGATAATCTTAAAAGACATCACAGCTAGACAGCAGTATCCATGGGAACACACTACATCACACTGTGAGGTGGTTTGGGTCACACCTTGTTTCCTATGGTAGCTTGTTAGTACAAAAACAGCGAGAATAAATAAGTGACACGATGCAGGGGTTGCATTCGTCATAGCACAGTCTCTTTCTCCATGACTTCTGATGGAGGCTTGTACCTGCGAACTCTTGGCTTGTCCTCTGGTAGGATCCTCTCATGGTTCTACAAGGGGATAATGAATGAGAAAATTGTTTCAAGAGATGGTATAGTATTGGTTGAGGTGAGGATTCAGCCTTTAACTTTTTGTGAGATACTTGAAATCGCTTTATGAAATGTCACAATTCCAAGAAGAATTCGAAGTTTATTTGATGAAAATCAGTTTTGAAATGGCTGAGATATCCAAAAACACAGTAAAACAAAGTGATCCTAATAGAAGGTGGAACCCACCTTTTATTAGGATCGCTTGCTTTGTTTTGGCTATCTCAGCCATTTCAAAACCAATTTTCATCAAATACACTTTGAATTCCTTGGGCAGGTGACATTCATGCATCAGAATCAGGAAGTATTCCAAAGACCAATCAGGGAAATACATGTACAAGTGTTGTACACGCAATGGGCAAAAATAGTTCTAAAGTCAGGAAAGCTCTCATTTTCTCTTAACAGGACATAAAGAGATCATTTAGTTTTCGCAGAGCCTTCTGAAAAAAATAAAAAAATAAACTAGAAATGTCGCTATGGCGACTGATGCCTCCGCCATAATGCATGATTCTCCCAATAGGGGTATACAGAGTGTAGTACAATGTCTTCACAATGTGTGATCAATGACAGTTTCACATAACTGGCAAAATATTGAAATGACAGGTTTGGCAGAAATGTCTTGAACTGGGTTTGCTTTAATTCTTTAAGAGTGCAGGTACAAATATATGGGGAATTGAGAATTTTTACTTGAATTCTGACAGACCTTTTTATAAGTTTATGCATTGAGTAATTTCCAAGGTATGAAGAAAGAGTGTAATGACGGTACAAAATGGATTTTTTTTTTTTTTTTTTTTTTTTTTTTGGGGGGGGGGGCATTGAAACCTGGCGTTTGACCCTTAACCTTTGACCTTTGACCTTCTGGCTGGAAATTTCCCAGAGAATCTCTATTAGGTAATGCATGTATTAAGTTTTGAAACTAATAATGCAAGCATTGCATATACTAGTATATGAGGGAAATAGTAAAATTTTGAGGAGATGACCTTGACCTTTGACCCCCTGACTATTGACCCATGACCCCTAAATTCCCTAGATAATCCCTGCCAGTCAGTACATGCGTATGTACCAAGTTCCATGAAGATACATTGAACCATTTGCGAGAACAGTGATATTGCAACATTTTCACCTAACCTTTGACCTTCTGACCTTTGACCTTATGACATGAAACTCTCTCTGGAGAATCTCTATGCAGTAGTACATGTCCACACCAAGTTTCAAGAAAATACCTTTGGGCATTGCATAGATATGGGGGAAATTGCAACATTTGTAGCATTTGACCTTGACCGTTCGACCTTTGACCTCTTGCCAATGTCACTAAAATCTACTCAACTAATTGCCCCATCATACATCATCCTTGGACCAAGTTTGGTGAAAGCTGCTTCATCCAGTTTTGAGTTATCACGTAAACAGATAAATTTTAGGATTTGACCTTGATCTTTGACCTTTGACCTCTGTCTGATTTCACTGAAAAACTAATCAAGTAATTGTCCCATTATACATCATCCTCCAACAAAGTTTGGTGATATTTGCTCAATCCAGTCTTGAGTTATCGCGTAAACGGATACTATTTCATGATTTGACCTTGACCTTTGACCTTTAGCCGATTTCACCCAAAATCTAATCAAATAATTGCCCCATCATACTTCATACTTGGACCAAGTTTGGTAAAATTCCAGTAAATATTACTCAAGTTATTGCGTAAACGAAAGTGGACGGACGGACAGACGTACAGACGTACGGACGTACGGACGTACGGACGGATGGACAACCCAAAAACATAATGCCTCCGGCACCACTTCATGGCGGAGGCATAAAAAAATCAGGGAGACTTGATGGTTCTTGACTGAGATCTGTGCTTGGTATCAAGCATTATAAAATAGGTTCAAAAGTGTACTAGCCAATCAGCGGCACTGGAATTAGGTGTGCGCTATTTTATTTTCTTACTAATATGCACAGCCATGCAACAAGGGAGCAACAAAACAGCGTAACAGCACGCTCACTGACATCACTGTGTATACTTTAGCAGCGCACACTCCATCAGTTATTACAAGCATGTTGTCGCACTGTCTCAGTCACTTTTTTTTGTAAACAGCTTCTAGTTCATGCGTTCCATAGAGTAGAGAAGCGCAAGTATGTGCATATGTGTGCACAACATTTTTCAAGTGTTTTGAATGAACATTTTTGAACATCTTATAAAACAAATAATGCACAGGTTCAAGTTTGTGATGTTAGTGGAGATGCAGCTCACTCTCAGGTATTCACAATGTCGCGCAACATGCACAAGGGCAGCCGAGTGCATGTTTAACTATCATAGGGTAAATATCCTTGAGTGCGCTGCATTTCCACTATTTAACATACTTTCACCTGTGCATTATTTGTATATCACTGCCTGAGAGGCTTCAAGTAACTAGTAGAGGAAGAAGAAATGTGCTTACCGCTGGACTGAGCCATGTATCGATTGTATCTATCTCCTTTGACCTCTTCTTGTCCTGCATGATTCACAAAGAGAGATTCATAAATTCGTAAGAGAAATGAAAACACCACATGAACTCCATTAATCTACATTAGTATATCACCATTTTCAATGGTAGGTGTAGGAATGAAATTGAAGAACATAGGAAGTTCTTATGTGACTTGGTCCATATTTCCATTCAGAAGCTAATGCACTACTTTGTTGCTGGGAATTCCCTCCTTTACCTTGCAAAGGGAACCAGTAAAGGGGACCATTACAAAGGTTTCATGCAAGCGAACACAATAACTTTGCTTTCTTTGGTGGTGTGCAATGGTCACAAGGTTTTGGTAAAAGGTATCTGCACTAAGGCAAGCCAGGAAGCAATCATATAGTCAAAGACATGATAAGCTCTTCTTGATTTTCAGTATGCCTACACTGTATACATATGGGTGGAAATCATTCATCTCTATGGAAGAACAAGGTCATTGGTGGAAATGAGCTACTTGGCGGAGGTCTGCACTCTCAGTGCGCTTCTACAGTTGTTTAAGTCAACATCAGCATGTAAAGTTCATCATACTGTAAAAGTGAAAATTTTTGCGCATTTCGCGCAACGAGAAGCTAGCACGAAAATAAAAGCACGCAAATATTTTTGTTCCAGTACTTGTTGTCTTGATTCCGCGGAATTAAAAACACGCGAAAGTCTTCTGACACGGCCAAGCGCGAAAAATTAGTCGCGTGAAAATATCCACTTTTACAGTACCAGATGATGTACTAACTGTAGTCTTGACATTTGGTGCTCAGTATAGTATGTGACCCCGCATTACAAAACCTACATGAAGCTGTCATGACAGATTACTTAGTTCAGGTCAGATTTTGAAAGGAGAGACTCTCACCTTTTAAAGACATGCAAAACTCATCACAGTAGAATGATGTTCCTTGTTAATTAGAATACAGAGAAGAAAATCTATACTTAAGGAACAGTTTTTTTAACCCGTTGAGGACGAGTGCCAGTATACTCGGGCAGGTGTCTACGGGAAATGCGTGCTGTAGCAAAATCAAACCGTCCTCAATGGGTTAAGAGGAGGGTTTTAAAGTTTAAGGATGCATTGACTTTCACTGTGCTTTGTTGGTTGATTGACACGGATGTCTGGACTCTAACTGTCAATGAATAGAAATTACCTGATCCCTACTGTGTCATCATGACCTTCTACTTGGACTAAAGGCACATTGCCACACCTGAGTGGGTTTGCTAATCTTCAACTAGGTCGAGGTTAGATGGATTACTGAATGCTGATGAAAAGGCTTAGCAAGTTAACCCACTGAGGATGAGTCCCAAGTATAATCTGGCAAGTGTCTATGGAAAATGCATGTTGCAGCAAAATCAGTCTGTCCTCATCGGGCTAAGCTATCTTGCCTTGGCACATACACCATGAATGATCAAATGAACTGTATATACCTCTATTGAGAAGGGATTCCAATTTCTGTCACCACTGCTATGAATGGGTGATCATAATAAATCATTTTCCCAAAACTTAGCACACTTGTGACACACATATTCTTTCCATGACAATTTTAGGGTATCAATGCCATTGCTGATTGTGTTTGAAAGTCCTCATAGGGTTCTCATGAATGCTTTCAGGTGAATTAATTGTGCAAAATGGACATAAGCAATTCCAGACAGAAGACACATGTGCACATGACACTTCTTTCACATAATTCTATGTCTCCACACTTCAGTGGATAGACAGTAGACAAATTAGTCCATAAGAAAATATCAAATGCTGAACTATACAGAAAAGACCTAAAACATGCCCAGGTTTGTTAAGTATCTACATAATATGCATTTTTCATTTTGTTGCTGTAGAGCTATTCAGAGTTGGTTTGTTTGTTTTATGTACTGTGATGTAAGGTCAAAGAACAGTTGGGTCTACAAAGTATGCCTAGGCCTATGGTTTTATGTCAAGGTGGACTGGGACTCACCACGTAGTGTACCAGACAGCTACAAGGAATCCAGATGAGGAGGGAGATGATGAGGGTGGCTCCTACCACATTGTCCTTGATGATGCGCCCTGGAGGAAAGGGGAGACACACAAACAGGGTTAGGTACTATGTCAGCAGTCAAGCAGAAGCAGGACTGATCAGCCAGTGCAACTTAATACCCATGTACAATGTACCAGGTACCAGGTATAAGTACACTGTAATGGTTTGCTTTCCAGTGCAACATATCTGGCACAAAGGCAAGTATATTCCAAGCCAATGTGCACACCATCACATACTTACATAAATGCACACACATAATATTGTACAGATACACAATAACACACCTAATCATAACTACACAAAATAGCACAAAGAAATCAATCTGAATTTTGACTGCCATATATGGGACTGCGCATCAGAAAACCAACAAAAAGTTGCATGCCTTGATTTTATGTGAGGACTCAAAATAGATAATGAATGGGTCAACCTAATCAATCTTGTGTTTTTAATATTTTCTTAATGAGCGACTCTTCAACATGAGTCTAAAACTGGGATCAAGGAATGAATAGAAAACTGTGTTTTAAGCATTTTTTCTATACAGTTCGACCTCAATTATCCGGCATGTCGGGACCAGCGTTCATCCAGATAAGCGAATTGGCCGGATATGGGAGACACCATGTTAATGTATATAGCTGTCATCCAAGCTGCCCTCCCAGTGCACTAGCAGCTACATACGCAGGTAGCATACCCCGCAACGGTGGTGTAATCTATGCTGGCCTGCGCAAAATTGTAGTCCCTTCTTCAAGAGATGAAAAGATGTTAAAGTCACTGTGTTTTCTCAATTTTTGGATGAAAAAAAAAAGTTCTTTACTGCGTGAATGCGTCCGGATAATAGAGATTTCCAGATAAAAGGAGGCCGGATAATCGAGGTTGAACTGTAATATTTCTTTTTTGTAGAATTGTGTGATTAGGTGTGACTTTACAGTGCCCCATACATTTCTAAAAAAAAAAAAAACCTCTTTACACACTCTTTACTTCCAACTCTAATAACTTTGAAAGGAAGTGCTAATGCTTTGAAAGTTGGTATTAGACATGGATAGAAGAATGTCTTGATAGAGCCTGCTCAATGTCAGCTTAATCTGATAGTCCCCTTATTCAGGTTTGAGTTTCTTCAGTTTGTCTCCCTCTACAAATGAAAACTGGTTAAGATCGCAACTGCTGATCTGTAAATTAACAAACATGTCGGAAAAAAGGAACCAGTGGGACTCGAACCTGTCATCTACTGCTTCTGCTTTCCAGGCAGCGACACTACCACCAGGCTGTCCCTGGTTGCCGGCAGTGACACGATGAACATGGAACAAATACCCAAGCTCCGAAATTCTGACATTGTTATGTTAAGTAGTCCAAGACGGAAAAGGCATAGGATAAATGAAAAAAAGATATTATTTAGAGGGGTGAAGGTTCAGGTTTGAGTTTCTTTAGTTTGTCTCCCTCTACAAATGAAAATTGGTTAAGATCGCAACTGCTGATCTGTAAATTAACAATGGACATGGAACAAATACTCAAGCTCCAAAATTGGACTACTTAACATAACAATGTAAAATGAAAGGGTTACAGAAACTGTCCTGCCAAATGAAAGGGTCTACACTGAGCTGGGAATAATAATAATAATAATAATAATAATAATAAGGTCTTATTTACCCAGGGTAGCCTCTTCAGTGTTGCCACTGCTCTACCAGAGGGCCCTGCTATTATTATTACCCTAGCGTTGCCAGGTACCCATTTATACACCTGGGTCGAGTGGGACATTGTGGGTAAAAACATCTTGTCCAAGGACGTAAGCACTGGTCGGGATTCGAACTCGCGGTCCTCCGTTCGGGAGTCGGGAGTCTTATCCACTATGCCACAGCGCCCCCTTTTATTCCCAGCTCGGTGTAGGGTATAAAAGGGTTATAGAAATTGTCCTTCCAAATGAAAGGGGCTACACTCAGCTAGGAATAAAAGGGTTATAGAAACTGTCCTGCCACATGAAAGGAGCTACACTGAGCTGGGAATAAAAGGGTTATAGAAATTGTCCTTACTAATGAAAGGTTTAACACTGAGCTGGAAATAAAAGGGTTATAGAAACTCTCCTGCCAAATGAAAGGGTCTACAAAGAAGCTGGGAATAAGATGGTTACAGAAACTGTCCTGCCAAATGAAAGGGTCTACACTGAGCTGGGAATAAAAGGATTACAGAAACTGTCCTGCCGAATGAAAGGGTTTACATTTAACTGGGAATAAGGGGTTATAGTAACTGTTCTGGCAAATGAAATAGTCTACAAAGAGCGGAGAATAATACGGTTATAGAAACTGTCCTGCCAAATGAAAGGGTCTACACTGAGCTGGGAATAAAAGGATTATAGAAACAGTCCAGCCCAATGAAAGGGTGTACAAAGTAGATGGGAATAAAAGGTTATAGAAACTGGCCTGCCAAATGGAAGGAGCTGCAGTGAGCTGGGAATAAAAGGGTTATAGACAGAGCTGCCAACCTTTGGAAGCACAAATTAGTACTCAGCAGCTCCAAAATTTGTATTTTTCCATCAGAGTTCTTATTTTTTCAATGTCCCTCTTTTTGGTATTTTGAAATAAACACGCCGACTTACGAGGTCTACAAGCTTTTAACATAACATTACAACACACGCCGAAGTACCGAGCTGGTCACCAGCACGATAAAGATTTCAAACTCCGCAACATTCAGCATTGATTGATTGCTTACTCGCAATGAATGTGTACGAGTGCATGTATGTACCTCCCAAAACTTGCTGGGCTGGTTATGGAAACTTCCACTAGCTAGCAGGGGAGAGGGAATGCTTTCATCTTCTCAAGAGAGCTTTTGTGTGAGCGAATGCAAAACTCTGTTGGGCGTTTCCAATTATTGTTTACTATAAAACATAATCGTGCATTGTTCTCAGGCTTTTTCATTTTATTTGATTTTAAACATCATCATTTTGAGAAGTATTCCAATTTCTTTTCCCCTGACGGGAATCAGAAAGTCTGTCATAACGATGATCGCTAAATGCCCACGCTGTGTGTGGATGTGCCGATGTGCAAAACACGTGGTTGCCGAAGGGGTTACTGCAAGTTCGATGGATCGAATGCGCCATAGCTGAGCTTAATGGCTTGGTTACGGTAATCAGTTTACGTTCGATACGAAGAAATCATTACGTCTTTCACAAACAAAATATACCAACGAACGAATGTTGACAGCCAAAACTTTGAAAAGTAACAAGCAGTTTTGATGAGCGTGAAATTAATTGTCATGATTTCCCTGTCTAAATGGGTGATGGCTGCATCTCATAGGACCTACTCGTAGTAAATTTGTAAGGGCATACGAGACCTTTCATGTATTTCTGTGATTGCATTTTTAATCAAGTGATGAATCAATCCTTTTTTTTTTTTATTGTTCAGGGAACATATAAGATATTCGATCAAGTGAACTATAGTAGACTGTTCGATGTTTTCTACTATGCGCCAAAAGAAAGGCTATAGAATCATGATATCTTTGCGATGATTCCTTTAATTCAACTCTTATGAGCTAGTTCTTCGATCGATATTTCCAGGATATTTACACACTGTTTATTCCAGTGTGCGCATTCTTTCGTCTGGTACGCACCTGGGTGTGGCACCTGCTTTTGTGGAAATTTCCACAAGGGGAGAGTGGTGGAGTGTCAAGTTTCTTCGAGCCGAAGAGACTGCACACACAATCTCTTCGCTTCTATGTACTGTCATTTGTATTTTCCCCTTATTCTTTGCTGGTAATGAACATTTAGATTTAACTTTATGAAGGTTGCTAGCACGTGGTTCTTTTTGTTGTGAGGTGTATGTATTTTCTTTTTTTATCATTCTTGGGGGGGGGGGGAAAGAAGAGTAAGAGGGAAAAATGAAATAAAATGAAGTCACGTATGCTCAGCATTCACAGCAAGCCGTCTTTTACACCAGCATCGTTAATTATCATCACCATCAAGCATCACTCAGATCATTTTGTTCTTTTCCTATCAACATTTAGAAACATGATCACCATCATCACTCGAGATAAACGCCTAGGAAAATAAATCGCAAATACAAAGTATCAACAACCTCCCGACAACAACACAAAAATCACAAAAGATAACACACAGCACACTGAAGTGGCTGCCATCAAACTCACTTCGAAATATTGCAGCAAAGCAGAGAAATCGCTGTTATGAAATGCATGTACAGTGCGAGACACTTGAAAGAATTACATTTAAATACTTAAAAATAAAGGGAACAGATAAAGTGATATCAAACGGAAGAAAATGTACCAAATGAGGTATGAGAAACTACAGAAACTAGAAATGTCGCTACAGCGACTGGTTATACCCCCGCCAAACAACATTTCATAAGCTTTGGTCAAAACAACATTTCATAAGCTTTGGTAAAAAAACTGAGGAAGTAGTTAAATCCGCAAGATCTTTCCTTGATCTTCTGCCATTGATATGCCGTTACCATGGCAATGTACTTTCGGGTACTGTCGAAAAATGCGTCTTGCACATCTACAACCAAAGGCACACATCTGTACCAAGTTTCATGGAAATTGGGCAAAAACTGAGGAAGTAGTTTGCAACACAAAATTTTCCATCATTTTGGCTCATAATATGTGAGCTGTTACCATGGCAACATACTTTTGTCACTGTCAAGACATGTGTCATGCTGACCTATATCCTAAGACAAACATTCAATATGAATTCCATGAGAATTGGAAGAACACTGATGAAGCAGTTTTTGCCACGAAGCATTTTGCCCTATATTTTACCAATAACATGCCGTTACCATGGCAACGCACTTTTTGCCACTGCGGAAATATGTGTCTTGCACATTAACATATTCAGATGAACATCTGTACCTAATTTCATAAAAATTGATCAAACACTGTGGGAGGAGTTCGCGAAGCAAGATTTGTACCAATTTTTGCCCATAATATGCCGTTACCATGGCAACGTACTTATGGGTACTGTCAAAAAATACGTCTTGCACATCTACAACTCAAGGCACACATCTGTGCCAAGTTTTATGGGAATCGGTTGAAAACTGAGGAAGTAGTTCGCGACGCAAGATTTGCAACGGACCGACCGCCCGACCGCCCGACCGCCCGACCGTCCGCTGATTCCTATATACCCCCTTCAAACTTCGTTTGGCGGGGGTATAATAAAACGATATTAAAGTAGGCCCTAGCAGAAGTTTGCAGCACTGACAGCTACGCGAAAATAAATAATCAAACAGCGGAAACTCGGTATTGCGACGAGATCCTTGGGATCAGCAGTCAATTAACGATACAAAACAAAGGAAATTAATTCATGTGGACCAGAAAATAGTTTGTTATAAGTATTCTGTTAGATGAGATCTCCTTTAATAGGCCTAGAAATATATCGAGTTTCCATGATACACGGGAAAGAAAGTTTGAATGCTTTTCACCTGCACTATTGCAGTGCACATCAACACATGAACAGAAACTCATCTCTTACTTGTAGAAAATGATGCAATAAGGTTGTAAAAAACACACACAACACTCTAAAAGTCATTTCGTACTTGGGAGGCAAGGGAAAAGTGGATGAAGAAGAAGAGAAAGAGAGGCAGAAATTGTACAATGGAACGCCTTCTACCCCGCCCCAAAATGAAATAAGGTATGTGGCTGGAAGCTGGCTACAGTATGTAGCTGCTTGCTCTCCCCAGCCGGCCACACACAGGGATACCACGGCGATCGATGTAAACATCCAGGGTCCGGAGGCGGCAGGGATCCACGCGCGAAGTTCCATTTTGTGTACACAGTACGCAAGCAGCGATTTGCATGTGCGCACACTTTTCTATTCAGTGTTTCCTACATACTGTGCGTACGCGTTGCATCGATATCCCAGCCGAGTACAGATAACATGGCACATATTGCGATGTGCATTTGTCATTATTTACCCATTATTTTCTCCCACTGTGAATTCATACTTTATAAGGATGTTTTCGTATTTTCGTATTCCCTTCGATTTTTCGTAACAAATACGAATATTTCAGAACGGTTGGCAGCTCTGCATAGATTATCTTACCAAAAGTGGTGATGGTGAATCCTTCAAAGACATCAAAGAATCTTGCTATTGGATCCTGAGACTGTGGTACACACACTCCCTAGATGATCAAAACAAAAGAGAAATAGAGAACAATATAGGTGTGTGTGTGCATGCATGTCTGTATATTTGTACGTCGTTAGTATTTTATGAATGTATGTACGTACACCATGTATGTGTATGTATAATATGTTCATAAAAGTATGTATGCATGTATGTACACTGTGTGTGAGTGTGCAGGTATGCTCATATGCATTAATACAAGTGCGTATGTGATCAATGTATATTTGTGCAATTTCAACTTTTAGGAAATACTTTAATGCATTTCATACATACTGTTACATTCGACATTTTTCCAACTTCTTCCTCTAAACTTTTAAAGACCACAGTGACATGATCATAAGAAGTACAAGGTGAAATCCAAAATGACAATTAACATTCATATCAAAGGATTACGGCTGCAACTGATCACGATTTTAATAGAATTGTAGTCACCAGGAGACATTTCAAAATGGTGCCACATTACGAACAAATGGTTAGGACATGCAAGAGCAGGATCTCACATTATGCTGTATAGAAAATTTTGAATTAAAATAGAATTATTAATAAAACATGACACACAATTTATTGATTAGGAAAGCTGCTGTGACTAAAAAACAATGACTCAAGTATACAGCTACTAATGAAGAGCAGCTGCTCAGTGTAATCCTTACTGATAATGGAACGTAATTACCTCCTGACAGACGCCTGACTCGCATGGCTTGCCGTTTGGGACTGGAATGGTCGGGGGAAACGGGAGGCACTCATCGTTTTGTATGCAGCAGAAATAGCAAGAGAGATCCACTGAATGATAGAAACCAGAAGGGAGAGAAAGCGAAGTCAGACTGCTAGAGATTCTCTCACTTTTTGTTTGAAAGGAGTTTTGAATATAATATTTCATGGGTGTTGCTGTTGTCTCTTTGCTGTTCATACAATCATACCAGCAGAATAAACAGGATAATCCAAGCATAGAAAAACAATAATTTATCAGTCATGTTTAGGTAACATTCATTTGCTATCTTTCTGTCTTTCTATATCACTCGCTCGCACATATTGCAAATTGTGCAATACACAAAAACAACTTCTCACTACACTGTACATCATTCCAGTGGTATTAACATTGCTTTTTTTTTTTTTTTTTTAGTCTTTACACCTGAATAATCTCTTTCTTACATTCTGACATCAATAGCCAATGATAGAGACACTTTGGCAATATATTTTATGCAATTTGATAATCAGAAAACTTGTATTTTTCTTGACAATATCATATCTGATCATCTACAACTATTACGATAAAAAGCTTATGAATGACACTCCATATTTTACAATGAAGAGGAGTAAGTCAACTTTAGACCATTGTAAGGCAACATGAAAGTAGTTTGATTTTCATAGGGAGGGGCAGCTTGTACAAGTGATATGAGATGCATTGCTCAACTAATCAGATTTTCTTGAAAAACATCAACAACGACGACTACAACCTCGGCTAAAATGTGTGCAACTGCTTTTAAAAATACTAAAACACTTGGACTGCTACGGTAAATGGTCAGATGTTCCTCTGAATCAGCAATAAACTGTTATCATCTCATCATCTGAATATAAACCAAACACAAATGTACGACAAAGTATTTGTGAACTCACAAGAAGAGCAAATACAGGAAGTAAAACCTCTGGCCTCGCAGAACGCCTGGCACTGCCCATTCACGCATGTACCACTGTAAAGAGTTTAACAAACACAGGACGTAAGTACATGTAAAGTTATCAGATCCAAAATACATTACAAAAGTCATCAGGTTTGATTAGACGAAGGACAAATACATATGTCTTGTTAGTATGACAGTTGATATCATTGTCCACTTCGCCAAGAAATTCCTTTTCTACTATGCATTATCAGTCTTCTTTTTTTTTTTTTTTCTACAGTCAAATCTTGATGGTAGATAGTCACAGCTTTTCAATGATACATAATGTAACAAAATTGAACGTTCCTAAAGGCCACCCCACACTATGCGACTTTCGTTAGCATGATCGTCCAACTTTGGATGTGAAATAAATAATCACTGTTAATCTGAGGCTTTTCTGATTTATTTCAGATCCAAAGTTAGTCAGTTATGCGACCGAAAGTCATACAGTGTGCGGTGGCTTTTACTCATCAAAATTGAAAGGCTGACGATCCAACTTGCAGGAATGTCATTTTCAAATTTGGTAAAGAAATAATGATCACTTTTTCAGACCACTCCCCTGGAATTTAAGCATATTGGAAACAACGTATTCCACAGGCATCTGATAAGCAATATGCAAAGTTTATTGGAGCCATAGTTACATACAGATTATGAGAAGAACCGATTTCACTTTACTTCACATTACCTAGCACTCTACATCATTTTATGTATGTAATGAAAGCATGATGATATTATTTGTTATCTACTGTATACGCCAAATATTTCGCGAGGTTTTTATTTTCGCGAATTTCGCAAGTCAGCTGCTATTCGCGAAATTAAAAACATGCAAAAATATCGACTCTAATGGTGATATGAATGTGACGTACGCGTATACATTTCTCCGTTCAGTACAGGACTCCACAATCACGAATTTCACCACTCGCAAAAATTGTCGGGAAGTCCCGATTTGCGAAAATTTAGACTCGCGAAATACGTATATGGCGTATACGGTATTTAACCCTTTGCGTCCTTCGAGTGCCAACTGGCACAGAAAAACCCCAGTGATGTAAACACAGTCAAAAGGCTAGAGCACTAATATACAAATAATACACAGGTGAGAGTGCGTTAGTGGAGAATCAGCGCACTCGAGGGTATTTGGGTCATTCCATGGGGTTGGGTCTTCTCTAGATTTTCATGTTGTGTAGGGAATAAAAGTCATATTCTGGCAAATTTATCAACTAATTGTCTGTGGTTTGCAGTTATTCTTGAAGAGAAATGTGTGAAGAATTATTTGATGAAAAAAAAACAAGCCTGTGTACAAATGTATTTTGTCTATGACTGTTTCACTAATGATGTCCCATGGTTTTTTGTGGTTTATGTTGTGACATAAATATATGCCATTTTCATGGCAATGTAAAACAGGAATATACAACCTTTCAGCATTATGCCTATCATAATTAAGAGAGGCAAGGTGACTTCTACAAAGACTATAAGGCACATAAACATTTGTAACAAAATAAGAACACCAGAGCATCTTCAAGCAACCTCATACCTATGTTACAAACGATGTCCATGGCAATTTTTGTTGTAACATAGGTATAGCATGGTTTTACATACACTTCCAATCATAATATGATCAGAAACTTTATTTCTATAATGAGATTTATATTTCAGAAGTATTCTTATCCAAAAATTAGCATCAAAATCCTCCAAATAAACGAGAAAATACAGAACATATCACTGTACTTCAGTGCGATGTCCGGCCTCTTCGTGTAACGTAGGTAAGGAAAGACGCGTCTCGCGATAAAAAGAAGAGCTACTAACTTCAGCAATCGTATTCATGTCACTGGCAGTCCTCCCCCAATGGCAAAAAAACTACTCACAGCCAATATACACCTACCTGGACAGCGCAAGATCTGTTTTTCTGCCGTTGTCCATGTAACGTAGGTACAGGAGTTTTAATGTTTCTGAAGTCAATTGGTAAGCTTTTACGCTATTTTACGAAAATAATAACATATGTCATATTCTGTAATTCTATTAGAGGAAAAAAAACGACATCTAAACCTCTGAACTGGCCAAAAATACTGTGGACGATGATACTGTAGTCCCACATACTGAGATATTTGTTACAGGTTCATGTTCATAATTTTGATCGCCAAATTTTCTTTCCATGCCGGTCTCTGCAAAAGGAGCATATAATTCCTCTCTTAGAAAACCATACAAAAGTATATCAGTGTATCTTCACTGCAATATAAATTTGTTTTACCTCCCGATTATTGTGAATTTTTGGACCCTTTTGTCATAAGGTATCTACCAAGGTAGACGTGCTAAAGTTAGTAGTTGGAAAACGTAGATGTCCAGACTGCATCTGAACTAGAGAAATAAGAGTTTGCCTTATTTTGCTGGTGATATTGAGAGAACTAGGAGCTGTGATATTCTTTCTCTTTAACAGATTTACTTCGAAAATGTCAATGTTTTCCTTCCAAGATTTCACTGACCTGTTAGATGCTCTGATGAAGTTGTTAACATTTCACAAGGATTCACCATTTCTATTCCATGCTCACCCACTGTGAAGTCTCAAAGCTAAAATGCCAGTGTCCTATTCAGTTTGGGTGGGTAGTGGGTAGGAAAGGCTTCAATGAAATTATGAACCCCAATCAAAATTGGACTATTATTGCTCTACACTATCATTCAAAAAGAGGGCGACAATTTTGATGGGGGATGAATATAAAATAGGGCCTAGTATTATTTTGGGAGTCTATTAAGGACCATAACCGTAACCGTAACCCTGACCCTAGCCTAACCTTAGCTAGGACACTGGGGGCAGCGACCTGCCCTTCCTAGCTTACATCAAAACAAGTTTTTAGCATAGAGTATGAAAATGATATTTTCCTATGTTTTACATGCTATATTATTATTATTATTAATATTTACATCATTTTAAGCATAACCCATTTTTTTTTCCAATTTTGGTGGGAGGTACACATGGAACTCTAGCTAATGGGTATGCCAAGAGGTAGAAATGTAAGCAAAATTGTTGAAATTATTTAATTCCATTCATAAACACACACATACATCAACAGGAATATATAGTCGACCCCGACAAAAATTTTCTTTTAATTTTTTTATTCTATTTCTCTTTACACCGTATGTTCAGTTTGTCGATGAATCTGCCATGGCTCCTCCTCTGCCACCGCTACGTTTTAAACTACATGAAAGAGTGACAAGGACACATCCACAGCACTCCACAAACAGAGAGGAAGCCGACAAAGCAACACCCAAGAAGAGCGAATGTAACAAACTAGACAAGAAGAAAACTGCACAGAGGGAAAATGGACAGAAGAAAAACAAAAATCGAGGGCTAAATGGACATTGGAGAAAAGGGCAGAAATTAATTTCAAACAAAGAACATGGAGAAGACAAGAAGACTTGTCTGATTTCTCTTTATTAGTTTTCTTAGTTAGTTGACAACTAGTTGATGATGTTAGTGTATATAAGGTCAAATTGTGTAAAGCTTCACTTTCTTCTTCTTCTTCTGATTAAGTCTACCTTCTTTCATACCAGAGTTACAAAGAATTGAAGTCTGTGTAACATAGGTATTGTTCCACAGGTGTGCAGTAGATATAATTCCAAAGAACTGTTACAATAGTGTTATTTGTGGGAACATACATAAAGTCTATATGTGTAGGTCTTAACATCTCACACCACAATAAAGGAAATCAGTTGATATGTCGTAGTGTACCTATGTTACAAAGACATACTGTCCGTGTAACATAGGTAGTACACTGTGGGCGAGGTTGTTGACTGAAAACCCCTGATTATAACAATAAAATCATGTTTTCACTTGAATACCCATACAAATCACTTGCTTCAATTGTGGTGCTTTTAAGAATATTGTCCTTGTGTCACTCTTGATGAAAAAGTTAAACCTTTGATTGAAATTGTTAATGGTTTGTAGAAAAAAACATGTTAATAAAAGTGGCTTGCAGTTGACATCAGAACATACAATCTTACTAATAATGATCTCATGCGCCTGTTAAATAACATGTTGATGTGTTATGGACGAAAAAAACCTGGATGTGTTCATTGTTATCATTTCAGAACACAAAATTATGAAGGATGTCAACAAATGAAGTCCGTGTAACATAGGTATTTTGCCATACCTGTTTACCCATGCTGACTGAAAGTGTGCGAAGTAATAAACAGATTTCTAGTGGAATAAGTTGAAGAATGGGAGTAACAAATCAGGGGGAAAAAGGAAATTTCAATTTACCCAACTTGAATTTTCAACTTCTATGTCACAATTTCAGTCCCAACCCCATGGAATTACCCATTTACAATTGTGAAACATGCACGAGGCGAAGCAGAGTGCATGTTGCACTACATTGTAAATACCCGAGAGTGAGCTGCATCTCCACTAACGTCACAAACTTAAACCTGTGTATTATTTGATTTATAAAATGGGTCGAAAACTAACAGAATTGTTCATGTACCTTTGTGGGTCAATACCAGTCAGCTACATGTAGCACTCGCTCAAAAGTCAAGATGTCTGAAGATGTTCGTCCCAAACATTTGATATGCACGTCGCACTCGGAAATCCCGCACATATAAGTACGTACGGTATAAGAGTTTTATACGTACGCCACATGTTATGCACAAGAAAGGCCAGCTGGCAGCCCGAACTAGAAGTTGTTTACAGGATTGACAGCGCGTATAGTAGCGCGCGACGCACTTGTAACAACTGATTGAGTGTGCACTGCTAGTGTAAACATTGTGACGTCAGTGACTGAGCAGTTACTATACGCTTTCTCTGCAATTTAATATGCATGCCGTGCTGTTATGACTTTTCGTTGCACACTTTTTGCACGGTCATGCATGTCAGTAAGAAAATCATGAGCGCACACGTGACTCATTTCAGCGCTTCCAATTGGCTACATTCTTGAACCCATTTTATAAAAGGGTTTATGTATCTTACAGTAGACAAAACCCAGAAACACACAGACAGACCACTCTTGACATACACAAGGAATGAGGTCTCTGAGATTACAGATCACTCAGCTTCTCTGAAACACCCGTCCTCTCTAAAGCGGTAAGACACTGCTCTTACTTGTCGATACACTCGGTCCCATCCTGCACCGGGCGGGGAGGGGGGCAATTGAAGCTGTTACCAGGACAACTGGCCTGAGCGTCGCAGTAGGCGTTCTGCTCTGTACTCTGCCGGCAGATCTTGGTCGGAGGAGCGAACTGGCAATTCTCGCAGCACTCTGAATTTTGATCGCTGTCGATGGGTGGGGAAATAAAAGATTTAATACCAATACCATGTCGGAGTATGATCATAAAGGCTGGGTAAAAAGGGGTGGGGGGGGGAGGAGTCATATTTATTGTGGGGATGACACAACTGGGTTGCCTTCTGGTTCTCTCATCACTGTTGGGCATACCTTGCTACTCAACAGTCTTGCTGATGAACACAAAGACTGGAAGTATCATGCTATGCAGTTCCTCAGTCTTTCATTAGTCCTCAGAGGCTGGTTGTAGACCTTGTAGCACTGGCTGTTCTTTTTATCCTCTAGACATGCAATGACATACCATAAATCCTCACTTGTAGTTCTGCATGATCCTTGAGTATATATATATATTTTTGCTGTTGTTTTTGTTTTTGCACACAATACATGTCAAGTAATTGATATAATGTTCCAATACCGTTTAACCAAACTCAATTAAGAAAGCTGCTGCAAATCTAATTTATTGTGAAATTCCATTATTTGACCAAGATTTGACCAAGAAAGGTATGTCTCTTAAAAAAAACAACAAAAAAAACAACAACAAGAAACTACTAAAAGTTTGACTCTTTGCAGCCAAAGTTGATGTGCATACAATTCTGACCTATATGCAGGCAGACTAACAAACACCACATTACTAAAAGAAACATAGCTGACACACACATACTAATGAAATAGAGTATCACAAAGCTGAAACTCATGGCGACACAGTCATACGAGTCGCCCTCACCTGCAGATCTTGCCTGGTTTCAACTGACAGGTTGAGGTACAGCAGGGGTCTGGGTGGTTGGAGTCTATCACCCCTACATCACACTGTTCACCATTCTCCAGACGGTAGTTACCACAGAGGGAACTCTGTGATGGCTCTGCACATGGACAGAAAGAAGCATGGCTGATTGTTTGTTTGTTACCTCCCCTAAAGAAGGTGGAGGTTAAGTGATCATCGGCGTCGGTTTGTCTGTTCGCAAAATAATTCTAAAATTTGCGTACTGATTACAAAGAAACTTGCATAAAAAGTCAATATTGACACAAGGAACACCTCAATCTATTCTGGTAGTGATCCAGGATGTTTTAATGGATTTTTGCAGGATTTTTCATCTGTTGGCTTATAAGGTCAACAAACTTTGGGTTCAAGCTGTGTGTACTGGAGGTTTACATACATGTACGCGCACTAAAGTGTGTGCTCTGCTTGGGCATTTCCGCAAGGCGCCATGCAATGATGTAAACAAAAGTCTTCTGCTTGGGGAAACAGACTGCATGCATGTAAGGGTGGAAATGAGTGGCTGGCTTGGCGGAGGTCTGTGCTCTCCGAGTGCTTTTCTAGTTCTTAAACTGATTTCCTTACTATTTTATGAACACACTGTATTTGCTCATTAATTTGTCCATGTGCCTTTATGAATAATTTCTTTCTTCATTTTTTTCTTCGATCAATTTACTTCCCTATTCATCTTTGCTATTTTCACTCACTCACTCATTCATTCATTCATTCATTCATTCATTCATTCATTCATTCATTCATTCATTCATCCATTTATTCACGTATGTGGAACATTACTATTTACTTTTGGGTGATACTACCTCAACTGGAAGGCATAAAACCGTCTCTGATTTATGACAAACGACCAACAGCAGAAGAGGGTATGGAGGAGTGGTTATCATTCAAAAGTGGAAGTACAAATCACATATCCATACTGTGTGAATTTGTTACAATACCTGACATTTGATGGGGCTGGCTGTTCACCTGAAAAAAGGCCAAGAGTCCACAGCTTGTGATGTCAGTTTAGAATGTAAAGGGGCCACTATGATTTAATGATTCTGTAACTATGCACTCATGAAGAGGCAAAAAGAATGGGAATTTTTTCCATCCTCTTTATGTTATGATCACAGAAAATATTTGACACACTCATTGATGAAATAAGCAACATTTTAACCTCAATCACTTACCTACGAAGCATCGGGCTGACTTTGCCCTTAAGACTGGCAGGATAAGACGTTTACTGCACAAGGAAAATTTCTGCAGGGAAAAAAGAAAATCATAATATATATGTTATTGCCATGCATCAGTTCACTCAAACAAGCACAAGAGACCCGGGGGTCTCACCCTCACCTGAGCATCGCAAGTTCACTTTCTATGCATTCTTGCAGATCGTTGTAAATGTAAGAACATCCATGTAGCAAACATGGGAGGTGCGGCCTCCAAGGGGGAAAGTTTTCCATTTGTGTGTTCTATAATAAGGGCAAACATACATGCAAAGCATGCAGAAAGTTTGACCATTTGCAAAAAGAAGACCAAAATGTAAAACCTAGCTCCCAATTTCGGTCCCAGTCCGAAAGAGGTCATCCCTGGATCAACCATAAATAACCTTTAAAGAACATTCACTAATGTTATTTACTCAGAGTATTTCTGTATTCAAAGAAATCTGCTTGTTTGAAAGTGTTTGTTTGTAATTTTTTTTAGGATTATTTAAGCTGGGGTCCCAAGGATATCTTTAGTATGAAGATTCTCTTGCCACAATTATAATGTCTACCAAGTTTGATGACAAATTTGACCATGTGTTTTCATGAAGAAGATGACAATGTAAACAAACTTGAAACCAGTCACCACTGTACTTCCTCATACCACTAACTTGGCTTGACCACTTTTGGTTCTAGAGAAGAAGATTCCTAAAGATTCCTTAACTTGGGGAGTAAGGGGTCCCCTTGGAGTGGGGGGGGGGGGGGGGGGCATGGTGCCCATTTGAACAAATTGAGATCCTATCCCCCTAGGTATGCTACCTAGCCAAATGTGGTGAAATGATATCTGTCATGGGTTTTTCAAGGAGAAGACGCAAATATTTTTCTTCAGTCTGGATTTGGATTGTTGGATTGTTGTACACCATTTCTCTATATTTCAGCACACGAATGAGGGACATTCAGGAAAAACAATGCTCCCTACAAATGAGGATACCCTGGGTGGAAATATGAAAGAAATGATAAGTAAGACTTTAATTGGAGTATTTCGTACAGTGCATGAGCACATCTCTTTTCAGACCGTTCTCATATGTAGGGAGAAAAATTCTTGATTCACAAGCAGAATTCATTCTGTGGTGTTGAAGGTAGAGTGATTGTCCTCACTTTATTGTTGGGTTGGGCTCCTGTCACAGAGGCGGGGTACATGAGGTAGTTTCCTCCTTGATCGTTGCCAGGGGAACACTCATCCCCCTCGTTTCCGGGGTCATGCTCGCTCCCGAAGTTGTGTCCAAGCTCTACATTAATAGGATGAAATACGAACATGGAAGATTGTAACTATTGTAATGCACCGTCATCCACTGAGATTGATTCCAGGACCTTACCGATCTATCCCATTGAGAATGATGATGGTGTATTAATGTCATAAACTTGGCATAGAGACACCACCATTGCCATTGCCACTGGGTGCACCAAACCCACTCAGTGTTTGAAACTGGCACAACAAACTGCCCAGTAACTCACATTCACAAACACAGCTGTGTGTAGTTGACAAGAAGCCCACTTGTAGACATAAAAAAGCCGCTATTTATTCAACCTACACTAGTCTGATGTATTGATATGTATATTCATGTAAATCTTAGAAATATATTCATACATGGCACTAATTATGACTTATTAACCCTCCCCTCCCCCTATTTTTTTTTCTTAACATGTTATAATTTGTGGTCAACATGAATCCACCTGAACACAATATTCACATTAGCCTCTAGCAAGACTAAGTGAACATTTTAGGTGCCACAGACAATAAGAGCACAAATTAGCACTTTCTACATCACACTGACAGCACTGCGACCGTAACATACTGTAACAGGGAGAGTCTGCTTACATTTGCCTGGAATTTGATTAATCATGCAAACATGTTCATTGTAAACATGAAAGAAAGACTGAAATCATGAAAGGGAATGTTGAGTACTTGAGAGCGACTGCTTTCAATGAAAACTACATCGTGACAAATTTATGAATTTAAAACATCGAAAGGCCCAATTATGTGGCATAACAGAAGATCCAGAATGGCAGTCGTTGACTGCGGAAAAGGGACTGACTTTCCTACAACACGCATTTTCCATAGACCCCTGCCCGAATATACTTGGGACTCATCCTCAACGGGTTAAAGGGTGTGTACAGTTCTGGTCAAGGTGAGGATTTAGCTTTTAACATTTTGAGAGAAATTCAGAAACCACTCTATGAGATGTCAAAGAGCATGCAATTCTGAGGAGTATCAAAAGCTTATTTGATGAAAATCGGTTTTGAAGTGGCCGAGATATCCAAAAACAAGGTGAAACAAAGAGATCCTAATAAAGTTGTGGCCTGTAGTCTTTTATTATTATCACTTTTTTTGATATCTCAGCCATTTGAAAACCAATTTTCATCAAATAAACATTGAATCCTTCTTAAAATTACATGCTCTTTCATATTTCATGAGAGGTTTCTCATTATCTCACTTAGAAATGTAAAAAACATGAATCCCCACCTCAACAAGTACTGTACAGCCCCTTTAACCTTGATGACAGTTTGTCATCCTTCAGTACTGTAAAAGCGGATATTTTTGCAAGAGTAATTTTCCGCACTCAGCTGGGTAAGACTAGTTTTGTGTGTTTTTAATTCCGCAGAATCAAGACAGCAACTACTGGAACATAATGAAAGTAAAAATATTTCCATGCTTTTATTTTTGTACTAGTTTCTGGTTGTGCAAAATGCGCAAAAATTTCAACACCGCAAAAATTTCCACTTTTACAGTATTATGTAGACATATCAAGTGATCTCACCATGTGCAGTGACAAGATCTGCCTCCTCTGTAAGAACACGGCGCCCCCAGTTGATGGTAGTCGTCAGGCCAGTATTGAGGTACTGTTTGCCGTTGCTTGAATAGTACACTGATGCAAAGGAAGGGAAGAAACAAATGTTATCAGGTGGAAAGTCATTTCAGGACAGTGGTTCAAGTGCATAAAAAGCCAAAGAAAGTTTGTGCAGCTACAGTTTAATAGGCAATAATGCACAGGCATCTTTGTCTTTTGAGTATAGACAGACAGAGGCAGGGGGAGAGAGACATTCTTGGAAATTGGAAGAAACCATTCTATGAACAACCAACAGAGAGTACACTATACATTAAGCTTCAAAAACCATCTAGGCTAATAAACACACTGACAAAAAATGGTACTAAAAGAAATCCTATTTTGGATAGTTACTCATGTAATGCTTGAGATACAGATACATCAAGGCTTTTAGCCTCTTACATTTGGGGATCATGATTGTTAGATGTATTCAATCCATGGCAATAATCATATCTTGGAAGCTGCAAAAGTTTTATGGCAATCATCATTGTGCTTCTGAAAGTGAACCCACTTAAACCCGTTGACAACGGACTGATTTTGCTATAACACACATTTCCCATAGAAACCCACCCAAGTATTCCCTGGACTCGTCTTCAACGGGTTAAGCATGCATTTGTGCCACAATCTTGTAATGGTCTGCATTATATCATGTGTCATTGTGCTCCCCATCTATTTTTTTTTTAATAATAATATTATAAATAGAAGCACAGTTGTTCTGAGGAGGTCCACTCTACAACATATAAATTAGATACCTGATGTGCAAATGCCACCAACAGCATTGTTCCTTGGGGTACCAATGTAGGCCAGGCCTAGGACTCCGTTTGAGAAGTCCTGGTAGGTGAATAGATGGGCCAGACAGTACTTGCTGTGGTCCTCTTTACTGTACACCTGCACAGTGGAGATTGAAAAAACATAAAGGTTTGGATGGTACACTGTACAGGGAGAGATAGATAGATAGATAGACAGATGGATGGATGGATGGACGGATAGATAGAAAATAAGACTCATTCAAATTACATGAGAATAGCAGATACCTGCTGCTGACTACTGCTAGTCAACTGGTATGAATTACAAGGAGTTTGTATCACTCTCCTGGGTCCCATGTCATAAAAAGTTGATATGATAGCAACTCTTGCTGGAATGGCAATTGTCATAGTAACGACAAGAATCCAGCTTCCTGATTGGCTGTTGCTATTGGAAGTTGCCATTCCAGCAAGAGTAGCCATCCTTACATCTTTTATGAAATGGAGCCTAGTTCTTAAGGGCGTGTGTTTGTGGGATAGACACATCGACAGAGTTTGCATTCTCCTCTCCATCACGAAATGAAGTGGAATCTCTTATGAGCCAAAATTGATGTTCTCTATAAATACTGTATATATGACTTCTATATAATGTATCATCAAATGGATAGTATTTCGCCCCACACTATCAACAGGGATCGGCATGATGACACATACCATGCAACAGAGGGATAAAGAATAGGGAAAGACTGAAATACCTATTTCACTCTTATCTTATTCTTTATCCCTCTGTTGTTCCTATCTTGTTTGATGTTGCCTCCCTATTCATCGGTCTCCTGCACAGGTTGCCCCCATGATCCTTGGGATCATACCTGATACTCCTCTGTCTTTTGTCTGTCCACCCTCCTGCTTTAATCCCCCTCCCTTATACCTGTTGGGCTCCTTGCCCATGACTTCCAACCCTTCCCTTTTGTTTTCTTTGTTCTGTGTCCTTAACTCTCCCTTGACTGTGCTTGATGTGTGTAGTCCTACATTTAAATGTGATTGCTTTCCCTGCATGTTTGTCATTTTGCCTCTGACGAAGATTCTGCTACGATCGAAAGCTCAGACCCCTTTTTACTCCAAGTATAATTCTGGTGACACAAACTAATCTTTACCTGCGAAAAAATTTAGGACTTTAATGCTACATTGTGCAAATTCCCAATAAAGTACAATCGTTTCATACAAAGTTAGAATGAAATTACATCAAACAAAAGTTTAAAATATATGAACAATGACATAAAAACAAAGTGTGTGGGAGTGGTACAATTATTTTTCAGCCACAAGAAAGGTAGTTGGTGGTTTGATAAGCACGATTAGGGTCTCAAGTCAATTGTCAGTATCGCCAATGCGCAGAAAACTTTTGCGCACGCTGAAGAGCCCTGTCACAGATGCACTGTGGGATTCCTCGGTGCCCTTGTTTGCTTCCGGTTGTCTCGCGCACGTCACAGTTTCCATACGATTCAATGGATTTATTTGTCTGCTTTTACGTTGTTACTCCTTTTTTCTTGGCTATAATTCAGCTTTGAAAGAGTTGAAAGTTTCTAAATTTTACTGATTTGTGGTCAATAGAGTCATGGTTCACTGCTGCAAGGCTTCAATGTGCTGATCGCATGATGTAAAGCGAAGAAATCTTCAACAAAAACTACCCCTGGATAAAGACAGAACATGACCTGAGTGCATATGCAGCCAAAACTGGGGCAAGTTTGTCTAATCTGCTTGGAGAGGGGAAAGACGTTACCTCCAGGAGTTCTTGTACCCCCCACGGATCTTCCTCCGTCTTCATAACGTTGTAGTTCTTGTCCGAGGTTGGAGACGCATGCTCATGGACTGTGATCTGGGGGAGCGAAAGGAAGGCAACATCACTGTCAAGATGCTGTTCTCATCATATGGAAATAACAAAACTCACTTTATTCACCAAATTGGCAATTCAACGATTTGCTTTTAGTTTACATTGCCGACCAGCATGGGTGTCCAATAAATAGTAACCATCAGTGCCTGTAACCACCAGTGATTACAACTCTCCAATACCTGCAGTATTGTAGTAGTAACTGTTGTACTACTTTGGCATTTACGGGGGAATTTCTACCTTTGCACAATTGCCATGCTTTTGGGTGATCGATTAGCCTATTGTGTTTTTAACCTTTTCATCTAACTAAAAGGAGTTAAAAAGACTACAAAGTACAGGGGCATACAAAGAGGAAATTAAAGGAAATTAAAGGAAATTAAAGAGAGATTTGCAATGTCACAACAGTACAGTTGGCACCTGCTCACAGCTGATTTTTTATTGACATGGTGTTATTTTGCGCTCTCCTCAGCACATTTTGTGGTAATTATTTTTGCATCCTGCTGGGAATGTGCTTAGACTCAAGTGGCTATCGTAAACATTTGTGACCCTGCATCACAAACCATCAAAACAGCTGCCAACATGATTTTCAATTAAGGGTAGATTCTGAAAGAGCAGACTCTGAGCTTTAAAATGATGTATAACTCAATATGATTGCACTTTCCTATAACTACTACAGTAATGGGAAAAAAGGACACACTGTGGAAAAGTGTGTACTGAGAAAATAGGCTTTGAAGTTTATGGTCTATTCAAGTGCATCTATACATTGTAATCTCACCAAGCTGTGCATTGTGTACTGAATGGGACAAAAAACAGGATGTTACACTCAATAGGAGCCCCAGCGAAGAGATTATCAGATTGAGCTGAAATTTTGCACACTCCATCAGGACATTCTATTCATGACTAATACTGACTTTGATGTTTTGTAGGGTCTATTATTTAAAGTGCTTTATATCCCCAAGCTATGCTCTGTGTAGTGAATGAGACAAAAAGCAGGATGTAAAACTCCATAGCAACCACAGTGAATGACTTATTAGTGAAAGGATTTTCAGATTAAGTTGAATTTTGAGCACTCCACTAGGATATTCTATTTATGACCAATACTAACTAACTAACAAAGCAATTGCATCATCTTTTAAAGAATATACCACGACTTGACGTGAAGAGCTTGTAAAGCTTTTTTTTTTTTTCTTTTTTGGTTCTTTTTTTTCTCAGAAAATGAAAAGGGGCCTCTTTCATAGATGCACATTTTTCTGGTATCATGTCAAAATGTGCATGGCTTGGCTTGGAGTAAATCTAATAATTTGGTAATGGCTGGGGCAGGTCAAAAAAAAAAAAAAAATGAGACTGTATGTCCTTATTACGAACAGGGGAAGATTAAATATTAACATGCAACTACACAGCTCCTGTGTACAGCATACCTCTTTGATTTCAAACTGGAACCCAGAGTATCCAGGCTCCCATTCAGTATGCTTGTAGAGCTCATCTACTCGGTCAATCAAGCTGATCTGAAACACAAAATGGACAATAAAAGATAGATAAGACACACACATCTTGCTGTTGGTCACTGCTACATTTGATATCCATAAAAAAAAAAAAAAAAAAAAAAAAAAAAAAAAAAAAAAAAAAAAAAAAATGTGCCTAGCAGCATTCAAAGTGAATGCAAAGGGTCATGGGATTGGGGGGTTCGTGAATATGTCTTCGTTTTTTTTTTTTTTTTTTTTTTTTTTTTATTTGGGTCATTTAGTTACACTTGGCTTGGCATAAATTGTACAGTAATGCTTTGCAATTTCTCTTCATCTGCTACTGTTGCTTGTTTAAAGCTAAAAATCACTGGACTGGTTGAGATATGATGAGAATACGGGACAGGAATGAAAGCAATTTTGCTTCCCTCTAATTTGTCTGGATTTGAACTTATTTCTACCAATGTCTAATCATCTTGGAGAGCAAAAAAGCATGGATGGCTACCTTGTACTGTACCTGTAGTATTCTGTGGGCTAAAGAGGAACACTTTTGGCATAAAAACTTTCCTGCAGGAGACATGTTTGATATTCCACTTGGGGGAAAGTAACAGTATTTTCCATGAGACCTGCAACACATTTGGCAAGAAAAGACAAACCTAACCCCCCTCCAAAAAAAAAAAAAACAAACAAACAAACAAACAAACAAACAAACAAACCCAGCAACAACAAAAATAGCAACAACAAAAAGTACATATATTGTAATACTACAAAAAAAAAGTACCACTTCACATCTCTCACAAAGCAATAACTGGTATCCCCCTCACCAGGTAGTTAATGGTCTTCTGCATATTACTTTGCCCCATGGCCTGGTAGAACCTGAAGTCTGCAGTCAGCAAGAGTGGGCAGCGATGATAGCGAGGTGGCGCCCTCTTTTGGCGGGAGTGAGATGCATCTGGAAACAATCACAGAATAGCACATAGAGACTAGTGGGGGGCGCAAGGGATTTTTGGTTCAAATTTTTCCAAAAGCACCAAAATTTGGCACACATATAACCCAAACCACACTATTTCGATTTTTGATGGGCGCCAAGAAGGGCGCCCTCAGGGGCGGCCATATCGGCAAAATCCAATATGGCCGCCATATAGGTTTAAAGGTCACTTACATTTGAAAACATAAAAGGGTTACAATCATTTAAAAAGTAAGGTTAAGTGGTTTTCTGGGTCAAGGAATTCAAATCTGAAGTTGTTTTTATGGTCTGAAGTCAATTTTTCCTTATAAGGTCACCTTAAGGTCATTTAGGGGTCAAGCCATTGTATTCATGACAGTTTATTGAAAAAATGGCTTGCCCATGGTCAATATTCCAGGAATGCCAGCCTTCGTAATAGAATTGCAGTTGTCGACGGCTGAAAAAAAGGTATATTTCTTGTGAAGGGCGCCCTCCGGGGCGGCATATTTGCAAAATCCAATATGGCTGCCACCTACGTTTAAAGGCCAGTCCATAACAAAAAACCTTTAAAGTGTTACAATAATTTGAAAAGTCAGCTTTAGAGGTTTTATGGGTCAAGGAATTCGATTCTGAAGTTGTTTTTATGGTCTGATGTCAACTTTTCCTTATAAGGTCTCCCTAAAGGTCGTTTGGGGTCAAACCATTATATTCACAATAGGTAATTTAGAAAATGGCTTGCCTATAGTCAATATACAACTGTAGGAGGAGTGCCAGCCCTGCTAATAGAATTGCAGTTGTTGAGGGGTGTGGGAGAGGGAGAGGTGGGCTTTCTCACGAGTAACATCAATGTATCTGCTTTCGTGTTAAGATTTCAAACACTTGGTATACACTCATGAATTATAATAAGAACCCCTTTCTTAGAGAAATTAGGTTTAAGGGATCTTACTCAGATCCTTATTTCACAATCAAATTTGAAGACTTGGTAACCCTTCAATTTCATTTTTAATGATTACTTACGGTAATTTTTTCTGCATCATTTCAATTATGGCCTGTTATAATATGGCTACATAAGCTTTTAAGTGAGGTTCTGTCCAAAGCTATGGAATATCGTAGTTCATATCACAATCATTCCATTAATTATTTTTACATTACAGGCGCTAAGAGGAAATGTCCTCACCGACTGGTCATATTTGCGGGTTTGCATTTGCTTTACTGACAGCCAAAAGAGCTAGTTAGAATTATGGGTAATGCCCTTTAAAAGAGTTTTCAAGATTTGATTATTGGATTATTATTTTCATCTTCATCTGCAAGGAATGCAATAAAAACATACATATATGAGAAATAGAATCCTATTGCTACCTAATATATTAATCGTTTAGCAATAGGGAGGGGGGGGGGGGGGCTACTCTCTATATTACCAGCCTCCTTGACGTTGCCACTAAAAAGAGAAGCGTTTTTATTTCTCTGTTGCAGTTCAGGGATCTTCAATCACAATAGATATTCAAAATTCAGATTTAAATTCAATGGAATAATAATTATGAAGATCACTCCTAATCTGGATGAAAAGAGTAAAAAATCTGTCGTGTTTAAGAGAATTTTTAGTACATCAGGTTGGCATCAATTTGCTATTTTCGTGTGTAAGAAAGTTCGATTCTAAAGTTTTTATAGGAAATTTATGTGCCTCCACATGACGGTCCTGGTGACGCCATGTAGGGAACAAGCATATTTCACAGGTGCCACAGTGACACCATTAACAGGGTACAGATTAGATATGCTATAGTACAACTTTCATGACACCTTCTAGGGTCTATTAAGATTCTATCCAAAGTGCTTGGACGCAAATTGGTATGATATCGCAAGACTTTATAAGTTGGTATTTCGTTGGTCTGAAGACTACAGGTTGCAACTTTACTCTCCGCAACATCTCTACGACGCATGTCTCCAGTAGACGAGCCCAATCTCCAGGATTCGCAGGAGAATTGAACGTTTCCGATTTTTTGCAGAGACTATTTCCGTCTTCCAGCTTGTCTCCGAGACGTCTCTGCGAAGTCTCCATCACTGTGACCCTGTCGTGGGGACTAGATTTGTTTGCAACATCTTCGAGATCGTCCCCGCATCTTGTGGAGACCGTAATAACATAATGGCGACGAAGGGGACAAGTCGCTGAGAAAAGACGTCTCTGATAAGTCCCTGCGACTGCAAAAACCGTGCCAACATCCCCGTGACTTCCAAGCAAATAAGTTGTCCCTTTGTTTGAAGACGTCTTGGACGTCGCCCTGGAAATCGCGTTAGTTGTGAAATAATTTCTTCGAGACGCTGGCATTGCGACAATGTCTCCTCCCGTCAGATAGGCCCTCAATCCCCTCCCCCCCCCCCCCCCCCCACTTTAAGTTTGCAGCAATATCGAACTACTGACCATGGCTCGTCTGACACCTGCTCTATATTGTGCATTTTCAACTTCATTCATTCATTCATTCATTCATTCATTCATTCATTTCATTTCATTAATTTTTTTTCCATTTCCATGTTTTCCACCTCCCAATGCATGCCTTGAAACAGCTGTGGTGCAGAAGAATGAAATTTGGTACTGAAGCATTGCGAAGAGTGGCTGATAGTACTTGTAATTGCCATGTACCTGTGCCATCTTTCCTCCAACTCCACTCCCTGAAGTCAGGGATCACATCAGATAGGGTGGTTTCTGATGATCTGCTCCCACGTTATGACGAGATGATGCCTACCCTCGTTGACGCAGGCTGCCCCATAAACCTTGTTGCTCATCAGTCCTTGCTGGAAATGAGCACGATTATTAAAGTAGTTAATGTGTCAGTGAGCTCTGGTTTGCAGACCCATACGACTTAGGCATTTTGCATGCCACATCAAAGCAAGTCTGAAGTAATGTCGCACCCTGTCAGTGCCTGATGTTGGGCTCTGGAAGAGAGGTATGATGTACAGGAAAGAGCTGAAAAGTCCATTATCTTTTCAATACCACGACCACCCGTAACTCCCTCAGATCAAAGGTATTAAAAAAGCACACTACCGAGAATGTGACGTTATGCTCATCCGTGCGATTGTATACTGTTTTCAGAAAATGCTTTCAGAAAACATTATGTCATCCTTTGTAAGGATATCTTTGCATAGATCGCATCTAAGTTGTTGGAAAGCTGAAGGGTTTTGAGATCACAATTCCTGTTGGATATTTCCGTCTCAAATCAGGTGCACAGGATGAGTTGTCCGTCCCATTTATTCTTGGATATCTGTGCGCTGAGTGTTAATGAGGGCAGTTCTTTATTTTTCAATCTTAATTTTCAGGAAGCCGCTATGCTCTTCAAATCATAATTTGAGATTTGAGTGGTGCCATCACCATCTCTTATCAGAGGACTGCACAGTGATGCTGCGCAAAAATGTTAAGATTATTTTCTTCAGGATCAGTATCCCATACAACATCAATAGGTGTTCAGTTTCCCTAGTCATTTGCGCTTTCAGTAAAGAAATGGTTTCGTTTGATAAAAAGAGAATAAAAAAGATAAGAAAAAACCTTCAGCTGAATTGTCTTTTCCTACTCTGATACGATACTGCCATTAAAGGACTTCAATGATCGAATTAGTAAACTGCCCCTAAAATACTGGTCTGACCTGGATTGAGGAGCTCGATTCCCCGGAAGCAAGGGAGAGCAGGCATACACCAATTTCAGCAGGAGGAGAATCATACCGCTTGCCAGCTGGGTAATTGACTATGAAAGGTGACGAGGTGGCTCAGTCGGTAGCGTATGGCTTGCGGTCTAAAGACTTGTGTTCCGTCGCGGGTTCGAATCCCACTTATCTCAAGTCTAGCTGAGCAATGGTGTGTGTTGTCATACCGTCCCCTCCAGTAGAGGTACAACACTTTGCACCTCATCACTTGGATATAAAAAGTGGAAGTCCCTTGTGTGAAAGAATCACAAACCCAGACACATGAAAAGATCCCGAATCGGCATTCCGTTATCGGAAAACTCAAGGTGCATAAACCGGTAAAGTGGTCCACCCCAAGTACATGCAATTGACTAGCTAGTTGCATATTGGCTATCCAGCTATCTCGTCAGAAGGAAAAACGAAGACAAAATAAGATTAGGCGTGTTTATTGCCCTCTTTGCCATTGCACCCTGATTCGGCACCTTGGAATAGGATGGCGACCGTATTTAAGCATGTATATATATATATATATATATATATATATATATACATATATATTGAAACATAGAAAGGAAAAACTGACCAGAAACAATTGATAAATAGTGAAAACTTTGAGCAAAGAAAATGAGAAAAGAAAACGAAACCGATGGAAGCCCGTTTTCTGCGCTCAAAATTTCAATATATATATTATATATATATATATATATATATATATATATATATATATATATATATATATATATATATATGTACATATATCTTAAATATAATATTTTCATTTATTTGTCATAATCATTATTGATATGTAGGAGGATGGAACCACTCTTGGCCCTAATTGACCATTGAAGGAGTATGGAAGAGATGACAAATGGGACAAAATAGGGGTACCAGTGAATTGCAGCTGAATGCTCACAGACGCCATTTCGAAAAATGTACAAAATGCCTGATTTGACCCTTATTTGACCTTGAAAGTGACCTTGAGGGGTGATAGTGACCTTGAATTGCAGAAATAATATTTAGAATCACATTCTCTAACCCCGCAAAATCTTCCACATGGGATTCATAACATTAATCAACCTTTTCAATTTGTAGCTGCAGTTGACCTTTAACCCTTATGGCGGCCATATTGGATTCCACCAATATGGCGGCCCCAAGGGTTTTTAGTCTTGGCGCCCATCAAAAATCGAAAAAGTATGGTACAAGGGACCTATGAACCAAATTTGGTGCTTTTGGAAGAATCTGAACCAAACAACCCATTTTGAGCCCTTAGGCCCCCAACTAGACATCACATAGTCAGTACAGCCTTATAATTAACATATTAAAGCTATCTCGTGTTGTTTTGGTTTTCTACTTTCTCTCTATCTGTATTTAGTAACCTTCCTGTTTTCTTTTTATCTCTCTCTCTCTCCCTCTCACTCTCTTCTGATGCATTGTATCATCGTACATGTAATGCACGTCATCCTCATATTTCCTTAATCATCCAAACTGTTGAATTTTTGCCTTATTTCAAGAGATCATCCAGGGTTACCCTTTATTACCCTGAGCTTTTTGTGACAATAAACATGTGCTGCAATAGAAGAAAAATGACAAAACACAACCAAAGATGTAGTACAGTGAACTCCCACAATAATGAACACAGATACAACGAAATTCCAGATACAATGAAGTACAAATTCAGGCCGCAACATTAACCACTCTATGTATTTTTTATTGTTACCTCCGCCAAGGGAGGAGGCTATGTTTTTATTACCGTTGGTTTGTTAATTAGTTAGTTAGTTTGTCCGTGTGCAAAATAATTCAAAAAGTAGTTAAAGGATTTTGATGAAACTTGCAGGATAGGTTTAGAATGATACAAGTAACAGATGATTAAATTTTGGTAGTGATCTGATAATTTTGGGGGGAATTTATGAAGGATTTTTGATATTTTGGCGGGTAGGGTCAATGAACTTGGGAGTTCAAGCTGCACGTTCTTGAGGTTTTCATGCGCGCACTATTAAAAGTGCGTGCTCCACTTTCTGGAAGAGCCCAAAGAGCTTGGTGGAGAGGAGAAAAATCTCTTTGGGAAGAGCAAGATCATCGGTGGAAAGTAACTGCTTGGCGGAGGTCTGCGCTCTCACAGTGCTTTTCTAGTTTATTTATTCTGTTATAACGAAATTTTGATAAAACAAAAGAAAATTGCAGGTCCTGAGGACTTCGTTATAACAGGAGTCCACTGCAGCACACAAGAACTTGGGAGGACTTACTGCTTTTGTGCACATATCTTTGACCGCTGAGCTGTTCTGGTGTCTTCTCGTACTTCAGTCCTTTTGGCAAGTGATGGTCATGAGGGCAATACACAGAGCTGTGGTGGGCAATGGAGACAAACATCAGCAAAGGCGTGTCAAATAAACATTAAAGGGGATGGCTAGTAACCGATCAGTGGGAATGCTGAGGGATGATTGTTCCAATCCTTGTGGGATTCATTTAAGAGTACATTATATATCTACTGTTGTGTGAAAATTATTTGCTTCAGAACAGTCTCATATTCAAGTAATGTGCAGATTAATGCCCCGTCACTGACCAGGCACGCTAACCTGGAAACATTAAACTGCACATTACTTGAATATGAGACCATTCTGAAGCAAATAATTTTCACACAACAATACATAATGTACTCTTAAATGAATCCCACAAGGATTGGAACAATCATCCTCCAGCACTCCCACTGGTTCCCACTGATTAGTTACTAGCCATCATGTTTAACCCGTTGAGGACGGGCTGATTTGCTACAGCACGTATTCCCGTAGACACCTGCCTGAGTATACTCGGGACTCGTCCCCAGTGGGTTTAATTGAATGGCAGCTTCATTGGGCATGTTTATGCTTGTGAGTGTGGGTGGGTGTATTTTGTATGTGCATGGGGGGGGGGGGGGTGGAGGGTGGTGGAAGGCCTGAGGGGGATATTAGGTCTTTAGCATTTGAACTGCCTACCATCCTTGTATGGGGTGCTGGTGAGTTTCTTTGGCTGAGTTCATTCCTACAAGTGTATATCCCCCTACTCTGCAAGGCATAGTGTAATATTTGAAACCAATGATTATTATAGTGTATATTCAAGTTGCTTCAACCCTTCCTGAGACAGGGACTTTGGCCCGAGTGTACAATGCCATATATGGGGCACACAAAGGATTAAACATACATTGTACACAGGCAAGTATGAAATCTACTGCTACCTTCTGCAACCTTCAGCAGGTAGAGGTGGCTATTAAAAGAAATTTCTAGAAGCAAAAGATTTTATTTGATTCATTCTGACAATTGGAAAGACTGAGCTCTCATTTGTTATTTGTTGTAGTTGTTGTTGTTTTTTAAAACCACCCCAAAGTGAGCACGGTTATCTTCCACACCTGTTCCAATTACTAAACAAATGGCATAATCACACCTTTATAGAGATTGAACTAGGAATGTCGCTATGGTGACTGGTATGCCTCCACCATAATGCATGATTCTCCTAAAATAGGTCTATAGTACATGTGGACAATGTGTGATTACTTTTTCACATAATTGGCAAAATATTAAAATGACATGTTTGTCACAAATGAGTTGAATGTTCACCTTCCTTGACCTAGGTTTAATTGGATGAATGGGAGATCATGTATTTAGGGATTTTAGGACTTAAGATTTCTTTAAGCTATCTTTAGAATTTAAGAAAATCGACAAGGCACCTTATCCTAAATCCAGCTTAGTGTCCTCTCTCTCAGTGGAGGGGAATCAAAGCAGTGTCAATCCTTTTTTAGAGGTAACGGAAAATAAAAGCATTTTAAATCACTATGACAAAAACACTTATCATAAAATAAACACACATCTTCCACTGATAACGACACAAATACGTCTCTAGTGTGTACACATATATTGACTGTTTTGAAGTGTAAGTCCATGGCAGAATGAATTACATGCTGTTGGAATTCGAGAGTAATATCAAGTCAGTAAAGAAGAATGAAGTGAGTTAACGTTTTATACAAGATTCAGATTATCCCACAGCTGTCGGTATGTCTCAAACGGCGAGCAATTCTACTGAGGCCACTTTGGTATTAAAGCTAAAATCCCCTTTCACTGAATGTTCACATTACTGACCAGAACCGTTTTGCGGATGTAGGCCTAAAAACGTCTGATCGTTTATATTTCGATTGGTCTCTCGTTTTCCGATACCCCGTAATGTTAGCTTACTCTATGAACATAATCCAGTGGAATTAACTGATTTTGCTACAATATATATGAGAAAGACATTTATCTTTCATCCTATTTTCATACTGAAGCACGATAGACTAATTGATTTACTGCCCAGCAATAAATTCTATGCTAGGGTTGAGTAATTATTCATGTTTTCACGTAGTTTACAAGACTCGGAAGGAATTTCAAATCTAATCCTTTTTTATATTGAACTTCTCTCTTCCATAGGTGGATTTCATACAAAGTTTCTTATCTTAAAAAAGGAATATCTGATGAGTTTTGATAAGATCTTGAATTTCCATAGAGGCCCCGTGGTTTAGTTCCATTTCTGCGTCAACATAGCTGCAGGAACGGGGATGAAGCGGTCACATCCTTGCTCGAGCACCAAGGCTGGAGCTTATCCGATTTACAGCACTCCGGAAGGCCCTACCCTAATCTCATCTAGATACAAAGACTCTTGGAAACTCAGCTTCAAGCTCAAACAGAGCAGATTCAGGAGGGTATCAAAGGGCAGAACAAAATTGAAAATTACAGCGAGGTTTGCAAGATTGACAAGAAGTAGAGCTAACCAAGACAGAAGGCTGTAATGCTAACCTTAGAAAAATTATAAAAAGAGGTGATACCAAAGATCTAAGATAGGATGAGGCCGGAGGACAGGAAAAATTTCGAAGAGGAGCTGGAAAGCGTAAATAAAGGGAAGATTTGGTGTTCATTGGTGTACCGGAAGCCAGAAATGAAAATGTGGAGAGCGTCTTGGCCAAATATTTGACGAAGAAGCTATAAATTCTCCGCCAGGAAGTGAAACAATGAGTACCGACGAGTGCATCGTCTACCAGCAGCTGCTGTAGACCGCGCCTCATCAAGGCTCATTTTTGTTTTGTTTTGTTTTGTTTTGTTTTGTTTTTTTGTTTTTAAGTTCAAGCACAGGGATATAGTGCTCAGAAAGGAGAAACACCTTTTCCATACCTACTTTACTGTTACCCTTCAGAGCATGCATAGATGTTTTTAGTTATACTATTATATCGTATGTTATTATATTCTATGCGATTCACTTTTCATTTTGTATTTTTTTTCCTTGATTGAAATTACTCAAGCAATGTGATTGTTTTACTCATGCTTTAGATTTTACTATTTTTGTGCTTTGTTTCACTCCTTGCTGGTTGGAAAAATAAACTGAAATGAGTTGAACTGAAACTAATTGGTGACATGGATTTTTATAAAACATATTGTCATTATCGTTATTAAAACAGTTACAGGAAACACACAACGCTATGAATAAGCGTTTCCTGGTTTGATTCCCCTTCATAATCTCATTGTGTTTCTCTTTAAATTCCCTGTTTCTCTTCGGGTCATCTTTTCATGGAAGCAAAAAACCATACCTAAAGTGGACTCGAAATTGAGCAGCCCAGACAAAGCAATCTGGATGCTAAAAAAAAATGATGTAATAAATATCGCAGGCAGTAGTGAAACCGACTCCTCTGACAATAAGGAAATTCCGCATATTAGTAGCATTGAGAGGGCAATTACCAGTATAGGTTATAGGTACGCTATCCCTTACCCTGCACATTATGTTTATAATCATAATACCATTATCCATAACATCATCATCATTCTAATGTGAGATAATACATGTACAGTCATGTTTTCAGCTCACCTTGAATTTTTCTTGACATCTGAGCTGCGGTAGGCAATCATGCTGAAGTTGTGGGGTTCGCTGATATGCCTCCACGATGGCTGCCATAAATGAACACAGTCACACAGTGTAAATTAGCAACAACTTGCAATACAACATGTACATTGTAGATTTGCCATATACCCAGTCAGCGATAGGATAAAGACATTTGTGTGATACAGTAACAGACTGTATCTAATGAATTCTGAAAGAGAGGACATTCTGGGCTTCTCTCCATTTTAAGAGCATTTTTAAGTGCGGCAAAATGACACATCAATACCAAAGGATAGCACAATGATATTTTGGGGCATTAGATAGAATACATCAATATTCTATTAAACCTGCACAATGATCAGAACTGAGCAACTTATAATTTGTGGCAGTTAATCCAACAAAATGTGATTTAGGGAAACAGCATACATGTTCAAGTAGGGTATGTGTGATGCAGAATGAACATTTTTCAAGGCATTACTAATGATTATCATGAAGGGGAACATCATCCCCCATTCATTACTGATGCATGGTATCCAACAAAGTTTCCAAGATGTAAGTGTTCAAAGCAGTGAATTGAATGAATGATTAGATTTATCGAAATTTACACAACAGTCAAAGCTCCTGACAAAGACCATGATTCAGATTTATGCTATCAGATTCAAATGAAGGTTGAACAAATAACATGAATTTAAAACTTTCTTAAAAACCAAACCCCCTTTGGGAAAAAAAAAGTCTTTAGCAGAGGCCCTCAAATGAAAGTAAACTCATACCAGTTGGGAAAATACATCCCTATGTAAAGTTAGAATCTTGTCATGTGCTACATGTACCATAGTCCATCAGACTTTCACCTGCAAAATGTTCTCCAACTAGCAGCGAGTGCGCCATAAGATTTTTGGGTTCATATGAAGTTCTTGGAAGCCCTAACACATCAATAACTTTGTATCCCTCATTATCACAATCATCCCACAATGCAGCATACACACAGAACATTACATATTTGACAACAATTTTCTAAGTTAAATTAAAAAAAAACAAACAAACAAGAGACCCGGGGGTCTTGCGCACACCTGAGTATCGCAAGATCACCTCTGACGCAGTCACTAATCTAAATTATTCACAGCTCTACCAAAATTTGACCAGGCATGCTCAAGTAGAAGATGAAAATGTACAATAAGGGCCCAATCTTTTAAGATTCCTTAATATTGGGGGATTAGGGGCATCCTGGGGCCCCCTGGGTGGGGCAAGGTGCCCATTTTAATAAATTGAGATCCTAACACCCAAGGGATGCTACCTGCCAAGTTTAATGAAAATCCATCATGAGGTTTTCAAGAAGAAGATGAAAATGTACAATTTAGGCCCCCTTTTGGACCTCCCCACCTCTCCCCCTGCCCCCAAGAGGGGCACCCCTGGATCTGCTATAAACAAACTTGAAACTACAGTCTTTAACGTACTAACTCATAGTATTATCTTAGCTCTATCACTTCTGATTCTAGAGAAGATTTTTAAAGATTCTGTAATTTTTGGAGGTTTGGGCCCCTTGAGGCCCTCCAGGTGACTCGGTGCCCATTTGAAAAACTTGAGATCCTATGCCCCTAGGGATACTACCTGCCAAGTTTGGTGAAAATCGGTCGTGGGGTTCTCAAGAAGAAGATGAAAATGTACAATTTAGGCCGCATTAGGACCCCTTCCCACCCCCTCCCCTGGGACCCAAGGGGGCACCCCTGATTCCGCCATGAACAAACTTGAAACTACAGTCATCAATGTACTAACTCATAGTATTAACTTAGCTCTATCACTTCTGGTTCTAGAGAAGAAGATTTTTAGAGATTCCTTAATTTTGGGGGTTTGGGTCCAATGGGGCCCCCCTGGGTGGGGCATGGTGCCCATTTCAACAAATTGAGATCCTAACCCCCTAGGGATACTACCTGCCAAGTTTGGTGAAAATCAGTCTTGGGGTTTTCAAGGAGAAGATGAAAATGTGAAAAATTTACGCACGACGGACGAAGAACGATTGCAATAGCTCACTTGAGCCTTCTAGAGAAGATTTTCAAAGATTCCTTCGGCTAGGTATTAAAGCTAAAAAGAATGACAACAAAACTTGTCCAATGTCATATACTGTACCTCTATATTATACTGTTCTCCCTGTGTGTATATTTTGGCCGTTATCTCATCCTCTGCCATATGAACTTTGACAATGCTATCAGGATCCTCTGCCAGAGAAACGGGAGAAGGAAGAGTGAGCAAATTGACATATTGACCACTTAATGTAAATCATTTGCATTTCTTTGAGAATGAATGGAAGTATCAATATCTCGTCTTCACCTTTTTCACTACAATATGCACTTTGCACTGGCAACAAGCTCATAGAGAGCAGCATATTATAATCATTGTATATGGTAAAGACAATTATCAAGTATCTCCGCCCCCGGGTTTTGATAAAATTCATGATATTGTGTTCTTAAAATTGATCACAACTGGAATAATGTACATGTACATCATACTTTGTAACTGAGACTCTGTATTCTTCATTTGGTATGTCTCAAAAAGCAATCTTATGAAATTGCCACTATACTAAGCAGAATAAAGTGGCATTATACAGTCTGCAATATCGTACAAAAATCTCTAATTCAGATGTATACATTAGAAACACCTCATCACACTACATCGTAGTGTATACTTCACCAAAATGAAAGACAAATCTTGCTAAATTTGCATTGTAAACTTGATATACATTGTAACTTCAATGTAGGTACAACATTATGTACAAATTTATGCATTGCAAAGCCTGTGGCAGATGCTATTAAACACTGACCTTATCCTGTACAATACGAACAAGTTTCTCCTTATTCTGAATCCTGGGATTTACACAGTGTACAGTGTACAGTACCTTCAAGGTAGCCCATGTAGAAGGAGTCCAAATCCACGGTGTGTCCTCTCTTCTTCCCATCTCTGCCCACAGCATAGGCCTTGAAGTCTGACGAAAACAGACCATCTCGCCTGGTCAGCGCCATGTTGAACTCACTGCCAAAACACATGACCACACAAAATAATTGTGTACAGTGTTACGATTCTACAGTAATACAGTAAAATCAAGTGGATGATAAACAATCACTGAAGGTGTGAACTGTGCAGCACAAGATGAAGTATGCTTTCAATGGTGCATTTTACACCATATGTACACTGATTAGTTACAAGATACAATGAACAGCTGAGGCATAAGAGTAGAGATTAAAGTAATATCAATAGGCTATAATATCTAACCCTCGTATGTAAATGGAACTTGAAAGCCCAATACTACAAATTTTAAAGTACAGTATGGTGCTATGAATACAGTTGTATCCTTGTATATTTTACACCTGTACTATTAATGCAAAAGAGCACTGCTTGCTACATGAGCACTTTGAGATATTTTCTATCCTTTTGAGTCAGAGGTCAAATAAATGTGAAGTGCAACTCTATGCACTATGATCAATCTGACTCCCTACGTGAACATGTCTGGTTACCTCTAATATTTCTCTGGAGTGAAATTAGACGGACAGATTTTGCATTTAATTTCATCAAATCTGAACAAGGAACTATAATTTGACAGTTTTAATTTCCCTTTAATATCAATACATGTAAGTCATATTGGCTTCAATATCTGTAGTACTCATTGTCATCAACTCATCAGCTCAACATTTTCCTTCAAATTGGTTTGCCAACAAAATGTCACAAATGATCAAGTTTTTCAAGAATGAATAGCAAAGTCAAGTGTACGACTTCGTACAAGTCAACCCCCTCTCTTCACTTGCAAATTAAAAGTCATTATTGCCACACATGTAGTACATGTACTATACACTTTTACATTGCATGTCGTTGCACTACAACTAAAATTTTGCAAAAAGGACAGAAGTTTTTCAGTTTGATTTCCTGGAAAATGACACCACGGCAGATTTATGTATTGGTGGATTGGAAACTAATGAGGCTACTGTACTTTAATAAATTGACTGTGAAAATATGTGAAGCCTTCGAGAATTAGATATTTTCCAAATTTTACATCACACTAATATTAACAAACCTTTATGACAAACAAAATATTCCATAAATAATTGATTCTACTCTGTGTAAAATGTATTATTGTATTTGGTGTATTCTTATACACCTTAGAGCCAGCAAGAACTACATGCAGAGTGGAATTGCCAGTAAGTTTTTGAAAACCAGCCAAACAACAATTTCCAGGTTTTGCTGCCAGCTAAAACTTTTAAATCAGGTTTAAACCTGCAATCTGTGCCCTCATCACAATGTTTTCAAGTATCAAATGGCTCCCAAATACAATGTATGACTCATAAATGCAATATAATATCAATAAAATGACAAAGCACTTCCTTTATACAAGATGTAATCTTTTAATCTTGCTCAACCCATCAGTTTCAGAGTTGGCGAGATGGGTGAAATGATCTCCTAAAGTTGTGAGAAATTCTGCTCAAACAAGTCTGTAGTTTGCCGCTGTATCAAAATGTACACAAACTCTATTAGTACTGCAAATTCATGGATTTGTCATGAGTTTATAAGTACTGTATGAGCTGAAATTTTCATGGTGGTTTTATTTTTGCGAATTTCGCGAATCACCTTTGAACAGCGAAATAACAACACGCGAAAATAACAACACAAGAATAGCTAAGTTCAGTTAGACCCTCGCAACCGCGAAATTAACAACACGCAAAAAAGTCCTCCAAGTAGCAATTCGCGAAAATATCTGTACGCGAAAATTTCAGCTCGTACAGTATGTGAATATTCCATGTACTGAAGTACATATGTTCAGAAGTCACCCAGTAAATTGTCAATCCATGTTACATGTGTACAGTATTGTACATTACACATTAAGTCTAGAAATGGTATAAAACACAATGTTCAATGGAACTTTAGAGCTGAAATCATCTTTTCCATGGTATCAACATTAGAATATTCAGTTGAAAAACAATTTCGTTTCAATGAACATTCATTATTTGACCTTCATTATGTTAATAGTACATGGAAGTCTGTCCAGCATTGCATAAGATTACCGATACATGTTTAAATCCAAAAAATTCTGATTTTGGCAAAAATTTGAATAACACTGCAGATTGCTAACTTTGAAGCAATTTGGGGCAAAGTTATCTCTCATTATAGTGTTTTGAAAGGGGGGGGGGGTAATTTGCATATTGGAAACAGAAAATAGAGCAACATCCCAGAAATGTACCCTTTTACTGTGGAAATGCCCATGAACAATGAAGTACTGAAATCAATGTGCTGTTTTGAATTTAAGTGTGTACATGAATGTACTTGTACATTGTATGTGTGTACATGAATGTACTTGTACATCTAGTATTGTATGGGTGTGACTTTTCTTCTTTTTTTTTTTCTTTTACTCTACCTTTGTATGAACCAATGGAACAATACACTAAATACTGGATATGGTATAGCAATTTTAAACAGTTTCTGGGATTTGACAGGTTTTTGTCCAAGTACTCTGCAGTGCTCTGGAACCCCCCCCCCCCAAACAAACAAACAAACAAACAAACAGACAAACAAACAAACAAAACAAAACAAAGCAAAGAAAAAAACACAGTGCTCTGACAAGCTACTTATTAATTGACCCTCTCAAATTACCACCCCCTGTCATTTACACTGACATTGAATACACACAACAGCTACTGATGGTAATGACTGACTAACTATTTAATAGTACAATGTACACTGTACTGTAACTCTGAAATCCCCCAGATTTTGTACACTGTAGACAGCCTGTCCTGCTTCTCAATTATTACTGTATACACCATATATTTAGCGAGTCAAAATTTTTGCGTATTGGGACTTCCCGACGATTTCGTGAGTGATCGTAGAGTACTGTACACTAAATGGAGAAATATGTGTGCGTCATGTTCATTATATGGGGATTAGAGTCATTATTTTCATGTGTCTTTAATTTCGCGAATAGCACCTGACTCGCGAAATTCGTGAAAATAAAAACCTCACAAAATATTCAGCATACAGTATGATGTACTGTAGGCCTACATAGCATGCTTGATACTCAAGCACCAAATACTGTACCATACAGTAGTTTTAACGCATAAAAAGGCAAACTTCTGTGTGTGCGGATCTTCTTCTACACAACATTTGGCAAGAAGTCAACTATGAGTCATCTGTATCATACAGAAATCATGTTCAAATGAAATATAATCAGCACCCAACAAAGAAAACATGGATTTACAGAAGCCAGAATGTATCTACAGCTTGCAACACAAGATGCCTTAATTTAAAGTGGGACATTAGAGTACAGTACAATTACAAATTGTACATTTCCTCTAGAACTGAGCACCTCTCAAATATTGTACAATATATGCACTCTCTCAGTTGAATCACTTTTTACTCTTTTTCATGTGAACCTGTAAGATGTGACTTTTCATTCTGAAAACCCTGAGTCATACAACAATGAGTTTTAACTGATCCAATGAGGTTCTTCTTCACGATGCAGATTTGCGACATGATGTCTAATGCTTCCTTAAATCCGTAAAAGACAGTAAAGCCCCCCCCCCCCCTCCCCAACCGAGTGAAGCAACTACTGTTATTTTCCTTCAGTTTTGAAAACCGCCCTCCCTCATCATACATAATGTATTCATGACGCACACAGTCCAAGCTTGGTGAAAAAATATTTACAATTTGTATGTATTACATGCACACCTTGTGGACAACCCCAGAACAAGTGTACAGTATTTATCCCAGAAAGCTTAACAGTCCAGCCTTGTGTTAGTTGCCTAGCAACAACTACTGCACACTTTGTGATTCCAAACAGGATGAGACTTGAAAGGTCTGCATGTATCAAAATAATCACGAGGCTATAAAGCAGGTAAAAGCAAAATACGCCTTACTCAGATTACCCAAAAGTAGCATAAATACATAAAATTCAAATAATGACATACATGTACGTGTTCAAACTGTCTACAAACTCCCTTTTACACTGTATACTCGATTCGTGCTGCATGTATCACATGTAATATTCTCCAATGTCACACGATAAACTCTCTCTGTTTAAAATGACAATACTTCATTACGTAAATACACTACATACTGTACATGTACATGTACATGTATATGTTTAGCAAGTCTAATTTGTTTGTGTGCATCGGGACTTACCAACAATTTTGCGAGTGGTTACCTTGTCAATTTGCGATCATTGGAGTATCAGTAATGGATGTCCCATTCATCTCAGGATCAGAGAAGTTCGAAAGTTTTAAAATTTGCGAATAGTGCCCGACTCTTGAATGTACAAAAAAAGAGAAAAAACTAGAAATGTCGCTAAGGCGACTGGTATGCCTCCGCCATAATGCATGATTCTCCTAATACATTGTAGGTCTATAGTACATGTGGACAATGTGTGATTACATTTTCACAAAATTGGCAAAATATCAAAATGACAAGTTTGTCACAAATGTGTTGAATGTTCATCTTCCTTGACCTACATGTAGGTTTAATTGGATGAATAGGAGAGCATGTATTTGGGGATTTAAGGACTTTAACTTGACTTTGACCCATTCATAAGTTTATGCATTGAGTAATTTTCAAGGTATGGAGAAAAAGTGCAATTTCTCTATTGAAAAGTACATTGTTACCATTTTCATCTGGCCTTTCACCCTAAAAATAGTAAAATTCATCTATAGGATAATCACTGTCAGGCAGAACATGCATACAAATGTAGTAAGTTTCGGGAAGATAACTTGAGCCACTTCCGAGATGTGGAGGAAAAAGTTAGTTCAGCACTTTCCCTTGAATTTTGACCTTTTGACCTTTGCGGCAAAAAAAAAACCAAAAAAAAGTTTCTAGAGAATCTCTATTACTGTAGGTTATTGTACGTATGCATACACCAAGTGTAAAAAAAAAATAATAATAATAATCCTGCTGGCATTGCATAAATATGAGGGAAATAGTAAAATTTTGAAGTGTTGCCCTTGACCTTTGACCCCTGACCTTTGACCCCATGAACCCTAAATCCTCTAGATAATCACTGCCAGTCAGTACATTATACAATGTTCAATGAAGATACCTTGAACAATTTCCAAGGTACGGAGAAAAAAGTAAAGTTTTAATATTTTTACTTGACTTTTGACCTTTGACCTCATGACCCCAAACTTTCACCAGAGAATCTTAATTGGGTAATACATGTATACACTAAGTTTCAAGAAAATATCTTCTGGCATTGCATAGATATGGTGGAAACAACTTATGTGTATGTATTTGACCTTGACCTTTTACCTTGAGCATGTGCACCCAAAAGTTGATAGGCACAACTTCACCCCTAATACACATGTACACGTTGTATGCCAAGTTTCATTAGGATACCTCAAAAGCTTTTTTAGTTACGCTGTCTACAAAATTCATTACGGACGGACGGAAGGACGGACGGAAGGACGGACGGACGGAAGGACGGACGGACGGAAGGACGGACGGACAACCCGAAAACATAATGCCTCCGGCACCACTTCGTGGCGGAGGCATAAAAAAAAACAACAACTGTGATATCAGGCATCCATGTACACATGTGCAGTATCAAAACCTAAGTATGGCTATACACAATGTTTGCAGCACTCTCTGAGTTTCGATGAGTCATTGTATGCACTTTCTAATACTTTAACAAGAAATTTGTAGTGGGGCTACAATGCTAGATGAAAAATATCAAGAACCACTGTATTCACTGATTTTCTATGCTTTTGTTTGACGGATGTTGTGTACCTTAAAGCAAAGTTAATAAAAGCACCTTTAGAGAATTGCAGTCAATATTTTGTAAAGCCCATCGTGCATTGTATGCAGTACTATTGTACATTTTGCAGCTGTTGAGTGCAGCATGTCTCTCGACTGGATGTTTGCATCCTTTCACTCTCAGTACAAGGTACCCAGCAAATTTCACGCAGTTGCAATTATGAAAGGTATCATGGGTAAAAATCCTAGGTAAATGCCACTAACTTTTAAGAAATTTTACCCATAAACCTTCCTTTGTAAACTTCCATGTGAAACTGTAGTGTGAAAGGCATTGTGGGTAAATCCCCCCGAAACAAAGGTCAACATTGTACCAACATCTTGCGGGCCATTTCGAGTATGTGCCATAATGCATACTACACTGCAGAAGGCCGGACATCATGAGAAATTCAACTTGGAGCTCATCAGCAGGTGTTCCACATTTGATTCCCCGAAGAATCCCCCCCCCCCCCTCCTCCCAGGTGAGCTCCAGAGTGACTACATGTAGTATAAATCATGTACAATGTATAAAAATTTATAAGATTCTACTGAGGAAGTGTTTCCTTTGTGCCACAATGCTCGGTTCCTACAGTAGTTTTCACAACTTGATAGCTAACATTCAAGGAGCTATAGCTCAGGGACAAGAAGCAGGATGCTGATCAGTTTCCTCATTTCCCATCCTGTGTTCCTGTGGCCTATCAGTCTCCCAATCACACCTCAAAATTCCTTCAGTCTTGTGATAGGTGTATGAGGTGTCCAGGTCACACTTGATGTACACTGTATGTACACAGTTTAAAGGTTATTGATACCAGTAGAAGGTGTACCAAAGTACAGCTGAGCATACATTATGTACACTGTACATTGTACAGTCAAAAGTTGCGGAGAGGGGGAAAGATGGAGTATGTATTGTGTGATGGGTAAAAAGATAATTTCCAGTTGTTGTTTTCAGGCATTTTCTTGCTTTCAATTTACTTTAATTTCGGTTAGTGCTTAACTATCATGTATTAGTATCCCTTTCTTTCTTTCTTTTTTTTGGGGGGGGGGGTGTTGGGTTCGAAGCATGAAAAAGGTTAAAATGAAAAAGGATGACAGACTTTCTCTCGAAATATCAGTTTAAATTCCTTTTGTAGTCCAAGCTACGCATAAAAAAAATAAAACAAAAACAAACACAAAGTTGATGTTAAGGGACTGTACAGTACTGGTTGAGGTGGGGATTCAGGTTTACAACATTCCTGAGTGAGATAATGAGAAACCTCTTGTGAAATATGAAAGAGCATGTGATTTTAAGACAGATTCAACGTTTATTTGATGGAAATTGGTTTTCAAATGGCTTAGATATCCAAAAAAGTGATAATAATAAAAGGCGACAGGCCACGTTTTTTATTAGGATCTCGTTTCCCCTTGTGTTTTGATATCTCGGCCATTTCCAAACCCATTTTCATCAAATAAACTTTTGACACCCCTTAGAATGGCATGCTCTTTGACATCTCATAGAGTGGTTTCTGAATATCTCGCAAAACGTTAAAAGCTAAATCCTCACCTCAACCAGAAGTGTACAAACCCTTTAATTCACAAAGAGTACCGGTAACAAGAACATGCTGTACATTTTATGTGTACGTATCTTGTATACACTGCTCCACACCATAAGCACATCTGACTTACTTGCCCAGCATATGCAGTGATAACCTTCTGGTCCCCTGCTCCACCCCATCAGTGCTCCTCTTGGCGAAGTGGTGGCGAATGCTGGAGCTGTGGATTCCTTCATAGTGGTGCAGGACATGGTGTAGACTTCCCGTCACTATGGGAGGGCACAAGAAGATTATTACAAGATAATGTAATGGTACAGTATTGTTGTTTACGTACATTGTGTTTGGGTTTTCATTCTCTTCTATCTTTTCTATTCATACCCGGATGCAAAGATGCTGGACATGGCTAGCATGATTCACACACACTACAATGTACATCTTTGGGATGAAATGCAATTACAGTACAGTATGGTAGGTCAAAGTCAGAAACAGCCCCACTAGGGAATTTGGGAGGATACATTGGATAATCTCAAATCACACTTCATGTTCAATCAAGAGCATCATGCATACTGTACAATTGAACATATACACTGTATATGTTTCAGTATAACCATACTGTACACACTACATGTATGTATATAGTCTACACATAGTTGTACAGATGACATTTCAAGACTCGTCTTTGCCAGTTTGTTTATTTTTGTTTCCTTTTCCTGCTATATGTTTAGATGTGAATTACTTAGTGCTCTATTAGGTCTAATACATATTGCATTGGCACAGTTTTTTACAGACCGTGTGTACATTGTAATTTGTACTGTATAATGTACAGTCTGTATCTCAGGGAAAATTGAAAGTCCTACTTACATTAGGCCTAGGTGAGATTTATTTCACTGACAATGACAAAAACCTAGGCTTCTGATTGCAAAAGCAAAGTACCATACATCCCATGCATGAGACTTTTAATTTGACTATCAGTTTACAAAGAAAAGGATGGTGATAACATAATAGAGGACTTTGCTTTCAGGAAAACAAACAAACAAACAAACTAGTAATGGATATACTCCCTTTGTAGTGTATTTTGGCCAAATACTGTAAAAATGGATATTTTCGCACAAATAATTTTTCGCACTCGGCAGGGTAAGAAGACTTCCGCTTGTTTTAAATTCCGCCGAATCAAGACATCAACTACTGGAACATACACTGTATGGCAAGCAAATATATTCGTGTGCTTTTATTTTCATGCTAATTTCGGGTTGCGCGAAATGCGCAAAAATTTCAACACCGCGAAAATTTCCACTTTTACAGTAGAGATTTCAAGAGATACTGCTGGCCATATGGAGGGTGTCACATACAATCTTTAACGTTCGGATAGTAAAATATCTTGGTCCTGAAGTATTTTTACAGTAAGTATCATGGTCTAAGCTCACACAATACAAATGTGGTGTCTCTAATAGATTGTCTGCCAGCAGTACACGATGGTAAGCAATTCTCTGATAGCCTTTCAATGCCCCAAGACAAGATTCTTTTTGCCAATCAACAAAGAACAAACAGGTTGGTTATCTGCCTATCGATATGCAGAAGCAGTCTGAAAACTACCAGCTCATTGACACGCTATTTTACACATACATTGTACTAACTCCCCATGAGAACCATAAGTTTAATATGAGCGAATGCACTGTGTGAGCTTCTACACTTAAAGGGGAAGGCTAGTAACTGATCAGTGGGAATCAGTGGAAATGCTGGGAGATGATTGTTCCAATCCTTATGGGATTCATTCAAGAGTTCATTGTATATCTATTGTTGTGTGAAAATGATTTGCTTCAGAACAGTCTCATATTCAAGTAATGTGCAGATTAATGCTCCGTCACTGACCAGGGACGCTAACCTGGAAGCATTAAACTGCACATTACTTGAATATGAGACCATTCTGAAGCAAATCATTTTCACACAACAATAGATATACAATGAACTCTTGAATGAATCCCATAAGGATTGGAACAATCATCTCCCAGCATTTCCACTGATTCCCACTGATCAGTTACTAGCCTTCCCCTTTAACACTTTGTAGTGATTTGATCATGGCACCATCTACACGAATCTGTCCTCCCTACAAACATGTACCATTAGCCTTCATTCTGTAAAGAAGATTCTGTGAAACCAGACGTACAGTAGTCTCTTGGGATTACATGTATATATCCCCGACAATACACTGATCTCTCAGTCAACACTGCAAGCATCAAGTAACACCAAAATAACACTTGGAATGACAGATCTAACTTGGCAATGCAATGATACTGTAATCGTACACCAAGCAACATGTATCACAAAATATGCAGCAAAAAGAATAAACAGGTTGTTGCATTGCTGGTAACTTCAAGTTTACATCCATATGGCCCATGATGAACTAGGCTGAACTTTGTTGAACTTTGCTAAACTTCACTGTTGACCAGCTACACAATGGGTCATACAGACTGTCGAGTGTCTGATTTGATTTTTTTTTTTACATTGTTCTAAATTTCTAGAGATCAATAAATCAGCCTCGTCTTCACTTCACAGTGGCCTCCTGTTAACTGTACAGTCGTAATATGGTCGGCCCCTCACAACACGAGGGCCCTACTCTCCTCTGCTGGTCGCAGTTAGGATAAATCCCTGCAGCAGCTGGTAGAAGAAAGATAAACGGGGTCACGGATGGATCATGGAAGAGGTGAAATAAACATACAAATTTTGTACGACACCCAACAGTGCAACACCATTCAATGATCAACTAATTAATTGTTAAAACACAACGATGAGGGTTCCATTACTGTAGCAAAGGCGTTTATGGCAGAATGTTGTTATAATCATGTATAATATTGGCCTACATATGTATGCATGCTATATCATCATTCATAATACTGCAAACTGTAGTGGTGACTGTTGTATACTAACTTTTAGTGTAACAGTTAGGTTTATGCCAATGCCAAATGGCAATGTTATTACCATTGTTAATAATGCAATGGCAATGGCAATGGCCATTGCACGCACTGTCGACGAAATTGAACCAAACTTACCAAACGATAGACTGGCGAGAAATATGGATATGAAGAGCGCCGTTACATTTGTCATGGTCTTCATTCTCAAATGAATGCTTGTACTTGATATTAGATACACTTTCCTCTTAACTCAGAAAACTAAACAGAATCGGACGCTCGTGATCACAAGAGAGGAAGTGATGACTGCAGTGCCCATTTATTCCCGCAGCAGTTTGAGCAGCTACAAGTTAGTACGGTATACAGCTATCACATAGGCTCACATTATTCACACGTACAGTACTGTACGTACGGGATGACGGGACGGGGGACGTACCATTCGGAATACATAACAATGCCCAGGGGAAAATAGAGCTAAGGAGAGCCGTAAGATGGCGCTATAACACTTGACGCTGACGAGCCATTTTGCCCACCGTTCACCCAATAATCATACTCCTACGCGATTAAAATGCAGTATGCCACGAGAACTATTTTTATTTTACTCACAACCAACAAAAATGAAAGTGTCAATCTAGGTCCCTTCGTAATTTGACTAGACGGATTTTTGATAGGTTTCAGCATTTACAGTTGAACATTCCTGTACCTTCCCCATCTACCTGACTCTTTTGCACTCCTCAGTATCTCACTTTGAAGTTTCTGACAATTTCTGTATTAAAGCCACATAATAAATTTCGTTTTCTGTTTCTTTTCTCACTTTTTTTCAATGACATTGCACCCTCCAACCGGAATAAAAAGTCGTAAAATTGCAAAGTCCTGCTGGATCCTAATAAGCCTATTGGTATGGTTTCTTGCAAAATTCGTCAGTAATGTTTGATATCTGTTCACTTTATACATCTCTTTCATCTTAAAAATCGATACTGTCATGTGTCAAGAAGTAAAGGTCTACAGAAATATTATGTAAATAGATAAATCAATAAACAAACGATTGAACAAACTAACTAACTAACTAACAATATGAATATATACGGCCATGTAAAAACGAGCAGTTGCCCAACTTCAATTCTGATCTCTTATACTTTGGCACAATCAATGAAAAAAAAAAATCAATTTCGCTGCCTTCTCAAATCGAGTCACAGGAAGACTATCAGTACAACTATCAACAGCTATCAACAGTACAACATGAACAGCATAAAACTTGAAGAACTCCATTTTTATCTTTTATTATTTTTCCTGTTTTGTATAATACTATAGTCTTACAACTTGAACAATTTTCTATCCGACCGTATCATACTAGTATGATTTGCTGACTGGGGCGTGAGCAGGCGGCATAATTATGCGGAAGAATCAAAAACAAAATGTTGCAAAATGACTTTGAGTAATTCTGTTCTTACAACTGTACAATGTAATGATTTGAACTCAGTTTCATAATCATTCACCACCCACGTAAATCAGAACTTTCAATTCAAATGATATCTGAATATCGTAAACCCATACAGAACTGATCATTACTATATTTTTTTTTTTATTATTTGATAGGGTGGGGGTTATCATAATACCACTGGCGTAGCCGGGGGGGGGGGGGGGGCGATGGGGGCGGTCGCCCCCCCCCCCCCCCCTAAGATTTGGACCGAGGAGTTGGGAGGCGGGAAAAAAAAAATGCGTGTATACTGTATGCATGCACATGAAGCGGGTCTCCTTTGCAACCTTTCATCAAATAAGATATATTTTTTTGAATATTTCACTCAAAGTGTGCACCAGATCGTTGAATTTCAATTCAAAATATGCAAAATCTCTTGTGCTTGGGAGGGGGATACCCCCTCCCAAACCCTCCCCCTCTTTGCCGCTTTCCCTAGCTAAGTACACTTTTTAGATTAAAAAAAAATCTGAATAATTCTGAGTGCACAAGACTTTTCACTAATATTCCGAAAACTGAAGGTTCCCTCATGTATAAGGGGAATTTCCCCTTTTAATCGACCCTTTCCTCCCTCAGCCCCCCCCCCCCCCATCATTCTTTTTTTTTTTGATTACCCAAATGTTGATTCCATCAAATATGCTTATTATGCGTATACGAGATATCTCAATTTCAGCCTTAAAAAGATACAAGCTCCATCGGAAGGGAAGAGTGGAGATAACACTCGCCAACGCCTTCTTCCTGTTCCCCCCCCCCCCCCCCCGCCATGCAAAGAAGTAGACTGTGGCTATACCAAGATCGCTTTATTTCAATTCTAAAAACGCAAAAGCTCCGCGAGCGGGAGGGGGAATCCCCCTTCCCCTAAGTTCTACCTCAATAGACTTTATACATACGCACAGATGGTGCACATTCGGAATAAGAGCTAAATTCCGTGATTTTAAACCTTCGATGAAAAAGTGTTGCACCAAAAATTTGCACCAGATCGCTGAATTTCAGGTCTGAAAACGCAAAATCACCTTCGTGTGGGAGGGGATATGCCCCTATCTACACCCTCGTGTGCATGCTTTTTCTGTTTGATTGCTGAACAGACAGCGTTCATGATATTCAGTGTAAGAATTAATACAAGAAGACTAGTGTGTTTGAATTATACTGTTTTATAGGCAAATTGTTCAATAATAATCTACAATAAAATATACGGCAACCTTAAACAAGTGGGACTGTTTCAACTCGTTAAAACACGCAAAAACATGCATCAAATTGCACCATCTGCAACATCAAAATGCAAAAAGTTCTCACCGTAGGAGGGGGGACACCCCCTCCCACACCCTCCCCTACCCCCTCGCTCGCTCCGCTCGCTCGGGTTCAGTCGAGTTCGTGATATACAGTGAAAAGAATTAATACAAGAAGTGTATCTAAATTATACCATTTTATAGGCAAATTGTTCAATAATAATCTACACTAAAATATACTGCTACCTTAAACAAGAGGGACTGTTTCACGTCAATAAAACGCGCAAAAACATGCATCAAATTGCACCATTTGCAACATCAAAATGCAAAAAGTTCTTATCGTGGGAGGGGGGACACCCCCCTCCCACACCCTCCCCTCCCCCTCGCTCGCTCCGCTCGCTCGGGTTCAGTCGCGTTCATGATATAAAATATACTGCAATCTTAAACAAGTGGGACTGTTTCACGTCGTTAAAACATGCATCAAATTGCACCATTTGCAAAATCAAAATGTAAAAAGTTCTCACCGTGGGAGGGGGGAAACCCCCCTCCCACACCCTCCCCTACCCCCTCGCTCGCTCCGCTCGCTCGGGTTCAGTCGCGTTCATGATATTCAGTGAAAAGAATTAATACAAGAAGTGTATTGGAATTATACCATTTTATAGGCAAATTGTTCAATAATAATCTACACTAAAATATACTGCTACCTTAAACAAGAGGGACTGTTTCACGTCAATAAAACGCGCAAAAACATGCATCAAATTGCACCATTTGCAACATCAAAATGCAAAAAGTTCTTATCGTGGGAGGGGGGACACCCCCCTCCCACACCCTCCCCTCCCCCTCGCTCGCTCCGCTCGCTCGGGTTCAGTCGCGTTCATGATATAAAATATACTGCAATCTTAAACAAGTGGGACTGTTTCACGTCGTTAAAACATGCATCAAATTGCACCATTTGCAAAATCAAAATGTAAAAAGTTCTCACCGTGGGAGGGGGGAAACCCCCCTCCCACACCCTCCCCTACCCCCTCGCTCGCTCCGCTCGCTCGGGTTCAGTCGCGTTCATGATATTCAGTGAAAAGAATTAATACAAGAAGTGTATTGGAATTATACCATTTTATAGGCAAATTGTTCAATGATAATCTACTCTAAAATATACTGCAATCTTAAACAAGTGGGACTGTTTCACGTCGTTAAAACACGCAAATACATGCATCAAATTGCACCATTTGCAAAATCAAAATGTAAAAAGTTCTCACCGTGGGAGGGGGGAAACCCCCCTCACACACCCTCCCCTACCTCCTCGCTCGCTCCGCTCGCTCGGGTTCAGTCGCGTTCATGATATTCAGTGAAAAGAATTAATACAAGAAGTGTATTGGAATTATACCATTTTATAGGCAAATTGTTCAATGATAATCTACTCTAAAATATACTGCAATCTTTAACAAGTGGGACTGTTTCACGTCGTTAAAACACGCAAATACATGCATCAAGTTGCACCATTTGCAAAATCAAAATGTAAAAAGTTCTCACCGTGGGAGGGGGGAAACCCCCCTCACACACCCTCCCCTACCTCCTCGCTCGCTCCGCTCGCTCGGGTTCAGTCGCGTTCATGATATTCAGTGAAAAGAATATTTGAATTATACCATTTTATAGGCAAATTGTTCAATAATAATCTACACTAAAATATACTGCTATCTTAAACAAGTGGGACTGTTTCACGTCGATAAAACGCGCAAAAACATGCATCAAATTGCACCATTTGCAACATCAAAATGCAAAAAGTTCTTATCGTGGGAGGGGGGACACCCCCCTCCCACACCCTCCCCTCCCCCCCCCCCCCTCGCTCGCTCCGCTCGCTCGGGTTCAGTCGCGTTCGTGATATTCAATACAAGAAGTGTATCTAAATTATACCCTTTTATAGGCAAATTGTTCAATAATAATCTACATCAAAATAAACTGCTACCATAAACAAGTGGGACTGTTTCACGTCGATAAAACGCGCAAAAACATGCATCAAATTGCACCATTTACAACATCCAAATGCAAAAAAGTTCTTACCGTGGGAGGGGGGACACCCCCCTCCCACACCCTCCCCCCCCCCCCCCCTCGCTCGCTCCGCTCGCTCGGGCTCGGTCGCTTCGCTCCCTCGCAGACTAACCGCCCCCCCTAAGATGAAATCCTGGCTACGCCGTTGCATAATACTTATAATATCATCTGAAGACAGAAAGTTGGGGGGGGGGGGGACTGCACTCAACGGTTCAACAGAGCTTGCAGATACAACTCTACACACACACACACACACACACACACACACACACACACACACACACAAACAGCTTTAGCTATACCCACAGCATGAAAAATAAAGAGACTCGACTTTGATCGATATTGTATTTCTGTAATATTATGAGAGAAGTAGTCGTCATGTTTGATCATCTTGAATGTATAAAAAAAAAGTAATGCATTTTATATGCTCCTTGAAATCAACGAAGCTATCTCACATCGTTGAGTAGGCACACGTCAAAGAGGTGGTGTAATCTCTTTGGCCTACTTAACTGGTACGTTCGATGTCTCAAGCGGACAATCCCCACTGACTGTGTCCCACCAACCGGCTCATGAAAGCGATGCACCCATCAACATAATTATTATAAAATGCGTGCGATTTTTAAAGGACAAGTTCACCTTCATAAACAAAAGGATTGAAAGAATGCAACAATATTAGTAGAACACATCAGTGAAAGTTTGAGGAAAATTGGACAATCGATGCAAAAGTTATGAATTTTTAAAATTTTTGTGTTGGAACCGCTGGATGAGGAGACTACTACAGCTTGTGAGTCATATGCGTACAACAGTATAAAGAAAATGTAAAGAAAATTCAACATATTTTCACTTTTTTCGCATAATAAAAGAGCACTTGATCTGTCTCTTTCTAAAGGCAGGGGAAATAATATTACCCATAACATTTGTCGGTAACGAGTCAGGGGAATGTTTACTTTTTTTTTTTTCAAAAGATTAAATTTTGTGAAATTCTCTTTATATTTTCCTTATTGTTGTACGCATGTGACATCTAAGTTTGCACTAGTCTTCTCATCCAGCGGTTACTGCACAAAAACTTCAAAAATTCATAACTTTTGAACCGATTGTCCGATTTTCCTCAAACTTTCAATGATGTGTTCTACTAATATTGCTACATTCTCTCAATCCTTATGTTTATGAAGGTGAACTTGTCCTTTAATAAACACATGCGTTTATTATCCAATAGAGTATATAGACGGGCGCGTATGAAAAAAAAATGTTATAACCAAAACGATTAGTATGGAATCTCTTTTGAGATTAACCCATAGATGCAATGTATCAGCAGATCTATACATCTTTCTGCCATACCTATTACCCAGCATAAGTTTGGAAAATCGACTTTGATCGATTATATTTCTGTCCTACTAGAATAATAGTTGTACTGTTTGGTATCATCTCAGAGCTTGACCAATTCCCAGACCCAGCATAAGTTTGGAAATTCGACTTTGATCGATTATATTTCTGTCCTACTAGGATAATAGTTTTACTGTTTGGTATCATCTCAGAGCTTGACCAGTTCTTACAGTATAGGTAGGCTCTTTAAGGACCAGCTCGACTTTGATCGATTATACATGTATTTCTGTGATATCAGGATAGCTGCAATCGTCATGGCTGGTATCATGTTAACGGTCAAACGGATGGTATATAAGGAAACTCAACTTTGATTGATTATAATTCTGTGATATTAGAACACCAGTCGTCATGTATGATATAATATTGTCATTTTAAGCTTGGCCATTACTCATATAAAAGGTAAGGACTCTCGCCTTCCACTGATCAGGCATATATGTCTGTAATACGAGTATTAGAATACTATTGAGGTCGTCATGTTTGGTATCATCCTAAAGCTTAATCTTCATTACCGTATGGTCCGAGCTATACAACCAGTCCTATATGCACAGCGTGCAAGGTTTCCGTGACGTCATCGTGCTCTTGCGTACATTCGTACATTCCAAGTCGTTTTGTTCCTTCAACTCTCAAGAAAATAAGTATAGCTCACAATACATCACAGGTGCCCACAATCAAATCCATGAAACCATGTTCTGTGGTTTCGTGATGTGTCTTTTTTATTGTATTTTCACCAGGGTACTCATTGTTTTATTAGGTAGAGTAGGTCTATGTTTCCAATTTGTTTTTCTTCTTTTCAAAACTTTCTGTTTCTTTTGTTGTTCATATAACATATCAATTTCAATTGCAAAAGTGTCAATAACCCATTAATCGCTAAATTTATCATACTAATTCTTTAAATTTGGCCATACTCAGATGATTAAAGTTCATGTTTCTAGATCAAAATGACCATCTAATACTTTCTTTCTGAATTTCTGCAGATTTCATCACGTTCCATCTTATTTTCTCCACTCTAAGATATGCCGTAAACTTCAGGAAGTGTTACCTATAGCAGTAATCATCTTGAAAGTGTTCGTCCTCACCATTATGATAGAAAAAACAGAGAAACTAGTGAACATGCACAGAGAAACTCCTGATCAGAGGATTCGAGATGTGCTTGCAGAGATAAAAACTACTGATCAGAGGTTTGGCACTATGCGTGTAGAGGTAACAAACACAGGCACACACTACACACACACACAAACACAGAAAAAATAACACTCGAAATTTCCAAATCTCGGGCCATTGTACATAAACGCATTCTGAGCAGTGAAGTTCTCAGGATGGGTAAAGAAGCATAATACAGGCTTTAGAGAAATTTATGGAGATGACGTCATCGACTCAATCAATTAGCATACCAGCTAGTTACAACCAGCATTATTGTTTTGCGAAAACATGTGAGTTATCATCTTTGAAGGCCCCTTACGAAATGATGACAAAAGTTATTATTCAAATGACTGTTTTATAGTCTTGATTTGTATACATAACACTCCCATAATAGAAATATTCAAAACGTTTTTGATGTCATTTGCCATTCGCTAGTTTTCTCGAAATTTCCTCAAATGGATTTGGATCGTTCCGATGTTCAGGTAATGGTGTTCATATTAATGATAATGTGTCTCTTGTATCATTATCATTTCATCGACACTTCTGATGTAGAAATATAATTTAAAAAAAAGAGGGTCGCTAATTTTAACAAAACGCTTCTTGATAGTCAGTATGAATATATGAAGAGTTTGTTCGCAAAAATCGATAAGTCCATTTTTGAAGATTTTGAAGTACGGTCTCTGTCATTAAGTACAAATTAATACCTTTTGAATAATGATATATTGGTCCCGACATATAAAGGTACATTTTTGAAGTTATATGGTCAAAAGAAGCAAAAATTTTCTTATCATTCTCTTCATTTTTCTTGACCTTTAATCGCAAATATCTCCATTTGGCAAATATGGACTTATCGGTTTTTGCGAACAAACTCTTCATATGTAATGATTGATGTTATGATGCCATCGCCTCACAATTTGCAATATAGTTTGTACACAGCAGTGTCAATAACACAGTACACGGTAAATCGTGCACAGCGGCGTCAATAATATGGAGAGCGTCCTCTATCGCTAGCTCGCTTGCGCAGTGCAGCTCGTACACTGCCTTGTGGATGTCGGCAAAGTTCCTCAACTTTCATACATAAGCACGCCAATGCGTTTTTTTGATACACCGGTCCTTCCCCATTGCACTCTCCCCTTGTTAACTGTAAAAAAATGTCAAACAACTGCGAAAGTATGTTGATTTAGGCTATTAGAGGTACCGTATATTAGTTCCCGCGGAAGGCGTCAATGACAACATGGACAAGGTGAAGTCAGGGATTATTTAGCCAACCTGTTCAGGTCATTTCACGTCACACACTCCAGCTTCCTGCGACTGTACGCCAGGCCCTGCATAGACAGAGTTCAGTACAGGAGACGCGCTCTCACAAAGAAGGCGACTCAAGGGCGACGTCCAAGAGGTCTCTACCAAACAAGGGGACATCTTATTTCCCCGGAAGTTACGCCACGACGTCTCCGAAACGTCTCCGCGGCAGCGTCTCCCAAAGTTTATCACAGCGACGTAGCCACAAGTATGGAGACGTCGCGTGGCGTTTTGAGACCAGCTGGAGAATTTAGAAAAAAAGTCTGCCTCTCAAGAAAGAAAAAAAAAATGAACATCTTCAATTCTCTCGCCACTCCCCGGGCAATGCCGAAGAAAAGGCTAGTTTTCAGAGGATGTCGCGGAGATGTCTTGGATACATTTCGCCACCTCTGCGACTCGAGTCGCCACTAGGTCATTACCTAGTCTCTTACCCAATAAGTTATTCATTTCTCCTCATCCCATAATATTTCTCCTGTATGATACACTGACATGATAATTATGATGAAACAGATTGTATGTAATAACAACAATAATAATAATAATAATAATAATAATAATAATGATGATGATGATGATAATAATAATAATAATAATAATAATAATAATAATAATAATAATAATAATAATAATAATAATAATAATAATAATAATAAGTCATTTATCAAGCGCAGAAACTATGTATATTCTACTGCACTTCAAGAGCTCTTCAATTCCTATGTTGCATAATGCTGCATGGGAAGTAAAAAAAGAAATAGGCCTATGCTAAAACAAAAAAGTTTTCACTTTTGATTTAAAGCTGTCCATTAGACATTCGGAAATGTCAGACTTTAATGTCTGACATTTCCGAATGTCTAATGGTAATCTATTCCACAACAAAATGTTTATAAGCTTCCCTGAAAGCAACCGAAGACATCGACAAATTATAATTTCACTCTCAGGCCCCAAATTTAGAGGAACATTGCAGAGACACACTGCATCCAGAAACGAGCTTTAAATAGCAAGTACGGTTACGACGAGGAAAACCACGGAGTTTAGACAGAAATCGTTAAAATGAGGTTTTGTTCGTCTTTTTAATTTGCGCCTACTTTATCCTTGTACCACTCCAATTAAATTTCAATTTATTTCTTCAACGTTGTCAAAAAAAAAATCAAGTAAATAATAATGATAATTAAAATAAGGAAAATAATTTTTCAACTTTAATTTCTACTTTTTACTCAATACTTGTAAGCCTCAAAAAAGCTGATGCTTTGCAGGGATTTGTTTTTGTTTTTGCCTGAACGGATGCGCGTAGCATATAGCTTGGTTATTTCCCACCGCAAATCCAAGACACTGGGAGATTATGTTACACGTGACTCTTGACAAATCCTGGTAGCGGAAGGAGCGTTAAGGATATGGAATTATGAATGCACAAATACTCCCTTCCAGAAGACATAAAAAAAGCAAAACATATACTACTAACATCCATGCGTATTAGTTCACTTCCTTGGCGTGCCATTCTCTTCCTCATGTCCGGTGGTTGTGTCAGTCAACGAGTTTCGCGTGCGCCTTACCTGCTGGACCCGTGCTACTTACGTTCTACTTACGTCCATTCCGTTTGGCATGGGTGGCGAGTGAGGGCTGTAAACTCGGTGAAGGACTTTCTTTAAAGGAATTTGATATGGCAGATGTCCCACAGAATGTCATGCAAATGACACGCTCTTCCGGCGCATAAGTATAGATCCACGGGCAGCTTACGTACTTCAAGCGGGTCAACTGCCTGTGACTTGCGGCAGCTACGGGCCTTCTACTGGTGTTTTGCGTGGACCTCTGCCGGCAATCCTCGCGACTCACCCGGAAAAGTTTTGGTCATGCTCAAACCTTGGCTGCGGGCAAAATCGGACTTGCGTGCGCACTTCCGGGCAACTGCGGGCGAGATATGCGCTATGTACTGTCAGGTGCGGGCCAACTGCTGGGAGATCCGGGTAGCAAAAATGTTTCCCCGCAAATCAACCTGCAGTGCTTTCCCAGACACGTTGTGACAAGGCCTTGGGCATGCTCAAAAATCGTTCCGGGTGAGTCGCGGGGGTTTGCTTGCAGAGGTACACGTAGAACGACAAGAGGGAGACCCTTAGCGGCAGCGTCTCGCATGCATCTCATGCGAGGGTACTTCGCAGCTGTAACGCAGGTACTTCGCAGCCCCCGTATGTCGCCCGTAACTGAAAACGGATCGGTTTCGAAGCTCTCACGCAGGTCACACGGAATACACAAGTAGCAGGTAAGTAGCGCGCGTCTAACAGGTAAGACGCAAGTACGGAATTCGCCAACATCCTTGTCCGCCCGCAGAAAATTTTTCTGCGTCCTGGAAAATCCCTACTCTCAACAAGCCCGCGTAGCTTTTGATACCCGGAAAGGTGTGACAGGGCCTCAGCAATGTTAAACTTCTAGGAAGGAGTGCAGGAAAATACCTGCAATATATGCAATCTGCGGTCCAATGGTACTTTGGGCTGCTTGCAAAACATATCAACGTGTAACCTGATAATGATTCCGTTACCCCCCTCCCCCCAACCTCTGACATGTCTGGACGTATATTCGTCATGAAGTTAAACTATGAAACAGAAAGAGGAGGAAAATAGAAAGGAGGACACAGCTAATGACAGTTTTTAATAAAAAGTGTCATGGAAACATAACTATAGTGATAAAGTTTGGTCAATCGTATTTCTTTCTTTCTCGGATGAGTGTCTGACTATTCGAATAAAGAGACCAACCCAACATGAGTTTAAAGAAATATAACTCGAGATGCGCTTTTTCCTCTTTTGTATTGGTGTGGTTTTGACATTGAGAAGGAAGGGTCTTCCTCAGTTGATTGCATACAGGGGATAACGATCGCCTCCGTCACTCTTGATGTTGCCTTCTTTATAATGACAGCTATCGGATTTCTCATAATTTGACCATTATCAAAATCGCAATCTCTTGAGTGACCGGATATAGTTTATCCCAAGATAAAGATGTATGTTTGGTTCAGGCGCGCCGGAAGCAGTTTTGGATTGGGGGGGGCAAATATTGGAGGGGGCTCACGATAGACCATATGTTACACAATACACACACACACACACACACCTATATATATATATATATACATCTATATATATATATATATATATATATATATATATATATATATATGTATATATATATGTGTGTCTGTGTGTCTGTGTGTGTACATATATATATACATATATACATATATATATATATATATATATATATATATATATATATATATAATGTAAAGTGGCGTACGGTGGGTCGAAACATTGGGGGTGGGCACCTTGTGGAAAAGTAATTTTGACGGTGTGTATGCATGTGCGTGTGTGCGTGCGCAATAATGGGACTACAATACATTACGGAATGTGATACATTCAACAACGCAGTCATTGAGCAACATTGTAAGTTTTCCTTACATGGATTATGGAATGACGGTGTGAAACGACAAATTATATACTGTCAGCAACATCAGGAGAATTGCATAACAATGAAATGCGAGCGAGCGGAGCGAGAGAGCTTGAAAATTTTGACATTTTACAGTCCCCAAACTGCCGTTTGTAGCTATATCTTTCGCTTTGGAAATTAAGGGGGGGGGGGGAGGCATCGGGCGCAACTGCTGGCAATTACTGGCATGACTGGCGGCAACATTAGGAGAATGGCATAACCATTCAATGCGAGCGAGCGAAGCGAGCGAGCTTGAAAATTTTGACATTCTACAGTCCCAAAACTGGCGTTTGTAGCCATATCTTTCGCTTTGAAAATTAATGGGGTCGCATCGGGTGCAACTGATGGCAATTGCTGGCAGCAACATTAGGAGAATGGCATAACCATTCAATGCGAGCGAGCGAAGCGAGCGAGCTTGAAAATTTTGACATTCTACAGTCCCGAAACTGGCGTTTGTAGCTATATCTTTCGCTTTGAAAATTAATGGGGGCGCATCGGGTGCAACTGATGGCAATTACTGGCAGCAACATTAGGAGAATGGCATAACCATTCAATGCGAGCGAGCGAAGCGAGCGAGCTTGAAAATTTTGACATTCTACAGTCCCGAAACTGGCGTTTGTAGCTATATCTTTCGCTTTGGAAATTAATGGGGCGCATCGGGCGCAACTGCTGGCAATTACTGGCTGCAACATTAGGAGAATGGCATAATGATTCAATGCGAGCAAGCGAAGCGAGCGAGCTTGAAAATTTTGATATTCTACGGTCCAAAAACTGCCATTGTAGCTATGTTTTTCGCTTTGGAAATTAAGGGGGAGGCGCACCGGGCTCAACTGCTGGCAATTACTTGCTGCAACGTTAGGAAAATGGCATAACGAATAAATTTGACGATTAATTTTGACATTTTACAGTCCCCAAACTGCCGCTTGTAGCTATATAAATATATATTTTTAGCTTTGGAAATGAAGGGGGGGGGGGGGGGGCGGCCCAGGCGCAACTGTTGGCAATTACTGGCAACAACATTAGGAGAATGGCATAGCGATTGAATGCGAGCGAGCGGAGCGAGCGAGCTTGGAAATTTTGACATTTTACAGTCCAAAAACTGCCGTTTGTAGCTATGTTTTTTCGCGTTTATTCATTTATATACATATCTATCTTATTTTATCTATTTTTATTTATTTGTTTATTTATTTTTCTTTTTTGGGGGGGGGGCTTTTTGGGGGGGCAAAAATGCGTTTTGCCCCCCCACTTTTTGGATTGGGGGGGGGGGGGGCGGCCGCCCCCCCTGCCCCCCCACTTCCGGCGCCTATGGTTTGGTTGATGACAATGACTTAGTTGATGGTTTCTACTCAAGATAAATTCAAGGTTATTACTCTTTGCTCATACAAATTCTATGAACACATCGAAAGATCGCGCAAGAAATGATAATGTAATCGATGACTCAAACGTGAGATACTGCGTCTTTTCATTTTATGATAATTATGAAGGCCTACGTCTATTATTTAACGAGGGACAAGGAGGGACATTCTATTCTTGCGTTAGGCTTTCGAAACCATCAGGAGTGCTCAGCACTTACTAAAATGCTCTGATATAATGCATATTACCAGCTGCGCACGGCAAAGTAGCTCATATTGTTTTCAGAGCTCTCCCCACGCACTTCCTTTCACCAGCGGTTAGACGTCTACGTAAACAGATAAAATACGCTGACCAATTTTGTCTATATCAGTACTCCTTTTGTTTCAGTATTTGTCACATTCTCTCCGCTCACCGTGAAAGAAGGAAACAACTCATGCGATGGCGTTCCAGAATTTCGGGCGAAATGTCTTCATATTTTCTTTGATATTAATGGAATATTTCACGTTTGTTCCTGCCAACGGTGAGCACTTTATCTCGTATTATTTCTAGATGTGGTGTTCATTTGCTTGTTTTTGGTCGAATCGCGTGAAACTGCCGAAATTCCCGAAGCATTTTACAGCCTGTCATTGTATAAGTCATTGCAAGTATACTTCTATGCCTGTGTCATTAAATTATGTCTCAATTGTTTGGATGTAATTTCCCATTTTTACACTCAGCAAAGCGTTCCTTTACTGAAATGTTGTCAGGAAATACAGACATGACACGACGTCTAACCAAAGTTATTTGTAAAAATAGTTATGTTTGTGTTATGTGTTGATTTTGGCGGAAGAAACCTCTCGAGCATTGCGACCTTCAACCTGACACACAAACAGGACCCCAAAAGCTTATGACACCAGATTTTTTTATATTTTTTTATATTTTTTTTTAGTCTTTCCAGTTCTATCATACACGCAAACATACATTGTAGTACTCATATTCTGTTGTGTTGAAGTTTGACATAGATATCGACTTTTTGTATGATTTTGCAAGTTAAAAACGGATGTTTTGTTGTTGTTTCTCTGACATAAGAAATCTCTGTCAACACTTTTCGCAGGGGAGAAATTGGTTCTAATTTCCTGTACATTAGGCGCTTGATGTTTGACGTTTGATTATGAAAAGTTCGACACATTCTGCTACAGAAATAAATATAACTATTATGTACACAGAAATATGATGTGTAGGAGCTTTCATGAATAAATGAATTAATTGATATATTGAATCTATTATTAAATCATATTAGCATAACATATCACCCAATGGCATTTTCCACACAATCAAAATACCGCAGATAATAAATGTCCTGTGATCTGCTCTCTTCCCGGTTACAAGTTTTATCTCCTTATAGTGTGACTCACAAGACAATGACAAATAAAAGTACTGGTTTAGAGCTGCTACTGCATGTTTCTGTCAAAAATAAAATGTATTTCCTCTTGACTCGTACAACGCATAACACTGCCAACTCGCATAAAGCCATTGTGGTTGGCAGTCTACAGCTACTTGGCAATACATACACACATACACGAGCGAAATGGTCATAGGTCTATCGTGACCTTAGCTAATTACACTGAAATCCAACCATTATGAAATAACAATGGTATTTTCTTCGTCTATGTCTGTTTTGACCCCACCAAATAAAAACAAGTCATCATCAAAGTCTTAATCGCACAAGAAAGTAGGAAGAAGACAGGCAATCTAGCACATACCCTGAAACAAGTCTAAATGTGATACTTTCAATTGAATTCTAATAATGAATTATAAATAAAGAAAAACCGAAACGTAATCAATCTTTACTAAATGATACACATAACCATCACATACCAACATATATATATATATATATATATATATATATATATTTGGTTGTTTTGGTGTTGTTGTTTTTTTGTTGTTGGACAGATTGGGTGCATGCGTTCGCTTAATATCAAGAGTCATTAGTTTATATCTAAAGAACATTATTTATGCTATCATTTGCTTTGAGGCCTTTGTAGTATTACCACTTTCACCCTTTAATCGCTTGTTTTGACTATTCAATTCATTTACATGTATTTGTTTGTTTGTTCTTCCATCAGGTCTGACCATGATCGACGTGCAAAACAAAACGGTTCCCATATGCGATGAATTTACATGTCAGCAATCTAGCTGTGGAAATGCTACCCCGGAGTCGATTTCTTGTCGGTGCGATTTCGCGTGTGCATACTTTGAAGACTGTTGTCCAGATCACGCCGACTCTTGTGGGTTATCAAAAACGTATAGTGGACAAAATACGACTGGCGCAGAGCGACTGTTTCAGGAGACTATACAATCGTTGGCTAGAGAACTTGTATCGTGTAGTAAACTGCCGCAGGAGCAGGACGAGTTCTGGATGGTTGCTAAGTGTCCTAAAGACTGGCAGGACAAGCAGTCAAGGTCGAGATGCGAGGACCCGTATCCCAGTCACATGCACCTGACCATGGCGGTCATCCCTGTAGTTTATGAGGGTATACTGACGTACCGAAACATCTACTGTGCCTTGTGCAACGGAAGGGTTTTGGACGAGTTGGTTTTCTGGAAACTGGCTTTTCTCTGTCCGTCGACCTATATGTCAACACTGGAGTCAGGGAATTTTACGGTGAAGGACTTGTTGACGAGCAACCAGTGTAACTCGACTCTGGGGCCTCCTGATGGGAATGTCAATCAGACTAGCGCGAGGCAATGCTTTGCAACAAATTACATTGATCGCTGTCCGCCTGGGACATCTAAAGAACTAGGTGACATCTGCTCATCGTTCACCCAAATTGTTTCTGACAAAGCAGGCGTGCGTTACAAAAACGCGTACTGCCAAGTGTGCAACAGCATGCGAAATGCTACTTTGAACGATTCCTTCGCGGCACTAGAAGACGTGTGCCGTAGCCTAACGCCACCTTCGGATGACAAAGGTACAGCGGACAGAGGAACATCAACCGGAGGAAGGCCCGGAAGACCCAGACCCGATGTAATAGATCGTCTCCAGCCATTATCGATCACCATGGACTTCTCCAGAGACAACAGCATTCAGCTCGTGCACAGGGAGGACATCATCAAGCAAGTGGAGATATCCTGTCCACCCGGCAAGGTCTACGACCCAACCTTGGAGGACTGCCTCACCGTGTCGTGTGCCGATGGGTACCAGCTTCGTGAAAACACCTGTCATCGATCAGATCCTCCTCTTAATCTCTCTTGTGGCATCAATAACTCTGACCTGAACCTGCGGCTCTCTGTGGAGATATCATCGGACGAGGGGGATATTCCCATATGTCTGGTAGCAGACATCATTAATGTAACACATTTTGTTGAAAGCATTCTGGAATTACCGAGACAAATTCTGAAGTCAACCACAGAAAATGTGATTGTTAAGGACCGTGATACTCAAAGTTATCCTATCAGTGTCTCAAATTGTGTCACTTTGCCTGAACACAACAGTATTCTCCTCGTTTATAATATCGATGCAAACAACTTGGCCTATAGCGAACTGGACAATCTGATAGACAGAGCTCTCCTCTTGGAAAACTCCGATCCTAAGCTCACGGGTCTCACCATTCTTGGAGTGAACATTACCCAACAGTGTATGGTATCGTCTGGGCTTAACGCGTGTCCTGATGAGCTCACTGTTCTTTCAAACGTATCGACAGAAACCATTAACGGTACTATGTTTGCTCATGACAGAGAGAGTGACGAACTCTACCACCCTTATGAGACCGTCCTGACTGTCCGATACTATCAGCAATCTAGCTTTGCTCATTTTGATTTCAGGAAGGAGATCCAGTTTCAAGTGTGTAAAGCGCAAACAATTCTAACCTGTCCCACGATAACCAGGCCTGCAGATTATTTTATTCCTCTAGCGAACATGACTGGATTCCTAAATAATACCGAATCAGGTGAAATTCTCGGGCCATACGAATACAGAGTCACCTCCGAGGGAAACGTTCAATTCTGTACTAGGCTGGAGCGTAATGCCACATTCAATCAGACCGAGACGTTTATATTTTTTAGTTATAACAGAGGTCAGGCGATCCTGAGCTACGTTGCCTCTAGTATTTCGGTACTGTCTCTTCTCATTACCTTCGCCAGCTATTGTATCTTCCAAAATATGAGGCGCTGTGTGAGTAACAAATTGATCATGACTCTCTGCCTTGTGCTCCTCCTTGCCCAACTTCTTCAAATGCTGAGTCCACTTGGATCCACCGTCCCAGTTCTCTGTGTATCACTTTCTGTTGTAGCACATTTTATGTGGACCAGCGTCTTTGCACTCACCACATGCCTGGCCTTCGAGTTGAACCGTACCCTGGGGTCTCGAGACAGTGTTATATTGCCAACTGACAGCTCAAAAGCCCTTGTTTACTACATTCTGTTCACCTTAGCCACATCTTCCGGCCTTGTGGCAACTTGTCTGGCCCTCTACTTGACTGTTGGTGATCAGCTGAGCTTCTGGTATGGCAGAGATGGGATCTGTTGGATAAGTGACCAGATGGCTAATTTCATTGCTTTCGGGTGTCCACTTGCGAGCTTTATCCTGGTGAATATCCTCCTTTTCTGTCACACAGTGACCGGAATAAGGAGCACAACGAAAGTGAGAAAGAGTATGATCGGTGAGAAGGAAACCCTGAAGGAGCAGTCGAAGGAACTCCGCGTCTATGTCAAGGTTAGCTAGATTTTATTAAGATAGCATTTATTTCTCAATCGTCACTGTATGTCCTACTGATTGGCGTTGCACTGAACTGAACGAAATTCCATTTGACAATTCGTGATTTAACAGAATTTCAAACTATTATATCGTGTGTGATTGTATGGGTCAGTGCAATAGATACAAGGAACTAAAAAGTAACAAGCTTTAGTTTTCGTTTCAATGTTTCATCCAAACATTTTACTTGCATAGAATATTCACGTTTTCTCAGTATAGATTATGGTTCGAATTCATTAACATTACTGTATGTAATCGTGACCTCAAAATTCATTGCATAACGTACAATATGCGCTATATTATCATCATTTTGTAAATTTTCACCTGAAGAGGTAATGTTGAAATGTACCAAATATGGAATCATTAGAAATACAAACAAAATTCCACGACAGCATGTCGATGGGTTTAAAAAAAGTACACCAAAGACATTGATTTCTTCCTGAACAGATGTGTTTTCATATCTGTATAAGTTATTCGATGATGTTATCTATGCAAATTACTTGTATGTGTTTCTTTTGTTGCATTTAAATGCAGATATCGACTCTCCTTGGCTTCACGTGGCTGTTCGGGTTTATTGCTGGCTTCGCTGGGATAAACGCACTTTGGTACATCTTCATCATCTTAAATGCTCTCCAAGGTTTTTACATATTTCTGGCCTTCATTGCAAATCGTCGCGTGGGTGCCATGTGGATGGAGCTACTTTGCCACTGCAACAACTCGGGTCTTACACGAATGTCTCGCGGAACCTCATCCGTGCCCCTCAGAACGTCTCGTTTCACTTCGGTCACGTCCCTGCCGAGGAACGACGAGCAGTCGCCGAGCGGGAGCCGAAGATATTCCGGAGACAGAGCCCCAGGAAGCCGAAGGTACATGGGCGTGAGTCAGAAGGTGACGGGAGATCGGCGTCACTCGGCAGAGCGTGGCGCGAAGAATGGGGAACAGCGACTTTCGAGCGGGGATCGGACATCAGCTTCGTATGAACGGAGATACTCAAATGGTGACCGGAAACAGAGCGGAGATCGGAAATACATATCAGCTAGTGAAAGGAGACAGTCTGGTGGTGCTAAAAGTTCTTCTGTGTCACAGTATGTTTGAAGCATGCACGTTTTAAGAACAATGATGTCAGAGATTCGACGAGTGTTTTGAGTTGATAGCTGACTGCAATGAGATGTAATTTTCTGCTCGACGGAACTCGAAACATTTACCAAGATGAAATGGTTACAATATTGGCAAATACGGACATTCACGCTGATTTTGTCTGAATTTTGAATGTATTTTAGTGTTGTGAACAAGAGCAAGTTAGGACTGAAGCGTGTAAGACGAAGATCCGGAATATTGTGCAAAGGCAGTTATTCTGGGATAGCGTATCTGCTACTTGTATAGTTAACCCATTAATTCCGAACCATGGCGACACCACTGTGTATTTTGCAATCTATGATTTGTGGAGAAGAGTTTGCCCATTACTTGTACTTCTCTAAACCTTGGAGGAAAGCAGCTCATTACTTAGCTATAGAACCAAATAAAAGAGTTGATGACTCCGTAAAACAAACAAACAGAAACCATGCCTTCGCCATTTTGTCACTAAACTTCGTTACCACCAACCACCTGTCAAATAGGACTGAACATTTTCTTCCCTAGATTAGGTATTAATTATGTTTTTCCAAATGTTTATTACGAATCTGCAAATAGTATAGCTTAATTTATACAGCATTGTTAACTTCAATTTTGCTGGTATTGATGAAACTGTCGGCGTACTCAAAAATGTTTCCATCTTTCATTCTAGTATTGGGAATTCTATGCAGTGAACAAAAAAAAAAAAAAAAATCACTTTCGGAGGAAGACCGACGAGTTCATTGGGACGTTGTCTATCACAGGGTAACCACAATCATGACAACATTATAGCGTGTTTTTCGTTCCCCACTATAATCTCCTTCAAACAGTGAGTATCCGGAAATGGCAGGCGGATATATAGTCCCATCGGGTTAGATCTGAACCAGAATGGTGTCACTTCCTGTAGAAACCATTCTGTTTGAGAGTAATGTGTCTTGTTTTAGAACGCGTTTACGTGTCATAAGGTGAATGATATAATATTGTACACCAGTCATGTGTTTGTGTGTCGAATTTTTATGACAGCGTTTTGATTAAGTACCATACAGGATGTGTTTACCTTTCAGAACTTGCTAGAACTTGATAGAACGTGATATTATGGTGTATAGATTATCATGAATATAAGTGTGGAAGCATGCTGTTTAGACTCAAATGAAATACGAATAGTGTAGTGAACACCTTGAACAGGGTAGAAATATAGTATGGAAGTACCTTCATGTACGATTCAAGAACATCAAGAAAACATTATTATATTACTATAGGCTTTATCAGTTCACCTTGTCCAAATGTTGAAGAATTAAACATTTCTATTGATCAAAGATTGTACACTGTATCTCATAAGTTATGCAACTGCGTGTTAGTGAGAAGCCACAAATAGAAGCAAAGGTGACTTTCATAGTGTTCACTTTTTATTCAGCTCAAGATTTCGAAAGTAACGCTCCGTTAAGAGGGTACATCCGACGTATTGATACCATATAAAAGGTGGTATCGCACGTCATAATTTGTTTCACTTAATAATGTGTTGATTTATGGACGGCAGGCTCAGTTAATAGACTAGGATTGTAGCAAAATTCTCGTGCGCTATCTCACTGACAGAGCGATGTGTTTAGTGGTAAACAAGTGCATATCTTGTATCAGAAAAAAAAATCAACAGAGATGCTGGTAAATAATGATAATTAAAAACAAAAACAAAAACCATGAGAGTAGCTGGTATTTCACTGGGCTTTTTCTGATGACATTTACACACATCATTGAATGCTCGATACAAAGAGCATAATCTCATCTAGCGGTTCCTGGACAATTGCCTTCGTTACCCCAGACCCGCCATCCCCTGACCCTAACCTAAATTGTAACCCTAACCCTAACCCAAATCCTAATCTTGAACCTATAAACATCCACAAACCAGTATTTAGCCGGGGGGGGGGGGGGGGGAGACAATTTCTCAGAAATTCTTTAACAGGTAAAGTGCATTGTATCAGATGGTCTTACACACACACATGCACACACACACACACACACACACAAATATGATGTACATGCTGTCAATCTATACACAAGCATTCTTATTGTCAGTATTTCAGAATACAACCCGTATTACCCCATATGCAGTCAAATTTTCGGTGAGAAATAACAGTTTCTTCTTCCCTGGAAGATCTTCTAGAATCTGTGGATCTCTTAGAACCAGTTGGCATCGAATAATACGTTTGTAAAGTAGCTAGAGACGTCAAAATTTAAAGGAGTCCAACTCTTCTACCTTTAAACTACTGCTCTGATGACATTCTGTCATTATTTTTTCTAGAATCTGTTTCTTGTACGTGAATGCAATTTAGAAAATAAAAGACCCTTGATGGTTCAATCATACACGAAGCATCATGAAATGTTTATTCCCAATCTGATCTATATGAATGCATGAATGCAAATGACTATAGTGAAGCACGTCAGCGAAAGTTTATGGAAATTCCAATATGACTTTTTTTTTCTTCAGTTAATTGTTATGTGAATTATGTATACCTATATCTTGTTAAGTCTATATCTTTTTTTATAGGTATTCTATAACATATTTCATGCAACAACCGCAACAAATCAAGAGCAAAAAGCACAAAGGTAATTGATCATATTTCAATTTCTTTGCAGAAAAAATACACACTCTCTCACGTTGTTGCCTAGAAATATATTAAAAAAAGTTAAGACATTATTCTTCATGCCTTCAGAAGTAACAGACTCGAGTGAATTTTGTTGCTGGCCTGGAAATCTGAAAAATTGTGTTATTCTTTTTGTAGTTTCCTGATATCCTTGTAACAGCACATTTATTGTTTCTTCAAACTTCAACTGTTATCTTTCAGAATGTTTTCAAAATTCACTGAATCCATATTGTATTTATGTGTTTCGGGAAATTTTCCCTTAAAAAATTCTGAATGTAATTGTCATTTTCTTACAGTTGTCTTCCTTTTTGTTCTACAAATCTGTTCAATATTCTTGTGTGATTTGTGTGCGTGCGTATGTAAATATTATTTTGTTTGTTATATGGAGGATTTGGGATGAAACTTGTTCTAAAAAATGAATAAAAAATAATGAGAATCTACAAAAGTTTTGTTGTCTTATGTCACGCGATATGATAAATAAAATGATCAATAAAATCATGAATCTTACTTGGGCAACATAATCATCGTGCACTGCCTGGATTCTATATTAGAAAGAGAAATCTATCTCCAGATCAGGCTCAAAAGGAAAATCCTTTATCATCCATCGGTCTCTAACTGGTCACGTGATGTCAGAGTAAGTTGTCCTATAAAGATCGCAATTCAACCTTTCAGCTCTTTTCTTCGTTGTCATGGTTGTGTTAGCAAAACACATAGATCCAGCGGATATATTTTAAAACAGTCTTAAACAGTGAAGCAACAAACACTTTAGTAATATTTATGTGTTCTTTTCTTTTTATTCACATGAACACAAAAACAAGTAATCAGCAAACTGCATTTACAGCAAGGTATTACATTAATGCTCTATTGGGAAAATATTTACATCTTCATTCTGTTAAAAAAGAACAAATCTGGATGAAGTTTTCTATACTCGAGATTTCGTGTTTATCTATCGGACCAACTCCATGTTCGTGACGCGTGCAGTGGATCCAGATATCTGACATATCTGAGACAAAAATAACAGTGCCAGGACAAAGAACAAATATAACGACAGAATAAGTCATCTCTTTCTCACCATCTTTCACGTCTATCTGGATGAAGAGTGATGGATAGGTGGAGAGAAGGAGAGAGAGAGAGAGAGAGAGAGAGAGATCTGAGGTTCTCAATGATGAAACCAGTCAATCACGGAAGTACTATAAATAATGGCTAGCTTAGGCTAACTTTTTCTATCTATAGCATGTAAAAAGTAATAAATCAAACTAAAGGAACTGCGTAAAATGATTGTAAATTGTGTTTCAGTTTCATCTATTTATTCGTGTTGCTTTCCTTAATTCAAGTTGGGTTTCTCGAGTACAGCTAAGTGTAAAGGATTCTTTTTCAACTTGTCAATAAGCTTGCAAGTCTAATTGTGAGAAACGCAGTCATGCACTTTACAATGCAAAAAAAAAAAGGGTAATATAATCATTCTGTTTCTTTATCGACCTCAGTCTTGCAATACCTAGACTTGAGGTTGGTATTCTTCGTTTCCTTGTATCTTCGTCACTCTTTGCTCACATGAATTCTCACGTTGCGGGACTCTGCTGTAACTGGTGTTTTCCCAGTGTTAACCCGTGTCCCTTAGCCAGTTTACAAATTTAGAATCATTGCAAAGGAATGGGACAGACGAGATATTACAGACGCATGCAGTGTTGAGTTCTTGATTAGCATTAGCGGATATTGCTATTTGTCTCCATTGACAGAGCCAAGAGCTAGGAGGGTTTACTCGAATTAAAACTTGGGTAATGTTATCCCTCTACACGTGGCAACTATTTATGTGCTAGCTCCCCTACGGGTGGATCTGAAAGCCTACATACTGAACATTCCTTATTGCAAAGTGACCACAATTGTATATAAACATGTCGTTGTGTTAATTAGGTAGATTGCTGAACTCATAGGAGAAAGATTTAAAAAAAAGTGTTACCGCCTTCGCATTGAATGTCACGATTCAGTGGCAATAGAAGTTGTTAAAGGAAATTATAGATTGAATTGGACATTGTATCATTGTTTAGAGACAGGGGTTAACACTTATAAGGTTTAACGTATAACGTGTATAAAGGTTTTGTTGTGGAGAACTTCGTCACTGCCTGCCGACATTGATGACGTTGTGGTGCTCTATTGTCACTGGTGTTTCCCTTTACGTACGCCTTACGTATAAAGGTTTCGTTGTGGAGGATCGTCCTCTCATTGCACGCTACTTTCATTTTCAGAAAAGAAAAATCACCTTGAATGAAAATGTCGTGGGAGATGAAACCACTTCAAGCTAGAGGCTGCTGGTTTCATACTACTCAAAACCTCTGAATCGTAAGGAGTTGTGTTCAAGAGGAAATCTTGAAAGGCAACCACATGCTTCATTATTATTCATCAATTCATGATTGACTTTTTTTAATCGAATTTAATTCAGTCAAGCCTAGTGCTGTCTGGAAGAGGCCCCTCACTATTCTAAAGAATGTCAAGGTGTTATTTGATTTTATCATTCAATATCTATGAATATTTTTCGTCCATTAAGATTCCTCATTTTGAGTCCACTCTTCGATTGCATTGAAGTTCCGCAGTTTCAAATCTCTGAAAATGTCATTTCGAAGCCAGAACCCGCCCCATCGTCAGGGGAGGAGTGGACATGAGCGACATGCCTGCTTGCAAGTTATCGTTCTCGTCCGTGAACGGTGTCGCTCCCAGAGACTCCCCGCCCATGAGGTCGAGGTTGGAGCCCCGCGACCCGCTGCTGCACGCACTCCCCAAGCTGGAGATGGAGTTCACGGAGGCGGCGCCCGGCGTGGAAGGGGCGGTGGGCGAGGCGTCAATGCCCAAGAATCCCGGGTGCATCGGCTGGCCCCCGTTGGAATGCGGGCACTCCAGGCTTGTTCGATGGTGCTCCCGGGCAGCGGCTGTGGCGAACGTCTGGTTGCAGAGGTCACACATGTATGGCTTGTCACCTAAAATACAATGATACATCAAGAAACAAAAATCCAATATTTGGTGTCTATTCTGATGGTGAAAGGGAAACAAACAAAAGATAGTTGAGATATTTTGTGATAGAAAATAAGAATATAATATATTATTAGAGTCATAGATATTAAATAACATAACACACACAACACATCCATATTCATAAATGAATAGTATATATCCGAATATATATATATATCATATTCACTATATATCCATAATTACTATACTTCCAGGGGAGACAGGAAGGTCAATTTATTCAGTCTTGATTATAATCTATGATACTATCTTACTACAGACAGAAATAGGCAGGTTAAAAAGAACAAAAGGATCCCGAAAAACAACTCCAACGGAGTGAAAAGTTCATAGAGATTTCAGAATCTCGATGAAAACGGGTTAACAAAAATACCTGGAGAAAATATAATCTGGGAGATAGAGAAGCAGTTGATAGGAGAAACGATTGGATTGAGGACGAATATTGCGTTTAGAGACACACGTCGATCAGGGTTTGATTGGTATCATCGCATTAACGTCGAGATTGAAATTTCTGTTTCTGTATAATTTATACACACCTGCATGGATGCTCATGTGAAACTTGAGCTCGTAGGACTGGGCGAACGTTTTCCCGCAGAACTGGCACACGGCCGGCTTGTCCTTCGTGTGCGTACGCCGGACGTGGCTGTCGTGCGCCGCGTGCGAGGCGAACGCCTTGCCGCAGTGGCGGCACTTGAACGGCTTCTCCCCACTGTGCTGACGAAGATGCGTCCGCAGAATGCTCGACGCCGTGAACGCCTTTCCGCAGTAAACACACTTGTACGGACGCTCGCCGGAATGAACGCGGAGGTGCTTGTTCAGACTCGATGACTGAGTGAGAAAAAAGGAGGGGTAGATGGGAAAAAGATGAAATTAACCTCCGCCAGATCCTTTATCACGAGTTCTGCAAATCATCATGCTAGTCATACGCATTTGTACATTTGCAAGTTTTTCACAACGCGTGAAGTTTTTTTGGTGAATGCGGGAAAGTCTCGTTTTAATTAGTAGGCCTACTGTCTGGCACTCGTCTAAGCTAGTGTTGGTCGTAGTAGATTCTGTTCTGTCATATAGAGAGCTTTCGTAAAATTCATGTAATGTCTGGTCGTCCTAATGAATGATAAGAATTATTGTTTAAATTTAGCAATTGTTGGCTAGTAATGTGGGTAACGTGAATAAAACAAAGAAACATAAAGGTCAACAGTTACAACATTGTACTTGATGTCAGCCTATTTCATCTTCTTGTAAAAATGATAACTTCAACCTGAACTTCATCCAATTGTTGTTATACCGTCTGTCGCAAAATGACAGTCGACCGGAATAACAACACATAAAACCGCGATTTCCTTTCTAATAAACCTCACTCGCTCGTGCCCTGTATAATTCGATCAGCCTTTACAAAACCTTGAAACGACAATGAAAAACACCTTGTCAGTTATACAGATACAAACGGACATGCAAAAAGCTGAGGATTTGGTATGGTCTTAGATAGTTACCATGCTCTAATAGTCAGTCATAGTTATGATGAGATAGTGTTCACAGAGGCATAGTAACGACTAACAAACATGCTTGCGAACCTACATCAGTGATATCGAGGAAGAGCAGAATTATTACTGAATTTATTCAAGTCGATTATGATTTAATCTTATCCAACAAAAAGGTCCTGTATTTTTAATGGTTGCCTTTGCTATAGTGTTGTAAAGGCACTATCTGTCATTGTGCAAGCAAATCACACAAGACTGAATGCAGCAGCAAAAAAAAAAAAAAAAAAGCAGCTGCAGCTGCAAAGTATTAATTACAAAAATTGATGAAAATACATGCAATATCAAAACGTACAAGTATTTTAAAAAAGACATCTGGTCAGTATCGAGATAAATTGTATCCATAAACAAAAAATAGTCTGAAAATGCCAAAATGATTTACATGTTATTCTGTCAATGAGAAAATTGAGTTTGGGAGAAACCTGATCCCTCAAATTTATTGAATTATAATCAGCATGATAATGTTGCAAGATAATCTTGGATATGCTGGAGATCATTAGCAGAAGCTTAATTTGCTTTCTTATTCACTCCGTTTCAGTTTTTATGTCACATAAAAAACGCTGGTTGAGTGTAAAATCAGGGAGCTCAGATTTTACAACTGGCAGCATAATCTTAACAATGCACCAAATGATTTCCTTTGTTTGCAAAAGAAATAGTTAATGATTTCTCTTGATTTTACATGATAAACAAATTAATTTTATTTAGTTTGATTAACAAAATTATTTTTACATAGAGCAGAGTTGGAGAGTGAAGAGTGCCCATGCTGAAATACGATCATACACCTTCTTTTACAAGTAGATCCACATCTAAGCATGATAGACCTGCATATTCCCGACATAGCAACAACACCGTATTTTTTGTAAACTTTCTTATACTCGATAAGTGTTGTAATGGTTTATCCCCCATGCAAATCATAAAGAATTTGGCACGGACGGGATTGAGGCTCGGGGTAGGAGCGGAGAGGAAAATCAACTGTACTCATGTGAACTCACCTGCGAGAAACTCTTACCGCACACGGTACATTTGTGCGGTCGATGCTTCTGGTGCACATGGAGAATGTGGATGCGGAGGCGGTCCCTCTTCTCGAAGGAGCGCTTGCAGAGGTGGCAGGGAAACTTGCGGTCGCCCTGGTCCACGCACCTCGTGTATTTCAAGTGCTTGTCCCGGTAGTCCTTGTAGGCGAACACCTTGCCGCACCGATCACAGTGGTAACCCTCAGATTCTGTGACGTCACAAATGAAAATATTGATATTTGGCTAAGCCTTTCTTTAAATAAAATTATTTGATATAATTATGTGATAGTAGCTTTATCAGTTGTTCCATCCTTTCTCATGGCCGGCAACACGAGTTTAAGTTCTGGCAGATATCAATTTATGCTACTGAATATGAAACGTTCAAGTGTACAAATGTTGCTTCTTGCATAGTTCAATTTCTCTATGCTATTTAAAGAAGTGATAAATGGTAACGAAACAAATGGAATTTCAATAAAACAAAATCCTGATCATCTTGTACTTGAGTCATTACATATTGATGTCATGTTATAAGATATTAGTCACTACTAACAATGATATTTGTTATTTTCATAACTGTATTTCTTTATTATATACCTTGTGCACTCTCACAGAGTGGATTGTTATTATTACATGTTAATTTTTGGTGCTATACATTATTGGGCTTTCTGAACAACAGTAAGCCGTAATTACTTTTGCCATCAGCCCAGAACAACATGGAAAATGTTCTTTTCTTATTTATGTCCTGCTGTGGCATTCTTATGTGTAACATTTTGTACTGTTGTGCTGTGATCGTCTTTTTTCTTTTACGTTGGTCAATTATTGAATGATGATAGTAATAACAATATGTCCGAACGAACAAACAGAACAGAAAGTAAAACAGATGAGGAATTTAAGGTAGTAATCACGTACAGGAAGGAGACAAGAACCAATTAAGGGCGACCTCATAAAAGCTAGCTTGTGTAACTGCGTGTCCCCGTAAATATTGAATTACGAAAAGCCAGAGAACTGATGGGATGTATTAATGCCGAGTAAACTGAAATAAACATTTAAAGGAGGAAGCGTTACCATGCAGGTTCCTGCGAAATTCTGAAATCGCCATAGCCCTTGTACGGTGTCTACCAGTTTCCAGTGACCAATATGTTAAAGAGATATCTCGAAGCACGATAAAGTAAGCGGAAATTGTTATCACAATTGCAGCAGTAATCGAGGGAGTCTCAAGCGGAAGCGAACGCTGTTATCTGTGGCGTTGATATTGCATTATACTAGTCTTGTCCGCTAACTCAAAATGCTGCATTTTATAGAACATTACATCTCATTTTTGGCTAGGAGGGAAATTGTATTTCATCTCCAGGATACTCTTAATTGATAAAGCCAAAAAAAAAAAAAAAAATCAACATTAGACGATAATAGTTGTTAACGTTTCTATGTTTTTTCGGATACTAAACATGTTGAATGCTAAATTATGTGGATCTACAGTGTCTTACCTTTTCACAAAACAGTGAGATTAATTTTTCATTATTATGATTAATTATTATGCAAATTAGAGAAGATGATGACGTCATAACCTCACTAATCAATCTGTTATTAACATGCCCCAAAATCTTCATCTGATTTAAGTCAAGTCAAATAGAAAAAAAGGAGAAATTTGAATGATAAACATAATATTCATTATTGCACTGTTGTAACAACTCCTCATGGTGACTTTTTAAAGGGAAGAAGTGGGGTTGTGACGTCATGACTAAAAAAACCAAGGTGTTTAGTGATATTTTTTAGCTCAAATCAGGAGGAGGAACAGTGTGAGGCCATCATATCATCGTCTCATTTTATAATTTGCACACATGGCTTTAATCAATATCACCGTCATCCGTACACATTTGAAAGTCAAAAGTGTCATAACTTTCCCATTTCATATATCTGATTCTATATGTCGCTTTAACTTGTTTTGTTGTAAGACTGTATTCAAGGCAAGTGCTTTTATTACTGAAGTGGGATAGATGCATGATAGATGAACAAAAGCATAAACTAAATGACCTTGTCATCATGAAGAGCAGCGTGACTTGGAGAGTAAGTAGTAAAGGGAAATTCCAGTCAGGACAAAATTAAAAGTGATGGCCCATGAAGTGATAATGCGAACATGGTCAATGATGGTGAAAGGAGTTCGCATAGCAGGAAATAAGATCGGATATGGCGTTGTTTATACGCTGACGCATACTGCTTATCTATTGCTATAGACTACTCGACTGTTGAGAAAAAAACAAAACAAAACAAACAAACAAACCCCGAGGCTGTGAATTGCAGGGGAAAAGATCTTCGTTGGCTATATGCTGGTTGGATTGATGGCCGGCCTGACCATGCGCTATATACTTCCATCGTAAGCCCTATACAGGGTGTCTCAAATAAAACTATACACTTTTGAAATGGCTGCCGAATAAGAAATATATGATTCTGGGGGGAAAAGTTTATATCTATAGATAGCTTATAAACTCAACTTTCATATGACACCAAAAATTCTACAAATAATTCATGCTTGAATGAGCACTGCTCACTTTTGTAAAGGGTATAAAATTTAGGCTGCGCAGGAATTAGCCGTTTAAATTTGCGACAGGTGAGTCCGTTGGAGCTTACGAAACTGAAGTTGATATGATAAATTTATGATCAACTGCGTTCACTTTGGGTTTGCTGAGTAAATGGTTTATTAAACCAAACTTTTATGCATGAGTAAACCGCAGTTGCATTTATTTTTATGGTGTGTTCATGTGAGTCAGGATGAGGTGATGGTACAAAACATCTACCCCACATTGGACATCTCATTGATTTAATACCCGGGTAGGGATTATGTAACATTGAATATTATTCAATTATGGATTGTCAAAAAGAAAAGAATGTCAAAGATATCAGCTATTTATTCTTCAAGTCAATGGGTAATCTGAATAATAAGTAGCCAGTAGCTGTTACATTCCTTTTTTCAACAAAATGTATTTGAATAATGAATTTACACAATCCCCATCTGGTTATTAAGTAAATCAATGAGCTATTCTACTAATCTGATAGTAACTGCAATGTGGGGAGAAGGTTTTCATTCAAGTCACAGATGTAAAAAAATAAGAGTGTGCAACATGGAAATTGCAACATGTACCACCACCTCATCTTTATTGACATGAACACACCACTGAGTCTACCAGGGAAATTTCAAATGTTACAATAGAATAAATGCAACTGCGGTTTACTCATGCATAAAAGTTTGGTTTAATAAACAATAAAATCCACTCAGCAAATCCAAACTGATTGCAATTGATCATAAATTGATCATAAATTTACCATATCAACTTCATTTTTGTAAGCTCCAACGGACTCACATGTCGCAAATTTAAAAGGCTAATTCCTGCGCAGCCTAATTTTCATACCCTTTACAAAAGCGAGCAGTGCTCATTCAAGCATGAATTATTTGTGGACTTTTTGGTGTCATATGAAAGTTGAGTCCATCAGCTATTTATACATATACATTGTAAATCTTTTCCCCCAGAATCATGTATTTCTTATTCGGCAGCCATTTCAAAAGTGTTTAGTTGTTTGTTTGTTTTTGAGACACCCTGTACATTGTACCAGCTATAATAACAACTTCCCAAATGGTCTTTGAAAAATAACAAAATCGCAACAGGATATTAGCTATGTTATGAATAAAGAGTAGGGAATATGAGATTCATGGGTATAATTCAACTGTTATGCATTCTTATTACAAGCCTCACCCTACGATGTGTTTATACTCATGATGACGAAACTATAATAAGCATTCTGTTCTAGCTTCTTTTTGCCCACTCTTTTTATGCCCCCGCTTTAACAAGAAAAATGATCACACAGACACACGCACATTGCCTGTGTGTGCATAAAACTCCTCCCTCCCTCTCTCCCTCTCTCTCCCTCATTCATTCCTTTCTTTTGCTATTCAGTCTTCCTTTCTACCACACTTATCCCCCTCACTCATTTGTTATTGTTGTTTTTGTTATAAGTTACGTCAGTACAAATTTAGTTCTGATCATGCCTAAATGATTCAATAAAATTACTATAACGCGACTCTCGGTTTTCAGTTAAAATCATTAAAGGTAAGGAAGAGAAAGGAAATGAAACGAAAAGTACATCTTCATCAGCCCAGTTGTTGTTGTTGTTGTTGTTTTGATTGATTTTTTTTTTTCGTATAAAAGCCAACGGCTGAATAGCCCATATTTAACGATGACAATGTGACATCGCTGGTCTTCAATGAGGTCCAGAACATCAAAATTACAAATACCACAATATGAAAATAACGCCTGCCTATTCCCAATTGTATCACGGAAACACGTGCTCACATTGTCAAGGATTCGAAAAGGAGTGCACAGGGTATACGAGATAATACATGACTCAGCACTGGTGGGTGGGTTTGGTAACATCCCACCAAACTCTTTCATGGTACCGCCTATACGCGTTATCTTTATGACTTATTGTCATTTCCAGTTCACTTCATAAACATTCGTGTCATTTACATGTCTCTCTTGCCCCAAACACCACCCATAATATGGGTCACATGCGGAGAAGATGACCAAAGTTCGTGGTCATCTCAGACTAAGGGTGGGAGCCAGGACACGGACACATCTACAAGGTTTACCAGTATGGTCTTCAACGATTACCTCTTGGTTCTAACAGTCCGCACCTAAAAACGCTGATTTCTATAATTCACATTGGACCATCAAACTCATGCTCTCTTATAAGTATTCATTCATTCGTTCATTCACTGATTTATTCATTCATTCTTTTACTCACTCATTCATTCAATCATTTACTCACTCATTCATTCATTCATTCATTCATTCAATCAATCAATCATTTACTCATTCATACATTCATTCATTCATTCATTCATAAATTCGTTCATTCATTCATTCATTCTTTCATTTATTTATTCATTTATTCATTCATTCATTCATTCATTTACTCATTCATTCATTCATTCATTCATTCATTCATTCATTTACTCATTCATTTATTTATTCATTCATTTACTCATTCATTCATTCATTCATTCATTTAGTCGTTTATTCTTTCCTTCCTTCCTTCATTCGTTTGTTCGATCTTTTCTTGAAAGTGAATTCTTCGTAAATGGAAAGTGGTGTCAAATTGACAGAAAATAAAAGAGATAATTTTATACACAAAGAAAAAAATAACAACAACCTAACCTTACCATCAATGTTTTCATTGTTGCCTATTCTGCTGTCACCGCGGGCTGCGTCCTTTAGGGCTATGGGGATCCCCATGAATTGCAAATAGGAATCCCCGTACCAGACCAGGAGCTCCGTTCCCTGTGAAGAATAGAAAGCAAGATAAAATAGAGATGAGATCAATATTAAAAAAAAACCTTTCCCACGGTCCTTATCTTAATGGCAGAGGATAATGAGTCACCAATGCTTTAACGCAAAGAATTTCGTTTTGTACCATAATTCATAACAGAATTTTAACCGTTCTTTATTTATTGTTATCATATTGCCAAAATTATAAGGTTACATTTTGTTACATCATCTTGAATTGAATTTAACTGAATGGAATTTATCTCCCATACTTTATGAAAAAAAAAAATAATACATTACATATCGCTGGACAAAAAAAAAAAAAATCAAATCAAGATTCTTTTGACAATATGACCATTTTGTTTTAAGTGCGACGAGATTTGCCAATATATGTTGTTGAAACGCTTTTTACCAGTTTTGTGGCCTCCGGCGTGATAATACTTTAACTATATTATACAATATAATCAGTTTGATAATAAGAAGTGTCCTGTCCTGTTCTGTCCAGAGTATCTCTTCCAAGTGAATTCTTTGCGTTACTCCGCGTCGCCTTCCATCTCCTGCCTTCACTCCTCACTCCCCTGTATACGTGTTTCTTACATCATCTCCGAGACATCTTATCCTAGGGCATGAGATTAACCCTCTAGAAACCACAATGTCTACATTGCATCGGCATGGTACATAAACACATTATTGACGGGACTGAAGGAGTTAATGTCTCACGCGTGGAATGTCCTTGCATGCCTCGTAGTATATGCTGTCATCGACTTGCACCGCGATGAGATTCTGCTCCTGGGCGTAGCGGGCGCACTTCACCAAGCTCATCCAGTTGTACGCACCCTGCTTACCATCAACGAAGTGACTCAACTTGCCGTCCTTGAAAATCTAAGTGAAAACAGGGAAATGTCAATAATTAGTGTTTTTTTTTTCAAGGAAAAACTTAAGCAGCAGTTATACATTTATATAAGGGTATTAACCACAACTATATAACATTTCATATCTTACCAAGGTTAAAAAAAAAAAAAAAATAGGGAACAACGTCAGAGAAGTTTACGTTATTTCTCATTTGACGTCTCAAATAGGAAGCGAAATATCGGTCAAGAGAACGAAACGGCTTAGGATGAGCTGATGTGACAGAATTAAAACTCATCTCAATTAAAATCATCCATAATCTCAAATGATTCGATCACAAGGATCTTCGCACACAGAACCAATGCACAATCAACAACACTTTTGCCTGATAGTGATGGAAAAAGATGAAACAGACCCCCCCCCCCAAAAAAAAAAAAAAAAAAGATCTGCAAGAAGAGAGAATAAAGCTATTGTGACATTTAAGTAAGGACATCTTAGGTGAACGCGCGAAGATGAATTTCCGGAACGTGACTGCGCTGGCTCTATTGGGAGAGAAAAAGTGTGTATTTGGAATTCGGGGGTAAAGAACGATGATTTGAACCCCGCTAAAATCATCTTTGGGCAATTAGGACGAGGGGAACGTGAACAAACAAGTGTCAAGTTCAGGCTATAACAGCAAGTAATGGGGTGGTGCTCGTGGTCATCAACTCGTGCTTGATGAAAGGTTGACTCGATCGTCAACAAAAACACGCGCAAGATTAATAGCAGGCTATAGTATTGCATTTTGAGGGCATCGGGCTGAGAGAAAAAGTGTAAATATTTGATCGCCCGAGAGAAGCCAGGCACGGCAGAGCCTTGCTAACTGAAGTGTGGATGACAATGACTAGACCATATATACCTGACAACTATTGCCTTATAATCAGCCGTGTACCGAGAGAGTTATTTAACTTTTGTGGTGTGTGATGGTTCAAGAACGTTCAGTTCTTGATTAATTTTTCTATGCGTTCTATGAAGAGAAGGATACACTACATCTACATATACTGCAGCCAAGAAAAATGTTTTCATCATTAGGTAGGAGAAGTGGAAGATGGTGATATTTCATTGTCATATTTCTATCCTCTACTGTTGAGTCTTTATGTAAAAGATTATGAGGTATACATACTACGAGTACACAGCAGACTAGACATGCTGTTTTGGTTTTCTTTTCTTTTTTTTTTTTTTTTTTGCATAAACCTTTTTATTTTTTCACGTACCCGAACGTTCCCGGCCCAACCGCATACAAAATAGGGGAAAACAACAGAATAAAAAAAACGAAGAAATAAAGTCACAGGAGTTATAAGAAACACGAAACGCGATAAAACATGATTGAGCTAGCTGATTCTTACCTCCCACATTAAACTCGTGTCGTCATGTGATTTTATCTCGCTCGGATGGACTACTCTGCCGGTGAACGGACCAAAGCGGGCGCCCTTTAAGATGACGGTTTGCTGGCAATAGACGCTGTAGTGTGAGTGTGCTGGACTAAGACTCGTCCGCAGAACGGCAAGACCTGTTGTGAAGAGGAGTTTGATAATGCAGAAATTTATCATTCAGTTTGAACGAATTAACTCAGGAGTCAAGGGGATATCATTAGCAATGAGTAATGTTCTTGTGTGTGTAAGTGTGTGTCTGTGTGCAATACACAGTAAAAAAAAAAAATAATAGTGCACACTCTTTTTGAGTTATGGTAAAAGATATGACAGAGCCATGCATCCTCAAGGACAGATGGTTTCGGGACATTTTACTTACTTTCTTTCTTTTGTAAATTCATGTTATTCAAACATTCTCGTGATTGGACAATCATTTCTAGCAAAGTAAAGTGCAGTTAAGTCATAATGTGTTGGTTCTACCTTCTGGTAGTTCTGATGCGTTCACGTCCGCGAGGCTCTGGCGGACGATCTTTGCCTTGCTGTCCTCGTCCGTCGATTCTGTCAACTCGCAGCTTGGATTGTCAACCGGTGAGCGCTTGTCTCCTGCGAGAAATATGCAAATGAAGTGAGAAGTAGTAGAAGTCATTAGAAACACGCTTTCGCTATGCATTCTAGTAATGGATGTGATGAATACAAAAACAACAACAACAACAAAACAGACAACAAACAAACAAACAAAAACAAAAACCCGACGTGTTGCTTTCCACTGTTTATTCGAATAGTCTTGATGTGCTCAGTATAACACATAATAAATTGTATGACTTCTACAATTATAAGTTCAACAACGCTTCCATTTTGCCCCAAGATGTGTGTGTATGTGCAATGTGGTGGTTTGTGAGTGTTTGTGTGTTTGTGGGTGGTGGACCAGTATTGCATTGTATTGCATGACAATGATAGATTTTGTCTGTTAGAAACAGTAAAAATGTGACGGAAGTACATTTAAGGGAAAATTAATTTGATGTAGATTTTTTTTTTTTTTTTTTGCTCAAAAATATAAAATCTGTCTGATCGGTGCTGTAGCCGGCGTCTACAGGTCGAAAAGTAAATCCTTTCAAGGGACATTCCTCAGCAAAGAAACAAATCAACACGGTGCACTTCACGGAGCTGTGGAGATTCTCTGTTACCATGGAAACCTACAGAGAATAGTTTATCTATCACAAGCCCATTAAGTGTTTCGTGTTTATGATCCCCTTTTTTATTCGAAAAGGATACGAGTTATCATCGCACTTGTACTACCTCATTTCTTTTCCTTGAGGCTTTTTTTTTTTTTGCAATGGGAGCTGAGATAGTCAACTATGTAACGACAATGTGTATCATCATTAAAACCATCAAGTGCCTTTTTATCCTTCAACAGTCAGAAGTGGAGCTCATCATCAATTTAGTCATGGTTTGTTGTGCATTGCCAGATTTTCCTCTTATCCTATTTTTCTCTCTCCGTGAAACTTCAAAAGGTATGCTCAAGACAGCCATTCGGTTCTCGACCATTTATTCCCAGTATTATACCTTGAATAAACGTAATCTGTAGCGGCTCATAGGAAAAAAAAAAAAAAAATCGACTGAAATAATGTCAGGGAAAAAGTGCAATTTTGCTCTTCTGTGGAAGAGGCTCGTTGTAATGGCACGGGGGTCATTAAAGTAACCCGTCTCACTCTTTTAAGATGAGATTTCTGGCGCAGTAAGGCTTCGGATGGTTGCCTTTCTTCATCGTTGGGCATTACAACGCAAATTCACACAGGCCACGGAGATAAGACGCTCCGCTAGAAGGACGAGGCAATTTAATCGAAAGGGGATTACAGAGGAAAGCAGTATCCTATCTCCTTTTATTCCATATTAACCCCTTTCAATCAAGTTTATTATGAACTGGTCTTATCATTAAAGCCTCTCTAAGACGGGCTTAACAGTGCCTACACAGTAGATTTAAACTTTGCGACCTTTATGCTGAAAAATTTCCGTCTCGCGTAATCAATTGTGCAGCAAGGAAGGACATTTATAAGGACCATCGTATGGGGAGAATGTTATAATGTTGTAAAAAAGACTTAAGTGGTACATACATAATGTGAAAATGTAGAAATGAAAGTACTGTAAAGTATTACACCACAAACTTGGTAAAAATGGGTTGAGCGATATTAGTTAATTTCCTGTTTCTTATAAAGTTAATGGATTGGTTATTTTGATTATTGACATTTTTTCTGGGTACTAGAACTTCCTTTATCACCATTTATTTTCATTTTATTTTTCAGCGGGTGGATTGAGCTGCTCGTGGTCATTACAAATATATTTTTTGTCCTTTTTATTTAACAACAGATGTTCTTTTACAGACATGATAAACGTCAATCTGTAGCTGGAGAGTGGCCGAGACTCTTTCCCTGAATCACTGTTTGCAAAGGGCGAAACGATTTTTAGTGGCTGTTTTCATTATTTTCGGGGGGTCGTCGTTCATCCCTCTTTCTGAGAACACCTCTTAGGATACGGTGGTTTGCCGGGTCTGTACAGTCTCTGACCTAATAGCATAACGCGCTTTGCCTAGTAAGAGCTATGCTCGTACAGGTATATCATGCATTCGCGAAAGAATAGTCAATCAATACTCATTTCGTCGCTTGAAAGATGACCGACAAAACCGCAACTTTACGCTCCTTACAAGTATAAAGGGAGTTTCATTAAACTGCTCACCCCCTTTTCCCCCTACGTCTTGTGATTTTGAAGAGAGAGAAACGAGTTGAACAAATCAAATCCCAAGCGATTCTCCGACATCCGTCTTTTTATTTTATTTTAATCCCATATTAGCAGAATAGTGAGAATTGATTCATTATCAAAAGGAAAAGATAACGGAGCTCTTGTTGGACAAATTAGACGTTCATAATACTCTGGCTGATGGTCTAAATATGAAGAAGTACGTGCAAATTAAGCACACAGAAAGATTATGGTAATGGGTATGGAGACAGGATGGATGAAACAGCAGGGTATATGGAGAGTATATCGCCTCTTAGACTGCGAAAGACTTCGTATCAAACTGGCTGAGATGAATGATTAAGCACATGACTACGTGATGAAAACTTATAACGGGAGTAAAGGGAGAGAATAGCAAGTATGTTGTTTTTATTTCTTTCTTTTTTTTTTCTTCCCTTTTTCTTGGGGAGATGAATATACAAAGGCGCACATTGCCGGGGTTTCTGACAAACATAGTATTGCTGTACTGGAATCCCACAAAGTGTCGTAGTCGTCGATAATGTACCAACCGATGTGCCAGCACGATAACTTTCGTGCAGTAAATAACTGTGATATTCGGGGGAAAAGAGAAAAAAAAAAACCCTGATGATTGATTTTTGCTACATTTCAGGGATAGACACCTTACCCTTTACCACAACTTTGACGGTCGAGTGGACAGAGTTGATACATTGTCTCACTGCAAGCCTGTTGAGGTCTTTTTGTCCACTTTTCCTCCTTTGGAAGTGGGTACCTGTCACTATTCTAACGGCGAGACTACCACCTCTTTTATAATTGCCGCAAATCGCCTCTTTTGATCCAAAGTCATGCTCTTAACGGGTCCTTAGACGGGAGAAAAGACCATAATCCACTCTTTTCTATACCGGGCAGTGTTTTGTCCACTTCTACAGTCCCCTTTGCCCCGCGGCCTGGCGTGAACCAAGTAAACACCATGTCTTTTTGCAGGTATCATCTCCTGGTATAATAGCGCCTATTGTCACTTTGAAATTAGGTGTTCCTGTCGCAATTGTTATGGAGAGCCGATGTTTTAGCCTCCCGAATTGTCGGCCGACAGGGGCGAAGAATGCCCCTGTCCACATGAGAGAGTTTTGGGATTGCGACTTAGCAGAATACACGGCGAAAATTGAAAGCGATGTTAAAGACGTTGGTTTAAGACCGGCCAGAAATACCTGGCCAGACAATAGGGGCTTCTGTGCACCTGGGTGTAAAACATGAAGAAGGTTGGAAAGTGGGTAAAAGGGAAACAGAAAGAGAGATAGAGAGAAAGAAAGAAAGAAAGAAAGAAAAAGTAAAAAGGGAGGGGGAGAGAGGAAGGGAATGACAAGAGTGAGAAAAGAGAAGAGACTTTAGAAAAAAAAAGAATCACAGCGGTTGTACAATAATTGTTTCATGTGTTAGCGGAATCGAAGAAGAATACGACGAAATAGCGCCTCTATTACTTGAGGGAAACAGTCCCTGTTATGTCTGCTCTCCAAAACATTTCCGTCAATGAGATGGAAATTAAGGAATAGATTAAAAGTGAATTGGTCCACGGGGATGTCGGAGGACAGTGGTTCTTGCGGAGAAATGAAAGAAAGACCGCCCGAGTGAAAACAAATAAACAAGTCGGGGAAAACTAATTTATTGGTTGTCACGTACAAGACGTCGAAGTTTTCTAAGTTTGTTTAGGGGAATCCATGTGTATTCAGTCTGCATAATTAGAAAAATGTATAATTTGCCTGCCAAATGAAAGATATTCAAAGAAACTCTTTAAGACAATTTTTGAGAAGACGAAATCAAAGTAAGAAATAATATATTAAGTGTGATATGATTTATTAATTAGCAAACAAGCTCTGATTTAGAAATGAGAAAAAAGCGATTGATCATTGCTGTCGCTCTCCAATGAGACACGCAGACCAGACACTCTTGTTTCAAAACAACCACAAAAAGATGCATTTATGCATACATGCTTTAAAAATGCACACACCTTTAATCTTCTAGACTTTCGAAGCCACGTTATTGTGCACTTGTTATGAGGAAAAGAGGAGAAATGAACAAGGAAAATATCTTTGTTGTCAGGAAATAATGTTCGTTTAGCCTTTCTGAAATACAAATTAATCGTAAATAGTTCATGGCTGTTTTTTCGGTTGCTATTTATGTGAAGCCACACACTTTCATCGCACGTTGATGTCAGAATAGCCACGGTAAATGAGCTTCCTTGTTCTCAATTATCATGCTGACATTTTTTGCTTTCATACTGGCATTGTCCTTCTTCTCTTGAGGAGCTAAAGCCTAGAATAATTGATGTTTGGGTATAAACCTTTTCTCAACTTTGGCGGTTTTTATTGCTTTTCTACTGAAAGGAATTGCCACGATCAATGGGCCCGCTTTGGCGGTGTCAGACAATGTTCCAACGTCTCATTAAAGCGCCAAAGCTCGAAGGGAGCCCGACCGGGGAGCATGTGTTTCGCGCCCACACTTGCTTGACTTGACCGCATAACAACGCAGTGTTTTCCGCTGCTTTCTGTCGAAAATAGCACGCTTGTTGTCCGTCCAACAAAAACAAAGCGAGGACGCTCATCGCCCCAAGCTTTGGTCTCTAAAATGAAGTGACTTTCTTTTTTATGGTCTGTCCACCACTAAGGTTTGTGCGAATCCACGATAACATGCTGAAGCCAAGAAGACTAACACAATCATACTACCACACAGTCACACAACTACACAAACACACTTAGGGCTGTACATAGAAATGTGCTCTCATAGTGTAAGAAAGTTAACACTTCTAGGGCTATTCCAGAAAAGAAATGAAATAGAGTGAAACATTCAATTATCTCATTCTCCCCCTCCTCTCACTGTACTGTGAAAAACACACCCAAGACATCGGGGTACCTGCATTCCAAGTGGTTGCATTACCTACACCCACGCTTTAATTGTTACAGATGTCGTAGAGTTCTGAAAGGAGCACATTTTCAACTGCGATTTCACTTTCTTACCTCTGTAAAGAAAATGACCTGCAGTGTAAACTTAACTGTGCAACGGAGCAGATCGACAGGCATAAATTTACAATATTTTGTTATCCAATGCAGGTACACACACCCACAAAGGGGAAACAGGAAAATTAGGCAAAACAATACACGTGATGAATCACCCATTTGATTGAATATTTCTATTTAGTACCTGACATATTCCGGTCACGTTAGAAAGTCTTAATGTCAGTTACCTGTCAGTGGGGAAGTGAAAAGTTTGATAATAATTCTTTTCTTTCACAATGATAGATTCATGGAGATTGTTTATGTCTCCAGAAGTTTCCGAAACATGATGCTGTGTGGAAAATTAGAAAAAAAAAAAGAATGACAGTGGTTTGCTTCAGCTTGATACAACAAGAACAAACAAACAAACAAACACCAATAAAAAAACAATAATAAAAACAACAACGGTAATGACAACAACAACAACAGCATCAAACAGGCTGGACATTAGGCTATAGTTTATGGATTGAACGTGTTGAATGGTATGAGAATCACATCGTAGATTTATCCTCAACAGAGTTGATTTCTAATACAGGTCATTCAAGTATAAAACATGAAATATAACAGGGAATGATGTATAATAATCGAGCAGATGCCGAATGTAACCATGTGGTTTTAGATCATCGTCTTTATGCGTATGCTGCTCGCATTGCAATTGTTGTAAAGTGTACCGACAAATAACACGTCTCTATCATAGAGGGAGTTGAGATTGAAATGCTACGTCGAAATATGATTTCCTCAATACATTTTGACATAATCAAGTAGGATTGCCATCGGTCAGAGGATTAATACATTAAAAGTCTTGTTTAGAGCGAGTGGAGAAAGCGTTTTATCGCCGGTGTTATTGGAGTAGAGATCAAAGCAATATTCTTCTCTCTTTTTTTCCCATAAAAACACCGATAAGTCTGAAGCCCTTTGTAAAACATATAGATCCTTCGCAAGGTATAAATTTTAGTCCACTTTTACGGCTAATTAATAACTAATTCATTCCTAATACATGCAGTCCTCTTGTAAGTCTCAATCGAATGGAAACCCGGCCATTCCCTCAGGCTTTGTGGTTAAAAATTTCGGCCGTCATCATGTTTTATAGCTGCTTTTATACACCGTTATAATAATTATTCTTAAAAAAACGTAAGCACAAATAAAATCTATATACATGTATTTGAAAAAAAAATCTGACTTATTTTCCCCACATCTTATTTATCTATTTTTTCTCTTCAGTTCGTTTTTAAATGTCAATATTTTGTCGTAACATATCAGGTATTACATGTAGAAAATGCAGAAATGAAGTTCTTCATTAACTAGAGAAACACGCAGGCTAACCCAATTAATGACGTCGCAACTCGCATTTCACTGTGATACTGTGTGACGTTGGAGTAGCGATATTTATCATATACGATAATGATTTCAGTTATGTCATGGGAAATTTGCTATCAATATCATAATGTAAAAGGCACATGTGGCACACTCACTTCTCCAGACTGACTAGAATGTGAATCGTTCCAGGGAAAACAGGGGAAGTTTGATTTTCAAAAAAAGAAGAAGAATAATTTAAATGTATATCATTTTGCATCTAAAACTCAATGAATGAGGTTTGTCGTGGATTCCGGTAACCCTGACACAATTTAGTTCTGTGTCAACTTTGCTGCTGCGATCTTTCTGAGCAATCTGAAGATTTATTTTGAGCTCTAACATAATGTCGGCTATATTTTGCTTGCTTAGTTTTTGAATGAAATGAAATTTCACTTTATGACAAAGAATATGAAACAAAAGTCAATTCCGTCCAGAAATATGTGCAAAGTGTAAATCTGAGCTGCATGCCGTGAAAGTGTTTAAAATTTTACCCTCTTAAAAAGCAGATTTTCTCATTATTTTTCATCATTATTTCCGTCAAATGAACCTAAACCAATGGTATCATTAATTGATATGTCCGATTAGTGTACAGACACGTTCTTTCGAGTGATATTGATTTTTATTAAATTTCACAATTTATTTTTTATTCGCACATCCCTGTGTCTGTACCTGCACGTACCGCTCATGTTACATAAAAAGGGACTGCGAAAAATAATAACTATCATAGAGACATATCTTCCTTAGAGTAACTGATAGTCGTGATGCAATGACACTATGAATCAATTGTCTTCCTATTTGCGGGGCAGCTCCATTTTACTTCAAAAATTTCTGAGTGGCGGCATTAAACATGGGATCAGAGGGAATTAAGACTTGTTACTCCATCTCTTAGACCTCCTTGGAAATATCCACTGAAGATGACGATATGTTTTGAATTTCGTTCTCCTGGTTGTGCGTTAGAACACAATCCCAGGTGATGAATGTTTTATGTTGAAATCTTATCTCAGTGCATCACATGTCACCAACGTTTAGGCCTATACAATACCGACATCTTAGCCAGTTGTATTTATTCGATTTTCCCCTCAGTGTTTTCACCAAATGTTTATGAAAATGAAATACACATCTGTTTACATTTTCTGGCACTCCACGTAAAAATAATGCGCTGCGTATATAGTGGATTGAGCAATACGGAAGTAGAATGTGAAGAAAGATACGGTTTTTGAAGCCTGTTGAACTTGTTTACATAGTGCTGCAAATCTACATACCTATAATGTCTAGTGGAATGCCTGACATAGCGCAGCCGGGATATCTCTCCGCGCCGCTACTCCCTCGTAGATACCCGTACAGCGCGCACTCGAGGTCTGCTGGAGTGAAGTTGAACGTTTCTCGCTTCTCCGTCGTATCACCACCAATACCAGCCCCCGGTGCAGAAGGCGATTTCACGGCCAGCGGTCTGTGAAAGGTTTGTAGTGGACGCACGGGAGATGCGGCTACTCTCGACGGCGAGGCCGCGGCTGAGTACGTAGGCCCGCTGAAGTTGCGCCGGGCAACCAAGGGGAACGGCGATTTCATCATTTCGGAGGGAAAATGATGTTGCATGTTCTTGTACTGAGAGTGTGGTTGAGTGGAAAAGACCCCTGGTATAGCGCCCGGGAAATGGGCGCTGAGACTCGACGGGGTCAGGGGAAACCCAGTTGGCGGGAAGCCGACCGGGCTGCGGAAGGACATCAAGCCGTCGGGAGAAGTGGACGAAGAACCGGCGATCATCGGGGGTGGATGTGGCCATAGCGGTAGCGGTAACCTACCATCAGATAAGGGAAACAGCAGAGGGAAAAGAGAGTAAAGAAATGATGATGAATTCAAATCATTTCACATCTTGATGTCTTAAAAAACAAAAACAAAAACAAACAAACAAACAAACAAACAAACAAAACAAATCATCGAAAACGCAAACTAAATGTATTAGTAAAGTATGGTGTAAACATAATGATGTAATAAGGTAGATAATTTTTCTTACTTAAGGTAGATAATAAATAACGTTTTATAATCATGCATCATTGTCTATTCTTACATGGACACATATACACCCATACTCACATATACACTCTGAGAGAACGAAGATGTTAAAAAACATTGGATGTGTCTCTATGGTGATTGCAAGTCTGCATTAGATTATTATCAGATCCACTGACAATGTCATCTTAATAATCCATGAGAAATAATGTGTGAGAAATTTCTGTGAAGCAGACACTTTTCTAACGATGATGAAGATACATTTTTAATGATAGATCGCAGCATACACACAGTGTACCTCGTTCCAGCATTATTGTTGAGTGGGTCACTTATAATATAGTAGTCATATACTATCTAAGTATGATTTAAGTATGAAATTCTGCTATTGTGAACAAGGGCCTCCCAGTTAGGTTATTGAAACCACGTGTTCATCATAAACACTCTTTTACCTCCCCCCCCCTTCCAAAAAAAAAAAAAAAAAATAGGGCACACTTGTATTGTTTTGATCCTCCTAACCAGAACAATTGATTTTCTAATTTCTTTTATTGAATATGAACTAACTGATTTTGTTCTATAACGAAATATCTATGACAGCGACAAATATTATTAGCAACAGGAAAAAAACAAACACCAATATCCGTCACTGCTCGAGTTTTGATGCTTGCTGTATTGTCTTTCTCTCTGTACTACTATATCTGAATAATTAGATAATGAAAATAATCTGAAGATATTTTGAAATGATATTTAAAACGATGTAAAACAACTTACGGCAGTGATCATTTCAGAACTATAGTCATATCATCTTTCATGAATTTACTTCGACAGGAACCACAATTACTAATTTGATTATTGTATGTTCAAGTAGACATAAATAATTCATCATAACCAACTTACATTTCATCCGGAAATGTATAGCAAATGATCACCGATGAGAAAGCTACGGTTTATCCCGGTCAATAGCCGCAACTAATTCTAACACCAATGGGACCAGTCACACCTTAGCGGTGAGTGAGTCATGATATCTAAGCCACTGGTTTCATTAAGTTGTAACCATTCAACATGAGTCTCGAGAAGAAAATTGTCGAAAGGAATGCGAGATGATAGAACCCTGACAACGCTAACAAAGATGGCCCCTGTGTCGGCTGACAAGCATCTCTCATGAAATTGTTGGGGGCAACAAATGAAAATCACACCTCCTTTTTGCCACAATTAATGAGATATAAGATCGAGCGGCCCTTGAAACAGGTGATTAAAGGTTGGAACGTTTCTTGCTCGTGAAGAAGGACGTATCCTTTTCTCACTTTGTCCCTGCATACTTTGCGTGTGAGGTGCTGAAACATTCTCGATAGGACAAACACATTTAATCCCCTTTACGGATGAACAATTAAGTTTGGTTCGCGCGCCACAATAACCGCACAATCGCGGGAAGAAGACAGCATAGTGAGTTTGACCTTTTACGCTTTCTCTTCACAACTTTTTACGATGTCCATGGTAACATAAACAGAAAAATCAAACCTCCATCACAACGAATACAAATCTGTGTCTTTTGATATCCAATGTCACTTCTTGGATAAAGTTTTGGTTAAAGTTTCGCAACATGACTCAAAACCTGGGGGCAATCTTTTGATATGCAAACCATTAAATTGACTTTGACTATTGTGGTTTAAACTGCGAGCAGAGAAAGAAGATAGATGAAGAACGGATAATGAAGGCGAAATGTGGAAGAGATAAAACGAGCAAAACTGACGGGGATCTAAAGACACCGATAAGTTGAATAGAAGAGTGGGATGAAGAAGAAGGGAGAGTATCAAACACTGACTTTTTTGTGCTAAGGTAGCCAGTTGAGAAGGAAAAAAATAATGACTGGTGCAGCCGTTTGCTGACGAGTCGCATCACCTCAAATCAGAAATGATACTCCTCGAGTAAGCCAAAGTCGGGTGTCCGCGTCTTCGGTTTGTCATGCACAAACATCCCGAATCCAGTGGCATCGCTCACGGTCTCTCCGTACCATGCCGTACGGTCTTCCAGGCATCACCCTGATGATCACGTAACAATACAGGGTACCACTTAGAGATTTTTATCACAGATCAAACAATCAACTTGATTCGCCATATTCGCGCGCACGTATGAGAAATCAGCGCCGAACGGTGATCGGTAAAGAATCTCCCAATAATCAGACAACCAAATTTCCTGCCATTGAACTTACACTATACAAATGTTTAACATCGGCGATCTGAAATCAAATAAGAGATGTCTGTTGCGATAATCATGCTCAAAATCGTCACTCTGTGATTTTGATAATTAACACTCTCATGGCTTATACCCCCTGTCTTTCATTGTCATTCAGAATTTCAGAATTTATTTTGTGATATTGTGCGTCTCATTCAACAACACTCAAGATAGTTCATACATCATGTCTTTTTTTAACAGTTATCCTCATAATTATTCCCATGTGTCATTTCTGTGATGAGAGGGGAGGTGTTTAGAACTCATTTGTAAATAAAATGAAATAAAAAATTCAACTGCAAAGGTCTATGATACCAAGAGAGTTCTATTTTTATCAATGTCAATGCTTTTTTTAATGTATATAATCTACACATATTCTTGCTGCCGATTAAAATCAGCGAAGGTTTATAAACGTGAATGTGGTCGAAGCATGTTAATTTCGTCTGATTATATTACGGATAATGCTTTTCTCCTCTTCTCCGACTGATCGTGATCGTAAGGTTAGATGTGATGCCGATAGTCGTGTTTTCCTCCCTTACTTCTACCGATTCAGATGGAGTATAGGGGAAGTCAAAGAGACGAGATATCAGCTCATGTTTCCCCCGTAATGACTGATGCTATCCAGTGATGTTATCGGAATCATATCATGTACCGGGTAGAAATCAAGAAGAGGCGATATACCAGAAGTTGAGGGATGGGGTGGGGGGGGGGGGGGGAGGGGAGTATCTATGCGCCAGAGGAGATTCAATTCATTTTTGGCAAAGAAATGAATAGGATGCGGCCAGTGGTTGATTTAGGCACGTGTGCAAATATTGCGCAGCAGTAGGAGATAAGGTAATCGAATAGATTGAGATAATAATATGACCAATGGAAAGAGTGTTGAAAATGATTGCAATGGTGAGAAACCTCCAGAGGCCACAAATCTTTATCTTTTCAGATCGTTAAGAGGAAATACTATCGTCGCAGTTATGCGAGCTGTGATGTGATGGAGCAGCGCCGTGCAGGTGGTACATTCAGGCATCACTCTCTAATCTCTCCACTCAACTCAATTACCATGATTACAGGTAGGGGGAAAAGCCTCGTGTTGTTCCTTCCCTCCCTCAGCTCAACAGTGTAAGCGCCATGATTAGTTGGGGGCGTTACGCCTTTTAACCCTCCCGTTTAGACTCCCGCGAAGTTATTATCTTCTGTAAAAGACCGTGCCTTACTTTAGTCAGAGGATGGACTTTACTTCAGCTGATGAGGTTCATGGATTATGACACCTTTGGCTCGGAAGATTATCCATCTTTCAGTGTAAGTGTGAGTGTGAGGATGGGTGTGCGTGTGTGTGTGTGTGTGTGTGTGTGTTTGTGTGTGTGTGTGATAGAGACAAAGAAAAAGATAGAAAAAAGAGGAAAAGGGGGCAGACTACATTTTAGCTGACGAATCAAAAGGAGGGGCAGAAGGAGCAAAAAGGAGAACAAGACGAGAAGGAGAAATAGCCATATAAAAACTATCCTCTTGATGGAGAAATAGAAATAGAAGGTAAGACGTTGCTTTCAAAACGGACTTTGAAGCTGGAAGAAACAATTGTATATTCTAAATGGAACAAGAGAGAAGTAGCAAGGGATGAAATGAGATTGGCAGAGGGAAAAAGAAGAGAGGAAATCACAGAAAATGTGAAAGCGAATACCATCTGGTGTAAATATCATGGAAAATCATTCGAGGACCAAAGATCAATCGCTTAGTCTTAGCGATCCGGAAGAGACAAATATATGATAACAAAGATATTGAAAGAGAAAGGTACCGAAATTGGAAAGATCAGCACAAAACAAAGAGAGATATAGTAAAAGAGGCAAAAAAAAAAAGAAAGAAACAAAATCGTGTGAGATTAAAAACTGAGACAGAGACAGAACAAATGAAAGAAAAAGAGACAGACAGAGAAACAGACACACACAGACAAGGAAGGAGACAGGAAACAGAGAGAGAGAGAGAGAGAGAGAGAGACACATACACACACACACACACACGGATGGAGGAGAGAGAATGAGGAGAAGAGAGGAGGAGGAGGAGGAGGAGGAGGAGAAGGAGGAGGAGGAGGAGGAGGAGGAGGAGGAAAAAGGAAAGCGAAGCGCAATCTTGGTCGTCTCGTTGGATTGCGGCGGCGCGGCGGGGTCCTCACCGTGTTGTAATATTAACAGCTAATCAACGAGATCACAGCCACTTATCGTGATTAGTTTGGTACGAGGGTTTGATGACGTGCGAACTTTTCCACTGATATTAGCCCCAAGATTACCAAAAAAAAAAAAGATGGATAAAGACATGGAAAGCCGAAAATACAAACATGGTTTTAGGCGCCGCGGACGAGGAGAAAATCTCGAAGGCTATGCGCCGTGAGTCTCGTTCAATGTCCTCACGCCTGTCAAGATACGAGGGGAGAACCCGACCAGTTGATTACCTCATGATACCATCATTGCATTGTATCTGGATTCCTGGTAACCGTCACGTTTATCTGCCAGGACGAAAGACATCGAGTGTGGATATTTCTTTTATCTCTACTGCTCGTGAATATAACACTGTCTGTGTGTATGAGTGTGTGCGTTTAGTGTGTGTGTATATGCGTGCACTTGCATAGATTTATTAATTGTTGGGTCCCGTAAACAAAGATCACAATGATCGTCTTTATTTCGTCATGCTTGTAGAGCATAGAAAGAAGTAGAAAAAAAAAAACAACAACAAACAATATAGTTCCCCAAGCATCAATACGTGTAAGTGCGTATGTGTGTATGTGGTAAACTGTGTTTCTAATTCAATTTTGGCACATGCAAAGTGCTCATGGTATATGTTGTCTACCTTGCTGACGCTTATAAAGTATAGCTGAAAATTGTCCCCCCCCCCCTATTTTGTGTTCTCCCTTTGGATTCTGTAGTAAAGTAAAGACGAGTACTACAATTCTTATTTTTTAAAGGAAATATTTAAGTCTGCGCAACAGCATGCTATAAGTATAGTGTATGAATAACGAAGTATTATTTGAAGTGTTGTGCAAAGTAGTATTTTTATACATATTTTCACTTCATGTTTTAAAAACAAAACATTAGACATGGTTATGATTCATAGCTCACATCTCTCCCACTTGTCAGTATGTAAAATAGATATAAGTTGATATATCTATCAAGAATTCACCAACAAGAAAACAAAACAATCCTTACCCATTCGTTCAACGATTTGAGGTGGAAAAAAGTACTTAATTTTGAATTTCATGTCAGAAAAGAAACTTGAGTAGAAATTCGTGTGCAAGCGAAAGGTTTAGTCTTGTGGTGTAAGCTTTGTGACTGTAAACGACATCAAACATCTGGGGAAGATATGAACTTCAAATTTTCAAGGCTTTCAATCGATTCTAGTTCGATTTTTGAGAAACTTCTTTCGCCAATGACGAATATGAAGTGGACTTGTAGTTATAAGCTTGAGATTGAATTAGTGTATTCACAGCTGCCAATCAAACATATTTTGATCATCGTTATTCTGGCAGAGCTAGTCTCATATGCATGTAAATGTAAGTTGCCGACAGCCATCCTATAGCCCCTCCCCTACTCCTTTTCTCCCTATTAGTCTCTTGTGCTCACTGCTGTTGTTATTTCATCACTGTGTTGTCCATGTAATACTGTACTTGCCTGCTTGCTTGTACAGTGTCCGCTTTGTCCTGTCCATTTCCGTTATGTCTTATTTTGTATGAACCTTTTTCACTTCATTGTCATTGCTATGACCATTTCGTTTTTTTTTTTTGTCATATCATAAAACATTTTTCTCGCTGCTGCGTTTTTTTTTTTCGCAGAATATAAGTATTATGTATATATTTTATGCATATTCTTGCACTGAACATAGATCAGGGGGGTGTTTCATCAACGTTTGTCAGCGCAAAAAGTTGTCATCGCTGACAATCACCATAGTAACAGTCAGTGACCAGAGCATCTCAGCCAATCAAAACCAAGGATTTTGCTGAAATTGTCAGCGCTGACAAACGTTGATGAAACACCCCCTGAACATACTGTTAATCTTTGCTTCCTGTGTATCAATCGACAAAAATGCATCTTCAATTTCACACATTACTCTGTACTCTGTTGTATATTATGTTAAAAAATGAAAATAGAAATTAAATTGAATTGAGCTGAATTGAATGTATCCTACCACAGCTCGTTATTGCTAATCAATATTAACATTCAGTACTCTTTGCCAGGCAACATTCGATGTGTGGAGCAGTTTCAGTGATAAATTCAGTGCCCCAGGGCAGACTATGAATAACTAAAGAAGTAGCAACTCGTTACACGTGATTTCAAAAGGAAAATCGTTTTGTCAAACAAAATAATTGCTCGGCATCTGCGTCTTTTAGCAAGCTGTCCTACCTGACTGATGCACTTCAATAGAAATCACCAATATAACGACCAACATAACGAGGAACTTTCAATTTATATTGTTTACTAACATGCTACCGGCGCGCTCCATGATTGGAATCAGAATTTAAACAATTGAAAAGTCAATTCTGACTTTGGCTAATGTGCACAGTTGCTAAACTATGTCTGTAACGATTTGCGAATGCAAATACCTCTGACGTGCTGAGAAAGCCGCATGTGTATTTGGTCAAACAAAACCGAAATAGGGTATTGCGACCCATTTAATCTCGCACATATCATTTCGCTTCTCAATTTAGAGCAATCCTGACATAAAGATCAATTCTTCCCTGAACGAAGCGTTGTTCGTAATCAATAATGTCTGTGTATCAAAATGAAAAATACGGTCCTCTTCATGTCGTTATCCTGCTACAGGGAGAGAATACAGTAACTCTAAGTCCCTTGATCTACCTTTCGGTGTTTATACAACCTGGAACCAGTGTCATGTACACGTGATTGATTACACCTTGTACTAAAAGATCATTGAAATATAATTGAAACCCTTATGCAATGTCTTTCTGTATATTTTGTCAAATGCGCAATATATATATATATATATATTCCATCAACTGAGGCAAAAAAAAATCACAATTCTTCTTTACATCCACATAATGAACATTTTTAACATAATAAAAACAAAATTCATCTATAGCTCATTTTATTAGTCGAAACTACATCTAAATCACTGACACACACACACACACACCCCACAAATACAACACAAACATACACACAAACACACGAATTCATACGAGCACACAATACCAAAAACATGCTCTTCAGAAACGACTGGACATGTATATGCACCCATCCTAACTCACGTTTGCTCTGATGGTTCTTATACCGACTTGTTTTTTTTTTCCGGTAAGTATTACCATGAATTGATTTTTGAGATGCCAAGTTGCCTAAATACATTCTATTCAGAGGCCGCGAAGTCAAGACTTCGCCTAGAATGGGGATCTCTGACGTTATTGTTTGCAATAATTTTAGTAAATAGCTTGCAATTCAATTGATTGTGTTTATTATTGTCTAAACCTGGGACGACCAAGAAAACGTTTGTAAACTTTAATGTTTTTTGTTAAAGGAAATATCTTTGGTAGAGAATCATTATCCGCAAACTGAAATAGTCAGCAGACTCATCAAATGTGTGTGCCCTCTTTTTTTTTCTCTCTCTATATATATCTCTCTCCATTATGAAACAAAAAGACGAAAGCAATCTAAACGACCATAGGCATTTTATGTATTTGTTTCATCAATGTCCATTATCAACAGCGTTGTCAAATTATCCCGTCGAAAATTATTCACGGATCAATAGACTTTGTTGTATGCAGGGATAAAGTTGACGGGGATATGTTGTCAGGGATATCTGAAATGCAATCTCATATTCCTATCGTGGTATTTAATTCAAAGCAATTCAGTATCATCTTAAAAGACTAACAGAAAAAACGAATGTATATCAATGACACTTTTAACATTTAAACAAGAATAAAACAACAACAGGTGAACCAACAGTTTTTGTCAGCATTTAGTGTTCTTGACTTGTTTGTATATTTATCGTCTTGTTTGCACCCTGTGAGTATACTTGATGGAAAATTCATTAATGCTTATAAATCTGAAACCATTTAGACCTACACTCTTTTAAGCTTCACTTAAGTGACGCATTACTTCAAACTTATAATCCACTTCAAAAATTTGGTATATCGGATAATCAACTGCTGCCCAAACAGCGAATACCTTGTAAAATTGCTGAGGTGTTTGAAGGACAAAGCATTCGAAAAAAAAAAATGTTCCAGTGCAACAGGAATTTGTCAAAGAGAGCTGGAGAACTTTAGGTTAGATGAAATGTTTGCATCCGGTTTCTTTCGAACTCTGGGAGATGAGTGTAGGAAGGGGGGGGGGGGGCTATTGGTTTAATATCAGAGCACTGAAGGAAGTCGAGAGAAACACAAACAAAGAAGAAGAAAAAAGAAAAAAATCACCTATTGAGAAGGAATCCATGCCCGAATAAAACAACTACAACGCAGAGAATTATCAATAATTTTGAAACAGCTATCTATTTTTGACGATATAAAATGGCATAATAAAGTTCAGATGTGAATTGTATGCCAAGGTGTTTGTGTGCATTTGAGTGCTTGTAAGGCCTTCTACGCGAGGAGACATAAAAAATGCTGATTACGAGAAAAGAATGGAACTGTGTATGTGTGTCCTTATTTTAGTGTGTGTGCTTGTGGGTATGCATTGTGTGTGTGTGAAAGAGAGAGAGAGAGACAAAGAGAGTGCGAGAGACTTTTATAGTATGAGGAGGAAAGTCGAAGATTAATGGTGGATATAATAGTTCATGGGGAATGCATGGCGCCTGAATAATTTCACTTTTCAAGTTATCAATCATTTCATTCTCATCCCCCCCCCCCCCCGTCTGACACAGGTAGTTGAGTTGTACTTCTGTGCTATCACATCAAGTAGATGTCGATCGGTCGATTCAAAGTTGTCAAGTTGTCAATGTCCGTCTATTTACCTTCGTGATTGGCTATCTCTTTACTGCGGTCTCTTAACAGACCTTAGCCAAAAGCAGGAGAGGAAATCCGAATCAATAGGTGTCATTTCTTTTGATTAATGGATTCATGAGGAACCAGTAATGGGCCAAACCTTTAATCCTGATTAAAACTGTCTCATCTACAAACTGATTTTTCATGGCGGTCGATTAGGTTTTATGTCGACACTTTTCATTTTAATCACGCGACGCAATTGAGCTATTATAATCATTCAAAGACATTGCAAACCATCAGAATGGCCAATCATGCCATCATGGCGCAGCTCAAATGTGTTTAAAGGCCTTGGGAAGGCGATGATCGTTCCTTGGGCAAAGAATATGAGTTCTACTGCCGGCAGGATGCCTCGTAACTCGGCAATGACTGCAGGTGAATTATTACCAAGAACACCAGTTAAAATTGATGAATCACAACGTGGGGCTGGATAGGAGGGATTTTCATTTTGCCTCTTCTTTTTTTTTTCTCTCAATGTCCTCGACAACTTTGCAAATCCAACATGCGCCAAAAACAGAAGCCCTGGTAGTTCGACGACGATTAGCATTATAATTTTCGCGTCGTTTTTCATAATACATTTTGCTTGGCGAAGCATGAAAATGAGAAAATAGGATCTTCGGCCCTTTAACATAATGACTGTTCTCCGCTATAGTCCACATTTTTACATATTGCAAGAGATACGATGTATCTACAAAATGCAAATGTTTATTGCGAGGTTAGTCAGCCTTTTTATTGTCTTCATGTTCATTTGATCGCTGTTGTCCAAATTCACTTCGCTTTAAAGAATTCATGCAATTTCTGAAGTGTATGCGTGAAATATGGTATGAATACGTTATCTCTGTTTGGTATGACCATATTGCGTGATACACAGTTGTCAGTGTAAATTCGATTTTTCTTTTTTTTTTCTTTTTGAGAGAGAGAGAGGAACGTCAACGCGAAGGAATGATTTTAAAAGACAGTGCATTCACTTTCCCTAGAGAAATGAAATCTATTATGAAAGGCGAGTTGCTTTTTTCAATGAAAATAATCTCGTGATAACATGCACGATAACGTAGCTTTATTTTTCTATACCGGAGGGGAAAAAATTCCTCAACAATTAATTCGTTCGTTTGTTTCATTTCTATATATTTTTGCCGTTTCTCGAAACAGCAACAGCACAGATATATGACAATGAAATAACAAACATTGATGTAAAAATAGCTGAAGAGGAATAATCATTCAAACTTACAAGCGTAATTGATCTAATTCTAAAGTACTTTATAGAATTACCATGAGAAATTTATCACATCTTCCCCTTTGGAGAATAAAAGAAAGAAGAAATGCCGCAGACAGTTGCAATATAAATGTACACAACAAGCATGACAAGAGATGAAATCACAATAATACATAGAAGACACTAAAGAGATACAAGCAAAAATGAGACTTGACCCCGTTCCTCTCAACCTGTGTTCCTCTTTGTTTGACACTCTGAACGTGTTTTTATTTGTTTTTTATTCTTCGTTCAATATCTCAAAACACTCTGATTACGTTTTACATTCATCACATATTTATTCTTCAATGCTTCTTCAATCCCTTGTACGGAATTCAAGACCGCTGGTGATAGAATGATCCTGTATTGACGCCTCCAAACAGGTAGTTAGGCTAATACCATTTTATCGTATTAAAGCGATTGATTTCTGGCCGAAAAGTCTCTCGACCGACACATGCCGCTAAGAATGAACAGAACATGTGAAATTAAGTGTGTTTTCTGCGGCGACGATCAAGATGTGGCTGGCATGGCTGGTGTCACTTGGGTGATGCGCAAACGGCTTGAGTTCGGCCGGCGGACTGGGCTAGTATCCCGAGTCCCCCGAGACAAAAATGCAATCATATTAACTGCTTTCCCTTCTTCCGCCCAGCGTGTTATTATTAGCGAGATTATATCAATTTCAAATCTCCCATTTATCAGAAGTGACAACGCGGAAAATTCGCCCGGATAGAGGTTCTTTTTTTATATTAGGTTTGCACCTTTGTTTTTGTTTCTTTTAAAATTCATCTACTAAAATGATTATGTATTTTGCCTGTATAAAGTTCGACAAGATTTGCCACGCCTTTGGTGAGCCGACATATCACGACCTCACCAGAAAATTGGATAAAAGAAGCAAATAAAACCCAATGATAGAGATCGAATTACACTATGATGATACAATCGGAACATCTCTCGGTCTGTTTATTATTTTTCTTGCACAAGTTATTAGCTCCTTCCCTGGGCTAATATTGCATTAGGCGTTATTAATCCTTTCTACGACGCTTTAATCCGCCAAACCGCCCTCTGATACACTTTAGATGAATCTTGATGATCCAAAGATGCTGACAAGAAGTGAGAAAGTTTTCTTCTTTTCTCATTTCTCATTTCTTCTCCCCTCCTGTCTTCCTTATTGTCTGCTTCTTTCAAGTTGTATGATTTGTCAGTGTGTACGTGTTTGTACATGTGCTCCAAAGTCAATGTGTCAAGGTATCTGTATGTTTGGTTGTGCATCTCAAAACTGGTAACTTCATTCGGCAAGTTTTTGTTTCAAAGAAATTCTTCCCATAATAGAAGCTTATCAAGGCTTCCTTCCTTTAGTCCCTCATTTTTTGATAGATAAGCATTTTCAAATCCTAGAGACATAATATAGATGTATACATCAAAAGAAGTTATATTACGATTTTTTTAATAGTGATGGTCGCATATTGTAGGCCTATAAGGTTACTTTGTTCATGTTATGAAATTACAGATAAAAACAATTGCTAATTGACAAATTTTGTTTTTGAAAAGATAAATGAAAAGGCGTGAGTGTGTGTGTGTGTGTGTGTGTGTGTGTGTGTGTACATTTTTTTTTAAAGGATGGTTTAGTTTTGGTTGAGATGGGGCTTCAGATTCTTGTTCTTTGTCAGATAATGAGAAACTACATATGAAATATGAAAGAGCATGCAATTCTAAGATGAATTAAAAGATTATTTGATGAAAATCGGACAAGTGGTCCTGAAGGTGGATCCCACAGGACCACATTGTATTTGGCTATCTCAGCTATTTCAAATTTCATTTTCACCAAATAATTTTTGAATTTCTCTCAGAATTATATGATCTTTCATATTTCAAGAGTGGTTTCTCATTATCTTACAAAAAGTTAAAAAAAGAAAAGAAAAAGAAAACAGAAGTCCCATCTCAACCAATTATAACCATCCCATCCTTTTAAATCACGATTTTTTTTTAATTTTTTTTTTTTAATAATGAGCCCGGATTGCTTTTTTGTAAATTATCTGCTTAGGTGGAAATCAAATACAAAAGAGAAATCTATGGATAACAACCAAAGATTGATAACATTTTGGGATTAATCAGTTTTGATTTGCAAGTGAGCCTCAAAACTTCTAAGTGGAGATTCCATGCGATAGCATTTAAGACAAAAAAAAAAAATGTGTTCTTACACTTTGGATCTCTTTTGATACAATCAAAAAAAAAATATGATAAAATGATAAAAGCAATAACATAATAGAACTATTCTAATCATTGTTTTGAAACAGAAGCAGCCGCCCATAGAAAACTCTGACAACCTTTTTGAAATCGAGGAAGTGTATTGTTGTTGCTGTTTTTTATATTTTTTTTTCGTGTTCGACGTGAACGTATCTGTTGTGGCAGACACGTGTTGCTGTCGTATCACAACCAGAAGACGGTAATCTAATCCACCCAATGAAACCACATGTGCATGATAGCTACGCGCCACCTCCATGATGCTTTGCGCTTTGCCTAAGACTTGGCCACCCATTTCCTCCCCGTTATTTTGACATATACATGTACATGTGTATTAAAAAAAAAAAAAAAAAAAAATCTTCGATATTCATTGAAGGCTGTTAGTGAAATTAGAATAGGCCCGGAGGACATTTTGATATCTCATCGAGAAAAATTAGATCAGGGAATGTTAGGGAAACACGACTTTGGATAACGCAAGGATAAAGACAGAAAAATAAGGGGGAATGGGGGCGGGGGAGGGGGAGAGGGGGAAGAGAACCTGCGGCGCGCATCAGCTGAGAGCAGGTAGCAAGATGGTGTATGAACTTACGAGGGCACAATGTGTGAGCTCGCCAGGCCCAGCGCGTCGCCGTGTCATGCCGCTAACCATGCACGTGATCACCGAAGCGCTAAGGCGGTATTAATTAGATGTTTAATGCCACTTAAATGCGTGTAAATGATGAGACTGGGCGAAGGCTTGACGTTTATCCGCTCGCCTGGGACCGGTTTGAGGGCCTGATAATCACATTAAGAGCCGTTCGAGGAGGGGTTTAGGTGAAATGCGAGTCCGAGCATAGATTTTTTTTTCTTTGCCTGTGTGTAAGTTTTCCTTCATTGCCATAGAATGCGGGGTCAGGTCGCAAGCAGACCCTTGACAACAAGTGGAGGTTGCTGGGGGTCGTTTTTTAAGGAGGGTGACAGAGAATTGGAAGAGGGAGAGAGAGATCAAGAGGGGGGGGGGTTAACTGGTGTTGGGGCCTTACTGAGACGAACATCAAAATCGCACGAACTTGTGGGATCATGGCAAACCCCTACACGCAATTCATGATAATCAAAACTTTTTTTTTCTTGATACATTGACGCGTTTAGCTTACACAAGTCACCCACGTCTTTATTTATCATCATCTCATAACATGATGTAATGAATATAATGAACTGAAGCATTTGCCGTGCATATATATATATATATATATATATATATATATATATATATATCACTGGTGCGTGTTTGTCAATGTGCGTGTGTATGAGTGTGTGTAATTCTTGGAAAGAGAGAGAGAGAGAGAGAGAGAGAGAGGGATGGAGAAGACGATATGCAAGGTATGTAATTGACGCTGAAAAGTATTTTATCACCATCCACTTGACAAAGAAAATTAAATCAGCCACACTAGCATGCATCAGCCGAGTCAATATCGTGTAAAAGATACATCTGATCACCGACTGCTGGTTCTGCTGACATCTCTGTCGGGAAGACTTCGGCTGATGGTCCAACCGGCCATCCCTACAATGAATCAGTGCGGTGGGAAAACAACCAAGTCGATCTCCTTTCCCGGGAAAGACCTGCCTTGTCGAAATGATCACGGAACCTCTTTATGCTTGCTTTTGTTTGTTTCTATCTTTGTTGCTTTATTTCAGCCGGTTTATTATTCTTTTATGGCGCATTGCACCGGGAAAATTAATTTAGTACCTCTTTAGGTAATCGAGAAATTGATGCTTTTGTTGTTAAGTTTTCTATTCGATTTAAGATTCAATTTTCCATTTCATAGGCAGGTAGTTATAAGATACGCATTTAAAATTGTGGTCTGAATTCGTAAGTCATCGAATAAAATGATCTAAAAAAAAACCAGATGTACCTGGATTAGCGTAGAGAAAAAAAAGAAATCGATGATACACTATCAGAATAATGTCCAGATGTGTGAAGCAGAGAGGCAATACACACCTATTATCATTTCCTGCGAAATGACTATTTTTGTTTTATGTACAATGTATTATGCGCGAGCACACACACACATACATTCACTCCTGCAATGGTTTAGTATACATCCATAGTTCTTACACGTCACTTCACGAACGTTCTTTCGATAGATTACAAATACCACTTAGGCGGATCCCATAAAGAAGTCATTTGCAGTAATGAAAGGCGGCGACCATTCAGCAATACTTATTCCCAGTGTCTAACTGCAATCGGGGGCATCCGTGCATATCGAGGCGCTATACACTCCTCACGACGATGCAATCTCAATTTCCTCCTGATCACTAATGCTAAATTGAATTGTTGTTTTTCCCTTCTCGACTTCATCATTTTTTTTTTTTTTTTTTTTTTTTTTGTGTGTGTGTGTTCCCCGAAGTCGTATGTCAAAAATCTTTCGCTTTTCGTTGATGAAGCCGTCCGTGAAGCTGGGAAAAGGCCGTCAATGTTCGAACGCTGGTATCTGATGAAGTTTAATCATAATCATATATGATATGATATAATGTAATATGATATTATATGTATATAAACTGTATATACATACATAATTATGTATGTGTGAATGTGTGTGTGTGTGTGTGCGTGTACGTGTATACAAATGAATTTACATAGGATAAGACTGCGTGCATCATCAGCCATAAAAGATTTACAACAGTTCTACCCTCCCGATCCATTTTCCCTTTTCTATACGCCGTTTCTTGCGTTTATCCGGTCTGCACATCACGCACTTTAACACACACTCATAATGATAGCACACGTCTAATAATGATACACATATATCATTTGTAACATTCGTATAATACGTTCAGTTTGAACTTCTTAAGAATTGTTTAAATGATATAAACTGTCCATTATGTAAAAACGCAGGAGGGCAAGAGCACTAATTTTTCGCTTCTTTTCATCAAAATCGTTGAAAATGTCTTACCAAAGGCGCCAGGATATCTATACAGTCATGATGTAGTAGGAAAGAGGCTAGAGTAACGTTGCATCATCATTGTAATCTAGTGTGAGCTTCAAGTGCGCAGACCAAACTCGACTGTATTTATTTACCTCAAAAGAAAGGTATTCACATCTGTACTAGCTCACAATATGTAGCCCACACAAATCCACATTTTTTAATCTATTAAAGACATTAAACATATCTTATACAAATGAATTCCAATGTTTTCTTTTTATGTTGTTCAAGTATTTGAACGATTTACTCCAAGTTTCTTTTCATGATTTTATCAAACTGAATAATTCATTTCATTCTTATTCTGCTCGTAATTCGCAAAACTTACATTTAGTAAATCCCAAATTATTAATTGCACAATAATCCATAAGACATACTGGACCAGACCTTTGGAACAAACTTCAAGATTATCTTAAAGCATGCAAGACGTTGCAGTCTTTTAAGACGAGAGTAAAAACTATGTTATTGTAAGACTATAATCTGTGAAAATTCTTTTTGCATTGATCAGAGTTTTTCATATTCTGTGGATTGAATTTAAAACTCCTAGAAATACATGTCCACAAAATGTTTCTGTGCCTACCAATTCATTTTATCACCATCACTTTCATCATCACTGCCAGCCATCACTATCATCTTCATTATCATCTTTTCTTTTCATCATCAACCTAACATCATCACAATCATAATCTACCTTATCTTTGCTAAGATAGTATTTATACCCCGAATATAAAATCTAATGCATGATACATGTTCAGTTTTCTTCTATATTCTGCTAAACAAAATATACCTACCCCCACCCTGTCCCCTCCCCTCCAGGTAGGCTTTTTGGGCTGAGAAGTGTTCGAACAACGGCTTATATTGGCAGTCTTTCCTCTGCATAATTTCTTAGTTAATAATTTGCTTATTTGGCAATATGATATATCTTTTGTTAATGTAATTAATGTACACTACATTGTAATCTATATATCAACTTTTAATATTTTGTGTAGGAATTTGTTTTGAAGAAAAAATAGAATCAAACAAACACACACACAAAAAAACATTAGAATTTCAGTCCCATTTTCTGTTCGTTTGCTTCTTTTTTGTATGTTTCTTTGTTTATCGGTCGGGAAAAGAGGTGTGCGTCCAAGTCGGGTAATTCGAATTTTCCCCTCGAAGCACATTTGCTGTTCATTTGCTTGTTCTATTTGCTTGTTCAAATGTCCAGTATCGGTGATTCGTTCATTTGATGTTAACATCATGTATTTCTCTCTCAACCGTATGCCATAATAGAAGAGGAACGCCCCTTGATGAATATCTATGAATGTGACTCGGATAGAGAACAAACACCATGCAGTAGAAATATATCACCACTGCCCCCCCCCCCCCCCCGTCGTCTACTATCATGAATTTTTCATACACGCTACCAGTTTTATATATCTGTTCTTTAGGACGTCATTTGCCAATAATGGGATTTCATTTGTACTGAATCCATTCGAGCACAGTCTGTTCCCTTTTCATGCATGCATTGTCCAGTACACGCTCCGCGTATCCAATGCATTAATAGGAGCCATTTTTCATGCTTGTCCCACTGACATTGAGACGCACAATGTTTATCTCATCATCCCAGTTATTAGTTCCCTCTCTCTGCCCCATCTTTTACTCGAAATAAAAAGACATGTATTATTTCGACTCACTGGTTTATAAACCTATCGACTCTCAGCTACGAGAGCTCTCATCTTATTCAAACGACTATCCATAGTTTGATCTATTTGTGAAACAAAATTGGAAACAGAACCAAAACTTACGAGACATTCTGCTACCTTACGAACAGCCAGTCACCGCCACTAATACAGTTTTAACGACACTTTCATTATATTAGACATTGCATGCTTTGTCGCCCTCTTCACTGGGAATGGGCTTGTAAATGATTTCAACTATCTTTAGTTTTATTTTCTGTCTATTCCGTCCATGCTTTTGTTCTTGTCCTTGCCATAGTCTTTTTTTTTCTGATTATTTCGCCCGACATCAGGATATCAAAATCTTATACATGGAGTCCTTGACGGATCTTGAGATGCCCTCACCTTCTAGAGTAATTCACAAATTTTACAAGCTATACTTTTCTTGTGAATTCCTCTTTTCCATGTAAAGTTATAAATTAAGATTGTATTGCTTACTTATTTATCTATCCAAACCAGCGTTAATATCATTATGATACTTGTATTCATGTTTTGTTGAAAATTACGTGATTGAAAGTTCCTTTTGATGTTATGTATTCATGTAAGCGTTATGTATATTACATTGTATTACTTTATATGGAAATAAAATCATTTTGAATTGAATTGAATTCAACTATAATACACCAGTGCCCTGCATAAAAAAATATGCAATCAAACGTAAGCCAGAAAATTAGACATAAATCAGGTATCAACCAATTAGAATTAAGTATTCAGAGACTCGTGTTTAATTTCCTGACTGACATGATCTCAACTTTTATGCAACAGGGCCCTATTTCCTTACAAGATTATGAAACTCCAATAGACTTAATACAACAGCCACTGGTTTTCCAAAGGCAATTGATAAGGACATTTCCTTATCTCAGTTGGGCCCATTGCTCCTTGGGAAAAAAGATAATGTTACAATAATTATGTCTTCGTCAGCTGATGGCGAATCACGTGATCACAAATTGAAGACTCTGAGCAGCAGTGATATGGCGACTGAACCCTTGGGATCGTAACCCAAAATTTCTGCCTGCTTTCAAATCATTAAGTTTGGAAAGAAAAACGAGACTACGATAAAGAAAAAAAAAATGACAGACATAATTTCACAATACATAAAGCCTGATGGCTTCGATTCATGGTCTCCATATTATGACGGATTATATTGGTATATTCATCTCTCTCCTCCCTCTCTCTCCCTCTATTTATCCACAGTTCTCTGTCCATCTCTCGCTCTCTCTCTCTCTCTTTCTCTCTCTCTTTCTTATTCTTGGTTTATTAGCCTTGGAAAAGGTATAAAAGGTCTGCTAATTACCAATTAAACAAACAATTATCATTAGAGACATTTCAAAATCAAATCAAATTTGCTCATGCTCTCAGCGCAAATGTGTGCTTCTTTCCAATGAGTGGCAACAAGTGGAGTGTGAAAGTATTTTACTTCACACAGACAACAGGCTTCGACACTCTGGGTTGCAGTTCTTCTATGGTTTATCCCGCTCTTCAAATTCATTTATCATAATGCAGGCGGTGTCTATATCAACCGGTTTCCATGGTCGAGGGACCAGATATAGAGCGATATACCGCGAGTGACATATGTTTAACATCCCAACAGATTGTGGGATCCCTTTATGTCCATTGTGCGGCACTTCTATACCGATGCCTGGCCGGAGCCGCGGTCTGTTTAACCTCCGGGCTATTCGTTTTATTGTGACACTCTAGCTGTTTTGAATAATAAACTCTAAAGTCAAGTTGATAATGACGTTTAAGAATTGTCTTTTTAATGCTATTGGGATTAAGGTAAGATTGATGTCTTATCGTCCGTTATTTAGAATTTATTATATTCTATTCATGTAGATAAAGAGTTTTTTTTTTTAAATGTCAAAAAAGGTATAGATATAAAAATCTCAGATCCGTCTATCACAAGCGTCATTCTGTGTGTGCGCGTACCTGTGTATATGTGTGTCTGTCTGTGTGTGTTTTGACAGCTAGTGCTTGCCATATGGTGGAACTCATTCGTCTGATAAATCACCTCTCCACGCAAAACTTTGATTCGACACAATGTCATCAAGATGAAGAACGTTCATTATTCTCTGTTCCCTGTATACGTTTTCATCACTGAAAATATCTGATAATTATTTTATGCTGTAAATGAGATCCTCTGTAGGATGAGAATAGGTTATGAATAAGACCATCACTTGAAGTAAACGTGAACTGGCTGATCTTTCTTTTTCCCTCTTTCGTGGTACAAAAACAAAATGGAAGTTTTTTTCTCCTTTTTTTTTCAATGACATTGGAATGTATTGACTTCGTTGATATCTTACAGTTGTCTTACTGGACTTTTACTATTTACTTTTTTAAGGCCACATGCTTTTTTTTTACTACAAAGTTAACGAAAAACGGGATAAACATCATCATTTTAAATCCTGTTTCACAATGTTGAATCATCGTTAATGATAATCAATTACTGAACAATCAACTTTAATGTTATCAGATGAAAACTCAGTAAACATATCAAGTCATGCAGATCAGTTCAATCAGTTTAGAATTTTATTTTCCTAAATGTTTCATCTCGGTATGACATTTTGGTTCCAGACCAACCACAGGTCACCTGTTACAGAAAGATCCATGACGCCTATCTAGTAATCAGGAGCTCGTTGGTTCGAGTCCAACCATGAGAATGTATGCCCATGCTTTACTACCATAACCATGGTTACTACTAAAACACTGGATAGTTGTTTACGTCGATGAAGGGAAATTTATCAGTAAGTTGGAACTAAAACAACTCTACTCAAGAATAATTAATTCCAGAGACCAACCTCAGCGTTATCATTATAACTACAGATGAATGTACATTATCATTCCCTGGTATACCCTCAATGCTAAAGATACAGCTCAAAAGACAATCATCTTTTGTACAGAGTTCTCGCGACGGTGTGAAGTCAGTGGACATTAATTTGCATTCTAATATTCTTTAACCCATCAAATTCCAGCAAAATAAAAGGTAGAACAACACCTTATTTTTACACTTCACCATTATTTAAGCCATAAAGTGTTGTTTATTTGGTTGCAAAATTATGAAAAGCCTCTAAATGCCAACATTTATAACAGATCCTCATGGTAGCAACTCCGTTGATTCGATAATGTTTTTGTCAATAATATCAATTTCTTGTATTTTCTTCCAGATTTTGCGCACATTCCCTCCCTAAGACATAATATTGACATTATCCTATAGACACCTAGTAAATAACTACCCGTGCACGGTATTCAACTTTACTCGGGATCTCCTTAACGGTCCTTGTAGCGTATATAGCTATCAATACGCCTTTGTTTAACGGTATGAAGTCCGTACATAAGATGCATATGAATATAGCTTTCGGCATTCTGTATAAGAATGTAGCTATGCACTAGTAGCTATGCACTGCTGAGTAGCTATGCACTGCCATTGCATTGGTTGAAATCATACACTTTCTAGGTATCATTGAGAGAGAGAGAGAAAAAAAAACCCAACAACATCAAATGCTTCAGCTTTTCAGACGGAATTTTCTTACATTAAAGGAAAGTTCGCTATTCAGGAAATTAATTAGATGCTACAGGATATCATTACCATTATTATGATAATTTCAGTGATGGTGACGATATATAGTTTAAAGAGTCGACTCAAACAGAAATATAGCTATTCGTTTTCTATAAAACATGGTGTCAGTACATTGCGTTGAAGGTGTCAATCTTAAATGGGAGGGAACATGGAAAGGCCCCCCCCCCAAAAAAAAAAAAATATATATATAGATATACATATATATAATGCTCATGTTATATGCCACATTCCTGTAAAGATTATGAGACAAAAGCGCAACCAAGGCGCACCACAATGGTCTTGCCCGAACGGATGTGGAGGACGCATGGGCACTACGGACAGAGGCGTCCGAGTAACGGGTAAGTCCGGCGGAGCATTATCTGGAGGAGCATAGTTGCGAGCAATGCTGCACAGTCTTTACCACGTGAAGTGGTAATATCACTGTAGATCTTTCAGTCCTTCATACGTTTCAGGCTGTACACTCTCAGTCACAAGAACCAATGATGGGCTCTGTACCGTGTTCTCTTGCTAGATCTTAGTGTATTGGAGATACTTGGTGGAAGCTCACATACTGTATACGTAGGTATATGTAGCACCCTTTCACACCTTGTTTCCTTAGCTTATAACAATATTTCAGCCAATCCGTAGTTTCTGTGCAACATCACCATAAATATCACTTCATATACGGGTTGTGAATATACTATACTGTCGACAGGGAGCTGCATGTCCTCAATGTTTCTCTCACGTATAGATAGCAAACTGTTGAATGGATGGTACCTTCAGTGTGCCTTGTAAGACATTTATGTCAATTTCAATCGCTCCAGTCTCCATCTTCTAACGTATGCCTTTTCAGTGACAGACATAAACCACTATTGGAGTGCTACTCCCTTTATATCGATTTTGATAAAGGGTTCATAAAAAAGATATCTATAAATAGGCCTAGATTATGATACATCTATCTATACCTGTGTCAAAAATGATTCCCCGTCAGTAAACTTTTAGTATTATGATAGCATAAACAATTTCAGTATAATGTTTAGGACATGAATTTCAAGGATTTCAACGAAAACACTTTTATGTGAGTCATCAAAGTTTGGTTTAGAAGAGGATAAACAGCTAAACTACAAGACGTATGAGCTCAAACAGATCAATTGGATAACAGTTACAAAGATTTGCTTAGGTTATCATTTTGATTTTCGATATGCTATTTGATCAAATGCCGCAACACAGTAATGAGGATCATTTTCCCACATTTCCTGACTAATTTTGGAAATAAAAAAATTCTTGAGTAGAATGTATTGTTCAGAAAGTATTTCATACTTTTGGAGGCGCGTTCCTAGTTCACTGTATCGATGGCAAATCCTAATAACATTCAGTGTGAAACGTCAACTCAGTCACTCTGAAATCACCTTCTTTCGGGAATGTGTTAACACAACGAAATCTATCTTTATTACACTAACTGATGCAGAAATGTTGTTTGTTTGTTTGTTTTCTTTTTATATGAGTGTCATAATATCATGATGGCCCACAGTTCTTTGATTATCTCTCAATACACTTTCAAAGTTATTGATCGTATTCAATGAAAATACTAGAAACAGTAAAATAAGTTCGAAGGAGTCAAGAACTTCAGCTTGGAAAATCATTCCTACCAAAATAATGTCTCATTACAGTCAATTCAGGTTCTTGCAATTTGATTATATCATTTCAAAATAGTAGAGTAAATAAAACGAAGTTGATTTTCTGTCTCGAATTACTGACAACTACTGTGCTTCCATCCACATACATATACACACACATTTTTCTTGCAATGATCAAATATTCGACGACATACCATTGCCTAGAAAAAAAAAACCCACAACAACAACAACAAGAAAAACCGAAAGATCGCTATAAAGAAAGAAAGAAGAAAAAAGCAAATATCATAGGAAAAATAAACAAACTTACCTGGGCAGAGGAAGAACAGCCATGTCTTGACGGCTACTGCCAAAATTCAGTCACAAGTAGAAAGAGTTCATGTAATCTAGATGATAGACCTCTTGATGATAATTCTTCGGAAAAGTTCCTCCTCCTCATACGACCTTTTGCTCTTGCTCTTGGTCCAGAAACTCGTTCCCTTCGTTACAGTGCCCCCTCCCTATAGGTACGATGACACTGAAATGTCAAGGTTCTAAGTCTGTCTAAAGCGGGACAGAATTGAGTGTTTAATGATAATATAAGACGGAGGCTATGTCGTCACAAAGAATATAGTGGGGTCGACTGCATTAAGATTGTGTCTGCATTTTAATCTGTAGATATTCAGCTGGTATGCTGTCGCTTTACAACGTAGAAGAGAATGGACGTAAGGACTTGCCGAGCAGTTCACATGTAGAAATGTGTTTACGAATACTTCGGTGATGCATGTCACCAGAAGTCATACATTCAAAAGGTCATTTTCTATGAGAAAACCTCTGAGAAAATATTGCATGCAGTCTGAACGGACACTGGATAAAATCGACGGGATGTGTACCGATAAAATAAGAAATCAATGCCTCAAACGGGACCTCGCTGAATTGTTATGAATCGAGATGAACGTCTGTCACAGAGAACCGATTTGTAACAATGAGACAGGGGAAAGAAAAAGACCAACGACAATTGTATATGCGCTGACCTATTGTGCTGGAGCGAGGTGCTGAAGAAATTCTGGAGTGAACAGATTCGCTGACACTCCGCCCTTTTTCAATTCATTCTCACTGCAGCGACGGGCCGTGAATGGGAAGCTCGGCCTGAATCACACTGATTAACAGGTATCTGATTTCTAATTGGCTGGGAGGATATGTGCGAGAATGTTGCGTTTTGTGCGCATGCGTGTGCGAGGGACAGACGGTCATTTGTACGTGCGGGCTTGAGGGGCGAATTTGTCGAGCTGTTTTATAGTCGGCCGCTTGACTGTTTGAAAATATCTGAGATACAGTCCTTGGCCCTATTCACCAAAGCATAAAGGACATAATATAGCCGCATTTTTCTCTTTTTGTATTAGAGAGGGAATTGTCTCTGGATATAGTTGTGGTAAGATTTGTAGTCATTGATTGGTAGCCATTCCAAAAAAAGAAAACGAAAAGATTAAATGTAAGGAATCTAACCTTGGATGATGCAGCGATGACGGCATTTGTCAACGATAGTGGACCTTGTGTTAACACGAACGCTAATGACATTGCAGCTCACGGCGAGATTAAAACGCACATTAAAGGTTTCCCTCTTAGAAAAGCACACTTTAGATGGACAAATATCAACGAATTTGTATTGTAATTTAATAGACGTGAGCTGTAACAGGCAACGAGGAAATATTTCAGATGATAGAGGCTAAAAAGTGCTTCAATAACACGATAGGACGGTGTGCATGAACAATGTTTTGGTTGTTTGCTTATTTGTGCGTATGTTTGCTTAAATTTCTGTTCAGAATTCTTACTCAGCAAGAATGTTGAATGTGAAGCCATGCCATTCATCCTTCTTCTATGTTTCTATGATCTCTATGTTCTATGTTCTTCTATGTTTCTATGATTTCCTTCTAATTCTTATTGTCTTCCTGATTTTCCTCGTATTCGCCGTTCCCCTGGATTATCTTTACCATCATTCTACCATCACCTGTAACATCACCATCACCACCACTGGCGACACTATCAACAAACAACCAGCAATATTACAAAATCATTACCACTATATACCCATCTCTCTTTTTTTTCTCTTTCTCTCCTCCGTATCTATCATCATGCTAATCCTTCTGTCTTCTTCTTTTTCTTCCTTCTCTTCTTCCTTCTCATCATTCTATCTACCTATAACAGTAATATCAACTCCAACAACACTAACAGCTCTTAGCTACTTTGCAATTCTCACTCAATCATTACAATAACTGTGTGTTTCTTCTCATTTTTCTCCTGCTTTTACATCATCACCGTCATCATCACCACCTTTCACCACCACCATTATTATCATCATTGCTATCAGTATCATTCCCTCCATCATCTCCATTAAGTCCTTTGTTCTTGAAGGAACAATTCCTTCCTTAACCACATCTCCTTTCTTCATTCATCCCTTCCTCTCCTAGTGTTATCATCGACTCTAGCGTCACCGACAGAAATCGCTCCTGCCTGCAAGGAGATTAACCTTATCCTTGATATATTCTATTTTCCTCCCATATCCCATGGATCTACACTGTAGCTCCCACCACGTAGATACCATCAGGGGCGCCAAATTATCGCTCCGTCGTCATCAACTTCATCACAGATCCGTCTCCTTTTTCTCCTCCTCCTCCTCCACTCCTCCTCTTCCACCAGCATCATCAAGTCATCTCACTGATCATGATTAGATTCTTCTGCTGTTCCTTCTCTTCCCGTCACCCTCCCTTCTTCCTTTCTCTCCTCCTCCTCCTGCTGAATTATGATTATTATGATGATGTTATGATGATGATTTTATGACATTATGATGTTATTAGCCAATACTAATGAACAAAATTCTGCAATCTAGCCATCTGCAGGGCTGCAAATGAATTTTCAATAAACCATGACCTCTCCTACTACCTGGAACATTGCCACTATCATACCATACCAATTCCTCTCTTGCCAAACTCATCCGTTACATACGGTTACTTACCTTTCTTCTCCTATCCAAACGTCATCATACCTTTTTTACCTTTTCATCAATCAGTTTAGCAGTCATTCTTATTCATTGTGGCCCATACTCCATTTTCGTTCAGCTGCTTCAAAATAGTTTCGTCTTTCCGTCATCTAGTCTATTTCGAGCTGGTTATGTCCTCGAAAACTGTTGTGGTCTAGTTTAAAATCATAATCTCAATCTCGAGGTCTCTGGTTCATGTCCATCGCCTAGACATTCGGAGAGACCTTAGAACTGGTCACAAGATTTCTTTCTTGTTATAATCTCTTTATTACTTTCTCAATGGCATAAGATTAATCTAAACACAACTCTGCTGACAAACTCAAGCTGATCACTGCGTACAATAGCTAAATTGATGAAGGAATTAATAGGCAGATAAATAAAAGATTAAAAAGGTGATAGTAATATAGCAAGTAAGTCAGTACCTCGAGTTGCAAAATTTTGTCCTAGATATATCTAATTGGTCACGACAGTCACGCCTAAACACACACAAATAAACAAGACAAGTTTAATCTGTTCTAATTTACTTCATAACTTGTGAAACAATCTTGTGAAATCCAGAAGTACTTTGAGGGCAAAGTCTGCCACATCTTTGAAAAAAAAAAACACCAAACAAAACAAAGTCACCACAGTTAATGTTCCTCCTTATGCTATCAAGCACATGCATCTATTCCGTTAAGGCTTTCAGACCAGTTTCATTATTCCTACAAAAGTGTTGCACAGTCAGACATAGAGAATTCATCTCTTGTATTTACTTCTTGGTAGTTTTAATCAATTAAAATTGATGAATTCACAAGGCCCTTTAATTTTGATTTTTTTTTTCGGGGGGTGCAGAGACAGAGGAAGCTGACATTAAAGAGTAAGATAGGCAAACAGGCTATTCGTCAGCTTACATTTTGATGAACACTATCAGTGTTTGCGTATCTAGTACAGGCGAATATTCACTGCAGGAAAAGAAACAAAAAGTTTTTACGATGAATTTTGGCAAAGTAATGGTCTTCAGCATGTTCAGTGAAAAGATTTTTTTTTTCAACCTAAGGTGATAGATTAAAAAAAATGGAAATATAGTGCCAACACTATATTACGTTTGTTCTTTTATATGGTATTTTTTGTATGACTGAAAGAAATGAAGCCAGTCTAGTTTCGTTGGCATCTCGAGAATTCGTCTATTAATGTTTCAATCTAATTTCGCTGGTGTGGGTAGACACAGCAGGATTCTAAGCGATGCGGGGTAAGATCTTAACAGGACATTTGTTGCAGTCATCCTGTACTCGATTGTTATTATAATGAAGCCCGATAGATTTTCGTCGCACGCATAATCCTTCTTTACGTTCAATAATTCCAAAAGAAACATGCGTGATTGCTTGAACAATGTTTACACGGTCATTATGATCTGAGGGGAGTCCCAATTTTGTACGGCTATCAGACTATACACGTCATCTGCTATGCGACACGAGTATAGTTCATTCGTTGTAATATTCCGCGAAAATTGGCGCGCCGTTGCGGCGATGCTGTCGCACGGACCAACCTCCCGGCGCGTGGCGACTGGTGACAACTCATTGTGATGGGACAACGAGAGCATTAGGGAGGAAATAACAACAAGAAGCAGTGAGAGACAGAGAAAGAGAGAGAGAGAAAAAAAAAACCCGAAAACAATTAGAAAGATCTCGCCTCACGCTGAAGGATGCTACTTGTAATGTTGAAATGTATACTCCGGGATTATTATAGCGAGAAATCGAAATGTTCAGCGCTCACAGGTGATCAGCGGGAGCTGAGCTTCTCAGATGCCCACGACAGCCGACCGACACTCGAGCGGAAGTGGATGTGTGCTGATGCCGCGTGGTTCATTATCTTTAAAGCTTTGTTGCGCGTCTATTTCGTGTTATGCTTTTTTTTTACCCTTTTCTTTCTAATGGGGGAGGATGATTCCATCCCAATATTTGTCCTCTATATCATGCAATATTTTGTTTGTTTCACCCTAAGCGGTCTTGTTCGTATTCCTGCACTGTGACGTATGTACCATATCAACATAGTGTGTCTCTTGGCTATATAATCGCACTTCGACGTTGAAGTAACAGAGCATGATATAAGCATATATATTATAGATACATTGTATTTCTCCCTCTCTGTCTCTCTCTCTCTTCGATAGTCAGATATTTCTGTCTTATATGTTTATATGTTTGAACTATATTTACCGTCCCTTTACAATCAGTTCATGTGTACACAGAGACACAACTATGTTTACAGCTTCTCTTTCTCTCGCGATCGTTACATACACACGCACGCACACACACACACACACACAGATCATACTATATATATATATATATATATATATATACATACATACATTAATAAATATTTCCCGATAGCCACGATAGCTTAAAGACACATCTTCAGCCACGCATTACCATGCATGCATGCATCTGTAGGTCTACATGTATCGTGTGTGTGTGTATAGCTAGCTACAGAGATAGAGACAGACATAAGAGAGAGGGAGAGAGAGAGAGAGGAGTACCTTTTAGCTTGTTTCTTAATCATTGGCATTTATCAACTGCAAAAACAACTATTTGAACAGCACCAAAGCAAATTTCACCATAATCAGTGATAACTATATCAAGTGTCTGGTATGACAGAGATCATGCATGAACGCTTCTCAAAAATGTTTTAATTACAATTTCGTTATACATTAATTTTCATAATGTGAAGGGATTGAAGCATGGGTTTCTCTATAACCATGTAGAAAATATTACTTTCAGGAATAATAATGAGCTTTGAACGTTGGCTCTAATCCGTATAAGAGTGACCCGTCGAAACAGTTTGTGCGTCCACCAGATTTCTGGCAGTCTGTACGCGGACGCTAATTCTTCGCGAATTATGAGGCCTAATTTAAAGTGTATGGGAATAAATTGTCCCTCGAATGAGTGTTCTCGAGATGAACAATACCGTTTGGAAGGTAGTTAGCGACCGCTTTCTGCTCCTCTCAACTCCTGTATCTTAAGAATGATTAATATCTCTCGGGAATCGATAGACGGGCATTAGGGTGCGAGAATAACTCAACGAGCGGGCGCCAACAAAGGTATGGGTCTCGGACAAACTCGTTTAATCTCGCCGCTGAACAAGGTGTGAACTACGAGACGGCGAGCCGTCGTGATGATAGGTATGAAATTAACGACGTTGCGATATTAGCGCCCAGAAAGCCGTGTAACAATCGGTAATAGTCGAAGGCTATTCATTCCCAATTACTCGTGTCATAATTAAATCAGTTCAAAGGGGTGGGGTTGGTATTACTCTGACCTTCTGTGCCATCAAAGAAGATGTCCGATTAGTGCGGCGTTATGACAGGTAAAAGGTAAATTGCGACTCTTTGACACTGATACAAACACTGTTAATTACTCGCGAATCACCGTCGTAAAACCAGGGGCAAACTAACAATAGCTTTCACAATAGGGCGATGAATAGAGCGCCCCGCGGCCCGATTACGGCAAATATTGTTCGCGAGGAAATTTATTAAGCCCGTACAGTCTGCCCTCACCAGCGTGCACCACCCGGCAACCCGTCGGACTGGATTCCCGTGCGCCAGCTCTAGCCGGATCAGGCATTGTCGGCAAAGCCGATTGAGGAAGAGAATACGTGCGGGATGATAATGGAAGACCAGACCCAAACGGGTCCTCATTTGGCCACAGAGTGAGCTGGGAGAACAAACACTGTGGTCCCCTAATTAAAATGGTAATAGGCTGTCTGTTGAGGACGATACGTGAGTATTTACAGCCCTCTAATAAGCCCTAAATGGGTGGGTACGGAGGCTTCGCCTATTCTTGTAGGTGTAACTCGATGGGCGGGTTTTTCAGGAAGAAGAAGTGGACTCGTATTAGAACACCGTTACGTTCAAAGGGATAGGGGAAAGTAGGAGGTGTCAGTATTTAAAGAGCGGTGCCATCTAAAGGTATACAGGTGGGTAAATTTGAACAAGCTAATAGGTGCTTAGCAAGATCCGGCGTTAAATCACTCTCGTTAAAAGAAGAACAGAAAAACAACAGCAACGGTGCGCCGTTGTCCCAACGTTAGTGTAACAGGTTCGTATCATTTCTACACCACCTATGTTTTGCAGTTTCCTTAACAAGTTCACCTGGGTAGAATTTATGGATGCCTTCTTTTTTTTTTTTTTTTTTGTTCTGCTTCTTTGAGCCCCAATTCCTGCATTCTTGTTGTGAGGCTGCCATGTCATCATCTTTGTTCATTGTGATTTGTTATATATTTTGAAAACACTCCGATTCATCACCCCAATCATTGCAAATTCCGAAACTTGCAGTGTAATCAATTCATAGTTGTTCATATGTAAAAGTCTGAAAATCATCCGGAGATCTCCTTTAAGAGTAGGGCCTACATCGGAAGACACAATGATGAACTGTAAGAATGCACGAGAACGGTTGTGTGTGGGTAATGATAATCACTGATCATACTAGAATTATTACTCGGTTATTCCAAATAAGGGAAAAAGAAACTTCAAAATGATGACAAATGATAAAAAGAAACAGCCCATTGTTCAAACAGCTACCATAGCATAGTTTATTTTGCTATTTATCTCCACGCAGGGAAATAAGTCATTCAATGACATACTCTTCCGCTATAATATTCAGTGATAATTTACATTACTTGATGCGATGTCCTAAAACATTTATTTCTTTTTTATAAATCCTCTTTCGATAATGAAGTGCATTTTTTTTTTGGGGGGGGGGGGGTAATTGGGAAGGAAAACGACGGTGCAGTTAGGTGTAGCCTTTGTATGGTCAAAAGCTGTATTTTGTCACATTTTGCTCTGCGTATACGATGCGACAAATCGTCATACCAAAAGAGGTCATATGAAATGGAGGGGGGGGGGGGGGCATCTAGCGTTGTTCGATTCGCATCACGTAGTTTGCCGCCAACTGAGCATGAAGCGTTCTCTCAACCAGTGTTGGTAATACTCTAATGTTATAGCCAGGAAGATGAGGAGAAGGTGTACGAGGCGAAAAAAAAATATAGACGAGCTTGAGGAAGGAGAGAGGCAGAGTGGGGTGGCGGTGGAGGGAAAGAGAGAAAAAAAAAAGTCCAACGGAAAAGCTTTTAAGTGAATTAGTTTGCGGTAGACACCAAATGACAATGCAATAATCGCGCCCAAAACGGCTACCTGTTTGTGGAGAGCTCATGCGTGCAACATACACTAATGCACGGGTATAGCACTTTGACTTAATTCCCATAAAATCCAAATCATATTGTAATTATGCGCATCCCCTCCATGTCAGCAGCGGCGTGGAAAAGGCGGAGTGCGGGGCTTTGTTTTCAGAGAGAGTGAGATTGGAGCCAGGGAGCCAGGAGAAGAGCGACGCGATCAACGATGATGAATCGGCTGCGTATAGAAGGGATCGTAGATGACCTCACGCTTTCGTCATACACGCACATGTGTGTGTGTGTGTGTGTGTTTATGCACACTCACACCCATACACACATACAAACACTTGTTTTTATTATGTTCTTCACTTTACTTGAATTTCATTCGATATCAGGATCATAAACACAATGAAACAAATATAAACAAAACAAAGCAGCTATCGTATTGTAACTTGTGTTGCTAAGTCACCTTTTCTTTTTACATGCAGAGAAACTTTTTTTTTTTTACAAAGTCATTCCATGTATACAAAAGCAATGCAACATTTTACATAGATTTCTTAATGCAAAAATCCACCGTGATCAATTTGATCAAATTCATCATTGTCTGCTTAAAATTAATTGTACAAAATGTACAAACGAAAAGAAAGCGAATGTCCTTTCCGTCCATATCCTCGAAGTCAACTAAAACATAACGCTCAATGAGAATTTGCCACATCGCCTTAACTATGACACAATGTAAACAAGGAAAAGTAGAAATTACGCGGTGCGTAATATTTGTCCCCACCGGAAGTAGCATTTTGTAGCAAAATGTACAATATAGGTCAAAAATCAAGGTCAAAGGTCAAAGAATTCAAAGGTCAAAATTCTGTGTAGAAGTTTTGAAGCCCTCACCTAGTGCCATCACATAAAGCAAACGGAATCGAAATCGGGTTAGAAATGGCGAAGGAGTAGCATTTTGTAGCAAAATGTATAATACAGGTCAAAAATCAAGGTCAAAGGTCAAAGAAGTCAAAGGTCAACATTCTGTGTAGAAGTTTTGAAGCCCTCACCTAGTGTCATCACATAAAGCAAATGAAATCGAAATCGGGTTAGAAATGGCGAAGGAGGAGCATTTTGTAGCCAATGTACAATATAGGTCAAAAATCAAGGTCAAAGGTCAAAGAAGTCAAAGGTCAAAATTCTGTGTAGAAGTTTTGAAGCCCTCACCTAGTGCCATCACATAAAGCAAACGGATTCGAAATCGGGTTAGAAATGGCGAAGGAGTAGCATTTTGTAGCAAAATGTACAATACAGGTAAAAAATCAAGGTCAAAGGTCAAAGAAGTAAAAGGTCAAAATTCTGTGTAGAAGTTTTGAAGCCCTCAACTAGTGCCATCACATAAAGCAAACGGAATCGAAATCGGGTTAGAAATGGCGAAGGAGTAGCATTTTGTAGCAAATGTACAATATAGGTCAAAGGTCAAGGTCAAAGGTCACAACTGAAATTCTGTGTAGAAGTTTCAAAGCTCCCATGTAGTGCTATCATATAAGGCAAACAGAATCAAAATTGGCTCATAATTGACAGAGAAGTAGCAAATTGAACATTTTGCACGGACGCACACACGTACGGAGCCCGTTTCATAGTCCCCTGCTCTAACTCGTTCGGTGGGGACAAAAATGAATGTGAATAAGTTTCCATTTCCAATTGACATTAGGAACAAAGGGTATCATTTGCAATACCAAACTTTAAAAGACGTTCCCTAGTTTATTTAACCCCGTCCAAGACCTTGAACAGATATTCCCTCTGTAAGTTAACGTTATGTTTCTTAGTCTAGTATAATTCTGATTTCTTTATCAGTAAAATCAAAATTCCCAGTGTCATCTTTCACTTCCAGTACACAATTCTTGTAAATCTGTAACAAAATACCCATAAACCATCGTTGACTTAATGGTAGGTTCCCCAAAATCCTCAACTGTATATCGTAAGTGAATAATAATCAATGTACTAAATTCTCACGCTGCCTGTGGTCACTTCCCAAGTCATTTGAAAAACATCAATGATTAAATGCACTATCTCCTGCAATATCTATTTCTTTTTAATAAGACATCTTTTTAAGATGTGGTGTACATCATAAATACCCATATCATACACATGACAGATACCATTCCCATTATTTTGTACAAATATTTTTGTTGTTAAATATCACTGGGGTCTTCTGGGTCCATCCTCGAAATTCCTACATTTCTTCATTCCCTGCCATGCCATCACAATTTCTATGTATACTAAGGTGGGATTGGGCTATAGTGAGCGTCAATCTAGACAGCTCATAGCCGTCTAAAATAATTATGAATCTTCATCCTACTGGTCGAAAACAATAATCGAAATTCATTTTCCATCCAGATTTCTATTCACCGTACAAGAAACGTTTCAACCCCATAATACGTTGCGTTTTAACAAACAACTTTCACTTTAAAATTCAGCCCTCGTAGTCCCCCATCGGCGTGATCTTGATACATAATCATGCAGTTACACAGGTAAAAGATAGACACTTAGATGATAGATAGATAGATAGATAGATAGATAGATAGATAGATAGATAGATAGATAGATTGATAGAGCAAGGGATAAAGACAGAAAGTAAGACTCCAGTATGACTGTGATGTATATTATAAGTGTTTGTTTTATTGTTTATTGTTTGCATCCATTCTGGTTCTGAAATCAAAACCAGCTAGAATTATGATGCTTTAACGAAATTACAAACAAGCACAAGAAAAAAAGATAATCACATGTATAATCACATGCAGTTTGACAACTTACGGTTGTATAGATCAAAAGAACCAGTACATTTGAATCAACAAAGAAGCAGAAAACCATCAGCAGAAGTATGACTTGACTCGGCCGACTGCCTCATGGGCAATTTAGCTCAGGTTTTCCTCTCAGTAAAAGTACATATTTGCAATACAGTGGACTCCCGTTATAACGAAGTCCTCAGGCCCGGCAGTTTTCTTTCGTAATATCGAAATTTCGTTACAACCGAACAAATAAACGATAGAAATACACAGAGCGGATAATGGTGCGGCCTGAATGTTTACTTCAGAATTCCGTTAACCGTGTTCGTTATAACGGGAGTGCACTGTAGTATGTTGTGTGGGGGGGGGGGGGGGATGTAAGGTGGTGATGTACGCGTGTAGGATGTTCGTATTGGGGCCATGTAAGAATCTAGACAGGGTTGCGTACTTGTTTATAGTAACAGGTGCATCTGGAATGCATCTGGGAAGAATCTCTGAGAATATAGAAGCCGACGAAACGCATATCTCGAGTATTGATAAGACAATAAATCATCGTGGCTTTTGGACTGGATTTAGTTGGAGTAGATTGAAGAGTTCCCATAATTTCCTCAATGTGAACGTAAAACATGAAGAAAGAGGAAACAGTAGCACTCTGACAGAAATTATACCTCCAGCAGCACGCGTGAGTATAACTAATTACTCTTTTACTGTTTTATGTCTCACAAATGTGACACATTACGTCTTCTTATTCCTGTTACTCTGACGGAAATAACATCATGTCATCAAATTGTTATTGACTTTGTATGTCGCTCGTATAAACCTTTATGGAGAGTACAGCTACTTTTAACGTCATTTTAAGACGCTGTTTAAGATGCATCTAATGATGTGCTACTAACAATCTCTTTAAAAGAAGAAAGATGCCTAATCCTGAAAACAAAGAACGGTAAAACAAAAACAAAAACAAAACGTGCTTTTGATAGCACTTCGTGCATGGCTCTGAGGAAGTGTTCTCACCCGACGTCGTGATCATGCCATATGCATTATCATTATCGTCGTCGTCATCATCATCATCATCATCATCATCACCATCATCATTATCATCATCATCATCATCATCATCATCATTATCATCTTGTATTTGTAGAAAATCTGTGGATATTTTTTTAATAAGGTGGCTATCAAAATCTAACGAGTTCAACACTAAGCAAAAAAAAAAAAGGGGGGGGGGCCCAGGAGTTCGACACTAGGATAAAATGGCCCACGAGTTCGACTTTACATCATTAATGGTTAATGGGTTCAACTCTTAGGCTTTGTTTACCTATACAGTTTCGAACTCGTGGGCCTTGTTTGCCTCGTGTAGGATTCATAGGCCTTATACATTTGCCTATTACAGTGTCTGATTCATGGGACCTAATATTTGCCTATTGTCGAATTCATGGGCTGCATAACACGTGGGCTGTGTTACTCATGGACCTTTTTCAGTGTCGAACTGGGACGTACAGTATACGAAAATGGCTTTGGTCTTTTGACCAATCAAGTCCCAGTCATGCTGTTAACCACACGGCTACCGCATTTCTGCGTTTGACGCTGAATCGTTTTGTTGTGAGAATTTGTCTAATTTATCGTTAATGTTTTAAAGAGAAGAGTGAAAAATTCTCTCTAATGTGAGCCATTTCTTGCTTATCTATATTGCTTATTTCGGTTACAGATTTTTTTTTTTCAGCTAAACTTTTAACTGATCATTACATTTGCATCACGTTTTCTAGAAGATTTAAATTGCCTTATCTCTCGCAAATTGGCAAATTTTTGTAAATTTATTGTGTAAGTTTTATCTTCTCCTTCCCCAGGATGGAGTGATAATCATAGTTACTTATTTACGTATGATCAACGGAGACAAATTGATAATTGCTGTCTGCTGTAGCAAAGTTTCCAAAGGACATGATGTCTTACAGAGATAGTATAGTATGGGTTAAGGTGATGATTCGGCTTTAAAATTTTTTTGCGAGATACTTTAGAAACCACTTCATGAGATGTTAATGAGCATATTCTAAGAGGAATTCAAAGTTTATTTGATGAAAATTAGTTTTGAAATGGCTGAGATATCAAAATACAAAGTAAAACAAAGTGATCCTAATAAAAGGTGAGACCCACCTTTTATCATAGGATTTCGTTGGTTTGGATATCTCAGCCATTTCAAAACCAATTTTCATCAAATAAACTTTGAATTCCTCTAAGAAAATGGTCTTTCATCATGTCATAAGACGTTTCTCATTATCTCCCCCCCCCCAAAAAAAAAAAAAAAAAATCATCATCATCATCATCAAAAACCGGTGGAAATTTGAATCCCATCTCAACCGAAACTGTACCATCCTTTTGAATAGGAGATTATGAATAGGAATATATCAGCCATGATGTCCCTCCTCCTCATTTTTTTATTTTTTTTATTTTTTTTTTTTACAAAAGTGCACCTTTAAAGGCATTATTTACCATATGAAGATGAAATAAAAACTCAGTTTTAGTGCTTCAAAATAATTGTAAGAGATAAACACAGCCAATGTTAAATTTTAATCAGTATAATCAACATTAAATATTGTTGAATATACAAAATGTGAACAATAGCTATAATAGAATTGTTTCTAGACTAAACCGTCAATAGTTTTTCTCTACTCTTTCCGCAGCTTAAGGAATGAATGACATTCATGTGTGCATATTTCAACGAAGACAAATTGATAGCTACTGTAGCAAAATTTTCTAAGCAGTCAAGTGAGAACACTTCCTCAGAGCTCTGAACGAAACGCTATCAAAAGGATTTTTTTTGTTGTTGTTGTATTTGCTTTTGTTTTTACTGTTCCTATCTTCAGGATTAGGCATCTTCTCTCTTGGAAATAGAGTGGTATATAGTAGCACATCATTAGATGCATCTTAAACAGCATCTTAAAATGACATTAAAAGTTCATGTAGCTGTACTTTCCATTAAAGTTTATGCATGATACATCCACAATCTTTATGCATTAATCACTACCTATTACCACGTACTATGTGCCAAACATTATTCACATGTGTTCACTTTGCTGCGTGTTATGTGTGTAATATATGACTCAGTGAATCTGCAAATTGAATGAGATGTTTATTGGATTGCCTGTTATTATGTGGCAAAATTTGATGTGTTCTCTTTGCGTCGTGTTACGTGTGAAACAAAGCACTATAAGTGAAATGTACATATTAGATGTCTATTGGGCAGATGAATACAAAGGATGAAACGGAAAAAAGGATCATAGTTTGTTCTCTCATTGCGCTCTCTTCTACACAAATGTATATTGTAGATGACGGTATGGATAGAAATAAGATGACGCAATTTACGCAAGCATATAGATCATGACAATACATTTCATCAAAAAGCTGTGGTCATTTAAATTTATTGTGTCAATGTCGAGATGTGGACAAAACTTACGTGTCGGGATATTCTGCTCAAATCGTAGTTTGATTTTTGGAGAGGTGGGAAAAAAAGAAAGAAATATTCAACAGCAAATAAAAACAAAACAATTACATATTATGTATTAAGAGGACAAAAGAAATTGATCCAGACAGGCTACATTAGAACCCAACCGTGTACAATCATACACAATGGAGATATTGATGATATCATTATGTATTGTATCTCCACACCATGCTCGTGCTTCACATCTATTCAACATCCAAAACAAAAACTGGGAAAGACATCCCGACAAAAACTCGTTTTTGTCGGGACTCGTCGATCGGCATCTATATACTGTCTTTGACTGTCGGTTGGAGCGGGGAACGACGGGATGAAACGAGCCACAAGCTGCCTAACTTCACGTCGCTCAAGCAAGCCGCTCAATCGTGCGCATCACAATTAGTATGATTAAAATCTTTTCAAATAGTGTACAAACTGGCTGTTCACACGGCTCATTGTGTGGAAGTGATGATCTGCTCCTCTTTGCTTTTGTTCTCTGTTCACTATCCAAAAACATCCATTGTATTATATCATCATTCTGTCTTTGTTTTCTTTGTTTCCTTTTTTTTTCAGTTACAAAGACTGAAATGTTCATCTTAATAATAATATGTCGTGGTTCGGAAACGAAACTCGACATGAGCGAAGCTCGTAACGTAACTGAAGAAAGGACGATTTCCCACCCATGATCACAGACAATCACGTACAGATGTTGTAAGATTTGAAACCATCTGCTTGATTTTCCTGAAAGCTTACATTGTATTGATAAAAGAACAAAAGACACAAGGAATAACGCGCCTTAAAACACAAAATACAATTCATAACAGGTTAGCCGTTCTTTGTGTGTGTGTGTGTGTGTGTGTGTATGTGTGTGTGTGTGCTCAAAGCAGCGACAAAATAAAAAAGAGTACTTCAAAAAGAGACGCTAGACGAAAAGAAATGACTTTGCCGATGAACATGAAGCAGACAGTAGAACTCGGTATAGTAGCCGAATAAAAGGGTTATAACAGCTCTATCCGAACTGCTGCAATAATTTGATTACACGTGTTTACATTCGAAATCATTTTCCGTGGTGTTAATCAACCGGTGGATTCATGCATCTATGCTGCTTTTATATTGCGCCAGACCGATCAGAGTACTGTACGTAAATGTGGGCACTATAATGAAACAAAGTCAGACAAAAGCTTTGCTGATCATTGTGCCAATTACAATCGCTTAGAATTACATGTATTTCAAAACGGACAACATAATATTTGGAAAGTCGAAGACGATACACGTTAACGACAGGTCTTTGTCCATTCATTAAGCTCTCATTTGACATAGCATGCTGCACTATCCGTAACAATTAGCAAAAAAAAAAAAAAAAAGAATTCGCACGCTATGAGATATACTTGCAAAAGCGTAACTGATAAGTATGCTGTGCAGCAAACATGATATTGGTTACCCTCTGTTTTAAATGAATACAGATATCGATTTGTTCGTACATCGTCTCTGCAAAAGTAAATCTATTACTTATGATGTGAAGTCCATGGTGTTGTACATCAGCGGAAAAACAGCAGCACAGCTATCTTTCTCTGATTAAGTACCTCCTGAATCCCCTCTCCCAAGCGTTTATCAGTCATGTTTTAGTAATACCGATCAACCTCTCGTTTGGGAAGGTGAATCTGATTGTCAAATATTAATGATTATCCTTTCAAAGCCAATACAAAATTCATGCCTAATGAAAAGTGATTCAAAGCGCATGCATTTTATCCCACCATCATTAAAATCTAGGTACGGTAAGAACGGTATGCATTGCGTATCGGCCTCCCTTTCGGATATAACGGCAGAAAATAATGGGAAACAGTTATGGGTCCAAAAATACAACAGAGGTATTGTTGAAAACAGGATATTTATCCTGTAACGGCTGGTACTGATATTATGATATAAATCCTAGCCATGACAGAAATAATTATAATACATCGTGACAGAAGTATGATGCAATCAAAATATTCCCACTCCATTATACCAGATGAAAAGAACCCTCAATCTGCCATATTATACAATGGTCCTACATATTCTTTGGAGTAACCTTCTTCCATCAATGAAAAGTAGTAACACATTAAGTCAAATTGAAAAGGCTATATTGAAAAACAAAATCTTTTTGAGGAAATGTATTTGAAATTACATGTATAAGTATGCAATGTTTTTTCCTCTGCCCCTCTTTTCTCTTTTCAATGTATCTTCTACTATTTGTTTTATCATTGAATTTGTCTGATTATTGTTTCGTTGATATGTAATAATGATTGTTCCATAGGGGATCATTTCCAGCAAGCCTCGAGTGTGCTTTTCATGATCTCTCCATTAAAAATGTATACATTGTACAGCAAAGCGATCGTATTTTGAATTTTGTAAAAGTTGTTGTTATGTATTGAAATGGAAATATATGAATGAATAATTCAAATTGCTATCACACCTAAAATATACATATATGCCAGAACGGGGGGGGGGGGGGGGGGGAGGGGAGGGGAATATAACTTGTTGCCATTTCTAAGTAAAATACGGTGTTACAACTTATTTCTTTACTTTCATATCCAGTACATTTTTGTTAAAACAAACACGAAACACAAGTCACTTCTCAATAATATATCTAAGGGTAAAGCGGCGAAGCTTAAAGCACACAAGGCATTAAGAATTTGATGGAATGAATTAAATGAATTGGTGCGAAGAGTGGGAATTACAGCGATTAAGATGTTCTTTTCTTGTTGCTCTCTGTTTTATGTCTGTGTGTTCATGCCGCGTTAATTGCTTCAAAGATCGCGGAGTAAGAAACGTGAGAGCTTGACGATTTTACTGTTTATTCCCTTGCTGCATGGCGTCAACGGACTACGTGTAATACGCGTGGAGACTGGCCCCTCAAAATAATTGGATTATGTTTTGGGTGATTATTATCCAATAACTGACATGCTCGCTTACACACAGACAAATCAAAATACATACACACACACACACACACACATACACACACACTTTTTGTTTTCCTCGATATCTATTGATTTCACTCAAATCATTCATGAATTAACCCATTCTTGGTGTAACCTGAACAAAAACAATACAAATACAATTCAAACCACAAATCCATTTCTCAATTTATAATGCAAGTAATCTCTCTTCGACATAAATAACTCGATTATGAATCAATCCCATCGATAATTATTTTCTTCGCGAGAAAATACACACACACACACACATACGCACCCTCACACACACATACTTACATTCATGTGTGTATGATAATTATACAATCCAAACCCAAACATACACGCAAGCATCCGCGCATGCGTCTATCGTTTCGTCTGGAATAGCAAACCCAGTCACTTTTTGGCACCACCCGGGAGGGGCTTTCAGGGAGAAGCAACAGTTGCTTGAACCCAATGTTGGAAATTTTATTACAGAAAAAAAGAAAAGAAAAGAAAATACAAAACAAAACACAGATCAGCAAGTGTTTCTGTGAACAGTGTGAGGTAACTGACATCAGGAAATATCGTACAGGAACAGTGCAAAAAGACACTCATCACTAACGTAAAGTCACGCTTGAGCATGCATCCATTTTAACCTCCAGCAAAAAGGGTTAAAAGGCGGGGGAGACAAACAAAAATGCATTACAGTGGTTTTAGTAGTTTAGCAAAGCATCTATGAAAGAGTTTACGCATTTTCCATGACTTTGTCTCCTCCATGAAAGTTCCTAATCATACCAGAGTACCTCGCAATTTATATCACCCCGCTTTAACACTTTATTGTGGAGTAATTGTGCGTTGTTAATAAAAAGAAAACATGCACATCGTTAGATAAAGCTCTCACGCTGCGCCGTTCTGAAAAGTCACGAATTGATCTATCGCGAGAGGGGGTTTTCATGCCGGAAAACACGCGTTGCTATAAAGCGCACCATGTAATCTGTGAATTACATCGGGGCACCGGCACGTCCGTTCTGAATTATAAATGGTAGCGCGCACACAAACGCACGTAAGCTTGCATCCCGCACACGCTCCTATCTCGTCAAGATATGGAGGGACAACAATAGTCGCACTAGGCATTTCTATGGATTAAATAACGACCAACAGTTTATTCGCCACTGTTGTTGCCATTACAATATCTCTGAACACTGAAATAAATTTGATGTATAAAACATCGAATGCATGGCTGTTCGATGCAACTCTTTCGTAGAACATCACTCTCTATTCTTTCATCTATTCTATAGGAGTATTCACATCACCCAATCACCGCTAACTCGGGTAGCTCGCCCATCTGTTTTCTGTGGTGGATGCGCCATTGATAAGTCACGTCTTGTTTCACTCTTTTATGCTGCTCTTTTTCTTTAAACTCTACAACTCATAAAACGAGGGGAGACATGTTGTGTAGGCACTCGTTCGATCGAGAAGAAGATGGAAAAAAATTAAAATGAGGCGGAAAGCTAATACATCAGGCTTGATACAATATTAACTGGCGACTGTGTTTGGCACAGGGTCAAAGGCCGTAGCTATGGTCATTGCGCAGGGCTGGCAGGAAGCTTGGTTACTTTGCATAATGGTTTTCATACAGGTTTTTTTTTTTTTCTCTCTCTCTCTCCCGAGTCTCTCTCTTTCATTTATATTCCTTTTAACAACCATCAGAGCCGTTCTTCTTTAGGGACTTAAATTATCAATTATTGGCATTATACACAATATCAACGGGCTCCTTCTGAATGAACAGGAAAAAAAAAAAAGAATCATGATTCATAGTGGTAAAAGAAAAGGCGGGAGAGGAGCAAAATTAATGATAAATCATTGGATTCTTTCACCTTGCAAAACCTGACAAAGTAAATCGAAGATACAACCATATTCCTGAAATTGAAAATGCTTTTGAGAGTTAGAAGAGATTACACTCACTTGCTCGAATAATTCAGAATACGAGATTTACGAAAACTGTATCCATTTATTCTATTGCAATGAAGGAATAATGAATGGGTGCTACTAATAATGAGTATCATCACAATTAACAATGATTCTGAAGACAAAATACAAACTGCAAGACTTTGAAATAAAACATGGGATTTAACTTCATCTCTTCCCCAGAGATCATGTTATTTCTATTTTCATTTTCCATTCAGCATCAATCGTTCTTGTACTTGTTTTCAAATGTCATCATGCCCCCACCCGAAGGAAAAAACCCACATAATATTACATGTATCATCAGTCTCATGTCAGTTCGTAGAAATTCTAATGTAACAAAACAATATCCACGTTACGGGGATGTGTGTATAGAGATGTTTTATTGAGCAGTGACTGTAGCTGATCACATGCCTTACCATAGTAAGATCTTAAATTGCTTTACGAGACTCAAATCACTTTATAATTTGTAGGGTTTTTCTGCACCATTCCAATCTCAAAAGCAAGAATAAAATTACTGATTATTAAAGGGATGTTATAGTATTGGTGGAGACGAGAATTGGGCTTTTAACTTTTTGTGAGATACCAAGAAACCACAAATGAAATAGTACAGAGCATACTATTCTAAGAGGAATTAAAAGTAGTTTATTTGATGAAAATCGGGTTTGGAATGGCTGAGACATCCAAAAACAAAGTAAAACAAAGCGATAGTAATAAAAGGTGGGTCCCACATTTTATTACTATCGCTCTGTTTTGGATATCTCAGCCATATCAAAACCAATTTTCTTAAAATATCTCACCTCTCACAAAAGAAAAAGAAAAAAAATAGAAAAGAGAAGTTAGATCTCAACCAAAACTATACGATCCCTTCAATGTAATATTCGCTGAAAATTTATACAAAAGCGTAGATCTAACAAAACATGTTTCCCACTGAAGAAGTTTGACCTGCGTATAGTTCCAAAGATTAATGCCACCACTGCATTGTGTTCATGAAGGTATAAATATTGCAGTTAAAACTGAAAGCAAACGTGTAAAGAAAGTTAATACATCATTTGTGAGTGACTGAATATACCGTACACAATTTTTCCTTATATATACTTTAAAGCTAACATCATACCATAAAATAAACACTCTATTGAATACTCAGCTCAAAAAATTCCAATGGGCATCTTTGATTTCAAACATTGTAGGAAAAATCAATTATGTCACGAAACCAATGCCCTTTTACTGATCCGGAGTGTGTAATCAAAGAGTATAGTTACTGCACAGATAATAATGTCAATGTCGTGTGAAGGACAATAATCCATTGAAGACTTTATTATATTGAATATTCAAACAACCAGAACTATACTATTCAGCCTATTGGGAAATTGAGTGCGCCCTGTCCTCTCTTCCACGGTTGGGGACAAGGCTTGAGGATCAGGTCAATACTCTATAGGCAACAGATTAGCACCTTAAAGGGAAACGGATCCAGGATTCAAAGAGGGCGCTGTTGCATGGCACACAACTGCTCTTGCAAACATTGAACCCCGGGATTGAAACCCAAACTTTCTTGTCGAAAACATAGTGTGCGAATTCAAAAGATCACGAATTCTCGGCAACAAAGGTCACTGTCACAAAATATCCTTTTAAGACGAAAGAGACGAGGAAAAAAAAAACAAGTTGAAGAACGTTCAGCACCGTTATTGATTGGATCTGCAAAGTTTCACCTATACTTCCGGGTATTTTGGCGCAAAGAAGATTTTCCTCCTTACGCCCTGCTTCCGTATATCGGGTGTTTGCAACATGGTTCGGACATCGCCCGTTTCAGTGATCATTTGTGCAGTCAGGCTGGTTACCCGGCGTGTCACCTGTAGGTTATGTATAAGAAGATTACACTTGCGTGGCATTCAAGGGCATGATAATACGGTAAAGTGTTATGGCGAGTCGCAAAAAATCCAAAACAAGGGGAACGAGGGTTCACAGAAGTAGTCTAGTGTGACTTGGAGAACAGCGTAAACAGATTTCACGCCACTAGATAATTCTCACAGACCAGGTTTGTTCCTACAGTAGCCCTCTTCATTTCAGTTTTTCGGTCTGTTTTTGTCGGGAAATATGATCCCATTAGAATCGATTACGAACTACTATAGAGTATACATAAATCCTAGTATATTAGATTGGATTAGACTGAAATAGATCAGATAAACTTAGATTACATAATACATATTTGATTGTTTTACGTTGAGACGAGGAAAACAAACACCATTGCCCATGTAAAGCACATTTCTGGAAGTAGCATTAATCAACTAGGTCAATAGTCCACATTGCTTGGAAATCGGATAGCACGAATAAAAGAAATGTTATATCCGCATGCCTCTAGAGTAGTTTATAGAAAACTTAAGACTTGCTTCCTTCTTGGCAATGTGATATACATGTGCTTGGTAACACTTTGTACATTCACTCGTTTGTGTAATGAAAAACATTCCCACGGTTTTTGCAATGGATAGCGGGCACAGATTTCAGACTTCTTGCCATATCTAAACATCTTCAGCTGAGCATCCATAAAGTGGACTTACACTTTCCATCATGGTATCAAGATCGTCCACGTGACTTCCGGCAATGAACTCCTCACAAATTGCCTGGACGAACCAGGTTCCTTTCTCCTTGTGTCTTATCGAAAAATATCCTGTGGGGTGTAGGGAAAACACAAATCACAGGAAATAGACGACAGTTTGATAAATCTTCTGTGTGAACACACGAGCCACACAACACACAAGCACACACGATTCACAACAGCACACAGCGTTGGCCTTGCCGTCCGCACGTTTAGAATATAATGTTCTTGAATTACGTGTGCCACAGGCACATGATCAGAACTTAATATCGTAAGGGGAATTTGTTACAATTGCGAAAATGGCCTTGGTTTTGTAAACGGTATTCTTGTTTAATTCTATCATGTCACTTTTCTGATAGATCTCTATTGTTGAGTAAAATCGTCATTATTTATGTACTTGCGTGAAGTCTTCAAATGAAAGCATAGCATTGCAGATGATGAATATAGCCATGATACACAGCACTGCCTCACGTTGCAAGAGAATAATAATCATTACTTATACAGATTTAATAAACCATTCCTGTATGTTCTCAAAGTCTGTATTTTCCCAGCAATAAACGTTAAGTCAACTTGATTCTGCTCATGGCGTTTGTTGATTGAAAGAATTGACGCAAATGTTGTTAACGATTGCATGCTTTGGTTCGCATGTAATATACTGAAGTGTCAATTTATGTGTTACTTTACATTGCCATGGATGTATGTCGCAATTACAACACTGTATAATTTGAGTGGAAACTTAATGCATGGAATGGTATCTTTGCGCTCATACCATCAGATGTCGCGAACGCAATGTAGATGTCGCTATTGTCGGGGAGACCATCGGTTACCAAGGGATGATCCGTCTCGTGTCCATCGTACCGAATGTTGGCGCTATCATCCGTGGCAATTGCATCGCTATCACCGCTTGCTCTTGGTTTGATGTTTTCGTCATCGACCATGCCGTCGAATGCACTTTCTTGCACATTGGCTGCAACGTAGTACATAACGAAAGTTTATTTTCCTTTCATATTCATTGAAAGTAAAAAAAAAAATAAGGTCATCAGCACTGAATTCAAGTGTCGTTTCCAGAAAAACTCTTCTCTTAACAAATGGACTTCATGGAGGATTATTTTCTATCTGTGCTTTATTTGGCGGTATACAGTGATATATTAACGAACCTGTGATTGACAGGGTTGAGACTACTAAAGGGTCCCTGTGGATTATGGAATGTGAAGTCTAAGTTTTGACTAGTTCCTAGTTGTTTTCAGTGACGAAGCTGTAAGAAGGAATAATTTCCAAATAAGGAAACAAAATAGGAGGGAGAGATTAAAAATAAAAAGGCTCCTTGGAAATATCATCAACGATGCCGTAGTAGAAGAGGTTTCATTTACTGCAAACGGAAATTTCATACCTTGCGTACACGTTGTAAAAAACTTTTAAAAAAAGTAAGTCGATGCAGATTGAAATTGTGGTAAATACAGTGCACTCCAGTTATAACAAACACGGTTTTAACGAATTCCGGTTACAACTAAATAAAAATTTAGGCTTCAACATTATCGGCTCTATGTTCTTTACTGGTTTTTTTTCGGTTATAACAAAATTTCGATATAACGAAAGAAAACTGCCGGTCCTGAGCACTTCGTTATTTTCTGAGGGTCCGATATCGCAGGCCTATAAGCTTTGCTTTAAAGTGGGACCCTCCATTTCCATTCTTATCCTTATTTAATTTTTGCTATACAATTATGTTTTCTTCATATTGTTCCTCATTATCACAAGCATTTTGTTAATTCATGTTTTTGCAATATCATTATAAACATTATGTTCTGCTTATACATTGTATGTAATCATCTCTGATAATTTGGTGGAAATGAAAATAGATTTGAACTTTGAACTTTTAACCGGGAGTCCTCTTTTGTACAAATATTGTACTCACATCCCCGACATGCTTGGAGGAAGACCATCTTCGGCTTGTCGATGAGCGCTGGACACCGTTTTCCCGACAGTCTCGCCATGATTTCTTTGATGGTGACCACATTCTCGTCCGTTCCCAGAATACCGTCCTGCTTGCCGTGCGTCATCACGAATACGGCGGCAGAGCTGTGACGATGGGCGCCCTCTGCGTTGATTCGCAGAATAAAGGCATCCAACGTACTCCTAATCGCCTACATCAAATTGATAAAACGTAGTGACTACTAACTAGTCAAGATTAATAATCCGTGATAAAACTTCTGAAGGAAAAGAAGAAAAACGAAAAGACCCACAAGAATCAAGAAATGTAGACTTTAAGTCAGAGTAGTACATGAGGCGACTATAAGCACATGATAAGGAAGGGAAATCAAAAATGTTGATGATCTAATGGTGTCGTGATAGTTGGATAATGTGTCATGAAGTCACTACATACATATAGTCACACTCAAGTGAACACCTGTCCTGAAGAAAATACTGAAACGTAATGTTGGGTCGAGGGAGAAACGCAGTTACCACAAGAACATTGATAGGAATATATTACCTCATTTCGTTCAGGAGAATGGTCATGACGAAGATATGTTTGATGTTACGCAGCATTTCCCCTCAAATACAGAATGATGCAATAGGACATAATGCAGATGATAATGATAGTGATAGTGATAATGATAATGATATTGATAGTGATAATGATAATGATAACGATAACGATAACGATAATGATGATAATGATAATGATAGTGATAGTGATAATGATAATGATAACGATAACGATAACGATAACGATAATGACAATGATAATGATAATGATAATGATAATAATAATGATGACAGAGACAAACATCGACTTATAAAACTCAGAACCTATGTGCATGATACAATCTTCTGCGCTACAAGAGCTCTTGATAAATTTTAAACAGAAGTTACATGACAGGCTGTTGTTTTTTTTTTCCAGGCTTAATCTAAATTATGTTCCATAAATAAAATCAATGCTCTGTTATACTTTAATGTCTGTTAGTAAGTTCTATGTCAAAGTCGAACGAGTGCAAATCGCGTTTGTCTGACGGGAGATAAACTTTTATATTAAATGGGTTAGTCAAATACCGGTTAGTGATTGGCTAAACACAGTCACGTGATGGAGACACATTGGTTATGTTTGCCCATGGGCGGAACATTTTTGTTATGTTCTCTCGTGGGAAAACATTTTCACGTAACAAATGACAAACGATACCAAACGATTGAACGATCATATTTTCACGCAATCGATAGGATAAATTTGCCTATTCCATAGCATGTGAAAAAGTAGATGACTGATTATTGTAATGCGTACGAAAGTGTGATAATTTGACTAACCCATGAAATATAACAGATGATGACTTATAACTGTTGTTGGGAACATGTACCAAACGTTCCACCCTCAGGGTCTGAAATGCTGTAAGTTATAAGTCCCTCGACTTCGTCTCGGGGCTTATAATCTCCCTCAATTGCATTTCAAACCCTGCGGGTGGAATATTCCGTATGTTCCCTCCCCCGTCAGTCATCATATATATAATATGGGTATCCCATTTCGCGCACGCGCGGGTGTGCGTGTGTGTGTGTCTGTTTGTGTGTGTGAATACCCTGTATATTTTTTACACATTACTATCCTGTCAGAGGGCGAAGAAGGGAGATTACTGGTAATGATGTCACACTCACATCAGCAGTCAGATCCTGGTGAATCACTGGCTCGTACCCGAGCTGGGTGAAAACATGTTTGATGTTTTCGACGTCAGCCTTTGAACCGGTTCGTTGGCGTGATCTCTCGCCGGGGGCGCGTTTGAAGAATAGGAAGTTATTGAGAATGTAGACCAGACCCTTTTGGCGGGAATTGTACAACGACGCGTAGAACTGTTGAAATAAGAGAAGAAAAAGAAGCAACTGCAATAAAATAAAATGAATCTGAAAGTTACTCTGTATCGCAAACTGTGCTAGACTACTTTTTTTTTCGATGCTATAAGCTTTTTGGTACTTAAGAATTTGTCTCAATCGACTGCTCATTAACGGTTTCGGTTTTGTTTTGTCGTTTTGGGGTGTTTTGGTTTTTGTATGTCAGTCAGAACTTCAGAGTTGTAGAAGCAGCTGAGAGTTAGTCAAATCAGTTGCAATGAAAACAAAACTAAATAGATAAAATGTTAACTGAAAATATGACATACTTTGTCATGAAATGAATTCAAGTCAATGTCTCACTCAAAAAAAAAGAAAAAAAACTTAACGTATTTTTTTTTCTTTGAAATGAAGGAATTATAATTATTTCTATATATGTCTTGTATCATTTGATCAGGGTTTTGTATGCTCTGTCATATCTTTGAACTATATACTGAAATGTACTGTAAATGAAATCAAATATACATGTAGAGTCACCGTATTGATCGTGTTATGATAAGATGAAATTCATTGAATATGCATGAAATTTGAAAGACGTACTTACGTATGAGAACAATGTATGACTCAATGACCTCAACATTTTTTTTTCATTGTCGCAATTTAAGACGGTAATATTTACATTATATACTAGGTCCAAAACTTGTTGAATTGCATGATGTCTCCATTGCAGCATCGTACATTACTGGGACGGTTCTGTTTTATGTGTGTGTGTGTGTGTGTGTGTGTGTGTGTGTGTTCGCGCACACACACATGTGAGAGGAGGGGAGGTCGAACATAGTGTGTTTACTGGCAGGTCTATTCTAAGTTGGCAAAACTAAATGTCCTTTTACCGATTTATGTTATTTCGAACAAAATCTGGATGCGCGCGAGTTCAGTAAATGCAGGATACTTCAATGCTTACCTTGACTGGATTGAGCTGCTCTGTAGTCGGTCTTGCTGTTCCAACAAAGCGGTGTTCATATAAACCATTGCCATCCGGTTCAATATCAACTATAAACAAGACGTAGTTACAAACAAGTCTCAATCAAGACTGACATTAGTTTCTCCTCTCTAACCCCCTTCTCTTTTATTCGTTTAAGGCTCTTTCTGAAAGCTGGAATTGCCAAAAGAAAGTTGCACTAAAAATACCTACTATGCTTACAATAGTTACATCATCGGTCGAGACAAAACACATAACTTTAAGACACAATGAACCAAATTAAAACTGTCAATAGAATTAACAGTTTGCGTCAATACGAGAGAAAGAAGTAACCTATAAGGGATACAATGGAAATAAAGATGAATTATACCAATGCACATGGTTTACCTGCAAGAAGTCTGGCCATGGATAGCTGTAAATAAATGAAATCCGATAGTATTAACTTTTGTCATAACGTGATAGCATATCATACCATAAACTCGAAAATTAGGTTTGTATGGGGACAATAGTTAATATATCCTCATTAGCCATCATGAAACTTATCATGGATGAACATACATATCAATATCGGCCCTATCAATAATTTTATCAAAAGGGAAGCGACATAAGATAATGTTGATCAATTTGTCTTCTATCCAATAGCTGAAGAAATAACAGGTTTTTAAAACGTCTTTGGTACATTTTTATCAGTTTCAATGCAGACGGGAAGCTCTGATTCTTTAAACAAATACACTTACTTGGTATATGTGTGTCAATAAATCTGAAATTTAATCTTTTTGATACCGATATTCACAATATCAAAATGTTAGGTTCATTTGTCAATTTAGAAAGTCTTGTTTGATGCTCATTAATATTTGGATTATTACGCTTTGTTTCTATAATTGTTATTATGAAAGCTTTTATTTCAATTATCATTCTAACGATAATAATAATAATAATAATAATAATAATAATAATAATAATAATAATAATAATAACAATCATCATAATCATACCACTACTTACTGCTGATTATTATCTATTATTATTATCATTATATTATTACTATCATCATCATCATCATCATCATCATCATCATCAGTAGAAGTGTCACTATTACTGTTATTATCATCATGATTTCTGTCCTCAAATAATCCACTACGTACCACTTTGTGTGACACTCTGCTCTGTATACTGGACGAGGTATATATGTATCTCATTATAAGCCAAGCCATCACACACGATCCAATGAAAAACGCAAATTCCTTCACGCCACCCTCTACCGTCAAGTACTTCCAGAAGAATCGATAGACTGTGAACGTCCATTGACCTGTAACATTCATTTCATTTTACACATGTGATGTGATGTAAAGTTTGGTGGTCAAATTTGTGTATGGAGAGATAGAGAGACGGAGATGCATAGTTACATAGATAGATAGATAGATAGATAGATAGATAGATACATCAATAAAAGAATAAATAATTTAAAAGAAAGATTGTATAAGACGAATAAATAGATTATGCGTTAAAGATACCTGGATGGATATATATAGACAAAATAATCACGTACGATCTGTTACTGTCGATTTCTGGATATCCCAACAAAAACTGATGTACTGATCATATTTCACGTTAGACAGTGGTTGTGGACACGATGGAGACTTCTACTGAAAACGTACAAAATACCAGGTATGCATTAAAAGAGCCATTTACACGACCTCAAATTCCAGCTATCAATCATACACTCCCAACTTCTTTGCATAGTGCTAAGCAGTTGGTGATACAAACCTGACTCTTGGTTGGCTGTGTCGGGGACTTTACTTTGGTCCAGCGTTGAGCCATCAGCTGCGTCCTTTTGTCTAGAGTTAGGATCTGTCTGTGTATTGATGGGTGCTACGTCATCAGTTGGTTGTGAGGGCTGCTTGTCTGATGGACTTGAAGTTGTTTGTGGGGTGTCAACATCCGGGATATGGTCAGTCTGGGAACTATCGTCATGCACTTCACCTGGCCGCATAAAACAGCGTGGAGAAGCACACAAAATAGCGAATCAAAGATTGTAAACTCACCGCTGCCCCTCGCCTGTCACTATTTTGCCCATCATTACACTGTCCCTATGTCACTTTCCTCCTTACACTCTTCTCTTTCTATTCTACGGACTTCTATCGCCAAACAAAAGTCCTCTTTCGGGCCAAGTCTACATACACGCTGTTACCACTACCCTCTCTTCCTCAATAAATTACATCACCATGCAAACTTTCAAACAACACATAATTATAATAACATACAAGTAGCATATTATACCTCCGTCATGAACTGCCGATCCCAGCTCACTGAAGAGTTTTTCGACAGCTTTCTCAATGGCGTCGCTCTCACGCTTCTCGTGTCTGACTTTCACTTGGGTGCCGGTGGCGACGTCCTTCATTTTGCAGTCGAACACCCAGCCATCGTCCCAGCTGTGCAGGCGGTGGTGCGTCTCGTACACAATATCGCGCCCTCTTTTGACCGCCTGCATTGCCATCAGAATCAAAAACACCACCACCAACAACAACGACGAAATTAAATAGGTAAAATGAAAAGTACAGAACAGCAGATTGCTCACTTAATATCAGAATCTCCTGCACATTGTATAAGTGACAATAGTATGTGTGGATTAACACTGAAAGGGGGTGGTATCCAAAAGCCTCTTAGCTTGAATTGAGCACGCCTTTTACAATGTAAATCGAGAAAAACGAAAACGTCTTTTGGCAGTCTAGTCGTGGACCAGAGTAAACAATTTGAAGATTATACCGGCTGTATACGCTGAGAGTGATTGGAATGATGGCCTCTGTATCCGTCTCCTCTAACGTAGTGCCACCGGACCCAAGAAACTTAATGGAAGGGCATGTTGTGATTCCAGTACATGCTGTATTTTTATTTCAAATTGGTGCAAAGATTTGAGAAAAAAAAAGAGAATTCTACAAAATTTCAGTTTTTACGGCATTCAATTTTAACAATTTCTCGGCTTGGCTCCTTTACAGAGGATACTGAATGATTTTATGCTTGAAATATTTCAATAACAGATCAAAAGAATGTGTATGGGATAGATTGTTATTGGTGGAGATGAGAAATAGGCTTTTAACTCTTTGCGAGATACCAAGAAACCACTTGTGGAATATATGCAGTACAGAGTATACCATTCTAATAGGAATTAAAAGTTTATTAGTTGAAAATCGGTTTTGGAATGGCCGATATATCCAAAAACAAAGTAAAACAATGCCGTCGGAATAAAAGGTTGGAACACCACCTTTTATTTGTATTGCTCTGTTTTGGGTATCTCAGCCCTTTCAAAACCAATTTCGTCAACAACAACAAAAAAAAAAAAACAAAAACAAAAACAAAAACAAAAACAAACGAACAAACAAACAACAATGAATTTCTCTTGGAATTGCATGCTCCTTCATATTTCATAAGAGGTTTCTCATTATCTCACCCAAAAATGTTAAAAACATGAAGTTAGGCCCCAACCAAAACTATACGATCCCTTTAAAAGGGGATCCAAAACTGTAGTGGAGTTAGATAGGGATACTGTACTGACTTACTCATTCGTTTGAGAGAGAATCCGAAACTGTAGAAGAGTTTCAATGTACAGGCACATTTCTCAATAAGGGAAAAAGAAAAGGGCACACACATAGCACATGCAACGATAATCACGTAAACTCACCTGTCCCCTCTTTCGCCCCAGGTTGCTGATCTGACCAGCGATTCCACTGAGAATATCAGCAACATTATCTGATTCACCAAAATCTGTCAAGATCAGAGATAATTGTGTGTGAAAAGCGTGTGAAAATTGTTTAATTCCTTCTGCGATCTGTAGTCCAAATAAAACGAGTCAGAAACGACTGATTAGAACAAATTACGTAAAGTGTAAAACGAAAATGATTGCTGTCAGTGCAATATCGTTTTCATGCATATCAGAAAATTGTGTGTTCAAACATCAAATTACATAAAAACGAGTCTGAATTGTCGGAAACGCACAAGGTCTATGGGATGGGGGCTACATTGTTAGAAGAGGATCTTATACACAGACAATAAGAGGTTATCGATCATCACACATTTCTGGTTATTTTGAGGGAAAACAACCGACAGCGGTGTGCTCAAGAAGAAGACGATGAATTAAAATGAAAAGGTACCATTTTACCAGGAAATATGTTTCAAACTTTTTACTTTTTTTTTTCTCGGAACTGCAGTCACAATGAGTGCAGACTGTGTAGACATATAGATGAAAATACTATGTAATAACTTCTGCGCATACGCAATTGGCAGTAAAGGAAATAAAGATATGTCATTTTGAGCGAATCTCTTTGCAAGAATAGCCCTGTCACGAAATATGTCATAAACTTTTTTTTTTTTCTGGGAACTACACTCACAAATGAATACAGACTGTTTGATGTAGACAGATAGATGGAAATGCTTTTTAATAATTACTTCAGCGCATACTCGAACGGCAGTAAAAAAAAAAAAAAAATATATATATATATATATATATGTACATATATGTGTGTATATATATATATATATATATATATATATATATATATATATATATATATGTATATATATATATATATATATTTATATAAATGCCCTAATTTTGAGGGAATCTTTTCACAAGAGTGGCCTTGTCAGTCAATATTCACCATCATTCGCGCCATCTGTGATCCGGTTCTCCGTTGTCGAGTCTCCTTTCATTGACTTAGAAACTTTCTCCGAGAGTTCTCGAACAAAGTTGGCGCTGAGCTGCGCAGACGTGGCTAAGAGCAATCCACCTTCATGCGAGGGAAAACACATAGACGAGCATCTCTCATGATGAGTCACTTTGGCATTCGCTTTGTGTACGTACAGTGTACCATCATGGCATTATATTCATTTATTTATTTTCATTCATTCATTTACTTTCATTTTCAACAAAGAATATAAATGTACGAAACACAGGTAAAAAAAAAAGAAAAAAGAAAGATACATATTGTACTTATGATGGAAATAATAGATTATAAACAAACAGTAAATTGAAAAGCCTAGCCGCATGATATTTTCTACACAATGTTGAATATGTATTGATATCGATTATTTACTTGCTGCCGCTCAGTCTGTCTATCCCGCTTAACACATCCAACCTTCCTTTCAGAATTACACATTTATTACAAATTGACATATACGTCTGTCAAAATAACTTATTTACTTTCCACAATACTTGTGTAGATTATGTCAATGATTGTGTACAAACTGCCCTAAAAACATCAGTCTAAAACCATGCATGTGCCTGGAATTCGAATTGATACACAGGCATAGTTAATTGACAGGAAATAGGAAGGTAAGTTCCTTTCCGGGGAGGTCTAGCCAAGGTCAAGGATCGAGTCACGTTACCACAAAACACTGGAAAGTGATGACTTACCAACGATGAATAACATACACAGAAGATCTCTGAGAGGGACCATGGTGAATGATATAACACGCCTGCCTTGAATATATAAAAATTTCGGTCTCTCAGAATCACTGCTTCATGATAATGTCAGCGATGTATGCACACATGCTGCCAGTGGAAATGAGAAAGATGATGACTAATGCCGATGTGTATAGCAGCAAAGTACAGCCTTTTGTGGGTTTCTTCCGCAGCACATACTGCCACTGCTGCTGAATGGCGCATGGCGAATACTAGTACTTCCGCTGGTCTGCTCACAGAGCAATACAGAGTACAGAATGTACTACACGAGCTTGCTGTCCTAGTAGTATAGTAGTCCCAGTAGTATAGTAGTACAGCTACTGTGCATCCGTTTCATAGTGTGCATACGAGCTTGAGAGAAAACAGCCTGCCCGGAGCCTTCGGCGTGAGTACTCAACCGTAACTTTCTGAGGGGAAACCCCTTTGTTTTGTCATCTAGTGCGCGTGTACATGACTGTATTGGTCACACATATTGACGTAGGTCTACAGCTAAAACGAAGAAAAACTCCCCCTTTTAAGGAGTCTAAAAACATAGTCTGCATTCTCATTTTTCATTCATTCTCTTTGTTATAGAAATCATAATATCTGTGAAAAAAGCACCCAGCTTTTGTGTGTACATGTATCATTTACACTGCAGTTTACCATATGGATGAAATGTGCTCATCTCGCAACGAATCTATAATGTAGTCTCTGAATATATCTGTCATTTTGGTGAAAATCTGAACAGCTATTGCTCCCACAAAATCTTTAAACCCTTTTTTTCTGTACAGAATGATATTACATTTTCAAGTTGTGTGATTAGTAAATGAGCAAATTTAGTTTGTATTTTGTTTATGTCTTGTATTTACTAATTACATTTCTTCTTATCCTGGAGTGAAATAATATAATAGGCCTTGTGGCATTACCCTGATATCTGTCACCCCTCCGTTCACTGCCCTTTTTTCTGTACTAGGTAAGTTATCATATATGGGAGCGCTATTCACCTCCATAAACTTACGACACAGTGAAGATCCACATAAGAAACAAAATGTAACAGATAAAATTGTATAGCTTTTTTCCCCATTTTTTTCCATTTTTCTTTCTTTTTGCTTTTCCACAGAAATCATGATTTCGTTGATATCAGTCAAGTTATATCTAGAAACTCTGGAGTCATAAATGAAGTGAAGGATATTTTTCCTCGTCCTGTTGTATTCAAACTTAATTCTACTTTGAGTCTTCCTCATTTCAAACTAGTTTTGTTTGTCTATAAAATCCTCAACAATCAAGCTCCGAAATACTTAGATGCCTGTTTGACTTTATATACACCTACTAGAAATTTGAGGTCATCTAGTGATCCGCTTCGTCTCACATACTCTGTTACTCGCACCTTAGCCGGTGATAGGACATTTACTGTGTCTGCTTCAAAGCACTGGAACAATTTACCACTTACCGTTAGACAGTCTCCATTAGTCAGTGTTTTCAAAAGAGCCTTGAAAACACATCTTTTTAGTAGCGACTAGTTCGTAGCTGTAACATTTATCCAATTACACTTACTGTCGTACATGCTTTGAATTGATTGTAAGCGCTTTGGGCCTTTTGGGAAAAGCGCACTATAAATAATAGTGATAATAACAATAATAATGATAATAATTTACATTAAAGATTTTTGGCCTGGGGTAATTCAGGTTAAGTTTTGATTTATAGAATTCATTTCTTACAAAAGAAAGTTCTCCGTGTTATTTGTAACACTGACTTTTATTCACTCACCAAGCCGTTATTTCATTAACATGAAATTTTCAAAATCTAAAATTTAAATGATTTTAAGACAGCTTAAAATGCATAAATTCAGTTATAATGATCTCCCAACAATATCATCTGAAATGTTTATAAAAAATAATTCTATTCACAATAACATTACCCAAAAGACAGTCAAACACACTGTATTTACCTTTGATCTAACTACAAAATTAATTGGTCGCGTATTGTTTTCCTTGCAAGTTGCAAACTTACATTTTTCACCAGTTTCAAGATATTCCACCCAAAGTGTGCACAAGGTCATTAAATTTCAGTTCTACGATGCAGGAAGATCGCTGAGGGAGAAGCGCTCACCAAGGAAAACAGTTACACCTTCGAACCTGTTCATTGTCTGTATGACGTAGTCTGGTTTCGGTTAAGATTCCATTCAGTGAAGTCAGGAATATCAGGCATGTTCGGCGAATTTCAGTAGGTTTTCGAAATAGAAACGAAAATGGTATTCTCCTCGACGCTTAATGTTGCACAAATCTTGTCCGTGAATTCGGGTATTGTGATAACTGTGGCTGGCTTAAACTCTATTTGTAATTTCATGAAATGTCATTCATATTTGATATCTTGGAATGGGCAGTAAGCAGTGGACAACAATATTTCCATCCATTGACATCATTCTGCTCGTTTGCTTTTGCTCTTTTTTTTTTTGGGGGGGGGGTGGTGGAGTTGCGCTTTAAAGACAATCAGTGCTTACACCTTAATTGCTGCTATCATTTGCAGACCTACCAAGCAGCAATGAAACTCACGCCTCAGAGGCATGTCTCACTCTCACGAGCCTTAAAAGTTTTTATCTCACCTCATGTGCAGAAATACCCGCTGAAAAAAATAAAATGTCGATTTTCAACAGTCGTAATTTAAAGTTTGTAAAAATCTCTATCTGTAATCAAACTAAGTGGAAATATTACATTTTAGTCTGCATAATCAGACCACACGATTCAGAGCTTTAAAATTATAAAGCAATAATATGATTAAGAGGGAGGGTGACTTCCTTCTTTCTCCCGCTTTTACCCGCCTCAAAATCTCACTCCTACTTTCTCTCATGACCTTGATATCTCTGCTTTTGACTGCAGTGTCGTGCAATGCCTGCCATTCCCGGTTTGTTTGATCTCGTTCATCCTCTAATCAGTGTGAAGTTGTGAAGTGAAGGTTGAACGAAAGTTCAAGAAAGGGGACCTTGTCTCACGCGTAGGCCTATCGTACACGTGCGCTCTCCACACAAGAACTTTGGTCCGACATCACCTATATGTTTACATTTAAACAGTTGACCTTACCTGGTCTTGTAAGCTCTATCTACTACATGAAAGCAGAAAACATCAATTCCCTAGGCCTAGACTGAGACCTTGGATAACAAGCTCATTCTACTCGTACCAACATGGCTGCCACACGGATTCATTCTTTTGTCTTTGTAATTACATTCTTCGTCTGCCTTCATCTTTCTTCGGCGAGTGTCGGTGAAGACCGTCAGCCGATTGTGCAGGCTGGTGAGGCCATCTTTCGAGGGAAATACATCGATGTCAGGTCTCATCACCTACCTGATTTCAGCGAAGAAGTGGCAGCGTTCACAGGGATACCGTATGCAGAGGCACCCGTTGGTGAGCGGCGTTTCAAACGCCCTGTGGCGAAAGTCGTTGAAGGGGACTTTGATGCAACCAGAACAGACATATTTTGCGTACAAACCTTGCTGCCTATCCTTGATGCGGATTTTGAAGCGCCACAGACGGAAGATTGTCTCGTTCTTGATGTCTATGTGCCACAGCCTCAGGTAGAAATGATTGTATTTGTGGTAAAATATGTCAATGATCATGTGGAATAGCCGCATTTCTTTCACCCCTGTCATAGGTAAAACATATAGGCCCTAATTCTTAGAAGAACTCAAAAGTCACCTTTTCTTATGTGGAATTAGTTATCATATTTATGCCGAAAAGATCTGCTGAGAAACGTGTCTGGACGTGATTTGCCAGGATACTGAGTTGTTTTGGAATATTTAGAGATCAAAATTGTATAATGATATCGGTAGTGGATAGCACACGACTTTAGTTCCTGAGGAGTAGGTACTTATACCGTAGGTTGAACGTTACCTGATGGTCGATTGTGCCCTAGTACAAGTACTTCTTCAGTGTTCTTAATAGGCTGCGTGCGATTCTCTCTCGCGTTGTAGATCGATGGATACTACCATTGCCTGTTTTCTCGATTTTTAATACAAAGACGTAGCAACCACTATCGGACATGTTCTCAGATTGCAAATTTGTCGACGTACCTTTTTCGTTGATATATCGCATTTTTCGTCGTTGCTCAGTTAAAATCGTGTTATTACCGACAGTATTATTTCACATATTTTTTATGCATATTGTGTCCACTTTAGAACAAAAATTGACAGTTTCTGCAGGCGAGTGGAAAGTGTGGTTTACCTTTAATTCTAATCTCCATTATACATTTGTTTATTTTGTTTAGTTTTATTAGGGATGGCACTATTCTTTGGGTTATAACTCACAGGTGCTGTCAGAAGTTCAATATTGCTTTCATGCAATGTGACATACATTTAAAGAAGTCTTGAGTTGATTTCTCTACTTCCATGCAATTGTACATTTCGTACTTGAATGCTTTTGTGCAATATTTTGTGCTGACAAACGTGATGACCAAGACAATATCCCGGACATGCAATTTGCCCCTCCGTGAAAAAAAAAAAGTTTAGTACAAAAACATAATTTCTTCCCAATATCTAGGATCTTTTGCTGACATGTAATTTCGTACACGTCAGCGAATCATCTGTAATTACATGATATTACATGAAGAAATATACACAAACTTATAATAAATATCCTTCAAAACAAAGAAGGAATGCATCGTTAACCCTTGAGTATTTTTTCTCTCTTTGTCACTGTAACTTTCACTTGTAGACTATTTCAAGCTTAGAGGTACGTGACATTTATCTTGTTTATAGCTCAGTGTATAAACGTATTAAGTCACAATGCTCGGTTCTTTAAAAAAAAACACCTTTACTACAATTCAAATCTTATGGGAATCATTTCTTGATCTGTAAAATCGAAAGGTCAGAAATGTGAGAAGATCATTGATCCTACAGTTCAGTGCAGACCTGGCAGACATATGACGCTCTGTTCGAAGAGTAGACTGTGAGCAAATACTGAATTTTTACCTCGACAAAAACCATGAGATGGCAAACATTGGCAAATACGCGGTGATTTTTTTTTTATGTTGCAAAAAAAATATTAAGAACATTGACTGTAGAGTATAGTCTCAATGCATATGTACGATACACTAAATTGACTGTAGAGTATAGTCTCAATGCGTATGTACGATACACTTGATTCTCTTGCACAGAGAGAACACAATAAACGCAAACACGAACCCAGAAGTGGTCTTGATGTGACGACTAGGTTCTGATGGAAGCCTGAAGTCTGCTTTGTGAATTTTGATTGTCAGATGACGTTATGACTTGATGTTTTGGAAATATATCTGAATTGTCAGTTTCATGATAAGAGGAAAAGTGTATTCTTTCCCAAGTTTTGCAAGACTCAATAAATTTTAATATTATGCTCTATACACTGAGACAGGCTAAAAGGGACAAAGAGAAGAAATTATCTCGATTGCCGTTGGGAAATGTAACTACAGTTCGACCTCGATTATCCGGCCTCCTTTTATCCGGAAATCTCTTTTATCCGGACGCGTTCACGCAATGAAGAACTTTTTTTTTTTCATCCAAAATTGAGAAAAAAAAAATGACTTTAACATCTTTTCATGGATCTATTTCACTAATTTCATAAATGTGCATGACAGGTTTCTCAATATCTAATGAGGTAAAACATGTATGATTTTCACACAAAGATATACTTTATTTTTGTGAAGAAGGGACTACAATTTTGCGCGGGCTACCATAGATTACACCACCTTTGCGGAGTACGCTACCTGCCTAGCTGCCAGTGCACTGGGACGGCAGCTTGGACGGCAGCTATATACATTAACATTGTGTCTCCCATATCCGGCCAATTCGCTTATCCGGATGAGAGCCGGTCCCGACATGACCGGATAATCGAGATAGAACTGTATTGACATGCACATTTACTGCGGAAACACAGACGAATATGGAAAAGAGCTAAGATTTACCGACGACCTGAGCGATAGAAAAATAAATTGGTTATGGCCAGAAAACGATACAAATGTACCGATTTTCAGTGGGATAGCAGAAGAAAGAGCTAGAATAGTTAAATCTTATAAAAAAAGATACGAGAAAGAAAAAGAAGTTGTCAATGCTAGAATTCTTTATAACTTTACGGTCTGTAACTTCATGTCAGAAATGTAAGAATATGACGCAAAACACTACATTATTTGTTCCTTCAGTCAGCAATACGAACCCATTCCTCTTTTCATTTTTTTTTGTCAGCCAAGATCGGCGGCTGTGATGGTCTGGATCCACGGAGGTGGTTTTCAAGCTGGGGCTGGGGCTATCCCAACAATGTTGCCGATACCGCTGGTTGCCTTGAACGATGTCATCGTTGTCACCTTGAACTATCGACTTAGCATCTTCGGTTTCCTCACAACAGGTGGGTTGACATTGGACATATTTTAAGGATCTCAGTGGAAGGGGCAACAGACACAAAATCCGACACAGAATATCTTCAATTTGCAAATGTGTTCGCACATCTACTCATTTTGGTTAATACCGTTTCTTTATTTGAATCTTGTTCAGTGGTATAGAGAAAACGTTGGGCACGTTATATCAAAGAAACCGAGATGAAATAATAAAAGCTATACGATGCTGTTTGATCATATATGAATATGTTTACACTGAAAAGGTAAAAATGACACAGATTTATGGTAAAAAGAATAAATGAAGTGTTCGCGATTGAACATGATGCATTTTTATCAACTATATTATTCTTGATTGTTTAAAAAAATCATACATGCACGCACTCGCAAACACAACCATACATATGAACACGTACACCCGTACGCACACGCACACGCACGCACAAAGTAACAAATAAACAAAAAGCACACACATACATATAGACCTTATATACCCGGGATACACCATCGGTATCGTAATGACAGCACTGCTTTCCATGGTGGTCAGGGGTCAAGACGGAGTGTAATACCTTCATTTAAAAGAGAATTTTTCTCATCGTCGGAAGCAAAGTTTGTTGCTTCCGGCCACCAACCGAAGTGTATCGGATAGCAATCTGATGAATCCGACTTGTGTTGGTCGACTATGGGATCAGTATCAAGCATGTCGCCCCTCATGGGACGATCTTGCCTCTTCGGATCACACCCGACATGTCCGACGCTGAACCGATACTCACCAACACAAACTTTGCTTCCGACGAGTGACCGATGAGAAAGATCTCTGTGGAACCGTGATATAAGCAAATACACGTGACACAAGTAAACAACAGCATTTAACAAACAAAGATGTGATGATTTTCGAGGAAAATAGTCACCAAACACTTCTTATGAAGAGAGAACTCCAATTCATTTTTGTGATGATTATGATAATGAATTCATTCAGTACATTTCACTCTAGACATGCACATTTCCTAATGACCCCATTACAACAGACAACAGACATATTTGATAACTTTATGTAACAGAGAGGTCAATTAATCATATTATTGTGAGGGATTTGGATGGTTTAGATCGAATATAATCGTATTGTTTGATTTCCAGCTTGATATTTTAATTTTGCCGGGGTAACATTCATGACATTGATCATTTCTGTCGTGTGTCTCGTAACGCACAACACAAACTCTCGTGTGTATATCGTCTCTGGAATCTTTTGGATGCTGAACCGTAAACAAGATCACTATTACGTAACAGAACCCCCCCCCCAAAAAAAAAAAAAAAAGGAGAAAACGTAGTTATTATAATCATCTCTGTTTCTTTTTTATATAAATATCTATGGTTCTCTTTCATTGTATTTGACATTTTTCCCGTTGTTTTGTCTTTAGGAGACGACGTTATCCCTGGTAATCTCGGGCTTCTTGATCAGCGGCAAGCGCTCATATGGGTTCAAGAAAATATCGCAGGTATAGAATAGTACGCAAAATGTAAAAGACGGCTATACCATCCGAATAACAATATCTTGCCACAAGCACTTGCGGCAATACAGGCTTTTTGATAATTTTTCGAGTTTCTTTCTTTAAGATTGGCGAAGTTCAAACCTGTGTGTCTTATATACAATTGCTGGAAATACATATAGTAGGTTTTCTCGCCCAATTCATAGGATTTACATTCGAATCAATGAAAAGGCGTTCAAATTCAAGAGATTTTGTCCGCTGCTCTACTCTCACGGTTTGTTTCAATTCTTTGAGCATTCAATTTCGTTTCATGTCATTCTTTTGAGATTTAATTTCATTCAATTTAGAAAGAAATTCATTCAATTTAACGACTCAAAGTTGGCATTCAATTTCGTGCTAGCTGGAGAGACGTTCCATTTCGTTCTAAATACCAGTGTCAATTTTATAGGGATACAACTTCGCATTTTTGAAATGTCAAATTCAATCAACATAAGAAGTTCCCATGCGTTTCTACGGGTCCTTTTTTCTCTCTATGATATACTGGATTACTGTATACAACGTGTACTACATTTTAATTTCAAATTTTCATTTATTCAGTTTAGTCTATGAATTGTATTGTCTGTATAATCTTGTCTTCCACCTTCAAATTACCCCCTTACACTCTCAATGTGACACTTTATTTTAACGACTATATCTCCATGATCTCATAATTTTGTCTACATTCAAATGTACATTTTGATTCCGTATACCTTCTCCGTGTCCATATCATAAGTTGCCACAATCTGCTCAGCTGTAGACCTGTTTCACCCAAGGGTTTCGCCAGTGTAGACTTGCTGTAATAGTTGTCACCCACAAATAGCTTCACCCACAAATTCTGTCCGTATTCGACATATTCACGTATGTTCTTTTCAAGCAGCGTTGAAGTCGCGTATGAATATAATGTACATGTATGTGTTTCAAGAGGAGTTATTCGAGCTTTCATAGGCTCTATAGCTATGAATGCAACAGTCACATTTCAAGATACATTAATTTGCGTAGTAACTACAAAGACTTCAAGAAACAACGAAAAACACTGCCCATTATACGTTGTAAATGTTTGCCTTATCGTGAATTTGAATTCCTCAGCCTTCTTCACGACGATGCTGATGGGACATTGAACATGTTCAATGCGTTGCACATATATTTTTTAATTTCATCGCCCATTTTAAATGTTTATTTGACGAACTCATGAAATCGCATGCTGATTAAATTAAATTGAATGAATTAGGCCTACTTATTTTTTTTTTGAATGTTGATCTCGGTGCTCATTCAAATTCACTCGAAACTTGAATGATCCCATTGTTAAATCGAATGCAAATCTGATGATATTGGGCGGGGAAAACCTATAGTATCATCTTTGTCGAAATAAATGTTTTGGTTTCCTTGATATAATGGTTTATGGAGACACTAATGATTGACCAGCCCTTCGATCGTTCGTCGTTTCCAGTCTAAGGATATTATTATTCAATAGATCATTGTCTGAAAACAATAGACTGAAATTACATGATAGATAGAGGTGATAACCGAATATGCCCTAAGTAGTGTACACTTAAGTAGCGAGATTAAAGGCACCTTTACAATTGCTTAATATTGTAAAATATACAAAATGCAAAACAATAGTTTTATTGAGATCTGTTCTAGAATAATCCGTCTAGAATTAAATGGCTTATTAAAGAAAAAAGTGATTTTTTTTTTCTTTCATTGTGGCTTTATTGTGATATTTTTATATGGTAGAATATTTTGTGATACAACTGAATTATTCATATGGATCAAATGTGATAACTCAAAAATTTTATTAATCACTGATCGGAATGATAAAGAGTGCCTTTAAGATGATGTAAATGTAGGAACGTAATTTTACGTTGATTTTCGTCAGCCTTCGGCGGTGATCCCACTCGCGTTACTATCTTCGGTGAGAGTGCCGGAGGGGCGAGTGTCAACCTTCAAGTACTATCTCCTATGAGTGCTGGTCTCTTTTCAGGCGCCATCATGCAGGTAATGCCTCAGAAACCATTATTTTTTTTAAAGTGATCTATTAGAGTTGTAGAAACCTTGGTTTTACAGGATAACTAACTCCAAGATACTCCAAACTCCAAACTCCTGTAAATGCACAAAACATATAATTATAAAATCGATTTTTAGTTTGGGAATTCGCCATCTATGATGGCGTTAGTATTCAACTGATTCCCGATAATGAGATAATCAAGATGAATAAGTCATTCTAATACGTTAGGATTTATCTTGATTTTATTCATCATGACGTCATGACAGAGTGGAGTGGCGTCCGACTGGGCATCAGGGACTAAAGAGGAGGCGAGGGAGAAGGCGTTTACCCTGGGCGAGGCGCTGAACTGCGACGCGGTAACAAGTGAGGAGCTGTTGGAATGTCTCAACAGCAAATGGGTGGATGAGATCGTCGACTTTCTCGCACAAGTAAGTGTAGGGTGTCATCTGTGCAACGGCGTAGCCAGGATTTCATCTTGGGGGGGGGGGGGGAGGGTGTGGGAGGGGGGTGTCCCCCCTCCCACGGTAAGAACTTTTTGCATTTTGAATTTGTAAATGGTGCAATTTGATGCATGTTTTTGCGCGTTTTATCGACAGTCCCACTTGTTTAAGGTAGCAGTATATTTTGATGTAGATTATTATTGAACAATTTTGCCTATAAAATGGTATAATTTAAATACACTTCTTGTATTAATTCTTTTCACTGAATATCATGAACGTGACTGAACCCGAGAGAGCGGAGCTAGCGAGGGGGAGAGGAGGGTGTGGGAGGGGGTGTCCCCTCCCACGGTAAGAACTTTTTGCACTTTGATGTTGTAAATGGTGCAATTTGATGAATGTTTTTGCGCGTTTTATCGACGTGAAACAGTCCCACTTGTTTAAAGGTCAAGTTCGCCTTCATAAACATAAGGATTTAGAGAATGATGTGTTCTACTAATATTGCTACATCCTCTCAATCCTTATGTCAATGAAGGTGAACTTGTCCTTTAAGGTAGCAGTATATTTTGATGTAGATTATTGTTGAACAATTTGCCTATAAAATGGTATAATTTAAATACACTTCTTGTATATTGAATATCATGAACGAGACTGAGCGGAGCGAGCGAGGGAGAGGGGAGGGTGTGGGAAGGGGGGGGGGGGTGTCCCCCCTCCCACGGTAAGAACTTTTTGCATTTTGATGTTGCAAATGGTGCAATTTAATGCATGTTTTTGCGCGTTTTATAGACGTGAAACAGCCCCACTTGTTTAACGTTGCAGTATATTTTGATGTAGATTATTATTGAACAATTTGTCTATATAATGGTATAATTGAAATACACTTCATGTATTAATTCTTTTCACTGAATATCATGAACGAGACTTAACCCGAGCGAGCGGAGCGAGCGAGGGGGGAGGGGAGGGTGTTGGAGGGGGTGTTCCCCCCCCCCCCCCAACGGTGAGAACTTTTTTCATTTTGATGTTGCAAATGGTGCAATTTGATGATGTTTTTGCGTGTTTTAACGAGTTGAAACAGTCCCACTTGTTTAAGGTTGCAGTATGTTTTAGTGTAGATTATTATTGAACAATTTGCCTATAAAATGGTATCATTTAAATAATCTTCTTGTATTAATTCTTACACTGAATATCATGAACGCTGTTTGTTCAGCAATCAAACAGAAAAAGCATGCACAAGAGGGTGTAGATAGGGTCATATCCCTTCCCACACGAAAGTGATTTTTGCGTTTTCAGACCTGAAATTCAGCGATCTGGTGCAAATTTTCGGTGCAATACTTTTTCATCGAAGTGTTAAAATCACGGAATTTAGCTCTTATTCCGAATTTGCATCATCTGTGTGTATGTACAAAGTCTAGTGAGGTAGAGCTTAGGGGAAGGGGGATTCCCCCTCCCGCTCGCGGAGCTTTTGCGTTTTTAGAATTGAAATAAAGCGATCTGGGGCACACTTTTTGTGGAAAATTCGAAAATTGTCATACCCAAAAATGTACCAAGTCTATAGTGGGTAACAAGCAATGAATGGGTGGCAAGATACCTCTCCCATATTCAAGGGGACCCTTTTTTTTTTCAGTTTTAAGCTTTTAGAACTGAAATTCAACAATCTGGCACACACTTTTGTTGGAATATCTGGAAATTTGTCAATCAGAAGAGAAGTGTAGCAAGTCTGTGGAAGGAGATTCTATATAATTTTCTGATTGCAGTTTAACGTTTTGGTGCGCACATTTTGTGTCATATTAGGAAAACTGTTTATGTTCAAAGTGTAGCTACAGTCTACTTCTATGCATGGCTGGGGGGGGGGGGGGGAGGGGCGGGCGGGCAGGGAGAAGGCGAGGGCGAGTGTTATCTCCACCCTTCCCTTACTATGGAGCTTTTGCCTTTTTAAAGGACAAGCTCACATTCATAGACATGTGGGTTGAGTGAATGCAGCAATATTAGTAGAACACATCGGTGAGAGTTTGAGGAAAATCGGACAATCCGTTCAAAAGTAATGAATTTTTGAAGTTTCTGCTCAGTCACGGCTGGATGAAAAGACTAAGTAAGCTTGTGATGTCGCATGAGTACAACGATATAAAGAAAGAATAAAGAAAATTCAACATAATATTTCCATTTTTCTCGCATAACAAAAGAACACTCGACTTCTCTCTTTCAGAAGGCAGGGGGAATAATATTACCCTTTACATACATCAGTAGCAAGTCAAAGAAATGTGCACGTTATTCAAAAAGTAAAGTTTTGTGAAATTCTCTTTTTGTTTTCCTTATAATATAAGGAAAAAAAAACCTATATTATAGTTGTACGCATGTGACATCATACACTGTAGTAGTCTTCTCATCCAGCAGTGACTTCGCAAATACTTAAAATATTCATAACTTTTGAACGGATTGTCCGCTTTTCCTCAAACTTTCACTGATGTGTTCTACTAATATTGCTGCATTCTCTCAATCCTAATGTATATTAAGGTTGAAATTTAGATATCTCGTATACTCATATTTGATGGAATATTTGGGAAATCACCCCCCCCCCCCCCCAAAAAAAAAAAAAAAACCTGATGGGGGGGGGGAGACTAAAGGAGGAAAGGGTCGATTAAAAAGGAAAATTCCCCTTGTACATGAGGGAACTTTGAGTTTTCGGAATATAAGTGATAAGTCTTGTGCACTCAGAATTATTCATAATTTTGTGTAAATCTAAAAAGTGTACTAAGCTGGGGAAAGAGGCACAGAGGGGGAGGGTTTGGGAGGGGGATACCCCCTCCACAGCACGAGAGATTCTGCATATTTTGAATTGAAATTCAACGATCTGGTGCACACTTTGAGTGACATATTAAAAAAAAATATATATATATGATCTTATTTGATGAAAGGTTGCTAAGCAGACCCGCTTCATGTGCATGCATACAGTAT